>NC_138508.1:7492433-8884255 GCF_964252035.2 Podarcis erhardii
CCACAAACCCACAGAGTTTGCTTTGCCATTCTAATAATGATGGTATTTTCTCCCCCTTCAAGTTCTTTGCAATCAATATTCTGGCCCCTTAATTTAATTTGTTTTGAGGGTCCTGCGCACGCTGAAAAATCTGTAACCAGAGGTGCCGCTTCTGCACATGCGCATGGCGCAATAGAGCGCTTCTGCGCACGTGCGAGTGGCAAAACCCGGAAGGATACACTTCCGGGTTTGCCGCTTTTGTAACCTGAAGATTACGTATCCAGAGCGATACATAACCCGAGGGTCCACTGTACACAGGAAAAGAGGGAGAAGTTAGCAAATATATTTTTTTATCAAACCAAGCAGGCAATGGTGACAGAATATTGAAAATCCCTGATTAAGAAATATCACTAAGATGTGGGTGAACTATAAAGGAAAACTGATATCAGCAAATTCCCCTCTAACCCAAGTGGTGATGATAGAAGACTTCTCAGTAAATTTAAAAAAGGAAATTGAAAAAGAAATGTTGGTAGCAAAGCCTAGTGAGGTTGTGTCAGGGTGAAGCCTATAGTTTAGTGCCAGAATCCAGATGCAGTTTAGGAAGTTGTCCAGAAATCCACCCCCAAAATTCAGAAGGCTGGGCTTCTCTCTCAGCTTTCACCAAATGCTACAATTAATGGGGACACAGGTGGCGCTGTGGGTTAAACCACATAGCCTAGGGCTTGCCAATCAGAAGGTCAGTGGTTCGAATCCCTGCGACGGGGTAAGCTCCCATTGCTCGGTCCCAGCTCCTGCCAACCTAGCAGTTCGAAAGCACATCAAAGTGCAAGTAGATAAATAGGTGCCACTCCAGCGGGAAGGTAAACAGCGTTTCCATGCACTGTTCTGGTTCGCCAGAAGCGGCTTAGTCATGCTGGCCACATGACCCGGAAGTACGCTGGCTCCCTCAGCCAATAAAGCGAGATGAGCGCCGCAACCCCAGAGTCAGCCACGATTGGACCTAATTGTCAGGGGTCCCTTTACCTTTACTTTATCTGAAAAATAACATTGGCAAAGCGCTCACAAGACACAGTTTTAATCCCATATCCCTATCTTTGAGCAGAAGAGATTGCAACTGAAGTCACATTATCTTGCTTGGTAAAAATGCCTGCTTTATTTCCTCACTTAAAAAAAAAAAAATAGTTCACTTTTGGGGGCTGAACTTATTCCAACCCTACGATTTGATGATATCCACATTTCTGCATCAGTTTTCATTTTGAAAAGTCATGAAAAGTCATCAGCCTTTTACTGGAAATTTCTCCTACCAGAGACACTTCTTTTCCAGCAATTTTGCCTCCCCGCCCCCACCCCCCATATGAGGATATTTCTCACCAGTGCATTCACACGTACATTTCTGGGGAAGGGGGGGCACTGCTATAAACAGCAGGATATAGATATGTATAAACTGTTTATGTGCTGTCAGGGAAGGGGCATTCAAATCCACTTACCTGGGCACTTAGGACAGCATTGGTGTGGGTCGCTGATGGGATTCGGACACTGAAGAGGCGGGCACTGGATTTGGGAGCAGCTGACATTGGTATCCTGCAAAGAAAAGGGAATAATCAGTGAGGTTGAATTTTTGGCTCAATATCTATCAACAGAACAAATCCTCACCACTTCTTCTCTCTGACCTGGAAGCCTCAGCCTTTTTCAAGAAGACAGTTCTTAGTGCAGCGAAAGTCTTTAAACAGTTCCATGCCCTTTCATTTCCTTTGTTTGACTGGTCAATGTTTATCCAGATAGATCAATCAATCAATCAATTGAATTGAATTTTATTATTTCCGTCACAGACCAGTTCTAGCCTACATACAATATCAAGGAAGTCATAAAACACAATAGGGATACATTTGAATTTGCAATTAGGTATAATCGGGACAATACAGATATAGCAGCAGTTAAAAAATATATAAATTAAAACTTAGAATCAATAAATAGATCGATAGACAGTCAAACCTGTTATGTATTCAGTGGTCTGAGTTTGCCTGAGCTTGAGTCTGGACTAAGGATTCTGATAAGCGCCTGTGTTCTGATTTGATACATGATGTCCAATCACAGAACATTTCAGGATTTGGGCCTCTCCCATTGGCCCTCGAACTCTTGAGTCGTGATTCGCAGTTTAGAAGTTTAGACAGCCAATCACGTTGGGAGTGGGAGTGGCCCAGGCTTTCAGGAATGTATATAAGCAGTTGCTTTGCCCCTGTTTCCCAGTTGTGTAGTTCAATGAAGGTTCTTGCTGTTATTGCTGTGTCTTGCCTCGTGGGAACCCACCTACACTTCACTGGTGAGAAGGATGGGATGCTAGGCTAGGTATGCAGCCTTGGCTAGCTTCCACAAGCTGACATCACTGCTGGGCAATGATCACCTCGGCTGAGCTGAAATCACTGACTGCAGCCACGAGGCAGATCACACAGAGCGGACGTCTACCAATCCTTACCCCACCATCTCACACAGTGCAGATTTATGTATAAGCTGAACAAGCTATAGCTTAGGGCCCCACTCTCTTGGGGGCCCACAGAAAATTTAAAGGGGGAAAAAACTGGATGTACATTTCCAAAATATAAGATAAAAAGCACATAAAATAAAACCTCCCTACAGCAACAGTGTTTTGTGTTGTGTAGGCTCCTAGGATCAGTGGCGTAGCATGGGAGGTGCAGGGGGGCCCGGCCGCACTGGGCGCAACATCTGGGGGTTAGGGTTAGGGGGCGCAAATCCACGGGTTAGGGGGCGCAAATTACTTGCCTTGCCCCAGGTGCTGACAACCCACGCTACGCCACTGCCTAGGATGTAAGTCATGGGCCCCGCCTGCTAGCCTGCTCCCTAAAATATCACTGGTTTCAGTTCAACAATTACTTTGATAAAATGCATCTTTCGTTCTGTGCATGGACAGGTTGCATGGCAATATGTGCAAATGGCTTTAGATACCTAAAGGTAAAGGGACCCCTGCCCATTAGGTCGAGTTGTGACCGACTCTGGGGTTGCGGCGCTCATCTCGCTTTATTGGCCGAGGGAGCTGGCGTACAGCTTCCGGGTCATGTGGCCAGCATGACTAAGCTGCTTCTGGCGAAATCAGAGCAGCGCACGGAAACACCGTTTACCTTCCCGCTGGAGCAGTACCTATTTATCTACTTGCACTTTGACGTGCTTTCAAACTGCTAGGTGGGCAGGAGCAGGGACCGAGCAACGGGAGCTTATCCCATTGCGGGGATTCGAACCGCCGACCTTCTGATCGGCAAGTCCTAGGCTCTGTGGTTTAGATACCTATTAGGTCCATAAATTACAATATAGCATATATCCAACACAAAAAACAGACACAATTGGTTGTTGACAAAGGACAGCTGGACATGTAAAGGGCCCCGTTACCTTCAGTAGCTTAGGGCCTCATCAAACCCAAATCTGGCACTGGTCTCACATCAGACATGAAATATCCTCGAGCCTTTGCCCCCTCCCTACTGCACTGCTCCCTCCCTGATTTCTTCAAACTTCTGCTGTTGCTTAAAACCACAGATACATTTCTTTGTATTTTTTTGGTTTAAAATGTTGTATCACCTATACAGTGGTGCCCCGCAAGACGAATGCCTCGCAAGATGAAAAACTTGCTAGACGAAAGGGTTTTCCGTTTTGCGAGGTGCTTTGCAAGACGAATTTCCCTATGGACTTGCTTCGCAAGTCGAAAACGTCTTGCGGGTTTGCTTCCTTTTTCTTAAAGCCGTTAATACCCGGGGAATCCGTGCTCCGCAAGATGAAAAAATCACAAGACGAAGCAACTCGCGGAACGAATTAATTTCGTCTTGCGAGGCACCACTGTACATTTTCATTTAAAAAAATTTATATTACTGTGCTTTATGCAAACCGCTTAGGGATATTGCACATTAAGCAGCATATACGTATTATTGATGGCGATGGCCGCTCAGATCATCGTCACTCAAAATATCTCATCTGGAGATCCTGCCCCCAAGCCAGTTAAGGATTTCGCAAGGTACCTCAGAGCAGGTGCACCTAATGCAGTACATCACTCCTTGCGGCTCCAGGTAAGGGTGCCAGCTCTCTCCTGCCTTGTACCTCTTGCTGTTAAATATGCAGGAGACATCCGGATCTGGAAATCAAAACATGGGGGTGTTGTGTTCAAAGTGGGGAGAGGAAAAGCAATCAGGAGGTAAAGGTAAAGGGTAAAGGGACCCCTGACCATTAGGTCCAGTCGTGGCCGACTCTGCGGTTGCGGCACTCATCTCGTTTTATTGGCCGAGGGAGCTGGTGTACAGCTTCCGGGTCGTGTGGCAAGCATGACTAAGCCGCTTCTGGCGAAACCAGAGCAGCACACGGAAATGCCATTTGCCTTCCCACCGCAGGGGTACCTATTTATCTACTAGCACTTCTTGCTTTCAAACTGCTAGGTTGGCAGGAGCAGGGACCGAGCAACGGGAGCTCACCCCGTCACGGGGATTCGAACCACTGACCTTCTGATCGGCAAGTCCTAGGCTCTGTGTTTTAACCCACAGCACCACCCGCGTCCCTTATCGGGAGGTAGAATGACCCTAAAACAGGGGTCAGCAACCTTTTTCAGCCATGGCCGGGCCACTGTCCCTCAGACCATGTGGGGTTGCCAGACTATATTTTGAAAAAAAATATGAACGAATTCCTATGCCCCACAAATAACCCAGAGATGCATTTTAAATAAAAGCACACATTCTACTCAAATAATAATAATAATAATAATAATAATAATAATAATATTTTTTTATATACCCTGCCCTTCCCAGCCAAGACCATGCTCAGGGCAGCTAACACCAGGTATAAAAACAATTGATTAAAATACAACTTAAAAGCAAGATTAAGTACAACATTAAAATGCAGCCTCATTTCAGTAGAAACTCAAATCCAAAACACCAGGCAGACCCCACAAATAACCCAGAGATGCATTTTAAATAAAAGCACACATTCTACTCATGTAAAAACACGCTGATTCCCAGACCGTCTGTGGGCCAGATTGAGAAGGCGATTGAGCCACATCCGGCCCCCAGGCCTTAGGTTGCCTACCCCTGTCCTAAAACAACATGTCCCTCACTGAGTATGGGGGAGCAAGCAACTCATATTTCAGTGAGAGTCTTTATGACCCATGAGGTCTAGAAACTTGCTTTAAAGATGAAAACTGAGATTCTCATAAATTCAGAGCTTGGTTCCCCAAGGATAGTCCTGCTTTGTAGATTGAGCAAGAGTATTAAAATTCTTTTATCCATCTCCTTCTCCTGAACATATTACATGGAGAGGGCCAGGGGGAGCTTGTGGATAAACCAGTAGCCTACTGGCCAATTCCCAATAAGCCTCTCAGCTTGCTGGTGGTTGGGTGCCTGTAGCGATTGTTAGATATAAGAACCAGGGTCGTCTTTAGCATATGCGCCGCTGGGGTGCAAAGATCCTCCCAGAGCCCCCAAATTTAGTTAATTTCATGTGCATGGTACCATTGAGAATGACAAGCACGTCGTTGAGTCTGACAAGTGCTGCCATTGCGAATGACAAGCGCTGCCACTGGCGCAGCGTGTCTTTGGTAAATGGTAAATGCGTCAAAAGCCCTTTAGTGAAATAGTAGGCATACATTTCGGCAATACCTAGGTATATATGTATTTTGCTTTTCTAGCTTGATCAAAATTCTTTATTATTTCATAACAGGTAGATAAGAGCTTAGGCGGCTTCAGCAGCAGGTGCCTGGCACCCCCCCCCCAAATTTGGCTCCCAGGTGCCCTGCACCCCTTGCACCCCCGGGTAAAGGCGGCCCTAATAAGAACATAAGAAGAGCGGCTGGATCAGGCCAAACCCCATCAAGTCCAGCATTCTGTTCTGACAGAGGCCATGCTCGATAACGTCTAACTATCTGAGCTATGCACTGACAAATATGTTGCCAGTGTTTGAGATGTCTCTGTCATGGCCCGTTTTCAGATTAAATTCCCGTCGGGAAGTGCTCCTGTTTTTGTCTGGAAGCTGTTCCTGGCAAGGCCATCTTTCAAAGACAAAGGGCCACGAAGTTCCCATTTGCTGTGTACAAGAGAAGGGAGAGGTCAGGTGGTTGGGTGGAAAATTAAGGATGGAAGCCTAATTCCGAAGAGGAGCCTTCGAAATTATGACCTTGAAGATTCCTCCAGATCTGATGAATCGTCGATGTTTTTTACACCTGTATAAAAGTGTAGTCATTTGTAACTTTTTATACTTAAAAAGTTGCTTCTGAATTATGGTGCTGGAGGAGACCCTTGAGAGTCCCATGGACTGCAAGAAGATCAAACCTCTCCATTCTGAAGGAAATCAGCCCTGAGTGCTCACTGGAAGGACAGATCCTGAAGCTGAGGCTCCAAGACTTTGGCCACCTCATGAGAAGAGAAGACTCCCTGGAAAAGACCCTGATGCTGGGAAAGATGGAGGGCACAAGGAGAAGGGAACGACGGAGGACAAGATGGTTGGACAGTGTTCTCGAAGCTACAAACATGAGTTTGACCAAACTGAGGGAGGCAGTGGAAGACAGGAGTGCCTGGTGTGCTCTGGTCCAAGTGGTCACAAAGAGTCGGACACGACTGAACGACTGAACAACACAATACATTAAAAAAAAAAATCAGAGTGTCTTCTGTTCACAGGGGATACATAAGAAATGTGTAATAGAAAAAGAAGTATGAAATTAGGTTAAAGGTGTGTGAAAGAAAGTAATAGAAGTGGAAAGAAATTGCAGTTGAGTAGATTGGAAGTGTAACACAAAGGTGGGGTGAGGGGCGGTGGATGGTGATGGGAAAAGAAATTATCTGTGGGACTGAATGTAGGTATGTTTGCATATATTTAATGATTGTATGAAATGTATGTTTGTATGCTTGTATATTTGCAATATGTGTGTATTTTCTAATAAAAAACAATAATAATAAGAAATTGAGATGTATGTAATGAATGAAAAAGAAAAATGAATAAAAAAATTTTAAAAAAGAAATTATTGAGCTGATTTTCACAATCCTATGTGAGGCCAATGGAGTGAATAGCTTCTAAGAACATTAGGATTATTGGTTTCTTTGCTGAGAGCATTAAGTAGCCTGGAGATAGTCCGATGAAAACGACAAAGGGAAAGTCAGGAGAAAAATGAGTATGTCACAGTCTTGCATAAGCTCATCTCTTCTTTTGGAACTAGTTGAAAAGGTGATGACCCTGTTAAAGCTAAACAAGCGTGTGCTGAGCTTGCAGGTTTCGGTTTAAATGCTGCTTAACTCTGCCGAATTTATAGTAAATCAGAAAAGAGCCCGCTGGTTCAGGCTAAACCCCATCAAGTCCAGCATTCTGTTCTCACAGTGGCCAACCAGATACCTGGGTAAAACTTGCAAGTAGGATCCGAGCACAACCAACATTCATTTAGTGGATTTCCACGAGTTATTGGGGGGACGGATGTCTCTTGAGTCACTTTCTCAACGCCATGCATCATTTTACAAACTCCTATCATGTTCCTATCAGCTGTCACGGAGAGCTGCTCTGACAGTCCGTGCAGACAACATGGGCCAATGGTTTGATTCACCACAAAGCGGCTTCCTGTGCTCAGCTTCCTTCTCTGGTATTCGCACAGGCAGATCAGCAAAGGCGGAGATACCCATCTGCGGTTGCACAGACAAGTTGTGGTTGTGTTTCTCACCCAGAAAACAAGTGTTTCCTCCCAGGGTGTGGCCTGCCCTCCAACATTTGTCAGGTGAGCATTTGATTTACATTCTGTGAGCTCTGTAAACACTGTGAATCTGAGGCGCTCTCCCATGAATACAGACCCTCCAAGTGTCCCTATTTTCCAGAGGCGGCTTCTGATTTACAGCAGCCATCCTGGTTTCTGATTTGATCCTGAAATATCCCACTTTTCCTTAGGACGTCCCTATTTTCATCAGAGAAATGTTGGAGGCTATGGAGTTATGTGACCTCCCCGAGCCAAGGAGATAAGTAACCATACAACTTTCAGAAGACTTCTGAAGGCAGCCCTGTACAGTGGTGCCTTGGTTCTCAAACGCCTTGGTACTCAAACTATTTGGATCTGCCTGCAATAAAACTTCCTGGCGAGTCGTCGTTTTAGCGCTCTCCATCTGTCCAGCGAATTGGGCTAATTGGAAGGAGAATGTAAGCTTACAAGGGAACATGGGAACTTGAACCAGCTTTAGCGACCGGGAGTGAAGAACCAGGGGCTGGTTGCTATTCTAGGCTGATTAATATGTGTGTGACCTTGTGAGATCATTGGAGAAGAATCAAAGTGCTCCTGTGGAGGAGAGTTGGATCTTGGACCCAGGAGATCTGGGTTCAGATCCCACTGAGCAAGACATTTCTCTTTTGCTTTCAACGCCACTGCTACCCAGCAATAAAATGAGAAAAACGTTTAAGCGTGATAGATTTAACCAAATTGCAGTTTTCGATACCCCTGTTGATGTGGTGTGTGCTCGAGTCACCTGCTCCAAAATGCACGAGGGAGACTCATTCTTTTTTCTTTCTTTTTTTGAAGAATATGTCTCGGTTAGGGACATTGGTGGCGCTGTGGGTTAAACCACTGAGCCTAGGGCTTCCTGATCAGAAGGTCGGCGGTTCGAATCCCCGCGACGGGGTGAGCTCCCATTGCTCGGTCCCTGCTCCTGCCCACCTAGCAGTTCCAAAGCACGTCAAAGTGCAAGTAGATAAATAGGTATCGCTCTGGTGGGAAGGTAAACGGTGTTTCCGTGCGCTGCTCTGGTTCACCAGAAGCGGCTTAGTCATGCTGGCCACATGACCTGGAAGCTGTACGCCGGCTCCCTCAGCCAATAAAGCGAGATGAGCGCCGCAACCCCAGAGTCGTCCGCCACTGGACCTAATGGTCAGGGGTCCTTTTACCTTTACCTATGTCTCGGCTGGTTTGCATAGCTGTCAACTTTTCCCTTTTCTTGCAAGGAATCCTATTCGGAATAAGGGAATTTCCCTTTAAAAAAGGGGAAAGTTGACAGCTATGCCCATTTATGATTCTAGATATCATTTTTTCCTTGCTTATTTCCTTGAATTATTCCCTTCCTTTCAACCAGAGTCACACTCTCAAGACTCTGTAGCCTCAGCTCAAGAGGTTGGCCGTAGCGCACCTGAATTGGCTGTAGAGAGTCCTGGGTTCGAGGTGTGGGAAAGACCTCTGCTGTCGGCTGGGGGAGATGGGCTTGAGGGATCTCCACTTGGAGAACTACTGCCGTCAGTAGAGACCCTACTGAGCCAGCTGGACCAATGGTCTCATTCAGTGCAAGGCAGTTTGCTATTTTCTGAATAATCTGACAGCACAAGGCAGCGTCCTATGGGAATACGTAGGATTTAGAGACATCACCTTGCCAACAAAGGTCCATATAGTTAAAGCTATGGTTTTCCCAGTAGTGATGTATGGAAGTGAGAGCTGGACCACAAAGAAGGCTGATCGCCGAAGAATGGATGCTTTTGAATTATGGTGCTGGAGGAGACTCTTGAGAGTCCCATGGACAGCAAGAAGATCAAACCAATCCATTCTGAAGGAAATCAGCCCTGAGTGCTCACTGGAAGGACAGATCCTGAAGCTGAGGCTCCAAGACTTTGGCCACCTCATGAGAAGAGAAGACTCCCTGGAAAAGACCCTGATGTTGGGAAAGATGGAGGGCACAAGGAGAAGGGGAGGACAGAGGACGAGATGGTTGGACAGTGTCCTCGAAGCTACCAGCATGAGTTTGACCAAACTGCGGGAGGCAGTGGAAGACAGGAGTGCCTGGCGTGCTCTGGTCCATGGGGTCACAAAGAGTCGGACACGACTAAACGACTAAACAACAACAACAGGATTTTTCTGCTACCGACACAAATCTACTCTGTTTTTCAACTTGACCCCGTCATCTTAATTTGTTCTGCGCAAGTGAGCTACAGAAGTCCAGTTTGCGGCAAAGCCTTGGTGATTCCTCAGAGATGGAAATCTTTACCACACTGTAGAATTTTAATATTCCTTGATGTCAACCAAATCCCTAAATATTTCACTTTATTATGAATATTTCTACCTATTTCTTGTTGAATTTTTTTCTCTATCATATTCTGGTATATTTTTAACTAATAATTTCATCTTATTTTTGTTAAGTTTGAAACCTGCAACTTGTCCAAACTCTTGTATCTTCTACTCAAGTGAATGGGTCTTCTACCGTAATTACTAAATTATCAGGAAATCTTTACCACACTGTTGAAGGGAGCAAACCACAACGCGCAGCCTATCTCCTCCCAAGCACCCATATTCATTCCAGGTTCTTTTCTTAGGTGCACCTGAGTAAGAAAATGCGTCCGTTTCTATAGGTACAACTATGGGTTGGACCCGATGGTTGGACAGAGAGCAAGGGAGTTTAAGCACCTGAAGGCTGCTGTAGTCTCCAGCAGGGCTCTTCAAGCTTGAGTCCCCAGACATGGTCAGACTACAACTCCCATAATCCACAACCGACAATCCACAATCGGACCAAAAATTAGTAAAAGAATAAGATTGTGTTAAAGAATATATGAAAAAAAACCATTGTTCTGGAGTAAGTATATCGGTATGTAACGAATGAAGCTTTGCAGGGTTAAAGAAAGTGGAAAATGGTGAAAAAGCATAAAGATAGAGGTAATTTACATCAGACACAACAATTTAGAAAGATTAAAAATTTTGAGATCTCAAAACAAAGGAAGGAAGTCAATATGTGCGTAATGATTAGTATGACGATATGGTTTTCTTTGTAGACGTGTGATCTTTTTTGTGTATTTTTGGGGTTTTTTTTGCTTTTCTTGTTTGTACAGCTTTGTTTTGGACTTTATGTTTGTAATTTTTGTTGTAATTTTGCATTGGGGGGAAAAATTAAGTTAAAAAAAAATCCACAACCGACTCGGAAGATGGGATTTGTAGTTGAACATCTGGGGGCTACAGGTTGAAGAAGGCTGGTCTAGAGGATGTAAAATGGTATCTACAGGACTTAAAGGGAGCAAGAATCATCAAACTGTAGAGTTGGAACACATTTGGCAATGTAGAAGCCACACCACCACAATAACAACCAAGAATACAGATACTCTCACACTTAGCCCAGGTCACTGTGGGCCTCAGCATAAAAGCCAGAAGAAGCTTTTTACGTTCTATGATTTCCCGGAGGTACAATGCTCCTGGCGACTCATGCAAGCGAGCCAAGCCACATAGTCCTGCGCCACAAATGAAGGAAGGAAAACCCAAGAAAGGGAAGCTCACACAATCCACTCTAACCAGGAGAAGTACCTCATCTCTTTCAGCTTCTGCCTTCTGGAAGAAGGTACAGGGTTATAAAGACTAGGACTAGCTGCCTGAGATACAATTTCCATCCAAATGTGATTTTGGTTTTAAACGCAGTGTAAGGTAGCCTTTATGTCAGTGTTTCCCAACCTTTGGTCTCCAGCTGTTTTTGGACTACAACTCCCATCATCCCTAGCTAGCAAGACCAGTGGTCAGGGATGATGGGAATTGTAGTCCAAAAATAGCTGGAGACCAAAGGTTGGGAAACACTGCTTTATGTGAGTATATTACATTCAATTATGGGGTATCAGAGTTTTTAGGGGCTAACCAGGCTGGGATAGCTGGGACAGCAGGCTTGTGGGTTTTTGAATGCCTGATGTAGATTTTTTCAATTTTGTTGTTCTGTATGGGACAATGACAATAAAGATTATCGTATCATCTTTCTTTTGTCACTTTAATTTTCATTGCCCGCTGGCCCCCACCCCACAACAAACAAGCTGACTCAACTGAACGACCATTTTTATGATGCGTCTTCCCTCTTAGCAAGGTAATATGGGCATCTCAGCTACAAAAATCTGCACCCTGTTGAGTTGATTCAAAACAGATTCCTCCTGTAAGTGAGTCAGTTCACATACTGCCAGGGCAGGAGAGAGAGAAGGAAATTCCAGAGGACTGCAGAAAGGGCAATCATGTCAGCAAGTGGGAACCCCTTTCAGATCCTGCCCGTTAAATCTTTCCATTTAGATTGGAACATACATAGCAAAATAACACAACATCCTTCCTTTAAGTCTGCATTGAATCACAGAATTATGGTTGAAAGAATCATAGAATCTTAGAGATGGAAGGGACCCCGAGGGTCATCTAGTCCAACCCCCTGCAATCCAGGAATCTCCGCTAAAGCATCCATGACAGATGGCCGTCCGATCTCTGCTTAGAAACCTCCAAGGAAGGAGAACCCACCACCAATTGTGGGAGTCTGTTCACTGCCAAACAGCTCTTTCTGTCAGAAAGTTTCCCCCCGAATTAGTCACAATCTGCTTTCTTGAGACTTGAAGCCATGGGTTCGAGTCGTACTTGCCAGACCAGGAGAAAACAAGCATGCTCCCTCTTCCATGTGACAGCCCTTAGTGCATTTCCTCATATCTCCTCTCAGTCTCCTCTTTTCCGGACTAAACATACGCAGCTCCTTCAACTGTCCCTCATCAGGCTTAGTTTCCAGACCTTTGGTCGCCCACCTCTGCACACCTTCCAGCTTGTCAACATCCTTCTTAAATTGTGGTACCGGGAATTGGACACGGTATTCCAGGTGGGTGTCTTGACCAAGGCAGAAGAGAGGTAGACTATTCTGCTTTGGTGAGAAAGGGATGGCTAGCAGCCATCGATAGCCTTCTCCTCCTCCACAAATTTCTCTAGAGGAGGGGCCAGCAAACTTTTTCAGCAGGGGGCCAGTCCACTGTCCCTCAGACCATGTGAGGGGCTGGACTATATTTTGGAAAAAATATATGAACGAATTCCTATGCCCCACAAATAACCCAGAGATGCATTTTAAATAAAAGCACACGTTCTACTCATGTAAAAATGTGCTGATTCCTGGACCGTCCGCAGGCCAGATTTAGAAGGCGATTGGGCCAGATCTGGCCCCCAGGGCCTTAGTTTGCCTACTCATGCTCTAGAGCAGGCAGAGGCAAACTCCAACCCCACCAGATGTTTGGGACTACAATTCCCATCATCCCTAGCTAACAGGACCAGTGGTCAGGAATGATGGGAATTGTAGTCTCAAACATCTGGAGGGCCAGAGTTTGCCCATACCTGCTCTAGAGACATTCCCCCATTCATCGTTACAACAGCGTCACCTCTGCTACAAATCGGGAGCTGAGATTGAGAGGGAAAGAGCAATTTGATTGAATCTGGTTGCATGAGATCTGACACAGGATGGTTGGTGCGCTCCTGGCAGCGCTGTTGCAAAGGTGAGCAAAAAAAGTCTCCTGCACGTGGCTCAAATAGGGCACAATCCGCCCAGAGAATCTCCCTAGCGCAAGCCCCAACTAAAAGGAAAGGGGCCCCAGGAAGAACATCCGAACGGGTCTCGCATCAGAGGCACCCCCAGTCGATCATCGTGCTGTAGGAGTATTATAGAAACAGGTCAAGCAAACTCTTGCTGACTTTATCTCCCTTTGCTAGACGCAAATCTCATAACAGACGCAAATCTAAACGCCTTGACAATATTTGCGCAGTCAAAATTGGCACACTGAGTCCTCAGGTTTATTTATTATTATTATTATTATTATTTATTTATTGCATCCATCCCCAAGGTAGCTGACGGGGTTCCCTCTCCCTATTTAATCCTCACAGCAACCCTGTGAGGTAAAATAGGCTGAGAGGGACTGTGACTGGACCCCCCCCCCCTCAGGTGACCCAGTGAGCTTCATAACCAGGTGGAGATTCAAACCCTGGTCTCTGCCAGGTCCTTAGTTGGCACTCTAACCACTGCACCACACACCCTCCTTCAGCCAACAGATCCTCCGCCTCCCCGTCCGTTCACCTGGACCTTTCTATCGTTTTTGTTTAAGCCTTCCCATCGCAGTTTACTTACCGGCATCGGTTTCCAGAGTTAAATAAAGGAGCAAGCATCCCAGGCCAAAAATAACCTCTTGGACTTCTGCAACCATTCTTCTGCTCAAGATGCGACGCCAGGAGAGAGGGAGGGAAAGAAGAGAAAAAATGTAGATGTATCCCGATATCTATCTCTCTATCTCTCTATCTCTCTATCTGCCTCTCTTTGGAGAGTTTCTGGGCACCGGGATCAGAGAGAGCAGAGACCAGAATCATCAGATTTCAGATGTCTTCTTGGCCATCCACCTGGGAGAACTACGCTGGTCCTTGCCGGCAGAACCAGGTGCCCTGAGCTCAGCAATAATGCCTCCTTCAGGGAAAGCAAGGAACCACTGGAGCACAATTTCTAAAAAATCAGCCTTTAAAAACCTCTCTCTTCTCTCCCCCCCCTTCCCAAGTTTTCTTAAGCAAAGCAGCGGGAGGGGCTGAAATCCGGAAAACCTTAACTCCTTCATTTCTGAGACTTCTCCTTCCTTCCTTCCTTCCTTCCTTCCTTCCTTCCTTCCTTCCTTTTTTTGGATTCTTCGCTCGTTAAATGCCAACAACTATTCAGATGTTTCCATCCTCTCCTCCCTCGTGAGAAGAAACTTGGGAGGTGAAGGAAATAGTCAGGCTGGTCTATCTGTACCTTTTGAGTAAGCATCTAAGTCACGTTGCCGGAACGTTCTCTGATGATGATAATAATTATGATGACAATTGCCAAAGCATCTGGAAACACCTTAACGTAGAGCAGTGGTTCCTAATTTTTTTTGCCGGGGGGGGGGGACTGCCCCCTACTTGCTTCCATAAACTCATTCCCAATGGGTGCTAGAAAAAGCATCATTCAGAACTGCTTTTTGCATGACCCACGAAGGAATATAATAACACAACTAAATTAAAAGCAGTAACAATTAACTGTGCATGTAGTCAAAATCCAATAAAAACTGAATAAATTTAATTACTGTATTTTTCCATGTATAACACGCCCCCGTGTATAAGACGCCCCCTCTTTTTTGGGGGGGTTGCCCACATTTCCTGAGCTTTTTTGGGGGGTGGGGATTGCCTGGACTTGTTGAACATTGGGGGGGGGTTGAAAATATACATTTTTTAAAAAACCAGAAGCATTTTTACTTGGTATTATAGGTCAGGACATTAATAGGCAAGATGTTAAATTGTTTTTATATGCAACAACTGCGGCAAGAGTATTGCTAGCCCAGAAATGGAAACAAGAAGAAATTCCGACGAAAGAAGAATGGCAGACAAAATTAATGGACTATGCAGAATTGGACAAAATGACAGGAAGGATTCGAAACCTGCGGGACCAGAGATTTACAGAAGATTAGAAGAAGTCTAGGAATTATTTGAAGAGCAACTGTAATCAACAAATTATGCTAGTAGGACTACAAGAAGTTTTGTAAGGAGAAATATACGAAGTGTTACAAAGTAGAAAAAGATAGAGATATTGGTTATGAGTTCGAAATGTAATAGGGAACATAAGAAATGCATACTGAGAGATTAGACTGGAAAATTTTCAGACAGGATTGATGGAAGTCAAAAATCTGAATAAGATGTAAAAGTATGTTTAATTACTGTTGAAAATGATATGTTAAAAAAAACTAATAAAAAAATACACACACACACACACACACATATATATATATATAATCACTCATCCGCAGGACCAGCACAGCCAAATGCATGCACATCGATGAAGCCACCAATCGTCTGCGTGCTCACCAAAAGCAAGCGCCAATCGCCCGCCCCATTGCCGCCGCAGCCAATAGCCAGCGCACCCACCAATCACCCACAAAAATGACACTGACGATCGTCTGCTCGTGGCAGCCACCAATTGCCTGTCCCACCTCTCCACCATCCGTGTATAAGACAATCCCCAAATTTTTAAATAATTTAAAAATAAAATAACCTCGTCTTATACATGGGAAAATACGGTAATTCAACAAAACCGATGAACTTTATCCACTGATATTCGTTTACACCTTCACCGCTGCTGCCACCCCCTTGACTCTTAGGCAGAGGGAGCCCTGACCATTAGGTCCAGTCGTGGCCGACACTGGGGTTGCAACGCTCATCTCGCTTTATTGGCCGAGGGAGCCAGCGTACAGCTTCCAGGTCATGTGGCCAGCATGACTAAGCCGCTTCTGGCGAACCAGAGCAGCACACGGAGACGTCGTTTACCTTCCCACCGGAGTGGTACCTATTTATCTACCTGCACTTTGACGTGCTTTCGAACTGCTAGGTTGGCAGGAGCTGGGACTGAACAACGGGAGCTCACCCCGTCACGGGGATTCGAACCGCCGACCTTCCAATCAGCAAGTCCTAGGCTCTGTGGTTTAACCCACAGCCCCACCTGCATCCCTTGCCTCTTAGCAGCCACTAAAAATCCCCTGTACCCTAGGAAGCGAGACCACCCACTTTCAGAACCACTGAGCTAGATGCTCTTTGAGGTTGCTTCCAGGTCTACGATTATACGAAGGAGGGACTGCATCTGCTCCAGCCTCCCTTATCTCTCACATCTTTGCAGTTTCTTAATTGGAACAAGCACAAGGGTAGCACGTGGGGCCAATTCAGACGGGCCCTGAGGACCACCCTGCAGCGAATCGAAGTTGTGCAACAGCTCAGCTCCTTTGATGGTGAAACTGTCACTTTGAAAAGATCTGCATCGACCTTGAACCCTGGATGGTTTTGGCAGCCACTCTGGATTCCTTGTTCCTCAGGCAGTACTCCTCACTGTAATGATTATGGGTTCGGGATCAGCAGCGTGTGACTGGCACACTCCCTTCCCCAGATTCCAGCCCTCAACCTGCCCCACCTAGACGAGGCTGGGCAAGATGCCAGCAAAAAAGAGGTTAGATTCGCTGGCGATGCTCCCATTGTCAAACGCCCTGGCCGGAGACGGCCACCTGGTCCTAGGGCGAATCTGTAGATTTCAGCATCTTTCAGTTTCTCACTCTTCCAGTCTTAAATCCAGTTCTCTCCATTCCGTGTTTTGGAGGGGAAGAGAAGACCCCTCGTGAAAACCCACCAGCATTTTTGTGAAAATTTGTTCCAACGTTTGCATGTCTGCATGCAATTTTGCAAAAATTTTGCAAACCAATTTCCCCAAACATAATGCGTTTCTGCATGATATTTCCCCTTGTACATTCATTTTTACGTACCCTTTACCCCACTGTGTGCATTTCTGTACACACTGCTTGGCTGGCGAACAGCATTGCAAAATTCAGAGGAGTGCAATTTTTTGGACGGCTGTGTTTTGGTTCACCTATTGTTTCAGAAAATGTAAACTATGTAGGTTTGCCTTATTCCCTCAGGCCTTTTTAAAATTCTAATTACGTTGTAAACCACCTAAGGAACTTTGTTTAGTAGTCAGGATATAAATACTGTAGATCAAATAATGCGTTTTTCCTCCAATGTTTTTTCCCCATTGGTTTTTATAATGCTTTCTTTATGTTTATCCATTTTCATGCTGTGTGGTTTTACTTTATTCTGGCTTATGACTTTTCATGCATTTGTAATGAGGTGTGGTTTTTTTAAAAAAACCAACAACACTGAGTTGTGTTTATGCATTTTGTTTTGTTTTTTTGTAAAAAACCCCAAGAGACTCTGGCTGATGGGCAGCCTTGAAATTTAATAAATCAATAAACTCAGGATAATGGTGGCTTATACTGAGCATCCCCTTGCCAACAAAGGTCCGTCTAGTTAAAGCTATGGTTTTCCCAGTAGTGATGTATGGAAGTGAAAGCTGGACCATAAAGAAGGCTGATCGCCGAAGAATGGATGCTTTTGAATTATGGTGCTGGAGGAGACTCTTGAGAGTCCCATGGACTGGAAGAAGATCAAACCGATCCATTCTGAAGGAAATCAGCCCTGAGTGCTCACTGGAAGGACAGATCCTGAAGCTGAGGCTCCAAGACTTTGGCCACCTCATGAGAAGAGAAGACTCCCTGGAAAAGACCCTGATGTTGGGAAAGATGGAGGGCAGAAGGAGAAGGGGACGACAGAGGACAAGATGGTTGGACAGTGTTCTCGAAGCTACCAGCATGAGTTTGACCAAACTGCGGAAGGCAGTGGAAGACAGGAGTGCCTGGCGTGCTCTGGTCCAGGGGGTCACGAAGAGTCGGACACGACTAAAGGACTAAACAACAAACAACAAACAATACTGAGCCAGACCAATAGCTCTAGGTCTAGCTCAGAGCTTTAAGAGCATCAGAGCATAGCTATCTTGACTAGTAGCCATTGTTTACAATAATTGGCAGTGGCTCTCACTCTTTCAGGCGAGGGTATTTGCAAAGTAAGTGTTTCGCCACTAAGCCTTGTGCATGATGGTGTTGAACACTAGACAGAACACTAAAGGAAAAAGAAATTTGGAGGGAACAGGATACCAATTAAGGCACCAATTCTGCACCATGCCATTCGGAGCAGTGTTGCAAGTTTGATTATCAGATTAATCAGCCAAAGCTTTAGTTAACTAGCAGAGACCCATTTTAATTAGTTAAAGCTAATTTTAATCCACAAAGGGCTGTTTTAATCAGGAAGGGCTGATTCCATCTGAGCTTTCATCCTTTTTTGGTTTTGATGTGCAACATCATTGAGGAATAGGGGTGGCGATAAGATATTGCAGAGGTCTTTTCAGCTGCCAAGAATGTGCGGTAGCCTTTTTGACTTATCAAATTGCAAGTTATTCCTTCAATAGTACAGAAAGTGGCTTCTCTTGTTCAAGATAGGTAAATGCAATTGTCAAGGACAAAAACGGGATCTGGCCAGATTTACAGCTTTGTTTTTCACCCAATGCTTTAATCCTCAATATGCAGAATGTGTTTGGAAACAGACAGACAGAGGTCTTTCTTCACAACGGTCCACCAGGCTGTTCCTTTCATGGGGTGAACCTGCAGCATAGCTGCCAACGTTTCCCTTTTTTAAATGGAAATTCCCTTATTCCAAATAGGATTCCTCGCAAGAAAAGGGAAAAGTTGACAGCTATGACCTGCAGAGAAAGCAAAAGGAAGAGTAAGAAACCAGAATTCAGTGGTGAAAATGCTCCAAGCTAAACATGATACCACCCAATGTCTGAAACATTAATTTATATTGATTTAATATATGATTTGTGTAGCAATTAGGACCACAATCCTGTTGAAGGTAAGTCCTATTAAATGCTACACGGCTTACTCCCAGGTAAGTGGATCTAGGGTGGAATTCTTAGGTGACAAATCTCAACTTCTGTTAGAAGAATGATAAGAATAACGGTCAAAACAGTTTTGTACAGATGGCCTCATGCGATCCGGCAGATTTTGGTTCTCTACTTTTATAACTTAGGGCCTCTCTAGAATTCATTCCCCCCCCCCAATTGTGGATTCATAATGATTTGTGCTCTTTATGTTCTTGGAGTGATCACACACCATCTTATTTTCACACTCCTTCATTTGCAATCCGTGCTTATCCCTGTAACCCCCAGCTGAAATCCCACAACTTTTTACGCCACAAATGTTCCGGTTTATTTTTGCCCGGCTTTCGTTGCCCTAGAGCCCTCCAAAGAGCGGAATTGGGCTCGCATAGGGGAAGCAACGCAGAACAAACTCAAGCAGAATAAACCCACTGCTACTATTGCGCCAAGAACATGTTGCGAAATGCACACCCAATAAAATACCAGTCCGAGGGGCCCTGGAGAGGAGGTTGGATCCAGACTAATGGTCCAAACCATGCCTAGAACCCCTGTACCTACAGGACCGCCCCTCCTGGTATGCCCCGCGGAGGACCTTAAGGTCCACAAATGACAAGACTTTGGAGGTCCCAAGTCGCAAGGTGGTTAGATTGGTCTCAGCTAGGGCCAGGGCCTTTTCAGTACTGGCCCCGACTTGGTGGAACACTCTGTCACAAGAGACCAGGGCCCTGCGGGACTTGACATCTTTCCGCAGGGCCTGCAAGACAGAGCTGTTCCGCCTGGCCTTTGGTTTGGACTCAGTCTGACCCTTACGTTTCCCTCCCCTTATGGTCTTGATTTATCAGCTATTTTAAAATGAGGCTGCATTTAAAATTGTATTTTTAACCTGTATTTTAAATTGTCCCCCCCCCCACCTATTATGTTTTTATTGTAATTTTACTAGTGTTAGCCGCCCTGAGCCTGGCTCTGGATGGGAAGGGCGGGGTATAAATAAAAAAAAATATTATTATTTTTTATTATTACACAGTGGGGCTTGTTCCAAGGTAAGTGGAATGACAATTGGAACGTGAGGGAGCTATGAGACATTCAAGTTTTTAACGTTTACTGTTTTATTATGTTTTTGTATATGCCAGAAGCCGTCCAGAGCGACTGGGGTAACCCAGTCAGATGAGTGACGTACCATGATGATGATGATGATGAAGGTAATTATTGAGGCTCTTTAAGTTTTAGGATCCACCAGAGGACACTAGGGAGAAGAGAACTGTGGTTGGCATCCCATTCTGAGGGGTATAAAACGCAGCAGTTTTATTGCCAGGTGAGGAAAAAAGCGAGTAAGAGGCGTCATGATAGAAGTCCGTAAAATTAGGCCTGGCATGGAGAAAGTGAAAAGAGAATATATATTTTTTTATCCCTCTCACATAACACTGGAACTTATGGACATCTGATGAAGATGAAGTTTGGAAGATTCGGGGCAGAGAAAAGAAAGGACTTCTTCACGCATTACGTAAACTGTGGAACTCCCTGCCACAGCAGGCAATGATGGCCAGCAACCTGCATGGCTGTAAAAAGAGAGGGTTGGAGAAATTTATGGAGGATGAAAGGGCTATTGATGGTTACTGGCCACAATGGCTATGCTCTGCTTTCGCGGCTGGAGGAAGAAATGTATCTGAATATCAGTTGCTAAAAACCATGGGAAAGGAGAGTGGTCTTGTGTGAAAGGAGATCCTGCTTGTGGGTTTCCCATAATGGGCATCTGGTCGGCCACTTTAAGAACAGAATGCTGGACAAGATGGGCTATTATTAGGTTAATTGGTTTTTTGTTTTTTTACAAAATTTATTGGGTTTTTTAAAATTACCACACACAGTGTTGCCTTCCAAGACAAATACTGGTAATTTTATTGTTTTATTCCATTTGTAAACCACTTTAAGGTTTGGGGGGTGTTTTTTACAATCAAGTGGTATATAAATTTCACTAAACAAATAAAAAAATAAAATAAAATACATGTAGAGATGTTAAGTATTCTTAAGCTCATATTATATAAGAAGAGTGAATCTGCCTCCCTGCCTAACACAATATTATCAAGTAAGTTAGGTGAGTTAGTTAAAAAAATTACCATGAATCAGAAGTGACTCGTTCCTCATCACAGGAAGAATTCCTTTGTTGGGGAAGTGACGCCCCCCTTCCTTGTGGGGTGAAGCTCCCTTTAAACAACGGGTCATCTTTGCTAAGCATGTCTAAGATATTTAGGTCCCAGGTAGAGAAAAGTGCATGTTAGAATCTCATAAAGCAAATCAAGCCTTTTGTTATTTAATATTGATGTGCACAGCTTACAGTTTCAGGTTTATTTTCACTTGCAAAGGGGTGTGTGTAAGAGCCTGACAAAACACAAGCCCACGGGGAAGTCCCATCTGCAGAACCCATCATATTTCACCATCAGGTCTGATGGAAGGGCGTTCCACATGGTGGATGCCACCACCAAGAAGGCCCTCTGCCTGGTTCACTGTAACCTCACTTCTCGCAGGGTGAGAACCACCAGAAGGCCCTCGGAGCTGGACCTCAGTGTCCAGGTAGAATGATGGGGGTGGAGATGCTCCTTCAGATATACTGGGCCTTTGAGGCCATTTAGGGCTTTCAAGGTCAGCACCAACACTTTGAATTGTGCTCAGAAACGTACTGGGAGCCAATGTAGGTCTTTCAAGACCGGTGTTACATGGTCTCGGCGGCCGCTCCCAGTCACCAGTCTAGCTGCCGCATTCTGGATTAGTTGTAGTTTCCAGGTCACCTTCAAAGGTAGCCCCACATAGAGCGCATTGCAGTAGTCCAAGCGGGAGATAACCAGAGCATGCACCACTCTGGCGAGACAGTCTGCGGGCAGGGAGGGTCTCATCCTGCATACCAGATGGAGCTGATAGACAGCTGCCCTGGACCTGTGCCTCAATGGACATACCAGCCAGTCTGACGGGCGCTAAATACCACTTCAACACCATCCTGTTCAACAGCTGAATGGACTGCTTTGAAAGGTAATGGACTCTCCTTCATGCGAGGTTTCTAAGCATCTGTCATGGATGCTTTAGCTGTGATTGGTCTGGATGACCCTTGGGGTCCCTTCCAAGCCTACAATGCTATATTTCTTTATATTTTTTTTTCTTTCAATGTCAATTTTTAATTTTGTTTGCAACATAGTCCACAACAACTCATACATACAAACAAACCCACCTGCATTGACAATTGACTTATCAAATTTAAACTCCTATCCCCTTACACAAAGAAAACATAACATAATGATGAGTTGCGCAGAGTTGGCTAAATTGACATACAAATTGCCGGACAAGGACAACTGTGACTTTAAGGAAGAATGGGAGCTTTTTACCATTTATCTAAAAAGACAACAAAATTAATTGGGCTCCTTGGCAGGTTTTGAATAAACATACACAAAATTATTGGTTGATAACATGGTAGATTGATAATGTAAGGATATGTATAATTTTATAACATGCAGAGAACAATATGTGCTGAGAAATCAGAGAGAGGAGCTGAAGGAAGTCTCAGGGGGAGGGTTTGAAGGGGGGAAAGGGGGAATAATGAATATAATATGTTTTGATAATTTGTTATGTTGAAAATGTTAATAAAAACTTTTTTTAAAAAAAGAAAACATAAAAATAAAAGACTTCCTTTATTGTGTAAATGGCCTCCTTATTTCCTTCTTGTGTACTGTTTCTTTTATATGTGATTATTTACCATTTTTCCTAATTATGACTTTAAAAACCGCAATGTCTCCTATAGAAATTAATTGAAACAAGTCCAGGTATATATTTGGGGGCACTGTTTGGTAAAGTATTCCCTGCAGGTTGGTGCTGTTAGCAGAAGGCAAACTGAGTTCGGTGGGCAGTGCCCCTGTTTTCTTTAATGCAGGGACGTCCAACACCCAAGAGACTGCGATCTATAAAAAACTGGCAGCGATCTACCCATTGGGGGTTTTTTTCAGCTTTTTTAAAGGACCAAGTCTAAATTGTCAACCTTTTTTTATGGGTGCAGGTCAAAGTTTTTGATCTTTTTTTAGGGGGGACAGCTGATACTTCTGCCGCTTTTCTGGTAGGGCTGCGACATAAATCAATAAACAATAAGTCATCCCGCTAGTGGAAACTCCATCTTCCGTTCTCGAAATTGTGCGCGATAAAGGACAGAGGGAGGGGGGTGAGGTCGAATGCTCCCCCCCCGGCGGATGAAAAAGAGCCAACGATCGACCGCGATCGACTTCTAACAACCGGGGGCCGACCTGCCAATCGCGGTCGACCTGTTGGACATCCCTGCTTTCATGGATCAGCCTCCAATGAGTTGAGCATTAGGAAGAACACATGGGTGGCAAGAGCATTTTGAGCATGCAATCAGTAACCCAAAGGTTCTGTCTTGCTGGCGTTCTTCACAGCTATCTGCACTGAGCAGGAGATTGGACTCTCATAGCCTTCGGGATGAACCAAACTCCATAATGCTAAGGTTCAACCAAGTTTCACAGACACCTCTTCAATCTTTTCCTGCTTCCCCTTTCTTCTGTTGCTTCCCGATTGAAAGTATTCTTGCACGCCACCCCAATCTCTGAGCGGTGAGAGATCACAGAGGTTCTAGCATTTGCACAAGTTCAGTTTCCTTGGAATGAAGGTCAGCAGAGACTATGGTGGGGTAGGCAACCTAATTGCCTTCTCAATCCGGCCCGCAGATGGTCCAGGAATCAGCGTGTTTTTACATGAGTAGAATGTGTCCTTTAATTTAAAATGCATCTCTGGGTTATTTGTGGGGCATAGGAATTCGTTCATTTCCCCCCAAAAAACATAGTCCGGCCCACCACATGGTCTGAGGGACAGTGGACCGGCCCCCTGCTGAAGAAGGTTGCTGACCCCTGGACTATGGCATCTTTATGATATCTGGTCTTATTTACACATATACACATACACAGAGTGGCTGGGGAAACTCAGTCAGATGGGCGGGGTATAAATAATATATTATTATTATTATTATTATTATTATTATTATTATTATTATTATTATTCAGCCTGAGTGTGCTAGCATTTCACTCCTCTGATGCTGCAGATGAGATTGGTGTAAATCACATGCCTGTCTGGGAAGTACTGTATGTACTATTGTACTGTACTTGTGCTTTTACTTGTTCCTGTTCTTCTCTCAGACCTGGAGAGAGAGGATACCATAATTCCTCTGTCTGTACATAGTGTGTAAATAAATACATAGATTAGCTCTACGATGTCTCATGCTTCTTGCTGTGTTATGCTAGAAGATTAGTGTGCATATATCATTTGATATGGGATGCGGGTGGCGCTGTGGGTTAAACCACAGAGCCTAGGGCTTGCCGATTGGTTCGAATCCCTGCGACGGGGTGAGCTCCTGTTGTTCAGTCCCTGCTCCTGCCAACCTAGCAGTTCGAAAGCACATCAAAGTGCAAGTAGATAAATAAGTACCACTCTGGTGGGAAGGTTAATGTTTTGAGATATTTGCTGTGCTCCTTCATATATTCTATAAAGTTAGTCTGTTATTTTTTAAATTTATTGTCCTCTTGGTGTCTAATCTTCCCAGTCAATTTTGCCATTTCGGCATAGTCCATCAGTTTCAATACTGTATCCATTCTTCTTTCAATGGAGTTCTTTCTTCCTTCCATCCCTGGGCATACAACATTCTTGCCACTGCCATCACATATATAAATAGTTCCCTTTTGGCAAAGGATCTTATTCTTTTGGGATGATGATGAGGACACTTAAATGGCCAGCTAAGGCCACTGTCTTGCTTGCCTGTCCGGTTCTGCAACCTCCTCAGGGCAACATCCAGACTGACCCACCTGAGTTATGAACAGTCTCACACACGCACACACACAAAATATTTTAAAGCTTCAACATTGGGTGGTTTTAATGGTGGTATATAAACTTAAGAAATAATAAATTTAATAAATAACAACAACTGTGACTGTGTGGCGGGGATCGTTGTTTTGTTATTATTGTGTCATGCATTTTGTTGTTTTTATGCTGTAAACTCTCCTGTGATCTTTGGGTGAAGGGTGGGATATAAATTTAATAAATAGTAATAGAAAGAAAGAAAGAAAGAAAGAAAGAAAGAAAGAAAGAAAGAAAGAAAGAAAGACACCTTCATTACATATATTTAGGGACCAGGGAAAAATATTTCTGTATAACCAGGTCTTTGGTTGATTAACATTATATCACCTTTTGTCAGGGAACTGCCATCAGTACTGGAGGGGGAGCGCAAAAGCCAGAGGGATTCCAGAGAGCGTCCAGGGATCGGGAGGAGCAGCCCATCTTCTGGGGAAGAGAATCAGCGTAGCACCAGTGGAGAAGGGGGGCAGGTGGGGGAAGTGGCAAGGCAGTCCCATGACTCCTTGCCTGGGACCAGCGGGGAGAGTAGGGGTCCTCCGTTGCCCACACCCTCCCTGTGCAGAAGGCTTCCGCACAGAGAGGGTGGACGGAGACTAGGCGTCAAAGAGCTTCTTTGCTGGAAGAAGTTTAAGAAACGCCCACTCACGGATTCTGCCAGCGATTGAGGCAGCCACGGGTGAGTGGCTGTCCAGACAGAGGAGGTTCACTTTGGCAGCCCAGCCAGGTGTTTGCATCCAGCCGGGGAGATAGGCACCTGCTTACGCACGAGCAACCCCTTAGAACCATTACACATTTTAAATGTGTTTTTGTTTTAGGCAGATGAAAGTGATAGACTATATGGAAATGGCGGAAATGACTGGCAGAATCCGAGACCAGGGAGAAGAGTTGGTGGAAGAAGATTGGAAGAAATTTAAAGACTATTTGCAGAAACATTGTAAAATTAATGAATGTTAAAATGATGTTGGATTGAAATCAAACGGCTTTAGCAACAAGGCTAAAAAGAGTATGTAAAAAATGGATTGATAATCAGATGAAAATATGAAGCTATAATATGTTAAGATATAGAATTAAGATAAAAACAAAGAGGGAAAGGATTTGCTGAATTAACCATGTGAACTGGAATACAAAAAAGGGAGGCGTGAGGAGGTCAGGAAATAAGTAAACAAAATATAAAATATGAAAAGATTGATTTATTTTTCTTTTTTTCTTTTTTTTCTAATTGTTTTTTATTTTCCAGGTATTGTGTATTTTTTTCGTATTTTTGTATTTGTAATTTTTCCTTTTTATTCTGTAATTACTTTCTTTTTTCTGTTTGTAAAACCCCAATAAATATCTTTTTTTTTAAAAAGTGTTTTTGTTTTATTATGTATTTCCCCCATTTTGTAGTTTCATGTTGTGAACTGCCTTGTGGTGTTCAGATGAAGGACGGTATTCAGATTTGCTAACAATGTAAATATTAAAGGGGAACTACGGTAATACTTGCTATCCTGATCTCCATTGATCTGCATGTGTATGTGATTATTCCATGTCAATTAACACTCCAGTTGGAACAATTGAATTTGTGGGCAACAGAGACATCTGCTGGGAACTGTGGTGGAATGCATGCCGGTTACACATGGATTTTCATTCACACCTTTGGTACATTTCTATAAATTAAAATATCAGATATAAGAACATAGGAGTAGCCGGCTGGACAAGGCCAATGGCCCATTTAGCCAAACTGTAGAAAACTAGCAAGCAGGAACCAGGAACTGGTTTCACCAGTTTATTATTATTATTATTATTATTATTATTATTATTATTATTATATAAAAAAAGATGAAAAGCGAAATTATTTTCACAACATAAATTTAACTCTACTGACTTTGTCTCACCACGTGGAAAATAGACACAGCTGTACGCTTTAAACTGGACCTTTTACTTGAGATCTAATTTTTGGATACAACAGAAGCAAACGAGAAAAGTGAAAGGGAGATTAAATAGATTACTCAGGAGTAGACCACTGAGCCTGATGTTTTTGGGTGCACAAACCATTCAGTGGCTGATTTTACCTCAGTACTGTAGCAGTAATTTATGAACACGTTGGGGGGGGGGTTGCCCCTCCAGCAGATATCATGCACATGCAGCCCACTACCAAAACCAGCACAATCACTTTTGTGACTTTTGTGATTTGTCCCCACAAAGCACTTCATCACAGTTTCTTCCTATCTATTCAAAGGGCCTTTGCTGCACGATATACCAAATGTAAGAATTCACTGATCAATGTATCTGTGTACTGGCTCACTGGGAAAGCTTCAGAAATTCCTATAGACATGTGGGCTCAGCTACTCAGCAGCCCCTCTGCCTGAGTGATAATTCCTGGCATCCTGATACCTGAGCGCCAGACAGGTACTCATTCCAGAAATAACAAACCCAGATGGAGACAAAAGGGTGTGATTAACTTGGCTGGGAAACAGGGAAATGTACCGTATTTTTCCCTCTATAACACGCAGATTTTTTCTCCTAAAAAGGAAGGGGAAATGTCTGTGCGTGTTATAGAGCGAATGTGTGGTCCCTGGAGCCGAAAAATCAGGCAAAAATCAGGCAAAAAATCAAATCACGACGCTGCACGGAGAAGCGAAACCTGAAAAGAGGAAGCGGCTGCTTTCCTGCATTCTGCCTCAGGGTCTTACTGTCCACCCTACTCTGTTTCGTTGCTGTGTTTGCTGAAATGGAACAAAGAGCAGGGAAAGCCCCTCCCCTCCAGGCAGGCAGAGGGGAATTCCTCTCTGTGCTGCTGGGGGAGAGGGAGAGAGAGGGGGGAAGGGAGAGAGAGAGGGGGAGGGAGAGAGGGGGGGAGGGAGAGAGAGAGGGGGAGGGAGAGAGGGGGGGAGGGAGAGAGAGAGGGGGAGGGAGGGAGGGAGGGAGGGAGAGAGAGAGAGAGAAAGAGAGAGAGATGGCTGGCTTGGGTGGGGGGAAACTTTTGCCTTTCTTTCCTCCCTCCCGTTAAATCCCTCTCCTGCATTCTTAGCCAGCTGCTTCTCTGCACACCCCTCTCATGTCCCTTCTTTGTTTTTCCTTCGCTCCCCACTTAAAATGTGGTTACAAAGCATAGATCCACATGGATCCTCAGGATCTTTGCATTGGGTCACCCCAAATTCACCATCAGATCACATAGCATGTCCATGGCTACAGCCTGCACCAAAAAAATCACGCACCCACTGTTGCCTGGGGCTGCAATGGTGCAAAAATGTGGTTACAAAGCATGGATCCACAGGGATTCTCAGGATCTTTGCATTGGGTCACCCCAAATTCACCATCAGATCACATAGCATGTCCATGGCTACAGCCTGCACCCAAAAAATCATGCACCCACTGTTGCCTGGGGCTGCAATGGTGCAAAAATGTGGTTACAAAGCATGGATCCACAGGGATTCTCAGGATCTTTGCATTGGGTCACCCCAAATTCACCATCAGATCACATAGCATGTCCATGGCTACAGCCTGCACCAAAAAAATCACGCACCCACTGTTGCCTGGGGCTGCAATGGTGCAAAAACGTGGTTACAAAGCATGGATCCACAGGGATTCTCAGGATTTTTGCATTGGGTCACCCCAAATTCACCATCAGATCACATGTCTGTGGCCACAACATGAAGCCCAAAAATGATACATCCACTGTTTCATTCAGAATGTTTTTTCCCTTGTTTTCCTCCTCTAAAAACGATGTGCGTGTTATGGTCAGGTGCGTGTTATAGAGCGAAAAATACGGTAAATATCTTTTTTGTTACACTTGATGGGTGTTTGGTGGAGGGCAAGGAGAACCATGGGGCAGGGTCCAGGATGCTCAGATTACTGCCACCCTTAATCTCAGGGCTGTCCTTTGAGCCCCATGTAGAGGAAAAGATTCCTGCAGGGGCTGGACTTGAAGACGCTCGTGGTCCCGTCTAACTTTGCAATTCTATGATTCTGTAATCTAAGGGCATTGCTTTCAAGGGAAATCATTCTCTGCGCACTCACAGTTCAAACACATTCAAAGGTTTTAATAAAAAATTATCATTATTAAATATTTTTCCAGATGAAATACATTGTTGCCAAGAGATTTGCATGGGGAAATCTTTTCGATTCCGCAATAATAAGGGGCAGTGGGGTGAGGGAGGCCAGGGCCACTTCCACACCATTTCATGCGCTATGAAGCCGCTTTAAACACTCATGGCTTCTTCCCCCAAAGAATCTGGGAGCTATAGTTTGAAAAGGGTGCAGAGAGTTGTTAGGAGACCCCCTGTTCCCCTCCGAGAGCTACAATTCCCAGAGTTCCCTGGCAAAAAGGGGACTCTACCCCTACCCCTACCCCTGACGCTAACCCTAACTCTAACTCTAACCCTAACACTAACCCTTAACCTTTAACTAGAGCTACAATTCCCAGAGTTCCCTGGCAAGAAGGGAACCCCAACCCTACTCCCTAACCAGAGCTAAATTTCCCAGAGTTCCCTGACAAGAAGGGAACCCTACCCCTACCCCCTAACCAGAGCAACAATTCCCAGAGTTCCCTGACAAGAAGGGAACCCTACCCCCTAACCAGAGCTACAATTCCCAGAGTTCCCTGACAAGAAGGGATCCCTACCCCTACTCATGACGCTAACTCTAACTCTAATGCTAACCTTTAAGTAGAGCTACACTTCCCAGAGTTCCCTGACAAGAAGGGAACCCTAAGCCTACACCTTAACCCTTAACCCGAGCTACATTTCCCAAAGTTCCCTGACAAGAAGGGAACCCTAACCCTACCCCAACTCAACCCTGCCCCTGCCCTACTCCTACTCCTACTCCTAAGCCTAACCCGCCTAACAACTCTCTGTCCCCTTAACCACCTACAGTTCCCAGAATCCCTGAGGGGAAGCCATTCCTGTTCAAAGCGTCTTCATAGCACTTCCAATGGACGGACGGTGCGCCTAATGTGGCCTAATGTTTCCTCCCTCTTTTTCTTCTCTCTCCCCACTGCCCCATCACTTGCAATGCAGCAGATGTCCGCCTGCAGTCTCCCTTCAAAGCTCCTTCTCTCAGGTACGGCCACGGCCTTGTCCATTGCTCACTGCCAGGATTTCACATTCATTTCTCTGATGTAAATAGGGACATCCTGCGGTTCTCTTCATAACTTTGGACTTGGGGAAAACCTCACCGGCTCCGGACATCCCTGTAAGGCAAAGGCAAACAGGTGAGTGGGATGGCCCCCATCCAACAGCGTCCCCCCAGACTCCTCCTCTGTTTGGCTGCCTGTTAACAGACAAGGCTTCCAAACCACTTTGCATCCATCTCAGCCAGCGTAGCCTCGCGGCCTCCACTAGCCTGAACGCAAACTCTTCCAACAACCACCCACCAGCTGCAGCCTCGCCAGGTCCATTGCCAGACACCAGCCAGCTTCAGAGCTGAATATCAGTCGCCTTCAAGTAGCGATCCCACCAGCAAGTAAACTTTGTACTTGCCTTCTCCTTGCTCCACAGCATCCCAGCACCGGCCGATTGCCTCCTTCCGCTTGCCAGCTTGCTGCCACGGGGCAGGAGACCACCAGGGCTGAGTGCCACCGAGCTACCCATTTCTCTCTGGGGAGGGCAACTGCCGAGGCTTGCGCCTTGGCCCACATTTATACCCACTCAGCTGCCAAATGCTTTTGTGGCATCACAGTCAACCCACAGACAATGGCAGCAGCTGGGGAGGCATCACCATCACCCCCTCAGCCCTCACAATGGGGGGTGCAGCTCAGCAGCCACCACCCCCCACATTGTGCCAATATCTGTGAAGGCCACACTAGAAACCCAAGGGGGCAGGAGGGGACATTTTTCAGCCCAGGGGCTGCATTTACCTCCACACAACACTAGTCAAATGCACAAGCCTTATCTTTGCACAGGAAGCTGTGCAAGGAATGACATATAGAGACAAAGTTAGCATCTCAGTAAAAAAGCACTTTTTCACCAATCAGTCAGTCATTCAATCAATCAATCAATCAATCAATCAATCAATCATTTATTTATTTATTGTATTTGACTAAAAGGCATTACCGATCCAGTTACAAAAGCATCAAACCCTATGACCCAAACTATAGCTCCCAGATTCATTTGCTCTTCCGATATCTGGACACTCCTTTTTCAGCTTCTCATAGTCTGCATTCACCGCATAGAACTGAAAGAGGGCAGCACGGTTAAGCGTTATCTCCAGCTTGGACTACTACCATGCGCTCTAGGTGGGGCTACCATTGAAGGTGACTTGAACGCTACAACCTTTGCCTCAGTGGGGGAAAGGATCTCTAATCATTCAACTTTAATGGGCTTAAAAGCAATTTTGCAGAAAGAACCACAAGTCAATGGCATAAACTCAGGGATCTATCCTGCTTATTCAGTCAGAGTTTAGAAGATTGAACTGGAGAGGAGAATGAAGAATCATAGAAGGACCCCAAGGCTCATCTAGTCCAACCCCAAATGCTGTGATCACACACACCAGGCCTTCCAAAGCTGAAGCTTATTATTCCTCCCACCAAATGGCCATTATTATTATTATTATTATTATTATTATTAGCCCATCTTCCGTAGATTTCAGGCATGGGGCTGATGGGAGTTGGAGTCCCAACAATCTCTGCTGGACACCAGGCTCCCCATCCCTGGCCTATAAGATAACCAGCATCATAACCCTAGTTAAGTATTTCGTGCCATACCTTGTACTGGTTGTTGGGTCACAGCTTGTTCCAAGGCTCTGGGTTGCTCTTTTTGTCCCAGCCAGGCAGAGAAACGTGACAAGAGGCAGACAGCAAGGAGTACATCTTTGTAAGAAGAAGAAAAACATACAGCATAAAGCATAACGCTCTGTCCAACTGTTGGCACGTGGTTCTCACCAAATTTAACAATCATGGCTTCCTCAGTGCCATCAGAAGAGCACACTTCTTTCATAATGTGGGATGTAAAAAAAGCCCATCGTACCAAAAGTATTTGTAAAAGCCCTTTAAAGCCAGTTAACGCATAGTTACCTAAATGCAAGGGCAGCTTCTCACTGCCTTTCACCAGAGACAGCGGCAAGTTGGTGAGGCAGTGCTGGACAGAACTCGATGCTGGCAACCCAATCCTACACTTTCTCCATGACAGGCCCCTGCTACACTTTGTGCTTTCTGCACACACAGTTCATTGGCTTTACTCTCTTCCCAAATACCCGGGTGGCACTGTGGGTTAAACCACAGAGCCTAGGACTTGCCGATCAGAAGGTCGGCGGTTCGAATCCCCGTTTGGTCCCTCCTCCTGCCAACCTAGCAGTTCGAAAGTGCATCAAAGTGCAAGTAGATAAATAGGTACCGCTCAGGAGGGAAGGTAAACGGTGTTTCTGTGCGCTGCTCTGGTTTGCCAGAAGCGGCTTCCACATGACCTGGAAGCTGTACGCCGGCTCCCTCGGCCAATAAAGCGAGATGAGCACCACAACCCCAGAGTCATCCACGACTGGACCTAATGGTCAGGGGTCCCCTTTACCTTTACCGCTCATTGCAATGCCTTGGATACAACTTGGCTGAGGAATGGCAATGCTTATATGGTTGCTTTTCTTACTCTAAAGCTAAGAAGCTGACGCTAATGTTTTACTGTAGTTTTATAATTTGTTTTATAACTATTATTATTATTATTCTACCTCTGGAGCACAGAAGGCCATATTTTATTCAGGTGGTGCTTTAAGATGCAATACTTAAAGAAGTGGCAAAAGCTCTGTCCCCAAGGAGCTTGGAAGGGTGCTTATCAGGCTGGCCAACCAGGCCACCAGTCCCTGCCGCTGGGTCCCCAGACACTCTTCAGTGGCAGTGTCGCTTCTGAAAAGAAGCCAATCTCACTCCCATCCACTCAGGCCACGGATCCCTGTGGCTAATTCTGAGTTGCGTAAAGTGGTGGGCAGCTGCCACGGATGGGAGTCCAGCTGAGGTCCCATTCAAAAGCGCTGCCTCACATCCATCAGTGAAGGACACCCAGGGGCCACTGGGAGGCGGGGAGCACGTGACGTGGTTTTGCGGGGATGGCAGTTGTCAGCACCATGCCAAGGGCTGATCCTGCCCTGAGGGGTGGCACTTACCTGACATCAGGGTTGCGAAGAGCAAGGCGCATGGTGCACAGGCCGGTCCCTCTGATTCCAATAAAGACGAACAGAGGAATCAGCTGTGATAAACAGAACGTTTTGAGATCAAAAGCCGAAGTTGAAAACCGGAATAAGTTGCCTAAGACAGTGTGCGTGGGAGAGGTCAACTACGAGTGACACCAGATTCAGGTGGAAGGCCATGTTGATCTATCATAGTCATAATAAATAACAAGATGAAAAAATCTTTTTTAATAATTCCAGTGGCACCTTAAAGATCAACTCAGTATAAGTTTTCAAGGTATGAGCTTTCGTGTGTAATACACACTTCGTCAGATACTTCAGCCTTATAACTGCTGAGGAATGTTATAGCCAGTTGGTTCCACAAAGAAGGGCAAGGGATTCTTAAAGGGATAGATGACCAAAATTAGCTTCTAATTGCATTCTATACAAGATCTTAAAGTAGCTGTCTTATTGCAGAAGAATTTTAGAAATACACTTGAAAGAGAAGTTGCTGAATTACAACTCATTACCAAACTAAAAACTATGGAGAGACCTGATCTGAATGGAGATATTGGATTCATGTCCCATTATACATACTAAAGCTAAATTACTGGAATTATTAAAAAAGATCTTTTCATCTTTCATCTTGTTATTTATTCCGAATGACACTGGGAAGTCTGCCGTGGAGGGGTGCAGAACATTATATCCCAAGAGTATCTCTTGTGGCCCCTTTCATAGCTTCAGCAAGCTTGGCTCCGAAGTGGCGGTCAGTCGCGGCTCCTGGTCTCTTAGTGCAACCTCCTCCAGCTAGTACTGAGGTGGTTTTGCCCTTCGTTCTCTTCCTTTTCCCCATCATCTTTCACCAAAAAGCCAAGCCTCCAGTAAAACAATACTTTCCCCTGTCACCTCACACACCTCGGCAAACCCCTGTTTTGCACAGACCTGAGAACCTTCTTAAATACGTAGATGACCAGCCATTGTTTCATCTTGGCTTGCATTCAGCCAGCTTGACCAGGCTGGTTTGAATAAGCTGGCTAAGTTCTGTAGCTTGCATTTTCCCTTACTATCCCAAATATTAGCTACCGTATTTTTTGCTCCAAAAGATGCACTTTTTTCTTCCTAAAAAGTAAGGGGGAATGTCTATGCTTCTTATGGAGAGAATGCGTGGTCCCTGGAGCTGGATTGCCCAGGGGCGAAAAGCAGATTGTTAAGTTGTGGATGAACATATCAGACGACACAGCGATTCTTCAAACAGCTCTTGTTTATTCACCGGCCAGAACAGAACTGAACTGAAGGGTTCAGCCAGCCTGCTATATAGAGCTCCACTACAACGCAACTGTAACAACTTTCTGTAACTATCCAATCACTGAATGTCACTTTCAATCCCTTATTTGCATATGTGGACCTGAGTGAAAACTATCTACAGTATCCCCCTGCTGGCCCAGGGTGAGAACTTCAGTACATAACACAGATCATTCTCTCCTTTTTTTGCTCTTTTTTTTTTTTTTTGAAAGAGGGAAGGGGGTGTTGAAAGGAAGCCACTGATCGCAAGCGATCGGAAGCGAGATAAGGGAGGCTAGCGATAAAGGAGGCTGCCTGGGAGGGGGGAGGTAAAGACAGCAAATTTGCAAGGAGAGGTGACAGGAAGACTAAAGCAATGAGGAAACTAGAAGAAAAGGAGGAGCAAAAAAACTGCTCCAGCTAAGGAAAAGACACTAAGGCAAACAAGAGGGAAGGGAGTGTTGAAAGAAAGCAGCTGATCGGTGGGATCGGGAGGGAGATAAGGGAGGCTAGCGGAGGCTGCCTGGGAGGGGGGAGGTAAAAGCTCATGGATCCTCAGGATTTTTGCATTGGGTCACCCGAAATTCACCATCAGATCATATGTCTGTGGCCACTGCATGAACCAGAAAAATCATACATCCACTGTTTCATTCAGAATATTTTTTTCTGGTTTTCGTCCTCTAAAAACTTGGTGCGTCTTATGGTCAGGTGCATCTTATGGAGCGAAAAATACGGTAGATTCTGACATTCATGAATTTATTTATAACTATGTGAAGGAACACCTCTTCCCATGTACCAACTCCCCTCTGCTGTGTTTTCCTGAGGCCTTAGGCTGAATGATGCCCCCACTGTCAGAAGCGCAGTAAAACCGCTTTGAGGTTTTTGTTTTGTTTTGTTTTTTAAATCAAGCATTATATAAATTCTTTTAAACAAATAAATAAAATCCAGGGCCTTCTCAGTTGTGGTACCAAACTGTGGGACTGCCCAGCTAGCTCTCTGCCTACCATTAGAAAATAAATAAATCGGTATTTATATTTATGTATCGCCCAATTGCAAAATATCCAGAATGTGTGTACAGAAATATAGAAAAACATTCAAAGCAGTGCAGAAAAATCTGCAAAATGGCTGGGTAGTGGGGGGAAATGGTTCAAGCCACTGTTGCATAGGCTTGTGGGCATAAATAAGCCTTGATGAAGCTGGAAATTTAATTCAGGGAAATTTAATTCTATGTATGTATAGAATAGTAGCCACAATTGAAAGTATCTGTAGCATCTGTGCAATTCAGATCAACAGTCCAATCCAGCTGGACTTTAAAAGACAATCTCTAGTTCTGAATTAAATTTCCAGGGAGCTCAAAGGACAAGATCCATCTCTTTGTGGCTTCTGGATGCTTCCTCGCTTTTGACTTTCACGTGTAAAAAGCTTCATATATATATATAACTGACCCTGCCAAGAAAACTCCATGGACAACTCAATATGACACAACCTTGATGGCAGAAAGTGAGGAGGAATTAAAGGGTGAAAGAGCAGGGCGCAAAATATGGTCTGAAGCTCAACATCTGTTATGTACTGAGTTGAATAGGATCCAAACTGCAGCAGTCTGATTGGTCCTAGAACAATAGGCTCCAAAAGGCAGCAGTCTGATTGGTCCTAGAACAATAGGATTCAGAATGCAGCAGTCTGATTGGTCCTAGAACAATGCAGCAGTATGATTGGTTAGCAGGAACCACCCAATCATGCTCCAGATAGAAGTGAATCCACAACCTGATTGGCCTACAGTAGAATCCTGGAATTAGCCAATCATGTGCAGCCCATTGTGTAAATAATGTATATAAAGCAGATACTTTGAGGGGACATTCATTCATTCCTCCTCACCACTATGAGCTGAATAAAGAGCATGAAATCACTTTGCGACTCTGAGTATATTTCACTGGCGACGAAGGTGGGATCCCGCTGAGCTGACTGCCACACACAGCACCGCAGCACCGCCACCTGCCGCACCGCTGCCTCGCACCGTGTATCCAGGCTTCAGCTCTGGGACACAAGGAACTCAGAATGGCAACTGACAGCAGCTTCTCGCCATTCAACCCAGCATCTGGAGACTGGGAAGCGTACGCCTCCCGTTTCACCTTCCTCCTAGAAGCCAAAGGGGTCACCGATGAAGAAGACGCCAAGAAGAGGGCAATATTCTTCAGCGTCTGCGGAGAGGAGACATTTGAAATCGCCCGGGCTCTCCTTGCGCCTGAAGACGTCGCTACTGTTCCATACAAAACAATAATGGAACAGCTGAAGGGGCACTTTTCGCCACAGCCCTCAGTGGTGGCTTGTCGAAATGCCTTCTACGCAAAGCGGCAAGCCCCTGGGGAAACCATAACTGGGTTTGTGACCTCTCTCCGCCAAGCTGCCCGGTTCTGCAACTTCTCAGAGCTGGAGAACATGCTTCGTGACCGCCTCGTCGGTGGCCTGAAGGATGAGAAGCTGCAACGACGCCTCTACGCTAAGAAGAACCTAACGTTCCAGGTCGCTCTGGAGGAGGCCCTGGCAACGGAAGCTGCTGAGAGGTCGACGCAAGAGGCACGGCTGAGCCAGCCGTCCCAACCGAGGGTCCACCACGAAGACCTCACCAACGACTCGGGATCCGACAGGGAGGAGGTGCACCGAGTACAGCAGCGCACTCAAGCAGCCCACATACCACAGCTGCCTCGACGAGAAGGAGGGAACTGCGCAAGCTGTGGAGAAAGTCACGAGAGGAGGACCTGCCGTTTCCGCAACGCAGAGTGCAGGCAGTGCAGAAAATTGGGACACATCGCCCGGGTGTGTCGGGCTCGGCCCACCCGAAGCCAGGCATCAGATGACCAATCCAAGAGCCCCAGGTCCCGGGGCCCAACGCACCAAGGCAACTCGACGGAGCTCACAGACTTCCAGGTATACCAGTTGCCCCACCCCAACGTAGAGAAAATTTATGTAGAGGTACAGATAGAGGGGGCCCCATGCTGCATGGAGCTTGACACGGGTTCAACTCTATCCATAATCTCGGCAAGGACCTTAAGGAAACTGTGTCCTACTGGGGGTCCCAAACTCAGGCCGGCCCCATTCACCCTCCGGGACTTCCAGAAACGTAAGGTCCCCACAATGGGGGTGGGGACCTTCAGGGTGCAATACCGAGGGCGGACGCGGCAACTGGACTTGCTTGTGGTCAAGGGCCCCTACATTAGCTTACTGGGGTTGGCATGGTTTGGACCACTGGGACTAGCCATCACCGGGGTGAACCACATGAGCTTACAAGTGGACGTGGACGCCATATGCAAGGAGTTTCCGGGGGTTTTCGATGGGAAATTGGGACAGTATACGGGCCCCCCCATTGCTCTACAGCTTGACCCCGCAGTACGACCAGTCAGGCTCAAGGCCCGCCGGGTCCCATTCGCCCTGAAACCCCGTATAGACGAGGAATTGGACCGACTCGTGGAGCAAGGAGTGCTGGAGCCGGTGCCTAATGCCCCCTGGGAAACCCCAATCGTCACACCCGTCAAGCCTAATGGTTCGGTCCGCATCTGCACAGACTACAAATGTACCATAAACAAGGCCCTCATGGCCCATGCATACCCAGTGCCAGTGGTCAGCCATGTCCTTGCCACCCTGGCTGGGTCGAAAATTTTTGGCAAGCTGGACTTGGCCCAAGCATATCAACAGCTGCCAGTAGATGAGGCCACAGCAGAGGCACAGACGATTGTGACGCACAGAGGAGCGTTCAGGGTAAAGCGGCTGCAATTCGGGGTCAGCGTGGCACCAGGCATATTCCAGAATCTAATGGACTCTCTCCTTAAAGGGATTCCTGGTGTCACCCCCTTCTTTGATGATGTGTTGATTGCCGGGCCCACACCAGAGGAGTTTGAGGACCGCCTCCGCACTGTTCTGCACCGTTTCCAGATGGCGGGTCTCAAGGTGAAGCGGGAAAAATGTCTACTAGGAGTGCCTCAAGTGGACTTTCTGGGATTTATGGTGGATGCAGAAGGGGTTCACCCGACTGGGGACAAGGTACGGGCCATTTGTGATGCCCCAGCGCCCAAGAACAAGACTGAACTTCAGGCCTTCTTGGGATTATTGAACTTTTACCATTCCTTCCTTCCCCACAAGGCGGCGGTAGCGGAGCCCCTACACAGACTCCTGGACAAGCGGGCCCCTTGGGTGTGGGGCCAGCGCCAGGAGGCCGCATTCCAGGCAGTCAAGGACTTGCTTGTCTCAAACTCGGTCTTGGCACACTTCGACGAGAGGCTGCCGGTGGTGCTAGCATGCGACGCCTCGCCCTATGGCATCGGCGCTGTCCTGGGACACCAACTCCCGGATGGAAGAGAGGTACCGGTAGCATACTTTTCCCAGACACTCAACGAAACCGAGCGGAACTACTCGCAAATCGACAAGGAGGGTCTGGCAATCGTGAAGGGAGTAAAAAAATTCCATGATTTCTTGTACGGGCGGCCCTTCACCGTGGTGACTGACCACAAGCCGTTGCTTGGCTTGTTTGCCCCCGAAAAGCAGACCCCCCAAGTGCTGTCTCCTCGCGTCCTCAGGTGGTCAATTTTCCTTGCCAGCTACCAGTATGCACTGATTCACCGCCCTGGAAAGGCGATGGGCCATGCAGACGCCCTCAGCAGGCTACCACTACCGGAAACAGGCCCCGACCCAGCACCTGCACAAGAGGTTATGAGCCTGGAGCTGCTTCCTGACCGCCCCATTCAGGCACAAGAAGTTGCACACCATTCCAAGAAAGATAGGGTCATCTCCCGGGTCCTGGACTGGGTGTGGAGGGGATGGCCCAGCCGCAGCCCCGGGCCAGAATTCGCCGGCTACACAACCCGCAAACATGAACTGTCAGCCCACAAGGGGTGCCTGTTATGGGGAAGCAGGGTCGTTGTTCCCCAGCCCCTCCGCAAAAGGGTCCTCACAGCCCTACACGAGACACACCCAGGGGTAGTAAGAATGAAGGCCCTTGCCAGGAGTTATGTGTGGTGGCCGGGGATCGACGGAGAGATAGAGGCCTGGGTCAAACACTGCCAGGCCTGCCAGGAATCCTGCCCAGATCCCCCAAGGGCCCCAGTCCAGTCCTGGGAGTCCGCCCGAGCACCATGGTCACGCCTGCATGTGGACTTCGCTGGCCCCTTTCAGGGGAAAACATTCTTCATAGTGGTGGACTCCTACACCAAATGGCTGGAAGTCGCACTGGTACCGTCCACTTCTACGTCCGCAGCCATCCGGGTACTACGCAGGCTGTTTGCAACCCACGGGCTCCCTGACACTCTCGTCTCAGACAACGGGACTGCATTTACATCAGGAGAATTTCAAACCTTCACAGTGCAGAACGCCATCCGCCACATCCGTTCGGCGCCATTCCACCCTGCCACCAATGGCCAAGCAGAACGCATGGTGCGGACCACCAAGGACACCCTTCGCCGCATGACGCAAGGGGATTGGGAGTACCGCCTTGCCACATTCCTTCTAGCACAGCACAGCACCCCCAGCTCAACGACTGGCCGGAGCCCCGCTGAACTACTAATGGGTCGGCGCCTTGCAATCAGATTGGACCGCCTTCACCCCGATAGAGCTCAGGATGAGGTAGTGGTGGGGGAAGGCAGGAACCCCCGGACCTTCGAGGCCCAGGACCCAGTGTACGCAAAGAATTTTGGGGCAGGCCCTGCATGGGTACCTGCCACAGTCACCAGGGTCACGGGCCCCGTGTCGTACGAGGTGCTAACAGATGGGGGGCAATGCTGGCGCCGCCACTGCGACCAGATACGGCGACGATTCCCGGGAGAAAACCAGGAGGAGGAGGACAGGTCAGAGGAGTCCCAAGGGAACAGTGGGGCAGTGAGGCCCATAGAGCAGCAGGGGCAAGCAGGAGAGGCAGAATCAGTAAATACAGAGAGGACCCGCGAGGCCGAAAGGACACCGGAACCAGAACCACGACTGAGCGAGCCGGTTGCGCCAGACCAAACAGCCCCATCCTTGGAACACGAGCCAGAACCTGAACCCCGGACCAGGGAACACCCCAGGCCGCAACGCACACGTAGGCCACCGGCGTACCTTGAGGACTATGAATGCGACCTTCCGGGCAGGACTGGAACTTAGAGGGGAGGGGTGTTATGTACTGAGTTGAATAGGATCCAAACTGCAGCAGTCTGATTGGTCCTAGAACAATAGGCTCCAAAAGGCAGCAGTCTGATTGGTCCTAGAACAATAGGATTCAGAATGCAGCAGTCTGATTGGTCCTAGAACAATGCAGCAGTATGATTGGTTAGCAGGAACCACCCAATCATGCTCCAGATAGAAGTGAATCCACAACCTGATTGGCCTACAGTAGAATCCTGGAATTAGCCAATCATGTGCAGCCCATTGTGTAAATAATGTATATAAAGCAGATACTTTGAGGGGACATTCATTCATTCCTCCTCACCACTATGAGCTGAATAAAGAGCATGAAATCACTTTGCGACTCTGAGTATATTTCAACATCAAAAAACGAAGATCATGGCCACTGGTCCCATCACCTCCTGGCAAATAGAAGGGGAAGAAATGGAGGTAGTGAGAGATTTTACTTTCTTGGGCTCCATGATCACTGCAGATGGTGACAGCAGCCACGAAATTAAGAGACGCCTGCTTCTTGAGAGAAAAGCAATGACAAACCTAGACAGCATCTTAAAAAGTAGAGACATCACCTTGCCAACAAAGGTCCGTATAGTAAAAGCTATGGTGTTCGCAGTAGTGATGTATGGAAGTGAGAGCTGGACCATAAAGAAGGCTGATCGCCGAAGAATCGATGCTTTTGAATTCTGGTGCTGGAGGAGACTCTTGAGAGTCCCATGGACAGCAAGAAGATCAAACCAATCCATTCTGAAGGAAATCAGCCCTGAGTGCTCACTGGAAGGACAGATCCTGAAGCTGAGGCTCCAAGATTTTGGCCACCTCATGAGAAGAGAAGACTCCCTGGAAAAGACCCTGATGTTGGGAAAGATGGAGGGCACAAGGAGAAGGGGACGACAGAGGACAAGATGGTGGGACAGTGTTCTCGAAGCTACCAGCATGAGTTTGACCAAACTGCGGGAGGCAGTGGAAGACAGGGGTGCCTGGCGTGCTCTGGTCCAGGGGGTCATGAAGAGTCGGACACGACTAAACGACTAAACAACAACAACATATATAACTGATACTTATAGTTGGTGTGTGACAGACTATGCATTGCAAACAGGAAAAGTGAACCAAATAGGGAGCTGACCTGAGAAACAATTTTTTATATACAGGGTGAGTACTTTAAAAGAGGCCCTGTGGATACTCTTTTAAAAAGACTCACCCTGTATATATATAAAATCAGAAACTAGGATAGCTTCTGTAAATCAGGGACGTCCCAGGCAAAAAGAGAGCCTTGGAAGGTCTGAGATGGGTCTGAGTTTGAGACTTTATATCACACACACACACGTGCTATATAAAAACGTTGTTTTTGCATTGTAAAATTTTTGAATGTTGATGACATTGAAATGAAATGAATGGGTTCTAGTAAAAAAGGTAAAATAAGAATATGAATGAAAGAAGGGATAGATATTAGATGAAAATTAGGAATAAACAATATGTGAAGAAAGATAATCAAGGATAAAATTAATAAGAAGGAATTTGCTAATCAATTTCAAATTGGAATACAAGAAAGGGGGGTGTGAGGAAGTCAAGAAAATAAGTTTATGAATGGTAAGAAATTAAAGAGATGGATTTTTATTTTTAACTTTTTGAATCTTTTTTAGTGTTTTAACTTTTTCTTTTTCTCTTGGTTTTTTCTTTTTTTATTATATGTTAACTGCTTGTTTTTTGTTTTGCATTCTGATGTCTTTTGTATGTTTATATGCTCTGTGTTTTTCTTTATGCAACCTTTTTCTTTGATAAAACTTAATAAAATATTATTTTTTTAAAAAACGTTGTTTTTGTAAGTATCTGAGTGTTTTATCTGCATACCCCGTTACACAACACAACACAGAGATCCGTCTCTGTATTCTCTCCCTCAGTGATATGCGAGACACACGTTATATGCACCCTTTTCGTGTAAATATGCGCATGTCTAGACACAGATACACGCGTGTTTCCAGTCACTTTATTTGCGTTCATTGACAACGTGCAGCCGTGTAACCTGAGGGAAAAAGCAGGGCGAAAAGCGAACGACGCCTGTGAGGCGGTGGGGGGGGAGGGGGCCGCGGCGTCACTTATACAGCAGGAGGAGGAGCCTCCTTCCCGGCCCGCTCCTCTGACTGGGCGCGGCCGACCCACCTTCGCCTGGCTATTGGGTGTGGGGGAGAAGTGGGCGGGGCTCCGGCGGCGGCCGAGGCAGGCGCGGGCCTTTTCCTAACCGTCGTCCGCGGCGCGCGCATTAACGGACTACCCTCCCCCGCCGCCACCATCACAAACAAGCAGCGGAGGAGGAGGAGGAGGCTGGCGGTGGAGGGGCTCATGAATATGCAGGAGGTGGGCGTGGCCGACGCGGGGGCTCGTTTCCCTCCCCTCACGCCGTGAGAAAATGGCGGCGGCGGCGGCGGCGGCAGCAGCATCGGCGGCGGCGGCGCTGGGCGTCCGGGCCGCGGGGTCTCCGCCGCCGCCTCCGCTCCTGCGACGGGGCCGGAGGAGGCGGCGCCAGGGCGGGCCTGAGGAGAAAGAGGCGGAGGGCGGCGGGCCCCGGTGCGCCTGCGGGCCGCGGCGCTGCCCGCCTCAGGGCCCCGGCCGCCCGTTTTGCCGCAGCCGCCTCGGCAGCTTCTCCTCGGTTCGGGCCCCGTCGGAAGGGGAGACGCCGCCGCCGCCGCCTCCTCCTCCTCCGCCACCGCCCGCCCAGGCAGAGCGAGGTGCGGCGCCCGCCCGTGCGCGACACGTATCGTGTGAATGGGTTACGTGTACGTGTGTGAGAGAGTGAGAGTAGGAAATGCACGCGACTCGTTGACGTTGTCTGGGCGCGCGCGTGCCTGCTCGCGTTTCTGCCTACGTGGGCAGCGGAGCCTCAGGGGGTGCGTGGTTTTGGGACAGGCGCCCCAGGTGCCAGCGAAGCACGTCGGGATGCGCCCAGGCGCGGCGCGCGTGTGTGAACGGGTAAATTTCACGGGGGCGGGCGTAGGCGCGGGGGCCTGCGGGCAGGTGGCTGTTGTTGTTTGTTAATTAAATTTGCATTCGTAGATCTCGGGGCAGTTCGCAACATGAAAAACACAAGATGCAAACAGGAAATGCCGTGGGCCTGTGTCACGCGGGGAGAGCAGCTCTGCGTGGGGCTTCGCCCGAGAAGCCCAATTGCATTTATTTCTAGCTAAATGGACACAGGCTTGAGATGCGTGTGGTGGCTGCGGTGGTTGTTTTGCAATGCCTTCAGAGCAAATGATGGAGCCGGATGATGCGTGTTGACCCACCTTTCAGGTGACCCCAAAGACCCGTGTTTTCCACCTGCTTTTATCCACTCTCTGCTAGTCTTGCTGAAATCGATTCCTTCAGGCTTTATTTCCAGGAAGAATTGGTTAAATACCCAGAAATAATTGATCTCTTTCTTAATAAAAAATACAAGTTGGCTCCCAAAAAAGAATGGTTTTAAGGAATTTGCTAACATTGGGGTATGCATGTGTGTGTTTGTTTGAAAACATCAGCAATGTGCTGGAGGTCCATGTTTTATACATCTTTGGTGCACTCAAAGGAGGAGTGTAACAAGCACATGTATTGTGCAGTCAGTTGCAATTGACTGTGCACCTTTGTGTTTGCGTTCTTATCTTTTGCATTATCCTCACCCTTTGGCACCGTTGGCATCTGTCTGAAGTTTATCTTGTGAAGTGAAGGAGTCCCGTGTGTGTATTTCTTCCTCGCAGGGGCAGGTCATTCAGGGGAACAGTCTCCAGACATGCCCCATTCAATTTTCTTTTTTTATTGCCTTTTTACAGTCATAGGTAAAGGGACCCCTGGCCATTAGGTCCAGTCGTGACCGACTCTGGGATTGCGGCACTCATCTCGCTTTATTGGCCGAGGGAGCCGGCGTACAGCTTCCGGGTCGTGTGGCCAGCATGACTAAGCCGCTTCTGGCGAACCAGAGCAGCGCACGGAAACGCTGTTTACCTTCCTGCTGGAGCGGTACCTGTTTATATACTTGCACTTTGACGTGCTTTCAAACTGCTAGGTGGGCAGGAGCGGGGACCGAGCAACGGGAGCTCACCCTGTCACGGGGATTCGAACCCCCGACCTTCTGATCGGCAAGTCCTAGGCTCTGTGGTTTAACCCAGATGCTTCGGGTTAAATCTTTTCAGGTTGCGTCCCAGCGCGACCCAGAAGTAACGGAATGGGTTACTTCTGGGGTTCGCCGTTCACACATGCGCAGGCGCTCAGAATGACGTCACGTGCATGCGCAGACGCGGGTTGCGTTCTGCTCATGATGTGAACGGGGCTCCAGAACGGATCCCGTTCACATCCAGAGGTACCACTGTATCCCACTTTCTCTCCCAAGTTGCTCAAGGCGTATTCTTCCTCCCCATTCCCACCCCCCCACAACAACCTTGTGAGGTAGGTTAGGCTGAGAACTAGCCCAAGGTCACCCTGCGAGTTTCATGGCTGAGCTGGGATTTGAGGCCTGGCCTCCCAGCTCCTAGTCTCTAACCACTACACCACACGGGTTGATCATCCGTTGGCTATGGGGCATGGGCAGTGTGATGGACGTGTTACTGTGAGGCTTTTCAAGTATGTGTTAACCAGAGGTACCAAAAAGTACAGCCTTTGTGGGTCTCGAGAGTTGTGATAAATTCAGTGCCTGATTGACTGGGTGTGTTGAGGTTTGCTTTGAGTCAGGTGTTGAGAGGAGGGGTGGACAGAGGAGAATGTAGCATTGAAAGCCCAAGAAATGTAGTATTGTGTTGTACACATGGGCCACAACAGTGTAAAGAGAAATGGGATGCCTTTGGGGTGTGTGTGTGTGTGTGTGTGTGTGTGTGTGTGAGTTCTTGGGTGTGATAGTCATGCACATTGGGAAAAGGCGTATACATCACTAATTGTTTGTGGAGCACAGTATTATTAGAACAATATGACACTTAGTAAGTGAGGTGGTGTTCCTAAGAACAAGAGGTTGGCTGTGTAATGATGCATATGCAAAATATGTTTCTAAGTCTGCTAATTTCCTGTTTTTGGTTACTGATGGAACGATAGCCACTCCTTGAATCACTTACATGGATTACAATTGTACACAAACATAAGATGATTCTTTTTTTAGTCACTCTGCCTGTGTATTTGAAAACAACTAACACTCATGGTGCTGAATTAGTCCAAAATATATTTTGCATGGTGTAAAGCAGGGCTTTGTGTATGTGTGTTTGAGAGTTTTATCATGGAGTGTGAATTTGCACCTTTTAAACATGCTCAGGAGATGAGCAAGTGTGAGTTTAGTTTTGCTTCTGGTGTTGGTCATATATTTCTTGACTTGTGGGTAGATGTATTGAATGTTCTGGACATAGAATTAAATCATAGAATTGTAGAGTTGGAAGGGCCCACAAGGGTGATCTAGTTCAATCCCCTGCAATGTTGGAATATTTTGCCCAACATGGGCTATGAACCCACAACCCTGGGATTAAGAGTCTCATGCTCTACCTGCTGAGCTACATAATGTATGCTGGACACATAATGCTGCCAAAAAGAAGATGATTGGTGAATTGAGACGGTGATAGTATGGGGAAAGATTTTCCTAAGGTGTGTATACAGGGAATGGCCATGTCCCTTCTCTGGTCAAAGGTGCAAGGGTCACCTGGACTTACTGTTATTCTCCAATTCCTACCGCCTTCCACAAGGTTGTTATTCTGTCCTAAAGCAAGGGATTTGATGGGTTTTAACAACCACCACTACCTTGGGCGCTGAATCGGATGTCATGAGTAAATTCAGTTTTGATCCATTTTCCTGTACTTGTCTGGGCTGGATCTCCACTAAGCAGATTACCTTCATTTTGTCTGACCTGTGTTCAGGACTGAACCCTTCTTTTTTCTTTCTTGTTATTGAGAGAGCGTTCCTTGTGCAACAGATCCCTAGATTCCAGTGTGCCATAAAACTTTGTGTTATCTATGCTGAAAACCTTTTCATCTCTAAAAGCACTTCAGTGCCACTAATTTTATCGGCTCCCCCCCATAAATTGACATTTTCTGGTTGTTCTGGTCTGCTGTGCAACTACAGAAAAGAATGAATAGCTTAGTGTTGGATGGAAAGTCTGGGTTAGGTGTAGTTTGACAGGTTTTCTGAAAACTGCTTTTTGAAATTGACTATTCAGTTCAGGAGAATTCCTCAGATAATGCTGTGTTGAGCTTTGGCCTGCAAGTTGTACTTTTGCCACTCCTTGATGTCACCTGAGGGGGACACAAAGAGTTAAGGTGGAGTCTTGTGGATCTTCAGATCTCAATGGTTGGCTTTCTTGCTTTGAATAGAAGTCACTGTCTGATTCTTGAGCACACAAAATAGGGGTTGTAATTGCAGGGGGGGTACACAGCAACATTCTGCTGTTGGTCTGATTATGGGAAATTGCAAATGAAGCTTGAATTAATTTATTTTCTGTTATCATATGTACCAGGTTACATTTATTTGCAATATCCAGCTCTTCTATCTAAATTGGATTATCACAATGGACAAAAGTGTTCTATGTCAAGATTGTGTATGGCATGGTTTCAGGTTAACTAAACGCAGTAAACGGTCACAAACATGTTAAGAAATAGTTTATTCAAAGTCAGTTTTTCTTCCCTAGCTTTAAGCATCTAGGCACTGACCCAAACTCTGACCTGCTAAACTTCAGAGAGGGTCTTCTGCTTTTAGGCCCGGCCCTGCCCTGGCCATTAAACTTCCTCAAACAGGAAACTGGATTTTGTTTTGTTAATCTAGGAAATTCTGTCTAGTCTTGAGCAACAGTTCTGTCAGATTTCATGCAACCCAATGTTGGGTCGCTTCAGAGCAACGTCTGCCATGGGGACATGCTGTTTTGTCTTAGGGGAACCTTGCATGAGTACACAAAGTTGCTAGATCTGTCTCTCCATACACACACTTCTTCTTCTTCTTCTGTGATCCCTCATAGCCGAGTAAGATTGTCTTCCATAAACACGGTTTTAACAATGAGTCCGTAAGTGACTGTGGGGATCCACACATCCTTCCACAGTGGGGACATTGGTTTCCGGGTGGGAGCTGATCACGGTGTGGATTTGCCAAGCATGCCTTCCTCCTAGCACGTTTCTCCTTTGTGTCCTGAGTTTGAGTGTCTTCAAAGCCCATGACACCTTTGGTAAAAGCTGTTCTCCAACTGGAGCGCTTGCAGGCCAGTGTTTCCCATTTGTCAGTGTTTATACTACATTTTTTTAGATTTGCCTTGAGACAGTCTCTAAACCTCTTTTGTTGACCACCAGCATTACGTTTTCCATTTTTAAGTTCGGAATAGAGTAGTCGTACCTTGGGTTGAATGAGCTTCGGGTTGAGTGCGTTCGAGTTGTGCTCTGTTACTTATGGGTTTCACCGCTTGCACATGCGCAGATGCTCAAAATGACGTCACGTGCATGCACAGAAGTGTCGAAAAGCGACGCGCACGTGCGCAGATGTGCTGTCGCTAATTACGGTTGCTTCTAGATGCGAATGGGGCTCCGGAACGGATCCTGTTCGTATCTAGAGGTACCACTGTAGTTGCTTTGGAAGACAATCAGGCATCCATACAACATGACCAGTCCAACGAAGTTGATGTTGAAGAAACATTGCTTCAACGCTGGTGCTAAACCATTAAATGATTAAAAAAAAAATCAAAAAAAAATCCACGTGTTGTGAGGCTTCCCTGGGTCCCTGCAGATAAATTTTGCTCACAGCTGACTGGCTGTGTAGCTTTGTGCATGCCTGTGTTATGGGTGCTGCTGGTGTGGGAATCTTGATGTTTGTGCGCACGCATGCTCCTCCCCCGTAGATTTATCGTGACCTTGTGCCAAGAAAGGCAAACTAACTTGTCTGGAAATTAAAGGATGCAATTTGCCACTAGAAAGGAGTATTGAGAGCCAGACGTGGTTCCCTTTAAGCATTTCCACTCTGTTATACAATCATGCTCCTTTTCAAGTGATAGGGAAATTCAGGACAGGCCTCCTTTGTATAAAGGAGAGCACATTTAGAGACTCTTTGACTTTCTGGCAAATCCTGACTTTTCAAATGTTTGTTAGGGAAAGAATTGACATAAGTCCCTTAACGCATGTATGATAATGTACATTCAATGCAGGCACCTTTTTGGGGTGCTGTACACATGTCACCCCCATGTCATCTAGGGCTGGGCAATATGTCGATAAATCGTCCAAAACCAGTTTGAAGTTAATACAGTGGTACCTCAGGTTACATACGCTCCAGGTTACATACGCTTCAAGTTACAGGCTCCACTAACCCAGAAATAGTGCTTCAGGTTAAGAACTTTGCTTCAGGATGAGAACAGAAATCGTGCTCCCGCGGCACAGCGGCAGCAGGAGGCCCCATTAGCTAAAGTGGTGCTTCAGGTTAAGAACAGCTTCAGGTTAAGAACGGACCTCCGGAACGAATTAAGTACTTAACCCGAGGTACCACTGTATTGTGATAATGGCTTCATGATTTTTGACCTGGCAGTATATCACAAATGGGTGTTTGTAGTCCAAGCTGATGCCTAGAAGATGGGGCAGTGACAGAGGCACACGGTACATTTTTTATTTTTGCTTCTTGCACTCATGTCCACACACTTAACGTCTGAAAATAAACATGCCCACGTGATACTGAAATGGGTCCTGCGTTTGGTAACTTAAATGTGGAAAGTTTTCTTAAAGCTAGCTGGCGGTATTGTGTGGGCACAAATTGTGGATTGGCTAACCTGTCCCTTTTCAGCTTCTTATCGGTGACTTATATTTGTTTTGCGATAGTCTCTTCTTTGCAAACATGATGAGATAAAATTGGATGGCTTTATGGATGACTTGGTCTTGAATTCCTTTGTAGAGAATCTCTGGTTCCAGAGAGTGACTTGCCTGGGCATGTGTTTTGCCAAAGTGGGTGTGGTTTTTAAAGTTGCTGTTGAGCTTTTTACTAGAGATGGCACAGGAGGTAGTGCGACATTTTGCTCTCCAACAGCAGGACATCTATGTGCGCGAACCCTGCTTAGTTTCACTCAAGTTGCATAGGTAGGCTACCATTGTTGCACTTGATTTTTAAAAAAAGTTTTGAGAGGCCAGGGGCTGTTTTTTGGATCGTTATTTTAGCATGCAGTTGCCAAGTGGATTCATCTCCTTGTGGTGAGCCCCAGTATGAGGAAAACACACATTTCTGATATAGTAGTAAGAATAACCATGCTTAGCTGCATTTCTGTGAATGCTCAAAACGCTAAACAACTCCTCCAACCCCTCTTTCTGTCTGCAGATTTTATATTCAGAGCACCCATCACATTAAGCAAGCCTGGAGAGCTGCATGAGGAATACAAAAGCCAGCTACGAAAGGTAAGACAGTTGGATTCTGTGATAAATTATTGCAGCCATATCATCAAGACCAGGATGGGCAATTGGTGGCCCTCCAGAAATTTCTGGAGTCCACCACCCATCTTCCCCGACACTTTGGACCTTCTGGTGGGGCTTAGTGGGAGTTGGGAGTCCAACAACATCTGGAGGGCCAGAAGTGCCCTGCCCCTGTTCTAGGTCTATGGTGGTTAAAGTTTAAAGCAGTCACTGCTACATGTGCCTAGTGTGTATCTGTCTCCAGCATAGAGCCGGTGTTTATTCTGTGCTCATCCTTTTGTAGTACTGACAGATATTCTTGGGGGCTGATAGGCTCCATACCCTATTTTTAATAAGCATTTTGCATTCAGGGGTGTTAAGGCATGCAGTAGACTCTTGCAGATTTCTGTTGTCTTCTCTTTCTGAATGTCAGATCAATTATCTATCTGTCTATCTATCCATTTATTTACATCAAATTTATACACATCTCTGTAAATGTGAATTTGGGCAGTCTTTTACTACTGAGGGCGATTTAAAGTACAGTGGTGCCTCGCAAGACGAAATTAATCCGTTCCGTGAGGCTCTTCGTATAGCATTTTTTTCGTCTTGCGAAGCAAGCCCATTGACAGCTTAGCGGATTAGCGCTATTAGCGGTTTAGCAGCTTTTAGCAATCGGCTGTTAAGCGGCTTATCAGCGGATCAGCTGATAAGCGGCTTAGCGGCTTAGGAAAAGGGGGGGGAGGGAAAAAAACCCGCAGGAACTCGCAAGACATTTTCGTCTTGCAAAGCAAGCCGATAGGGAAATTCGTTTTGCGAAGCGCCTCCAAAACGGAAAACCCTTTCGTCTAGCGGGTTTTCCGTCTTGCGAGGCGTTCATCTTGCGGGGCACCACTGTATGTTAATTGTTGTTCTCTTCCTTGACTAAGGAGGTTTGCTTGGGCACAATTGAGAACTTCTGTTTCATTTCGTTGGAACCTTTTTCAGCCCTGGTAGAGGAGAGAAAGAGATTAGGTGGAGCAAAGGAGATAACTGCGCAATGTTTTCCATGCTTTCTACAAATTATTATTGCAAGAGCTCCCAACCCTTGTAGACCTGTGGAATGTTGAGAGTGTGCCAGAGCTGTACACCTCAGTTTCTCTTCTTCCCTTGCCACTCCCAGTGCTGTCATGACACACAGATGTTGATCCAAGTCATGGATCTTTGTGGATCTTGCGTGATTTTTACATGGGGTGCCAACAAAATGACAGTACGCATCCATGGATGCGTTTGAGGGAATCCCTTGTAAAAATCACACAAATTGTATCATGTTTTTAATATTCAGTTGGGAGGCTCCTAGAGTGGCTGGGGAAATGGGCGGGGTATAAATAATAAATTATCATTGTTATAAATTCAGGTTGCTTTGTTTTATTTCCACGGGATTCTACATTTGCCAGGCCCATGGAAAAGCAAGGAGGACACATGCCTGCAGGGTGCTGTGTGTGCCTGTGTTGTGCAAGTGCTTTGTCTTTTGTGGGGCGGAAGACATTGTGCAAACCAGGCTTGACCCCTATACCCTTAACTCATTCCTCGTTATCGCTCTGCTCATTACCCTCACCTCTTCCATCATTCTTTTTCCATCTCCATTGCTCTTTTTGCCCCTACCATCTCCTCCTTAAAACTATTTTCCCTGGGTGGTTGGACACACTGCAAAGCAGTCCCCTAGCTACCCGCCATTTAAATTTTCTCCAGAGGGACTCTAGGCCCCATGTACTTTGCTTGGTAAAGCACCCAGTTGCCCAGTAGAAATAGTTATTAGTTTTTAATTCTCCATGAAGAGCCTTCTGGGTGATTCATTCAAAACTGCAGGATTATAAATAAGATAGCACAGTTGCCTACTGGCCACCAGAGGGGGGGAAATAGAAATGTTCTGCATGCAGTATCATAGAGGTGAAATAATGAATTCCTTATACAGATCTTGTAGTTTTAAAGCCTGCAGCAGCAGACGCCTGGTGACTTTAGGGAAGGGAAGCTCGGAATTGCATATCCTACACAGCTTCCTTGTTGAAACTGCACTAAGATTTTCTTCATGCTGTAGAAGCATTTCTGGCAATAGTTCTAATGATTTCCTTTACAGCAATTGAGGAGAAAATGTTCTCAAGTGTTTCTGGGGCTCTGACTCTGCCACATGTGCAGTTGGGAGACAGCTTTTTGTCCACTTCCTGTTTGGCTTGCTGGCCCTGCTCTTTTTCTTCAGACACACTGGCAGAGCTTAGATGTGCTTCCTCTCAATGTTTAAACACCTTTTCTGAACTTTAAACTGTGGCCAAAGGAAGCAGATTCCTAAACCTATGCTCAGGTGGGACATATAGATTGTCCAGTGCCTAAATTCAGGAGTTACTGCCAAGTCTTGGGATTTAGTCCTATGCTACACCTGATCTTTTCACTATAATTTTTGCATAATAGATAGGAAAATAGGAGTCAGATCTTTGCTCCATCTTGCTCAATATTGTCGACACTGACTGGCCGTCTCTCTCCAGGGATTCAGACAAGACATTTCCAGCTCTACTTGAGATGTCAGGGATTGGTTCTGAGATTTTTCTGCATGAGGAACAGCTGCAGCTCCAGTCTTCCCCATCATAACTGCCTTATTTTTTATTTATTTTTTAAAAAGCATAACCTTGCAACACCAAAAATAAGTAATTATATTTCTAAAATGGCTACCCTGAGCCAACTTAGGTCCTCTTATGGGTCCCTCTGCCTTGAGTGGTGACCACAATAGGGGCCTTTTGATTGTGGGACCTGGATTCTGAAATGTTCTTCTCAGAGAGGCCTACATGATGCAGAGTCTGAGACCTTTTCAGTGCTAGGTGAAGACTATCTTTATTTGTTTCCACCTTTCAGTGTTTTCAGGTTTTAATGATGTGTTTTATCTGGATTTAACGTTACCGTTGTTCAGCTGTTTTATTGTATTTCTATAGATTGCTTTGTTTTTAAGTTATGTTAACTGCTTTGGAAGGTTTTGCCATAAAATCAGTGTAAAAGTCACTTCTCCATGCTAAAGAGACCCAGGTCTTTCCATCATTTGTCATACACTTTGGTTTCCAGTCTCCTCGCTATCCTGGTCACCCGTCTTGGGACACACTGCAATTGGTCAATGTCTCTCTTTAACTGTGGCAGCCAAATGTAGCCGCAGTAATAAAACAGCTGCATTTTTTAAAAAGAAGAGCGGCAGCCAAAGCAAGATTAAACCAGGACATGAATTCTCATTTGCTTCTAGTTGAGGGATGAAAAACTGCAAGAAGAGAGAACCTCTGATGATTTTATTCACAAGCTGATTGTTGAGGACACTACTGATGCAGGGAAAAGAAAAACAGAAGATCAGAAGAAAGAGGAGTCCTTAATGGTCAAAATGACCCAAGAACGTGTAAGTAGCTGTGGGTTGTGCTACGCTGCTTTGTCTCCCCACCACCACCAAAAAACCCCCTGTATACCTACCTGCCATAACCAGGATAGCCTGGAGGCATCAGAGATTGAACCTTTTGTGGGCAAAACATGTGCGGTGCCCCCCCTCCAAAATACTACAATTTAGTTATAGTAGGGTTACCAGATGTCCCCGGATTTGCAAATCTGTCCCCGGGAAACGTGGCAGCGGCAGCCCGGAGCCAGCCAGAACCAACTGCGCTACCAGGCTGACTCTGGGCTGCTGACTGCCACTGCCAAAGGAGAACTGGGGACATCCGGCAGTAAACCTCTCCTGCCTCCTTCCCCCTTTGTTTTGACTGATCGGGGGAGGCTCGGGAGTCACGGGTGGGCAGCCGTTGCCCAGTTTTTAAAAAACTCTGCACGTTTGTTTCACAGGGTGCGAAAGAAGGGCTTTGCGCCTTTATACAATATGCATGTGTGCTTGGGCCCAGGGTCTTTTGCCTCGCCATCCCCACTACTGACTCCCTGTTGCTACTCCGCTTCCCCCCCCCAAAAAGTGTCCCCAGATTCATTGAAAAAAATCTGGTAACCATAAGTTACAGTCCATATGGTGGATGTAGGATAAAAAAAAATACCGCTGCTTTTAATGCAGAAGCCAATAATTTGGGTGTTCCTCCTAGAAATATCTTGCAGACACTAAGGACTATGTCACGTGATGATGGCACACTGTCTTCTCCTGGGACTTTATTGTCAGGTTCATGCCAAACCAAATTCAGTGCAGAATTGAAGGGGGAACTTTTGAGACCTTGTTTCCTCTGGAACATCTTGCCGTAGGAAGCCACAGATATTGTTGTTCAGTTGTGTGAACCAACACAGGACAAAGATTTCCACGAATATGGACTGCAGGGATTGAAAGCGCTGAGCAGGCTCCTCCTCCCTAGCTATAACTACATGAATGTGCGGACAGAATGCTGAGTGGGATGGGAGAACGGGGCATCTAATTCAGGGGTCAGCAACCTAAGGCCCATGGGCCGCAAGTGGCCCATGGGGGTCGTTTAGCTGCCCCCGAACCGAGCTGCCTGCTCAGCGAGTCCCTGTGCACTGTGTTAAACCAGCACAGCACGGTGCCGGGACTTGCTTCCACGGCGCCGGAAATCATGTCTGCACAAATTCCAGAAATCGCGGGCGCGCTCTCTCTCACACACGCGCAATTGGCCCATGGAGGGATCTCCGCTGGAGTGAACTGGCCCAGGCGATGTAAACCTTGCTGACCCCTGTTTTAACTAGATGACAGCCTAGACCTTAAAGCTTTGCTCAAAAGAAAGCCAAGTTGATTTCAGTAGGACTCGCTTTCAGACATGTGTATCAAGAAGTACAGAGTAATCTCCCATGGGATGTTGATGAGCTAAGGATTTTAGGACCCAGGCATAGAAACTGGATTGGCTAGCATCCCTTTCCCTCTGTAATTCCCCGGTGACTGGTATTCAGAGGCATACTCCCTGTGATGTTGGATATAAATCTAGCCATCATGACGTATTAGTCGTGGATAGCCATAGCTGCCATAGTACAGTGGTACCTTGGGTTCCAAATGCTTTGGGTTACAAACTCCGCTAACCCAGAAGTAGTACCTCTGGTTGAGAACTTTGCCCCAGGATGAGAACGGAAATCGTGCGGCAGCGGGAGGCCCCATTAGCGAAAGTGCGCCTCAGGTTAAGAACGGACCTCCGGAACAAATTAAATTCGTAACCCGAGGTACCACTGTATTTTAGTCCCTTAACTCTGAAACCATGGCTATATACTGGTCAGGATTTTACTGTTGTGAGTTTTTTTACATCTTAAGACTTTGCAGTGATGAGCATGTAGAAATCTATTTGACAATGACGTAAATCACCTTCAGACACAGAGGCAGTATCCCTTTGCATTCCAGCCTCTGGGAAAAAATAGTGGGAGAAAGAGCCGTTTGCCTCCGTGTCATGCTTTTGGGCTTCCCAGGGGCATCTAGTTGGGCCACCAAGGGAAGCAGGATGCTTGACAAGATGGGTCTTTGATCTGATCCAACAGAAAGGCTCTTCTTTTGTTCTTCTACTGTTGTCTCAAATTTGGTTACAGGCAACAAATCCCCCTCTGCTCAGTGCGTACTTCAAACGTAACTGCTCTGTGGAATGGAGGCTCAAAACACTGTTGGAAGAAGCAGTGAATTGCCAGAGTGAGGCTGTTTGTGGTCCACTGTATGCCACATTGGTACTTTTTGTGTGTTGGCGGTTTAAAATATTGTTATAAATAAGGAAAGTGTCAACTAATCTTTCCTTGATCCTTTCAGTTTCCGGAACGCCTCTCTGATTCCGAGAACGAGGAACCATTCCAGGGCAAATCTGCACATCGGTCAGCTTTTGTCTCCAAGGGAAGCACCTACTCAATAGCATTGGTGGCAGGGTAAGTCCTTGGTCACTCTCTGAGTTGTCTTTAGGGGAAAGTTCCAGCTAAGGCAATGGTGGTAAGTGGGGCAGGGAATATTAGGAGAGTGAGCAGATGACTCTGGACTGTGTTATAGTGGCCCAGAATTTGTTCCTGGAATAAACTGCAAATTAGAAACCACTTCAAAATTGTGTGCACATTTATGCAGATGTGTTACAGGGACTGGGGCACAAGGAAGTTGTGACTCCTGGTTTTTGTGGAGCTGTAAGGGGGGGGGCAGTGTTGCGTGAAGGGACAATTTAGCTGGATTTTGTTTGCCTGCTTTGCAGTCTTCTTGGCAATCATGTGGACCAGAAATGCTGAACACTTGGAGCTCCTCTCTATAAAGATTTCACAGCCCCTTCATGTTCTGGGTGAGGCGGCTCTCTGTAGGTCATGGGCCATTAGTAAAAATAAATGGTTTTTATACCATATCTGAAGTATCCTTATTACTAATGGGTTCACAACATTTAAAATAAAGCTCAGTCCATTAGAAGCAATAACACTAAAACTAGTGAAATATGATTTCTAGATAGAGGGCATGTGGCTGAATCAGAACAGTACCTTGTTCAATACATGTAAGTCTACCTGCATATATACTGTGGGTCTGCCTCTACCTTCCCCCAGGTGAGACGAAGAGGAAGATATTGCACAAAGATCAAACGGGTGTTTAATGATAGCATTATGTAGGCATTGTGTTAATTTATGGTGCTTTCCCCACTAAACTTTTGTTTTCTTTACATTTTTTTAGAAGCTTAAGCTCCAAGGTAGAAAGGAGCCAGAGCTGCAACGACACCCTTCGAGAAAGATCCAAAAGCAGGCAAAGATCAGCTCCAGTCCGAACAAAGGTGATGATGTTTTTGAAAATGGTGGCTATCGTGTTGGGTTCCACTGCCTCAAAATGTCCTGAGCTATTTTGCAAAGAGTCTTTGATTTGACCAGGGGACTGCTGCATCCGCTGGCTTTCTGTAATATTGACTGTGTGTTTCTTGACATATTCCTTTACTACCGCAGAGGGTCCTGTGGGTGCTTCCATGTGGCAGTTTGTAGTTGGCTCAAGCCAAAGACCCACCCAGCTTAGCACCCTCTTTTCACAGAGGTGCCCATAAGACACCCCCAGGAAGCGCTCTCCCTACTTGCAAATTCCAACAACTGGTTTTCACAGGCATTTCATAGGCTTTTACTGCCCTATAGTGAAGGTTGGACGCAGCCTTCATGGCTAGCAGCTAGTGGGATCTCTTCCTCTAGGAATTTGTCCCTTAAAGTCACCTGAAGTTTGGGACATCGCTACATCATTTGGGAGCGAATGCCATAGTTTTAACTCTGCACTGTATGAATAAGAACTTTCTTCTTCCTATCTTCTTCTTTTCCATCATTTAGCTTCATCCAATAACCTTGGGTTCTTCCTATTGTACTGCACTGTTCTGTCTCTGTCCCCTTCACCATCCACAATCATTATAACCACTATCATGCTTCCCTCTTTATCCACCTGTTCACTGAATTAATCCCCAAATGTTGTGTAACCTTTCCTCATTGGTGAATTGCTCCAGCCCCACAATCACTTCAGTCGTGTGTTTTTTTTAACCTTCCAGCTTTCCAATGTCATTTTTTAGGTGTGTTGACCAGAACTGCGCAGTACTTCTAGTGTGGTTGTACCATAGTTTTGTATAACATCGTCATGATATTGACAGTTTTATTTCCTGTTCCCGTTTTTAATGATCTATAACATGGAATTTGCCCCTTTTTTTGTAATGTGCTTGGAGGGCTGTGTTACAGCTGTTTTCATTATTACCCTGAATCTGCCTTCCATGTTAATGTGCAGCAGCAGTTCTCAACGTAATCTCTGAAAATCGTTTTTATCCCGTGGTACCTTGGTTTGCATGTTTTGGATTACAAACACGTCAAACCCAGAAGTGCATGTCCCAGTTTGCAACCCATTTTATTTGGATTGCGAACAAATTTTTTTGGGAGGCCCCATTGGCGAAAGCGCGCCTTGGGTTACAACCTGTTTTGGTTTACAAACGGACGTCCGGAACAGATTGGGATTGTAAACCAAGGTACCCCTGTACTTTGTAAACCCCTTTTGGCATTAAGCTGTGTATAAATTAGTTGTTAATGATACCCAATTGCTCCTTGCAGATAAACCAGTTATCTGGTGCGCCTGCTCCCCTCGTTGGAGTTTTATCGTCCACCCAGAACAATCGCTGCCTCTCCGCCCCAGACCTAACAGCTGATAAGCGCCTTGTCTTCCATGCAGCTGCTTCCTTCTCCGTCCTCCAGAAGCCAGAGCGCTCTATCAGCCCCGAGAGCAATGACAGCATTTCAGAAGAACTCAATCACTTCAAGCCCATTGTCTGTTCCCCCTGCACACCTCCAAAGCAGCTTCCCGATGGCGGAGTTCTCAGTCCTCTAATTATCAAGTCTACTCCGAGGAACCTAACGAGGAGTTTACAGAAGCCAACCACTTACGAAGCCAGTCCCAGGATCTTGAAAAAATGGGAGCAGATATTCCAGGAACGGCAGGTGAAGAAGACTCTCTCTAAAGCCACGCTAACATCCCTGGCCCCAGAGGCGGGGGAAGATTTTCTGGTTCCTAGCGCCAACTCACTCGTCAAAGAGCCCCTGCAGATATCAAACGATGTGCTGCCACCTGAAACCACCACGCATGTGCAGGCAGCGACAGACTGTTCGCCTTCTGTCTGTGTTTCAAAGTTTGAAAGCTCGGGCAATATCAGGAGAGACTTGGAGGCGGTGGAAGATTACCCCAAAGCACCCGTAGCGAGACCCAACGCAAGCACCCTAAACACCAGGATTTCTGAGGTCCCCAGCACAAAAGCAGCCTTGCGGCAGACGGAAACGTGTCTGAACGTCGATGCCAAAATGGTGACCCGGAAAGTGATTAGAGTCAGCTCAGAGTTTCCAGAGAACGGGGCCCTCGGCCCATCGGTCAAGGCAGCCGGCAGGAAGCAGCTGAAGTACCGGAACGAAAGTGAGCGGAGCAACTTCCCAAACGGCGTCTGTATCGAGAAAGCCCTCGGCGACGAGGCCTCGCCTTTGAGGAGGGGCCGAAAGAGACAGTGCAAAATGAAGCACTTGGAACAGGCCGGCTCGGTCAAGAGACTGAGGCAGGTGGCCTGTCACCACGGGGCGCTGGCTGCTTCCGAACCTCCGAGGAAGAGGAGGAGGAGTGAGGTGGAGCAGAGGCTGAAGCAGGAGGAGGAAGACCGCCGGCTGGCCTTGCAGCTCCAGCGGAAGTTTGACAACGAAAACAGGACAGTGGCAAGGCGGAAAGGGAGGGCAGATCAGTATTTCCTGCGGTCAAAGAGCACCACGGGTGCAAAGTAGCACTTATTGAACAATGTTGCCTTTTCTAGTTAATGTGAGGTTGGTCAAAATGATCTGGGAAGGAGGAAGACCTGTTTTGTTATCCTACCTCCCCCTCCCCCGTTTGCGTTTCCTTTTTTTTTATGGTAAGGTGAGTTAAATCCAGTTCACGCTACAGTCAAGGTCTTTGCACAGATGTAGGCTACACTTTATTCTTTTTACTGAAGTTGCTTCTGAGACTCTTCTGACCCACTCACAGGAATGCATTTAAATTTCACTGATCAGAAGGGCATAGACCCGTGTCTACAGCTGAGTCCCACTGGTATGCAAACTGCTTCCAGGTTGTGAGTAGATGACACTATTGGATTGGCATTTTATGTCACTGAAACCAGTTGCTGTAAGTGATCTTTTAACCTCAGGAGCAGCCTTGAGAGGGAGGGAGGCCAGTCGCTTGAACTGTGGGATACACAGGAATGTATTTAAATATACAGTGTATTACTGAGCATTCACATCTATGGAGGGCTGTTTATACAGAACCCAAACTAATAACCTTTTGCCAGATCTGTGGCTGCTGTTTGTGCTGTCCATCTCTTAACACCTGGCACAATCCGTTTGCATTGCCATAGATTATTTTTTGATCCCAAGGCCATGTTAATAGGAGTCAGATTTGCAGAGTACAGCTACAAGGCTTCCCACTCAGGCGAGACAGAACTGAAGGCAGAGAAATTGCACCTAGTCTCTCTCACTACCGTGGCGATTTGTTTGTTATCCCAAGCCTTTCTCTTGGTCCTCATCATGCACAGCTTTGGGGATATAAACTATGACAGCAGTGGAATGACTTCTGTGACTGGAAATGTGTGCGGATGTGTTGTGTGAATGAGACGGCCGTGGAGAGTGGATTCTGTTGAACTCTTCCAGTGTCTGGTTTTTGAGATTGCTGAGTTGAAAGGCCCAATGCAGATGACTAAACTGTCCCATTTAAAGTGGGTTTTGAATTGGAGATAGGTGGGGTTGGTAGTATTTTCTGGACACCCGCCCTAACCAGTGCTCACTTGGTCAACAAGTTAAAGTTTCCACATGTGAAAGTGTGTCATATTTACAATCTCTTCAGCAATGCTTGTTTCCTAGTGTGCTGCAGAGGGTTTTTTGTTTTGCTGTAGGCTTTTCACAAGCCTGCTTTGTCGTAAGAATTGGAAGAGGATAAGTTGGCGCATGATGACTTCAGAAGTGGCCACTGCAATCAGCCAGGTTTGTCCCACACTAGGTGTTTTTAAGCCCCTTAGAACTACGTACCATGATAGATTGACATTGAGGCCTCTGGGTTTGCTGCTCAGAAAAAGTTGAAAGCCACAAAAAGTGAAATACAGAGTAAATAGTCTATAAGTACATCAACCTAGTATGGTTAGAGCCAAAGAAGCTCTCAATGGGTGGAAACTTGTAATCTCTAAAAACAGGTTGCGGTTTAAAAATGCGCTTAGCACTTCAACAGTCACTTGTAGACCCAAGTTTATGTTGACATTTCCATTCCACCTTATGGAACAGACATGAGATTGTTACGTGTCACTACTTAGTGTGCCCTGGCTGTGAAGCCCAGGTCACTGGTTTACGTCGGAGCAGAGGTGATGGTCTTTGCACCGGGCTGCTGGAAGGAGACGGCACAGCCGGGGCTAGCCAGCTGGCCTCCCGGCCCTCTGCATGCCGACAGTTTTTGTTGTGCCGCTGTATTCCTTTGGAATATTTCCTTCTCTAAAAATTATGTGGAGGAAAGTGTTGCTCTCGCCCTTTGAACCAATTCCAAATTGGTTTGTTTTTCCTGTCAAACAGAACTAGAATATGTTTTGGTTTCACTTTTGCTTCATTTCCTTAGGTTCTTACCATTCTATCATAGTTAGAAGGAAGCCCCACTGATTTCAGTGGTGCTCACTTTTTGGTAAGCTTGAGTAGAATTGCAACCTTACATTTTGCTGATCTGATAGAGACAGAAAATGCTTATGCAAAATGCAATTTTTCCTTGCTGAAAACCTGGGAGCAATTGGTATTATTCTCAACGTGCCAAAGACTGCCATTACAGTAAGGAAACCCTTATGGAGACCAGACCTTTTCAGGCCCTTTGGAAAGATGTGGCCCCTTAGTAAGAAAAGGGGATTGGAAAGACACTTCAGAGGAGGAGAATTGGGCCTTAAAAACTTGGAAAGTATGAGTTCATTTCAGATGCTTATTTCAGCATAATCTCTGGTGAATGTAGAGCACTTTTTCCAAGTGATCGCACGTCAAGTAACATAAGCTGATGATCATGTCTCTTAATGGGAATTTAGGATCATCACTGGAAGAATTATGTGGATTTCCAGTTCTTTTGTTGCACTACCGTACACAGGTAGTCAGGCTGTCTGTTCCGTGTTGTCCCAGTGCATGTTGCAGGGGCTCAGCCCTCGAGACCCATTTAGGGCCCAGTGACGTTCCCTCCACCCCACAGGCCCTGGCAGGAGATGAATGCTAAAGGCTCCAGCTCAAGGCTGGCGTGGAGTAACAGAGAATATCACTCTGCCATGTCTCATTACTGGTAAAAACGAATGGGTGAGAGTGAAGGCCTCTTCACCCACGGATGTTAGACTTTTGATCAGTACACCCTCGGGGTGTTCAAGTGATTTAAATGAGTGCCAGAAACACAGGGCATCCTCCAGGTACACCTGTTGGCAAACTGGGATAGCAGAAGCAATGGCGAAGTCAGATGTGTGATATGGCCCTGACTGAATGTGGAAAAGCATAGTCTAGGTCTTGACAGTCTATGGAAAGGTAGGGAAGCAAAGCTTTACCCATGTGGCATCTTCACACCAGCGCTCTCCTTCCAGGATATGCTGTGAAAAGGTCTAGTGCTGTCCTTGTGGTCTCAGACAAGAGACTGCCTATGGCTGCAATTGGGGACATCAAGATTTCATGGTAAGGGGCACAAAGGACAACTCCACAAATTATACAGGAACAAACCCAGATTTTTGACTGATTATGCGCTCGGAAGGAAAGCGAAGCCAATCTGAGCACCCTGAGGAATGTAATGTGCCTGCACACCTGCACATAGCCAAAGTGATGTATCAATTCGGCTCTTAACTTCCTTGCAGTGGACTATTGAAGTAGCCCTATGGCCTAAGGGGCGCCTAGTAGTATTCTGGGTCTTGCCTTCTTTTTGAAGGAAACACACCAGTTGCAAAAGAGCTCTAGCCCTCTTGCAAACAGAGATCTGCTATATGCTCTTGTAATCCAGGGCAATGTCTGGAAATAGGCATAAGGAGCAATATTTGTTGTTTAGTCATGTCCGACTCTGTAACCCCATGGACCAGAGCACACCAGGCACCCAGAGTTTGGTCAGACTCATGTTGGTAGCTTTGAGCAATATTCTCCCCTGCGATTTTGCTGCGTGAAGCTCCAAACCGAAGCACATTCTGAAAGTGGATCTATTCAATGAGCGAGCGGCCTCAGCTTGGTGTTTCAAATGCAGGCATTCCGGAAGAGGGGTGTGTATGGAACGCAAACATGACTGTTTCAGGATGTGAACAAGATTCAGGAGTAGGAGGCCAAACAAGGCTCTTGCGTGTGTGTGTCTACATGTGTGTGAGCGAGAGATCACTTATTAGATGAAGTCATGGCTGTGAACCTCCCTGCCATGCATCATTAGCTAGCGGGGGATGTGGCGATGCACACTGCAGGGATGTAATCTGACAAGAGGTAGCTGTGTGGCCCTTACATCCTCTAAACTGGCCCTTAGGTAGGGCAGTTGCAAACTATTACTAGAGTGCTGGCCGACCTGATGCCAAACATGAATCTCTTTGGACTGATGAGCCTATTGGCCACTGAATGTATTAACGGGCCCTTTAGTCTAGATAGATGTGGGGGGGCCTTAATCTTGCAAGGTTGGCTGCCCACCTCATAGCCTAAAAGCGTGCCCGGTGTTTTTGTGTTTTCCTTGCCTTTGAGAGATCTGCCCTCATTTGGTCAGAAACTGACCCAGGATTGCCTACGTATCAAGGAGAGCACTACGGTTGGGCCTGTTACGTACTCACGGAGGTCAAAGTGTGTCTTGCCATAAATGTCAGTGGCTGTGAACTTCCTGCTCTTGCCTTTGTCAGACTTCTGGTTCCTGATGAGGTTGAAAAATGGGGTTCTGTTTATAGCTCAGTTGGGGGGGGGGAGAGATCTTGACAGTGAGTGAATGAATGCAGCTGCCAAAGACACAATCTGACCCTGAAAATCCACTTTGACCCTCCTGATATCCCTGTTTGGAAAAGGAAGCGATGCAAGTTCTTCAGTTGATTACGGATGTTGGTGGAAATAGCAAAGATGGGGAAAGTGCCAAAAGATTGGATTTTGTACGATGATTGTATTGCATTTTATTATATAACTGTCAGTATTCTTTCTCTTCAAATGTATTGTGGGGCATGTCATGGACTACAGGTCAAACCCAAGCACTTTGTTGAAGTTCTCTCAATGAAGGCAAAGGAAGAGGAAAGTACAAGCCTTAAAGACTTTCTATAATGCATTGATTCCCCCCCCCCCAAAAAAAATGGACAAAAAACAAACCTGGACATTGCTTCAATGAGCACCTGCAACGCTTCTTGTTGGGCTTTTAAAAAGGATCACACTGGCATCTTGATTTTCATCTTTACCGGTGGATTAAGGCGGCCTTGCCTTCAGGAAGGTGCCACCCAAAACCAGTTTCAGCTCTTGGAGAGGACCAGATGCAGTCGCTTAAAGTAACATTCCTTGCCCAAGAACTGACTGGATGTGAAAGTCCATCAATTTCGACGCTGGTCTGTGAGATACTCTGTGCCGAGTCTCCACAGTAAGGTCAAAACTGCACTGCTGAACTCTGCAGCTGGTGCCGCCATCTTCCTAAATGTTGTGTTATTAGGAATCTGATGGAAAACATTGTTCCTTTTCCAACTATTTAAAACACTGCAAGCAGGTATAGAATTAGCTATCCACTATGCAAACAAAGAAAACACATTTTTTGGGTTACCATTGGTGGGATTCTGTATAAGCTAGGTTCTACTGGTGTTTACTGTCAGACTGTTCCCAGAAAAATTGATGTTGCTGCATTTATCTACTTCCCTTCTCCCAACAGCCCCCCCCCCAGTATGCTTTAAATCATTTTGTGCTTTGGTGTGTATCCTCCGCTTGGTACTTGAAAAACCAGTGCAGTACAAGACAAAGCATCATTTTTGAGATCGCAACTGAATCACTGTGGCTTCATCAGATTTTTTGATAAAACAAATCTGTTTACTGAGAAACGAATGTCTGTGTGTGTGTGTGTGTGTGTGTGTGTCTTTATGGGTAAAGGTACACAAGTCTCCCTCACTAAGTTCTTAGAAATGGATTTTTGGGGGTGGGGGAAGAGGGTTTGCAACAGTAAAAAAGAAAAGTGGATGTCCTTTAACCCAACCCAGCTACTGATTCTAACACAATGAAATTGCATGCTTTCCTAAAACTCCCTCTTTGACAAGCCCCTTCACTTAAAATAAGATAGTTGAGTTGACCAGGAAATGACTGTGGAGAGTGGATCATTTTTGTAGTTATTCAACCACAACCCCCTTTAGCGTAGCTTTACCTACGTTGCCACCCTGAACAAGGATCAATACTTAACTAGCAGTCAGATGAATTGGAAGGGGGAGGGGACTTAGCCCATCTTCCATGCTGATCCAGCAGTGGTTATTTTAACTCTTCTTTAGAGATGCTTTTATTTCTCCCATCTACTTTCTTAGAATTTCTTAGAATTTTCCAAGGCCTACTCAGACGCACATTCAGTAGCCTACGTATGCAAAACTTGGTTCCCTACCTCTGTCTAGTAGTCCCACTGTATCAACAAGGTAGAATGCAGCCCCAAGACTGGCTTGGGTTTCAAGGAATTTTAGAGAGTTCTCTGCAACAAAAATAGATTTCGATCTGAGAGGGTAAAATGTGCTTCATGCTCCAGAGAGGGGGCTCACAGAGGAGACAGGCCGAGCCGATCTCTGTGCATGTACCTTCATGCTCCCATGTACATGCCCAGGGAATGAGTTGCAGGCATTCCCACGCACGGGCAAAAGAGAAGTGCTTAAATCTAGAGAAAACATTATGGTGACTCAGTGTGAGGAAGCCAAGCCATTCTGCATGAGCTCATGGGAAAAAAGCCATGGGAGTCGGAAGTCTGGACTATGAGAACGAATGGGACTGAGGTGGGGTCCTGTGTGTACATGGTAGCCTGCCGCTGGGGGTGGCCATTGCCCTTACCTCTCCCTCCCTGCAGAACTGTACTAATTTAAGTGGTTGCCATTTGAACCTTGGGTGGTCTAAAGAGGGAATTCTGCCTTGGTAAAAGAAAGAGCAAGGTTTGGCCCATGAATTGCTACTGGGTGGTTTAGCTAACTGATCTGAAAAGACCACATCTGCAAATGCCAATTCTCTTTGAGCTCAGAGAGTGGATTGTGAAGGATTATCGGGTACGTAAAGCAGAATATTAACTGCACAATTACCTAAAGGATTAAATATTTAATTACTTTTTTTCCCCCTAGAGTCACAGCCTAAGGGGAAAGGAAAGAGTTGGGGCAAGCGGTCGTGAGGTGCCGGGGGCAATTTAAACCTGCAAAGCAAAAGAAGTGTCCAAGGGACAACATGCCCTTTTACCGACACCCCTGGTTTGGGGCAAGCAGAAGGAAGTGGGGAAATGTCTAGCAAACTGCATGGGCAACTGGGGTCTTACAATAAGGCACTGGAAGTGTGACAAAGCCTTTCTGTGCCAGTCATTGCTTCTATGGAAGGCTGTCTTGGCATGACTTCTTTCCCTCTCCCAACAGATTCTACCAAGGTTCTTCCATCTGAACAATTGTAAAAGGGGGGACTTAGGCCGTAGTCATTCGATAAAAGCGGAGGCCCACCATGACACCTTTATTTCAATGCTTTTGCGGCGGCTGCCTGGGTCCAAGTCTCATGATTTAGATGGGAACTGCATCCTGAAACAGCCTTTCGGAGTGCACCTAGCGGTTCCCGTCGGTTTTCTGTTGCGCTTCTGAACGTCTGCACTGAACTACTATTAGCCTGTAACCCTGAGCGGGTCAAACCTTCGCAGAGGGTTTTGTAAGTAGATAACCTCCGTTCCTATGGTTGCTAGTTACACCACTATAGCCTCCTAGGACAAAGGGCTTTTCGGAAAATACAGCAAATAGCTCTTATGTCTTGTAAAAAGAGGAGGTTCCTCAGCAGTCCGGTTTAAATTGAGCTTTCTTCGGATTGGATGGAGAAAATCCTTTCTCCTCCGTAGGGACCGAGGATTCTTCAAGCGACTGCCCACCCACCTCAGCCTCAGGGAGACCCTCGAGCATCAGGTTTTGGCTCGTCTCTGCACTGGTACCCTTCTTACTAATGGCTTTGGACTCAACCTGCTTGTTGCAGCTGGCCACTGCCGCTTTATACTCCTTCCGGAACTCCTTCAGCATCGCCAAGGCCTGCCGGTACTCGCGCCAGTTGTCTTTCTTCCTCCGCAGGATGCACACTGCAAAGAACGCAGGAAAGAAAGGGCCTATTCATGCCGTACACAACTAAACTATGGAACTCCCACAGGAGGTAGTGATGGCCACCAACTGGGACATAGCTGTCAACTTTTCCCTTTTCTTGCGAGGAATCCTATTCGGAATAAGGGAGTTTCCCTTTAAAAAAGGGGAAACGTTGGCAGCTATGCACTGGGATGGTTTTGGAGGACGATTAGACAAATGCATGGAGGGCTATCGGGGGCTACCAGCCACGATGGCTCTGTTCTGCTTCCAATGTTTCTGAATCCCAGTTGCTGGAAACCACAGCAGGGGAGAGGGCCCTTGCGCTCGGATCCTGATCGCCGGTTGGCCACTGTGAGAACAGGATTCTGCATTAGGTGGGCCACTGGCCCAGTCCAGCAGACTCTTGTGTTCTTATTAAGAGAACCAAACTGCAGTCAGGCAGGTCTATTTTTCATTGCATTTGCAGAATGTACAGTGGTACCTCGGGTTACATACGCTTCAGGTTACAGACTCCGCTAACCCAGAAATAGTACCTCGGGTTAAGAACTTTGCTTCAGGATGAGAACAGAAATTGTGCAGCGGCAGCAGGAGGCCCCATTAGCTAAAGTGGTGCTTCAGGTTAAGAACAGTTTCAGGTTAAGAATGGACCTCCGGAACGAATTAAGTACTTAACCCAAGGTACCACTGTATTCTGCTTCTGCTAGCTGCCAGAGAGGAGCAAGGGAGGTTAGATGGAAAACAGCCTAGCGTTGCTGTGTGAGTGAGTCTTAATCTCTTCTTAGTCTATTTTTGTTTTAAGTTTTCAGAAGGTTTCATAGAGTTGGAAGCGACTCTGAGGGTCATTCAGTTCAATCCCCTGCAAAGCAGGAAAGGGCAGCTGCCCCATACGGGGATCGAACCTGCAACCCTGGCATTCTCAGCACCACCTTCTAACCAACGGAGCTAAAAAAGGTAAAGGTAAAGGACCCCTGATAGTTAAGTCCAGTTGCGAACGACTCTGGGATTGCGGTGCTCATCTCACTTTACTGGCCGAGGAAGCCGGCGTTGTCCGCAGACAGTTTTTCCCAGGTCATGTGGCCAGCATGACTAAGCCGCTTCTGGCGAACCAGAGCAGCGCACGGAAATGCCGTTTACCTTCCCGCCAGAGCGGTACCTATTGATCTTCTTGCACATTTGACGTGCTTTCAAACTGCTAGGTTGGCAGGAGCTGGGACCGAGCAACGGGCGCTCACTCCGTCGCGGGGATTCAAACCGCCGACTTTCCAATCGGCAAGCCCTAGGTTCAGTGGTTTAACCCACAGCGCCACCCGCGTCCCCCACCAACAGAGCTAAGTGTTGCTCATTTTTCTTAATTTTTCTCACTGATACTTTCGTTGCTTTACCTTGTTTGTAATCCACTCAGAGGTTTCTTCTTTCTGCAATCAAGTAGTGCGTTAATTTTATGAAATAAATAAATACCTAGCGGCATCTGTATGATATTCGTGGGGTTGCGCATCTTCAGGAGGATTTCTTCCAGCTTCTGCAGCCGGGTCTTTTCAGCTGGTGGCGGACGGACACTCAAGGCCTGCACAGAAAACGGATCAAAATGAGAAGACGACAGACAATCCCCGCATCTTCACTTACCGTTCCCTCTATTGCTGATGCTCAGGAGTGCGGGCCGATCCTTATACTGTGGTACCTCAGGTTACATACGCTTCAGGTTACAGACTCCGCTAACCCAGAAATAGTACCTCGGGTTAAGAAATTTGCTTCAGGATGAGAACAGAAATTGTGCTCTGGCAGCACGGCGGCAGCAGGAGGCCCCATTAGCTAAGGCGGTGCTTCAGGTTAAGAACAGTTTCATGTTAAGAACAGACCTCCAGAACGAATTAAGTACTTAACCCAAGGTACCACTGTATAGCCAAAATGGTGCGGGGGGGGGGGAGTGCTAAAAAACAATGAGGCAGCTGGATGAGGACTGAGCATGCTCAGTGGCCATGGAATGCCCAGTGTCTGCTTTTTTTCGGGGGGGGGGACAGGAGAGGAGGCAGGAATGCAAATGAGCATCATGGAGGGTGTTGTGTCTGTCTGCCTGAAGCCCTTCACGCTCCACGCTGCAACCTTTTGCTCGGGATTGCCTACCGAGGTATAAATAAAGGTAAAGGTAAAAGACCCCTGACAGTTAAGTCCAGTCACGAACGACTCTGGTGTTGCGGCGCTCATCTCACCTTCAGGCCAAGGGAGCCGGCGTTTGTCTGCAGACAGTTCTTCCAGGTCGTGTGGCCAGCAGGACTAAGCCACTTCTGGAGAAACCAGAGCAGCGCAAAAATCTGTGCCTCCCCCCGGCTTCCATTCCACATCAGGTTCTGCACCTAGTGTGACCAAACCAGTTGTGTCCCCCTAAATCTGCCTCTGTTGTCATCTTCCTTAGTGCTATTCTGAATATTGCTTTTTATAGGGTACAGTAATGGAGATGGGCAGGGACGTGGGTGGCGCTGTGGGTTAAACCACAGAGCCTAAGACTTGCCAATCAGAAGGTACCCCCACGACCGGGTGAGCTCCCGTTGCTCAGTCCCTGCTCCTGCCAACCTAGCAGTTCAAAGCACGTCATGTGCAAGTAGATAAATAGGTACCGCTCCGGCGGGAAGGTAAACGGCGTTTCCCTGCACTGCTCTGGTTCGCCAGAAGCGGCTTAGTCATGCCGGCCACATGACCCAGAAGCTGTACACCGGCTCCCTTGGCCAATAAAGTGAGATGAGCGCCGCAACCCCAGAGTTGGCCATGACTGGACCTAATGGTCAGGGGTCCCTTTACCTTTAATGGAGACGGGCAGTGAGTTTACGGAACCTAAAGGGGGGGTGGCCCCGAAAAGTTTGGAAGCCACTAATCTAGAGGGTGACCCCAGTACAATTTAGCATCAATATTTTGCAAAGTATTTCACAAAGCACTTTCTTGATGTGCTTGTTCATTTGACAACACCCCCCCCTCCCTTTGTATCTTCCCATTTTACAGATAGGGGACTGAGGCACAGAGGGAACCATTTGCCAGACACCCCTCCCCTGAGTAGAAGTTTGAGCTCCAACCTCCCAAGTCTAGAGGCAAGAGTTTTACTTCCCTGGATACAATTTACCGTATTTTTCGCTCTATAAGATGCACCTTTTTCCTCCTAAAAAGTAAGGGGAAATGTCTGTGCGTCTTATGGAGTGAATGTGTGGTTGATCGCTGGCTCCCTTTCCTGCCCCGGCCCTTGCCCAGGCCTCCATTCTTGAATGTTCTGCAAACGGAGGCTGTTTGTTTCCCCAGCGACATGAGACTGGCTGATTAGATAATCTGTCTGGAAACAGAAGAAACAGCACCCTTTCCTTTCCTAAAGAAGCTGCAGAACTGTGAGTTGAACCCCATAAAAACAAGATTTTTTCCCTTTGCAAAAGAAGTTGCACAACTTTGAGCTGATCTCAGAAAAATGGGGCTTTTCCCCTTTGCAAAAGAAGCTGCATAACTGTGAGCTGATCCTCAAAAAAACCCAGGGGTTTTCCCCTTTCCTCCTCTAAAAACTAGGTGCGTCTTATGGTCTGGTGCGTCTTATGGAGCGAAAAATACAGTACCTTTTTCTCTGCAGGCACATAAGGCTTCTGGTAGCTGTCCAGCCTGGCCTTTGATTCGCGGTACACACGGGGATATCGGAGCGCCTTCTCCAGAGCTTGGACATTGTGCTGTATTCCTGGTTGAAATAAAAATGGGAGCACAGGGGAAATTGGGGTTGGGAACCATGTTAACGTAAACCCTTAGAAGATCTCTCAGGAATCCAACTAGAAAATAAATTCCACCACGACATCACAAAGCTCTTCAAAATAAGCAACAAGCAATAAGATACACCACCCATCTATTTCTGAATTATGTTAGGGTGGGAAAGAGCAAAAGACGACCCCCTGCTTCCCCCTCCCCATACAAGATTATGAAGGGAAATGAATCCCTTTTACTCCCCCAACAGAAAGCCCTGAACCTTTTCTCCTCTGCAATTGGGGAGGCTTAATCCACTCTGAAGTGGCCTGCAAATTTAATCCACTTTATCCAAAAAGGGGGAAAGTTATACAGTGGTAGATCGGTTTTCAAATGGTCCGGAAGACCATTCGAGTTCTGAAATGTTCAAAAACCGAAAACACAATATGGAAAATTCGATGTTCGACTTCCGAGGCATGTTTGAAAACCGAAGCGTTTACTTGCAGGTTTGCAGCGTTCAAAAAACGAAATGTTCATCAACGGAGATGTCCGAAAGCCGAGGTAACCACTGTAGTTGTTTTTAGATTTACCATTCTAGTGAACGGGGACCACAGAGCTTCATTTTACACACAGCAACTCAGCACCCGAAACACAGATCAATGCAGAGAGTACAGAGTGACTTCAAGAAATAGATGTGCATTTTTAAAAACATGAGTACATACACTAGGTGAATCTTGAGGGCCCATACAATGTAGACAATGCAGAGACAGATGGACCTTTGCAAAAGTTAGATGGTAGCTCTCTGTGTGATGGGAGAGGAAAGTTCAACCATGGGCCCCAGCCAAGATCCTTTTGTCAACTGGAACAAGGAAGGTCAAAGCCTGCACTTGACATTTCCAGCAGTCCCAGGTCAACTCACCCACTGGGTCAACGAAATCCGCACCAGGGTCTCCGCCGAGCAGCTCTTCATAACCCTTGTATTTTTCGGGGACTGGCTGGGCTTGCCTTTTTCCTTTGCCTGACATCTTACGTGGGGATGCCACCCTTTCAGTCTTCGGCAAGGGACCAGACTCCTCGTCCACCTTCAGACCCAAGAAAGAAATGGAGCTATGTGAGAGTCATACACAAAACCCACACAGAAACATATCATTGCTTATTTCAACTCGCTTGTGGAAACAACTCAGAGGCCATGAAAGAAGGAAGGTTAACAACAGGAAGATTTAAAGGAACTATTGGAAAGACTATTCAAGGCAGCAGAGATATGAGATGATCAGAGCCCCCCACCCAAACGTGAAGCATGGGAAGTCCCAACAATTTTTTTTTAATAATTTAGGCAGAATATTTGGACTAGAGGGACGCGGGTGGCGCTGTGGGTAAAACCTCAGCGCCTAGGGCTTGCTGATCGTATGGTCGGCGGTTCGAATCCCCGCGGCGGGGTGAGCTCCCGTCTTTCGGTCCCAGCTCCTGCCCACCTAGCAGTTCGAAAGCACCCATAAGTGCAAGTAGATAAATAGGTACCGCTTTATAGCAGGAAGATAAACGGCGTTTCCGTGTGCTGCGCCGGTGCTGGCTCGCCAGAGCAGCTTCATCACGCTGGCCACGTGACCTGGAAGTGTCTCCGGACAGCGCTGGCCCCCGGCCTCTTAAGTGAGATGGGCGCACAACCCTAGAGTCGGACACGACTGGCCCGTACGGGCAGGGGTACCTATTTGGACTATTTGATATGTATATGTAGTCCCCAAACATCTGGAGGGCCGAGTTTGGAGATGCCTGCAATATGGACTTCAAACCGGTTTTGGGACGATACATTGTCTAGTGTAGACTACAGGTTGGGATTCTAGAATGGCTTCATTGGTAAACATCTCTTGCTTAAATACCATGGCGTACTGCCAGCTGACATACCTGTGTCATGAAAATGGATTCTGTTTCCTCTGCCTCCACGAACTCCCCGCTGCCGCTAAACACCTCGCCCTCACTAGAAAGACTATCATATGTTTCAAAAATAGGCTTCGTGCTCGAGTGGACTTTGGCAAAGAGCATGTAAAGCTCCCTAGAAGACGACCCAGACAGGCCACATTCCACAGACGTTAAGCTGGCTGGTCGAGATTCTGAAAACTCCTCTTCCTCTGATCCATCTTGGAGCTCGGAACCCGATCGGTCAGGTTCTTGGACCGGTGAGGTGGCCGGTGGAACGGGTTCCAGATGATCCTGCCCTCCTGGAGGGGATCCGGTTGGTTGCGAAGTCCAAGAAAGATTCCGTTCAGCTGAAGGAGGGCTTGGCTGGGCCAAATCTTGCTCCCCTGGAGAGGATCCAGGTGGTGGAACGGTCTCTGGTGGAATCTGCTCTTGTGCGGGTGAGGTGGGCAATGGAGCAGATTCCAGGTGATCTTGCTCTGCTGGAGGGGATCCAGGTGGTGGAACAGGCTCAGAGGGAGCTGGTTCCTCCAAGCGGGGCATCGATGGAGAGACGGGTTCTGCCAGGTCCTGAGAGGGCTCCACCTGATCTTGCCCTTCTGGAGGAGAAGTGGTCGGCAGGAGAGTCCCAGACAAGTGTGGTGGAGCAGGTCCAGGCAAACTTTCGGAAGCTGAGCTGTGTGGCAGAGGTGGCTCCACCTGACCTTGACCTTCTGCAAGAGAAGTGGTTGTCAGGAGAATCCCCGGTGGACCTGCTGAGGTTGATCTAGTAGCTGAGACAAGTTCTGGCAAATCTGGTCCTGGAGGAGCTGAGCTGGCTGGTGGGATGGGTTCCGGGTGATCACCCTCCACTGCCGGCGGTCCAGCTGGTGGAGAGGCATCAGGAAAGCCCTGTCCCACTGACAGGGATCTGGCCGGAGACCTGGACAAGTCCTGCTCCCCTGCGGGAGAATGAGCTGGTGGAAGAGGTTCTGATCTACTTTGCCCTGGCAAAAGCGAGCTGCGGGGTGGAAACGGCCTCAGCTGATCTGGTTCTGCTGGAGGACCTTCGGAGAGACCCTGCTCTTGCAAAGGCAAAGGTGAGTTGGGAGGAGGAACAGGAGCCCCGTGGTCCTGGCCTGGCAAAGACAATGAGATGAACTGAGGCCTCCTGGGCAGGTCTTGTCCTTGTGAAGGTGCTGTGATCAGAGGGCTGGGTTCAGGCAGATTCTGTTCTGGTGGGAGGGATTCAGGTGGGAGCTGCTCCACAGGAGGTTGAGTGGACGCAACATTTCCAAACACTAAGTCAGCTAGCGAAGACTGGCCTTCAGGAACGTCTTCCAGCTGGTCTGCTGAGAGCTGGTCTGCTGAAGCATCACAAACACAACACTCCAGAGAGGAGGGTGCAGATATTTCCTCCTCCTTAAGAGGCAAAACGGGCTTCTCTGGTTTGTATGGTAGTGAAAATCTCTTGATGGGTGGAAGAGGCTCGTCCAGACTCACTCTTTTATTGGGATCCAGATCTGCACCTGTCCACAGCTGCCAGAAGGTGGTCTCCAGGTGGTCTTCTAGCATCTGAGGCCGCTTTTGGACCTTGGGCAGCTGTGCTTTCACCTGCACAAGACACAGAAGGCCACGGTGTGATGCATTCTAGACCTGGGAGGACCACAGCGGAACAGTCTCCTGTCTTTCCAAACCCAGCACCCATCCCTGGCCGCAACCTACAGCTCTTAAAACCCTAACCATTAATCAGCGGAGCTGGCACTATTTCAGCTGCCCCATGATGCCCATTCCACAATTGTAAGGCCTTCTTGTCGTTGTTTTGCAATCAAATGGTGCAAAAACTTCATGAAATAAATAACCACAAGTGTCGTTCTTCCTGCACCCCACCCAATCATAGCTGTCAACTTACAGATTTGAAAATAAGGGACCAACAGCCTCAAAAATAAGGGATCAGCAGCCAAAATAAGGGATTTTGCTTAGCTTATGCACGTCGGGGCTGCTGTCGTCCTGGCGCGAGGAGTTCCATCGGCGCTTCCCCGCCCGAGAGAGAGGGAGGGAAGGAGGGAGAGAGACTCTCACCCATGAGCCTGGCATGAGGCGGTTGCGGCACAGCTGCAGCCGCTGAAGCACCGCCCTTCTCCATCCCTCCCCATCCCCTCCTCTTCCTCCTCCCTCAGGCCGCTTCCTCAGCCACCGCCGCCTCCAGCTTCCCATGGCAGCGCAGTGGAAGTCTCACAAGGGAGCCCGCCACCACCTGTCTCCTCATGACGTGCCCCTGAGGGGGAAAAGGGAGAGATGGAGACGCGGCAGCTTGTGCGCACTCTCTCTCTCTTGCTCTCTCGAGGCGGAGGACCCTGAGCCACCGCTTCCCTCCCGAGCTGGGTGAGCATGAAACCCGGGAAATTTAAGGGACATCATCAACCCCGGACAGCAGCGGGAAATGGCGCTAGTATAAGGGAGTTTCCCGCCGAATAAGGGACGGTTGACAGCTATGCACCCAATCACCATTGCACTTTTCAGAAACTAAGCAGTGGGAGAAAACAGCACCCCTTTTCCCATTGCAGAGGAGTATCTTTAGGAAGATTTGGGGAATGAACAGAGCTGAGAAAATGAGAAGCTGGCCTGGGAAACTCAGGGCTTGAGAGATGGATGGAGGAACCCATAGGCCCCCCAGATGTGGTCAGGCTCCTTCTCCCATCAGCCTCATCCAAAGTGGCCAAGGGTCAGGGAGGATGGGAGTTGGGAGTTCAAAATCTGAAAGGTCCAGAAGTTCCTTATTCTGAGCCTAGAAGGGGATGCATCTGCTGCTGGCAGAACAGGAGTAGGCAGGACTTTGGAAGGGAAGGAATGAGATCTTGGATCTCAAAGCTACAGGGAACCAGGCAGAGGGCCTTCTCGGTGGTGGCACCCGCCCTGTGGAACGCCCTTCCAGCAGATGTCAAAGCGATAAATAACTACCTGACATTCAGAAGACATCTTAAGGCAGCCCTGTTTTTATGGAAGCCGCCCAGAGTGGCTGGGGAAACCCAGCCAGATGGGCGGGGTACAAGTAATAAATTATTATTATTATTATTATTATTATTATTATTATTATTATTATTATTATTATTATTGGATCTGGGTTGCCAAATAACAACAACTGGTTGTTGTTGTTGTTGTTGTTATTTCTTACCCAGGATGGGGGGAGTGGGGGTTACTGGTATGTTTTTCTTCTGGCTTTCATTATGTATTTAGTGTTTTTATCTCGTATTTTTATGCTGTGAACCGCCCTGATACCTTCGGGTGATGGGTGGCGTACAAATTTAATAAATAATAATGAAATAATTCATCCTAAGGCCCAAGGGCAGGTCATAGCAATTTGATATGAAAACGAGTTTAAAACAAATGACCGCCACAGCAATTGGTCGGGTCCTGAAAATGCACATTTCAGGTGTCAGGGGCCAGGGAAAGGAGGCGTGTCTCCAGCTTATGATGGAAACTACGGTATGCAAGGAAGTTGCCAAGCGCACCTTTGTGGGGAGGGAATTCCATGGCTGAGTGTCTGTGACACAGATTGCATTCTCCCAGGCCGCCCCCACCAGCTTGCGCCTGAGAGTGGAGAAACTACTAAGAGGGCCCCCCTCTGCTGATCTTAACACCTGGGAGGGTCTGTAGGGGAGCAGCAGTAGGTGGGCAGAAGCTAAAATTAATATATTAAATTGAACTCCATGTGCCAGCCAAATCTTTAGGTTATGAGTCTCTCTCAGCTGCAGGGAGCTTCCTTGGCCCTTCTAAGTTTGATGAGCAACAGCGGAAACATCATCTTCCTCTTGCCCCCTTCTCCTCAATAAACAACAACAGAATCATAGAGCTGGAAGGGACCCCACCAGTCATCTAGTCCAACCCCCTGCAATGCAGGAATCACAGAGAATTCCTACGCCCCCCACCTCTGTTTAAAAGCTTCCCATTCTGAAACGGACTTCCTTAACGCCTTCCTAAAGGGCTTCCTACCTTCCGGCTAGGCTTGTTGGGTATAAAGATACGTGGCTTTTCCAGTTTCGAAATTTTCTTCCGAACCATTTTAATCCCCAGCTTGTTCTGAAGGAAACTGGTGAGTAAAGGTGGGTCACCTGGAAAGGAAGGGAAGAAAAGAAAGGGGGAGGGAATCATCTTTAAGCAACTGGGTGGTCTATGTTGAATAGATTAGCTTCATTTCCATGATGCATTTCGGCTAGCGACAAAGAGGAACCATAAGGCAGCACAGAGAGTGGAGGCAGCCGCAGCAGTGCTGTGCAGACTTGGGACTGAAAAATTTGCACCTGGGCGCTCCAAACTCTATGAATTCTGCAACCTACATAAAATGTGCAGATTGAGGCAACGTAACTTTATTCTGATGACTTTGCCCTCTTTATTCTGGCTCTCCTAGTCACAGGAAGAGGTGAGATCTGCAGAGCACAGAAAATCTAATTTAGGCACCTTCTGGTTTCTAAGGTTTCACAGGAGGCATTTTCATGCCTATAACCACAGGGACAGGGACGCAGGTGGCGCTGTGGGTTAAACCACAGAGCCTAGGACTTGCCGATCAGAAGGTCGGCGGTTCGAATCCCCGCAACGGGGTGAGCTCCCGTTGCTCGGTCCCAGCTCCTGCCAACCTAGCAGTTCAAAAGCACATCAAAGTGCAAGTAGATAAATAGGTACCGCTCCAGCGGGAAGGTAAATGGCGTTTCCGTGCGCTGCTCTGGTTCACCAGAAGCGGCTTAGTCATGCTGACCACATGACCCAGAAGCTGTACGCCGGCTCCCTCGGCCAATAAAGCGAGATGAGCGGACCTAATGGTCAGGGGTCCCTTTACCTAACCACAGGGACTAGAAACTTGTTGCTGGCCACGCCCATAACCACAGGGACTAGAAAATGGTTGCTGCTGTTCTCGTTTTACCGCTGCGTGATGTGGTGAAAGGGTTGCCGTGGAACGTCAGCTCGGTCAGCGATGGGAAAAGAGCCACGGCTAACAAATCTTCCTCGTGTTCGATCTGCAAATCAGAACACAGCAGCGCTTTCAGGCTGGTAGGCGACCGTGAGTCACCGCTGTGAAAGGGAGCCAGCGTTAAAAGGACCAGCATTACGATTTAGGCTTAGGAAGGAGGCTGGTGCATTGGGGCTACCCCACTTCAAAAAGGAGCTCACAGGACCGAATATTCACACAATCTATCCATCCATCCATCCATCAATCAATTCCTGGTCATAGAAAATGCACCCAGCATCAAGGAAACAATTCTGAAGATAATGCAGACATTGTATTTAACCTCAGGTAAATATCAATATGCGCATAAACATACTCCACTGATGTGCTGGTGAGCATGTGGGAACAGAGGCAGCTACAGACACCTGTGGTGGACATGCACAAAAGTGGCAAATTGGGGGGAACAAGTGTTTAATGCGATAAGTAAAATTACTCATCAGCATATCATGAAGTCTCCAGAGCCTACGCTACAGAGCCTGTATTTAAACGACGACTGAAATCAGGGCTTGGTGGATGAACCAGTAATTGGATTTTATTTAGCAGCAGTCCATAGGGTTATAGCCACATTCGGAAGAGACTTAAAGGGTGCACATTTGAACGCTTGGTACAAGGGAGGGTGGCATATTGCCCTGAGGGGAAAATTGCCTCACAAATTAAGACTGGCAGGGGGAAGAAAGCAGAGAGGTGCCTTTGCTGGAGCTTCATTTCGTTCACTAATTATCCAGGAAACCGAAGACCAGAAACAAAGGCAACTTGTGGGTCACTTCATAAGAACATGTTTTACAGATGGTTAGATACTATTTTAAGTTGTAGTGCATGTATAGGAATAAAGGCCTTTGTAACGGGTGGCGCTGTGGGTTAAACCACAGAGCCTAGGACTTGCCGATCAGAAGGTTGGCAGTTCGAATCCCCGCGACGGGGTGAGCTTCCGTTGCTCAGTCCCTGCTCCTGCCAACCTAGGTACCACTCCAGCGGGAAGGTAAACGGCGTTTCTGTGCGCTGCTCTGGTTCGCCAGAAGCGGCTTAGTCATACTGGCCACATGACCCGGAAGCTGTACGTTGGCTCCCTCAGCCAATAAAGCGAGATGAGTGCCACAACCCCAGAGTCAGCCACAACTGGACCTAATGGTCAGGGGTCCCTTTACCTTTAAAATATATATATATATATATATATGCAGGTTTTGGTGTCCTCGGGTGTCTTCCCGTGTAAAAGTTGGGGTGTCTAGGCGACGTTTCGACGAGGTCTCACTCGTCATCTTCAGGCTGGTGCTTTCGGCTTCTTGTTACTGGAACAGAGCAGGATCTCAGTGTTTGAGTTCCTTGCCAGACATCTGGAAATTAGCCCTCCCCACAAAAACTGACACCAGATCCAGAGGCACACAGAACGCCAACACCAATCAACCACACCAGACCCAAACCCAGACCCTCTCCACAGATGAATTACAGACACCATCCAGTAGCCAATCCATGGTGGCACCTCCGGATGCTGCACCCCCCTGCAATCCCTACACAGATCTGGCTGACACAAGCCACAAAACCACAGCTCGCCCCTATACACGAAGCCAAGCCAGAGCACAACTAAGTACAGTACAGCCATCTTCTCAGGAAAACTCTTCACAAAGTTCAAGAGGTCAAGACACAAAGACTTTAACAACTAATCCACACCTAATGACCCACCTAAGTGGTACTCAGGATATCACTCAAGAAATCACTCAAGATATCTCTCAAGTAATTAAGGAACAAAAGAAGAAAAGGCACACTAGCCTGGGAACTTCCTCTCTGCCCAGAACATTGAAGGCTATACACCACACCCCCTCTACAGTATTTATAGGAACTCAAACACTGAGATCCTGCTCTGTTCCAGTAACAAGAAGCCGAAAGCACCAGCCTGAAGATGACGAGTGAGACCTCGTCGAAACGTCGCCTAGACACCCCAACTTTTACACGGGAAGACACCCGAGGACACCAAAACCTGCATTCCTGTACCCGTGAAAATCTACGAAAGCAAATATATATATATATATATATATATATATATATATTGGGGGGGGGTCTTTCTTTGGAAGGAAGGAAGGAAGGAAGGAAGGAAGGAAGGAAGGAAGGAAGGAAATTTGCATGTCAGGGAGAAGAGTTCTAGCCTTTTCTCCTCCCTGAGGGGTCTAGATTTCTGTCTGGAAGCTTGGTTTTTTGGGGCTGTTTTTATGAAGAAGAATGATGGGCAACAACTTAAAACTCTGAAGTGCCAGAGAGATTTGCCACCTCTGTGAGAACTTGTTCTTAGTGGTGGTGTCTGAGTGCTGTCATATTTTCTAGGCAGGGCAGAGCATCTTCTTGGCATGCAAAGGTGTTTCCTGCCCCACCCCATACTGAGTGTGGTCTCCTCTGCCACCAGAAGTACCTGCAAGGGAGTGGCTTTGAAACGTGAGGTCCTCTAGACACCTGAAAGAACGTCTCCACTCCCATCGTTCTGCCCGGACACTGAGGTCCACCTCCGAGGGCCTTCTGGTGGTTCCCTCCCTGCGAAAAGTGAGGTTACAGGGAACCAGGCACAGGGCCTTCGTGGTGGTGGCGCCCGGCCTGTGGAACACCCTCCCATCAGATGTCAAGGAAATAAACAACTATCTGACTTTTAGAAGACATCTGAAGGCAGCCCTGCTCAGGGAAGTTTTTAATGTTTGAAGTTTTATTTTGTTTTCAGTTCTGTTGGGAGCCATCCAGAGTGGCTGGGGAAACATAGCCAGATGGGCGAGGTATAAATAAAATTATGATGATGTTGAGGACTAGAAGCCAGGTCCTCCAACGGGGTGATAAAAGATCGTAGCGATTCCTAGACAAACCCGCCTCTACCACTTAGTTGCAAAAGATCAGTGTGTCTCGTTAACAGTGGAAAAGGAAGGATCCAGTCACCTGGTTGTTGGCCAGGCTGAGAAACCTCAGCTCCGGTAGGGGAAGCGTGAACTCGGGGTTGAAACTGGCACAGGAGGCCTTAGAAGCGATCTGCGGCGAAGGAGAACTGTCCTGAAAGGAAGGCAGAGGAGAGGTGAGAAACAGAAACAGAAAGAAGAAAGAGGACCTGCCCCAATGCATCATGGGTTGTCGTGATCCTCCTTCTTAGAATCTCTGCATATGGGCATGTCAGTCTCTCCCTGGGACTGTCCGACTCCAGAAGGCAAGTGTTGGCTCTGTGATGCCACCTGACAATAACATATAATAATAATACCTTTATTGTCAATGTACAGCCTGTGTACAATGAAATTAATCAAGCCTCCGCCTCCAAAACACTCAATCTCATTGCACTGTGTGTGCTTGTCACACAACACACCAACCCCAAAAGGCAGTTGCACTATAGTATTTTTTGTTCAGCAGCCTAACAGCCCACAGATAGAAACTGTTTTATAGCCTGTTGGTACGACTGATTAGACTTCTATATCTCCTGCCCGAGGGTAGAAGATTAAAGAGGTGCTGGCCAGGGTGTGAAACGTCCCTGAGAATTTTTCTTGCTCTCCCAAGGCATTGATCCCGTGCGATGTCATCTAGCGGGCTCAGGAGACAGCCCATGATATCATGTGCTGTGTTCACCACCCTCTGTAAAGATATGTGGGTAGTACCAGACTTCGGGAAATCAGATCCCTCCCCCAGTGGCAGTAAACAAGCAGATTAAACAAAAGGAGCATTCTTACCGGTTGAAAAAAAAGGTAAAGGACCCCTGACAGTTAAGTCTAGTCGTGAACGACTCTGGGGTTGCAGCGCTCATCTTGCTTTATTGGCTGAGGGAGCCGCCGTTTGTCCGCAGACAGTTTTTCCAGGTCATGTGGCCAGCATGACTAAGCCGCTTCTGGTGAAACCAGAGGAGCACACGGAAACGCCATTTACCTTCCCACCACAGTGGTGCCTATTTATCTACTTGCACTGGTGTGCTTTCGATCAGAAGGTCGGTGGTTCGAATCCCCGCGACGGGGTGAGCTCCCATTGCTCAGTCCCTGCTCCTGCCAACCTAGCAGTTTGAAAGCACGTCAAATTCCAAGTAGATAAATACTCCAGCGGGAAGCTAAACGGCATTTCCATGCGCTGCTCTGGTTCACCAGAAGCGGCTTAGTCATGCTGGCCACATGACCCAGAAGCTGTATGCCGGCTCCCTCGGCCAATAAAGCGAGATGAGCGCTGCAACCCCAGAGTCGTCCGCGACTGGACCTGACGGTCAGGGGTCCCTTTACCCTTTACCTAGAGCCGATGAGGATGACTTGAAAGAAAAGAAAAATCTTACCTGTGTTGGCAGGTCTGGGGACCAGGATGGAAAGATAACTTCTATTTTTGGAAAAAATAAAATAGAGAAAGAGGAATATCAGTATCAAGATGCTGAATACAGGTGAAGGATAAACAGGACTAAGATGGCAGCCCTAACCATGGTTATATCCTATGAGATTCAATGGGGCACTTCCAAAGAAACTGTGAGCTGTAATCAAGGGTTGTTCCTGACTCGTGGTTTGTTTTGGGGAGAAAAACTCTGAACTGCCCAGCAGTCCATCCAGCTCAGTACTATTAGTATTGTTGTTGCTGCTGTTGTTGTTACAACCTTGCATTTTATTGCTCCCACACATACTGAAGAGCCTTCACTTTTCAATAAATTGATTAGATGGTCTTCCTTCTCTTCTCCTTACTAGGTCTGTCAGTTCTATCATTTGCACTGCTCCTAGGCTAGCTATACATCTGACGTCAAAGAGTTAAGATTTTCACCCAATTAATAGCCATACGAGTGGATATCAATACTGTATTGGCCTGAATATAAGCCTCACTTCCCCCCCCCCCCCCAAATGCTGACCGTGGAAAAAATGTGGCTTAAATTTGCGACCTTACAAAAATTGGCTTTTACGATATTGCTGTTGAAACAGACATACAGTAAAATGGAACGGGTGCCTGCGGAATTTTAAGGGAGCAGCTTATATTCAGGTATTGTCTTTTTTTCTCCCCCCCCCCCCCGCCTTGAATTTTAAAGGTGTGGCTTATATTCGGGTGCGGCTTATATTCATGCCAATACGGTAAAGAAGAAGAAGAAGGAGGAGGAGGAGGAGAATTTATTTATATCCCGCCCTCCCCAGCCGAAGCCGGGCTCAGAGTGGCTAACAACAGTAAAATGATACAACATTCTAAAATCATTTCATTATAAAATCAGTTCAAATCAGATTAATGACAACCATTGGGCTAGAGTTCTGTGAGGATTGCCAAAATGTACTGTCAGTTCTCTTATCTTCTGATAAAACCTGGTCCTTAAGTTAAAATTTTATGCTGTTAATAAATGGCTTATGTTTTGTTTCTTTTTTGTTTCCTAGGCTTGGTTCGCTTCTTTCACCATCATCCACGGGGGCCAGGAGCACCACTGCACTACAAAGGAATAATATATAATTATGGCCCACCAGTCCTGTCTGGGTCCTTGCTGTTTTGGAAGACAATGTACTCTGGCTGCCCACCACCAGCCGGGGACTTATCCTGGCGAATCTGTTTCCCAGCACTCTTGCGGCTGCGCAATCCTTCCCTGATGCCCGACTTGGCGGATAAAGGATGGATGGAGAATCGGCCGCTGTCCAAGTGGTGGAGATACGGCACCTCTCTGATTCCGTTTCTGTCCAAGTTTAACTGCTTCAGGCTGAAATGGAAACAAGGAGGCCAGCGGTAAGGCCAAGGTTTGCAGAACTGCTGCAGAAACCAGGGCAAGGTGCAAGACTGTTTTCCAATTATTACTATATAATATTATTGCTAAATTTATTGGTCACTTTTTGCCACGTGACTTACAAGATGACTTACAAAAAAATAATTACCATATAGGAAAACTTGGGGTGGGTGGGGAATACGGTAATATATCCCACACTCTCTAAAATGCCATAGATAGTTAAAGCCAAAGAAAGGCCTGCTTAACAAGGAACTGTTTTGCCTGTTGCCTGAAAATAGATAACAATGGTGCCAGGAGAGACTCCCTGGAAAGAGCATTCCACAAAAGGGGAGCCACCACTGAAGAGGCCCGTTCTCGTGTTGCCACCCTCCAGCCCTGCCATGGACGTTCTCTCCCCCCCCCCCCCATCGTTCAGCTCAGACACTGAGGTCCAGCTCCAAGGGCCTTCTGGCAGTTCCCTCCCTGCAAGAAGTGAGGTTACAGGGAACCAGGCAGAGGGCCTTCTCGGTGGTGGCACCCGCCCTGTGGAACGCCCTCCCATTAGATGTCAAGGAAATAAACAACTATGTGACCTTTAGAAGACATCTGAAGGCAGCCCAGTTTAGGGAAGTTGTTAACGTTTGATGTTTTATCGTGTTTTTAATATTCTGTTGGGAGCCACCCAGAGTGGCTGGGGAAACCCAGCCAGATGGGCGGGGTATAAGTAATAAATTATTATTATTACATTATTATAGCAAGCATAGGAGGTCTTCCTTACCTGCGGAGGTTGGCGAGGCTGACAAAGACGTTGGCGTGGGAGAGGCGGTTGTCGTCCAAGAGCAAGACTTCCAGAGCCGGGAACCTCGGGGAGCTCTCACTGCCAAGGGAAACATACAGTGACTTTCGCTATGCCACATCAGTCAAGAAAAGGCAAAAGGGGAGAGGAGGGGGCAGTGTAATACTTTGACAGAGAAACGAAGAGAGGAAGCCAATGTGGAGCCCTTGAGATGATGCTGAACTACAACTCCCATCATCCCCCAGCTAGCATATCCTGTGGCTGGAGGTGATGAGAATCGCCCCGACCTGGGCACAGTGATCCATGCGACGGTCATCTCCAGGCTTGATTACTGTAATTCGCTCTATGTGGGGCTGCCCTTGAAGCTGTCCCAGAAACTCCAGCGGGTGCAGAATACTGCTGCGAGGGTCCTCACGGGGTCTCTGCCATGGGAGCATATTCACCCAGTGCTTTTCCAGCTGAACTGGCTCCCGGTGGAGTACAGGGTCAGATTTAAGGTGCTGGTTTTGACCTTTAAATCCCTTCACGGCCTAGGACCCTCGTACCTATGGGACCGCCTCTCCTGGTATGCCCCACCCCTCAAGGTCCATAAATAGCGACACCCTAGAGGTCCCGGGCCCTAAGGAAGTTAGATTAGCCTCAGCCAGAGCCAGGGCCTTTTCAACACTGGCTCCGGCCTGGTGGAATGCTCTGTCTCATGAGACCAGGGCCCTGCGGGATCTGAGTTCTTTCCACAGGGCCTGTAAGACAGAGTTGTTCTGCCTGGCCTTTGGCTTGGAGCCAATTTGATTCCCTCCCCCTCTTTCTTTTTTCTTTTTCCTTTCTCCTCCTGTGATGAGGCTGCATTTTAATATTTTAATGTTGCATTTTAATCTTGTTTTTAAGTTGTATTCATTCAGCTTGTTTTTATTATTGCTTGTTAGCCGCCCCGAGCCCAGCCTTGGCTGGGGAGGGCGGGGTATAAATAAAAATTATTATTATTATTATTATTAATGCACCACGTTGGCTTTCCCTGATCTACAGGTTCCACAAACCCCATGCAGCCCGACCTCCCCCCCAAAAAAACAAATAAAAACTCTTGCTTGCCGCCTTCCTCTCCCCATGGGCTTACCTCTCGGGGGCAGCCAGATCGAGGGGAAGCGAAGTGAGCCCATTGGCAGTGAGATGGAGGGCTTTTAAGTGGGACAAAATTCCCAGGGCTCGAACATCCTCGGGAGAAAGGTTGTTGTATGAGAGATCCAAGACCTGGAGCAGAGGCAAAGCAGGCAGTTCCATGGCTGGGGAAGAACCAGCGTCACCTCTAACCCAGCCACAGCAGAAAGAACGACACTGTGAGATGTTTTTATTGCCAATGGCTTTGGGGGTGAAATAAAAAAGTTAAGGTCTTATATATAAAATAAAAGTTCATAAATGTACCAAGCAAACACATACATAAATATATAAAAACCACATGTCTGAAGCAGCACAGGAAGACAGCCCTGAAACCATTTTGACTCCCAAACTGACCAAATGATTTCTCTGCAAGGTCAAGGAAAGTGAAAAAGCCTCCCCATTGTCTTTTCATTCACAAATCCTGTCTTAAGGGTATGTCTGTGTATGAATAGGGTGTGAGCCTGTGACCTGGCTCAGGAACTAAGTATTTATCATTACAAAAGACTGGCCAGGCTCCCCAGGGTATCCAATCAAGTGACCATTAACAGGTAATCTGCCAGACAGGAGATAAACAACGCACTCAGATTTCTGTTGTAGACCGCCCTTTCTGTGATGTATGTATGATGTTTCTGGGGGGTGGTCTTGGACTCCAAGGTGGGCAATTTAAAATGTCTATATAAGGGCTTGCACGTATGGCTCGGGGTCCTCCTCCTCTCTCCTGCGTGTGAGGGGAGCACCCTGTTGCAACAGTTCAATAAAGATCAGGCTTACTAGCTGCTTTGCTTCTCGATATTCTCTGGTTGGCCTCTGTTATTTTCTCCGACCGATGGAGAACCTGCAAAGGACTCTATAAGGGCTCTTGTGTCCTCCATAAGGGAATACGGGCAGGTTTTCGTTTATTACAAGGGGCCTGAATTAAGGTGACAGGTTTTGCCATGGGTTACTTTTTTCGAGTCATTTATTGAGATCCAATGGGATTATCTTCTCTTTGGTTTCTCGTTTTCCCATCACGAGACCTCCAAAGGCAGCTGGGAGGGAGTGAAAGGAGGAATTAAACAATCGTGTTGCAATGTCTCCTCCTCCCTGGTGTAACAAATGGCTTAAAGATGTATGGGCCTAAAGATGGCTGAAGAACACCACAAAATAGATGCAATGTCTTTGAACTGTCAGTGAACTGATAGTGAGCTGCGTTGTATAAGCGATAATGGAATGTGGAAAACATCACAATGTTTGGGCAAAAACAGTATGTACCAGGAATGGTACAGAACAGCAAATACAGATGAACAACGAGGTGTATATATGGGAAATCCCTCCAGCCTAAGTTGTAAGCCAGATATTGACTGTGCTGTCATCTGCCAATCGTGGCTCTTACTGAACCTGATCAATCCAGTGAAGAGTGGTATGAAAGGTGTACGAATGGATGTATGGTTGAGTGCATATTCCTTGTCTTGACATGTGAATTACTTGTTAATGAATAAAGCAATATTACAGAGAAAATCCAGGACTGGTTGTCTGAGGTTTACTTGTGCCTTTCTAGTGTGTACTGGGTCTCATCTATGTTAAACACCTAAACAGATTAAAAGGAACCTAATTGGTCATTTCACAGGGACCTGAGAGTTTCAAAAAAGACAGGGACTCATCAGAAAATTCCAGGCTACACACATGTTGCTCTCAACATGCAAAATTGACCTCCAGGGCACTTTTTGAAATTGAAAAGTCACTTTGGGGAGGGGAAATGTGAAGCAGAGAAGCAGATGAGGAGGAAGAGGGGGCCTGACCCACTCCCTCCCGGTGGTTTATTCCCCAGCCACCCCCGGTGAGGTTCTAAAGGCATATCTGAACACAGGAATGATCAAATTACTTTAATAGTGGCTGAATTTTTGAGTGCTGTCCACGTAGAAAGACTGGGCCATTACAAAGAGATTTAGCAGTTCTTAATTGATCGGTGATGTGGTAGTGTTGTATTGTATTATTTATGCAAATTGATTTCCTCTGGAGTTAAAGATCTGACGGGGACAAACCTTGTTATGCTGAGCTCGTATTTTGCACAATTTGTATACGGTGTCTGTTTGATAATGCGTGGTTTGCTATGCCTAATAAAGGATATTTGATTGATTGATCTGCATGAACAGAGGAAGTGGCCTTATAATGAGCCAGGCCATTGGTTCATAGAAGCTCAGTATAGCCTGCACTGACTGGCAGTGGCTCTCCAGGACTTCAGCACAGGGGCTCCAGACATCCCTGGAGACTGAACCAAGGACCTTCTGTGTGCAAAGAAGATGCCCTGTTACTGAGCTACAACCTCTTCCCTAAGTTAAGAATCCTAAGGGGAGCATAGGAAAGTGGTCAATCAAGCTCAGTATTTTTGACACTGATTGGCAGCAGCTTCCCAGTGTTTCAGGCACTGTTCTTCCTGTACTTCCTGGAGTTGACAAGGTGTAGTGATCAGGTGTTGCCGGACGAAATATCAACAACCTCAGATATGCAGATGACACAACCTTGATGGCAGAAAGTGAGGAGGAATTAAAGAACCTTTTATTGAGGGAGAAAAAGGAGAGCGCAAAATATGGTCTGAAGCTCAACATCAAAAAAACAAAGATCATGGCCACTGGCCCCATCACCTCCTGGCAAATAGAAGGGGAAGAAATGGAGGCAGTGAGGGATTTTACTTTCTTGGGCTCCATGATGACTGCAGATGGTGACAAAAGCCACAAAATTAAAAGACACCTGCTTCTTGGGAGAAAAGCAATGACAAACCTAGACAGCATCTTAAAAAGCAGAGACATCACCTTGCCAACAAAGGTCCGTATAGTAAAAGCTATGGTTTTCCCAGTAGTGATGTATGGAAGTGAAAGCTGGACCATAAAGAAGGCTGATCACCAAAGAATGGATGCTTTTGAATTCTGGTGCTGGAGGAGACTCTTGAGAGTCCCATGGACTGCAAGAAGATCAAACCGATCCATTCTGAAGGGAATCAGCCCTGAGTGCTCACTGGAAGGACAGATCCTGAAGCTGAGGCTCCAATACTTTGGCCACCTCATGAGAAGAGAAGACTCCCTGGAAAAGACCCTGGTGCTGGGAAAGATGGAGGGCACAAGGAGAAGGGGAGGACAGAGGAGGAGATGGTTGGACAGTGTTCTCGAAGCTACCAGCATGAGTTTGACCAAAGACAGGAGGGCCTGGCGTGCTCTGGTCCAGGGGGTCACAAAGAGTCAGACACGACTGAACAACTAAACAACAAACAACAAGTGATCAGGTGGGATTGCTATGAGGAATTATAAAAAATATGGAGCAAGCCATTTGTGTCAGCAATGAAAGCATTGCGTTGACTGGGTTTAAGCCATTTTGATATGATTTCTGATCAATCCACGCCTATGCATCCCTGTCCTATTTCTCTTGCGTGACAAGTCACGCACACAGCCCAGTTGCCGGTTGCTTCGCCAGGCATCCTGGGTCGTAAAAGATAGTAGGCAGTTTCTCTGATGTATCCTTGGTTTTGTTAATCTTAGGGCCTGGAAATAGTTTCACAGGAAGGTGATAAAGATACCTATCTCCTTGCCATCCTTCCTCTCGTGTTTATTGCTTGCTTATGACACCTGGGGTTGCTGAATGCATTCCTTCTTTTTAGTCCTGTTTTATTTACCCTAGAAGTATGCATGCTTAAATTAGCTTTTGTAGTGTAACTTTGTCCCCACGTGGAACAGAGAAAATCTGATTGGTTCTTACGAACACTGTGTAAAAAGTTCTTTTGTGAATAAAACGACCTGGGCTGAGGGGTGGAGAGGAATTATTATACCCACTCCTCGCAGAGTCTTGCTGGTCAAAGCCTCTGTGTGTATTTTATTAATCAGAGTCCAATCCTTCCTTGCTTTGGGAACACCACAACAAGGAATGGACCCAGGACATTCTGCAGGAAAAGCCGCTGCTCTTCCAGTGAGTTCCAGGCCCTTTCCCTACATGCCACGAGAAGCTAGTCCCTTAAGCTCTATCAGTCACCCCTCTGACTTACTTCCAAGTGTGGAAAGTCCCCGGCGTTGACTTTTAGATTCCTTAGGCCGTTCAAGGAGAGTTCCAGTTCCCGGAGCCCAGGAAATGTACGGAAAGCGTCTGAATGGGTGATAAAAGGGAAGGCAACATCAACCGAAAGAATCAGTGCCGATTGTTTTGGATTACTGGGCACAAAGCATGTGAATGGTATAGCCGCCACCCCCCATTTAGGACTCCCCAGATGTGCATGTTCTTTTGGGCAACACTGAGTCTCCAAAAAAGGGAACCACACAAACACACTTTCTAAGCAGTTGGAGGGCCAGCTCAAGGCATTTTGCCACCCAAAGCAAAGGACAAGCTGGCTGAATCTCACTTCAACACTTGGAAAGGGGAAAGGTCTTCTAGTGTCCCTGAGGCCAGAAGTCTAGCTTATAGGAATGCCCTCCCACTAGATGTCAAAGAGAACAACAACCAGCAGACTTTTAGAAGACATCTGAAGGCAATCCTGTTTAGGGAAGCTTTTAATGTTTAACGGACCTCTGTATTTTAATATTTTGTTGGAAGCCACCCAGAGTGGCTGGGGAAACCCAGCCAGATGGGCGGGGTATCAATAATAAATTATTATTAATAATAACAATAATAATAACATTAATAACATTAACATTAACATTAACATTAATATTAGATGCATGACAGGTCTATGGCACATGCCACTCTGATCTCCAGCTAGGGATGGGGGCAAAATGATCTCCAGCTAGGGATGGGGGTTCGGTTTGCAATAATAATAATAATAATTTTCTTATTTATATCCCACCCACCTGGCTGGGTTTCCCCAGCCATTTAAATCCAAATCGATCAAATTTGCAGTTTCCAAAACAAGACGAGAACTGAAACACAGCCATCCTTCAGAATGTGCCCTTCTCTGAACCAAACGATGCTTACCAAAATACATATATTGGGGGAAAGTGTGCATAAAAATGAGTACCGTATTTTTCGCCCTATAGGGTGCACTGGCCCATAGGGCGCACCTTGTTTTTGGGGGGAGAAATGAATAAAAAAAAATTATTTCCCCCACCCAGCCCCAAGAACAGGCTGCTATCCGCAAGCCTTGCGAGCCCGGCGGCAACTCCCGCCGGGCTCGCAAGGCTTGCGGATAGCTTCCTGAAGCCTGGTCACACCGACCCCTCTCGCTCTCCAGGCTTCAGCGAAAGCCTGCATTCGCCCCATAGGACGCACACACATTTCCCCTTCAAAATGGCTGTGGGTCATCGCCAACAGGCCAGGTTGGAGCCATAATGGCTAAGAAACACAAGGTCATGTAGTGTTGTGAGTTTGTGGGGTGCCTGGACTACCCTTCTACTTCCTGGACCACCCCCACCCTTCCTGAGTGCCAGTCACTGGATTTAGCACATTAACATTTGGGTGAAACCAGCTTCCCGTGTTCAGGAAATCACCTGGGAAAGGAGCCATTGACCAAGAATGAAGCAGAGGTGATGGTGCATTAAGAAAGCCATTAAGAAGGAAAAGTCTGAAGTGGGTGGGACCACTCCTCCAGCTCTGAGGAAGCCTAAATCTACATCCTTGTGCAAATGAATTGAAACAAAGCATGTTTTCTATCTAAGAGAAGCTTTGTGATTGCCACATTGATCAGTCTGTCAAGCACCCACAAAAGTTGTTTTGGGGATGCTTCTGTTATTATGGTGTTGGAAGCCTGCAGCCAATAGAAGGAATGATGCGCTCGCCACAATATATTGAGGTTCTACGAAAGAGAGTTATTCCAGAGCTGGTAAAGAGGTATCCTGACGGTACTGGGATATTGCAGCAGGATCTAGCCCCCTGTCACACATCGAAAGTGGTGAAGAAATTCATGACAGAGCAGCAAATACAGGTACTTGATTGGCCAGGGAATTCCCCGGCCGTAAATCCCATTGAGAATTTGTGGGCTATATGCAAAAGTCGCCTCCGTTCTGTAGACTGTATGACTATGGAGCTCATTCAGGCGCTGATTCAAGTGTGGTGCATGGATCCGAAAATCAACAGTGACTGTTTGTAACTAGTACAGTAGACTCCATGCCATGTTCAAATGCTACTTAAAAAATAGCGGAGGTCATATCCATTACTAATGTACGTATATGTGAGTTTTGTACAATAAGCTACTAAATTCATTGTTTGTTTCAATTAATTTGCACAAGGATGTACCCTAATAGCCGTTGTGCAGGCGCAGATGACAGCTGAATGAATGGGAGTTGCAGGAGGCAGGGGAACCCAAAAAACCATGTGTTTCAGGTGAAGACACCCCCAACCCCATTTTGATGCAAACATCTCTGTGCAAATGCGGAAAATGACCTCTCTGCATTTCAAGCCGCCTGTGTGAACATGCCTGCTGATTCTTCATGGCCCACCCAACAGTCCAATTAAAAATAACATGCCAGTGCTGAAGCCCACAAACTGCCACGCATTCCTTACCCAAGGTCAAGAGATTTTCTGTGGCGTTGATATAGGCAACGCAGTCAAACTGCTCAAAATCTTCTTCTTTTGCCTGTAGAATGAAAAGGAAACAAGCTCCATCCACAGAGAAGTAGGGCCAACTGCAGAGCAGTTGGACCCCAGCCCCCCAACTAAAGCAAAGGTAAAGGACCCCTGGATAGTTAAGGCCAGTCAAAGGCAACTATGGGGTTACGGCGCTCATCTCGTTTTCAGGCCGAGGGAGCCGACGTTTGTTCACAGACAGCTTCCGGGTCATGAGGCCAGCAGGACTAAACCACTTCTGGCACAACAGAACAGCATGATGGAAACCAGAACGCACGGAAATGCCGTTTACCTTCCCGCCCCAGAGGTACCTATTTATCTACTTGCACTGGTGCTTTTGAACTGCTAGGTTGGCAGGAGCTGGGACAGAGCAACGGGAGCTCACCCCGTCGCGGGGATTCGAACCACAGACCTTCCGATCAGCAAGCCCAAGAGGCTCAGAGGTTTAGACCCCAGCGCCACCCGCATCCCATAGAAGCCCCCCAACTAATGGTTGCATAGCAACGTGACTTTCCAGGCTTGAGCCATGGCTATATTCAGCCACTTAGGTGGGTTGTTGTTCCAACCCATTTCACCAGATCTGCTGCTATCCCAGTACAACGCACACCAGAGTAAATTCACAAGGCAAGCCTCCTACTCACCAAGACAAAATTTTGGTTACTGATGTCCACAGAGCACAAATGTGACGGGCTTTTCACGTGGTGGAGCTTAATCTGGAAATAATAATAATAATGATATATCATTTGTACCCTGCCCATCTGACGCTGGCAGCTTTCAACATAATATAAAAACATCAAGCATTAAAAACTTCCTGAAAATTCCTTATTTATGTATGCTACTACAGCGGCAAGTATGTTACTTGCCCAAAAACAGAAAGAAGAAGAAGTCCCAGCAAAGGAAGAATGGATACAAAAATTCAGGGAATATACAGAAATGGCGAAACTTACTGGGAGAATAAGAAATCAAGATAACAAACTGTTTATAAAAGAATGGAAATGGTTTATTGCATACAGTGGTGCCTCCCAAGACGAAAAGAATCCGTTCCGCGAGTCTCTTCGTCTTGCGGTTTTTTCGTCTTGCGGAGCAAGCCCATAGGAAATTCGTTTTGCGAAGCACCTCCAAAACGGAAAACCCTTTCGTCTAGCAGGTTTTCCGTCTTGCGAGGCATTCGTCTTGCGGGGCACCACTGTATTTGCAAATAAATTGTAAACAGATAAAAACACTGGCAGGATTATTGTAACAACCTGCAGTGTTCATATTTAAGGAAGATGAACAAATGAGCAAATTAAGACAATTATGATATGCAGAAGATATTAAAAATAAATGTAAGGAACCGCAGAAAGAGGGGGAAGGAAGTCAAGTTTTGACATGTGAAAATGATTATAAAATCAGTGAAATGTATAAACTTGAAAAGTATAAATAAAATTTAGAAAAAAAGGGGGGGACTTCCTAATACAACAAGCCAGAAAACAGGGTTGTGGACACACACTGCCCAAGGAAGGCAGTGTGGCCTAGTGGCCAGGGTGTTGGACCAGGACTTTGGAGACCAGAGTTCAGTTCCTTGCTCAGCCATGAAATCTCACTGGGCGACCTTGGGCTAGTCACCAACCACCTCAAAGGGTAATGGGGAGAGCCATGAAGCCCACTTTGAGCTCTTGGGAGGAGCAATACAGAAAAAATAAAAATGCAAAATCCTCTACCAAGGAAAGCCAAGCTCTGGGCCTCTTCGAATGATGCTCGAGTTTTTCATGCTCTCAACCACCCCCAAATGGTACAACTAAAATGGTCAAAGAGCTGAAGAGCCGAAATAATAATAATAATAATAATAATAATAATAATAATAATAATAATAATAATTTATTATTTATACTCTGCCCATCTGGCTGGGCTTCCCCAGCCACTCTGCCCGGACACTGAGGTTCAGTGCTGAGGGCCTTCTGGCAGTTCCCTCGCTGCGAGAAGCCAAGCTACAGGGAACCAGGCAGAGGGCCTTCTCAGTGGTGGCGCCCGCCCTGTGGAACACCCTCCCACCAGATGTCAAAGAGAATAACAACTACCAAACTTTTAGAAGACATCTGAAGGCAGCCCTGTTTAGGGAAGCTTTTAATGTTTAATAGGTTATTGTATTTTAGTGTTTTGTTGGAAACCGCCCAGAGTGGCTGGGGAAACCCAGCCAGATGGGCGGGGGGTATAAATAAAAAAATTATTACTATTATTATTATTATTATTATTATTATTATTATTATTATTATTATTAACATATTTGTGCAAGGATCAGCACCAGTCTCAAGCTGTACGGTCTCTTCCTTGAAGCCACTCCACACACACAACAGAAAAGCAGCAATACCCCGATCACACTCACCAGTTGTGCACCATCGAGAGTTTTGTTGTCCAGAAGCCTGTAAGCCCCACTCGCTGTTTCTGGTCTTCTCAGCCTAACTTGGGGGACTTTGGTCCCAAACAGCAACTCGATCTTGGTCTTCTCCGCTGTCCGGCGGGCCACTTGCCAGTGGCCAGCCCCTGAGGAGCCACGGCGGAAAACAGCCAGCATCAAATCAGGAGAAAGCGCACTGTGGATTTGCCACACGCGACCTCATTCATTTATTCCTATTCATTTCGTAAAATTTCTACACCGCTCCATGTGAGCTTCGGTATATAAAGAGCTCTGTCCTGGTCGCTCCAGCCGGATGGCTTCAATCACCCTCTTTTGTTTCAGACCAAAATGGAGCGTGAAACTTGTGTTTTTCTACACCAATAGTTCAGAAACTTCTACCGTTTGTAACTAAGCAACATTTTAAACTGCCTGTGCACCTTGCCTGACTGCTGCATGGAAAACCACATGAATCTGACCTTTGAAGAGCTTTGTAAGTAAACCATGACTTACCTACTGTGTAGTCTATCTCAGTGCTGGGGAAGTGGAAAACCTTGGAGCGAGCTTTTAGAAGGAGACACTTTAGGACTCACTGGAAGGGCACATTCTAAAGCCTGCATTTCCACACTTTTCTGTGCTGCATGTTTTGCAGTGCTAAATCTCTGCTGGGGTTCCCTCACAAAAGAGTACTTGCCCCAAACTTGGCTTCCAGGGATCTAAAACAGGAACACTTTGCACCAGCTTAGCCTTGCCTGCTACTGGATTGCCTGCCTGCACCGAATCTGACCATGGTCGGCTCTGACCTTGCCTCTCGCTTCACTCTTGTTGTGGTCTGTCCTAGCCTGGACCCTGACCTTGATCAGGCCCTGGATGTTACCTTATTGGTGTTGCATGAGTTGAGTCCTGTGTTTACCCAGGAGCCCAGGGAGAACAGGACATGTACAGGACATCTGATGCTCTCCCCATTCCTGCCTCTAGCCTCACCCGCCACTGGGGTGCAGCACCCAGGTTGCCCTTGAGGTGGGGGAAGGCCTAAGAGGGAGCCCTATTGATCTCCAGGAAATTTATTTCCACGTTATCAACGTCGGGATGGGTTACCTTCCTCATATCTGGACCGCAAAAGGCTCCGGGCCGGAAAGCAGTTGCTGGGGCAGCAGTTTCCATCGTCCAGTTTATACATTCCTTTGGTAGCCATGTTGTCATTCTAGCACCTAAAGGCAGCAGAGAAAGCGATCAAAGATTTCCTAGAACAGCAAGGCTCTCAAGGCTAAATCAATGGGTTTTTTTAGCACCCTAGGAAAACAGAAAGCTTCCTTATACTGAGTCACATCTCTCCTACACCAGCAGGTCTCTCCAAGTGTCCCTATTTTCCAGGGACAGTCCCAGATTTACAGAAGCCGTCCCAGTTTCTGATTTGATCCTGGAATGTCCCGCTTTCCCTTAGGATGTCCCTATTTTCATGACTGGCTTGTCCCATTGATTTCAATAGGTTTAATCGAAGCACAATGAATAAGTCTGGATCCAACCCAACATGTTTATATACATGTTGGGTTGGATCCAGGCTCTCTTTTTATTTAAATGTTTGATGATATTTTAAAGCCTGTTTGGATTTTGTAATGGCCATTAGCTACGCAAAAGGATGACTGACGGAACGATGCTGTTTTATTTGTTCGGGTAATCTATATACTGCTTAGCTACAACTGCCCCAGGGAGGGTTGACAATATTGCTCTGGGTGGGTCAAAGATTGGGTTCGTGTCATGAAGCTGCCTGCATCAGATCACTGGTTGATTGAATCCAGGACTGGCTGCTGTGAGAGCTCACTAGGGCTGGGCGATACCTGGTTTTCAACATCGCAATATATCACGATGACTGAAATAAGGATGGAACTATGTAGAGGCGAACAGCAGCGCTGGGCAATATCTGGTTTTCAACTTCATGATATAGCACCATCTAAACATTGTGATATACAGTGGTACCTCAGGTTACAGACACTTCAGGTTACAGACGCTTCAGGTTACAGACTCCGCCAACCCAGAAATAGTACCTCGGGTTAAGAACTTTGTTTCAGGATAAGAACAGAAATCCTGCTCCGGCAGCGCGGCAGCAACAGGAGGTCCCATTAACTAAAGTGGTGCTTCAGGTTAAGAACAGTTTCAGGTTAAGAACGGACCCGCAGAACGAATTAAGTACGTAACCAGAGGTACTACTATACTAATATATCACAACGTCTGAAATAAGGATGGAGCTGGTTTTCAACTTTGTGATATATCCCTAGCTGAACATTGCAATATCTTGATATATCACTGTCTGAAATAAGGATGGAGCTATGTAGAACCATTGGCTGGCTTCACAGTTTTTCCACATTCCGATTTTTGCATAGCACACATACACACACATCATGATTCGCGATATATTGTCAGGTCAAGAATTATAAAACCGACATCACAATGTGGATTTCAAACCGGTTTGGGATGCTATATTGATATATTGACCAGCCCCAGTGCCCAAACCCTTTCCCAGCCCTGATGCCCAGGACCCTTCTTCTAAATGGGAGATACCAGGGATTTGCCACTAAGCTGCAGACCCTCAAACCCACAAGTGCAAGAAAATGTGCATGGCACTGATTGAATCTTTAGGGGCCTGGCAAAGTGTGCACATACTCGGGGTCCTCACGTTTGCATCATTCCCTTCTCCAAGAAGTGCAGGGTACAGATGGAGCTGTGCCATTCTTGTTGGGATACTGCCAGGGAGAGGGAGGCATTAGGCCTCCACGTCGTCTCCGGATGATCTCCGGTCTCCCGTTGGAACAGCATCAGTCAATTAGCGACACGAGCCTCAGACACATTCCAAGACTCGTGCACACCCTTTTCAGCAGTCTCCACAATGGAAGATTCAGACAGAAGAGCATATTTACAGCTTTATTCAACGTAGATCAGAACAAAGGAAAAACATGACTGCTTGCATCCGTGTCGAGGAAACAGCCAGAACAAAAGCTATATACAAAACAGAAGTTCCGAGAGAGAACAGTGCTGAGAGTAAACAGGCATGTGACACACAGCAATCATGCCTGACTCTTTTAAGGTGGAACAGAACTATATCCTAACAATTCTTTCCTCTCAAACAATCGTTGGAAGCGGGCCAAGGCAGCAAGAAAATGACTTGCTCCAGACCAGCCATGGAACTGCATGTCTGAGCAGGGGTTTGAACCCAGGCCTTCCAAATTCAAGTCCAATGCTCCATTCCGCTATCCCACACAGGGCCTTGTCTACTGCCGGTCGTTCCAAAAATTGCATTACAATGCAAGAAGAGGCTGCTGGATCAGGCCAATGGCCCACCAAGTGCAACATCCTGTCCTCCCAGTGGCCAGCCAGATACTTACTGGGAAGACCACCAGTAAGGTAAAAAAGATAAAGGACCCCTGGACGATTAAGTCCAGCCCAAGGCAACTATGGGGTTGCATCGCTCATCTTGCTTCAGGCTGAGGGAGCTGGCATTTGTCCACAGACAGCTTTCCAGGTCATGTGGTCAGCATGACTAAACCGCTTCTGGTGCATAGAGGACTGTGACGAGTACCAGGGTGCACAGAAATGCAATTTACCTTCCCGTCACAGTGGTACCTATTAATCTACTTGTACTGGCGTGCTTTCCAACTGCTAGGTTGGCAGAAGCTGGGATAGAGGAACGGGAGCTCACTCGGTTGCGCGGATTCAAACCGCCGACCTTCTGATCAGCAAGCCCAAGAGGCTCGGTGGTTTAGACCATAGCGGGACCAGTAGGAACTGGGTACAATGGACCTCTCCCCACTTGCGATTCCAAGCAACTGGGATTCAACAACATATGGCCTCTGATACAGAACAGTCCTTGTGGCCGGAAGCAGAATATTGCACCTCTATTGACCTCTACACAAGCCCCATCATAAGGGCTTGAGACTTTATGTACTGCTGCTGCTCTAAGTAAACCCACGTGATGTCTTTGCTGAGCAAAGCAGCCTAGCTTCTGTGACACAACACAAAGGCCCCCTTCCCGCCAGCACCCTCTGCAGAGGGGCAGAGCCCAGCAAGCACCATGGCATCGCGGCAGTGAGGACGGTCAGCGATGCGGGTGACACATGGGGACGTGAGGGTTAACATCAAGCTGAAGCCATGGTGCAACGTTCCCAGAGAACGCCTACAAGAAAAGACCTTCTCTTCGCCGTTGCCTTGCACCAGCAACGGAACAAGGAGGAACCATGGCAGGGGACGTGAGGTATAGGCAGGAACGTTGCAAAGTTCAGCCTCGTTTGTTTAGAAGTCGCGGACTGACCCCCAGAAATCACGTCTTCCCTTAATGGTTTGGGTTTTATCAGATTAGCACCCCATCTTTCCCCGAAGGCACGGTGGTGGTGCGGTGAAGGCTCATCCCCTTCCGTATGCCCCTGTGTGAGAGCCAGTGTGGTGTAGTGGTTAGAGCGTCAGACTAAGACCTGGGAGACCAGGGTTCGAATCTCCACTCGGCCATGATGAAGCTCGCTGGGTGTGTGACCTTGGGCCAGTCATCGCCTCTCAGCTGAACCTACCTCACAGCATGTTTTGTGGGGATTAACTGAGGAGGGAGAGAGTCTCATATGCCATCTAGAGGTCATTAAAGGGGAGGGGAAGGAGGGATATAAATACAATATATAATAAAATATATACGGGGTCCTTAAGGGACGCGGGTGGCGCTGTGGGTTAAACCACAGAGCCTAGGACTTGCCGATCAGAAGGTCGGCGGTTCAAATCCCCGCGACGGAGTGAGCTCCCGTTGCTCGGTCCCTGCTCCTGCCAACCTAGCAGTTCGAAAGCATGTCAAAGTGCAAGTAGATAAATAGGTACCGCTCTGGCGGGAAGGTAAACAGCGTTTCCGTGCGCTGCTCTGGTTCGCCAGAAGCAGCTTAGTCATGCTGGCCACATGACCCGGAAGCTGTACGCCGGCTCCCTCGGCCAATAAAGCGAGATGAGCGCCGCAACCCCAGAGTTGGCCACGACTGAACCTAATGATCAGGGGTCCCTTTACCTTATACGGGGTCCTTGCCATGGGATCACATTCATCCAGTGCTTTACCAACTGCACTGGCTCCCGGTGGAGTGCAGGATCAGGTTTAAGGTGCTGGTTTTAACCTTTAAAGCCCTATACGGCCTAGGACCCTCGTACCTACGGGACCGCCCTACGGGACCGCCTCTCCTGGTATGTCCCACGGAGGACCTTATGGTCTTCAAACAAAAACATCTTGGAGATCCCGGGCCACAGGGAGGTTAGACTGGCCTCAACCAGAGCCAGGGCTTTTTCGGCTGTGGCCCCGATCTGGTGGAATGCTCTGTCACAGGAGACTAGGGCCCTGCGGGACTTGACATCTTTCCACAGGGCCTGCAAGACAGAGCTGTTCCACCAGACCTTTGGCCAAGGCACAGTCTGACCCCCTCCTTCTGTAAACCTCATAGAACTCTAGCCCAATGGTTGTCATTCATTTGATTCTGAATTGGTTTTATTGATGTATTTAATGTATTTCAATTAATTGACTGTGATTTTATGTAAACTGTGCTATTTTTGCTGCTGTTAGCCGCTCTGAGCCTGGCTTTGGCTGGGCAGGGTGGGAGATAAATAAAATTTTATTATTATTATTATTATTATTATTATTATTATTATTATTATTATGGCAGGGACAGGCAGAAAACTGTTCCAGATTTCGTACCTTAAGAAATGCTGTAGGAATCTTCACATAAAAACCCGTTCCTTAAACTTCACACCACAGCTTTAGTGTTGGAAACAGAGTTCAGGAGCTGGAGGCTGCACAGACAGGAACAGAGCTGATTCTTGATAACTGGGGTCAAAGCAGGCCAGGATCAGTGTTTCTGCAGAACACGCTGCGACTTCCTCCTGTTGTAAATCAATGGTTGCCATTCATTCCTTGAAAGAAAAGCAATGGTCTGCTCTCAGATACAGCATTATGTCTTCCACACTGGGTCCTTAAATGCAGGGCTTTATTTTTTAGCATATAATGGGGGGCAGGAAGAGGAAGGGCCGTAGCTCGGAGGCCCAGCAACTGCTTTGCCTGCAGAAATCTACCCACAGTGGCATCTGCTTCCTATGTATGTTTTGTCTAGGGCTCTGTTTATTTATTTACTTATTGCATTTACATCCCACATTTTTCTCCAAGGAGAAAATGCTTCTCCCACTCATCATATAATTCCCAAAACAACCCTTCAGGGATGGGTAGGCTGAGAGGCAGTGAGCTTTGTGGCCAGGTAGGGCTTTGAACCCCCCTTTCCTAGTTCATAGTATGACACTCTAACCACTACACCACACTGCCTCAAGCATGGGATACTTGAACACTTTGCCTCTGCCCTTCCCCTCCAGTCCTGATTACAGTGGACACTTGGATTGCGAACGTGATCCATGCGGGAAGCAGGTCCGCAACCCGCAGCGCCGTGTCTGTGCACACTTGGGTCGCAATTGGCGCTTCTGCACATTGCAAAGTGTGATTTAGCGCTTCTGCACATGCGCAGAAATCCGGAAGTACAGTGGTGCCTCGCAAGACGAAAAGAATCCGTTCCGCGATTCTCTTCGTCTAGCGGTTTTTTCGTCATTGACGGCTTAGCACTATTAGCGGTTTAGCGGCTTTTAGCGGCTTTTAGCGGCTTATCGGCTTAGCGGATAAGCGGCTTAGCGGCTTAGAAAAAGGGGGGGGAAGGGAAAAAAACCCGCAGGAACTCGCAAGACATTTTCGTCTTGCGAAGCAAGCCCCTAGGAAATTCGTTTTGCGAAGCACCTCCAAAACGGAAAACTCTTTCGTCTAGCGGGTTTTCCGTCTTGCAAGGTGTTCGTCTTGCGGGGCACCACTGTAACCTGTTCCGGTACTTGTGCAACCCAAAATTGTGCAACCCAAAGCGTCTGTAACCCGATATATGACTGTATTATTACTTTTTGAGGAGGGGCAACACGTCAGCAACCTGCACAGGGAAAATGCAGCCTCTCCCATTTGCTTCAGTTGCAATCAGCCAGGCACCCCTCCCTCCTTCCTTCCTTCTCACTCTCTCTCACACAATCATAGGATCGTAGTTGGAAGGGGCCTTGAGGGTCATCTGGTCCAACCCCCTGCAATGCAGGAATCTTCTGCCCAACAAGGGGCTCGAACCCACAACCCTCTTTGTGCTCTGCGGACTGAGCTACCCACACCTCTCCAACTACAATTCTACCTTCCAGGCACCCCACAGCTGCCACGAGGACTGGAATGTTGCAAGCTTACAATCCTTGCCTGTCCATCTCACACACCCTCCAGTGTCCTAGAGTATGATCCCAGCCCCTTCCCTTATCCCATTTTATCTTCTCAGCAACCCTGTGAGGTAGTGCCTTGGGCTGCTGAGAAAGAAATAGAAAGAGAGAAATATAGATATGACTGGCCCATTTTATCTTCACACTGTAAGGTTGCCACCTGTCCTGCACAATACAGGATTGTCCCGTATTTTGATGTAAAATGCTACGTCCTGTATTGATACAGTTTTGTCCTGTATTTCTCTCTCTCTCTGCCAAGTTAAGGATCCTCTCCAAATGCATGTGCTTGAAAGGATGTGCAAAAGGTCATGTATTTAAGTTTTGGGTAGCCAAGCACATGTAGATTTACACATTCACGAGAGTGTGTGTGTGTGTGTGTGTGTGTGTGATAAATTCCAGAGGGGCCACCCTGTTGGCTGCAATAGATTGTACTTGATTGCTTTGAAGACACTTCAGCACCAGGTGGGGAACCCCCCCCCATGGGTGTAGCCAGGGGGGAGCAGCTGCCCCCACCTAAATCAAGTAAATAAATAAAAAAAATTAACTAAAAGTAGAAATTGTAGAAAGATTTTGACAGATTTTCCAGAGCCCTTGGGGTCAAAAGAAAGTACCGTATTTTTCGCCCTATAGGACGCACCGTCCCATAAGGCACACCTAGTTTTTTGGGGGGGGAATAAAGGGGAAAAAATTATTTTCCCCCCCAGGCGCAGGGCTGGGGCGGGGGAAGCCCGAGCTTCCCCCGACCCCAGCCCCCAAACAGGCAACTCTCTGCAAGCCGTGGGAGCCCAGCGCTGGCTCCCGCTGCTTGCGGAGAGGTCCGCGAAGCCTCGACGCGCTGAGCTCAGCGCGGGCAGGCTTCAGCATGCAGGCGACTCTCCGCAAGCAGCGGGAGCCCAGCGCTGGGCTCCCGCTGCTTGCGGAGAGGTGCGCGAAGCCTGGAGAGCAAGAGGGGTCGGTGTGCACCGACCCCTCTCGCTCTCCAGGCTTCAGCGAAATCCTGCATTCGCCCCATAGGACGCACACACATTTCCCCTTCATTTTTGGAGGGGAAAAGGTGCGTCCTATAGGGCGAAAAATACGGTAATTTAAAATAACTCTTGCTGAGACATTTCATTCTGAATCTGCTAGCTATGCTCATGGTCCTGTGCTGTATTTTCCCAGAACAAAGGTGACAACACTACTTCACAGCCACTCAGTGCCTGGGGCTGCTGAGAAAGAAATAGAAAGAGAGAGACAGAGAAAGAGAGAAAGAAAGAAAGATAGATAGATAGATAGATGAGAGAATGTCTGGCCTGTTGTATCTTCACAGCAACCCTGCGAGGTAGTGTCTTGGTCTGCTGAGAAATAGAAACAGAAAGGAAGAAAGAGAAATATATATACGGCTGGCCCCTTTTATTTCCACAGCACCCCTGTGAGGTAGTCCCTTGGGCTGCTGTGAAAGAAACCGAAATATAGATATATAATAGATATAGGGAAATAGATAGATAGATAGATAGATAGATAGATAGATAGATAGATATGGCTGGCCCATTTTGTCTTCACAGTACCTCTGCGAGGTAGTCCTTTAGGTTGCTGATAAAGAAATGGAAATATAGATAATAGATATATAGAAACAGCTGGCCCGTTTTATTTCCACAGCACCCCTGCAAGGTAGTCCCTTGGGCTGCTAAGAAAGAAATAGAAATAGAAAACATATAGATATGGAAATAGATAGATAGATAGATAGATAGATAGATAGATAGATAGATAGATATGGCTGGCCCATTTTTTCTTCACAGCACCCCTATGAGGTAGTCCATTGGGTTGCTGATAAAGAAATAGATAGATAGATAGATAGATAGATAGATAGATATGGCTGGCCCGTTTTATTTTCACAGCACCCCTATGAGGTAGTCCACTGGGTTGCTGACAAGGAAATAGAAATATAGATAAATAATAGATATATAGATACAGAAATAGATAGATAGATAGATAGATAGATAGATAGATATGGCTGGCCCATTTTGTCTTCACAGCACCCCTATGAGGTAGTCCACTGGGTTGCTGATAAAGAAATAGAAATATAGATAGATAGATAGATAGATAGATAGATAGATAGATAGATAGATATACAGATAGATATGGCTGGCCCATTTTATTTTCACAGCACCCCTATTAGGTAGTCCATTGGGTTGCTGACAAAGAAATAGAAATATAGATAAATAATAGATATATAGATACGGAAATAGATAGATAGATAGATAGATGATAGATAGATATGGCTGGCCCATTTTGTCTTCACAGCACCCCTATGAGGTAGTCCATTGGGTTGCTGATAAAGAAATAGAAAGATAGATAGATAGATAGATAGATAGATAGATAGATAGATAGATATGGCTGGCCCGTTTGATTTCCACAGCACCCCTGTGAGGTTGTCCCTTGGGCTGCTGAGGAAGAATGAGAGAGCCTGCGCGCGCAGCATCTCTGCCTGGTCCCCAGCACCCCCAGCCATCTTCACAGCTGAGTGGGAAGGAGGGCAGGCCTGGGGCTCTGCGTCCTGAGCCCGACCCCCTCACCTGTCCGGGGTCACCTGTCCAGGTGTGAGGCAGCATTGGGGGTGGGGAAGCCATAGAGGTCGAAGACCTCCAAGGGCTAGAAAGGCGGCGACAGAGAAACAGAAAGAGGGGGGGGGGTTGTTTTCATTCTCTACCACGCTTTACCTGGCCTTTGCCCCGCAGCAGTCAGGCTACTCCGCCCCCTCCGGAGCAAGACCACCCCCACCCCCCGCTCGCCTTCTTTCCCTTCCCCCTTTACGAGGAGGCCCCGGTTCCCATGTCCTCGCCCGGCCACGCGGTTGCCACGGTAACGAGGAAGCCGGAAGCCGGGGGGAACTACGCCTCCCAGAATGCCACGCGGGGGGGGGCGGTGAAGGGGAATCCGGGCCATTGTCGCGCAGGGCACGCCAAGTTCTTCCCAGAATTCCACAGTCCATTTTAAAAAACAACAGGCCAACCCCCCCCAATGCGCACGCGCACACGCGCCGGCCTATCTCCCTCCACGCAAGCCGCCGCGTTCCAAACTACCAATCCCGCCGTCCCTTGCGCGCCCCGTTCCTCCCGCTGCCGGCCAATCAGCGGCGAACAGGTCGCTAAGCAGGGAGGAGGAGGCAAGATGGCGGCGAAAGGCGGCGGCGCTGGAGGAGGAGGCGGCGGCGGCGCTAACAAGAACGGGATATTGGACAAGGTGGACCGGGCTAAGCGGGCAGGGGTCGTTCTGCTTCGAGGGACCCGGGCTGGAAGGGCCTCGGCGAGGGAGGAGGGAGCAAAAAAAAAAAACCCACACGCGCCTGGACGAAGGCAGTGGCGGGGAGTTCCGTAGGCTAAGGAACGTTTCTGAGCACAATTCAAAGTGCTGGTGCTGACCTTGAAAGCCCTAAATGGCCTCGGTCCAGAAGACCTGAAGGGGCGTCTCCACCCCCATTGTTCAGCCCAGACATAGCCCAGGAGGTCCAGCTCCGAGGGCCTTCTGGCGGTTCCCTTCCTGCGAGAAGTGAGGTTACAGGGAACAAGGCAAAGAGCCTTCTTGGTGGTGGCGCCTGCCCTGTGGAACGCCTTCCCATCAGATGTCAAGGCAATAAACAACTATTTTACTTTTCAAAGACAACGGAAGGCGGCCCTGTTTAGGGAAGTTTTTAATGCCTGATGCTGTATTGTTTTTAATATTCAGTTGGAAGCCGCCCAGAGCAGCTGGGGAAACCCAGTCAGATGGGCGGGGTATAAATAATAAATTATTATTATTATTAGGCTCCATCCATCCATTCCCTGAGGAGCCACAATGCAGCTTTCCCCCTCCCCCAACTCCTGGTTCTTTACGCCGTTAGCGCGCGGAACTCGCAGCCACAAGAGTTAGCCAGCAATTTGGGTGGCTTCGGAGGAGGCGGCAAAAGCGCGGAGGTGCGGCGCCTGTGATGCCACCAGGGTCATCTAGTCCAGCCCCCTGCAATGCAGGGATCTTTCGCCCAACGTGGGGCTCAAACCCGCGATCCTGAGAGCAACAGCCTTGTGCTCTACCCACTGAGCTCTCATGTCACTGCTATCATGTCAGGATGCTGGGCGGGGGGTTAGGGGGTGTCCCTTTGGCCTGACCCAGTTGCAGGGCTCTTCTTGTGTTCCTTGATGTTGTTGGTGTCCACCAGCTGCGTTGGCTTTGAAAGAGGGATGTTCATGGAGGAGGAGGCTGTTCTCTCCCTCCCCTACAGCATTTCTTTGCACAATTTAATAATGATGATGATGATAATAATAATAATAATAATAATTTGTTATTTGTACCCCGCCCATCTCGCTGAGTTTCCCCAGCCACTCTTGGCGGTTTCCAACAAAGATTAAAATGTCACACATTAGTATCACCTACACTGATGGGCAGCTGCTCTAGACTTCCAGAGTCTTGTACAAATCTGAATTGTTGCCCTCCTGCGTCGGATTATATCATATTATCCACAGGAAGGCTTGCTTTCTGTCTCCCGTGTTGGAAAGGGATGGATTCAGAATTCCCTTTGAACCTTGAGCAGTTGAAACTCTCCCTCTGTCTTAAGAAGGATGATGTGTACTTTAAGAGGGGTGATGTGTCTCTCTGTTTTAGGGTTGTAGCGCGTAACAGGAAGCAACCTGCAGAAATGGAAGGAGGAAGGAAGTTCATGGCTTAGCCTCTGACCGCTAGGCCACATTAGCTCTTAGTATCTTTATTAGGCAGGGCTCCATTCAGTCATACTCGGGAGTAGGAATTGAAGGGCATGACTAACTTCAATGTATTCATTACAGTAAGTAAAACTTCATTTAATGCAGCCTAGGGCTTATGCTTCAAGCTTATGCATCTTTTCAAAAGCCTGTGTTGATTCCTGCTACACTGTTCCACAAGCATATGTATCTTAACAACTGTTTATAACCAAATATGAGGGAGAGTTTTTTGTTTGAACATGCAAAATGGATCATTTAGCCCCGTATTTTCTCTGTGCATGGGGAGAGGGGCTTTCACTCTTTGCCCTACCACAGTCCTGTTCCAGTCTTCTTATTGCGGTGTGTGTGTGTGTGGCATGGTCCTAAGCTGGCTGTGCTCACAAGCAAACACCCTGTAGCATAAAATGAAGCGCGTCAGGGCTGAAGACATCAACACCACATCTTGTTTGGCCCTGAGATGCTAGAGCAGGGGTTGGCAACCTAAGGCCCATGGGCCACAAGCAGCCCATGGGGGTCATTTAACCGGCCCATGGGCGCCCGCTCGGTCGGCTCCCGTGTGCCATGCTAAACTGGCACAGAGCAGAGCGGGGACCGCCTTCCACGACGCTGGCCAACTTCCCATTGGTTGCAGGAAGCTCCTGCAGCCAATGGGAGGCTGCGCTCGCATCCTCTGCGCCGGAAGGAGAACCAGCCCACACCACAAAAACTTTGCCAACCCCTGTGCTAGAGCCTGGGTTCTTGGGAAGACTTGTGATTTGCCAGCCTCTGAGCTGTGGCGTCTCCTGTTGTAATGGTCAGTGTTATAGGGGTCCCCATGACATGTGAGGTCTATCAATCAACCCCTGACTGCAGGGGAAACTACTATGGACATTTCACGTGGGCTGTATCCAGCTAAGTCATACACGAGATAAGCCCATTGAAATCAATGGATTTGCATTAGTCATGGCTAACTTAAGCCCATTGGTTTTAGTGTGTCTCCCCTCGAGTATGACCTTCTTGGATGTAATCCAGTGTATTTATCGTCACGTTTAATTGCAGGCAGAGGTCTTTGGCAAGCTGCACCTGGTGTTCCTCTGCAACACACATTATTCCGTCGCTGTCGGCATTGCACATTTCAGGAGCACTGCGCTGAAAACATTCACCAGGCCCCAAATTGGAAATGATTTGGGAGCCAACCAGACGTTGCTGTTGACATATAGAAGAGATGATTATAAATTTAACAGACGCACAAGATGAGTGACCGTTTTCACCTGTGATAATTGAGGTGCACTCATTGATGCAACTCTTGCTTGTGTTTTTGTTCCTTTACCCCACAGTGGAAGATTGATGACAAACCTGTAAAAGTGGACAAGTGGGATGGTTCAGCCGTGAAGAACTCGTTGGACGATTCTGCCAAAAAGGTACCATTTCCCCTCCCTTGTGGAATAGCCAGGTACAGTGGTGCCTCGCAAGACGAAATTAATTCGTTCCGCAAGTTTTTTCGTCTTGCGAGTTTTTCGTCTTCCGAAGCACGGTTTCCCATAGGAATGCATTGAAAATCAATCAATGCGTTCCTATGGAAACCGCCTTCAGACCAGGTCCGGGGACAGTCTGTCCCCCGACCCCTTCTGAAGGCTGGGGGTGGGGGGGGACAAGGGCTTTTCTTCCCACCCCCAGCATTTTAAAAAACCCCGGGACAGCGGAGGACTTCTCCGCTGTCCGGGGCGATCTTAAAATGCTGGTGGGCGGCAGAGAAGCCTTTGCTGCCGCCTGCCAGCATTTTAAAAAAACCCCGGACAGCGGAGAACTGCTCCGCTGTCCAGGGCGATCTTAAAATGCTGGTGGGCGGCAGAGAAGCCTTCGCTGCTGCCTGCCAGCATTTTAAAAAAAACCCGGACAGCGGAGGACTGCTCTGCTGTCCGGGGCGATCTTAAAATGCTGGTGGGCGGCAGAGAAGCCTTCGCTGCCGCCTGCCAGCATTTTAAAAAAACCTGCCTGCCTTCCCGGGAGAGCGAAGAAACGCGCGTTTCTCCGCTTTCCCAGACGGCTTTTGAAGTCCGCTGTCCGGGGCGATCTTAAAATGCTGGTGGGCGGCAGAGAAGCCTTCGCTGCCGCCTGCCAGCATTTTAAAAAAAACCTGCCTGCCTTCCCGGGAAAGCGGAGAAACGCGCGTTTCTCCGCTCTCCCGGGAAGGCAGGCAGGCAGGGGGGAGCAAAGACTTTTGCCCCCCGCCGGCCTTCAGAAGAGGTCCAGGACCTCTTCTGAAGGCCGGCGGGGGGCAAAAGTCTTTGCTCCCCCCCCCCCGCCTTCAAAAGCCGTCCGGGATAGCGGGAAGTGCTTCCCTGCTATCCCGGACCGCTTTTAAAATGCTGGCGGTGAGGAGCAAAGCCTTTCGGCCCGCGCCGGCCTTCCTGGACCTCTTCTGAAGGCCGGAGGGGGGGGAAAGGCTTTGCTCCCCACCGCCAGCATTTAAAAGAGGTCCCCGGAGATTTCCCTATGGGCTTTCTTCTTGCAAAGCAAGCCCATAGGGAAATTCGTCTTGCGAAGCGCCTCAAAAAACGGAAAACCCTTTCGTCTAGCGGGTTTTTCGTCTTGCGAGGCATTCGTCTTGCGGGGCACCACTGTATTTCCTTCATGGTTTTGCAGGCTTCGTTACTCCTCCTTGCTAGCCTCCTCAGCAGTCCGTTGGGGAATACTTTGCTAAATTTCTCTATCTCTCCATCGCTCTGATGCTATGACTACTCGAGGTCTAGATCGAGTTTGCTCTTTCCTTTGTTAAATGCGCTTCTTTCCCTCCCTCTAGGTTCTGTTGGAAAAGTACAAGTACGTGGAAAACTTCTGCCTGATAGATGGCCGCCTTGTTATCTGCACAATCTCTTGCCTCTTCGCCATCGTGGCTTTAATATGGGATTACCTTCACCCCTTCCCCGAATCCAAGCCAGTTCTTGCTGTCTGTGTTGTATCATATCCTTTTTTGTGGGCAGGGGCCTCAGCCTCCCCCAAGCATTCATTCCCCTTCATGGCTTGGTTGCCGAAATCAGATCTAGCCTGCCCTTAAGAGGGTGTCTTGTCAAAGCTGCCCCCACCCCGCTTGCACAAGATGGAAAGTGCAATTTTGGAAAGACCTGGGATAGCTCAACTGGTAGAGCATTAGACTCTTAATCTCAGGTTTGTGGGTTCGAGCCCCACGTTGGGCAAAGATCCCTGCATTGCAAACGGTTGAACTACAGTTGCAATCAAAATTATTCAGCTCCCATTGCAAATCGGGTTTATTATCAAAAACCTACAGGCTTTCAGCTGTTTGTAATGGGCAAATCAAACAAAAGCAATTGAAATACAGTGGTACCGTGGTTTACAACCATAATCCGTTTAGGAGGTCCAGTTGTAAACCAAAACAGGTTGTAACCCAAGGCGCACTTTCACCAATGGGGCCTCCCCCCCCAAAAAAAATTGGTTGTAAACCCAAAAAAAGTGGGTTGTAATCCAAAATAAGGGACATACACTTCTGGGTTTGACGTGGTTCTAATCCAAAACAGTTGTAATCCAAAGCGGTTGCAAACCAAGGTACCACTGTAACTCGACACAACAGATGCTTCAGGTGGTTTCCCCAGATTCAGCTGAAAATGAAACTTATACAGTGGTACCTCGGTTTAAGAACAGCCCTGCTTATGAATGATTTGGTTTACGAACTCCCCAAAACCAGAAGTAGTGTCCCGGTTTGCGAACTGTACCTCAGTCTAAGAACGGAATCCGAACAGTGGAAGGGCGCCAGCAGTGGAAGGCCTCATTAGGGAAAGCACACCTTGGTTTAAGAACACTTTCGGTTTAAGAACAGTCTTCTGGAACGGATTAAGTTCATAAATTGAGGTACCACTGTACGTTGATATTCACTAGAATGTCAAACGCAATGGCATATAAAGCAAACAACAACAATGAAATATAAATAAAAAAGTTGTCCAGTAGCACCTTAGAGACCGCCACCCCAGAGTCGTCCACGACTGGACCTAATGGTAAGGGGTCCCTTTAAGTTTGTTCATGGTATGAGTTTTCGTGTGCATGCACACTTCTTCAGATACTGAAGAATACTGGAGGTATCTGAAGATGTGTGCATGCACATGAAAGCTCATACCAAGAACAAACTTAGTTGGTCTCTAAGGTGCTACTGGACATTTTGTAAATTTATTTTTATATATTTCTACTGCATCAGACCAACACGGCTACCTCCCTAAATCAACAACAATGAATTCATCAAGACAATTCAATGAAGTCGTAGTAATACATAGCATTGCCAAGATACTTCCTAATCGCATGGAACCTTACTCCATAACCCTGTCCACACAAGAGGAAAGGCAACACTGCTGGGGAAAACCCCTTTCTGATTTCTTGCGATTTTGTATAGGATTGCAGAGTTGGAAGAGATCCAGAGCGTCATCTAGTCCAAACCCCCCCCCCCAAATGCAGGCATCCTCCCATCCAATTTGAAACCATGCTGGACCATTGCTTAGCTTTGCAAATGCGCTGGCAGTTTTATTTCTGCTCCCGTCAAGTGGGCTTGAGCCCGGTGGCATTCCTCATTTGCAAAACCGTCGGATCCGGACAACGTGGCTTTGAATAGGGCAATAATTCTCTGTAGAGGACAGGCTGACTCTTACCGCCACTCTGTCGCCGCGTTCTCCAGTCTCCAGCCACCGACACTCTTTTCCTTAATGTCTCCCCACGTATTTTGTTATGATGGGGATTCTGACCATCTATACCTCGTATAAGGAGAAGAGCATCTTCCTGGTAGCACATAGGAAAGATCCAGCTGGAATGGATCCCGATGACATCTGGCAGCTTTCCTCGAGTCTGAAAAGGTACCAGCCTCTTCTCTTCTCTCCCCTCCCGCCCCTGGGAGAAACCTTGTAACGGTGTTCAGGGCTTTTGAGTATTCTTGCCATTTCTGTATTTGTACCCTGCAGCTGTAGGGGATGGTTTTGGCTGTCGAATTTGGCACCCTGAGAATCTCGCCGGTCATTTGTTTCTGGAGGAAACACAAGCTTCTAGCCCTGGATGTTGCGCATGTAGCTCAGAGGCAGAGCGCCTGTCTCTGCTTACATGCCTGCCATCTCCCAGCAGGGCTCTCCAGGACCCGTCTGAAACACTAGGGAGCTGCTGCCTGTTAGTGTAGACAGTACTGAGCTATATGGACCCAGTAGTCTGACACTGTGTTCTTGCATAAGCTGAAACAGCCTAAGCCAGAGGTGGGCAGCTGAGCAGAGTTTCCAAGGTATAGGAGGGGAGGTTCTGAGATTTTGCCTATTTCCTTGGCGACCAGAATAAATTGGGCCAGGCATAGGCAAACTCGGCCCTCCAGATGTTTTGACACTACAATTCCCATCATCCCTGACCACTGATCCTGTTAGCTAGGGATGGTGGGAGTTGTAGTCCCCAAACATCTGGAGGGCCAAGTTTGCCTATGCCTGAATTGGGCCCAGTAAGCAAACGTGGTGCAGCTCTAGTTAATTCGCAGAGTTCGCTCAGGCCACGGATGCTGCTCCTTGGTGCAGAAGTAATGTCTCCCCGGCAGAGCATGCACGGCCGTGCCTTGCTATCCTCAGTTCCCCATTTCTGCCCTCTTCCCATTTGCCAGCTGTGCCACCTCATTTATTTATTCTATTTATTAAATTTATATACAGCCCTTCATCAATAGATCTCGGGGCAGTTCACAGAATAAAATGCAGGTTAAAGGTAAAGGGACCCCTGCAGCCAATCGGAAGCTGTGCCAGATGTTCGGCTTCTGAAAATTGTTTGAAAACCTGGACACTTGCTTCGGGGTTTCGATCGTTCGGGAGCCAAGGCGTTTGGCCTCCAAGGTACGACTGTACATAGAAGAGCACTCCACAAATGGGGAGCCACTGCCCGTTCCTGTATTGCCACCCTCTGGACTGAAGAGGCACACAACGAAGGGCCTTGTGATGAATGCAGAGTCCTGGATGGTTGATATGAAGAAAGGTGGTCCTTGAGGTATCGCGCTTGTAAGACCTGGAACCTTAACCTCGCCGCCGCAGAGTATAGCAGCCAAATGTTGCCCTCACAGCCCTGCAGACTGCCTTGCCGCTAATTATTCAGATTAAGCATGTGAAACCTGTTCTTGCTACACGATCACCGTTATCCATAAGACAGTTTGAAACAGATAAGTCTTGGCTTGCGAGCAGGATCTCTTGGCTTGCTGAAAGCTTGTTCTTCACCACGCTGCTAAACTGGACGTAGGAGGCTCTCGCCCAGGGAAAGCTGCATGCAGAAAAATCCCTTCCACGTACAGAGCTAGGATTTGCTCTCTCGGGCTAGTTTTCTACGGGGACAGTGGGAACTGCTTGTGGAAAATCATGTTGGCCTTCGCCTCTTGCCCCTGGAGTGGTTCAGCCGTCCCCAGTGAGAGTCGGGCTGAATTATCACAAGTTATTGAGTGCTATTATCTAGGATGCCCTTTTTAAAGTGTTGGAGAGGAGAGAGGTGTTATTGGGTTGTTTTAAATTTTTATTATGTACGGTGGTACCTCAGGTTACATACGCTTCAGATTACAGACTCCACTAAGCCAGAAATAGTACCTTGGGTTAAGAAGTTTGCTTCAGGATGAGAACAGAAATCGTGCTCTGGCGGCGCAGCGGCAGCAGGAGGCCCCATTAACTAAAGTGGTGCTTCAGGTTAAGAACAGTTTCAGAATGGACCTCCAGAATGAATTAAGTACTTAACCCGAGGTACCACTGTATTTTGTGTTTTTTTATATTGTGGTTTTCTGTTGTAACCACCCTGAGACCTGGAGGCATAGGGTGGTACAGTGGAACCTCGGGCTGCGAACGTAATCTGTGACGGAGGCATGTCCGCAACCCGCAGCGTTCGTAACCTGCAGCGCTGCATCTGCGCACGCACGTGACATGATTTGTCGCTTCTGCGCATGCACAAGCGGCGAAACCCGGAAGTAACCCTTTCCGGTACTTGCGGGTTTCCCACAGTCCGCAACCTGAAAACGAATTAAGTACTGTAACCCAAGGTACCACTGTACACCAATTTAATAAATAATAGTAATAGCAATAATACTAGTTTCTGGAAATCAAAAGAGGGGAGGGTGTTACTCTTGGGCTTGACTCCTGCTTACAGGTTTCCCAAAGGCTCCTGATTGGCCACTGTGAAAACAGGATGCTGGACTCAATAAGCAGTGCAGGGCGTCTAGTGAGATTCTGATCCGTTTAACCAGACTAATATAATAATAATTTATACCCCACCCATCTGGCTGGATTTCCCCAGCCCCTGTGTGTGGCTCCCAACAAAATATTAAAAATACAATAACTATTAGGTTCAGCTCTATAATGCAGCTGCAACCAGAACTTAAATGGCTTGACCTCCAGCTCTCTCTGCTCCTGCAACCACCTCTCTAGGTTTGACGACAAATACACCCTGAAGATGACATTCATCAGCGGCAGAAGCAGGCAGCAGAGGGAGGCGGAATTCACAATGTCCATCGCCAAATTCTTCGACTGCAACGGCACCTTAGTCATGGAAGCCTTTGAGCCAGAAGTCTCCAAGCTTCACGACAGCCTGCTCACAGAGAGGAAGATAAAGTAGGCTCCGTCCGGCGTCCACCTTACCCGCTGGGCTCATGCTGAGTTTAAGCCAATAAAGCAAAATAGCAACGAATGTTAGCCTCTGTTTTTGTCCTGAGATCTCTCTTTCTCTTTCTCTTTCTCTTCCTCTTCCTCTTCCTCTCTCTCTCTCTCTCTCTCTTTTTCTCTTTCTCTTTCTCTTTCTTTTCTTCCTTCCTTTCTCTGTCTCTCTCCGGGGGGGGGGGGGGAGAAAAGATTTTAAATTTGAGACATACAAAACAGATGCAAAGATCCAGCCAGGATTCGCTTTGCCTTGCTTTGAGAATGCCTTCAACCTGCTCCATCAGGTTCCTTTGCTCCTATGAAGGTGGACTTGCTAAGGACTCTCAGAAGGGGGGAGGTTGCATCGCCCTCTGTATAATTATTTTTATTTTAAGCTGGCAACTGCTTTAGGCAGCCCTGCACCACGCGGCATTTATCACAAAAGCTATGCTGAATTAATTTTTGTCTTGGCTGCTGGCTGCAAAAGGACTCTTAGTTTTTATGTTAGGGATTCAAGACAGGACTTCCATTATTAAACCAACGTTGTCCATTTGCAAGCAAGTTTTGATTTTTTTATATATATTTATCAATCAGGCAGAAGGAAAATGATTTTTTTTTTTTTAAGAAAACCTTTTATTGGATGGGAGAGAGACCTGGGAAGGAAGCTGAGTAAATCTGCCAGGGTGTATTTCAGGACAAAGGCAACGGCAGGAGTTTTTAAAAGAAAACAACAAGGAGGGGTTTAAAATCCATTCCATCTGTTTTTTGTCCCATCTGGTGCGTTTTATTCATGCTGAAAAATCTCTTCTATCCCTTCTGTGAACAACCATTTTCTAAAATGTCGTTTTTCTCCAATAAAAGGAACAAATTTATGTCAAAACAGTGTGAAAGTGTTAATGGGGAGTGGAATCAAAGCAGTCCTGTTGTCTCTCGCAAATGTAATGCATTGTGTGACCTCAACACATACATATAGATAAGAAGAAGAAGAAGAAGAAGAAGAAGAAGAAGAAGAAGAAGAAGAAGAAGAAAATTTATTTATATCCCACCCTCCCCAGCCAAAGCTGGGCTCAGGGCGGCTAACAACAATCAAATAAACAATCAAATAATCCAACATTCTAAAAACATTTCATTATAAAAATTAATTAAAATGAAATTGATGGCAACCGTTAAGCAAAATTCTGTGCAGGTTGCCAAAGGCTGCGCCCTGACCAAAGGCCTGGTGGAACAACTCTGTCTTGCAGGCCCTGCGGAAAGTTGTCAGGTCCCGCAGGGCCCTTGTCTCTTGTGACAGAGCATTCCACCAGATTGGAGCCGCAGCCGAGAAAGCCCTGGCTCTAGTTGAGGCCAGCCTAACCTCTCTGTGGCCTGGGACCTCCAGGATGTTTTTATTTGCAGACCGTAGGTTCCTCTGTGGGGCATACCAGGAGAGGTGGTCCCGTAGGTACGAGGGTCCTAGGCCGTATAGGGCTTTAAAGGTTAAAACCAGCACCTTAAACCTGATCCTGTACTCCACCGGGAGCCAGTGCAGCTGGTATAGCACCGGATGAATGTGATCTCGCAGCAAAGACCCCGTAAGGAGTCTCGCTGCAGCATTCTGCACCCCCTGGAGTTTCTGGGTCAGCCTCAAGGGCAGCCCCACGTAGAGTGAGTTACAATAATCCAGTCTGGTGGTGACCGTAGCGTGGATGACAGTGGCTAGGTCAGGGCAAGAGAGGTAAGGGGCCAACTGCTTAGCTTGGCGGAGATGGAAAAATGCTGCCTTCGTTATAGCTGCAATCTGCGCCTCCATGGAAAGGGAGGTGTCGAAGATTACACCCAAACTCTTAACGGACGGTGCTGCCACTAATTGTGCCCCCGCAAGAGATGGGAGTTGCCCCCCCATCCCATATCGTCCCGTCCTAGCCACAGGACCTCTGTCTTCGAAGGATTTTGCTTCAACCGGCTCCCACGTAACCATCCAGCCACAGCTTCCAAACATCTGGTCAGTGTGTCTGGGGCCGAGTCATCGGCATGCTGATGGCAACCCAGCCCAAAACTCCGGACAAGCTGGGCGAGGGGGCGCATAAAGATGTTCAAAAGCATCAGGGAGAGTATCGCACCCTGAGGCACTCCACACACCAAGGAGTGGCGCGATGACCATGACAATAACAGATATGCGTAACACAAACGTACACCAGCAGCCAAATTTGGAAACCTTTTAGAAAATATGTATTTCTGAGGTTTGATGGCTCATAACAGCAGCCTTTTAAAAGAGTAACACCATAAGATTATGTATCATTAGAAAAATAATATAATGCAGAATATAATGCGACAAACAAGACAGTGACGTAAGGAAGAAGCTGAATTAATTTTAGTTGAGAAGCTGTTTTCTACTGAGTCAAGGACCTACTCCATGCAAGCAGATGTTCTGCCACTGAGTTCCATCTCTTCTCCCATCCAATGCTTTTAATCTGCAGCCTTCTGGTAAATACTGTATTTTTCACTCCATGAGACGCACCTGACATAAGACACACCTAGTTCTTAGAGGAGGAAACAAGAAAAAAGAATTCTGAATGAAACAATGGCTGTATGATTTTTGTGGTTCAAGCTGTGGCCACAGACATGATAAGTGATTTGACGGTGAGTTTGGGGTAGCCCAATGCAAAAATCCTGAGAATCCATGTGGATCTGTGCTTGGTAACCACATTTTTGTGCCATTGCGGCCCCACGAAACAGTGGGTGTGGGGGTTTTTGGTGCAGGCTGTAGCCATGGACATGCTATGTGACCTGATGGAGAATTTGGGGTGACCCAATGCAAAAATCCCGAGGATCCATGTGTTTTTCCTTCCCCTTCCCAGGCAGCCTCCTTTATCTCTAGAGTCCCTTATCTCCCTTCCGATCCCTTGCCTCTCAGCTGCTCAGCGGCTTTATTTCAACACTCCCTTCCCTCTTGTTTGCCTTAGTGTCTTTTCCTTAGCTGCAGCAGTTTTTTGCTCCTTTTCTTCTAATTTCTCTCCTCATTGCTTTAATCTTCCTGTCTCCTCTCCTTGCAAGTCCGCTGTCTTTACCTCCCCCCTCCCAGGCAGCCTCCTTTATCTCTAGCATTCCTTATCTGTCTCCCCATCACGATCAGCGGCTTTGTTTCAACACCCCCTTCCCTCTTTTTTTAAAAAAAGCATGATCTGCTTTTCGCCCCTGGGCAATTCAGCTCCAGGGACCACGCATTCGCTCCATAAGACACACAGACATTTCCCCTTACTTTTTAGGAGGAAAAAAGTGTGACTTATGGAGAGAAAATGTGATGGCCTGGGAATCCGATTCAGAGGCTGAACCGGAGGAATCCCAGCCTGCACAGGAGTCCCCGCCTCCAGGGCCGGCTGAACTGGGGCAGGGCCTTGACTCTGAAGCGCCTGCACCTGTGCCGGATCCTCAGGAGCAAGCACCAGGTGAATCCACTCTGGCTCCGGAGGTGGTTGAGGACTCAGTGCCTACAGGTGAGTCTCCCCCTGGGTCCAGTAACCCTTCAGCCTCTCCTGAGCTGCAGAGGCTCAGGGCAGAGAGGCGAAGGGAACTGGTTTCTCCCAGGAGGAGTGCTCTCCTTAAGGCAAGGAGAGGCGGGTCTCCTGGGGGCCGGGACCGCCCCTGGTCTCAAGAGAAGATAAAGGCCAGTCAGCCCGGTCCCAGGTTGCAGGAGCAACGTCGTTGAAGAGCTGTTTCGGCCAGCATCCAGTCCGGTTCCCCCAGAGTTCCTGTCCTTGCCCGGCTCCTCGCTGTGGACCCCGCTTCGCCCATGGAGGACTGTCTGCTGACCCTCGACTCAGGTCCTGGACCTCGCCGCACAGTAACCTCCCCCCTGGACCAGCACAGAAAAATACGGTACTGTAATTAAATCACCGCCATCATTTTATTTGCAAGCCACCTTTCCGTCCACTAAAAAATCAAAGCGACTTCCAACAACAAAAACAGCGATACATCTCAAAATCGATCTCAAGAACAAAATCGACCCACCCCCTCTCTCTTGTTTCAGCAGCCTAGAAGTTTGAGCAAAACTTGAGCGGTGTCCAACACACCTGTTCCATGTTTTTAATGTTTGAAATTTTATTCTGTTTTTAGTGTTCTGTTGGGAAACCCAGACAGATGGGCTGGGTATAAATAATAAAATTAGGTCCAGTCATGGACAACTCTGGGGTTGCGGCGCTCATCTCACTTTACTGGCCGAGGGAGCTGGCATACAGCTTCCGGGTCATGTGGCCAGCATGACTAAGCCGCTTCTGGCGAACCAGAGCAGCGCACGGAAACGTCATTTACCTTCCTGCCGGAGCGGTACCTATTTATCTACTTGCACTTTGACATGCTTTCAAATTGCTAGGTTGGCAGGAGCTGGGACCAAACAATGGGAGCTCACCCTGTCGCAGGGATTCAAACCTCCGACCTTCTCATCGGCAAGCCCTAGCCAGCGCCACCTGCATCCCTAAACATCTAGGTAGGCTTGTCTCCATCATTGCAAAAGGCAGGGTTTAAAATTCATTTTTGTTTATTTAACAATATTTTTATACTGTGTGTGTGTGTGTGTGTGTGTGTGTGTGTGTGTGTATACACACTATACAGTGGTACTTCGGGTTACATACGCTTCAGGTTATAGACTGCTAACCCAGAAATAATACCTTGGGTTAAGAACTTTGCTTCAGGATGAGAATAGAAATTGGGCTTTGGCAGCACGGCAGCAGCAGGAGGCCCCATTAGCTAAAGTGGTGCTTCAGGTTAAGAACAGTTTCAGGTTAAGAACGGACCTCCGGAACGAATTAAGTACTTAATCCAAGGTACCACTGTATAGGCATATTCTTCAAGCAGTTCCCCACTCCTGATATATAGAGAGCTGGAAAACTTTTGGGTACCAGACAATTTCATACTGGGGCCATCTTTTTACACACCCTGCCATTCTTCAAGGACTTGAGAAGAGTCCCAAGGGCCTTGGAAAGACTGGGACGAGAACAGAATAGTACTTTGTGCACAGAGTCAGACTATTGGCCTAGTTAGCCTCGGCCCAGTATACCTGAAGGAGCATCTCCACCCCCATCGTTCTGCCCGGACACTGAGGTCCAGCTCCGAGGGCCTTCTGGCAGTTCCCTCCCTGCGAGAAGTGAGGTTACAGGGAACCAGGCAGAGGGCCTCCTCGGTGGTGTCACCTGCCCTGTGGAACGCCCTCCCATCAGATGTCAAGGAAATAAGCAACTATCCAACTTTTAGAAGACATCTGAAGGCAGCCCTGTTTAGGGAAGCTTTTAATGTTTGATCTTTTATCGTGTTTTTAATATTCTGTTGGAAGCTGCCCAGAGTGGCTGGGGAGACCTGGCCAGAGGGTGAGGCATAAGTAATAAATTTTATTATTATTATTATTATTATTATTATTATTATTATTATTATTATTTATTATTATTATTATTATTATTATTATTATTTATTATTATTTTATTTTTATTATACGATCCTCGGGATCCCAAATCTGTTAAGTACTTAATTCGTTCCGGAGGTCCGTTCTTAACCTGAAACTGTTCTTAATCTGAAGCACCACTTTAGCTAATGGGGCCTCCTGCTGCTGCCGCGCTGCCAAAGCCCAATTTCTGTTCTCATCCTGAAGCAAAGCTCTTAACCCGGCCTTAAACGGCCTCTGTCCTATATACCTGAAGGAGCGTCTCCACCCCCATCGTTCAGCCCGGACACTGAGATCCAGGGAAAATTTGTACCTATTGCAAAGAAGGTACATGAACATGATGCAACTTTGGCTCTTATGGAATTGGAGAGGAAAGGTAAAAATCTGAAACTGAGACTGGTACCGGAGGAGGAAGAGGGCAACCTTGGGGAATTTCTCACAGATAAATTTCAAGAATTTTGGACTGACGAATTAGAAGGAGAAGAAGATGAATTTGTAATAACTACAGCCTTCCGGATTGGCAGGAAGCAAGGCAAGAAACCAAGAAACCAAGGGATTGTTTAATCACCTTGAGATCAAAGGAAGAAAGAGATAAAATATTGAACCTACACTTCCAGAAGGCATTGATTATTAAGAATTCTCAAATACAGATTTTTAAAGATATTCCTAAATATTTTTTGGAGGCCAGGACTCAATTTAAAGATTTAGTGGATTTGCTGAAACAAAACAACACTCCATTCAGGTGGGAATTCCCACAAGGGTTGTCCTTTAACTTTAAAGGGAAGAAAATTAAAATAAAAACAATTCAAGACAAGGAACATTTTCTGGAGAGAAATTTTGAAGACTTTCAGAAAGGAACTGTGAGTGAGAGAGAAATACCGGATATTGCAAACCTATCATTTGGACTGACCCCAGCACCGACCGATCAGGAACAAGAACTTGGAGCAGTCGGTGGAAAAGACACCCAGTAACAAAAATGTCTCTGCAACTTCTGAGTTGGAACTGCAATGGCCTTAACCATCCCCGAAAAAGGACTCAAGTGTTTCATATATTAAAGAAAGAACAATTAGACATAATATGTTTGCAAGAAACTAATATTGCCAGAATACACAGGAAACTTTTGACAAATAAGAGATTAGGACTGGAATTTATTTCCTCAGATAAAGTTAAGAAAAGAGGAGTGGTGATTTATATTAAGGAAAAATGGGAACCAAAAATGATCTTTAAGGATGAACAAGGAAGATTTTTGGCAGTGGAAATTCAAATGCAAGGAGAAAAAATTTTGATCGTAGGAATTTATGCACCTAATGAGGGGAAGGCTGAGTTTTTCAAGAAGTTGCATGAGACACTAACGGATTTTATGGACTATAAAATTATAATGATGGGCGATATGAATGGAGTCGTCTCCACAAACATGGATAAAGCTCAAAGACAAGTAATTTCTAAGGATGGGAGACTACCAAAGACTTTTTTTGAACTGACTGACACAATGGATTTGATTGACATTTGGAGAACAAGGAACCCTCTGGAAAGAGAGGGGACCTTCTTCTCTGAAGCAAAAATGACATGGACCAGGATTGACCAAATATGGATTTCTAGCAATCTGGCACCAAGGGTTAAAAATACAGAAATCTGCCCAAAAACTTGCTCCGACCATAATGCAGTAAAGATGGAAATGAAATTGACAACAACTGGAACTTTCAGATGGAGAATGAATGACACCCTTTTTAGAGATGAAGTAATTTTCAAAAAGGCCCAAAAGACCCTGAAAGATTACTTTGAAATAAATCTAGGAACAGATGTGGAAAGAAGAATAATATGGGACGCAAGTAAGGCTGTCATGCGTGGTTTTCTAATCCAACAAAATTCGATAAAAAGGAAACAACAGAATGAGAAGAAAGAAAAAATTTGGAAACAGATGAAAGAAGGAGAGAAGAAACTGAGGTCAAAACCAAAATCCCAGGAGATCTTAAGAGAAATAAAGTACTATCAGACCCAATATATGGAATTGATGAATCAAGAAATAGAATGGAAAATAAAACAAATGAGGCAAAAAACTTTTGAATCAGCTGACAAATGTGGGAAACTGCTGTCATGGCAACTGAAAAAGAGACAAAAATTGAACACCGTGACGTCCCTTGAAGTAGAGGGAAAATTTATAAATAAACCAAATGAAATTAGTAATTGTTTTCAAAGTTTTTTTAAGAAATTGTACGCACAAGGGCCAAAAGATGAACAAGAGATAGAAGAATTTATCAAAAAATATGGACTATCAAAGATCTCGGAAAAAAATAAAAGGAGTTTAAATGAAAAAATTTCGTCCTATTTATTATGAACCCCGCCACCTCTCCAAATTTCTCAATTTCGTCCAGTATTTCTTTTGCTGACTCCAGCGGATCTTCAGCCGTCAGCACTAAATCATCCGCAAAGGCTCTTATTTTATGTTGGTCTTTTCCTACCGCCACCCCTTTTATTCTTTCATTTTTCCTTATTGAATCTAATAACACCTCCAGGACCATGATAAATATCAATGGAGACAATGGACAACCTTGTCTGGTGCCTTTTGAAATTTTTATTTCTTCTGAGATCACACTATTTACTATCAATTTGGCTCTTTGTTCCATGTATATTGCCTTTATTCCGTTGAGAAAATCATTACCCATATCTCTCTGTTCGATATTTTTCAGCAGAAAGTCCCATGATACATTATCAAATGCTTTTTCCGCATCCACGAACATTAGCATTGCCTGCTTCTCATTCCTGGCAGACAAATATTCTATAATATTTATAATATTTCTCACATTATCTCTCATTTGTCTGCCAGGAAGAAAGCCTGCCTGGTCTTCATGTATAATTCCTTGTAGAACCTTTTTCAGCCTTTCTGCCAATATCCCTGCAAAGATTTTGTAATCCGTATTCAATAAAGAAATTGGCCTATAATTTTTAACTTGCGTCAAATCCGCATCGTCTTTTGGGATAAATGTTATGAATGCTTCTCTCCACGTCTCCGGAATTTCTTTCTCCTTCAAAATCATATTCATCACTTCTTTCATTGGTTGTGACAAGGTTGTCTCCAATTCTTTATAGTACCTTGCTGTGAAACCGTCTGGTCCCGGAGCTTTTCCATTTTTCATTTTTTTAATTGCCTCTTTTATCTCTTCCAATCTTATTGGAGTGTTCAACCTTTCTTGTGCCTCTATCGAAATCTTCTGTATCTCTTTCTCTTTTAAGTATCTTTCTATTTTCCTTATGTTGTTCTTTTCTTTCTTTCTGTACAGTTGATTGTAGAAATCCAAAAATCCTTTCCTAATCCCTTTAGGGTTAGTTATCTCCTCTCCACCCACTTCTATTTTGTTTATTGTGGTTCGTTCTTTTCTTTCCTTGGTCTGCCATGCCAGCCACTTCCCTGCTTTATTTGCAAATTCAAAGTTCTTTTGTCTTAGTCTTTTGATGTTCCACTCAACTTCTTTGTTTATCATCATTTCAAACTCCTTTTGCAGCACCTTAATACTTTGTTTGATTCTAGCATTGTTTGGCTTCTTTATCAGTTTCTGTTCATTTTCCATAATTTGTCTTAGTATTTCCTTCTTTTCTCTTTCTCTGTTCTTTCTTTTAATCGAGTTCTGTTGGATAAAATACCCTCTCATCACCGCCTTGCCCGCGTCCCAGACAACACTCCTCTTCGTTCCTTTATCCCAGTTATCTTCAAAATATTCTTTCAATTTCTTCCTGGCCTCGTGGATTACCTTTTGATCATCCAATAAGTAGTCGTTTAATTTCCACCTAAACGATCTTTCTTCCAAACCTTTAAGTTCCAATTCCAGAGGGCTATGGTCTGAGATGACTCTCGGTTGAATTTCTACCTGAGATGTTCTTGGTGTCAACTCATTTGATATCCAAATTTGATCAATTCTGGACATTGATTCGTTTGGGTCGGAGTAAAATGTGAATTCTTTTCTCAGAGGATGTCTTAACCTCCAGATGTCTATTAGGTTACAGCTCTTTACCATCTCAAAAAAAGACTTGGGTAACTTCCCTTCCTTTGAGTTGTTATTTCTTAGTCTGTCCATTTCTAAGGAGACCACCCCATTCATATCTCCCATCAGAACTATCTTTTGGTCTGCAAATTCTGATAACTTGTCCTCCAATTTTTTGAAGAATTCGGATTTGTTTTCGTTTGGTGCGTAGATCCCGACCACCATTATTTTTTCACCTTTTAATAAATAGGAAGAAAACTAAAATCATGGTCAAAAATATGGAGAAAACAGCAATGGAAGAATTACAGCAACAAATAGGAATTGAAATTGTTAAAAAAGTGAAATATTTAGGAATTTGGCTGACCCCCAAAAATATCGACCTATATCAGAACAATTATACACCGATATGGAACAAAATTAAGAAAGACCTGATAATTTGGAACAGATTAAAATTATCCTTCTGGGGCAGAATTTCACTAATTAAGATGCTAGTATTGCCCAAAATGCTATTCCTATTCCAAATGCTACCAATATTAAAAGGAACGTCGATTTTCAAAGAATGGCAGAGGCTGATCACAAGATACGTTTGGCAAGGGAAAAAACCAAGAATTAAATATAAATTATTGACAGATACAAAGGAGAGGGGGGGCTTTTCCCTGCCAGACCTGAAGATATATTATGAGGCATCATGCCTCTGTTGGCTGAAAGAATGGATCAACCTCAAGAATACAAAGCTGTTAGATTTGGAAGGATTCGACAATAGAGCCGGATGGCATGCTTATTTATGGAAAGAGAAGAAGAAGGGCTATAAGTCATTTGATAACCATATTGTTCGGAGAGCGTTGTGGGAAGTATGGGATAGATATAAAAACATATTGGAAGTAGGAGTCCCACACTGGCTGTCCCCATTAGAGGTGTTAGCTGTTAAAAAAGTCAACATGAGAGATAATTGGGCAACATATGGAGAATTGGTGATGAAGGAAGGAGGAAAATGGAGGATAAAACCATACGAACAAATAAAAGGTAAGGTTTATGATTGGCTGCATTACCTCCAAATAAACGAAATGTTTAAGAAAGATGCAAAGGAAAAAGGGTACAGAGAAAGAGAATCTAAATTTCAAACAGAAATAGTGAACAGCAATTATAAGGTGATTTCAAAAATGTACAAAATCCTGCTAGATTGGCATACGATGGATGAGGGGGTAAAGGATGTGATGATTCAATGGGCCAGAGATTTGGGATACAATATAGAAATAGATGATTGGTACAAAATATGGAACGAAAACATAAAATTTACAGCTTGTGTCTCCCTAAAAGAGAACTCAATGAAGATGGTGTACAGATGGTATCTAACGCCAGTAAGATTAGCCAGAATGTACAAAATCAGTAATAAATGCTGGAGGTGTGGAGAGAAGGAAGGTACATTCATGCATATGTGGTGGGAGTGCAGTAAAATAAGGGAGTTTTGGGGGACAATATATAACGAACTGAAGAAAATACTAAGATATAACTTTGTTAAAAAACCTGAAATTTTCCTATTAGGAATAACAAGAAAGGATATAACAAGGAAAGACTGTAAATTTTTTCAATATGCTATTACGGCGGCAAGGATGTTGGTGGCTCAGAATTGGAAGGGAAAAGAGGTCCCAACTCTGGAAGATTGGAGGGTAAAGCTTATAGATTACGCAGAATTAGACAAATTAACAGGTAAAATAAGATATCAAAAAGATCAGAAATTTTTGGAAGACTGGGGGAAATTTACGGAATATTTGGAAACTGCATGTGAGGAACATACAACGTTAGTGTGTTTTAAAGAAGCTTTGTGAAAGAATGAGGAACGTTACGTGAAGATATATAGAGACAGAACTGTAACACTTAATAGTAATGTTGAAGTTAGGAAATGTGTAGATAGGATGGAAATCACGAAAGATTGTCGGAAGAGTTGAGGGAAGTCCAGATAATGAAAATAAGTGATATGTACTTGGATATAAATAAGTTTTTCTTTTTGTGTTGTTAAAAACTCAATAAAAATATATGGGGAAAAAAAAAAAAATGAAAAAATTTCGAATCAGGAAATTGAGGGTGCCATTCAGAATATGCAATTAGGAAAATCACCAGGACCAGATGGACTGACGGCGAGATATTATAAAGCAATGAAGGAATGGCTAACACAACCATTGAAAGAAGTTTGTAACCAAATTTTAGAGGGAAAAAAGGCCCCCGAATCGTGGAAAGAAGCATTTATCTCACTTATACCGAAGACAGAAACTGAGAAACATCAAGTTAAGAACTACCGCCCTATATCACTCTTAAATGTGGATTATAAAATTTTCGCAGATATTTTGGCAAAAAGATTTTAAAAAGTGTTGTTAGAGGAGATTCATAAAGACCAAACAGGCTTTCTCCCAGGGAGACATATGTCAGATAATGTAAGGAACATTATAGATATTTTGGAACTACTGGAGACTGACATAAATAGAAAAGCAGTTTTGATTTTTGTGGATGCGGAGAAAGCCTTTGACAATATCTCTTGGAGTTTTATGAAGAGGAATCTCCATGGGATGGGGGTAGGCCAAAATTTCGAAAACGGTATAGGTGCAATATATTCAGAGCAAAAAGCTAAATTAATTGTGAATGGTGTAGTTATGGATGAAATCCCAATAGAAAAAGGGACACGACAGGGTTGCCCAATATCCCCTCTATTGTTTATATCGGTCCTGGAGGTGTTGTTGAACATGATTAGAAGGGACCAGCTGGTTGAAGGAATACACCTCGGAGCTAAACAATATAAGTTAAGAGCATTTGCAGATGACCTAGTTTTGACTTTACAGCAGCCAGAAGCCCTACAAAAAGAGTTTTAGAATTAATAGAAATATTTGGTCATGTGGCTGGTTTCAAATTAAATAAACAAAAGACAAAGGTACTGGAAAAAAATCTAACGATGGGGGAAAAAGATAGTTTTCAAAGGGAAACTGGTTTGGAGATAACAAAAAAGGTGAAATATCTGGGGGTGAATCTAACATCTAAAAACATGAATTTGTTTAAAGACAATTATGAGAAATGTTGGTTGGAAGTTAAGAAAGATTTTGACATATGGTCTAGATTGAGATTATCCTTGTTAGGCCGAATTGCTGTTATCAAGATGAATGTATTGCCGAGATTGTTGTTTTTGTTCCAGACACTGCAAGTTATAGACAAGATGGATTGTTTCAAGAAGTGGCAGAAAGATATATCGAAATTTGTCTGGCAGGGCAAAAAACCCAGAATAAAATTTAAGATTTTAACTGATGCAAAAGATAGGGGGGGTTTTGCGCTGCCGGACTTAAGACTTGTTCAGTTTCTGTTAATTGATTCTCATGAAAACTTGCAGATTCTGGCTTCACACAATTAACTCAAGGCAGTGTCAATTTACTCTTGGCAGAAAGCCAAGGTCTGCTTGACCTAGAAACTACTCACTCCGATTGGTTAACGACCAGCCCTCAACTCTGTTATCTAGGAATGCTAGCACAGTTTGGTGTTAGGTGTGTTAGGAGAAGGAGTGCTGTGTATGGTTAAAAGAGAGACAGAGAGAGAGAGAGAGAGAGAGAGAGAGAGAGAGAGAGAAAGAGAGAAAGAAAGGATTTATTTTACTTTGTTTTGTATGCAGAAACTCTGCTGGTTTCTTTTCCTTTTAATAAATCCTGTAAATAGTTATTCTGAGTCTAGCTGACTAGTCATTTCCACCTCAACTAGCTTCTTCGCTGTGCAGGAAAACTCTGCTACGTTTGGGCTAAAGCCATTAGAGCTATGCCTGACACTTCAAACTTCCAAGAGGTTATGGGCCCAGTGCTGCCAGCCTGAGTTGTGCTGGTGTCAGCATCAACGGTGTTGGTTCCAGTAGTTCCGGAAGTTGTTGTTCCTGTTGGTGCAGCAGATGGACACTGGCTGGTTCCTGACTGTTGTGAGCTGGTGACGCAGTGGACACAAGGACAACAGCTGCAGCGTGTGAGTGCTGGGTTGCTGTGGTTCCCGTTTTCTCTCTCAGTGGTCATGAGTAGCTGGTTCCGGGTTCCAGGGACATCGCTCTCAAGATGGCCTCTCAACCAGTTCAGATGGCTTTTGAGCGTCTGAATGACTCCAATTACTTGCTGTGGTCGGAACGCATGCAGGCAGTGCTGCAGAGGGATCGTCTCTGGCAAGTGGTGAGTAAGTTTCCTGCGAAGCCTGATGATGAAGACCTCGATAAAGACCAAAGAGCAAGGGCCACAATTGTTTTGGGGCTGGAAGATTCCCAGTTGCCGTATGTGAGGGGAATCAAGACAGCTAGAGGTGTGTGGCTAGCACTTAAAGAACTTCATGTGCGTGAGACAGCGGTTTCCAAGCTGTTCATTCGCAAGGCATTGTACAAGGCAATGTTACAGCCTGGGGTTACAATGCAGGAACACCTACACAATTTACAGTTAAAGTTTGCTGCGCTACAGGAAAGAGACTGTGCGTTAGACCAGCAGGAGAAGGTGGCTATTATTTTGAGTTCTCTCCCGGAAAGCTGGGATAATTTAGTTTTGTCTCTAGAAAGCATACAGGAGCATGATTTATCAGTCAGTTACGTCACTGGGCGTTTGATTGAAGAATGGCAGAAGAGGCAAGAAAGGTTGTTTGCTGCAGAGGCTTCTACAGGCGGGCGGTTTGGAAGGAGTTCTCATGCCGTGCCAGAGTTGAAGCAAGAGCAGCGTACCGGTGAGGAGTCAGCGTTTGCTGTTAGCCGTTGTTTCCGATGTGGGTCTTCAGCGCATCTAAAACGACAATGTCCGGAGTTGGTCAAGTCTCAGTGGCCGGTGCAAGAGCAGAGACGAGATCAGCAGCAGCAGCAGTGTAAAAAGAAATTCTTCAAACAAAAACAGTCGGCTCAGCTGGTGACCGCCGAGGTCAAGATTGCTGATGAGAAACAAACTGTCTGGGTGGTCGATTCGGGCGCGTCTCGGCACATCGTAAATTCAGATGAATTGTTTGTTTCCAAGAACTCAGCACAGCGCAGCCAGGTAGCCCTAGCAGACGGAAGTACTTCCGAAGTGATTTCGGGGGGTGCAGTTTTTGTTCCTTGTTTTCGTGAATGCCTGCAAAATGTACTTTGTGTGCCTTCATTAAGGAGCAATCTGATGTCTGTAGATTGTTTGCTAAAAGCTGGGTTTAAAGTGTATTTTGAAGGAGACAGTTGCATTATTAAGAAGGCTGGTGAGATTTTAGGCACTGCTAAGTCAGAGGGAGGCTTGTTTTGGCTTAAAGCAGGATCTCAAGTTGCAGCAGTAGTCAGTAAATCTCAGCCTGCAGTGAATAACAAAGCTATACATGACAACTGTGTGCACTTATTGCATAGGAAAATGGGGCATGCTTGCTGGAAAAGTGTACTAAAAATGTCTGAATTGGCTGATGGGGGTAATTTAAAGAGTTGTAACAAGTACCTTGATTGTAATGTCTGTAAAAAGGTTAAAACCCACAGAGTCTCTTACCCCAGAAGTGACAGAGTTAGTGAGTCACCGCTACAGCTGGTTCACATGGACGTAATTGGTCCATTTGCTGTAAGCAGGGGTGGATCGCGTTTTTCATTAACAATTGTGGATGACGCCACGCGTTACTCTTGGGTTTTTCCCATGAAGAATAAGGGTGACGTGTTCACTAAGTTTAAAGGCTGGGTGGCATCTGTGGAAAGATTTCTGTCCATTAAACTCAGAAGGATTCAGACGGACAGAGGTGGCGAATTTATGTCAAATGCTTTTAGAGATTGGTTACAAAAGCGTGGCATTGGGCATAGAAAAACAAATGCTTTTTCCCCAGAGGAGAATGGCGTTGCAGAGCGAAAACACAGATCTTTACAAAATATGATGTTTGCCATGCTTGATGATGCTGATTTGCCCATGTCTTATTGGGGGGAGAGCATGCTCACCGCGTGTTATCTCCAAAATAGGCTCTTTCATCAAACAATAGGTACAACTCCGTACTTTAAATTGTTTCAGAAAAAACCCAAAATTGACCATTTGCATGTGTTTGGATCAAAAGCCTGGGTACTAATTCCAAAACAAATGAGAAAGAAGGGAGATCCTAAGACCAAACAGTTAGTGTTTGTGGGTTACCAGGAGCTGGGAAAAGGTTTCCGCTTTGCTGAAGGGACAAATGGCATTGTGATCTCCAGGAATGCCAGTTTTTGTGAACATAGTGGCTGGGAGAGACTACATGCCAATACTGAGGTTTGGTTTGAACCTTCCCAGGAGCTTCATGACTCTGAAGGTAAACATAGAGAATCAGAGTCTGAGGGGGAGGAAAGTTCAGATAAGAGTTCTCAAGAAAGTGGAATTAGCCAGAGACCAGTTGCTAAGCAACAAAAGAGAGGTCGTAGTTCTGAGGAGGAAAGTGGGTCAGAAGAAAAATTTTCTCCCAGAAGATCTAAAAGACAAAACAAAGGAGTGCCTCCGGTGCGTTTTTCTCCAGATACTGCAAATGTGTTTAGTGTAATTGCAGAGCCCAAGAGTTTTCAGGAGGTGTTAAAGTTACCAAAAGAGGAGGCAGAGCTCTGGAAACAGGCAATGGAAGAAGAGATGTCCTCTCTGAATGAGCACAAGGTCTTTACACCAGTAGCAGCGCCTGAGGGGGCAAAGATTGTAGGCTGCAGGTGGGTGTACAAACTTAAACCTCTGGTGACAGGAAAGTACAAATACAAAGCTCGTTTAGTGGCTCAAGGATACTCTCAGAGGCCTGGAAAAGATTATGACGAGACTTTTTCCCCTACTGCTAAGGGGGACAGTGTAAGGCTGATTCTAACGCTTGGAGCAAAGAGAAAACTCCTGTTAAACCATTTTGATATCCAGACTGCATATTTACATGCATCAATATCAGAAGACCTGTATCTAGCCGAACCGCCTGGTTATGAGACAGGTTCCAATAGAGTGTTGAAATTAAACTAAGCTTTATATGGTCTCAAACAGGCGGCAAGATCTTGGAACAAATGTTTCCATGAGGCCTTAAGTGTCATTTGGTTTCAAGCAGAGTACAGCTGACAATTGTGTTTATGTACGTGGTACAGGCAGTGATCAAGAGTTTTGTCTGATTTATGTAGATGATGTATTGTATGCTTGTAAAACAGATAAACAAACTAAAAGGTTTGCCAAGCAATTGTCCAGTAAGTTCAAAATGAAGGACTTAGGCCCGGTTAGGACATATCTAGGGTTGGAAGTGTGCTGGGCCCAAGATGGCAGCTGCCTAATTAGTCAGCAGAACAAAGTTAAACAACTACTGACTACATACAGGATGCAGGATTGCAAAGGGGCAGTGGTGCCTATGGATCCAGGTTTCATAAAAACACTTCATATAGATGAGAGTCCTGAATTTGAACATCCTGATATATATCATTCTGTAATTGGAAGTTTATTGTATCTAGCACAATGGTCCAGACCTGATATTAGCTATGCAGTAGGCATATTGAGTAGATTGGTCTCAAAACCCACACTAAATGCCTGGAAAGGGGTAAAACAAGTTCTGAGATACCTCAAACAGACAATTGGCTATATGTTACAATTAAATTCTTCAGAGGATGAAATGTTGAGTTGCTTCTGTGACAGTGACTGGGGAAATTTGCCAGATAGAAAATCTGTCACAGGACTAGTCATAATGGTCGGTGGAGCTTTAATCAGCTGGCGGTCACGCAAGCAAGACGTTGTAAGTGTGTCATCAACGGAATCCGAGTACGCCGCATTGAGTGAATTGTGCAACGAGGTGATTTATTTCAAGCATTTGTTAGCAGATTTAAATGTAAATTGTGGAGAACCAGTACGAGTTTACATTGATAATCAGGCTTGTATAACCTTAAGTAAAACAGAGGGTTTCAAATCACGTTCCAAACATATCTCTGTAAAATACCAAAATGTACGTTGCTGTGTACAAGACAATATAATCACATGTACTTATGTATCAAGTGAAGAAAATGTAGCTGATGTATTAACTAAACCATTGGCAAAGATAAAGAACAAGCAAATGTGCAAGGGTTTAGGTTTGCTGGAAAAACAATCTCCTACATAGGTGTTATTTGATGTTAATTGTCCAGCAGAATCTGTGAGGGGGTGTTCAGTTTCTGTTAATTGATTCTCATGAAAACTTGCAGATTCTGGCTTCACACAATTAACTCAAGGCAGTGTCAATTTACTCTTGGCAGAAAGCCAAGGTCTGCTTGACCTAGAAACTACTCACTCCGATTGGTTAACGACCAGCCCTCAACTCTGTTATCTAGGAATGCTAGCACAGTTTGGTGTTAGGTGTGTTAGGAGAAGGAGTGCTGTGTATGGTTAAAAGAGAGACAGAGAGAGAGAGAGAGAGAGAGAGAGAGAGAGAGAGAGAGAGAGAAAGAAAGGATTTATTTTACTTTGTTTTGTATGCAGAAACTCTGCTGGTTTCTTTTCCTTTTAATAAATCCTGTAAATAGTTATTCTGAGTCTAGCTGACTAGTCATTTCCACCTCAACTAGCTTCTTCGCTGTGCAGGAAAACTCTGCTACGTTTGGGCTAAAGCCATTAGAGCTATGCCTGACACTTCAAACTTCCAAGAAGACTCTATTATGAAGCAGCAGCTTTCTGCTGGCTGAAGCAATGGCTACTTCTTGAAGACACAGATATTTTAGATTTGGAAGGGTACGATAACAATTTTGGCTGGCATGCATATTTATGGTATGACAAGGCAAAGATCTATAAAGGCTTTAAAAATCATATTGTCAGGAAAGCTTTATATAATGTTTGGAATCGATATAAGGATTTGTTGGAAAATAAAACACCCAGATGGTTGTCACCAATGGAAGCTAGAGCGGTAAAAAAACTTAACATGGATTCTAATTGGCCAAAATATAGTGAAATTATAGAATATGATGGTGAAAAAGTTAAATTACAGAGCTTTGAGAAATTAAAATCCAAAGTTCGAGACTGGTTACATTATTATCAGATAAATGAGACTTTTAAGCAGGACAAGAAACTAGGATTCCAGAAAGAGAGGTCAAAATTGGAAACAGAACTGTTAGAGACCAATACTAAGAATTTGTCTAAAATGTATAACTTGTTGCTGAAATGGAATACACAGGATGAAACAGTTAAATCAGCTATGATCAAATGGGCACAAGACTTAGGTCATGATATTATGTTTGCTGACTGGGAACAGTTATGGACCACAGGCCTTAAATTTACGGCATGTAGTGCCTTGAAAGAAAACATAATGAAAATGATCTATAGGTGGTACATGACTCCAGTCAAGCTTGCAAAGATATACCATTTGCCCAATAACAAATGCTGGAAATGTAACGAATGCGAAGGAACTTTCTATCATCTTTGGTGGACCTGCCCAAAGGTTAAAGCCTACTGGGAAATGATCTATAATGAAATTAAGAAAGTCCTTAAGTGGACATTTGTAAAGAAACCGGAGGCTTTTCTCTTGGGCATGGTCGGCCAATTGGTAGCAAAGAAAGATAAGATTTTTTTTATGTATGCAACCACAGCAGCAAGAATTCTTCTGGCAAAGTATTGGAAGATGCAAGAATTACCTACTCTGGAAGAATGGCAGACGAAGGTGACTGAATTTATGGGACTGGCAGAGATGACCGGCAGAATCTGTGATCAGAGGAGAGAGACAGTGGAAGAGGACTGGAAAAAATTTAAATTATATCTTAAGAACTGTTGCAAAATCTCAGACTGATAAAATGTTAAGGGTTAAGAAATAGAGATCTATAGCTGTAAATATCTAAGTTAAGAAAATTTTGAGGGAAACTAAATATTGAAAAGGAATGAAGGATTGCTAAAAATTTTTGAAACAGGGGTGCAGTGAAGGGGAGGCATGGGGAAGTCATGTGTTGTTTATTTTTGTGTTTTTTGTTTTATGAAAATCAATAAAAATTATTTAAAAAAAAAAAAAGATCCAGCGCCGAGGGCCTTCTGGCGGTTCCCTCATTGCGAGAAGTGAGGCTACAGGGAACCAGACAGAGGGCCTTCTCGGTAGTGGCGCCCGCCCTGTGGAACGCCCTCCCATCAGATGTCAAAGAGATAAAGAATTACCTGACGTTCAGAAGACATCTTAAGGCAGCCCTGTTCAGGGATGTTTTTAATATGTAATGCTGTATTGTTTTTAATACTGATTGGGAGCCGCCCAGAGTGGCTGGGGAAACTCAGCCAGATGGGCGGGGTATAAATAATAAATTATTATTATTATTATTATTATTATTATTATTATTATTATTATTATTATTATTAACCCGAGGTACTATTTCTGGGTTAGTGGAGTCTGTAACCTGAAGCGTATGTAACCCGAGGTACCACTGTAGTTCACAGCTGTCAACGTTTTCCTTTTTCTAAGGGAAATTCCTTTATTCCAAATAGGATTCCTCGCAAGAAAAGGGAAAAGTTGACAGCTAGGCGTTACTTCTTGTCGCCTCTGCCTCCTTCCATCCTCCCAGTCCACACACCTGCTTTGCTCAATTCCTGACGCAACGACCGGGGCTCGGCAGGTGCTGCAGAGAGGAGGCGGGTGGAGAAACTCCTCCTGCCCTGGTTTTTGGGGTGGAGAGGCTCAGCTCCCTCCCTGCCATCACTTGTGGGGTGGATCCTGCCCACGAAGCGCTCCCTCTCCCCCTGATCTCGGAGGAGCTTGCTGCCTGGTGAGTGATGGAGATGAAGATGGAGGGGATGGCGGCGGGGAGGGGGGACAACCGAATTGGGCGGCTACCCCCGAATTATTCCCCCATTATTCTCACCCTTTATGCCAGGAAATGAACTATTTCTCCCCCCAGCACCCGCTCACAACAACCACAGCATCCCAAGCGTGTAAGGGGGGGGGTGTCTTTCAGGGCGCGCTTTTAAAACTGCATTTTGCAGGCGAGGTGGGTGGAGAGGGAGAGAGAGAGAAAGAAGGATGCGGGGAGCCGGAGAGTTATAAGGGAGGGAGGCAGACAGTAGGGGTGCAGACCCACAATTATTTCTGCATTCCTGTGTGTGTGTGTGTGTGTGTGTGTGTGTGTGAGAGAGAGAGAGAGAGAGAGAGAGAGAGAGAGAGAGAGAGAGACCGTGCTGTGAAGCTGCTATCAGGATGCCAAGACCTTTGTTGATTTATTTAGGTACAGAGGCTGGGTTTGTGCATTTAAGACTATAGCTTTTCCCAGGACAGGCCCACGTGTTCATAACCCCTGCTGGTGGGGCTGGTGGTTTATTTAGTTTTTAATTATTTCTCTCTCTCAAAAAGAATGTCCTAGCCTAACCTACCCTGAATACTGCTTTCTACCGGGAGGTGCAATTATAGATAATCATAGCATTCTAGAGTCAGATGGTTTCTTTAAAAAAAAAAAAAAAAGTTTTCAGAGCAAAAAGAAAGGCGTGCCCAATCCATAAAATTAGGGGGATAAAGAACCCCAGTCAAAATCTCATTTAGAGAATATACCTCTTCAGCAGGAAATGATTTCCCCTCTGCACATCCTTAAATCTGAGATGCTTTGCAGTACTCCTCTAGCACAGATTAACAGCAGAGCCCCCTTCTCCGAATCCCAGAGCCTTCTTTGCAGCACTTCCTATGTGGTCCATTAAGCTGCAATAGATTCTTCTTCCCCCTTTCTGTGTGTCTTGCAAACAGTCCCATTAAACCAGGGGTAGGCAACCTAAGGCCCGGGGGCCGGATGCGGCCAATAGCCTTCCAAATCCAGCCCATGGACGGTCTGGGAATCAGCGTGTTTTTACATGAGTAGAAAGCGTCCTTTTATTTAAAATGCATCTCTGGGTTTATTCGTGGGGCTTGCCTGGGTTTTTACATGAGCAGAATGTGTGCTTTTATTTTAAATGCTCCTCTGGGTTATTTGTGGGGCACAGGAATTTGTTCATCCCCCCCCCAAATATAGTCCGGCCCCCCACAAGGTCTGAGGGACAGTGGACCGGCTCCCTGCTGAAAAAGTTTGCTGACCCCTGCATTAAACAATTTCCCCTCTTAGCCGCCTTCCCCCAAATGCAGAAAACCAGCATGCTCTTAAAGATCAACCTGCTATCCAGTTCCCTGGTCCACCAAGTTTTGTATATGCAGCCCCCGCCCTTGCACCCACCCTGGGACCATGTACTTCTTTATATTAAATATTTTTATATCCTGCGCTCCATCCATTCTGGAGCAGGATGTGGCCACGGGATCAATAAAACAGCCGCAAAACAGGACACCAGTTGAAATTATTGTTAACAATATAAAAACGCTCTAGGGGATTGCCTAGACAGTCATGATTTATTCCTCCATCTCACCTGATGCACACACCTTATTTTGAAGGGTTCTTGGGAGACAGAGTGCTGTCAGCAGAGAAACCAAGTCAATGGCAGGAAGAGCAAGCTTCTGGATAACAAAGAACTCTTAGGGTGCAAACTGGGAGATTCACTGGGACCACTCAGATTTGGGTGGCAGAGCTACCAAATTCAGAACAGAACTGCAGTAAGGGAAGGGTTTAATCCTCCTCCCTCTGTGCTGTTTTCCTGATTAAACTCATTCCCCCATTCAGCCATTTGCCCCATGGGAGAAGCATACAGACCGTGCCAGATTTAGGTATAAGCTAAACAAGCTATAGCTTAGGGCCCTGCTCTCTTGGGGGCCCCCCAAAAAAAATAAAGAGAAAAAACCCCACTGGATATGCATTTCCAAAATGTAAGATAAAAAACAAATAAAATAAAACCTACATGCAGCAACAGTGTTTTGCGTTGTGTAGGCTCCTATGATGTAAATCATGGGCCCCGCCTGCTAGCCTGCTCCCTAAAATATCACTGGTTTGCTCCTTTCTATATATAGGGTGCTAACATTCTGCATGGACTGGTTGCACGGCAACATGTGCAAATGGCTTTAGATACCTATTAGGTCCATAAATTACCATATAGCATATATTCAACACAAAAAACAGCCACCGTTTGTTGTTGACAAAGGACAGCTGGACATAGAAAGGGCCCCATTACCTTCAGGAGTTTAGGGCTTCATCAAACCTAAATCTGGCCCTGCTCTCTTGCGATTCTCAGCGTTCAGAAGGATCACTGCTTCTGATAGTGGAGGTGAAACATATCCATTGTGACCAATAGCCCTGAGTGCAAAAACACCATCCTCCCGAATACCTCCCTGTTTTCTCTCCTGGGGCAAACAGCTTGGGGTACTTAATTTATTGGGGAGGTGCATTGTTCGTTTATCTAAAAACAAAACAAAACAACCCAACAAACCCTTTGATCGAAACAAGAATTCTCCATGCAGCGCATGTGAAATGATCCGGCTAAAACCCACAAACCCAGTTGCAAGCAAATGCCCATGAAGGATTCGTTGAGAACAAAGAGAAATGTCAGCAAGACAGGTGTCTAGATGGGACTGCCAAAACTGAAAGGTTTTTTTCAGGCGCTTAGAAGGAGGTTAGTGAGGGTATCTGACTAACGTCAAGAGACAGGGAGTTGCAGAGAAAAAGATGTCGCCACATGAAGGGAATAACGTCGGGGGAATGTATGTGTCAGGGACCAGCCAGACTGGTTTTAATTGTGCAAGAACCTAAAAAGAGCCTGTTGGCCAATGGTCCATCCGGTCTAGAATCATGTTCTCCAGTTTCTCAACCAGATGCCTTCAGGAAACCTGCAAGCAGGATTCGAACACAAGAACACTCCGTCTCTCCTGCTTCAGATCATGGAGACACAGCGTTTGCTGTTGTGGACAGAAGCCATTCTTAAATTTGTCTAATCCTTGGCCATCCAGGTTTGTGGCCATCACTGACTTGCTACAGAAGGGAGTTCCCTAGAACTATGTGTTGCGTGAGGAATTAACTTTCCTTTATGGCCACAGTTAATTTATTAAGCTGACTACTACCCTGCGATGATTTACACTTAAGATTTACACGCAATTCAACGCACACAAGCGTAAAGCGATGCATTTTGGGGCAAAAAAGTGTTTTTAATTAACACTCTTAATCCTGCCAACCTGGTGGTTCAAAAGCACACCAGCGCAAGTAGATAAATAGGTACCGCTGTGGTACAACGGTAAACGGCGTTTCCGTACGCTTTGGCTTCCGTCACGGTGTCCCGTGATGCCAGAAGCGGTTTAGTCCTGCTGGCCACATGACCTGGAAAGCTGCCTGTGGACAAACGCCGGCTCCCTCGGCCTGAAAGCGAGATGAGAGCCGCAACCCCATAGTTGACTTTGACTGGACTTAACCGCCCAGGGGTCCTTTACCTACACCTACCACTAGTTCAGACATCATGGGAGCATATGTGGAAATAAGGTTTTTATTTTTTTTGCCCCAACATGCATCGCTTTACACTTGTTTGCGTTGAATTGCGTTTGCAATTTTACCGCCCATTCACGACGCGTGGAGAGTGAGGAGATTTCACCCCTCCCATATCCAAGAATCTCCTGACGAGTCTGCTGATTCTCCAGAGAGGAGGAGCAGTGTTCTGCTTTCTACTTATTCAGCTCCAGCACCAAGTCAGTCAGTCAGTCAGTGTGTCGGAGAGAGAGAGAGACTGAGTGTTAGAGATCGTGTGTAGAGATAAGGTTGCTGCTAAGAGCAGCTGCAGACACTCAGTGCAGCATTCATTTATGCTTAGACCTATTTAGCTCTGTATATAGTTTTGTATTATAGTTGTAGTTATAGAATAAAAGAAGATATTCTACAGAGCTGCTCTCCGAGTCGTTTATACACTGCTAGACTCTGCTATACTCTGCTGTGCGACGACTGTATTGTGGAAGTGAATCCGGTGCTCACAACTCTAAGCTGTGAGTCCACAGCACTTTGACCTGTTCCTGTGCAGAAGGTGGTCTCTGGAAGTGCTACCCAGCTCGCCTAGCCCAGTCGGGGCTGAAGTGGATGAGTCCAGTTAGTGGCACTGGCTCAAGGGCGATGCTGACAGAGAGGTCCTATTGGAGCTCTTCACAATCTCTTTTTGGTTTAGCACCGTTGATTTAGCATCATCAGCAAACATGGCCACCTCACTGCTCACTCCTTTCTCTAGATCAATTATGAACAAATTAAAAAGCACCAGTCCCAATACCGATTCTTGGGGACTCCACTTTCTACATCTCTCCATTGGCGAAACTGTCCGTTCCTCTGACCTCTCTTTTTCTACCACGCTCAGGAAACATGGCCCAAGTTGGTTCAGGGAAGACAGTTCTTTTCCACCAGGAAGACCCAAAAGGTCTCACCTACCGCATCCCAGCTCTGCTCTACCTGCCGTCTGAGTCTACTTTCCTGGCATTTGCTGAGGAGCGCTCAACGCCCAGAGACGAAAATGCCAAGTTCCTGGTGATGAGACGAGGGCGAAAGGAAGGAATGTCCGTTCAGGTAACACCAAGAGCAGAAAGCGTAACCGAGCTATATTTCATTCCATAATTCTCTTCTTTCTTCCTATATACATAAAATGTAAGGCTGCCATCACGCAGCAGTTCATGTGGCCACCAATATGTGGCCAAACCAACTCCAGTGTGAAAACAGGGTGGCAGGTGGCCCAGGTGAGCTGTTTAATGGTGCTCTGTTCCTGGTGATAAGGTGTTCCAGGTAACACCAGGTGCAGGAAATGTAACTGTGCTTTTCCTGATTTGTCATTCTGTGTAGCATTTGAGTTGGGTTCCAGGAACAAAAGTATTGCCAGGAAAGTGGATTGGCTTGGTACTGACCACCCAAGGAAGTGTCTGGAAACCATTGTGGACAGCTTCTCTGACTCCTTTCAATCTGAAATGTTAGTTGACCTGGCAATGAAGTTTGTTTTAAACTCATCTTCTTTTTTATTAATGTTTTAAGTGGCAAATTTAACAGATAATAATATTAGTACCAGTTATAATTGTTTGAACTGCGGTCAATTTCAGAATTCCAGAGAATTCCAGAATGGCTTCATTGGTAAACACCTCTTGCTTAAATACTACGGCACTTTGCCAGCTCACATACCTGCGTCATGAAAATGGATTTTGTTTCCCCTGCCTCCAGGAACTCCCCACTGCCGCTAAACACCCTCACACATCATGATTTGCAATATATTGCCAGGTCAAAAATTATGAAACCAAAATCACTATATGGACTGGAAACCGGTTTTTGAGGGCTTCCATCCAGCTTTAAAACACATCATGATTCGTGATATATGGACAGGACAAAAACTATTCAACCGATATCACGCTATAGACTTCAAACCGGTTTTGGATGATATATGGATATATCACTAGTGAGCCCTAGTGAGAGAACCACCGGCTAACTACTCCATCTTTCTTCCCTTCTAGTGGGGTCCTCAGAAGTCTCTGATGGAAGCCACGTTGCCCAACCATCGCACCATGAACCCTTGCCCCGTTCTCGAGAGGAAGAGCAGACGCATTTTCCTGTTCTTCATCTGTGTGGAGACCCACGTGACGGAACGGCACCAGATCTTCACAGGGAGGAACGCCGCTCGGCTCTGCTACGTCGTCAGCCAAGATGGCGGCCGCACCTGGAGCCAGACGACCGACCTGACGGAGCAGGTGATTGGCAAACATTTGAGGAACTGGGCCACCTTTGCGGTTGGGCCTGGTCACGGCCTGCAGCTGAGTTCCGGGCGCCTGGTGATCCCGGCTTACGCCTATTACATCCACAGGCGATGTTTCGGGCATGCGCTCAACTGCTGGACCAGACCTCATTCCTTCGCGTTCTACAGCGATGACGGCGGGCAGAGTTGGGCCCGAGGACAGCTCCTGATGCACTTGAACACATCCGAGTGCCAAGTTGCGGAGCTGAGCCGCCAGGACGATAGCCCAGTGCTGTACTGCAACTCCCGCAGCCCGGACAGGTACCGGGCCGAAGCTTTCAGCACAGATGGCGGAGAACACTTTGAGGAAGGGTACCTGTCCGGGTACTTGTGTGAGCCGCCCAGTGGGTGCCAGGGCAGCGTGGTGAGCTTCTTCCCTCAGCCGGAGGGCAGCTCTCGCTTCTCTTCGGCCTCGCTCGGCGGCACAAAGTCCTGGCTGGTGTACTCGCACCCCACAAACTGCCACAAGCGCTTCGATTTGGGCATCTACCTGAACAAATCCCCGTTGGAAAAAGACTCTTGGCGCCCTCCCTGGGTGCTGTACAAAGGTCCCAGTAGCTACTCGGACCTGGCTGTGTGCCAAGAAGGGGGGAACACACTGGTGTTTGGGTGCTTGTTTGAGTGTGGGGTGCACCATCCCATTGAAGAAATCGCGTTCCAGCTCTTCACCAGTGATGAGCTTTTGAGGAACGTGAGGGAAGGATGATGTTGTGACACTTCTCTCCCTCTCTCTTTCCCCCTCCCTCCCTCTTTCTCCCCTCCCTCTACCTCCCTCCCTCTCTCTCATTAGGAGAGCACAGAAAGCCTTCTGCTCCATTCAGACACTCGGTGCTTCCATATTCAACAGTTAGTGTGGGAAGGTGTCATTTCATTCACTTAATATTTTGGCAGATACATTCTGTACTTTCCCTGAGGCTCCTTCATCTTTCCTCAGACCACAGAAAGTCTGGGTTTTGGTGATATGATCTCTGCTGATGCGGACCCCTTTAGCACCACGCCTCCATCATTGCAAAAGGCAGGGTTTAAAATTCATTTTTGTTTATTTAACAATATTTTAATACTCTGTGTGTGTGTGTGTGCGCGCGCACTATACAGTGGTACTTCGGGTTACATACGCTTCAGGTTATAGACTCCGCTAACCCAGAAATAATACCTTGGGTTAAGAACTTTGCTTCAGGATGAGAACAGAAATTGGGCTTTGGCAGTGCGGCAGCAGCAGGAGGCCCCATTAGCTAAAGTGTGCTTCAGGTTAAGAACAGTTTCAGGTTAAGAACGGACCTCCGGAATGAATTAAGTTCTTAACCCAAAGTACCACTGTATAGGCTTGGCTGCAAATGTATTATGTACTCGGCTTGGCTGCAAATGTATTATGTGTCAAACGCTACAAATGTATATCGGTTTTCTACCAGTTTTAACTGTCATGGCTTCCCTCAAAGAGGATGCTAAGATAGGGCTGCAAGCAACTTTGTTGAGCTATTTTTAAACAAACCCCAATTTCGGTGCTGTCCTGGTTTCTACTTTTTGGAAATAATATTTTGGAAATATGGCGACTCTAGCTAAGAGCTTTCTTTGCTTTTTAAGCTAGCATGGGCTGTTTTCCTTGGGTGCCTTTGTCCATTTCACAGCAAGGTCTTACTGTGCTAAAATTATAGCTCAGCCAAATATGAACAAGCCTTCTCAGCAACCTTCTTCCCTCCCTGGCGCAGCCATGAGGAGGAGATTGGAAGTTGAAGTTTCCATTTGTCTATTGTTTCCTGCGTTATGTCTGAACCTGGAGAAACTGTGGTTGGCCTTAACTGTGGTTTACTGAAACAACCAAACTTCAAAACGTTGTTTATGAAGTTGGCTTGTTTTCCTAAAGCAGTGGCATATTCCGTTGCCCACCGTCTATGCCATTGCTTGGTCTACCTGTATTGCCCAAGTTTCTGGCACCAACGCCAGCCAAATCCCAGGACATTGCACTGTGAGCATGTGGGAAATAAAAGCTGTTAACGAACAATAGCCTACAGGGAATGTGTTTAAATAAAATGATCTGCTGTCAGTTTCATTTTCCGCTTCCTTCTTTTTTCCTGGAGGGGTTTTTGCATACATCAAAAACCGTAGCACACGGAACACACACTGTACGGCACAACGCCATGTGATGAATCTAAAAATCCTTTTCATGCTACCGGTTAGGAGAAAAACTGGTTTCTTCTCTGGGACCGGAGGAGGGGAAAGCATCATGAGGTTTGTGCCCCGCCCCAAAGCCTGCAGGAACAGGCAGGCTAAAAACCCATTTTGTGGGCATCCCTTGTTTTATTGCATTGTTCAGCTGCCCAACGTCAAGATTTCAAACAAACAGTATCTAACACGGCCGTCTTGCTTCACCAAATGGGGTGACAGACATCCTGAGTAGGGATGGCGGAGAATTGAATACAGTCTGTATTTTTAACTGAACTATGAATCTCGATATGGATTTAAACCAGTATTTTCATATGGATTAAAAAATATATAGGGTGCCACCAGTCACACTGTATAAGAAAGAGATTTTGCAGGTACCCCTGGTTTTGACACTCTCTTCAAATTCTTTTTTTAAATGCTAACAGACCTTTGCAGGTGTTTATTTTGTACTTTGCTTAACCCATCACCTTAATGATGGTCTTCTTCTTTTTTTGGTAAATTGTGTTTTATGTATTATTACACCACACTAGTATTTTATTATATGGCTGTACAGAAATATTTTCCCCACCCCCGCCATTATTCAAGCCCCTAGTGATGCAGCAATAAAACTGTAGGACATTTGCAAAGACAAGCAGTATCTGGCGTGGTTTCAAATGAGATGGGAGACCATGTGTTGAGCTTCCTTCATTACAGGGGGCTGGACTATATAAATTCAATCAATCAATCAATCAATCAATCAATCAAGGACCATTGGGTTTCTCTACAATTCTGTGAAAGTTGTGTCTCTCGGTTAAATGTTAGCTCTCAATTAATTGGCAGCTACCAGTGGCTCAAGGGGGGAAGTTTTTATCCATTAACAATTCATAAATGGCTCATTTAACATACTCTGACGTTGCCTCTTGCTCATCTGCATGGGGCATAGGGAGAAAGAAAAAGGGTAGACTGACACACTGCCGCCAGCTTGCGGGTTGACTTTGAATTTCCTTCTGATGTTGCTAGCCATGCATCTTACCATGGACTAAATCTATGGCTTCTGAAAGAGATCCCTTCCCCTGATTGGCCAAGCGGGGAACCGGATCCCAGCAGGCTGGCTGGCAGCCTGTGGAAGCAGCTGCCGAGCATTTATTTATATTTATATTTCTTGTTGCAATTTGCGCTCAGCTGTTGCCAAAGCTGGGCTGTGCGCGCCGGCGAGGAAGCGCCTCTCCTGGTCTCTCTCTCTCTCTCTCCTCGGCTTGCAGGGTCGTATCCTGCGCCTGCGGATCGCGCTCCCCCCCCCCCCCATGCTGGGTCTTTATGCACTGCGAGGAATCCGCTGCGCGGTGAGTGATGGATGGATGGGGAAGCGGGCAGCGCAGGGCATGCAATCAGTGCCAGATTTAGGTATAAGCTAAACAAGCTATAGCTTTGGGCCCCACTCTCTTGGGGGCCCCCCAAAAAATTAAAGGGGAAAAAACTGGATGTAGATTTTCAAAATATAAGATTAAAAAACAAATAAAATAAAAGCTACATACAGCAACAGTGTTTTGTGTTGTGTAGGCTCCTATGATGTAAGCGATGGACCCCTCCGGCTAGCCTGCTCCCTAAAATATCACTGGTTTCCTCATTTCTATATATAGGGTGCCTACATTCTGCTGTTTATAATTATTAGTAGTTTGCATCCTATATTTACACCTATTATTGTTTCATGTTATAGCAAGTTTCTAGAGACTAGATTACGAGTCTTTGTCAATTGTGTTTCTCAAGGAACTTTTGTTATTGCCAAATGTGTTTGCATTATTAAGTTTGTTATGAATACAATAATTTTAAGTTGGAGCTTAATAATTACCGTATTTTTTGCTCTATAAGACTCACTTTTCCCCTCCTCAAAAGTAAGGGGAAATGTGTGTGCGTCTTATGGAGCTAATGCAGGCTGCGCAGCTATTTCAGAAGCCAGAACAGCAAGAGGGATTGATGCTTTCACTGCGCAGCAATCCCTCTTGCTGTTCTGGCTTCTGAGATTCAGAATATTTTTTTTCTTGTTTTCCTTCTCCAAAAACTAGGTTCGTCTTGTGGTCTGGTGCATCTTATATTTCACTGTTAATATAATTATTAATTGTATTTCACTATTAATATGCTACTTCTTAATTGTATTTCAGTTCAACAGTTACGTTGATAAAATACATATTTTGTCATGTGCAAATGGCTTTAGATACCTATTAGGTCCATAAATTACCACATAGCATATATTCAACACAAAGAACAATGACAATTTGTTGTTGACAAAGGACAGCTGGACATATAAAGGGCCCTTCAGTATCTTAGGGTCTCACAGAGGAAGCTGTAGATCTCTCTCCCCACATTCTAAGATTCTTTAAAGAGTGGTGACCATCCCTTATTTTATTTTAATTTTATTTTTTACCACCATTTCTTATGTCCAAGAATTTCATGACTCATTTATGCGGCATGTGAAAAAAGTATTTTCATTTGGCTGTCCTGAATCCCATGCCAATCCACTAGCGTTATATGAGGAAAGAGAGAGGGAAATTCCCTCTTTCTAACATATCAGAGCCCTAATCAGTCAGTCCACCTTTGGAGCTGAAATCCTTTGAGGACTTTTTAAAATGGCTACCTACTTTTGGAGTGTTAAATCTGGATCTCCAACTCTTATCTATTTGGTGTTTGCACATTTATTAACTATTTCAAAAAAAATTCCTTTCCCCCTTCTTTCATCCACAAATTACCTTCAGATTGAATACTATTCAGGAAGTTACTTCTACCCACCACATCAAAAATTAAAATTACCTTCAGCTTGAATACTATTAAAATTAAAATGATGTACCTGCCAAAGTTCAGAAACAAAAAGCCCTATACAGTACAGGGGTCAGCAAACTTTTTCAGCAGGGGGCCGATCTACTGTCCTTCAGACCTTGTGGGGGGCCGGACTATATTTTGAAGGGAAAAAATGAACAAATTCCTATGCCCTACAAATAACCCAAAGATGCATTTTAAACAAAAGCACACATTCTACTCATGTAAAAACACGCTGATTCCCAGACCGTCCGTGGACCGGATTTAGAAGGCAATTGGGCCGGATCCGGCCCCCGGGCCTTAGTTTCCCTACCCATGCCATGGACTGTGTGACCATCCTTTATTAGTCATATGCAGAGTCAGGCCCATTTGAATCAATGGACCAAACCAGCCATTCCATTGAAGTTGATGGGTCTCTTGAGCGCGTCTTAGTTAGACATCACCCTTAGTGGAGTAATTCAATGGCAAGAATAGGAACTTATTTGTTTTGTTTTTATTTGTTTGTTGCATCAACGCCCTACCTTTCCCTCCAGGGAGATCAAAGTCGTGTTTGGGGTTCTTCTCCCCCCTATTTGATCCTCACAAACAACCCTGTGAGGTAGGCGAGCCTGGAAGGGAATAACGAGTCTGAAATCACCCCGTGAGGTTATTATAAGGAAACATAGCTGTCAAGCGTCCCTTATTTGGCGGGACAGTCCCTTATCCCAGCGCTGTGTCCCGTTGCTGTCCCTTATTGATGATGTCCCTTAAATTTCCCGGGTTTCAAAGGAAGCAGCTCCTCTCCCTCCCTCCCTCCCTGCCGGCCAGGGAGGAGGGAGGCTCCAACTGTGTTGCTTGGCTGTGTTGCTCACCCAATATGGAGTCTAAGAACGACTGGGGGGTGGAGCTTGCATGCCTTGTGCCGATCAAATCGGCCGCGTTGCCTGGGGACTCGCCTTTGCTCAGCGCTTCCCAGCAGAGAGGGGACGGTGGTTTTCCTTGCTGCATCCCCTTTGCTGGGTTGCTGCGCTGTGGGAACCACTGCTTCAGGCTTCGTTTGGCTGCTGGCTGGACATTCTGCCTTTGGCTCAGGAGCTGGTTGACTAAAATCCCTTATTTTGGCTGCTGATCCCTTATTTTCAAGGCTACTGGTCCCTTATTTTCAAATCTGTAAGTTGACAGCTATGTAAGGAAACTGGGGTTGGCTTTTACAGCCGAACTCCCCATGAAGCTCCGATCACCGGTCTGAGAACAGAGGCAACCAAAGAACAGAGCTAGCCGTCTTTCAGACTTGTGGTTTATGGTGTGTTTACCTTGCGCACATATTATGAACATGCATTTTATTGATGTCACCTGAGAATTCACAGACCAAGTGGGTATTCAAACCCTGTCCTAGTCTGACACTCTTAACCACAGTGTCACACTGGCTTAATATTAATTCTATCATATTTTTTAATATTTTATTTCATCTAATGTTTATTGGATGGATTTCCCCCCTAAATTGATTTTTGAATTCTGAATTTATTGTTATTCACGTTTTATACTGTATTTTATGGTGTTTTTTGTTGCATCAATTAAGTGTTTTAAATTTGTTAGCCGCCCTGAGCCTGGTTTTCTGAACCAGAAAGGGCGGGGTATAAATAAAAAAATATTATTATTATTATGTAGACTACTTAGAAGTGGGTGGGTATATATTAAAAATAAATCAATAAATAGGTGGTTTTTTAAAAATGTTGATTCCCCTAAGGGTAAAATGTGCCCCTCCTCACTTTTTTGATCTTCTCTCTCCAGAAAGGGGACGCGGGTGGCGCTGTGGTCTAAACCACAGAGCCTCTTGGGCTTGCCCATCAGAAGTTCGGCAGTTCGAATCCCCACGACGGGGTGAGCTCCCGTTGCTCGGTCCTTGCTCCTGCCAACCTAGCAGTTCAAAAGCACATCAAAGTGCAAGTAGATAAATAGGTACTGCTCCGGCGGGAAGGTAAACGGCGTTTCCATGCGCTGCTCTGGTTCGCCAGAAGCGGCTTAGTCGTGCTGGCCACATGACCTGGAAGCTGTATGCTGGCTCCCTCGGCCAATAAAGCGAGATGAGCGCCGCAACCCCAGAGTCGGCCACGACTGGACCTAATGGTCAGGGGTCCCTTTGCCTTTTTACTATACAGAAAGAGGGTAGTCTCTTTCCCCTCTAGTCTCCAGCCCTCTTACTTCCACAAAACAGTGTACCTTTAAACTTTGGAGCTGGCTGGTTCTTCAAAAGAAGGATTGATAGTTTAGATCATTAGCTCCCAAATCTTTGGGGGCCATTCTCCAGCTTGGTTTCATAAATGCATCCCCAGTATCTGGTACCCTGCAAAAAGCATCATTCAGAATAGCGGTTTGCATGGCCCACCACGGGAGATAATGGCACAGTGAAATTCAAAACAGTAACAACATCGCACATTTATTCAAAATCCAAACTATTTTGTTAAATTAAGTCAAGTTGTAGGGGCCCCCCAAATTGTGATAATGTGGACCCCTGGGAGTGACTGAGAAAAGGGAACTTATAGTAGCCTATCGCTTTAAGAAACTGTTAAGAAACTGCTGAGAAAGTATTTCACTTTGGGAAGAGAGGAGCTAAAACGCTTATCGCAAGAACACAAGTAGCAGGTTCACACAGGCACAATACAAAGCACAATAGCTTTTGTAACAAAATGTATTGATGTAAGCTATGTCAGCAAATCAACCGGACCGATCTGAAGGTTTCTGCTAGAAGCGCAGGCGCGCTAAAAGGAAATGTAACTCAATAAGTTCTGGCTTTCAAGCTCTCTCCTTTCCCCGTCTCCTAGAATATTTCTGCATGCCCAGAAAACATGGCCGAGGCTCAGGCTGGCTCTGGGAAGGTGACTCTTTTCAGCCAGAAAAAACGGGGGGGCCTCACCTACCGCATCCCGGCGCTGCTTTACCTGCCCTTCGAGTCCACCTTCCTGGCGTTTGCAGAAGAGCGCTCATCCCCCCGAGACGAAGATGCTAAGTTCCTGGTGATGAGGCGAGGGCGGAAGGAAGGAACGTCTGTTCAGGTAACGCCAGGAGCAGAAAGCATAACATTGCTATTCTTCATTGCACGTTTCTTTACTTTCTTACTATATACAATAAATGTAAGGCTGTCGTCACGCAGCAGTTCATGGGCCTGCCTCTATGCGGCCACACCAACTCCAGCGTGGCAGCAGGGTGGCAGGCAGCTCGGGTAAGCTGTTTAATGAAGGCGGGGATTTAATGAAGCTCTGCGCACTGTGTATAATGGGGGGAAATGCTCTCTGAAGCAAGTCCCCCAGCTGGGAAGGGAGGCTTCCCGTTGCCTAACTGAGAGATATCTGCCCCCTCCTGCTTGCACATAAGCTCTGATAGGCAGCGTGAAGCCTCCCTTCACAGCTTAGTTGCTGGGGGCAGGGAAGGTGGAGGCAGCCCGGAAGCTGCATCTGAGAGCCCCTCCACCACCATCGCATGGGGACCTCCAAGCAGCTCCTGAAGCCAGCCAGAGCCAACTGCTCCAGGCTACTGAGACTGCCGCCGCTGCGTTTCCTGGGGCCATTAGATGAAATCCGGGGACATTCCGGGGATGGAATTTGTCCGGGGACTTAGTCTCAAATCCGGGGACTGTCCCCGGGAAACCGGGGCGTCTGGTAACCCTACTGTGGAGGCCAATTCTGGATCCACACGTCTTTCCACAGTGGGGACATAGGTTTCCAGGCAGGAATTGATCACGGTGAGGGTTTGCCAAGTGTGGCTTCCTCTTAGGTGCGACGGTCATCTCCAGGCTTGACTACTGTAATTCGCTCTACGCGGGGCTGCCCTTGAAGCTGTCCCAGAAACTCCAGTGGGTGTAGAATGCTGCAGCGAGGCTCCTCACGGGGTCTCTGCCATGGGAGCATATTCACCCAGTGCTTTTCAAGCTGCACTGGCTCCCGGTGGAGTACAGGGTCAGGTTCAAGGTGCTGGTTTAGACCTTTAAAGCCCTATATGGCCTAGGACCCTCATACCTACGGGACCGCCTCTCCTGGTATGCCCCACGGAGAGCCTCAAGGTCCATAAACAGCAACACCCTAGTGGTCCCGGGCCCTAAGGAAGTTAGATTGGCTTCAACCAGAGCCAGGGCCTTTTCAACTCTGGCTCCGGTCTGGTGGAACGCTCTGCCTCATGAGACCAGGGCCCTGCAGGATCTGATTTCTTTCCGCAGGGCCTGTAAGACAGAGTTGTTCCGCCTGGCCTTTGGCTTGGAGCCAATTTGATTCCCTCCCTCCCTCTCTCTTTTTTTTCTTTTTTTTTTTTCTTCTTTTCCTTCTCCTGCGATGAGGCTACATTTTAATATTTTAATGTTCCATTATTTTAATGTTGTATTTTATTATTGTTTTTAAGTTTGTAATCATTCATCTTGTTTTTATTATTGCTTGTAAGCCGCTCTGAGCCCGGCCTTGGCTGGGGAGGCCAGGGTATAAATAAAAAATTATTATTATTATTATTAGTGCGCTTCTCCCTTTCGTCCTGAGTTCGAGTGTCTTCAAAGCCCATGACACCTTTAGCAAAAGCTGCTCTCCGATTGTAGTGGTTGCAGGCCAGTGTTTCCCAATTTTCTGTGCTTATGTTGCATTTTTTTTTTAGATTTGTCTTGAGAGTGCCTTTAAACCTCGTTTGTTGTATTCCCCTTTCTTTTCAGAAAATGCTTTGTCCCAAATTACATTATGCCATTGTGTACAACCCTGTATTTATAATAATGATATGCACACATGGAACTAGATTTTTTAAAAATCTACAGTCTTTGCTAATAACGATTTACAATCAGACAGTCATACCTTGGATCTTGAATGCCTTGGCTCCCGAACAAATCAGCTCCCAAACAATCGAAACCCGATAATGTTCCGGTTTTCGAATGATTTTTGGAAGCTGACCGTCCGGTGCGGCTTCCGATTGGCTGCAGGTGCTTCCTGCAGCCAATCAGAAGCTGTGTTTTGCTTTCCGAACATTTTGGCATTCAAATGGACTTCCGTAACGGATTCCGTTCGACTTCCAAGGTAACGACTGTACAAGGAAATTCACACAAAACCTAAATTCAGATAAATTTGACTGGCTTTGAGGCTGCAACAATCGGATCCAAGTAATTCAAGTAATTGTCCGATTACTTGAATTGTCCTGACCTCATGAGCAACAGATATATGGCATAGATTCTTCCACGTGTGACTATGAAGAGTCTGTTCCATATGCCTTCTGCCCACATTTTAAAAAAAGGAATGGAAAGATAGGGTTAACAGCTTGCCAGTCAGGCTGAGCGACTGACAGTTGTTCCAGTCTGTGTATATTTATGCCGCTGACTCAATAAGTAACTTGAAGCCTTGCTGGGAACTTGCCCTGGTAACACTGGGGGTTTGGGTTTGAGTCCCGGTATATGATAGCGGAAGCAAGCAGACACTCCTACAAGAAAAAGGGCAAATTTCCTAATCCTGCATCAATTTTCCAGGGATCAAGTTTGAGATTGTTTTTTAAAAGACAATATCCAGGCAAGACCTCTCAGCTCTGTCCTCTCCAAATCCAAGCCACCGAAATGCTTCTCTGCTCCTTCTGGAAAGTTTCACTTTCCTCAACTGTATTAATTTACAAAGCCCTGAACAATTTCTGTCTAGGATACCACGAGGATCACCAGGCGCAGCTCGATCACTGGGACTATTTGCAGGAGTGTTGTTCATCATTCCCCGAGACAGAGAGGCTCATCTGACAGCAGCAATAAACCGAGCTTTTAGTGTCAAATGTCCCAGTCCTGTGGAACTCTCTGCCACTGGAGATTCAGCAGAACAACTTTCAAATGGCCACCGGTGATGGGACAGACGGGAGTCGGATTTAGTGATGCAATCCCCCCTTTAAAAAAAGCTCAACCTTGGGAAGTCCTCCCACAAAAAGCTCAACAACTCTGTGCCATCTCCTCCATTTTCTAAAATTTGTGTCCCCCAAAATAGGGGGCATCTTATAGATGGGGGCGTCTTATAGATGGAAAAGTACGCAGGGCTGTCTTAAGTATATGCAGCGCCAGGTTGCCCAGTCCCAGGCGCTTCCACCGACGGGCGGGCTCTTCACCAGACTCAACTCTTGGGCCCCAGACTCTCGGCCTGGTGCCCTTGAGAGCCCAGCGCCCGGGGACCCACACCCCTAGTGCCTATGGGTAAGACGGCCCCGAAAGTACAGTATATAGGAATAGGTTGAGGTCTGAGTGTTGGGTAGAGCTGCCCTCCTTGAACACACAGCCTGCGGGGAGTTCAAGAAGGGAGAGGAATTTAAACCTCTATTTAAAAGCCACCCAAAAATAGATTGTGTGCTCACTCCAGCGGCGCTTGACGCCCAAATTAAAAACCCCAAAGCCTTTTTCGAGAGCTGGGATGCCACTTGTGTCCTCAGCAAAAAGTGTGATTATCCTCAGACAAGGATGTCCATTGTTAAATTTGGAACATATTTAAATCACCTATTATCCATTCACTGTAAAATTACAAGTACTTTTAAAACCCTGCTAATGTATTAACCTGTGTACAATGCTCCTGTATATATGCAATAAGCATCTTCCATTCTTCCTTGAATTTGTTGTCGTCTCTTCCCCTTAATTTCATTGTCAGTTTTGCACTAATAATAATAATAATAATAATAAATAAATAATAAATAATAAAATTTCTTTATACCCCGTCCATCAGGCTGAGTTTCCCCAGCCACTCTGGGTGGCTCCCAATCAAGTGTTAAAAACAATACAGCATTAAATATTAAAAACTTCCCTAAACATTTCAGAATATTCCATTAATTTAACTTGCCAATCTTCTTTAGCTGGGACACCTTCTTCTTTCCAATATTGTGCTAATGCTGTCCGTGCAGCCGTAGTTGCATACATGAATAGATTCTTTTGTGATTTTGGTAAGTCCGCTCCTGGGCCGAGCGGGAATTTGAACCCCGGCATCCCTGGTTCCTAGCCCAACACTCTAACCACTGCACCGCAGCGAAGAGAGCGAAATATCTGTGTTTATCCTCTAACTAGGAGGTTGTCAACCTGGTCTCTGTCAGGAGTTCAGCCCACACTCGAGTAGGACCCTGGCAGGGACACATGCCCAACTGGCATGTTCTCTCCCTCCTGGTCGATCGTTCGGGAGCTTCGAAAGCTTTCTTCAACCTGAACATCACAGCGACCGATGCCAACACTTAGGGATCCACAGAGTTTGCACATCATGCACATGACAGACGTCAGCAACTCAGCATTTTGGCTAATCTACTTTATTTACCTGTATACCTGAAGGAGCGTCTCCACCTCCATCGTTCTGCCCGGACACTGAGGTCCAGCGCCGAGGGCCTTCTGGCAGTTCCCTCACTGCGAGAAGCCAAGTTACAGGGAACCAGGCAGAGGGCCTTCTCGGTAGTGGTGCCCACCCTGTGGAACGCCCTCCCACCAGATGTCAAAGAGAAAAACAACTACCAAACTTTTAGAAGACATCTGAAGGCAGCCCTCTTTAGGGAAGCTTTTAATGTTTAATAGGTTATTGTATTTTAGTGTTTTGTTGGAAGCCGCCCAGAGTGGCTGGGGAAACCCAACCAGATGGGCGGGGTATAAATAATATGTTGTTGTTGTTGTTGTTGTTGTTGTTGTTGTTGTTGTTGTTGTTGTTAACACACACAGAGCACTGCAACATCGCTCCCTCTCTCTCTAGCATCGGATAGAGAAAGAACAAAGGACAATAGTCCCACTTCATGCAACACAGTAACACAAACATCCTGTCTCCGTCACTTCCCACTCTGTGGAGTCAAAACATACACCGTCATGTGAAAGACAACAGTCCCATGACTGCAATCATGGAGCAGGAATTCCAACAGTCCCTACCACCCACTAGTGGCCGTTTAAGGATTGTATGTGAGCGGTAAGGTGTTCTACGGCACAAGCCGAATCCTCCTTCCATCGAGCACTGGTGGGTGGTAAGAAATTTTACCATCAAGAAAGATGAATTAGTGGGCAGTAGGTATTAAAAGCTTGACTACCCGTACTCTAAGGGATGCGGGTGGCGCTATGGGTTAAACCACAGAGCCTAGGACTTGCTGATCAGAAGGTCGGCAGTTTGAATCCCCGCAATGACGGGGTGAGCTCCCGTTGCTCGGTCCCTGCTCCTGCCAACCTAGCAGTTCAAAAGCACGTCAAAGTGCAAGTAGATAAATAGGTACCACTCCAGCAGGAAGGTAAACGGCGTTTCCGTGCGCTGCTCTGGTTCACCAGAAGCAGCTTGGTCATGCTGACCACATGACCTGGAAGCTGTAAGCGGACAAACATCGGCTCCCTTGGCCAATAAAGCGAGATGAGCGCCGCAACCCCAGAGTCCGTCACGACTGGACCTAATGGTCAGCGGTCCCTTTACCTTTACCCGTGCTCTAACTCATCCTCTGCTTTGTATTTCAGTGGGGTCCTCAGGAACCGCTGGAGACAGCTGTCCTGCCCAACCACCGCACCATGAACCCCTGTCCCGTATTCGAAAGGAAGAGCGGCACCCTTTACCTCTTCTTCATCTGTGTGGAGAAGTACATCACGGAACGGCACCAGATCAGCACAGGGAGGAACGCCGCCAGGCTCTGCTACGTCTCCAGCCAAGATGGCGGCCGCACCTGGAGCCAGACGACCGACCTGACTGAGGCGGTCATTGGCGGAGAGCTGACCAATTGGGCCACGTTTGCCGTCGGCCCGGGCCACGGCGTCCAGCTCAGCTCCGGCCGCCTGGTGATCCCGGCGTACGCTTATTACATCCACAAGCGCTTGTTTGGGAACCCTCTGGAGTGCTGGATCAAGCCCCACTGCCTCACTTTCTACAGCGACGATGGCGGGCAGAGCTGGTCGCGCAGCCCGCTCCTCGAGACCTTGCTGACCTCCGAGTGCCAGGTGGCCGAGCTGTCGTGCCCGGACGACAGCCGGGTCCTCTACTGCAACGCCCGCAGCCTCCACAACTACCGGGTCGGGGCGCTGTGCACCGACAACGGCCACCAGTTTGTCAGCCCCTCCCTGTGTGAGGAGTTGTGCGAGTCTCCCCACGGTTGCCAGGGCAGCGTGGTGAGCTTCTCCCCTCAGCTGGAGCCGTTGGATGTGGGCCCAAAGAAAGACGGGGCCAAGTCGTCGGGTCTCGATCCTTCCTCGGCCCCCCTCAAGGGCGCCCGGTCATGGCTGATCTTCTCCCACCCCACGAAAAGGCACAAGCGTGTGGATCTGGGCATCTACCTCAACACCTCTCCGCTGGAGAAGGGGTGCTGGAAAGCCCCGTGGGTCCTGAACAAAGGGCCCAGCGGGTATTCGGACCTGGCTGTGTGCGAGGAGGGTGAGTCGGTGATGTTTGGGTGCCTGTTTGAGTGTGGGGTGTCCTGCGAGTGTGAGGAGATCGCCTTCCAACTGTTCACGGGTGTTGAGCTCCTGAGGAATGTGAGGGAAAGCTGCTGTGGTACCTCTTCTCCCTTGGAAGCATAGGTGCTCAGGGAAATTTAGCACCCCAGGACAGAAAATGTGGGTGCCCTCGCTTGCCTCTCCCTCCAGGCTCTCCTATGTCTCCGCCATTATACTGTGCAGGCTTTGGAAAACGACCGTCGTTTTGGGATGACGATAAACAGGCCCTCGCTTTTGCCACCTTGAAAGTAGCTAAACAAAAAAGAATTACAGTGGTACCTTGGTTCTCAAACTTAATCCGTTCCAAAACCAAAGCGTGCTTCCCCATAGAAAGTAATGCAAAAGGGATTAATCCGTTCCAGACTTTTAAAAACAACCCCTAAAACAGCAATTTAACATGAATTTTACCATCTAACGAGACCATTGATCTATAAAATGAAATCAATAATCAACATACTGTACTATAAAATAAATAAGATGGTATTGTAGAGGATATAAAAAAAAATTCTTACCTGCAATGATGATAGTCATTGTTTGGATGGGGGATTTTTATACATTTCCACAGTCACACAGTCAATGTAGCTGAACTGGGTTCCACACAGTCACAAAAACAAATTAACCAAAAAAGCCTCAAAAACAAAAACGCAAAACAAATAGGAAAAAACAAAAGCGCCAAACTTAATCTTTTCCGGATGTCCATTTGACTTCCGAAATGTTCGAAAACCAAGGTGCAGCTTCTGATTGGTGCAGGCATCCCAGAAACAATAGCCAACAGCTGCATCAGATGTTCGACTTCCGAAAAACGTCTGAAAACCGGAAAACTTACTTCCCGGTTTTCGGTGTTTGAGAACCAAGGTACCACTGTACTGCATCTTCTGCGTAATTATATTGATAAATCGAAAGGGGCGGTCTACAATTCAAGGTTGTTGTGATTTCTTTCTTTCATTTTTACCTCGGGACTCTTTTTCACCATCGCTGACGGCTGCCTCCTGTTGGTCACAAGATACGTCTCACCCTTCCATGTCCTGGGGCCTAAAATGATATATAAACAGAACTGCATTGTTCAGAATTGGCTCATTGCCGCCTTTGCTGCCTTCTACTTCTGTACACGAAAGGAGGAACTTTTCAAAGTTCAAAAACGGATGGGCAATGCTATACCCTCTGGGATTTTTGGCACTGGAACTGGCACTCTTCATTTTTGCGTGAGCTCTTGCACATGCGCGAAAGCATGGGGACGTCTGTAATTTTGGAAAAGATCAGAGTCACCCCAAAAGCAAGGCAGTGCTTGTTCCGATGTGCTTGTGGGGGGTTCCTAAATATGCAGAAATGTATATGTTATAGATTTTTTTGTTTTGTTTTTTTTAAAAAAACCCATAATAAGCCCTTGAGCTTCCAGGTTCTGTGGGGTGTTAAAGGCCCAGAGACACAGGAGATCTAGAGCAGGTCATCTCATTGTCCCTCCTGGTCTGCCCCGCAGAGGACCTTAAGGTCCATGAATAATCATAGTTTAGAGGTCCTGGGCCCTAAGGAAGCCAGACTATCCTCCACCAGGGCCAGGGCCTTCTCAGTGATGGCTCCGACCTGGTGGAATGCTCTGTCCCAGGAGACCAGGACCCTGCAAGATTTAACTTCATTCCACAGGGCCTGTAAGACAGAACTATTCCGCCTGGCCTTTAATTTGAACTTAGCCTGATCTTTTATTCCCCTTCCTTCCCTCCCCCTCCTTTTTTTATGAAGATTACCCACTCTGGAATCCCACAGCTCCTGGTCTCCTCGCTGGCCCAAATAGGACTAATTTAGCCAGCTAGCCCTGGTGACCATCTAATGTTTATTGGATGGATTTCCCCCCTAAATTGATTTTTGATTTTTGAATTCTGAATTTATTGTTATTCACGTTTTATACTGTATTTTATGCTGTTTTTTGTTGCATCAATTAAGTGTTTTAAATCTGTTGTTAGCCGCCCTGAGCACGGTTTTCTGAACCGGGAAGGGCGGGGTATAAATAAAAATTTATTGTTATTATTTATTATAAAGAAGGGACTTCTGGGTTCGCAGCAAATGACAAAGCCAGGAGTTTCAGCATCTTCTGTTAGCTTTGCGGTGGGGTCACCATGTGCCTCTCCCCAACTACGCTGAAACCCTGAGTTTATAGACTTCCCCTCACTTCTGCCCAAGAAGGGTGCAGAAAGTGAAGAAATTGGGAGGATGTCTAAAGAATGGAGCCCAAGTCTGTAGTTCAGGGAGACGATGAATGAGGGTGATTGCCTCATTGCAAAACAAACCAAAATTACAGCCAGCACACGACTGCAAAACAGAGATGTCTTGAGCCTGTTAGGAAGGATGCATAAAACGTCTACAACAGCTCTCTGTCTCACACACAAATTTCCGTGCCTTCTAAAGAAAGGAGCTGCATTTGAAATAAGTCTCTCTCATTCCCAGATGTCTGTTTTTTGGTTATTTGAGTATGCTGTTCCCTGACTCCTGCAAGGTGTCGCTCAGTTTGGGCCCAGAGGTTTATTTTCCTGTGGCAACGAGATGGTGGCCTTTCATGGCTTTCTGATTTGTCTTGAGCAACAGTGCTAGAAAACAGGAAATAATAATATTATTTTTTCTTCTTCTTCTTCTTCTTCTTCTTCTTCTTCTTCTTCTTCTTCTTCTTAATTATTATTTATTATTATTATCAGCACCAGCCTCACAGTCGTACCTTGGATCTTGAACGTTTTGGCTTCTGAACCCCGCAAATCCGGAATTGAGTGTTCCGGTTTGCGGACGTTCTTTGGAACCCGAATGTCTGACGTGGCTTCCGATTGGATGTAGAAGCTTCCTGCAGCCAATCGGAAGTTGTGCCTTGGTTTCCGAACATTTTGGAAGTCAACTGGACTTCCGGAACAGATTCCTTTCGACTTCCAAGGTACCACTGTATTATTATTATTATTATTATTATTATTATTATTATTACCACCAGCACCATCATTTTACTGGCATTTACATTTACTTACCTACAGTATTTTATATATATATACATTTTTATTGGGGGTTTTTTACATATCATTTCCAACATTCATTTAACATTACTTCTTATCTTACACAATATTTTAGACTTGTCTAACCACCTCTGATGATTTTCTGTTCTTTATCACTTATTCTGCATTTCTTAATTTCTCTATTACTCTTAATTGCCATTAACTAATAATTCTCTTCATGGTCTGGACCTCCAGAGGGGCTTACGGAGATCTGTAGTTAACACAGATCCCGTCTTCAGGCTTGCATTCCGAAAGGCAACAACACACAAGGAAAAGAGGGTGGGAATGGAGGAGGAATGAAAAAGAGCAAACTCTAGCACCAGTTCTTAAAGTTACATATCACATGTGCCGGCCTACAGGTTGGCTGGCACCATGTTGGCCAAAGGCTTGTGGCTTGTGAGTTCTGTCCCTCTTATTTGTGGGGGATAGCGTGATACTACCCAATTCTGCTTAGTGTAGATACATGTTGTTATTACATGCTGTTCCTGCCTCTGGCTCCGCGTGGCACTGTATGAAGTCCTGGCACATGTGCTGGCGATAACTTCGGATAACTGCTCTGCCCATGCTCCACCTCAGATCTCTCCCGCTTCCTGTTGCAGTTCATCTCCTTAAAAAACAACACTACTTCCCGTATCTGGAAATCTAGCTCATCAGGGGAGATAGCCTGTACTAAACCTCTTTCTTTGGCCCACTTAAGACCAGTCTGGATAGTTGGCCTTGGTGAAGATTTGACGTTTTCATCCCCAAAAAGCTTTTGATTTGAGTTTCTACTGAAATGAGGCTGCATTTTAATGTTGTGTTTTAATCTTGTTTTTCAGTTGTATTTGAATCAATTGTTTTATACCTGGTGTTAGCCGCCCTGAGTCCGGTCTTGGCTGGGGAGGGCGGGGTATAAATAAAATTTTCTATTATTATTATTATTATTATTATTATTATTATTAAATTTATTATTATTATTACATGAAGGGATGGGCAGATCAGATCAGACGCCTTCTGATTTCCATCCGTTTTGCCTTATATGTTTATTCAAGAGTTCAATTCTGTTTCTGTACTGATGTGCAGTTTTTTGTTTTTTAAAAAATAAATCTTTATGAAAAGGCTTATTTCAGTGTGCATTAAAACGTGTACTTTTAAATATATTTTATGCTAAAATAGATTTACACACACATACATATACAAACAAGAAACAGACAATAGCTGCATTGCAAAAAGTCAGACAAGTATATGTAACCCGATGTTTACTGCTGAATTGGAACAAACACAGACATCGGCAGGTTTACCCAGGGAAAGAGATGGAACAAAATGAAAAGCTCTCGGAACTCTGCCTAAAAATCGTGGGGCAACTGGAAGTGTGAATGAACCCTGAGGCTCTCAGTTCAGGGAAGGAAATTATGCCTAGTTTGATAAAAGAATTGCATGCTTTATTATAGGAATGAGCCTTGTTCAAACTAATGAAGGTGGAGACACCAAGATTGATGCCTGCTTTTCGTTCTCAGCAGGCGAGAGATACAAAGATGTCTCCTCTCTCAAAGGATGAAGAAGTGGTAGAGAGTGAGCCCAAGCAAGCCTAAGAGCAGGGGCAGGCAAACTAAGGCCCGGGGGCTGGATCCGGCCCAATTGCCTTCTACGATACAATATGATAATACAATACGATAATCTTTATTGTCATTGTCCGATACAGAACAACGAAACTGAAAATCTACATCAGGCATTCAGAAACTAACAAGCCAGCTATCCCAGCCTGGTTAGCCTCCTAAAAACTCTGATACCCCATTTTTAAAATACAATATACTCCCGTAGATACTACCTTGCACTGCGTTTAAAACCAAAATCGCATTTGGATAGAAACTGTTTCTCAGGCGGCTAGTCCTAGTCTTAATAACCCTGGACCTTCTTCCAGAAGGCAGAAGCTGGAAGAGATCATTTCCGGGGTGCGCACTATCCTGCGCTATCTCTGCAGCTTTCTTATGGCACCTGGAAGCATAGATTTGATCCAAGGTGGGAAGAGTGCACCCAATTATTATCTCCGCAGTCTTTACAACCCTAAATCTGGCCCGCAGACGATTCGGGAAACAGCATGTTTTTACCTGAATAGAATGTGTCCTTTTATTTAAAATGCACCTCTGGGTTATTTGTGGGGCAAAAGAATTCGTTCATTCCCCCCCCAAAAAAAATATAGTCCGGCCCCCCACAAGGTCTGAGGGACAGTGGACCAGCCCCCTGCTGAAAAAGTTTGCTGACCCCTGCCGAAGGGCATCGGAAGGAAAGTTAGCACAAGCTAGGTCAGATGGCAGCCTAGGAAACTTGATGGTCCCCTTCCTTACCTGCTTCCCTCCCCCCACAAAACCCATCAGCCTTAAGACAAGCAGAATCGCACCCCAGCATTTCTAGCGTAACCCTGGTACCGTATTTTTCGCCCTATAGGACAAACTTTTTCCCCTCCAAAAATGAAGGGGAAATGCGTGTGCGTCCTATGGGGCGAATGCAGGCTTTCGCTGAAGCCTGGAGAGCGAGAGGAGTCGGTGCGCACCGACCCCTCTCACTCTCCAGGCTTCAGGAGAGCCGCAGCGCCAGTCCCACAAGGTCAGGGGACAGCGGGGAGGCGGAACGCCGCCATCCCGCTGTCTCCTGATGTGGTTTGGAGGCTGACGGTGGGGAGACGCGTGCTTCTCCCGGCCACCAGCCCCGCAAGCTCCGGGGACAGCGGGGAGGTGCGTAAAGAGCCTTACTTGGATAAAGAGCGCTTCTCCCCGCTGCCGGCCCCACAAGCGCCTGGGGGGGAAATAATATTTTTTTTCTTTATTTCCCCCCCAAAAAACCTGGTGCGTCCTATGGGCCGGTGCGTCCTATGGGGCGAAAAATACGGTATATTATAAGCTGCCCGCTCATAATATACGAGTGCAGCTGTTAACACATAAAGGCTGGTTGCATTCTGAGCAGTGCCGGATTTACACATACTGTAAGCTAAACAACCTATAGCTTAGGGCTGCCCACTCTCTTGCCCCCCCCCCCCAAAAAAGGAAAAAAACCTGGATGTAGATTTCCAAAATATAAGATAAAAAACAAATAAAATAAAACCTACATGCAGCAACAGTGTTAGGATGTAAGTCATGGGCCCTGCCTGCTAGCCTGCTCCCTAAAACATCATTGGTTTGCTCCTTTCTGTATATAGGGTGCCTGCATTCTGCATGTGCAAATGGCTTGAGATACCTATGAGGTCCATAAATTGCCATATAGCATATATTCAACACCAAAAAACAGTGACAATTTGTTGTGGACAAAGGACAGCTGGACATATAAAGAGCCCCATTACCTTCAGTAGCTGAGGGCCTCATCAAACCTAAATCTGGCCCTGATTCTGAGCTACATAATAGTTTGTGTGGGTGGGTTTATTTGTTCCTTTTTAAATGGAAAAAAAATAAAGAAACAAGAAACAAGATTGAGCAAGATCCCGGAAGGAAAAGCATTTGCAGCGTCAGGGCAGGCGTGGAACACGAGGGCAGCATAAATATTGTTGTGGCTAAAAGAAATCCTTCTACTTATTTGGGACGAGAATAGACCATGGTAGTTGACAGAGCACATTTGGATCAAGCAAAACGGTTGGTTCCCTTGCTGCCTACGTGGTAAGAATAAATTTTTAAAATGTCATATACAGTGGTACCTCGGGTTAAGTACTTAATTCGCTCCAGAGGTCCGTTCTTAACCTGAAACTGTTCTTAACCTGAGGTACCACTTTAGCTAATGGGGCCTCCTGCTGCCATCATGCGATTTCTGTTCTCATCCTGAAGCAAAGTTCTTAACCCGAGGTACTATTTCTGGGTTAGCGGAGTCTGTAACCTGAAGCGTATGTAACCTGAAGTGTATGTCACCCGAGGTACCACTGTACAGTATACTCTTTTCTTCCACGTAGCTTTGTTTGGAGCAATAAATCTGTTTATTCTTTTTCCCCCCAATGCATTTTTATTCAAATTATGCAAATAAATATATCAATGTAGGTATTGAATACATAAATAAACAAACATATCCATAAACATATCAGTGTACATATATATATACATAGAGTTCATTTACATAGTTTCTTATATCCCCTCCCCAAATTATATATAAAAAAAGGAAACAAAGAATCAAAAGATCACAATATTTCAGGCTCTACCTAGCCTTGGACTCCCCTCCACCCTTTTGGTAAGTGTCAAAAGTTCTACAGTCACGTAATTTATTTTTAATCTTAAATATTAGCCGCTCACTGTTAGAGTTGTTCCAGCCCCGCCAGTGCCCTCTACAAATTATTTCCAATATACTTCCAATATTTATTCCAATTTTCATGAAATTTCTGTTCATCTTGGTCTCTTATTCTACCTGTTAGCCTAGCAAGCTCAGTGTAATTTGTCATTTTAACCTGCCAATCATTTATTCTGGGTATAATTTCCATTTTCCAGTTTTGTGCCAACATAGTTCTTGCGGCTGTAGTGGCATAAAGGAATAGTATCTTATCTTCTTTTTTGATTTCTTTACCCAACATCTGTTTATTCTTTTAAATCGTGACCATCAAATAATCCTTGGAAGCGTGACTTCTGCCTGGTATTATCTCTCTAAAAAACAACAACAGTGCCTTTGATAACAGCTTGATGTACATAAATGGAGCAGGAGCTAAAGTAATGTCAGGCTATTGTCAACGGGAGGGGGGTGGAAGTGGCAAAGGCGAAGGTAGCAAAGGCCCGCGAGCGTTTCACACGGGCAAACCTTCCCACGGGTCTGCGCTCTGAATGGCGCAGGAGGGATGCTGTGGGATGTCTCTCTGGGATGCTAAGTGATGCTCAGTGGGCGTGGCTAAAGGAGGGGCGGTGCTTCGGAGGAGGAGGAAATCCTGATCTCGCCCTGCGCCCTATCCAGGGAGCTGATCCTGCGCACCGATCCTCTCCCGGCGCCACCGCTTGTATCCCTTTCACCTGCGCAGTTGGAAAAGCCTTTGCACGGTGAGTGATGCAGCAAGGAAATCCCAGGGGACAGTGTGATGCATTTAAAGGGGTAAAATATAAACTAGGGAATATATCTCTTTTATGGGAGTGGGGATATAAACCCCCCCGCCGCCCTAGATGGAAGCGTCTCCCGCAGCCCCACTTTTTTTTGCAGAAGTTTGCCCAGGGAGGAAGATCGATTTCAGTCTCCTGGAAGACACTTCCCAGCATCAGGATTTTTTTTGGGGGGGGGGAGGGAAGAATGAGTGCTGGAAATCCAAAGAGAGTCGTGTTTTTGTGTCCCCCCCCCCCCCGTTTCCTGCAAAAAAAAGGATGTGATGCAATTGCAATCTCAGGTGCACCGCTTAGGAACGTTGCAATATTTGCAATGCGTTTTTCTCGCCGCTTTTCGGAGAAAGCGCTTGAGGATTTCAGCAGCCGAGTTCCTGTTTTCAAAACGCTTCTGCCAGTGACGGGAGGGAGGGGGGGAACCCAGTCCTTTAAACAGAAGAGGCGGCTTCTGCCTAGAGCCAAAGATTTAGGACAAGGATCTCCCCACATCTTAAATGATAATAATAATAGCAGCTGGTGAGCTTGCAACTTGGATAAAGCATTGTCCAAACTTGCTGTTTTGTCTCCTGGGAGAAATCTTGCGAGGGTTTGATTCCTGGAAATGTTCCTTACCGTGAAAATAATGATCAGGGATACCTTTTTAACTGCTGAAGTAGGAGTGTCATATGTCAAACTTCAGGCTTTTTCTCAAGAGAGGTTAACAACTTTCAGGTTTTTCTGGTTTTTACTTTGAAATGTGGCAACCCAGTAGAAAATTTAAAAGTCATTCCCCAGTACCAAGGTACTGATCCTGCCCCAACACCCCCCCCAACTGTCACGAATTCTCCGCTACACTTTAGCAGAAATGATCAGAGTTCCAGGTTCTTCAGTGCAGTGCAGTATATTTATTATGAGCTATATATATATATAAAGAAATATACTCGAAGTCGAGAGTGGATTTCATGCTCTTTATTCAGCTCATAGTGGTGAGGAGGAATGAAAGTTTTCCCAAAATATCTGCTTTATATACATTATTTACACAACGGGCCCCACGTGATTGGCTAATTCCAGGATTCTCCTGTAGGCCAATCAGGTTGTGGATTCACTTCCATCTGGAGCTGCATTGGGTGGCTCCTGTGGACCAATCATACTGCTGCATTGTTCTAGGACCAATCAGACTGCTGCATTTTGGATCCTATTGTTCTCAGTACATAACATATATATATACACACAAATACAGGGGACGCTCGGGTTGCGAATGTGATCCGTGCGGGATGCATGTTCGCAACCTGCAGTGTTCGCAATCCGCGTCTGTGCACGTGCGGGTTGCGATTTGGCGCTTCTGCGCATGCCTGACCGCCAAAACCTGGAAGTAATCCTTTCCAGTACTTCCGGCTTTCGGCGGTCCGTAACCCGAAAAAACACAACCCGAACCACCTGTAACCCGAGGTATGACTGTATATACAATATTCTATAGGCTATAATACAGTGGTGCCTCGCAAGACGAAAAGAATCCGTTCCGCGAGTCTCTTCGTCTAGCGGTTTTTTCGTCTTGCGAAGCAAGCCCATTGACGGATTAGCGGATTAGCGCTATTAGCGGCTTTTAGCGGCTTTTAGCGGATAAGCAGATAAGCGGCTTAGCGGCTTAGAAAAAGGGGGGGAAAGGGGGGAAACCCGCAGGAACTCACAAAACATTTTCGTCTTGCGAAGCAAGCCCATAGGAAATTCGTTTTGCGAAGCACCTCCAAAACGGAAAACCCTTTTGTCTAGTGGGTTTTCCGTCTTGCGAGGCATTCGTCTTGCGGGGCACCACTGTACATGAGAATTTCATACAGTCAAACAGAATGCCTGGCTGCACCTTAAGGCAAACAGGAAGACCCACCCACCCACCCAACCTACCTACCTACCTACCTACTTCCTTCCTTCCTTCCTTCCTTGCTTCCTTGCTTCCTTGCTTCCTTGCTTCCTTTCTCCCTCCCTCCCTCTCTCTCTTTCTCTCTCTCTCTCCACACTCTTCCACACCAGGTTCCCTTTTAAACCGATGACAGCCAATCAACTGACAGCATATTACTGCTGAGTCTTATTACTGCTGAGTCTTTCTGACTCAGCACTTCCATAGAAAGCATTGCATCAGCCAGCTACATCGGCTAGCAAACTCAAGCCTGCAGACTTACTATCTCACACAGCATTCTGTGAATCCCGACACACACAAACAAAAGCTGTTACTTTTTAAGACTCTTCAGGGGCGAAACAGGTCACAAACTCCGGCACCCTGTCTAACTCTTGTGCGCAACACCACGACACTTCATTTGATCCAACTTATCCTTTGTTGATATCTACAGGAGCCTGGCTAAAGGAACATTTGAAGACTGTATCTTCCTTCTGGACACAATTTGAATGAGTTTTCTGTTTGTGGCTTCTGTAGTAGATCTTGTACATAGCTCTCTCAATTTTTGGATTATTAATATAAGATTTAGAGCGTAGAATGGTTTTTTAGTGTTTTGTGTGCCGCTTATGAGCTGCTTACTTTATACTGGTTACTTTTTAAGAGGCATAGCTAATTCTATTTAGGATTTATTCTCTCTACCCTGAGGATTATACTATACTGTGAGCCCCGTGCAAATATTCTGAGAGGCAGAGTCGGTGTGTGGGTGTGTGGGTTTAAAGATGAAACATTGCTGGTTGAATGGCCCCCTGTCAGGAATTCTTTAACTGTGATTCCTGCTGCTGCCAGTCCATGTTGACAGTATTGAGCTTAGGTGGAGCAATAGTCTGAGACTCTATAAAGCAGCTTATGCATGTAAGGCTTGCAGTTTGGCTGAAGAGGGCTTCCTATAGATCAGTACAGGGTCAGGTTTAAGGTGCTGGTTTTGACCTTTAAATACCTATGCGGCCTAGGACCCGCGTACCTACAGGACCACCTCTCCTGGTATGCCCCGTGGAGGACCTTAAGGTCCACAAATAACAACACTTTTGAGGTCCCAAGTTGCAAGGTGGTTAGATTGGTCTCAACTAGGGCCAGGGCCTTTTCAGTACTGGCCCCGACTTGGCGGAACGCTCTGTCACAAGAGACTAGGGCCCTGCGGGACCTGACATCTTTCCGCAGGGCCTGCAAGACAGAGCTGTTCTGCCTGGCCTTTGGTTTGGACTCAGTCTGACCTTTATGTTTCCCTCCCCTTATGGTTTTGATGAGGCAGCATTTTAAATTGCATTTTAACCTGTATTTTAAATTGTGTCCCCCCCCATTATATTTTTACTGTAATTTTGCTGTTGTTAGCCGCCCTGAGCCTGGCTCTGGCCGGGTAGGGCGGGGTAGAATTTTTTTTTTTTTAATTATTATTATTATTATTATTATTATTATTATTATTTCTGGCGATAACTAGCCTACTGGTCACCTTTAGTGGGCAGGAATATTTTGCAGGTGACCAAGCTTCACAGCTTTTGTAAACTGGATGTTATTGGGGGGTGGGGGTCTGTTTGGCTGGTTTTCTTCCCAGGTTGCCAATTAGCTACTGGTTGCTCAGTACATGTCGGCAGGCAGATTTGCAACCCGGACTGGTTCCGGCCAGAGGTATGAAATTTCTCCAGGTCTGAGTCCCGGAGGCAAAATGTCCCTTAAAGGGTGCAAATCCAGGATTTGTATACTTATGGGAATCAAGGAAGGCAGTGGATTCTGGGTGCGACTTAGCTTTTAGTTCCCCCTGGTGAGGAATATGGGCTGGTGGTAGGAGGATCTTGGCACCTGGGCAGGTTTATAAAGGGAGAAAGCACCTTTCAGGTGATGCAACAAACTAATTGGATTCTTCATCTCCCTCTTTCCCTCCTCTCACCTCCCCAAATATTTCTGCATGCCCAGAAAACATGGCCGAGGCTAAGGCTGGCTCTGGGAAGGTGGTTCTTTTCAGCCAGAAAAAACGAGGGGGTCTCACCTACCGCATCCCGGCGCTGCTTTACCTGCCCTCCGAGTCCACCTTCCTGGCGTTTGCAGAGGAGCGCTCATCCCCCCGAGACGAAGATGCTAAATTCCTGGTGATGAGGCGAGGGCGGAAGGAAGGAACGTCCGTTCAGGTAACGCCAGGAGCAGAAAGCGTAACGCTGTTATTCTTCCCTGCATGTTTCTTTTCTTTCTTACTCTATACAATAAATGTAAGGCTGTCGTCACGCAGCAGTTTATGGGCCTGCCAATATGCGGCCACACCAACTCCAGCGTGACAGCAGGGTGGCAGGCAGCTCAGGTAAGCTGTTTAATGAAGGTGGGGAGGTGCTCTGCACACTATGTATGGGGGGGGAATGCTTTCTGAAGCAACTCCCCCCATCTCCTTTAGAAGTGGATGGGGCTTGGGGCGATGCCAAGTAGCTGGTGATGAGGCAAGGGCGGAAGGAAGGAATGTATGTCAAGCTAAGAGCAAAGGTGATCCAGAAACTACAATTACTCCAGAACGCGGCAGCTAGACTGGTGACTGGGGGCGGCCGCTGAGACCACTTAACACCGGTCTTGAAAGATCTACATTGGCTCCCAGTACGTTTCCGAGCACAATTCAAAGTATTGGTGCTGACCTTTAAAGCCCTAAACGGCCTCGGTCCAGTATACCTGAAGGAGCGTCTTCACCCCCATCATTCTGCCCAGACACTGAGGTCCAGCTCCGAGGGCCTTCTGGCGGTTCCCTCATTGCGAGAAGCAAAGCTACAGGGAACCAGGCAGAGGGCCTTCTCGGTAGTGGCGCCCGCCCTGTGGAACGCCCTTCCAGTAGATGTCAAAGCGATAAACAACTACCTGACATTCAGAAGACATCTTAAGGCAGCCCTGTTCAGGGAAGTTTTTAATGTGTGACATTTTGATGTAATCTTTGTTGGAAGCCGCCCAGAGTAGCTGGGGAGGCCCAGCCAGATGGGCGGGGTGCAAATAATAAAGTATTATTATTATTATTATTATTATTATTATTATTATTATTATTAATGGTTAGGGGTCCCTTTACCTTTTATACATTTTAATCCGCTAACTTGCATCTTGTGATCCGCCCTGAGATCTGCAGACGAAGGAAGGTATGCAGATTTAATTAATGATAATGATTCCAGGTTGGATGTGAAGTGCGCAGAGACATTACCCCGAGAGCAAACCCTTTTGTCCCTTCTCTGTTTCAGAGCCAGTGTGGTGTAGTGGTTAAGAGCGGTAGTCTCGTAATCTGGTGAACCGGGTTCGCTTCCCCGCTCCTCCACATGCAGCTGCTGGGTGACCTTGGGCCAGTCACACTTCTCTGAAGTCTCTCAGCCCCACTCACCTCACAGAGTGTTTGTTGTGGGGGAGGAAGGGAAAGGAGAATGTTAGCCGCTTTGAGACTTCTTCGGGTAGTGATAAAGCAGGATATCAAAGCCAAACTCTTCTTCTTCTTCTCTCCAGTGGGGTCCTCAGGAGCCCCTGCCGATGGCCACACTCCCCAAATACCGCACCATGAACCCCTGCCCGGTTCACGAGGAGAAGAGCGGAACCACTTACCTGTTCTTCATCTGCGTTCTGGACCACATCACAGCCCGGCGGCAGATTGCGACGGGGAGGAACGCCGCCAAGCTCTGCTACGTCTCCAGCCAAGATGGCGGCCGCACCTGGAGCCAGGTGGTGGACTTAACCAGGCAGATGTTTGGAGGCGACCGGAGAAAGTGGGCCACCTTTGCCGTCGGGCCGGGCCACGGCGTGCAGCTCGGCTCCGGGCGCCTGGCGGTCCCGGCCTACGCCTACCGCACCAGCAAACGTTGCTTTTGCTTCTGCCCGCTCTGCTGCGCAGCTCCCCATTGCTTCGCGTTGCTCAGTGACGACGGAGGGCGCAGTTGGGCACGGGGCCAGCTTCTTGAGGACTTGCGAGCCACCGAGTGCCAGGTGGCCGAGATCAACCGCCAGGATGGAAGCCGCTTACTGTACGTCAACGCCCGGCATTCGGGTTGGAGCCGCTGCCGCGCTGAGGCCTTCAGCGCCGATAATGGAGGCCATTTCCAGAAGCCCTTTCTTTGCAAGCAGCTGCCTGAGCCACCCCACGGGTGCCAGGGCAGTGTGGTGAGTTTCGCCCCGGCGCCGAAACCCTCGGATCGGGGCCTAGAGGAAGGCGCTGGCGAATCGGCGTGTCTGCTGGGTGTCGATCCTTCCTTGGCCCCTCGCAAGAGGAGCACCAAGTCGTGGCTGGTCTTCTCCCACCCCACAAACAGCCACAAGCGTTCGGATCTGGGCATCTACCTGAACCCCTCTCCGTTGGAGAAGGGGTGCTGGGCAGCCCCTTGGGTGCTGAACAAAGGGCCCAGCGGGTATTCGGACCTGGCCGTGTGCCAGGAGGAGGGCAAGCCAGTGATGTTTGGGTGCCTGTTTGAGTGCGGGGCGGCGACTGCATGCGAAGAAATTGCCTTTCAGCTTTTCAGCGACGTTGAGCTTCTGAAGAACCTAAGGCCTGGGAATCGTAGAGTCGCAGAGCAGTAAGGGACCCCGAGGGTCATCTAGTCCAACCCACTGCAATGCAGGAATCTCAACTAGAGCATCCATGGCAGATGGCCATCCGATCTCTGCTTAGAAACCTCCAAGGAAGGAGAGTCCACCATCCTCTAGAGATGGAGGATCAGCCAGCAGCACCAACAGCCAGGAACGATGGGAATTATAGTTCAGCACTGGGGAAACCCAGCCAGATGGGTGGGGTATAAATAAATTATTATTATTATTATTATTATTATTATTATTATTATTATTATTAATTATGGAGTGCCACAGTTAGTCATCCCCTGATCTAAGGGAAGGGTGTTCATACCTGCAGAGGCCCTTTGACCTTAAAACGGCCCAGTTGATTTCTCCATAACTTCATGGGTTGTGCAGATCTTGGGTGTAATTTTGCAAAAAGATCAGAGTCACCCCAAAAGCAAGGCAGTGCTTGTTCCTATGTGCTTGCAGGGGGTTCCTTGGATATGCAGAAATGTATATGTTAACAGTTTTTTTTAAAAAAAACCCCAAACATAATAAGCCCTTGAGCTTCCAGGTTCTGTGGGGTGTTAAAGGCCCAGAGACACAGGAGATCCAGAGTAGGTCATCTCATTCTCTCTCCTGGTATGCTCCACAGAGGACCTTAAGGTCCATGAATAACCATAGTTTAGAGGTCCCGGGCCCTAAGGAAGTCAGATTATCCTCCACCAGGGCTAGGGCCTTCTCAGTGATGGCTCCGACCTGGTGGAATGCTCTGTCCCATGAGACTAGAGCCCTTCAGAATTTAACTTCCTTCCGCAGGGCCTGTAAGACAGAGCTATTCCACCTGGCTTTCAATTTGAACTTAGCCTGATCTTTTATTCCCCTTCCTTCCCTCGCCCTCCCCTTTTTATGAAGATTACCCACTCTGGGATCCCACAGCCCTGGTCTCCTCGCTGGCCCAAATAGGACTAATTTAGCCAGCTAGCCCTGGTGATCATCTAATGTTTATTGGATGGATTTCCCCCTAAATTGATTTTTGAATTCTGAATTTATTATTCACGTTTTATACTGTATATTATGCTGTTTTTTGTTGCATCAATTAAGCGTTTAAAATCTGTTGTTAGCTGCCCTGAGCCCGGTTTTCTAAACCAGGAAGGACGGGGTATAAATAAATTATTATTATTATTATTTTCCACAAACGTTTCTTCTGTTGTATGCTGGTGTGAAAATATATGGTTTTTTTTTTTTTTATAAATCTCTTAGAACACAATGGACATGCACACCTCAGCCAGCAACATATATTTCCATGTAAGTTATCTTCCTGGTGTGTTCCCTTTCAGAGTTAGTCAATTTCCAGAATTTCCTGTTTTGCAGCAAAACCCAGCCAAGTTTATGCCTCGTCTGTGACTAAAACCCTATTGCCTAGACGGAAAGCAGTCGTGGGTGTGCATTTGCTGAAACAGAATGTTCAAGATAAATGCATGTTTTAATCATTATTGCCAAACAATGAATTATCCACCATGCTTTTTGTTACGGCTGGTTACACTATGTGTTACATCTTTGTCTTGAGAACAATAAACAAGCAGAAAGTAGTGTTAGACAGTTGCAAAGCTTTAACTTTAGCCTTGTCAAACTTTTCAAAAGTTGCGTCGTATGTTCTCCGAAGCGTTTCCCTTAAAGAAAATTAAACAGTCGCAATCACCTTGCTGCAAGGCAGAAATAAGCAACTTAAAAACATATCAGCTTAAAACAAATCGAAGCCATATTGAATTGTTGGGAGGCGATAATTTCCGTGGCGATGTCAAATAAACAGATACAGTGGTACCTTGGTTCTCAAACACCTTGGAACCCAAACACTGCAAACACCGAAGGAAGTGTTCCAGTTTGTGAACTTTTTTCGGAAGCCGAATGTGCTCCCTTTTGAGTGTTACGCTTCCGATTTGAGTGCCACCCTTCCGTTTTGAGTCTTACACTGAGGTCTGTCTGTTTTTGCCTTTTTGTTTTTGCGGCTCTTTGTTTTGTTTTCATGTCTGTGTGGAACCCAGTTCAGCTACTGATTGATTGATTGTGTGACTGCAGTACATTGTTTATTGCTTTCATTTTTATGGATCAATGATCTCGTTAGATAGTAAAATCCATGTTGAATTGCTGTTTTAGGGTGTGTTTTTTAAAGTCTGGAACGGATTAATCCGTTTTGCATTACTTTCTATGGGAAAGCACGCCTTGGTTTTGGAACGCTTTTGGTTTTGGAACGGACTTGCGGAACGGATTAAGTTTGAGAACCAAGGTACCACTGTATTGCAAAATGCTGTCTATAACAGGGGCCACCCTTCTTCTGATCAGCTTGTACCCGGAACATCCTTCCCTTCACTGGAGTGATGGATTTCCTTGACCTCCTGTCTGTGCTAGCTTCTCAGCACACAGCATCTGGGAATGAAGAGGAAACGAGTCTTTTTCAGAATTGCAGTCACCAAGGGCAGTCTCAGAAGGACAAGGCTGCAGGTTGTTGAAAGGTCACCCTGCCTGGTGCCCAAAGCACTGTCCCACACCCTGCCCCCCACATTGTCCTGAGCCTCCCAAATATTGGGCTATTTCGCTGGATTCAAAGTTGGAGAGGTGGAAAGAAGCCATGCAACAATCACAGAGACCTAGGTAGTGTTTGGACTTAATGTAAAGGGGTTTTCTCTCCCCGTAGATCTTTCCCCCTGCTTTCCTTTCCCCCCAATGCTTAGCGGAAACTGGCCCCCACGCCAGGAAGGCAGCCCTGAACCAATGGGCGGTAAAATGGCAAATTCAATTCGACCTAAACAAAATTGATGCACGTCGGAGCAAAATATCTTATCAGCTGGTGGTGTGTAGTGAGTGATCAGGTGGGATTGCTATGAGGAATTATAAAAAATATGGAAGAAGCTATTTGTGTCCGCGATGAAAGACTTGCGTTGACTGGGTTTGAGCCATTTTGATACGATTTCTGATCAATCCATGTCTCTGCATCTTTGTCCTATTTCTCTACACCTGACAGGCACGTATAAGCATTCTAAATACACAGGCCAGTTGCTTCATCAGGCACCCTGGGTCATAAAGATGATAGTTAGCTTTGATGTAGTTTAATCTTTAGGTAGATTTTAAGGGCCAGGAGGCGGGTGGCGCTGTGGGTTAAACCACAGCGCCTAGGACTTGCCAATCAGAAGGTCGGCGGTTTGAATCCCCACGACGGGGTCAGCTCCCATTGCTCGGTCCCAGCTCCTGCCAACCTAGCAGTTCGAAAGCACGTCAAAGTGCAAGTAGATAAATAGGTATCGCTCCGGCGGAAAGGTAAATGGTGTTTCCGTGCGCTGCTCTGGTTCGCCAGAAGCGGCTTAGTCATGCTGGCCACATGACCCAGAAGCTGTACGCCGGCTCCCTCGGCTAATAAAGCAAGATGAGCGCCGCAACCCCAGAGTCAGTCTCGACTGGACCTAATGGTCAGGGGTCCCTTTACCTTTAAGGGCCAGGAAGAGAGTTCACAAGGAGATGGTAAATACTCTTTCCTTGCCATATTTCCTTCCTTCCTTCCTGTTTATGACCTGAATGCATTCCTCTAGTCCTGTTTTATTTACTCTCAGATTGTGTATGCATGCTCAGAGTAGTCTTTGCAGTTAAAAGAATTTCTTCTGATCTGACTTTGTCCCACGTGGGGTTTTTTGAAATGCTCAGAGGAAATCTGATTGGTTCTTACGAACACTGTGTAAAAAGTTCTTTTGTGAATAAAACGACCTGGGCTGAGGGGTGGAGAGGAATTATTATACCCACTCCTCGCAGAGTCTTGCTGGTCAAAGCCTCTGTGTGTATTTTATTAATCAGAGTCCAATCCTTCATTGCTTTGGGAACATCACAGTGGTGAGGGACCATGAACGAACAAGACCTTGGGGTCACAATGGACCAAGGCAGGCGTTAACAAGCGTGATGAGACTTTAATGTGCTCACAAACATTAAACAATCAACCCACAAGGAGAACAGCCATACCTATAGTGACGTGGGCAACCGTGAACACCGAGGTGGATCTCGTAAGCCAGGCAGGAGCGACGGCAGAGACCTCTCCAACTGGCACAGGTCCGTGTATTCAGTAGGATTCCCATCTCCTGTCCAGCTAGGATATAGGAAGTCACAACAATGAAGGTTAAAAAGTGATGACAAACCTAGACAGCATCTTAAAAAGCAGAGACATCACCTTGCCAACAAAGGTCTGTATAGTTAAAGCTATAGGTGGCCCTATAAGTTGCTCCTCCAAATCTCTGTCTGCCCCTCTCCAGATCTTCAGGCGCGCTGGCAGGCGACAACAGGAGTCTGCCAACAGCTGAAGAATCAGAGGTTCCCCATTCCCACTTTAACTAGAGATGGCAGGGATTGGACCTGAGATGTTCTGAGAGCACGGCAGGCACCCAGTGCTGCCCTAATACAAAACTAACAAAACTGGCAAAATGGATTTCAACAGGGACAATTTTCAGATTCTGCACTTAGGCAGGAGTAACCAGATGAACCAAAGGTCCGTATAGTTAAAGCCATGGTTTTCCCAGTAGTGATGTATGGAAGTGAGAGCTGGACCATAAAGAAGGCTGATCGCCAAAGAATGGATGCTTTTGAATTCTGGTGCTGGAGGAGACTCTTGAGGGTCCCATGGACTGCAAGAAGATCAAACCTATCCAATCTTAAGGAAATAAGCCCTGAGTGCTCACTGGAAGGACAGATCCTGAAGCTGAGGCTCCAATACTTTGGCCACCTCATGAGAAGAGAAGACTTCCTGGGAAAGACCCTGATGTTGGGAAAGATGGAGGGCACAAGGAGAAGGGGACGACGGAGGACGAGATGGTTGGACAGGGTTCTCGAAGCTATGAACATGAGTTTGACCAAACTGGGGGAGGCAGTGGAAGACAGGAGTGCCTGGCGTGCTTCCGTCCAGGGGGTCACGAAGAGTCGGACAAGACTAAACGACTAAACAACAACAACAAATGGTTGGTAATTCTCCTTCCCTCCCACTGGACCAGCAAGATGATTGAAGGAGGTGGGAGCACCCTTGTGCAAATTAATTGAAAAAAAGCATGTTTTCTATCTTACTCCTAATCTTGTACTCAAAACAAACACGAAAAGTCAGTTGGTCATTGTGGTGTCAGAAGCCTGCAGCCAATAGAAGGAATGATGTGCTTGCCACAATATATTGAGGTTCTACGAAAGAGAGTTATTCCAGAGCTGGTAAAGAGGTATCCTGACAGTACTGGGATATTGCAGCAGGACCTAGCTCCCTGTCACGCATCGAAAGTGGTGAAGAAATTCACGACAGAGCAGCAAAGACAGGTACTTGATTGGCCAGGGAATTCCCCGGACGTAAATCCCATTGAGAATTTGTGGGCTGTTATGCAAAAGATGCCTCTGTTCTATAGACTGTATGACTATGGAGAAGCTCATTCAGGCGCTGATTCAAGTGTGGTACAGGGATCCCAAAATCAACAGTGACTGTTTGAAACTAGTAGACTCCATGCCAAACCGTGTTCAAATGCTGCTTAAAAATAGCAGAGGTCATATCTATTACTAATGTATGTATATGTGAGTTTTGTCCATGTATACATGAGTTTTGTCCAATAAACTACCTTGCTTGTTTCAATTAATTTGCACAAGGGTGTAGGCATCAGTAGCAGCGGGACAAATGTCCCATTTGTGCAATGAGTGGGCCGGCTCACCATTTCATGTCACCAACTTTGTACTGAATCGCAACGTATTTCGTGCTTGCTTTTTTTTTACAGAGGTTGTTTTATTGTTGGTTTTGCGTTGTATAGGAATATTTTGTAAATCGAATAAACAAATAAAGCAAGCCCATCTTCACACAGAGGGGATTGTTGATAGAACCTGAGTGCCGGAACTAATGTTGTGTCGCCCCAATTAATTCCTGCAGATTAGCTCACAAAGCCCAGACATTTTTTTTCCGTTGCAGCTGCTTTTCCCGGCCAATGTTTTTACAAAGGATGGCTTGTCCGTGTCTCAAATGGTGCCTGCGGTCTAAACCAGTGTGATTCATCTGAGCTTCTATTTGAGAGATTTATCACAGGGGTGTTCTTAGAGTGAACACAACTGAGATCAAGCACATGTTCAGCTAAGCAATTGAAATTCAGGTCACCAAATTAAAACTGAATTGGCACTTTTAAGCACTGCCCCCCCCCCCAAAAAATCAGAGTTTTTGTGATAAGGAAAGTTGTGGGAAAATGCAAAGGAAATTGTGGGATACCATTTGTTTTGATGAAATGCCATCGAACCACCACACGCACACACACACACATCCCAGAAACAAATTAGGATAAATGCTCATTAAAGAGACAAGCTTGCCTAAACTCCCCACAAACTGCGCAAACAAATCAGGAAGAATTCTCAGTAAACAGGTCCGGAAGTATAATGATATCAAGGAGAGATTTGGACTAAAATGTTGACCAATTTTCATGAGGATTTAAAAATAAATAAACCACAGACCGCTGCAGAAATGCAAAGAACTGCATTTAAGTTTGGAAAAGTGAGAAACTGAATATTTTATTATTTTATTTATTCAACTTACATATTTTTCTGTCTATAAGATGCCCCCATGTATAAGAGGCCCCCATGTTGTGGGACTTGGATTTAAAAAATGGGGGAAAGATGTATCCGTGTATAAGATGCCCCCTAATTTTTGACATTATTTTTTAGGGGGGAAACCTGGTCTTATACATGGAAAACTACTGTATACACCGCCCTATACCCAGAGGTTTCATTTTATTTCTTTTTTTCTCTCATATTTTGGAAATGTACATCCAGGTTTTTTCCCCTTTAAATTTTTGGGGGGCCCCAAGAGAGTGGGGCCCTAAGCTATAGCTTGTTTGGCTTATACATAAATCTGGCCCTGATCCTAGCTGACAGCATAGTGGTCTACAAGATCTCTCTGGTGGTCCCAGGGAGATGCCAAGCATTGAGCCTAATACAGTGGTACCTTGGGTTACAGACACTTCAGGTAACAGACTCCGCTAACCCAGAAATAGTACCTCGGGTTAAGAACTTTGCTTCAGGATGAGAACGGAAATCGCGCGGTGGCAGCAGGAGGCCCCATTAACTAAAGTGGTACCTCAGGTGAAGAACATTTTCAGGTTAAGAACGGACCTCCGGAACGAATTAAGTTCTTAACCCAAGGTTAAGTTCTTAACCACTGTAATAATACCATTATTGTCAATGTACAACCTGTGTACAATAAAATTAACTGAGCCTCCCTCCCCCCCCCCCAAAAAAAACACTCAGTCTCATTGCACTCTGTGTGCTTGTCACACAACACACCAACCCTGAAAGTCAGTTGCACTATATAGTGGACGCTCGGGTTGTGACCGTGATCCGTGCGGGAGGCACATTTGCAACCTGCAGCGTTCACAACCCACAGCGGTGCGTCCGCACACGCGTGGGTTGCGATTCGGCGCTCATGTGCAAAGCACGATTTAGCACTTCGCATGCGTGACCCCCGAAACCCGGAAGTAACCCGTTCTGGTACTTCCAGGTTTCGGCAGGTCCATAACCCGAAAAACGCAACTTGAAGCGTCTGCAACCCGAGGTATGACTGTATTATTTTGTGTTCAGCAGCCTAACGGCCCATGGATAGAAACTGTTTTTTAGCCTGTTGGTACGACTGATTAGACTTCTATATCTCCTGCCTGAGGGTAGAAGATTGAAGAGGTGCTGGCCGGGGTGTGAAACGTCCCTGAGAATTTTTCTCGCTCTCCTAAGGCATCGATCCCGTGCGATGTCATCAGGGTACAGCCCATAATATCATGTGCTGTGTTCACCACCCTCTGTCTACATGCTAAACCAATCCTGTATCACTGAGCTAAAATAACAGAGGCCCTCAGTGGCAAGGCACCCTAAAATGCAGGGCAATTAGACAAAAAAAAAAATAAAAAAAATCCTATCCCTTCAGCAGTGAAAAGAAGACCTGTCAACAAAGACTATTTCTCCCATGACAAGTTGAGATACAGTGGTGCCTCGCAAGTTGAAATTAATCCGTTCCGTGAGGCTCTTTTTCGTCTTGCGAAGCAAGCCCATTGACAGCGGATTAGCGCTATTAGCGGTTTAGCGGCTTTTAGCGATCAGCTGATAAGTGGCTTAGCGGCTTAGGAAAAGGGGAGAAAAGGGGGGAAACCGCAGGAACTCGCAAGACATTTTCGTCTTGCGAAGCAAGCCCATAGGGAAATTCGTTTTGCGAAGCGCCTCCAAAACGGAAAACCCTTTCGTCTAGCGGGTTTTCCGTCTTGCCAGGCATTCGTCTTGCGGGGCACCACTGTATTTCCCTTTAAGACAGAGACTTCCTTTTGCATCTGGTCACTGGAAGATACAGTATTTTCCACTCCATAAGACACACTTTTTTCTTCCTAAAAAGTAAGGGGAAATGTCTGTGCGTCTTATGGAGCGAATGCGTGGTCCCTGGAGCTGAATTGCCCAGGGGCAAAAAGCAGATCATGCTTAAAAAAAAAAAATAGGGCCCAAAAACGTGGTTACAAAGCACAGATCCACATGGATTCTCAGGATTTTTGCATTGGGCTACCCCAAACTTCCCATCAAATCACATGTCTGTGGCCACAGCATGAGCCACAAAAATCATACATCCACTGTTTCGTTCAGAATTTTTTTCTTCTTGTTTTCCTCTAAAAACTAGGTGTGTCTTATGGTCAGGTGTGCCTTATACAGCGAAAAATGCAGTACTTACCGATGAATCCTAGCAGCGCCAGCAAAAGAAGCAGCTGTGGTCCGAACGCTTTCATGGTTCTGCGTCGATCGGGTGCTAATATTTCGGCCGGCTCCCATCCAACCATCCCAGCTCCCTGGACTTTTATCCTTTGGGGGCCCCCCCTGCAAAAAGGTGGACTTTGGCACACTCGTGCCGCATCGTGACTCAGAGAGGCCAGGATTTAGGAATTAGCTTCGGCATTGTATAGTGCCTGACCGCATGCATGTTTACTCCAAACTCAATTATTCTGCGGAATTCATTAGTGCGCACACCCAAGCGGGCAAATAGAGGTCAGTCGTGAAATTTACTAGATGACCCCGGGGCAAGTCACTGCCGCTCAGCTTCACCCACCTCGCACAGTTGTTGTGAGGATATTAAAATGAAGTAGGATGTTAAAATGAAGTAGGAATGAAATGAAGTGATCTCTAACAATAAGGTTAAAAAGGAATATGCAAAAAATGGCTTGATAATTAGATGAGAAATAGAATGATATAATATGTTTAAGATAAAGAACGAAGATAAAACAAGGAGGGAAAAATTTGCTGAATTAACTATTTGAATTGGAATACAAAGGAGGGAGGTGTGAGGAAGTCACGGAAATAAGTAAATGAATTATAGGTCAGAGAAAGAGGGATTTGTTTTTAATCTGTTCTTATTTTCCCTTTGGTTTTTTCCCCCTGTACTTTGTATTTTTTTTTCATTTTTTTTGGATCATGTAATTTCTTTTTTTGTGTTCTTTTTTATTTTTTATTTTTTCTTGGAAATTTCAATAAATATTATTCTATTAAAAAAAAAGAAGAAAAAGAGAGGGAGACCCAGGCCACCTTGAGCTCCTTGGAGCGATGGGATATGAAACATAATTATTATAATAATATTTATACCCTGCCCTCCCCGGCTAGAGCCAGGCTCAGGGCAGCTAACAACAGTAAAATTTCAGTAAAAACATAATGGGGGGAGGAACCAATTTAAAATTGACATCTTTCTGCGGAAAGATGTCAAGTCCCGCAGGGCCCTGGCCTCTTGTGACAGAGTGTTCCACTAAGTCGGGGCCAGTACTGAAAAGGCCCTGGCCCTAGTTGAGACCAATGTAACCACCTTGCGACTTGGGACCTCCAAAGTGTTGTAATTTGTGACCTTAAGGTCCTCCGTGGGGCATACCAGGAGAGGCGGTCCCATAGGTATGAGGGTCCTAGGCCGCATGGGGCTTCAAAGGTCAAAACCAGCACCTTGAACCTGACCCTGTACTCCACCGGGAGCCAGTGCAGCTGGTAAAGCACTGGATGAATGTGATCCCGCCTGGAGGTGACCGTCGCGTGGATCACAGTGGCCAGGTCAGGGCGAGAGAGGTAAGGAGTCAACACAAGGAGAGCCCCAGGTTAGCAATGTCTGGATTTCAACACTGCTGTCTGGGCATGCGTGAGCCCTTATTATATCACAAAGCAGAAATCGAGCAAATCAGCAGAACTGTGCTCTATTCACGCTTTTGTCTCCCCTTTCCTGGCCTTGGGCACATCCCATGACTGTCCTTGCTGCAAAGTCTGCTTGCCTTGTCATTGCCAGGCTTATTTGATTCATTAGGGATAATAATAATAATAATAATAATAATGGAAATAACTGGCAGAATCCGATACCGAGAAGAGTCGGTGGAAGAGGATTGGAAAAAATTTAAAAACTATTTGCAGAAATATTGTAAAATCAATGAAAGTTAAAGTTAAAGTTAAAGTGATGTTGGATTGAAACGAAGTGGTTTTAGCAATAAGGTTAGAATGGATTCGCAAAAATAGATTGATAACAGATGAAAATATAAAGTTACAATGTGTTAAGATATTGGATTAAGATTAATACAAAGTGGGAAAGGAATTGGAATACAGAAAAGGGAGGTGTGAGGGGGTCAGGGAAATAAGTAATGAAGTATAAGCTATGAAAAGATGGATTTGCTTTTAACTTTTTGTTTTTTTTTATTATGTATTCTGTAACTCTTTTTTGTACTTTTGTAATTCTGTATTTTTTATTTTTATTTTTTTTGACACCTATTTTGTAATTTTATTTACTTTTCTAAAACCTTAATAAATATAATAATAATAATAATAATAATAATAATAATAATAATAATAATAATAATTGTTGTTGTTTAGTCGTTTAGTCATGTCCAACTCTTCATGACCCCATGGACCAGAGCATGCCAGGCGCTCCTGTCTTAATAATAATAATAATAATAATGAATTATTATTAATACCCCACCCATCTGGCTGGCTTTCCCTAGCCACTTGTGGCGGCTCCCAACAGAATACTGGGAGTGGCTAAGGAAACCCAGCCAGATGGGCGGGGTATAAGTAATATATTATTATTATTATTATTATTATTATTATTATTATTAGGATATTGACTGGGTGGAAGGTGTGCAGAAATCTGGAAATCGGGCCGTATGAGGAACAGTTGAAGGAGCTGGGTGTGTTTAGCCTGGAAAAGAGGAGAGTGATAGAGGATATGATAGCTGTTTTCAAATACAGTGGACTTTTGGGTTACGTTACCTTTGGATAACATAACTTTCGGGTTGCAAATGTAACAAACCTGGAAGTGTATTCTTCTGGGTTTCACCGCTCACGCATGCGCAGAAGCAGCGCCTCTGCTTACGTAATTTTCAGGGTGCGTACAGACCCCCGGAACAAATTACATTCCAGAGGGTCCACTGAATCTGAAAAATATTATTATTATCAGAAGCAGTCCAACATTTTAGGAAATATTTGTTTATACTCTAAAAGGCAGCCTAGTAATTCTGATGATGAGCAGAGATTTAGGGGGCGGCAGAATCTTTCACACATCTGAAAACCCTACTCTAATGCCCCCCCCCCCAAATGCACATATAGTGGTACCTCTGGTTACGAACTTAATTCGTTCTGGAGGTCTGTTCTTAACCTGAAACTGTTCATAACCTGAGGTACCACTTTAGCTAATGGGGCCTCCTGCTGCACGATTTCTGTTCTCACCCTGAAGCAAAGTTCTTAACCTGAGGTACTATTTCTGGGTTAGTGGAGTCTGTAACCTGAAGCGTCTGTAACCTGAAGCCTCTGTAACCCAAGGTACCTCTGTACATTCAGCCCAGGCCTACCAAATATGCTCTGCTTGTTCTTCAAGCGCTTCCCACAAGGGGGCATCCTAGGCATTCATGTTCAGATCCCAAGGATAACTGCCTGCAAAGTTCAGGGATTATTTTTTTGCTCAGAAATTCAGGGCATCGCCATGCTGTCCAAGCCTCCATCGTCTGCACAGAGGCTTCTCCTGTGTTTACCTCTCAGAAATTTAGAGCAAATGAAAGCAGCCGGGAGGATAGAATCTCCAGCAAGGTGGAACGTAAGAAGAGCATAAGAAGAAATTACTGGGTCAAGCTAATGACCTATCAAGCTCTGCTCCTCCTGCTCCAGAGGGTGGGACTCGAACTCGTGGCTCCAAGTGACAAGAAAGGAGATTCCAACTAAAAGTTAGGAAGAACTTTCTGGTGGTAAGAGCTGTTTGACAGTGGAACGGTCTCCATCGGGAGATGGTGGACTCTCTCCTTCCTTGGAGCTTTTAAAGCAGAGGTTGGATGGACATCTGTCATGGATGCGTCAGCTGAGATTCTTGCATTGCAGGGGGTCAGAGTAGATGACCCTTGGGATCCATACCCAACTCTTAAGATTCTATGATTCTAAGTCCAGAATCCTCTTCCCAAAGTGGCCAACCAGACGCCCTCAAGGGAAACCTGCAAACAGGATTTGAGCACAACGCTCTCCCCTCCTGTGGTCAGGGCCGGATTTAGGTTTGATGAGGCCCTAAGATACTGAAGGTAATGGGGCCCTTTATATGTCCAGCTGTCCTTTGTCAACAACAAACTGTCCCTGTTTTTCATGTTGAATATATGCTATACGGTAATTTATGGACCTGATAGGTATCTAAAGCCATTTGCACATGACAAAATATGTATTTTACCAAAGTAATTGTTGAACTGAAATACAATTAAGAAGTATATTAATAGTGAAATACAATTAAGAAGTATATTGGGGGGGGGCAAGAGAGTGGGGCCCTAAGCTATAGCTTGTTTAGCCTCTTCCTCCTCTTCCTCCTCTTCTTCTTCTTCTTCTTCTTCTTCTTCTTCTTCTTCTTCTTCAGCGATCCCTCGTAGCCGAGTAAGATTGTCTTCCATAAACACGGTTTTAGCAATGAGTCCGTAAGTGACTGTGGAGGCCAATTCTGGATCCACACGTTCTTCCACAGCGGGGACATGGGTTTCCAGGTGGGAGTTGATCCCAGTGTGGATTTGCCAAGCGTGCCTTCCTCTTAGCACGCTTCTCCCTTGCGTCCTGAGTTCGAGTGTCTTCAAAGCCCAGGACACCTTTGGTAAAGGCTGTTCTCCAACTGGAGCGCTCGCAGGCCAGTGTTTCCCAGCTGATGGTGTTTATACTACATTTTTGAAGATTTGCCTTGAGAGAGTCTTTAAACCTCTTTTGTTGACCACCAGCATTACGCTTTCCATTTTTAAGTTCGGAATAGAGTAGTTGCTTTATGTAAATCCGCCACTGGCTATGGTTTCCATCAATTGCAATTCAGAAGCATGCACCTTGTACACCTCCTTCGGGCAATTCCTTCAGACAAGCTGGTGCCAAATGTCTTGCTCTGCTTTCCATTGGACCCATCAGTGAGGCCGAGAGGGGGGTCTTGTTGTCTGGGTAACTCAGGACCTCCAGACACATGGACCAGGCTGCCTTATCCATCTTGCTCCATAATCTCTGCACCAGTGGCTTCCCAGTTAGCTAAGTACCGCAGAACCCCTGTTTTTCAAAACCAAGCCATGTGTGATGGCCTGGGACTCGGGCTCAGACTCGGAGCCGGAGAAGTCTCAGTCTGCACCGGATCCTTTGCCTCAGGCGGCATCTGAACCGAGTCTGGGGCCTGATTCTGAAGAGCCCCAGTCTGCACAGGTTCCCCTGCAACAAGCACCAGCTGGGCTGAGTCAGGGGCCTGAGCCTGCCCTGGCTCCAGATGCAAGGATGACCTCGTGGCCTCCAGCTGGGCCATCACTTACAGCTGCTCCACTACCGGTTGGGTCAGGGGAGGCTGAGGCGGCCCCTGGGTCTAGTAACCCACCGACGTCTCCCGAGCTGCAGAGACTGAGGTCTGAGAGAAGGAGAGACCTGAGTACTCGCAGGAGGAGTGCTCGCCTTTGGGCGAAAGAGGGAGGTGAGTCGCCGGGGGATCAGGACCGGCCGCTACCCCAACAGAGATAAAAGGCTAACGGACCCCACCCCAGGTTGCGGGAGCAACATTGCTGCATGCTAGATCCTGCCTGTTACCCTGTGCCTAACCTAGCCTGGTTTCCTGCCTTGGCCCTGTTGGACTGACTCTTCGCGGAATCCTTGGATTTGGGACCGGATCTGGACTGCTTGGCTCGGGTTAACCCCCCGGGCCCAGCACACCTTGGACCACCTCCTTTCGGAAATGTTGATATCTCTATGGTAGTTTTTGTTATGTGAATGGTTTCATGGACCCCCTGGGTGGGTTATGCAGACCTCCTGGGATCCACGGACCACCAGTTGGGATCTACTGCTCTACACTGTTGGCAGCAGCATGCCAAGTTTAAGAATCTAAGGAACATCTGCTGAATCCATGGCCCATGTAGTTCGGCATCCCAGTCTCACAGAGCCTGTCGGAAACCAGCAAGCAGAATTCGAACACAAGCCTTTCCCCCTTGCTGGTGTTTTCCAGCATAGCTCTGTTGGTAGGGCATGAGACTCTAATAATAATAATAATAATAATAATAATAATAATAATAATAATATATAACACCGGTCTTGAAAGACCTACATTGGCTCCCAGTACGTTTCCGAGCACAATTCAAAGTGTTGGTGCTGACCTTTAAAGCCCTAAACGGCCTTGGCCCAGTATACCTGAAGGAGCGTCTCCACCCCCATCGTTCTGCCCGGACACTGAGGTCCAGCTCCGAGGGCCTTCTGGCGGTTCCCTCCCTGTGAGAAGCCAAGTTACAGGGAACCAGGCAGAGGGCCTTCTTGGTAGTGGCGCCTGCCCTGTGGACACCCTCCCATCAGATGTCAAAGCGATAAACAACTACCTGACATTCAGAAGACATCTGAAGGCAGCCCTGTTCAGGGAAGTTTTTAATATGTGACATTTTAGTGTATTTTTCATCTTTGTTGGAAGCCGCCCAGAGTGGCTGGGGAAACCCAGCCAGATGGGCGGGGTACAAATAATAAATTATTTTATATATATATATATATATATATATATATATATATAATAATAATAATAATATAATAATAATAATAATAATAATAATAATAATATATATGATGTTTTCAAAACTGCAAAAACAGGAAAAGTACAATACAATTAATTAACCGATACATCAAATTATTTCCACCCTTCCATGGTTTCCTCAAATTATCTCTTACTGCTGCACATTATAATAATTGCAATCGTTCTTCCAGTCATTTTATTCTCATAACAATTTTTTTACTGCTGAGCTTACTCCAAACCAACTCGCGTTTTAACATGTTTGCAGCAATGGTTAAAGAAAACAATCTACAAATCGTTTCCAATTCCTCTTCAAGGATGGCCTCTTCTTCTTCTTCTTCTTCTCTGAAGAGCATGAGACTCATGGGTTTGAGCCCCACCTTGGGCGAAAGATTCCTGCCCTGCAAGGGGGGTTGGACTAGATGATCTTCAGGGGTCCCCTTCCAATGCTACAGTTCTGCGATTCTCTGAACTGGGATTCAGAAGCTGTGGAGGCAGAGCGTATAGGGATCATGGCTAGGAGCCATGGCTAGAACCCTCTCCTTCATGTTTCCAGGTGGGAGCCTTGAAGTCGTCAAGGACTGAACCCGGGACCTTCTGCATACCAAGCCCTGTTTAGGGAAGCTTTTAATATTTGGTGAATTATTGCATTTTAATATTTTGCTGGAAGCCACCCAGAGTAACTAGGGAAAGCCACCCAGATGGGCGGGGTATAAATAATAAATTACAGTGGACGCTCGGGTGGCGAAAGTGATCCGTGCGGGATCCACATTCACAACCCACAGTGGCATGTCTGCGCGGGTTGCAATTCGACTCTTCTGCGCATGCGCAAAGCACAATTTAGAGCTTCTGCGCATGCATGACCGCCAAAACCTGGAAGTAACCTGTTCCAGTACTTGCGGGTTTCAGCAATCCATAACCTGAAAAAACGCAACCTGAAGCGTCTGTAACCCGAGGTGTTGTTGTCGTTTAGTCGTGTCCGACTCTTCATGACACCTGGACCAGAGCACGCCAGGCACTCCTGTCTTCCACTGCCTCCCGCAGTTTGGTCAAACACTGTCCAACCATCTCATCCTCTGTCGTCCCCTTCTCCTTGTGCCCTCCATCTTTCCCAACATCAGGATCTTTTCCAGGGAGTCTTCTCTTCTCCTGAGGTGGCCAAAGGATTGGAGCCTCAGCTTCAGGATCTGTCCTTCCAGTGAGCACTCAGGGCTGATTTCCTTCAGGATGGAGAGGTTTGATCTTGCAGTCCATGGGACTCTCAAGAGTCTCCTCCAGCACCAGAATTCAAAAGCATCCATTCTTCGGCGATCAGCCTTCTTTATGGTCCAGCTCTCACTTCCATACACCACTACTGGGAAAACCAGAGATTTAACTATATGGAACCCAAGGTATGATGATGATGTATTATTATTAATTAATTATTATTAATTATTATTAATTATTATTAATTATTATTAATTATTATTATTATTATTAATTCTTATTCTTATTCTTATTCTTATTATTAAAGCAGATGCTCAGCCTCTGAGCCAAGGGAGGACTTTCCCATCTCCCCTCCCACCCCATTTTCAATCCTGGAGTAAACAGAGAGAGATAGACGGATTTCTGAGCAGCCCCAGCGAATCCTTGCCGGAGCTGTGCAGAGACTGGAGAGGGAGGCGGAAAACGCACAGCGGTTTTTACTGCCTCTTTCCCCATCTGGTTTCCATTCGGCTCATTTCTGCTGCTGCTGCTGCTGCGAGAGAAAGAGAGAGATTCAAGTGGACCGAGGGCGCGCAACAGCCGCGCAAAGGGATGCTCCGCTTGCGCCCATGACACCACCGACGCACCCTTGGCTTCGGGAGAGGGACTGGGTGGCACTGGAGGAGCTGGGTGGGTGCAGGAGAGGGGAGATTTTGGATCCCAGCCTGCGGGAGAGGAAGGGAGGCGGAGGCGAGAGACAGAGGCATTGTGCAGAAGAGTAAGGCGATGCTGTGGCCCGCGGTGGCGGCGGCAATGGTCCTCCTGGCCGGTCTCTCGCAGTGCGTCCAGGCAGAGACCTACACTTCCATGCTGAGCATCCGCCAGGCGCTCAGCACCGAGAGGGAGCTCCTGCGCTTTTTGCACACCTACCTGGAAGAGGAAGCCAAGAGGCTGGAGGACCTCAGGAGGTAAGGGCCGGGCTCTGTTTGCGGGGATCAAGCCCGGGAGGCTGGAATGGTAGAGTTGGAAGGAACACCCCCAGCCCCAGGGCTATGTAGTCCGACCCCCTCCATTGCAGGGAATCGCAGCTGAATAATCCCTGCCGGATAACCTTCCATTCTGCTGTCAAACAGTTCTGTCTACTCTTTTGCTTAGCCAGAATTTCCTTCTAGGCATTTGAACTGTTGGTTTGGGTCCCACCCTCTGGAACAGACGAAAACAAGCTTGCTCCATCCTCCAGGTGACAGCTCATCAGATATTTAAAATAATAATAATAAGGGACACAGGTGGCAGTAGGACGCGGGTGGCGCTGTGGGTTAAACCACAGAGCCTAGGATTTGCCAATCAGAAGGTCGGCGGTTTGAATCCCCGCAACGCAGTGAGCTCCCGTTGCTCGGTCCCAGCTCCTGCCCACCTAGCAGTTCAAAAGCACGTCAAAGTGCAAGTAGATAAATAGGTACCACTCCGGCGGGAAGGTAAATGGCGTTTCCGTGCGCTGCTCTGGTTCGCCAGAAGCGGCTTAGTCATGCTGGCCACATGAACCGGAAGCTGTACGCCAGCTCCCTCGGCCAATAAAGCGAGATGAGTGCCGCAACCCCAGAGTCGGTCACGACTGGGCCTAATGGTCAGGGGCCCCTTTACCTTTACCTTAATAATAATAATAATAATAATAATAATAATAATAATATAATTTATTATTTGTACCCCGCCCATCTGGCTGGGTTTCCCCAGCCACTCTGGGCGGCTTCCAACAAAGATTAAAAATACATTAAAATGTCACACGTTAAAAACTTCCCTGAATAGGGCTACCTTCAGATGTCTTCTAAACGTCAGGTAGTTGTTTATCTCTTTGACAACTGATGGGAGGGTGTCCCACAGAGCGGGTGCCACCACCGAGAAGGCCCTCTGCCTGGTTCCCTGTAGCTTTGCTTCTTGCCATGAGGAAACCGCCAGAAGGCCCTCGGCACTGGACCTCAGTGTCCGGACAGAAGGATAGGGGTGGAGACGCTCCTTCGGGTATACTGGCTATCCCCTCTCAGTCTCCTCTTTTCCAGGCCAAACATACTCAGCTCATTCAACCATTCCTCATATGGCCCGATTTCCAGATTTCTGCACACCTTCCAGTCAGTCAATATAACAACAACAACAACAACAACAATTTGTTTGTTTGTTTGTTTATTATATCCGACACATCTGGCTAGGTTTCTCCAGCCACTCTGGGCGGCTCCCAACAGAATATTAAAAACACTATAAAACAGCAAGCATTAAAAACTTCCCTAAACAGGGCTGCCTTCAGATGTCTTATAAAAGTCACATAGTTGTTTATTTCCTTGACATCTGATGGGAGGGCAGGTGCCACCACCGAAATGGCCCTCGGAGTTGGACCTCAGGGTCTGGGCTGAATGATGTTTTGGTGGAGACGCTCCTTCAGGTATACTGGGCCAAGGCCGTTTAGGGCTTTCAAGGTCAGAACCAACACTTTGAATTGTGCTCAGAAATGTGGCACCCAGAACTGGACACAGGACTCCAGGTGTGGTCTGACCAAGGCAGAAGAGAGCAGGACTATGACTTGCCTCAATCTGGACACTAGACTAGCCTAGAATAGCATTCACTTATGTTGCTGCTGCATCACGCTGGGAACTTATGTTCAGCTTGTGCTCAACTAAGACTCCTAGATCCTTTCCACATGTACTGCTGTCAAGTCTTATCTTTGTGCATCTGGTTGTTGTTTAGTCGTTTAGTCATGTCCGACTCTTCGTGACCCCTGGACCAGAGCACGCCAGGCACTCCTGTCTTCCACTGCCCCCCGCAGTTTAGTCAAACACTGTCCCACCATCTCGTCCTCTGTCATCCTCTTCTCCTTGTGCCCTCCATCTTTCCCAACATCAGGGTCTTTTCCAGGGAGTCTTCTCTTCTCATGAGGTGGCCAAAGTCTTGGAGCCTCAGCTTCAGGATCTGTCCTTCCAGTGAGCACTCAGGGCTGATTTCCTTCAGAATGGAGAGGTTTGATCTTCTTGCCGTCCATGGGACTCTCAAGAGTCTCCTCCAGCACCATAATTCAAAAGCATCCATTCTTCGGCAATCAGCCTTCTTTATGGTCCAGCTCTCACTTCCATACATCACTACTGGGAAAACCAGAGCTTTAACTATAGGGACCTTTGGTGCAGAACCTGAAATTTGTCCCTGTTGAAATCCATTTTGCCAGTTTCATTAGTTTTCTGTTCGTGCTACACTGAGTGCCTGCTGTGCTGTCAGAACATCTCAGGTTCATAGCTGTCAACTTTTCCCTTTTCTTGCGAGGAATCTTATTCGGAATAAGGGAATTTCCCTTTAAAAAAGGGAAATGTTGACAGCTATGCCAGGTTCAATCCCTGCCATCTCTAGTTAAAGCGGGAATGGGGAACCTCTACTTCTCCAGATGTTGGCAGACTCCTGTTGGCGCCTGCAGGCATGTCTGAAGATCTGGAGAGGGGGAGACAGAGATTTGGAGGAGCAACTGATAGAGACAAAGGAGAATGAATGGAGGTGCAAAAACTACCCACATTCATCGACAGCAACATTGACTCAAAGCAAAAGTTGTCCCAAGATTCCCAGCACATTTTCTCACCACTTTCGCGATCACAAAGTCTGGTATTTGGGGAGAGCTGGTTTGTTGCACAAAAGCTCCAAATCACATTTACTTGCAGGTCCTGAATTTGCCAGTATGTGATGGATTCCCACCCCAAACAACAACAGTCTGGAGGCTTCCCAGAAGGCACTCTCCCAACTATTCCTTGCTAGTTGTTTCCTACTTCCATCTTCTGTGCCTTGCAATTATACACACCGTATTTTTTGCTCTATAGGATGCACCGGACCATAGGAGGGGGAGAACGGGGGGGGGGGGGATTCCCTCTCTCTGCTCCGTGCCCCTTCAGCGAAGCGGAAGAAGAAACATTTCTCCTCCCGCTTCGCTGAAGGGGCGCTGCACAGAGAGGGAAAACTGTGCAGCGCCTCTCCAGCGAAGCGAAGCCTGGAGAGCGAGAGGAGTCAGTGTGCACCGACCCCTCTCACTCTCCAGGCTTCAGGCGACTATCCGCAAGCCTTCGGATAGCTGCCTGAAGCCCACAGAGCGCAGCGCGAACTTCCACTGTGCTCCAGGGGCTTCAGGCGGCTTCAGCGAAAGCAACGCAAAGCCTCCGGAGTGCGGGGGGAGCTCTCCCTCTGCGCTTTGGAGGCTTCACGTTGCTATCGCTGAAGCCAAGGAGCCTGCATTCGCTCCATAGGACGCACACACATTTCCCCTTAATTTTTGAAGGGGAAAAAGTGTGTCTTATAGAGCGAAAAATATGGTGCATATTTTTAAAAAGCCCAGATCCACCAGAACAGGTGCCCAGAATCTGCCACTTGAGGCAGCCACCTTGCCCGGTTCCACGCCAGAACCAGCCACAAACACGTCCACTTTCAAACAGACCCTCCTCGTTTGAGGTTTTCGCTATGCAGTTTTCCGGGGATGGGTGTGGAGGGAAATCAATCCTTCTGCACCAAACTTCTGGACGGCAAAATTGGCAAGAGAGCATTGCAATTCGAAACAGTGTCTTGGCAAATATTCATCTGCCCTTTTGTAGGTGTTGGCTGTGTATGATAGAATGTGAACCAGAAGGGCTGGGTTTTTGTGGTTTGGGCTTTTTTTGAAAGGGAAAGTGAGTACAACCTATCCCCCCCCCCCAAAAAAAAATCCCTTATGGGAACAGCCCATAAAGAATTGGGTTTTCATAAGTAAAAACATATTAGATATATATTTCCATTGGAAAAGGTTCAGAAAATTAAAAGGATCCAGGGGATGAAACGATGCCTGTATGAAAAAGGTTTGCAGAGTTTGTGACTTTTCAGTTTTAGGAAATATAGGATCAGGCCAATGACCCATCTAGTACAGCACCTGTATTTTAAATCCCCCCCCCATTATGTTTTTACTGTAATTTTACTGGTGTTAGCTGCCCTGAGCCTGGCTCTGGCTGGGGAGGGCAGGGTATAAATAAAATTTATTATTATTATTATTATTATTATTATTATTATTATTATTATTATTATTTTATTATCCTGTTCTCACAGTGGCCAACCAGAGGCTTCTGGGAAGTCTGCAAGCACAAGAACAACTCTCCACTCCTGCAGTTTCCAGCAACTGGGACTCAGAATAATAATAATAATAATAATAATAATAATAATAATAATAATAATTTATTATTATAGTTAGTGGATTAAAATGTATAAAAGGTAAAGGGACCCCTGACCATTAATAATAATAATAATAATAATAATAATAATAATAATAATAATAATAATATATTATTTGTACCCCGCCCATCTGGCTGGGCTGCCCCAGCCACTCTGGGCGGCTTCCAACAAAGATTGAAAATACATCAAAATGTCACACATTAAAAACTTCCTTGAATATCTTCTAAAAGTCACGCAGTTGTTTATTTCATTGACATCTGAATGGAGGGCGTTCCACAGGGCGGGAGCCACCACCGAGAAGGCCCTCTGCCTGGTTCCCTGTAACCTTAATTCTCGCAGGGAGGGAACCGCCAGAAGGCCCTCGGAGCTGGACCTCAGTGTCCGGGCTGAACAATGGGGGTGGAGACGCTCCTTCAGGTCTACTGGGTTGAGGCTGTTGAGGGCTGCCCAGTCCAGCTGCCGCATTCTGGATTAGCTGTAGTTTCCGGCTCACCTTCATTGCAGCGGGAGATAACCAGAGCATGCACCACTCTGGCGAGACAGTCTGCAGGCAGGTAGGGTCTCAGCCTGCGTGCCAGGTGGAGCTGGTAGACAGCTGCCCTGGACACAGAATTGACCTGTGCCTCCATGGACAGTGGTGAGTCCAGAATGACTCCCAGGCTGTGCACCTGGTCCTTGAAAGCCCTGGCTTAGGGCTTTCAAGGTCAGCACCAACACTTTGAATTGTGCTTGGAAAGGTACTGGGAGCCAATGTAGGTCTTTCAAGACCATTGTTATATGGTCTTGGCGGCCGCTCCCAGTCCCCAGTCTAGCTGCCACAACTAGGCTAGTATCGCTGCCCCCAACTGTGGAGCCTTCCATAGCCCTCTCCTCCTGAGTTTTGTCTAATTGTGAATAATATCCTTCTTCATGCCTTCCTCCCCAACCAGATTCTACAGGAAGATCCAGGCCTTGCACCAAGGAGCGGGCACCACCGTGGTTAACCCTTTACTGGCCTACACGCTCATCAAGAGGTTGCAGTCAGACTGGCTGAACGTGGTGTACAGCGTGGAAGCCAGCGAGAACGCCCAAGGTATGTGAGTTGAAGGCAGGGCATACTGTTTAGCTGCTGGGAATATAACAGTGATAGCAATGGGCATTTAGAGAAGGTTCGTTGCATCGCGGGAGGACACCTGCTTGGCATGCAGAAGGGCCCAGGTTCAAGCCACAGTAGCATCTCTAGGTAGGAATGTTGCCTTCCTGAAACTCTGGGCGGCAGCTGCCGGCCAGTACAGGCAGGCAGCCCTGAGATAGATGGACCTTTTTTTTTTTTTAAAAAAGGCACCTTTTAAAAAAATTAAAATGTACCTTTCCCCCCCAAAAAAAACAGAGTCCTTTTTGTTGGGGATAATTCAGAGGGAAATTACTAGGTGTCAAAAAAGACTAACCCCCCCCTTTCCAATACTGTATTTTATTGGTTTTTACCATATTACATCACAATCTAAATAAACCAAAGCCATCACCGCACCCTCCATAATATTAATAAATAATAATAATAATAATAATAATAATAATAATAATAATAATAATTTATTTATTTATACTCTGCCCTTCCTGGTTCAAAAACCAGGCTCAGGGCGGCTAACAACAAATTTAAACACTTTAAAACACAATTATAAAAGCAGCATAAAATGTGGTATAAAAACGTGAATAACAATAAAATTCAAAAATCAATTAGATAATCCCCAGGGCTAGCTGACTGAATATTCTTTTGTCCCTCCCCCTGCTTCCCTCCGCCCCCACTCGATTTCCTCTACATTCTGAGATTACATTTATCTTTACATTTACAATCTTCTCAAATCTTCCCTCAGATACTTTACATTTTAATCTAGGCATATTATCATATCTTTTTTGAGCGATATTTTACCATATATTCATCAAAATATTCCCACTCCTTTTTTAATTTTAATTTTTAATTTTTGATTTGATTGGTTTCTTATAATAGTTGTTAGTTTTGCCAGAGTTAAGTATTCATTTGGTTTACAAATCCATTTCTATTTCAAACCCATTTTTAAATTATTGATATTTTCAATGTCTCAAAAAAGACTATTTATGTACGTCACTACTGCAGCCCATGTTTTGTTAGCCCCAAAATGGAAAACCAGCGAGGTCCCAGCTAAAGAAGGATGGCAACAAACTGATGAAATATGTGCAGCTTACAGATTTAACATACAGAATAAGAGAACAAAAAGAACATACATTTAAAGAAGACTGGAAAATGTTTACTGAATATGTGGGTGGAAATTGTGTACATTTAAAAACACTGGCAGCACTAAGATAAATTCAACAGTGTAAATCAGTTTTGATGGATGTAATAATGGAATGCGGAATGGTTTAGTTCATGTAAAATATGCAGGGATGTACGGTAAGCAAAATGAACCACGGAAAGAGAAGAAGGGAAGTCATTGGTTTAAGATTGTTAAAATGAATATTTTGAAATTCAAAAAAATAAATAAAAATGATTTATTATGAAGGCAGGTATCTGAAGAAGTGTGCATGCACACGAAAGCTCATACCAATAACAAACTTACTTGGTCTCTAAGGTGCTATGGGAAGGAATTTTTAATTTTTTTACCCTGCCCCTATTGTTAAGGCTCGGTACCAAGGAGGGATTGGTATTGTTCTCAGCAGGAACACGGGTGGCCCTGTGGTCTAAACCACTGAGCCTCTTGGGCTTGCCGATCAGAAGGTCTGTGGTTCGAATCCCCCCGACGGGGTGAGCTCCCATTGCTCGGTCCCTGCTCCTGCCAACCTAGCAGTTCGAAAGCATGTCAAAGTGCAAGTAGATAAATAGGTACCGCTCAGGCGGGAAGGTAAACGGCATTTCTGCATGCTGCTCTGGTTTCTGTCACGGTGTTCCATTGCACCAGAAGCGGTTTAGTCCTGCTGGCCACATGACTCGGAAAGATGTCTGCGGACAAATGCTGGCTCCCTTAGCCTGAAAGTGAGATAAGCACCGCAAACCCATAATTGCCTTTGACTGCACTTAACCATCCAGGGGTCCTTTACCTTTTACCTTTATCTTGATAGGGACACGGGTGACCCTGTGGTCTAAACCACTGAGCCTCTTGGGCTTGCTGATCAGAAGGTTGGCAGTTCGAATCCCCGCGACAGGGTGAGCTTCTGTTGCTCTGTCCCAGCTCCTGCCAACCTAGCAGTTCCAAAGCACACCAGTGCAATTAGATAAATAGGTACCGCTGTGGCGGGAAGGTAAACAGTGTTTCCCTGTGCTCTGGGTTTCGTCACGGTGTCCATTTGCACCAGAAGCGGTTTAGTCCTGCTGGCCACATGACCCGGAAAGCTGTCTGTGGGCAAACGCTGGCTCCCTCGGCCAATAAAGCGAGATGAGCGCCGCAACCCCAGAGTCATCTGCGACTGGACTTAACCATTGTTATGTACTGAGTTGAATAGGATCCAAAATGCAGCAGTCTGATTGGTCCTAGATCAATGCAGCAGTCTGATTGGTCCGCAGGAGCCACCCAATCCAGCTCTAGGTGGAAGTGAATCCGCAACCTGATCGGCCTACAGGAGAATCCTGGAATTAGCCAATCACGTGGGGCCCATTGTGTAAATAATGTATATAAAGCAGATATTTTGGGGAAACTTTCATTCCTCACTACTATGAGCTGAATAAAGAGCATGAAATCCACACTCGACTCCGAGTATATTTCAACCATCAAGGGACCCTTCACCTTTTCTTTACCTTTTGTTCTCAGCACTGAAGAATGGCTACCAAAGGTTGGAGGAGGAGCTGCCCATCTTTGAGGACCTGGAAGGAGCAGCCCGGGGGGTGATGCGCCTACAAGATGTCTACTCACTGAGCGTGAAGGGCTTGGCCAAAGGGAAATTCCAGAGGGTTAGCAATGCTCCGCTTCCGGACGTCTACAACCCCAGCCAGGATTTCTCCCTGTCCGCCGATGACTGTTTCCATATTGGCAAGGTGAGGGGGGCAGGTCAGTGGTTTCCAATGGGGCCAGTAACAGACCCCCTGGAGGTCAGTGGGATTACCTGGCAGGCATGCTAAGAGGCAAGGGGTTGCTAGGGTTGTGCTGTGTGAGCTATATTAATTGCAGTTTAACCCTCTAGGCACCCAAGTGTGTAGGTTAAAAACCCCATCCTTGCCAACAAATTAAAAGCATAGGAATTAGGCTGCAAAATTACGAATTAGCTACAAAGTTGGTGCTGTGGGTTAAACCACAGAGCCTAGGACTTAACAATCAAAAGGTCGGTGGTTTGAATCTCTGCGACGGGGTGAGCTCCCGTTGCTCGGTCCCTGCTCCTGCCAACCTAGCAGTTCGAAAGCACATCAAAGTGCAAGTAGATAAATAGGTACCGCTCCGGCGGGAAGGTAAACGGTGTTTCCGTGCGCTGCTCTGGTTCGCCAGAAGCGGCTTAGTCATGCTGGCCACATGACCCGGAAGCTGTACACCGGCTCCCTCGGCCAGTAAAGCGAGATGAGCGCCGCAACCCCAGAGTCGGCCACGACTGGATCTCATAGTCAGGGGTCCCTTTACCCTTTACCTTTACTAAACTGGTTCTCCCTTTTTCGCCCTGCTTAACAAAGAATCAGGCAGCAACTCCCCCCCCCCAAAAAAATTGTTTATTCATTTTATAACACAAATAGACAATACAAACAGAAATACAAACAATACAAACAAATTCTTGTCTTATCCTTATTTTTTCTAAACATTGTTAGGTGAGCTTCCCCAAGTCCCCCTATCTGATTTTCATTTTACCTCATCTTTAGCAGTTTCATATATCATAATTTTTAACCATTTTTTTATCACATTTACTTTTACCATAAAAATCTTCACATTTTATCACTTATGAATAATACTATTTTAAAATATGCTATCTTCTAACCCTACAACCTATATCTACTTCCAAAGCTATTCTAAGATTTAAATATTAACATGTTTTTTCAGATATTCTTTAAACAAGAATCAGGCAGCAACTTGGGGGTTAAGTTTAAAAATATATTTTACAGTGGTACCTTGGTTCTCAAATGCCGAAAACCCGGAAGTAAGTGTTCCGTTTTTCGAACATTTTTTGGAAGCTGAACGTCCATTGTGGCTGTCGGCTACTGTTTCCAGGGCATCTGCACCAATGAGAAGCTACGCCTTGGTTTTTGAACATTTTGGAAGTCAAACGGACCTCCGGAATGGATTAAGTTTGGTGCTTTTGTTTTTGCTATTTATTTTGCATTTTTCTTTTGGAGGCTTTTTTGGTTAATTTGTTTTTGTGACTGTGTGGAACCCAGTTCAGCTACCAATTGATTGATTGATTGATTGATTGATTGATTGATTGTGTGCCTGCGGAAATGGATAAAAGCCCCCCATCCAAACAATGACTATCATCAGTGCAGGTAAGAAAACAAAATATCATCTTCAATACTGTCTTATTTATTTCATAGTACAGCACATTGATTATTGCTTTCATTTTATGTATCAGTGGTCTCATTAGATAGTAAAATTCATGTTAAATTGCTGTTTTAGGGGTTGTTTTTAAATGTCTGGAATGGATTAATCCCTTTTGCATTACTTTCTATGGTAAAGCGCACCTTGGTTTTGGAACGCTTTGGTTTCGGAATAGACTTCCAGGACGGTTTAAGTTTGAGAACCAAGGTACCACTGTACTTACTTAAAATCTTGCATTGGTTCACGGGAACGGCAGCAGTAGAAATTATGCAGGCAAAACTCCTCATCTAGACAGTGATTTCGCAGGTTAAAGTGGTCCCAAGTTCCTAAGGGCTTTCTCTTACCGTTCCTGGTTTCTTCCAGGTTGCCTACGACATGGAAGATTATTACCACTCCATTCTGTGGCTGGAGGAGGCCGTGAGGCTCTTCCGCGTTTCCTACGGGAGCTGGAACACGGAGGACGAGGGGAGCCTTGAAGATGCTCTGGACCACCTGGCTTTTTCTTATTTCAAGGTAAGACAGGGTGCTGCAGGAGGACACATTGAGCTGCTGCCTTTACCGAGTCGGACTCTCTGTCCATCTAATTCAGTACTGTCTGCACGGACAGGCAGCAGCTCTCCAGGCAGGGGGGATGCCACACTGGAGATTGAATTTGGAGCCTGCCTCATGAACGCAGATGCGCTGACACCGAGCTACAGTCCTCCTGCACAACTCCCGCTCATCCTGCACAACTTCCACGCTGATTCTGTGTGGGAATGTTCAGGGAGGCTGGAGAGGATATATTGTTTATTAATGTCCTTCCTAACTTGCCTTGCAATGACAAACCTAGACAGCATCTTAAAAGGTAGAGACATCACCTTGCCAACAAAGGTCCGTATAGTTAAAGCTCTGGTTTTCCCAGTAGTGATGTATGGAAGTGAAAGCTGGACCATAAAGAAGGCTGATCGCCAAAGAATGGATGCTTTTGAATTATGGTGCTGGAGGAGACTCTTGGACTGCAAGAAGATCAAACTGATCCATCCCTAAGGAAATCAGCCCTGAGTGCTCACTGGAAGGACAGATCCTGAAGCTGAGGCTCCAATACTTTGGCCACCTCATGAGAAGAGAAGACTCCCTGGAAAAGACCCTGATGTTGGGAAAGATGGAGGGCACAAGGAGAAGGGGACAACAGAGGATGAGATGGTGGGACAGTGTTCTCGAAGCTACCAGCCTGAGTTTGACCACACTGCGGGAGGCAGTGGAAGACAGGAGTGCCTGGCGTGCTCTGGTCCATGGGGTCACGAAGAGTCGGACACGACTAAACAACAACAACAACAACAACAACAACAACTTGCATTAGCGAGTCCCTTTACTTAGCAGAGTTTACATTCCCTGAAGGAATGAGCGCCGGGTGTGGAGCACACTTCCACCCGCAGACAAGCCACAGCTGTCTGAACATCATTCCCTCAGCATTCCCAACCTTTGGCTTTCTCAGTGGTCTGCAGTGCCCTGTCTGTGACTTTGGTCTCCTTCGTCATACATTGTTCAGGGGGAAAGTGGCGCGGTGGAAACAGGTCCCAAAATAACTTTGTACCACCACCCCGATCTCGTGATTGGAAGATGTGTAAAGGGCACAGTCCAAAATGTATCTGACTAGTTTTGCATATTGTGCTAATAAAAAGAGCCTCAGCAGAGCTAGCTGGCAGCTTGCTTGTGCACAGCTCACCTGCATTACCAACTCCTGACTCACACCCTTCACTTCAATTCCCCTTTTAACGCACAGGGGGTAGTTGGTTGCAGGCTTATGTAAGCCTCTCGCTATCATACAATTCAGTATTGAATTGTATGTTCCTGGTAAGTTCCCTTATTGTCCCTCTTAAAAAGAATAAACACACGACAATCTTATTTAAAGATATTTAAAGAGAGAGGGTGCTGCGTGCCTTGTCCTTTTTTTGTCACCTGGACAGGTAAGGTTACAGCCACCTCTAGTCACATGCAAAGGAAGTATACCCCAGCAAGGAGGAAACAGGAAGTTTTCGACTGGCTGGACCAAACATCGCCTTGCATATCCACTCTAGGAAAACAAGGAATGTTGTACTTGACTGCTACTTACTTACATCCCACATTCTGCACAAGACGATTCACTCAAGGAGGCGAGGAGGTTGGGATAATAATAATTTATTATTTATACCCTGCCCATCCAACAGGGCGGGTGCTGCTACCAAGAAGGCCCTCTGCCTGGTTCCCTGTAACTTGGCTTCTCGCAGTGAGGGAACCGCCAGAAGGCCCTCGGCACCTGACCTCAGCGTCCGGGCTGAACGATGGGGATGGAGATGCTCCTTCAGATATACTGGGCTGAGGCCATTTAGGGCTTTCAAGGTCAGCATCAAAACTTTGAATTGTGCTTGGAAACGTACTGGGAGGCAATGTAGGTCTTTCAAGACCGGTGTTGTGTGGTCTTGGCGGCCACTCCCAGTCACCAGTCTAGCTGCTGCATTCTGGATTAATTGCACTTTCCAGGTCACCTTCAAAGGTAGCCCCACGTAGAGTGTGTTGCAGTAGTCCAAGTGGGAGATAGCCAAAGCATGTACCACTCTGGCAAGACAGTCTGCGGGCAGGGAGGGTCTCATCCTGTGTACCAGATGGAGCTGGTAGATAGCTGCCCTGGATACAGAATTGACCTGCGCCTCCATGGACAGCTGTGAGTCCAAAATGACTCCCAGGTTGCGCACCTGATCCTTCAGGGGCACAGTTACCCCATTCAGGACCAAGGAATCCTCCACACCTGCCCGCCTCCTGTTCCTCAAAAACAGTACTTCTGTCTTGTCAGGATTCAACCTCAATCTGTTAGCCGCCAAACATCTTCCAACCGCCTCCAGACACTCACAGTGTGCTGTTTCCCTCTGCTGTCACACTGGTGGAACTCCCTGCATGGAATATTCAGCTTGCCTGGCAATGGAAGACTGAATTTTTGACTTGGGACCCTGGGTGACTCTTGACAGCATGCCCTGACTCCCTATGGACCATCTTTCATCCTTCTCTCCTTAAGTCTAAATCAGATGTTCCTCTGAGCATGTGTAAAGTGCAGCCCTCCCCATTCACTGAGTAAGAATAGCCTCCACACACACACACACACACACACACACACACACACACACACACTTTGCTTTCATGTCAGCTTGAGTGTCTATTTCCCCCCAGAAATCTAACTTTTTGCTCTCCCCCCTCTTCATTTTTTAAAGGCAGGAAACATCTCTCATGCCTTAAGCCTTTCCCAAGAATTTCTTCACTACGGTATGTGCTTCTTGTCCAGATCCTGTCAGACTGAAGAATGTTACTTAGTCACTCCAAACATCAAGCTTTAAAGGATTAGACGGGCTCCTCATAAATTGCACAATCATCAGTGGCCCTTCATAACTAGGGGGGAAACAGTTTCTGTTCAAACCAGCCAGGGCATTTTCCTCCCAGGGAGTAAGGGATTCTGGATTGAACACGGGGAAGTAAATATCAGAGGAACATTAAAATGAGGTGGGCGTGTAAACAAAAAAGTACTGCCCCTTTCATAGCCGTGAAAATGGACTTTCAGCAGATACGACTTGTTTCCTACTGAAATTCGCTACACAACTAAGAACCCTCCATTTGAAAAAGGAGCAGCGATTCCACATTTATTCTGGGTTACCTAACTGGAAAGTAATGCTGTCTCCTGGTAATGATTTCGTGTATCAGTAACGGACATTGAAATCATCTCTCTCTCTATTGCAAAGATTCTCAAATAACTTTGAGAATCAGAAGGTAAAAGGGAGCTGGCTGCAGCCGGTCAAAGACCCACCTAATTCTACCCCCTAAATTGATTTTTTTATTTTATTGTTATTCACGTTTTATACTGTATTTTATGCTGTTTTTTGTAGCATCAATTAAGTGCTTTAAATTTGTTGTTAGCTGCCCTGAGCCCGGTTTTCTGAACCGGGAAGGGCGGGGTATTAATAATAATAATAATAATAATAATAATAATAATAATATTGCCTGTACATAAACCACCAGAGCTGCTAGCTTTTGAACCACAGCCTCTAACTAACAGCCGTTCACTTAGCAGGTGATTGTGCTCAGTTTCTTGCCACGAAGCTTTTCGGCTGAATTCAGCTGCTGTTAAAAGTACAAGAGCATGACAGACTCACTCACAAATTTATTGACAGCTGCACACATTATTATAGCTAGGAAGTGGAAGGGGCAAGCAGAATATAAAATGGAAGAATCGTACAAAGAGGTTTGGGATATAGCTATTCATGATAAATTAACATGTGCCAGTAAGGTAAGACGGGGAATATGCAGGAGAAATGATTTTGAGGCGGTATGGAGGATGTTTGTAGAATTTTGTACTCTTAAAACGGAAAGGGGTCAAACCATGACAAGAGGTGTTGAAATTTTGGGAGGTTGGATAGTTGCAGTGGAATGGTCTCAGTGGTGGGGTGCACATTTTTATTTTATTATGATTATTACTTTGTCAAAATAAAATAAAATAATGGGAAGTACAAGAGCAGGCCAGGACATTTTTTACAGTCAGTTGGCAACCCACCCACAAAGTGATCAAAAGACAACAACCCAAAAAAATTAAAACAAAGCAAAACCTTTGTTTCAATGTCATGCTCATTACTTACCATACTTCAGTACTGCTCTGCATAAGTGCCAACACCCTGGGCCTCTGGGTGCCCAAGCACCCACAAAATTCCTCATGACCGGACACCCACAAACTTCTATGCCAGGGATATTCACGCTGCATGGCCCCCCACGGCCGCAGGGCCCCCACGGCCGCAGGGCCAAGTTGGCACGGTCATGGGGCCAAGTTGAAAAGCTACAAATAATTAAAACCGGGTTGCCAACTTTTTCTTACTGGCTCTGCTCCTTTGCCTTCCTAAACATGGGCGACCGCTTCATTTCTGCATGCTAGATGGCTATTAAAGGGGCGGGGGGGGGCTTTTAAAAATGTATATCCACTTTTGGATTCAGACCACCTGTTATCTCAACCAGATCCAAGCAACAAGAGGATGGCAAGGAATGTCCTCAAGTACGAGAAGCTGCTGCTGGTGAACCCCAAGAGTGGCGAAGAAGGGGGGTCCCTGCAGAGGCCAAACGTGACCCAGCTGGAGACCAGAGATATTTATGAGAAGCTGTGTCAGACTCTGGGGTCTCAGGTGGGGCCGCAGAAAAGGCACGGAATCCAACCTTGTTGTTTTGTTTTTACGAAATAGTGACAAACCCCAGCAGTGTTAGGATGATGTTAGCAGACAGGTGTTGATTGTGGACTGAGCATCGATGTGCCTTCCATGTCCTTGGGATAGAAATGCCAACATTGCATTGGGAATCTGATGAGCTTTTAAATGCCATATTTTTCGCTCTATAAGATGCACCAGACCACAAGACACACCTAGCTTTTGGAGGAGGAAAACAAGAAAAAAAATATTCTGAATCTCAGAAGCCAGAACAGCAAGAGGGATTGCTGCGCAGTGAAAGCAGCGATCCCTCTTGCTGTTCTGGCTTCTGGGATAGCTGCGCAGCCTGCATTCGCTTCATAAAACACACACACATTTCTCCTTACTTTTTAGAAGGGAAAACGTGAGTCTTACAGAGCAAAAAATACGGTATATAGATAACACCAATGATCTGCTTGTGATATCTGAGGGACAATTTTGCAATATAAAATGACTCCCAGGCTGCGCACCTGGTCTTTCAGGGGCACAGTTACCCCATTCAGGACCAGGGTGTCCTCCACACCCACCCGCCTTGCCCCCCCAAAATAGTACTTCTATCTTGTCAGGTTTCAACCTCAGTCTGTTGGCCACCATCCCCCTTCCAACCGCCTCCAGACATTCACACAGGACATTCACTGCCTTCACTGGTTCCAACTACTGGGCTAGGGCCTTTTGCCTATAACTTGGTGCAATAGACATTGACCTATTGATGTTGGTTGGTTGGTTGGTAGGTTCCCTTGCGTCACCCTCTCTCTCTGGTCCTCCTCCAGCCATCCCAGTATCAGCAACAACACCTCTACTGCTCCTACGAGACCAATGGGACCCCCTTCCTGATGTTCCAGCCTCTGAAGAGGGAGATTGTCCACCAGCAGCCCCACATCGCACTCTACCACGACTTCGTCAGCGATGCCGAAGCGGAGAAGATCAAGGAGCTTGCCGCTCCACGGGTGAGCAGCTCAGGGGCATTGGGGCGTCAGGAAATGGAGTCTTGCGGGGCCGGCCCATCCACGAGGCAGACTGAGGCAGGCGACGGAACTGAAGGGGCAGGCCTGCTGCGGAAGTGACTGCGGCAGCGGTTTCCAGGTTCTGGTGGGACCTCACAAAAGCCCTGCGAGATCTTGCAGGGCTCTAGCAATATCTTGCCAGAGCCTGGAAGGCGTGTTATGCGGCAAAACGGGATGGGTCACTCCTGGGCTCTTGTGTCATTTTTGTTTCCCCCCCCCCCCAAATTTTAAAATTAATTTTCCAAATTTATAACAAATACAACATAATGCGATAAACAAAACATATAAGAGGAAAAACAAACATATAAAATTTCTTCCAGTTAAAAATCCAAATTAATTTCCATTATTAAATGACTTCCTCGAATCCTTCCCAACGGATTTTCATTGAATCTCATTTTAGCAATTTTCCAATATTCACTTTCAAATAAAATTAACTAGTTCAAATTACTAACTTCCTTTCTTTTCATCATAATCTCTTGCCTCGTTGGCTTCAGGCTACAAGAAGGGAGATTCCAGCTAAACATCAGGAAGAACTTTCAATGGTAGAACGGTCTCCCTTGGGAGAAGGTGGACTCTCCTTCCTTGGGGGGTTTTAAGCAGAGATCGGACGGCCATCTGCCATGAATGCTTTAGCTGAGATTCCTGCATTGCAGCGGGTTGGACTAGATGACCGCCAGGGTCCCTTCCATCTCTAAAATTCTACAATTCTGTGAATACCAACATTAATAATAATATTGATTGAATTTATATACCGCCCTATACCCAGGGGTCTCAGGGCGGTTCACAGAACAAGATCAATATAAAAACCACAATATACAGTGAGGGAAAAAGGTATTTGGTCCGCTGATAATTTGCCTGTTTGCCCCCTGATAAAGCCTTGGTCATGGTGGCAGTTTTGGAATCTGCTGGTTTGATTCATAGAATCATAGAATCATAGAATCATAGTTGGAAGAGACCACAAGGGCCATTGAGTCCAACCCCCTGCCAAGCAGGAAACACCACCAGAGCACTCCTGACATACGGTTGTCAAGCCTCTGCTTAAAGACCTCCAAAGAAGGAGACTCCACCACACTCCTTGGCAGCAAATTCCACTGTCGAACAGCTCTTACTGTCAGGAAGTTCTTCCTCATGTTTAGGTGGAATCTTCTTTCTTGTAGTTTGGAACCATTGCTCCGTGTCCACTTCTCTGGAGCAGCAGAAAACAACCTTTCTCCCTCCTCTATGTGACATCCTTTTATATATTTGAACATGGTTATCATATCACCCCTTAACCTCCTCTTCTCCAGGCTAAACATGCCCAGCTCCCTTAGCCATTCCTCATAAGGCATCGTTTCCAGGCCTTTGACCATTTTGGTTGCCCTCCTCTGGACACGTTCCAGTTTGTCAGTGTCCTTCTTGAACTGTGGTGCCCAGAACTGGACACAGTACTCCAGGTACTGAATGCTTCTGTCGACAGGTGTCTTTTGTACAGGTACTGTAACGAGCTGGGATTACAGGTAAGACCTCTCCCTTATAGCAGGTGCTTCTAATCTCAGCTCAGTTACATACAGTGAAGATAGCAGGTAGCCTGACATCTGGCTGGTTGATAGGGGATCAAATACTTATTTCACTCACTATAATGCACATCAATCTCTGACTTTTGTCTTCTGGGTTTCTGGGTTTTTTCCTGTTGTTATTCTGTCTCTCACAGCTACGATAAACCTACCATTAAAATTATGGACTGGTCATTTCTTCGTCAGAGGGCAAACGGGCAAATTTAGCAGGGGATCAGATACTCCCCCCCCTCACTGTATATAATCAAAATAAAAACAACAACCCAATAACACCCCCCCCAAAAAAAGAACTACATTTTAAAAAGGCATAGGATGTCAATAAGATCAACCAAAGACCTGGTTGAAATGGGACATTTTTGCCTGGCGCCTAAAGGTGTGTAATGAAGGCGCCAGGTGAACTTCCTGGGGGGGGGAGCATTCCAGAGACGGGGAGCCACCGCAGAGAAGGCCCTGTTCTTGTGTTGCCACCTTCCAGACCTCTCAAGGAGGAGGCACACGAAGGAGGGCCTCAGAAGGTGATCTCAGGGTCTGGGTAGTTTCATATGGAAAGAGGTGGTCCTTGAGGTATTGTGGTCCTGAGCCATTTAAGGCCTTATAGGTCAAAACCAGCACTTTGAATTGGGCCCGGAAACTAATCGGTAGCCAGTGCAGTCAGACCAGGATCAGTGTAATGTGCTCAAATAAGTCTTACTCTGGTGAGTAACCTGGCCGCTGAATTCTGCGCCAGCTGAAGTTTCCAAACCATCTTCCGAGGCAGTCCTACGTAGAATGCCTTGCAGCAGGGGTCAGCAAACTTTTTCAGCAGGGGGCCGTTCCACCGTCCCTCAGACCTTGTGGAGTTCCAGACTATATTTTTTTGGGGGGGAATGAACGAATTCCTATGCCCCACAAGTAACCCAGAGATGCATTTTAAATACCGTATTTTTCACCCTATAGGGCGCACCGGCCCATAGGGTGCACCTAGGTTTTTTGGGGGGGGGAAATAAAGGGGGGAATTATTTCCCCCCCCCCCCAGGTGCGGGGCTGGGGCGTGGGAACTCCCGTCGGGCTCCCAGGGCTTGTGGATAGCAGCCTGCATCCTGAAGCCTGGGGTGTGAGGGGGTTGGTGCGCACCGACCCCTCTCGCTCTCCAGGCTTCAGCGAAAGCCTGCATTCGCCCCATAGGACCTGAAGGAGCGTCTCCACCCCCATAGTTCTGCCCGGACGCTGAGGTCCAGCACCGAGGGCCTTCTGGCGGTTCCCTCATTGCGAGAAGCAAAGCTACAGGGAACCAGGCAGAGGGCCTTCTCGGTAGTGGCACCCGCCCTGTGGAACGCCCTCCCACCAGATGTCAAAGCGATAAACAACTACCTGACATTCAGAAGACATCTTAAGGCAGCCCTATTCAGGGAAGTTTTTAATGTGTGATATTTTAGTGTTTTTGGGTTTCTATGGAAGCCGCCCAGAGTGGCTGGGGAAACCCAGCCAGATGGGCGGGGTACAAATAAATTATTATGATGATGATTATGATGACTATGATTATTATGATTATTGGACGCACACACATTTCCCCTTCATTTTGGGAGGGGAAAAAGTGTGTCCTATAGGGCGAAAAATATGGTAAAAGCACACATTCTACTCATGTAAGTAATAATAATAATAATAATAATAATAATAATAATAATAATAAATTTTATTTGTACCGCGCCCTCCCCTGCCAAGACTCAGGGCGGCTAACACCCAACATAAAAACAATTGATTGAAATACCACTTAAAAACAAGATTAAAATACAACATTAAAACATTTCAGTGGAAACAACAGTGTAAAAACACCAGGCAGGCCCCACAAATAACCCAGAGATGCATTTTAAATAAAAGCACACATTCTACTCATGTAAAAACACCCTGGTTCCCAGACCGTCCGCTGGCCAGATTTAGAAAGCGATTGGGCCGGATCCAGCCCCCAGGCCTCAGTTTGCCTACCCATGCCTTGCAGTAACCAACCTTGAGGTTACCAGTGCACTTGGCATTTATTTTGTACCTTGAGTGTCTCTCCTGCCCCTCTTCCTCCCATAGGAGCCAAAGGGCAGTTATCCTGGCCACAAACTTGTTTTTTTTTAACTGCTGCTGTGGTCGATGAGATTTTTGAGGCTTTCTCATGGGTCTCATGGGTCTCATTGATGAATGGTTAGTAAGTCCCCCAAGGACAACTAATAAATCATAGAATCATACAATCGTAAAGTTGGAAGGGATCCCCAAAGGTCATCCAGACCAACCCCCACAATGCAGGAACCGCAGCTAAAGAGTGCATTACCATTATGAATACAAATACCAGTAGTGCGTTCTAACCAGGTTAGTCTGCTGGAGAATTTCGTTCCCTCCAAATTTTGTTATACTAGCAACCCCCCCTAAAAATGGGGGGGGGCACCCCAGTTTGCATTCCCAACCCTACTTTGTTTTTTTAAATAATCTTTATTAATTTAAATTACACACATATACAAAGAATTTAGAAAGAATTTACAGTCTCACACTCCAAAAATAAAATTAAAGAAAAAAAAACAATTAAGAAAAGCAGGAAATACAGAAAAAAAAGAAAGAAGAAAAAGCAGATTTACATGCATAAAAAAATCTTAAACTTCCTAATTGATACTTAAATAAACACTTAAATAAAAAAGACTTCTGACAAAACGAGTCTTCCAATCATTCTCATTGTACTGTTTATACTGTCGTCGTTTTCCCCGCACAGTTTTATATTCTTTAATATTGTTTTAGAAGACATCTGAAGGCAGCCCTGTTTAGGGAAGCTTTTAATGTTTGATGTATTACAGTATTTTAATATATTTTTGGGAAGCCGCCCAGAGTGGCTGGGGAATCCCAGCCAGATGGGCGGGGTATTAATAAATTATTATTATTATTATTATTATTATTATTATTATTATTATTCCCATCTACTCCACAAACGGTATTTGTTGTGTTTACAAGTATCACTCAAGTTCTGCTAATATGGTGTGCCCAACCCTAATTTGAACAAGGGGGCAGAAAACTTCCTTTTTGGTTATTCAGATTCCTTCAGCAGCCGAGAGAATTAAGCTTAGAAATTGCCACCTCGAGACAGGATCGAGGAGAAGGAGGAAATCCTGCGGTCCAGCTCCTCTACACTTGGCCGAAACAATTCCTTCTCCATCCAACATCCCGGCCGGTTGCCTCGGCAACCGCGCAAACAGGCCCACATGGAGATTATTAACCTAATCCACGGCATGGGTGGGACATCGGTTTTGCGGTTCTCCTCCTTCCCAAGGCCAGACGGCACTTGGCTCTGGCTGCCAATCCATCACAATTCCTCTGGGCAGCTTCCAGACATCCTGGCATCTCGGCCGAGTGTGTCATCATGGCTGCAGTTCTCCAGGCTAGATGCCTTTCTGCCGGGTGCATTGCTCCTAACAACGGCCGAGGGCTGTTTTCCTTAACCAAATGCAAAAGACAAGGAGGTTGCCAGGAGGAAAAGGTGGGGCTTTCACCTATAACAGGTGTGGGGCCTTGTGGGAGCATCTTTTTTGGATGCCAAAGGCCCCTATGTTCAGTCTCCAATGGCAGTCTATCAGCCAGTAAAGCGAGATGAGTGCCGCAACCCCAGAGTCGTTCGCGACTGGACTTAATTGTCAGGGGTCCCTATTAATAGTGAAATAATTACCAGTGATATTTTAGGGAGCAGGCTAGCAGGCGGGGCCCATTACTTATATCTTAGGAGCCTACACAACACAAAACCCTGTCACTGTATGTAGGTTTTATTTTATTTGTTTTTTATCTTATATATTGGAAATGTACGTCCAGTTTTTAAATTATTATTCTTTATTTATATGTACAGTGGTACCTCGAGATGCAAACGGGATCCATTCCAGAGGCCCGTTCGCATCCTGAACAGAATGTAAGACATGACTGCGCATGCGCAGGTCACATTTCGCCGCTTCCGCGCATACGCGTGACATCATTTTGACCATCTGCGCATGCGCGAGCGGCGAAGCCCAGAAGTAATGCGCTCCGTTACTTCCGAGTCACCATGCAGCGCAACCCAAAAATACTTATCCTGAAGCGTATTTATCCTGAGGTATGACTGTAATTTTTATTTTCCATTTAATATTATACATTCACATCATCATCCACTTTATCTCCCTGCCTCTTTAGAGCCTATCGACTTCCTTCCCTCCCACCTCATCGCTTTCAAAATTAATCTTTATATCATTGCATTTTGTACATTTTCCAATTCCAGTTACACTCATTACAAAATAGCTCAAAATTTGAATAAATATAGAAAGGTAGAAAACTTCTCATTACAAGTCTTCAGACCACCCTGCTAGTGATGTCAATTGCTTACAATAGTCTTTCAGATATCGTATAAATTTACTCCAGTCCTTTTGGAATACTTGATTGTGCTGGTTTCAGATTTTTTCCTGTCAGCTTCACCAATTCTTCAAGGTCCATCATCTTCATCTGCCACTCTTTAATTAATTATTATTTTTAAAATACTTTTATAAGTTGTGCTTCTTTGTTTCTCAATTTGACCCTTTTACATGTTTTTGTATGTTTTATGGTATTTTATACGTTGTGATTTGCTTTTCCTTTCACTGATTATAGATTGGTAATTCTTTATTGTGGTTGGACTGTTTATTATTTGCTGGTATTTAATTTTACTATTTACTATTTGATTCTGATGGGTTGTTGAATGTTGCTTTGTTTGATATCAGTTGTTTATTTTAGAGTTATTGTGACTTTTATATTGGATCAGATTGTTACTATTAATGTTTGATGTTTTATTATGTTTTTATGTCTTGGAACCTGCCCAGAGTGGCTTCGGTAACCCAGCCAGATGGGTGGGGTATAAACGAAATATTATTTTAACTAATACTTGCTTGGTTATTTTACGTATTTGGGGCACTCCCACCACATGTGGAGGTATGTGCCTGTGGAGGTGCACCCTCTCCAGCATTTTGGTGAGATTCCTGGGCGTATTAGCGCTAGATAGATAGATAGATAATTTATTACGGTTGGAGAGCAGCTTATAAAACACACTTGGGGGTACAATCCCAGAAGGAAAACAAACATTTAAAACAAAATTTGACCTTTTCCTGTTAGGCAAAGATCATAAGACGCCAGATGGTCGCCAGATTCTGTGTACAGATCTGTAGGCGTAGACCATCCCCCGACTTAAACTAGTTCATTAAGAAAATCCCCAAACTCGGTTCCATGGGTGACTCTGGGTCATCTCTCTGCGGTAGCTTATTAGCGCTAGTTTTCTTGGTGCTAGGTACCACCTGCAGGTGAGTTTCAGAGTGAGTTCTTTTCTTTATGTTTATATGGATTTAAGGGGGGGGGGTTAGACAACATTCTGGTCCATTGAGTGGAATTCATCTCAGAGCCTATGTCATCCTCCCATATTTTTTTTTATTATTATAACTCAGCCAAACATCAGAACCGAAGCCCATCCTGTCTCCTTTCCACTCCAGATTTGACACTGCAACCTCTTGCGTTTTTCTCTCTGTGTTCCCCTCTCCAGTTGCAGAGGTCTGTGGTTGCTTCAGGAGAAAAGCAGCAGAAAGCGGACTACCGAATAAGCAAAAGGTAAAGTCTCTTGCTAGCAACACACAGAAATCCCAGGGAGTGAAGGAGCTGCATCGCTTGATGTACCAACGGAGCTGGCCCCCTTGTGAAATTTAGGGGTGCCTCCAGGGACACCCCACACTGTAGGGTTGAGGTTGCTAGCCTTTTTGTCACGTTTGCAGGCTAGCTCAATCAATCATTCAATCAATCAAAACATTTTATGCCCTAAATTCCCTTCAACCTTATGTTTTTGTTAGCAAGAATGCATAAACAATACTTTTCATGCAATATTATTTGCTGGATTTTATTGCGTTGTGATCTTCCTCAGTGGGTCGTGCAAACTGCTCTTCCGAATAAATACTTTTCATAGGGTCTTCTTCTTCTTCTTCTTTGGCGATCCCTCATAGCCAAGTAAGATTGTCTTCCATAAACACGGTTTTAACAATGTAAGTGACCGTGGAAGCAAATTCTGGATCCCCACATCCTTCCACAGTGGGGACATAGGTTTCCGGGTGGGAGTTGATCACAGTGTGGGATTTGCCAAGCGTGCCTTCCTCTTAGCACGTTTCTCCCTTGCGTCCTGAGTTCGAGCATCTTCAAAGCCCACGACACCTTTGGTAAAGGCTGTTCTCCAACTGGAGCGCTCGCAGGCCAGTGTTTCCCAATTTTTGGTGTTTATACTACATTTTTTTAGATTTGCCTTGAGACAGTCTTTCAACCTCTTTTGTTGACCACCAGCATTACGCTTTCCATTTTAAATTTGGGAATAGAGTAGTTGCTCTGGAAGACGATCATCAGGCATCCAAACAACACGACCAGTCCAACGAAGTTGATGTCGAAGAATCATTGCTTCGACATGGGTGATTTTTGCTTCTTCCAGTACACTGGCATTAGTTCGCCTGTCTTCCCAAGTGATGTGTAAAAATTTTCGGAGACACCGTTGATGGAATCTGTCATAGGCCGGGCGTGACACTGGGGATGAGTTTATGGAACCATTGGGACAGTGGTCCAAAAAAGTTTGGAAGCTGCTCCTAAATGTACATGGGCTTCTCCCAAAATCCTTTTTTCTAACTGGAGAGGCTGGGGAGTGGACCAGGCGTTCTGTTTGGTTAAGCTGCTACCTTCTGCATGCCAACCAGGTGTTCTGCCACTGAGCAAAGGAACCTGAGCAAGCAATCTAGAGGTGAATAGTTCAGGATCAGGCCTCCCATCTCCCTAGTACACTACAATCCAGGTTTCTATTCTCCTGCAAACTGCCAAAGGGCAGGATTTATAGCCAACAGCTGCGTTTATCATTCCAGGCTTCCGAGGCTGGGAAAAAATGACTTCATTGAGTCGTCTTGCAATGCAGAGCTAGATATGGAATTTCCACACAAAGGATGACGGAGACATAGCCTGCGGTTGCAAAGCAGCCTTGGCAAATATTTTCCGAGATGATCTCAGCGCCGGGTTTTGCAATCTGGGTTTGAGAGACCCCCACTGACCGCCGGAATTCCATTCTCTGCAGGGTGGGGGGCTTTGAATTATGGTTGGATGAATGAGCGATTAACTCTTCCCTCACCTCTGGCCCCGTTGGGAAAAACAGAAGGAGCTTGGCTTGAAACGGCAGTGGTAAAATGAACAGAATCGTATGCCAGTGAAGCTATTTTAAATCGATTAATACTCTGGCCTCATCTGCGCTATGCATTTAAAAGCAGCGCTGTACCACTTTAAATAGGGACGCAGGTGGTGCTGTGGTCTAAACCACAGAGCCTAGTACTTGCCGATCAGAAGGTCGGCGGTTCGAATCCCCATGACGGGGTGAGCTCCCGTTGCTCGGTCCCTGCTCCTGTCAACCTAGCAGTTCGAAAGCACGTCAAAGTGCAAGTAGATAAATAGGTACCACACCGGCAGGAAGGTAAACGGCGCTTCCATGCACTGCTCTGGTTCACCAGAAGCAGCTTAGTCATGCTGGCCACATGACCCGGAAGCTGTACGCCGGCTCCCTCGGCCAATAAAGCGAGATGAGCGCCGCAACTCCAGAGTCGGCCACGACTGGACCTAATGGTCAGGGGTCCCTTTACCTTTTACCACTTTAAATAGCCATGCCCCCCCCCCAAATAATCCTGCGAGCTGTAGTTTGTTTTGGGTTCTTTGCAGGCGTGCTGAGTCCTAGGGGCCAAGGCAGTTTCGGGCCCCTCAAAGTAGTTTTGTGAGCCCCCTCAATATTCAGGGGGCGTTTAGCCAGTACAACATCAGAGCATAACTGTCAACCGTCCCTTATTTGGCGGGAAACTCCCTTATCCCAGCGCCATGTCCCTCTGCTGTCCCTTATTGATGATGTCCCTTAAATTTCCCGGGTTTCAAAGGAAGCAGCTCCTCTCCCTCCCTCCCTCCCTGCCTGCCAGGGAGGAGGGAGGCTCCAACTGTGTTGCTTGGCTGCGTTGCTCAACCAATAAGGAGTCTAAGAACGATCAAATCGGTCACGTTGCCTGGGGACTCGCCTTTGCTCAGCGCTTCCCAGCAGAGAGGTGACGGTGGTTTTCCTTGCTGCATCCCCTTTGCTGGGTTGCTGCGCTGTGGGAACCACCGCTTGAGGCTTCATTTGGCTGTTGGCTGGGCTTTCTGCCTTTGGCTCGGAGGGGCTCAGAAGTTGAACATACCTGTGCCCAGAAAATCACTTATTTTGGCTGCTGATCCCTTATTTTCGAGGCTGCTGGTCCCTTATTTTCAAATCTGTAAGTTGACAGCTATGGTAAATATGTACAATTTTTCTGGCATTGTGCCTTGTTTAGTGCCTGGCTGAAAGACACCTTGGATCCAGCAATCGTGGCTTTAGATCGACGGGCATTGCTCTCATAAGGTCTCATAAGGTCACGACATTGTGCAACATCGCGAGGGGAAGCAGGACATTCTGGCATCAAATAAAAAACCGGGGTGGATCTACACACAGGGAAAAACCCTGCTACAATTAAGTCATACATTAGATCGTTATAACAAAAGGGGGTAAAAGCTATGTAAAAATCACATGGGAAAGTTTTGTGCTCTGCAGCGCCACCTGCTGCTGTGAGTTTATTATGTATTTAAAATGCTTCTGTGGTTTTTTTTTATTAATGTAGCTGAGTCCCAAGACAGCTTCTGTGAATCTGGGGCTGTCCCTGGAAAATAGGGACATTAGGAGGGTCTAAGCTTCATTAGATTTATAGTAAATCTACCCCTAGCCCTGACCTTCTTATCTCTCTCTTTCCCCACCCATACCCTACCACAACCGCACTTCTTCTTTTTCCTTTTTTTACAGTCATGGTAAATTTTATTTTATTTTATTTTATTTTATTTTATTTTATTTTATTTTATTTTATTTTATTTTATTTTATTTTATTATTTTATTTTATTTTATTTTATTTTATTTATTTTATTTTATTTTATTTTATTTTATTTGACAAAGTAATCATCATAAATAAATAAGAATAAAAAAATGTGCACCCCACCACCGGGACCATTCCATTGCAAACTATTCAACCTCCCAAAATTTCAACACCTCTTGCCCTGGTTTGACCCCTTTCCGTTTTAACAGTGCAAATTCTACAAACACCTTCCATATCTCCTCAAAATGCATATTCCCCATCTTACCTTAATGGCACATGTTAATTTATCATTAATAGCTATATCCCACACTTCTTTATACCATTCTTCCTTTTTATATTTTCTTGCCCCTTCCACTTCCTAGCTATCGTAATTCATGCAGCTGTCAATAAAATTGTGAGCGAGTCCTTTGTGGCCTGTGAACCTTCCACCCCATGGTAAATTGATAATAATGCTGCCTCTGGACTTTTGCTCAGCTTTAACCCAGGGATTTCAGTTATCTCCTTAAATGTCCTTTGCCAGAAAAAATTGTTCATATTTACACGACTGCACTTGAGCTCAGAAGTGCAGTTGTGTAAATATCATAGCTGTCAACCGTCCCTTATTTGGCAGGAAAGACACCGCCTCATTTTTGACATTTTTTAAGAAGAAAACCTAGTCTTATACCTGGAAAAATACGGTAACATTTTAAAATACCCAAACGTCTGCAGGTATCAAAGGTTTAGCCAGTACAACATCAGAGCATAACTGTCAACCGTCCCTTATTTGGCAGGGAAACTCCCTTATCCCAGCACCGTGTCCCACTGCTGTCCCTTATTGATGATGTCCCTTAAATTTCCCGGGTTTCAAAGGAAGCAGCTCCTCTCCCTCCCTCCCTGCCTGCCAGGGAGGAGGGAGGCTCCAACTGTGTTGCCTGGCTGCGTTGCTCAACCAATAAGGAGTCTAAGAACGATCAAATCGGCCGCGTTGCCTGGGGACTCGCCTTTGCTCAGCGCTTCCCAGCAGAGAGGTGACGGTGGTTTTCCTTGCTGCATCCCCTTTGCTGGGTTGCTGCGCTGTGGGAACCACCGCTTGAGGCTTCGTTTGGCTGCTGGCTGGGCTTTTTGCCTTTGGCTCGGAGGGGCTCAGAAGTTGAACATACCTGTGCCCAGAAAATCACTTATTTTGGCTGCTGATCCCTTATTTTCGAGGCTGCTGGTCCCTTATTTTCAAATCTGTAAGTTGACAGCTATGGTAAATATGTACAATTTTTCTGGCATTGTGCCTTGTTTAGTGCCTGGCTGAAAGACACCTTGGATCCAGCAATCGTGGCTTTAGATCGACGGGTCGCAGCCCTGACCGGCCTCAACACCCAGCCCCCTTACGCAGAATACCTGCAGGTGGTAAACTATGGATTGGGCGGGCACTATGAGCCCCATTTTGACCATGCGACGGTGAGTAAACCTGTTGCTGCAAAGTCCGGCAGGGCATGAAAGCAGTTTGATGCAGTGGAACCTTGCTTCTCAAACTTAATCCGTTCCGAAAGTCCGTTCCAAAACCAAAGCGTTCCAAAACCAAGGTGCACTTTCCCATAGAAAGCAATGCAAAATGGATTAATCCGTCCCGGACTTTTAAAAACAACCCCTAAAACAGCAATTTAACATGGATTTTGCTATCTAACGAGACCACTGATCCATAAAATGAAAGCAATAATCAATGTGCTGTACTATAAAGTAAATAAGACAGTATTGTAGATAAAAAAATTGAAAGTGTTTTGTTTTCTTACCTGCACTGATGACAGTCATTGTTTGGATGGGAGGCTTTTATCCATTTCCGCAGTCACACAATCAATCAGTCAGTAGCTGAACTGGGTTCCACACAGTCACAAAAACAAATGAACCGAAAAAGCCTCAAAAACAAAAACGCAAAATAAATAGCAAAAACGAAAGCACCAAACTTAATCCATTCCGGAAGTCCGTTTGACTTCCAAAATGCTCAAAAACCAAGGCAAAGCTTCTGATTGGTGCAGGCGCCCCAGAAACAATAGCCGACATCCACATCGGATGTTCGGCTTCCGAAAAACATTTGAAAACCGGAACACTTACTTCCGGGTTTTCAGAGTTTGGGAACCAAGGCGTTTGAGTACCAAGGCATTTGAGAACCAAGGTCCCACTGTATTTTCCGAGATGTAAACACTTGCATTTTTTGTTGGAAGCAATCCAAGTCTTTCTGTCTTTTAAAACTTCTCTTATTTATAATTATATTTATAATTATAATTAATTATATTTCCTGCTTCCCCTTGCCAAAAGCACAGTCCTAAACTCCACCTACACTTTAAAATTTAAACCGGTGTGTGTGTGTGTATTTATATAGTTTTTATTAAATGTAAATTGTACATATACAAGCATAGATTCTTAACTGAATACTTGTTTTCCCGTACAAATCTTTTTCCACCCGTGACTTCCCACCAGTTTGACTACAGAAGTTCTGCACTTGTAGGACAACTTGTAGTTATGCTCAGGTCTTGTGGTAGATAATCCCAGTTCTGGAAGTACTAAAACATTATGAATGCAACCACCTGGTGTTTCGTAATCAAGAAATTCTCTTTTCCCCAATGCAGTCGAGAAAAAGCCCCCTTTACAGGATGAAATCCGGAAACCGAATTGCCACGTTGATGGTCTATGTGAGTCTTCTTCTCTTTGCTGGGATCTGCCAAAGGATCTTGTGGTTTTGCCAGGGAACTCTGTATATGCTTCAAGAAGGATAGGGCTGCTTTTGTTTTTTGTTTTGTCATTCCATGGCTAAAACAGAAAGTTCCAAGCTTCAAACAGCTGGCCCAGTGTTTCTTTTCCAGCTAGATTTCTGCAGTGTATTTTCTAGGACAAGCGTGATTTGGGAGATGTTTTTGTGGGAGGGAAGAGTCACTGGGGCGAAGGGTGATTTGGAGAAGGGAAAAGAGGGTGAAGCAAACCTCCCCTGATATTTCTAAATGCTCATCACACCAGTCGAAGCAGCTAATATATTTAGTTTCTTTAATGGCAGTGAGGATCAGTTCTGCCCATTTTGCAAAGTAGCGAGAGGTGAGGTTACAGGGAACCAGGCAGAGGGCCTTCTCGGTGGTGGTGCCCGCACTGTGGACGCCCTCCCATCAGATATCAAGGAAATAAACAACAATCTGACTTTTAGAAGGCATCTGAAGGCAGCCCTGTTTAGGGAAGCTTTTAATGTTTAATAGATTATTGAAACCCAGCCAAAAGGGGTGGGGTATAAATAAATTATTATTGTTGTTGTTACAGATAGGTAGCCGTGTTGGTCTGCCATAGTCAAAACAAAATAAAAAAATTCCTTCCAGTAGCACCTTAAAGACCAACTAAGTTAGTTCTTGGTATGAGCTTTAGTTCTTGGTATGAGCTTCTTCAGTGTGTATCTGAAGAAGTGTGCATGCACACGAAAGCTCATACCAAGAACTAACTTAGTTGGTCTTTAAGGTGCTACTGGAAGGAATTTTTTTATTATTGTTGTTGTTATTGTTGTTGTTATTTGCATGGGGCTCCAACTCATGACTCTGAGATTGTCTCATGTTAATTGGATTTTTTTTATTGGAAAATTAATAAAAACGATTTTTTAAAAATATAAAAAAAGAGTCTCATGCTTTATATCCTAGCACTGCCATGTGTCTGGCAACCCACGTTGGAAGTGTAGATTTTGGTGAATTTCCTTGAAAATAGCTCCAAAACTTTCTTTTTCTGTGCAAAAAACAAAAAACTAACTCAGCATGGTTCTCCCTGTCCTCTTTTAAACACAACAACCCTGTGAGGTAGTTAGGCTGAGAGATATAGAGAACCACATATGCCACCTTGAGCCGAAGGATAACGTTGTCCCATTTCTTTTCCTGCTCAGCTGAGTTTGGTAGAAGCCGGAGGGTCCACAGCCTTCATCTATGCAAACCTCAGCATTCCTGCTGTCAAGGTGAGGTCTGTGTGTTGTGAACTGCAGAAAGAAGGGTTCTCTGGGGAGTGAAAAGAGGTATCAAAGGTAACAAGAGAGAGAGGAACAAGTCATCCACTTCCTTGCACAAATAAAAAAGAGGCGTCTGAGGCTCAAATTTATCATCCTCTCACCCCTTTGGCAGCTGTGCCAACACACCCCTTTGTGTTCAGGGGGCTGTCTGTTTTCATCAAATGTTTTTTTTTTTTTTTCAGGGAAACTGCCCCTCTGTGCATGCTCAAAGGAACGGGTTTGTGCATTCAGCTGGGGCCTGGGTTATTTCTCTGCAGACATGCCACGAAGGTTCTTGTTCCCTGGGGACGCGGGTGGCCCTGTGGTCTAAACCACTGAGCCCCTTGGGCTTGCCGATCAGAAGGTCAGCAGTTCAAATCCCCGTGACGGGGTGAGCTCCCGTTGCTCGGTCCCAGCTCCTGCCAACCTAGCAGTTCGAAAGCACGTCAGTGCAAGTAGATAAATAGGTACCACTGCAGCGGGAAGGCAAATGGTGTTTCTTTGCGCTCTGGTTTCCGTCACGGTGTCTCATTGCGCCAGAAGCGGTTTAGTCCTCCTGGCCACATGACCCAGAAAGCTGTCTGTGGACAAACGCCGGCTCCCTTGGTCTGAAAGCGAGATGAGCGCCGCAACCCCATAGTCGCCTTTGAGTGGACTTAACCGTCCAGGGGTCCTTTACCTTTACCTGTTTTCAACACGTTTTTTCAGGGAAACTGCCCCCTGTACATGCTCAAAGGAACGGGATTTGTGCACTCAGCTGGGTGCCTGTGTTGTAAACAAAAAATCTGCCCTGTTCCCCTTATGGGGTATCCAAGAGCCCATATAGAGTCCTTACGTACGTTCCCTATTAGTAGGAGAAAATAACAGAGGCCAACCAGAGAATATTGAGAAGCAAAGCAGCTAGTAAGCCTGATCTTTATTGATCTGTTGCAACAGGGTCCTCACTCACTACACGCCGCAGGGAGGAGGAACCCAGAACAATGGCATACAAGGCCTTATATAGACATTTTAAATTCCCTGCCCTGGAGCTCAAGACCACCCCTCCATACATCATACATACATCACAGAAAAGGTGGTCTACAGCAGAAATCTGAGTGACGTGTTTATCTCATCTGCCAGGTTACCTCTTTAATGGTCACTTGATTCGATACCCTGGGGAGCCTGGCCAGCCTTTTGTAGTGATAAATACTTAGTTCCTGAGCCAGCTTCACATCCTATTCATATCTTAAATGTGCCCTTAAGACAGGATTTGTGAAGGAAAAAGACAATGGGGAGGTTTCCCACTTTGACCTTGCAGAGAAATAATTGAGGTCAATTTGTTCAGGACTTTTTTTCCACGGGGGTTTCCAGATATGTGGTTTATATATTTATGTACGTGTTTGCTTGGTACATTTATGAACATTGATTACAGATCTAAGACCTTAAAATTCTTATCACACCTGCCACGCTGCTCAGTCTGGAGCCTGGGTTATTTCTCTGCAGACACGCCATGAAAATTCTTATTCTCTGGTCCCCTTTGCAGAACACAGCTCTCTTTTGGTGGAACCTTCGCAGGAACGGGGACGGGGACGACGACACCCTCCACGCTGGCTGCCCGGTCCTTGCCGGAGACAAATGGGGTAAGGGGCAGAGCTTAGGGTGCAGGAAGGAAGGAACTGACGGGCTAATTTCAGCCGTCAAGTTCCTACGAGGTTAGGAGGCTCACACAAAAAATGCCTTGCCGAGGAGCTCGGTCAATTTCACTGCTGTGCCATCAAAAGCTGGGAAGTGAAATAGACATGATTAATAATAATAATATTTTTTTTTATTTATACCCCCTTCCTGGTTCAGAAAACCGGGCTCAGGGCGGCTAACAAGAAATTTAAAACACTTAATTGATGCAACAAAAAACAGCATAAAATACAGTATAAAACGCGAATAACAATAAATTCAGAATTTAAAAATCAATTTAGGGGGGAAATCCATCCAATAAACATTAGATGATCACCAGGGCTAGCTGGCTAAATTTGTCCTATAAAATAATAAACAATAAATTACTATTATATAACAATAAATTATAAATTAGTTTTGACTTCAATTGTGGCGAGGGATGCCTAAAAAGGAGCGAACGTCCAAAATGTGACTCCTGGGCAGCATTAAGATAAATTCAAGAGCGTAAATAAGTTTTGATGGATGTAATAATGGAACAGTGGTACAGTTTTTGTAAAATATGCAGGGACTGATGATATGCCAAATGAGCCATGGAAAGAGAAGACGTCATTGAGATCTGAAGGATGTAAAAATGAGCACTGTACTTTAAATTGTAAAGCAGAAAATTTTATAAAAATTATATAAAAAATAAAATAAAGTGTGAACCTGGTTGCCCTCTCTTCAAAAAGGAAAAGACCCAGGCAGGGGAATTGCTATTTTTTTATTGTGTTTTCATTGCACAGGGCAATCGTTTCCAGTTATGCCGATATGTGGCAAGAAAAAGCGACAAATAAATGTAATAATAATAATAATAATAATAATAACTTTGGCTGGCTCAAAGAGCTGGAGTTAGATTTCTGACTGGGGGTGGTTATGGCGCGCAGACAATTCTCGTGATAAAGCAGGTCTTTTTTCCTGGCACAATTCAAAGGGCTGGTTATAACTTATAAAGCCCTATATGGGTGGCGCTGTGGGTTAAACCACAGAGCCTAGGACTTGCCGATCAGAAGGTCTGCGGTTCGAATCCCCGCAACAGGGTGAGCTCCCGTTGCTCGGTCCCTGCTCCTGCCAACCTAGCAGTTCGAAAGCACGTCAAAGTGCAAGTAGATAAATAGGTACCACTCTGGCGGGGAGGCAAACGGCGTTTCCGTGCACTGCTCTGGTTTGCCAGAAGCGACTTAGTCATGCTGGCCACATGACCCGGAAGCTGTATGCCGGCTCCCTCGGCCAGTAAAGCGAGATGAGCGCCGCAACCCCAGAGTCGGCCACAACTGAACCTAGTGGTCAGGGGTGCCTTTACCTATATGGCTTTGGTCCAGGTTATCTGAAGGACTGTATTTCCCCATAAGAACCTGCCCGAGTTTTGAGAACTTCCAAGGATGCCCTTCAGGGAAAACAGGGTCTTCTCAGCAGTGGCTTCTCCCAGGCAACTTTGGAACTCCCTGCCTGGAGAAGTCAGAATGGCTCCCTCCTTGCTGTCCTCCTGCTAGCAAGTGAAGACCAACAGGCTTTGGGGAACTGACTGTTTTGAATGAAAACAGTCTGGTGGGTATCATCATAATGATAATAATTTATTATTTATACCCCACCCATGTGGCCGGGTTTCCCCAGCCATTTTGGGCGATTTCCAACAAAATATTAAAAATACAACTGGGCACCACAGTTCAAGAAGGACACTGACAAACTGGAACATGTCCAGAGGAGGGCAACCAAAATGGTCAAAGGCCTGGAAACGATGCCTTATGAGGAACGTCTAAGGGAGCTGGGCATGTTTAGCCTGGAGAAGAGGAGGTTAAGGGGTGATATGATAGCCATGTTCAAATATATAAAAGGATGTCACATAGACGAGGGAGAAAGGTTGTTTTCTGCTGCTCCAGAGAAGCGGACACGGAGCAATGGTTCCAAACTACAAGAAAAAAGATTCCACCTAAACATTAGGAAGAACTTCCTGACAGTGAGAGCTGTTCGACAGTGGAATTTGCTGCCAAGGAGTGTGGTGGAGTCTCCTTCTTTGGAGGTCTTTAAGCAGAAGCTTGACAACCATATGTCAGGAGTGCTCTGATGGTGTTTCCCTGCTTGGCAGGGGGTTGGACTCGATGGCCCTTGTGGTCTCTTCCAACTCTATGATTCTATGAGAACATCAAACAGTAAAAACTGTCTTTAGATGTCTTCTAAAAGTCAGATAGTTGTTTATTTCCTTGACATCTGGTGGGAGGGCGTTCCACAGGGTGGGTGCCACCACCAAGAAGGCCCTCTGCCTGCTTCTCTGCAACATCACTTCTCGCAGGGAGGGAACCACCAAAAGGCCCTTGGAGCCGGACCTCAGTGTCCAGGCAGAATGATGGGGGTGGAGACGCTCCTATCATACTTGCTTTTCAATTTAACTTGAAAACATCAAGCTAGAAGTAATAATAAAAACAGTCATAAGAGCAGGAAGAATAAAAGCACAAGATAATAGAACGATAATCATAATAATCAAAGAATGCTTGAAAAAGAAGAGTGGTGTAAAATATATTCAACAGTGGAATGAATACAAGGTTCTTCTTTGCACCAAACATATTGAATAATCATGAAAGTTGCCAAATAGACTCATATTTAATTGTTTTTTAGTTACTGCTTTTTCCTCTCTGTGTTTTTAGCTGTTTCTGATTTAACTGTAAGCTGCCTTGAGCAGTTCCTATCAGGGGGGAATGCAGGACATTATTATTATTATTATTATTATTATTATTATTATTATTATTATTATTAATCCCCCCCTCTTTTTAATAGTGGCCAACAAGTGGTTCCATGAACATGGACAGGAATTTCGGAGGCCGTGTGGCACCAGCCCAGAAGACTAAAATGTTCAAGTACTCTCAGATGGGTTCGGCGAATGCCAGAGGCTCAAATGTGGGGAGGGAATCTGGGCCCACTCCCTATCCCAACACAGCCTGGTCCGGAAAGACCACCTCGGAGTGAACCACGGCCAAACCACACCTTGGCAAAGGTTTTCTCAGGCATCCAAGAAAGAAAGGACCTGTTGATGTAGCACATTGTTAAACTATGGAACTACTTACCACTGGGTGCAGTGATTGGCCACCAACCTGGACGGCTTTAAGAGGATGGGGCAAATTCGTGGAGGAAAGGGCTGTCGGTGGCCTCTGGCCGCAATGGAGCCGCAGTCGGAGGCAGTAATGGTTCTAAATCTCAGTTGCTAGAAGCCACAAGAGAGGATAGTTGCTCTTGGGTTCGAATCCTGCTCATAGGTTCCCCATGAGCCTTTGGCTGTGACCATCTTGGCTGTGAGTCTTGGAAGACCTGCTGCCTGCCTTGCAGGTCTTTTCCCTGGGAGGGCAGGGCCTGGACTGACTCCAGCTGCAAAAGCTGAGGCTGAACAGACAGGGTATGGTTTTTTGTTGCCGGTACAGTGGTACCTTGGTTCTCAAATGCCTTGGTACTCAAACAACTTGGAACCCGAACACTGCAAACCCGGAAGGAAGTGTTCCGGTTTGCGAACTTTTTCCAGAAGTCGAACGTGCTCTGTTTTGAGCATTGCGCTTCCATTTTGAGTGCTACACTGAGGTCTGTCTGTTTTTGATATTTATTTCGCATTTATGTTTTTGCGGGTTTTTTGCTTTGTTTTTGTGACTGTGTGGAACCCAGTTTTTTTTCGCTTTTGTTTTTTTTAATTATAAATTTTATTAGCATTTTCCACACAACAACATGAAAAATATCAAAAAATAACAATACACAAAACACAAAAACCAACATTAAAAACCCCACAAAAAATCCATATCAGTTGTTACTGATTGATTGATTGATTGATTGTGTGACTGCAGTACATTGTTTATTGCTTTCATTTTATGGATCAATGGTCTTCTTAGATAGTAAAATTCATGTTAAATTGCTGTTTTAGGGGTTGTTTTTAAAAGTCTGGAACGGATTAATCCCTTTTGCATTACTTTCTATGGGAAAGCGCGCCTTGGTTTTGGAACGCTTTGGTTTTGAAACGGACTTACAGAACGGATTAAATTTTTTGTACCTTTCTTCTTAGATCTTGTTATGATTTATGTGAAAATAGTTCCTTTTGGTTTTGTATTTTTGGGTGCCTTTTATTTATTGTTCATGACAACTTTTGCGACGTTTGTGATGGCATAAACCTTTAAATGTTGTAAGCCTCCCCGAGCGAAGTCTCAGCTCTGGGGAGATGAAGTACAAATAAAATCATGACGGCGGTGATCTGCTTGGCCACTGCAAGACTAGATAATGTTGTTGTTTAGTTGTGTCCGACTCTTCGTGACCCCATGGACCAGAGCACGCCAGGCCCTCCTGTCTTCCACTGCCTCCCACAGTTTGGTCAAACTCATGTTGGGAGCTTCGAGAACACTGTCCCACCATCTCGTCCTCTGTCGTCCCCTTCTCCTTGTGCCCTCTGTTGTGTATTGAGTCAAAGGATTTTATATCTGTATTATTATTGTCTGTATTTGCATTAGGGTAAAGTAACTGCCTTTTTGTTCCAGAGGGTACAGCTACTATTGGTTCATTTAAGCTGCTGTATTTGGATCCTCTGTCTTATTGGCTTCCTCCAAAAGGCAGGACTGTGATTGCCTGATATTGTTCCCTCCAAAATGTATCCTTTCTAGCTAGTTCCCTGTCCCTATAAATGTAGCTCTCCCCTCCTCAGGTCTTCAGTCTTGTTGCTTTAATAAAGAAGTGTTACTAGAGAACTGTCTCCAGCATATTATGTCAAGAGAGCTGAAATCACAAACCCCACGTCACAACAACTGGCGACGAAGGTGGGATCCGGAATGCTGAGGAGCGGTTAAACGCAGCCCTGCCTCAGAGTCCGGATTGTAGCTAAGAACAAGACTCACTGGCCAGCTGAGAAGACGACCCTGCCCACAGGACAATGGAGAGTCCAAGGGTATTGGAGCCCTTCCAGCCATCAGAGCCCCACACGTGGGAAGACTACGTCGAACGCTTCGAGTTCTTCGCAGTGGCTCAAGGGATCACCGATGCCAGCAAAAGAAGGGCCACATTCCTGAGCTACTGTGGGCCTGAGATCTTCAAGCTGGCCAAGGCATTGCTTGCCCCAGCGAAGCTAAGTGAGACATCTCTCAAAGATATTCTTGCCTGCCTGACAAGCCATTTAGCGCCTACTGAGACCAAGATGGCCCGGCGGATGGAGTTTCATAAGAGGTAGCAGCGTGCTGGGGAGTCTGTATCTGCATTTCTAGCTGAACTGCGGAAGCTCGCTCAGCGCTGCGACTTCCAAGATCTGGAAGAGACTCTCCTGGATCGGTTTATCGGTGGTCTGAGCAGCAAGAAAGCCAGAAGACGCATCGTGGCTAAAGAAGAGGTTACCCTTGCTTCAGCCTTGAAGGAGGCCACCGCCACGGAGAATTATGAAAGAGAGGAGCTTGATGCCAGTCGCAGGGCCCCTAAGCCACAGATAGAAGTTGCGCATGCCATGGTCGAGCTAGAGGCTACTCCGAGCCAGAGCCCAGTCCGTGGGGTCAAGTCAGTGCGTCAGGCCTGCACAGTGCACAAAGATCACCGAGGCAGGTGCCCTGGTTGTGGCGGAAACCATGAGCGGAAGAGTTGTCATTTCCGGGATGCTATGTGCCGGACGTGCGGAAAGACAGGTGACATCGCCAGGGTCTGTAGATCGGCGGCGTTGGGAGCGACAGGAGCACCTAGACTGGAGCATCGCAGACCGCCCACAGCAAACCATGTTCTAAAGGACTGCCACTACGTAACGGAGATCAACGGGAGGGTCGTGCAGTTTCCAGCGCAAGGCAAGGCACACGTCAAGGTGAAGATTGAGGGTCAGCTGTGCGACATGGAGGTGGACTCCGGATCTGGATTCACTATCGTGTCGGACCAGACCGCGAGGACATTCTTCCCCAGGGGTAAGTTGCCCCCTCTGGAGCCCTTCCCGGCAACTTTGCAGTCATACTCAGCGGGCCGCATCCATGTCATGGGAATGTGTGCCGTGAGAGTACAGTTCCGGGACAAACAGGCGGTACTCAAACTGGTGATTGCGAAGGGCAGTCGCCCCAGTCTCCTGGGCACTGACTGGTTCCCCGCCCTGGGACTGAGTATATCAGGGCTTAATTCAATCCAAACCTGCCCTGAGATGAGCGAGGCATTATGCAAAGAATTTGCTGGTCTCTTTAATGGAAAACTGGGTTGTTATAAAGGGCCCCCAGTTGACTTTGAATTGGACCCTGGGGTGGCCCCAATCCGACTCAAACCAAGGCGAGTGCCATTTGCACTGCAACCCAAGATTGAAGCAGAGCTGGAGAAATTGGTCAAGCAGGGAGTTCTCTCACCCGTGGACTCCGCTAAGTGGGAGACTCCAATTGTCACGCCCCTTAAAGCAAATGGGGAAGTCAGGATCTGTGCTGATTACAAATGTACTATCAATAAGGCACTCAGGGGAAACTCATACCCCATTCCAGTCATATCACATCTGTTGGCTAAACTGGCTGGGGGCAAGGTGTTCGCCAAAACTGACCTGGCACAAGCTTACCAACAGCTGCCAGTAACCCCACAATCAGCGGAAGCACAGACTATTGTCACACATAAAGGGGCGTTCAGAGTTAACAGATTACAATTTGGAGTTTGTGTAGCCCCAGGGATTTTTCAAGGGCTCATGGAACGCCTGTTAAGAGGTCTGCCGGGGGTCTTGCCATTTTTTGATGACGTTTTGATTGCTGGAAAAGACCCATAGGAACTGGTTGCGCGTGTCCGTGCAGTGTTGCTCAAGTTCAAGGAGGCGGGGTTGCAACTAAAAAAGGAAAAATGCAGTTTTGGGGTGCCAACTGTGGAATTCTTGGGGTTTAAAATTGATGCATCAGGCATCCACCCCACAGATGCTAAGGTTAAGGCCATCATCGAGGCACCACGACCACAGAACAAGACGGAGTTGCAGTCATTCCTGGGACTTATTAACTTTTATCATTCGTTCTTACCCCAGAAAGCTTCGGTAGCTGAACCATTACATAGACTGTTGCAGAAAAAGAATGTGTGGCGATGGGGGCAGGAGCAGCAGAAGGCTTTTGACTCCTTGCGAGGAATGCTGAGTAGCAAGAGCGTCCTTGCTCATTATGATGAATCGAAGCCGCTGGTCCTGGCATGTGATGCCTCTCAATACGGCCTGGGGGCGGTGCTGAGTCATAGGGAACCGGATGGGTCGGAAAAGCCCATCTCTTTCTATTCCCGTACGTTGTCGCCCACGGAGCGCAACTATGCTCAAATTGACAAAGAGGCGCTTGCAATTGTGGCAGGAATCAAAAAGTTCCATGATTATGTGTACGGTCATCATTTCTCCATTGAAACGGACCACAAACCACTGTTGGGGTTGTTCAACCCGAACAAACAAACGCCACAAATTCTCTCCCCCAGAATGTTGCATTGGTCTATATTTCTGAACGGGTTCCAGTACACCTTGACCCATGTGCCGGGGAAACGGTTGTGCCACGCTGATGCGCTGAGTCGATTGCCCCTTCCTGGCGGGAGCAATGAGGATCCTGCTCCAGCGGAGCACATAATGATGCTGGAAACACTTCCGGGGGCTCCTGTAACGGCTACTGATATTGCTGAGAAAACGAGGAAAGATGCTGTTCTCTCCCGTGTGCTCACTTGGGTGGGGAGGGGGTGGCCAGGTGGTCCGCATGAAGACAAATTCAGGCCTTATGCGACAAGGCAGCACGAGTTATCCATGCATAAGGGTTGTCTCCTGTGGGGAGATAGGGTGATCATCCCAGCACCACTGAGAAACAGGGTTCTTGAGACGCTTCACATGGGACACCCGGGAATGGTCAGGATGAAGTCGCTAGCCCGATGTTATGTGTGGTGGCCTGGAATGGACCAGAACATAGAACAATGGGTACGAACATGCAAGGCATGCCAAGAGGTGCGGCCAGAAGTGGCCAGAGCACCAGTTCACTGGTGGGAGCAGTCCAGATCTCCCTGGAGCCGGCTGCACTTAGATTTTGCTGGGCCACTCCAGGGGAAGGTCTTTTTGGTTATCGTCGATGCATATTCCAAATGGTTAGAAGTGGCGATGGTCCCCAGCATGGCATCAGCTGCTGTAATCAAGGTGTTGAGGCAGCTGTTTGCAACCCACGGGTTACCTGAGACCATTGTATCAGATAATGGGGCAGCTTTTGTATCCCAAGAATTCAGGGCATTCTTGGCTGATAACTTCATAAGAGGGGTCACATCCGCGCCCTTTCACCCATCCTCCAATGGGCAGGCGGAGCGCATGGTAAGAACAGCCAAAGAATCCATTGCGCGCTTAATGGAGGGAAACTGGTCAGCTCGCATCACGCGAATGTTATTTTTGCAGCATGCGACGCCGTGTACTGCGACGGGCAAGTTGCTAGCTGAGCTGCTCTTGGGTAGAAGACTGGTAACGGTGCTGGATTATGTCCACCCGGATAAAATGCCAAACCGTAATTCAAGAGCAACCCCCCAAGCTGAGACTGACACAACAAGGTATCTCGCCCCTGAAGATCTGGTCTGGGTGAGGAACTATTCATGAGGTTCGCGGTGGGTGGCTGGTGTGGTCACCCGGGCTAGTGGACCTGTGTCCTATTATGTGACCTTGGAAAATGGGCAAGTTTGGAAGAGACATATAGATCAGCTGAGGCGCCGGGCGCTCAGCAGAGAGGAGTCTGATAATTCATCCCTAGCTAACGACGCAGAGCTGCAAGACCAGGGTGAAAATGGCCCAGAGGTGCAGTCACCAGGGGCTTCAGCAAATGAACCAGGGTTTGCTAGTCCTCAGGATGACGAGGTACAGGTAGGGGACCCTGAGATGTCTGGGACGCCATCTGTTCCTGACGAAACCCCTATAGCAGCCCCCCTACCACAGGTGACACCCAATCCAGAACCGGCAACACCTGTTGTCAGGAGATCAAGTAGAAGTTGTAGGACCCCACAGTACCTGAGAGATTACGTCTGCTGTGCTCACTAGGGGGGGAGGGGTGTTGTGTATTGAGTCAAAGGATTTTATATCTGTATTATTATTGTCTGTATTTGCATTAGGGTAAAGTAACTGCCTTTTGGTTCCAGAGGGTACAGCTACTATTGGTTCATTTAAGCTGCTGTATTTGGATCCTCTGTCTTATTGGCTTCCTCCAAAAGGCAGGACTGTGATTGCCTGATATTGTTCCCTCCAAAATGTATCCTTTCTAGCTAGTTCCCTGTCCCTATAAATGTAGCTCTCCCCTCCTCAGGTCTTCAGTCTTGTTGCTTTAATAAAGAAGTGTTACTAGAGAACTGTCTCCAGCATATTATGTCAAGAGAGCTGAAATCACAAACCCCACGTCACAACACCCTCCATGTTTCCCAACATCAGGGTCTTTTCCAGGGAGTCTTCTCTTCTCATGAGGTGGCCAAAGTCTTGGAGCCTCAGCTTCAGGATCTGTCCTTTCAGTGAGCACTCTGGGCTGATTTCCTTAAGAATGGATAATTTTGATCTTCTTGCAGTCCATGGGACCAGCACCAGAATTCAAAAGCACCAATTCTAAGGTAATCAGCCTTCTTTATGGTCCAGCTCTTCATGGATCACTGCCTTGCCGTGGCAAAGGGGCTTTACGAACTCAGAGAAGCTATGAGCTATGCCGCGCAGGGCCACCCAAGATGGACAGGTCATAGTGGAGAGTTTTGACTTAATGTGATCCACCTGGAGCAGGAACCGGCAAGCCACTCCAGTATCCCTGCCAAGAAATCTCCATGAACAAAGTAGCACATTAGAGACCAACTAAGTTAGTTATTGGTATGAGCTTTCGTGTGCATGCAGACTTCTTCAGATACACTGAAACAGAAGTCACCAGACCCTTTTATATAGTGAGAAGGTGGGGAGGGGTATTACTCAGAAGGGTGGTGGGAATCGGTGATTGGCTGATAGGGGTGGTAAACCTGTTGACTGTTATCGACTGCAATTGGTCTTACAGGAAAAAGCAAGGGGTGAGATGACAAAAAATAGCTATATCATGTATAATGAGAAAAGAATCCAATGTCTCTATTCAGACCAGGTCTCTCCATGATTTGAAAGCCCTAAACGGCCTCGGCCCAGTATACCTGAAGGAGCATCTCCACCCCCATCATCCAGCCTGGACAAGGAGGTCCAGCTCCGAGGGCCTTCTGGCGGTTCCCTCCCTGCGAGAAGTGAGGTTACAGGGAACCAGGCAGAGGGCCTTCTTGGTGGTGGCACCCGCCCTGTGGAACGCCCTCCCATCAGATGTCAAAGAAATAAACAACTATCTGATGCTTAAAAGACAGCCCTATTTAGGGAAGTTTTTAATGTTTAATGCTATCTTATGTTTTTAATGTTCTGTTGGGAGCCGCCCAGAGTGGCTGGGGAAACCCAGCCAGTTGGGTGGGGTATAAATAATAAATTATTATTATTATTAATATTATTATTATTATTATTATTATTCATTCTTTTGCAATCCGAAGGTCTAGACACTTGATTTCTTTCATGAACGGAAGCTGAAATTCACCATCAAAACATACACATGACCTTGCTCAGAAGCTGCCCAGCGCCACAACGTGAAGCTTTTCCCGACACATGGAAGCACTGATGGGAACAGCTTCGCCGGTTGATTTCTGCCTGTTCTGCTGCAATTAAAGGCACCCAGCGAACCAAAAGGCAGAAAATCTCAGTGGCAACCAAACTGGTGCAGCATGCATGCGCGGGAGCAAAAGAAAGCTGCTTTCTTCCCAAGGAGCTGTGGATCCACACACCTCCCGGTGGCCTGAGGCCAGCCGAGTCAATATTTGAAAAAGTGAAATTGTGGTTAACTGGAGCAGAAACGGACTGTGCCTCTTCTTTCAGAGAGAGCCTCCTGGGAGACAAAAGAATGATACACGGTCTCTCCATCCCACACAAGCCCCCTCTCTTTCCCTCTCCGCCTGTATCTCACACGTCCAACCGTCCACAAGCCCCAGACATCGATGGAATTTCTCTCACTAAGAGCTTAAAAATGTGAGTGTCTCTTTTAGAACCAAAAAGAGTTGATTAAAAGTTAAAATTAACAAAACAGTTAAGTGCTTTGTTGGAGCAGACTGAGATTCCATCTAGTCCAAGGCTGGGGAATATTTGGTCCTCTAAATGTATGATGATTATTATTATTATTATTATTATTAATTTGTATACCACCCTTCACCCAAAGATTGCAGATGGTGCAGATGGTGTGTTTCCTTTTTACTTTTGTGCAGCAATATTTAAAATTGGTTCTGAGTTCAGGGTGGGGGCCAAACCAGAAGCAGCACAATATGTCCCGCACCAGAGCTACCCCCTTAACACCCCAGCACAAGAATATACTGTATTTTTCTGTCTATAAGACGCCCCCATATATAAGACACCCCTATTTTGGGAGACTCAGATTTGTAAAAATGGGGGGAGATGGCCCCATGTATAAGACACCCCCTCATTTCTGACATTATTTTTTAGGAAGAAAACCTAGTCTTATACCTGGAAAAATACGGTAAATTTTAAAATACACAAACGTCTGAAGGTATCAAAGATTTAGCCAGGACAACATCAGAGCATAGCTGTCAACCGTCCCTTATTCGGCGGGAAACTCCCTTATCCCAGCGCTGTTTCCCGCTGCTGTCCCGGATTGGTGATGTCCCTTAAATTTCCTGGGTTTCATGCTCGCCCAGCTCAGGAGGTAAGAAGCGGCTCGGGGTCCTCCACCGTGTGAGAGAGAAAGAGCGCACACGAGCTGCCGCGTCTCCATCTCTCCCTGTTCCCCCGCAGGGGCGCGTCGTGAGGAGACGGGTGGCGGCGTGCGGGCAGGCAGTCCCTTTCTTGCGAGACTTCCACTGCGCTGCCAGGGGAAGCCAGAGGCGGCAGCGGCTGAGGAGGCAGCCTGAGGGAGGAGGAAGAGGAGGGGATGAGGAGGGATGCGGAAGGGCGGCGCTTCAGCGGCCAGTGCAGCAACCGCCTCATGCCGGGCTCGTGGGTGGCGTGGGCGAGAGTCTCTCTCCCTCTCTCTTAGGCGGGGAAGGGCCGTTGGAACTCCTCGCGCCAGGACAACGGCCGCCCCGATGTGCTGCTTAGCATCCCCCCCCAACCAGTGCAGCATCTTAATGTAGTGATTTCCCCCTCCGCATCCCTTTCATAACTCTATTTTTATAAATCATTTGTCCATCCATGGTTCAAATTTTTACTACAAGTTTTCTGTCAATCCTACCAATGTATGTTACTCTTTACAATAGCTTTTCAACTAAATTATAAACTTTACCCATTCTTTATTAAAGAGGTCCTCTTCCTGGTTTCTAATTCTGCCTGTAAGCTTTGCCATCTCGACGTCGTTCATCAGTTTTGTCTGCCACTCTTCTTTGGTCGGAGTTGTAGACCCTTAGGATCATCTAGTCCAACCCCCTGCAAAACACAGTCAGTGGCAGCCAAAGCAGCATAGCTCCATCAGTGGCAGATTTATGTATAAGCTAAGCCAAAATCCCTTATTTTGGCTGCTGATCCCTTATTTTGAGGCTGCTGGTCCCTTATTTTCAAATCTGTAAGTTGACAGCTATGCACCAGAGTGGACAACAACCTTGGACCAAAAACAGTATAAAACGGGACATGTCCACGTTGTATGTCTGCAATGGTGGTTTTTTAAAAAACAAAACAAAAACCATCAAGATTATTAGCAAAAGGGAGATTCTCCCCCAACCTGAAAACTCCCAGCTTCGGAAGAAGACTGGAAGAAGTTTAAAGACTATTTGCAGAAATATTGTAAAATTAAGGAATGTTAGAATGATGCTGGACAGAAATAAAGTGGTTTTCAGCTGTAATGCTTAAGAGATATGGAAAATAAGGTTCTGAAATAAGTAAAAGAACTAATGGTGAGGATTTGCTGAACAAACAATTTGAATTGGAATATAAGAAAGGGAGGTATGAGGAGGTATGGAAAAGAAGTTAAAAGAAAATAAGTAAATGGAAACTCTTTGTGTTTTTTAAATTGTTTTTATTTCTGTATTTCTGTATTTTTGTTTTTTCTGTTTTTTCCGTTTTATAATGTATTATTTTTGAAAACTTTAATAAATATCTTATATATATATATATAAACTCCCAACTTCTCAGTCCTGCAATAAAATTGCTTTTCGCCAGCTGCTTCCAAAGAGGCTCCCCCGGTCTAACGGGGGGCAAAGCTGGTGGCTGAGTTGTGTGTTTGATAGATCAGAAAAGAGAGAACAGTCCTGCTTGAAGCAGTCCCAGGTGACTCCTGGATGTCCCAGACTCCCCAGATTTGGCATTTATCCGCACATTTATGCAGTTTTTGCAAGGAGGTGTGAGAAAACTCTCTGCCAAAGGCATCACATCGCAGAGACACACGGATCGCTATTCTGCGCCCAGATTCCCCGAGTTGTTGTTAATTCAAAACAGTAGCACCTTAAAGACCAACTAAGTCAGTTCTTGGTATGAGCTTTCGTGTGCATGCACACTTCTTCAGATACACTTCTTCAGATGTTGTTAATTGTTACTCTTTTCTTCCCCAAACAATCAAACTCAAAGCGAGTTCTCAGGGAAGGGGGGGTGAGTATGGGGGGAAAGCAACACTGACCCACCTTATAGGGTGGTGGTGGGGAGGGATAACGAATCTAAAACAACATTATGTACTAAAAAATGCTAAACATCTTGCATTAAAATCTCCGCAGTGCATAACTGAGAGTACAGTGGTACCTCGGGTTATAGACGCTTCAGGTTACAGACTCCGCTAACCCAGAAATAGTACCTCGGGTTAAGAACTTTGCTTCAGGATGAGAACAGAAATTGTGCGGCGGCAGCGGGAGGCCCCGTTAGCTAAAGTGGTGCTTCAGGTTAAGAACAGTTTCAGGTTAAGAACGGACCTCCAGAACGAATTAAGTTCTTAACCCAAGGTACCACTGTACATATCTTTATAAGAGCATATTTCATGTAAAAATAAGCAAATGCAGGATTCTAATTAATTGAACTTATTGTTTGATATGTCCATGGAGTTTTCTTGGCAGGGACACTGGAGTGGCTTGCCGGTTCAACAAGCAGAGACATCACCTTGCCGACAAAGGTCCGTCCAGTCAAAGCTCTGGTTTTCCCAGTAGTGATGTATGGAAGTGAAAGCTGGACCATAAAGAAGGCTGATCACGGAAGAATGGATGCTTTTGAATTCTGGTGCTGGAGGAGACTCTTGAGAGTCCCATGGACTGCAAGAAGATCAAACCTCTCCATTCTGAAAGAAATCAGCCCCGAGTGCTCACTGGAAGGACAGATCCTGAAGCTGAGGCTCCAATACTTTGGCCACCTCGTGAGAAGAGAAGACTCCCTGGAAAAGACCCTGATGTTGGGAAAGATGGAGGGCACAAGGAGAAGGGGACGACAGAGGACGAGATGGTGGGACAGTGTTCTCGAAGCTACCAGCATGAGTTTGACCAAACTGCGGGAGGCAGTGGAAGACAGGGGTGCCTGGCGTGCTCTGGTCCAGGGGGTCACGAAGAGTCGGACACGGCTAAATGACTAAACAACAACAACAACAAAATTGTTTGCTATACACATGCTCCTTCCTAATGACTGGAAGGTTTTTGTACAAACATAAAGCATGAAAGTAAAAATGCAGTATAACAATAATAAAAAATCAGGGACGTGGGTGGCGCTGTGGGTTAAACCATAGAGCCTAGGACTTGCCGATCAGAAGGTCGGTGGTTCTAATCCCCGTGACGGGGTGAGCTCCCATTGCTCGGTCCCTGCTTCTGCCCACCTAGCAGTTCGAAAGCACATCAAAGTGCAAGTAGATAAAGAGGTACCGCTCTGGTGGGAAGGTAAACGGCGTTTCCGTGCGCTGCTCTGGTTCGCCAGAAGCGGCTTCGTCATGCTGGCCACATGACCCGGAAGCTGTACGCCGGCTCCCTCGGCCAATAAAGCGAGATGAGTGCCCCAACCGCAGAGTTGGTCACGACTGGACCTAATGGTCAGGGGTCCCTTTACCTTTATAATAAAAATCTATGAGAGTTACAGACAGTCCCCAGCAAGATAGCAGCAAAAGCTTTGGCAAATCTGCAAATTATCAGGAGGCCTCAGGATGATAAAACCTCATTTAGCAAATCGGCACGAGCGACTGGTCCAAACTTGCAGCTGCTACAGAGAAGTTTCAGTAGGTCTAAGATATTGAGGGTGCTGCCACCCAGTGGCCTCTTGCATGCAGCACAGAAAGAACGATACACTCACAGAATTGAAGCGTTGGAAGGGCCCCCAAAGGACATCTAGTCCATCCCCCCATCTTGCTGTCAGAAAGTTCTTCCCGGCGCTTAGTCAGAAGGCAAAAATATGGCCCTCCAATGAAACTGAATGTTGGAAGCTTCAGGACAGACCAAATAAAGGCCTTTATAGAGTATAGAATAAAACCGGTGGGGTTTGCTATGCAATGCATCTGTCCTGTGTTCCTGCCTCCCTGATATTTGACCTTGAAATGCAATCGTGCCTCTCTGCTTGCCTAGACAGTGAGAACTCTGTTTTTTTTTTAAAAAAAAAATATTTATTAAGGTTTTTTTAGATATAAAATGCACACATAAAACAATCTTGCTTCTATCACAACAAATTCTTCGCTTCTTTGGACTCCCTCACGTCCCCCTCTCCCATTTACGTCGTTAAAAAAAAATTTTCCAAACAAATTATCAACTTGTTTACAGTCTCATGTCCACACATTCAAATATAATCTAGCACTTTTTCCAATAAATTTTTTATATTTTCTTTAATCTCACTTAGCATCAAATTTAAATCTAGTTTAGTGGTGGCCAATTTTTTATAATCTAGCATCCTTCTTAACATTCAAACAAATTACAATGTTTTTGTAGATACATCTTGAATTTCTCCCAGTCTTCCTCCATTTTTTCTTCTCCCAGATCTCGGATTCTGCCAGTCATCTCGGCCAATTGCATATAGTCCATCAGCTGCATCTGCCACTCTTCCAGTGTGGGTAAATCTTGAGTTTTCCAATTTTTTGCGATGAGAATCCTTGCTGCCGTTGTCGCATACATGAAAAATGTTCGATCCTTCTTTAACACCCTCTGGCCGACAATACCCAGAAGGAAGGCCTCTGGTTTCTTAGTGAAGGTATACTTAAATACCTTTTTCAACTCATTATATATCATTTCCCAGAAGGCCTTCACCTTAGGGCATGTCCACCAGAGGTGAAAGAATGTTCCTTCATTTTCTTTACATTTCCAACATTTATTGTCAGACGAATGGTATATTTTGGCAAGTTTAACTGGGGTCATGTACCATCTATATATCATTTTCATAACATTTTCCTTCAGAGCATTACATGCAGTGAAGTTCAGCCCAGTGGTCCACAACCTTTCCCAGTCCTCAAACATAATGTTATGCCCAATGTCCTGTGCCCATTTTATCATAGCCGATTTAACCATTTCGTCTTGTGTATTCCATTTTAGCAGCAAGTTATACATTCTAGATAGTACCTTGGTCTTTGGTTCTAACAATTCTGTTTCTAACTTCGATTTCTCCACCTGGAACCCTAACTTTTTGTCATTTTTAAAAACTTCTTTAATCTGAGCATAATGTAACCAGTCTCGCACCTTGTCCTTCATTTTCTCCAAACTCTGCAATTTCCAATTGTCTCCATCTTTTTCTAATATTTCCCAATATTTTGGCCATTTGGCCTCCATATTGGGTCTTTTTCGGGCCTTAGCCTCCAGAGGTGAAAGCCACCTTGGAGTTTTATTTTCCAATAAGTCTTTATATTTTGTCCAGACATTAAACACTGCTTTCCTGACAATATGGTTCTTAAAGGCCTTATTGATCTTAACTTTGTCATACCATAAGTATGCATGCCAACCCGGCGCTTAGTCAGAAGGCAAAAATATGGCCCTCCAATGAAACTGAATGTTGGAAGCTTCAGGACAGACCAAATAAAGGCCTTTATAGAGTATAGAATAAAACCGGTGGGGTTTGCTATGCAATGCATCTGTCCTGTGTTCCTGCCTCCCTGATATTTGACCTTGAAATGCAATCGTGCCTCTCTGCTTGCCTAGACAGTGAGAACTCTGGCGCGGTGTATTGTTACACCACTCAAAAAGGGACGTGGGTGGCGCTGTGGTCTAAACCACTGAACCTCTTGGGCTTGCTGATTGGAAGGTCGGCAGTTCAAATCCCCGTGACAGGGTGAGCTCCCGTTGCTCTGTCCCAGCTTCTGCCAATCAAGCAGTTCGAAAGCACACCGGTGCAAGTAGATAAATAGGTACCGCTGTGGTGGGAAGGTAAACAGTGTTTCTGTGCATTCTGGCTTCTGTCACGGTGCTCCATGGCATCAGAAGTGATTCAGTCATGCTGGCCACATGACCCAGAAAGCTGTCTGTGGACGAACACCGGTTCCTTCGGCCTGAGAGTGAGATGAGAGCCTCAACCCCAGTCACCTTTGACTGGACTTAACCATTCAGGGACCCTCTATGCCACCCCAGAGGGGTGAGATGCCAGCAGCTTGCCCCATTTGGTCCCCTTGGAATGAAGATTGGCGGAGACCTGTGGTGTCTTTAGGATACCTGGTTTTATTTACGCGTATATACAGTGGCCACTTGGGTTGCGAACATGATCTGTGGGGGATGCACGTTCTCAACCCACAACAGCACATCTGCACAAGCGTGGGTTGCAATTTGGGCCTTCTGCGCATGCACAAAGCGCAATTTAGCATTTCTGCACATGCGCAACCGCCAAAACCCGGAAGTAACCTGTTCCGGTACTTCTGGGTTTCGGCGGGTCCGTAACCCCAAAAAAGCAACCTGAAGCGCTTGTAACCCGAGGTATGACTGTACAAGTTGAGTATTAATTTAATCTCAGAGCATTAATAACCCCAAAGATCTTGCTTTTGCATTAATCATAGCTTTGACTCCAGCACAAAGCAAGCAGGTCCTGCTTCCAGCTCACACACAACTCTGCTTTTGTTCTCCTACCTAGCAGCTGGTGGTCATGGCGGGATCCCCACCCATTTGTTCTATGGCACTGAGCAACTTCTTTAGTTAAGCTAATTGCGATTCTTAATTCGCCAGCTGAATCCATTCAAAGGGTTGTTTTGGCAAAGTTGCTCTTATACAGTGGTGCCTCGCAAGATGAAAAGAATCCGTCCCGCGATTCTCTTCGTCTAGCGGTTTTTTCGTCTTGCGAAGCAAGCCCATTGACAGCTTAGCAGATTAGCGGCTTTTAGCGATCAGCTGTTAAGCGGCTTATCAGCGGAACAGCTGATAAGCGGCTTAGCGGCTTAGGAAAGGGGGGGGGGAAGCGGAAAAAAACCGCAGGAACTCGCAAGATTTTTCGTCTTGCGAAGCAAGCCCATAGGGAAATTCGTTTAGTGAAGCACCTCCAAAACGGAAAACCCTTTCGTCTAGCGGGTTTTCCGTCTTGCAAGGCATTCGTCTTGCGGGGCACCACTGTACTAGAGTTTCCCAAACTTTGGTCTTCAGCTATTTTGGGACTCCAATTCCCATCATCATGGGAACTGTAGTCCGATAACAGCTGGAGAATCAAGCTTGGGAAACTTTGTGACTTGTACATTCCACCTCCAGAGACACAGGATCCCAAGAATTGGAAGGGACTCAGGGCATCATCCAAACTGACCCCACTCTTGAAACCCATAACAATATATACGTTTCCGATCACAATTCAAAGTGTTGGTGCTGATCTTCAAAGCCCTAAACGGCCTCGGTCCAGTATATCTGAAGGAGCGTCTCCACCCACATCATCCTACCAGGACACTGAGGTCCAGCGCCGAAGGCCTTCTGGCAATTCCCTCACTGTGAGAAGCCAAGTTACAGGGAACCAGGCAGAGGGCCTTCTCAGTGGTGGCACCCGCCCTGTGGAACACCCTCCCACCAGATGCCAAAGAGAACAACTACTAGACTTTTAGAAGACATCTGAAGGCAGCCCTGTTGAGGGAACCTTTTAATGTTTGATGCATTACTGTATTTTAATATTTTGTTGGAAGCTTTCCAGAGTGGGTGGGGTACAAATAATAAATTATTATTCTATAGACAAAGAACCATTAAACACACACACACAGCCGCACCACGGCAGGTAGCGAAATATTTATTTCATAAAACAAGGGTGGTCGTCATCATCAGCAGGGAGTTGACAAAAAAAAATCTCACTCCCCCACAGAAAAAAATGCCAACATTACAGTATGTATTATTTAAAGGAGGCAAGGCTAAACGAGGACTCTAGTCTTTGTTGAACCAGATACGGTTTGCCTCCCTGCCCAGAAAAGGAGAAGCAAATTATGCTGAAGGTTCAGAGTTTGGGGTGGGAAGGAGTGTTTGGGGGGGGGTTGTGGGTGTGCGGGATAATCTAGGGACGCTTCCCAGCCCCCGAATGTAGCAAGTGACCCACAGACAGAGTACCTAACCGAAGGGGGACTGTCACCTGGCGACTCTGTGTTGCGTTTTGTGATATACGCCATGGGAGATCGTTTTTCAAACTGGTTCAAAGAAAACCACCAAACGGAATCGGCATCTAATGCGCAGGCAGACGGGCAACCTCTTTCCAAGGCAGCTCATTCAAAAGCCAGGAGAAGAGGAGGAAGAAAGGAGACCCCCAAAAGCCATTGGAAGCACTGTCATCCTAAACATCTGACTGAGTGGCGATTATCGAAGGGAAGGGAATACCCCCGGAAAAAATTGAAGGGGGGGGGAATAGTGCCCTCCCTGCCAAAACAAGGGATGCAGCCGGGTCAGGTTCGCCTGTCTGACTTCCAGAGGCGGCTCCTTAATTTTGGGGAGCTCCCCAGTAAGAGGAGAGCATCCTTGGGTACCACTGCCAGACTTGAGCAGGGGGAAAAACAAAGGCGACCATGAAGTGTTGGTGGAAACTTGGAAACTGCACTGGGAGAAGTCTTCCTCTCCTGGCTCCTCACTCCAGCTGGTGTTTGGGGTCTGGGCGCCATTTCCAGAGATTGGGCAGCAACCGTGCGAGTTTGAGCTTTTTTCCTCCAGTCCGTGGAGCAGAATGGGGGACTCCCATCTTAGACGCAAGGGCCATTGTGGCAGAGAAGGCAAGAGACCGCAAGGGCAGGCTGCTCAAACAGATTTATTTTTTTTTTGGCAGGGCTGTGACTACGCATTCAATTCCAGAAACTTTTCCAACTGGAAAACGTTCGGGGCATCCATGTGCAAGGTGCGTCTTCCAATATGCCTCGCTCATCTTTCCTGCGTGAGGAAGAAGTCATAGCCCCTATCCCTCAGCTTGGGACATAGGCACAAAACCAACCTGCCACCCTCAATCTGGCAAAGGGTTTGGGTTTTCTGGGCCTGACAGGGCCCAATCCACCAGGAAGGTCTCTGGCCAACACCCCTCCGAACTGAACAGGAGCAGCACAAGGAGTTTGCAAGAGAACTTTCCAGGGGATGGCTGGGGATATTTCCCAAAGTCTCTCCTCCTTGCTTGTTGTGTATTATTTCACATTGTTTCTCTTCACCTGGTTTTTTGTTTTGCAAGAGAGGCTGGAGAAGGATTTGACTGCAGCACGCAGTGAAAACTATCACGGCTCCTGACACAGCCTCTATCCCTGCCTCTAAGAGTCATGGACCGCAAACCCCAATGCAAATATGCTCCTCTCTCTCCCCTAGTATTGAAAATATTGCTCAGGGGGCCAACTCTCCTGTTCTTAACTGGGGCTTGGAAGTGTGAACGCATGGGAAACACCTCCTCAAATACAGAGGGGTCTGGGCTCTAGGACGTTATCCCCACTAGAGCCCCCGGAACTGATAAGGGCCAAAATGGTGCTTTAGATCGAAGGGCTGCTTCTTTGAAGTTTAGCTGAAGGATGCCCAAACCGTCGTTTGCAGCCCTGAAGCAAAGGAATGGCCGGCTCTCCACCCCCATTTCTGTAATCCTAAAACAACACCGCCCCCTGCCCTCTTCTTGCTTGCTGATGGTTGGCGCGACTGCACAGCACCGTGTGAATCAGAACCGCCCAATTCTGGCAGCTGTTTCAATGCCACTGGCCAGCAGGGAACATCTGGAGAACCTGCCGGGCTGGGCTCTCGAACATCAGGCTGGGGAAAACCTCAGAACCACCCCCCCTGCTTTTCAGCCCCCTTCCTGAATCTTCACATCTGCAGCCCCCTTGGTGGACGCAGGTGTGTCAACAAAACCAAAACCCAGCCTCCGTTCGCTGGGGAACGCAAACACAGGAGGTCGGTCAAGGAGGCGACAGGCCACAAGCCACGGATGGAGCGATGCGCTTCAGATTTCTACGTATATGGCAGCCTGCGCTACTGAAAACTCGCAAGGAGGAAGAGGGTGGGAGGAAGATTGGCCCAAGCACCCCAAAAATGAAAGCCCTGCTCTGGAGGAGCGAAGAGGAGAGCCCAGCTTTGAAATGGTGGAATCCTGCATGCTTAAGAAAAACCAAAGGGGAGAGGGGGCTTCGATGGGGTCCGTCCGGGCCAAGGATTTCCTAAAACTTCCAGGAGGGGCTGCACAGAGAATCCTTCGCATCCACCCGTGATTTCGCAGAGAGCCAGCTTACTTCCTTCAGGGCGACGGGAAGGAGGCCGCCTCCCCCCCGATCCAGGGATGGACCAGGTTGGGGGTCCGGCGGCAGAAGGTCTGGCCACGGACTGGGCCCTGGCGCCAGTTGGTCCGAGTTGGCAACTGAAAGGGACGGCCGAGGAGGAGACAGAACACACCACAGCCCTCTGGTGCAGGTTTATTTACAAGGGGAGTCGGTGCCGGGAGGACCGTCGGGGCATTAACAAGCAGGAAAAACACTGTGGAGGAAGAGAGAAAGAGAGGTAAAATCAGAGCAGGATTATGGCGCCATGCTGGCCGAGCCAGCCAGCCCCTGCACACTCAAGCAACGGGTCACAAGCACCATGTAAAACTTGCTCCGCATTTGTGAGAATGAGTCGGGCCAGTCCTGGTTTCGCCTAGTTGCCCACGGGCAACAGATGTATACCGTATTTTTCGCTCCATAAGATGCACTTTTTTTCCTTCCTAAAAAGTAAGGGGAAACGTCTGTACGTCTTATGGAGCGAATGTGTGGTCCCTGCTCAGGACCAGAGATTTACTGAAGATTGGAAGAAGTACAGTGGTACCTCGGGTTACATACGCTTCAGGTTACAGACTCCGCTAACCCAGAAATAGTACCTCGGGTTAAGAACTGTACTTCAGGATGAGAACAGAAATCGTGCTCCGGCGGCACGGTGGCAGCAGGAGGCCCCATTAGCTAAAGTGGTGCTTCAGGTTAAGAACAGTTTCAGGTTAAGAACGGACCTCCAGAACCAAATCAGTAATTTTTTATATAACTGTAAAAATGACTCTGAAACTTTATTATTCCAGAAATGAAACCTGGACAGCATTGTTTTTTCCCTGACCGTGCAGCTCCCAAACCACACACACAGAGCATAAGTTAATACTTAATAAGTAAAATGCCATCAATAGGTCCTTTGAAAGATCATTTTTCTGGAGGATTCTCAGAAAATATAACCTCTGCTGTGCTCTCTTCATCAGGTCTTTACTGTTTTCTCCCCAGGTTAGGTCATCTCTCAACTCCATTCCCAGAAATTGAAACACCGAGACCTGTTCCACGCATTTCCCCTCCATAATGAGTGGCTGAATATTCAATTTACGTTCCTTAAATCTACAATAATCTCTTTTGTTTTCTTTAAGCTAAGGAGTAAGTTGTTTTTCCTGCACCACTCCCCCAACCACTCAACTTCCTTCCTTATAGGCTGCCTCCCCCTCTCCAGCCGTGATTAAACCAACCACCGTTGTATCATCTGCAAACTTAATGATCTTAAACGTAAAGGTAAAGGGACCCCTTGACCATCAGGTCCAGTCGTGGCCGACTCCGGGGTTGCGGCGCTCATCTCGCTTTACTGGCAGAGGGAGCCGGCGTACAGCTTCCAGGTCATGTGGCCAGCATGACTAAGCCGCTTCTGGTGAACCAGAGCTGCGCACGGAAATGCCATTTACCTTCCTGCCGGAGCGGTACCTATTTATCTACTTGCACTTTGACATGCTTTCGAACTGCTAGGTTGGCAGGAGCAAGGACTGAGTAACGGGAGCTCACCCTGTCGCGGGGATTGGAACCACCGACCTTGTGATCGGCAAGTCCTAGGCTCTGTGGTTTAACCCACAGCACCACCCACGTCCCTTAATGATCTTATTAATGGGGTATTTGGAGGCATAGTCAGCTGTATAGAGCGTATATAAAAGCGGGCTCAACACGCACCCCTGCGGCGTCCCCGTATTCATGATGAGATCCGCAGAGACGTGGGAACCCATCCTGACCCGTTGGGAATGGCTTGATAGAAAATCTAATATCCACCTGCACAGACCTGTTTGGCAGGCCTTGCCTCCCCATCCCAGTGGGGTCGATAATCAAGGCCTGATCTGCCACGGCCGCGCCAGATGCCCGTCGGACTACATCTCCCATCATCCATGGCTACTGGCTACGCCAGCTGGGGCTGATGGGAGTTGTGGTCCACGGACATATGGGGAGGGCAGGAACGGCGCCACGCAGGCGACTTTTGTGCAAGGAAAGAGACCAGCCTGGGGCCTGCTTTTCCCCGACGAGCCTCACCATTGGAATCCTCCGATGGGCTCTGTAAACCTGTGACGGATCAGGAACGTGGCGACGGCTTCGGCAACCTGGAAGAGAGCGGCCAGAGATGTTAAAAGAGAGAACGGAAAGGCTTGTATGCGAAGGGAGCCCTGAATAAGCCCTGCCTCCCTGCAGACTATCAAGGGCACCATATAAATTAATTTATTGGTTAATTGATTAATATTCTACAGTGTTTGCAGGAGGCGGATGCTACTGCTTTGCTGTTTGTGTTTTAACTATTTGTGTTTTCATCTAGCGATAGCTAGACCAAGCGGCCGCCAAGACCACATAACACTTGAAAGACCTACATTGGCTCCCAGTACATTTCCAAGCACAATTCAAAGTGTTGGTGCTGACCTTTAAAGAACCTAAACGGCCTCAAAGGCCCAGTATACCTGAAGGAGCATCTCCACCCCCATCGTTCTGCCCGGACACTGAGGTCCAGCTCCGAGGGCCTTCTGGCGGTTCCCTCATTGTGAGAAGCCAAGTTACAGGGAACCAGGCAGAGGGCCTTCTCGGTGGTGGCACCCGCCCTGTGGAACGCCCTCCCACCAGATGTCGAAGAGAACAACCACCAGACTTTTAGATGACATCTGAAGGCGGCCCTGTTTAGGGAAGCTTTTAATGTTTGATGTATTATTGTATTTTAATATTTGGTTGGAAGCTGCCCAGAGTGGCTGAGGAAGCATTGTACTGTTTTCGGCACCTGCTAAAAACAAGCTGACCTGGCTGCTTGGAAAGTTGACGCGAGTCGCAGTAATGATTATACAGCAATAATTTATTATTTATACCCCGCTCATCTGGCTGTGTTTTGCGATCCATTAACTTTTTCCAAATGTCTTCAATTACCGTTGCTGATTTTTCTCAGGGATCATTTTACGGTTTTATCTTTTTTGTTCATTTGTTTACCGCTTTGAGATTGCTGGGGTTATTTTTCTATTTATTGATTTGATTTTTATTGAGATTTTAAAGGTTACCAAAAAATAAAAATAAAGAACATATCAATTTAAACAGAAATAAAAATAAAAATACAGAACAATACAAGAACAAAAGAAAAAAAACACAAAAAAGATGCAGATAATTAAAAAAAACAAAAACAAATCAATCCTTTACATAACTTTCTTTCCTTTGCTCATTTCCTTGACCTCCTCACACCTCCCTTTTTTGTATTCAATTAGATATTTCAGCAAATCCTTTCCATCTTTGTTTTTATCCTAATGATTTATCTTAATATACTATAATTTTACATTCTCTTCTTTCACCAATCAACAATCCATTTTTACTTAATCCTTTATATCATTTCTGCTAAAACCACATTGCTTCATTCCAACATCCTTCTAACATTCCTTAATTTTACAATGTTTCTGTAGATAAACTTTGAATTTCTTCCAATCTTCTCCCACCAAGCTGGGGTTATTTTTCTACACCCCATTCAAGCAGGGTATAAATAATAAATAAATACATTTTGCAAAAAACCCAAAAAACAAAAACCAAGGGGGTGAACTGTAGTTCTGCCCTCAAAGCCCCAGGTGTTCCAAAATGTCGCTCACTTTGTCTGGGGCGTCCTCGTGGACTGCGTGGCCGCACTGCGGAAGAACCTGCATCTGGAATTTCCCTGCAAGGGGGCAAGAGAGGGTGAGGCAAGACTCCCAGAATCCTTTGCTCCCGACCTTCTGCTTTTGACTCCATGGTTCATAGGCAGGGAGAAGGCGGCAGCAGCCCAAGACATGGTTTTTTCCCTCCTTAGGTAAAGTACAGTGGCGCCTTGGTACTCAAACAACTTGGAACCCAAACACCGCAAACCCAGAAGTAAGTGTTCCGGTTTGCAAACTTTTTTGGGAAGCCGAACATGCTCCGTTTTGAGTGCCACACTTCCATTTTGAGTGTTACACTGAGGTCTGTCTGTTTTGGCTATTTATTTTGCGCTTCTGTTTTTGCAGCTCTTTTTTTGTGACTGCGTGGAACCCAGTTCAGCTACTGATTGATTGTGTGACTGCAGTACATTCTTTATTGCTTTCATTTTTATGGATCAATGGTCTCGTTAGATAGTAAAATCCATGTTAAATTGCTGTTTTAGGGGTTGTTTTTAAAAGTCTGGAACGGATTAATCCCTTTTGCATTACTTTCTATGGGGAAGCGCGCCTTGGTTTTGGAACGCTTTGGTTTTGGAGCGGACATCCGGAACGGATTAAGTTTAAGAACCAAGGTACCACTGTAGATGGATGCCACCCTGCATCCCACATTCAAAAGCTGACTGAACCAACAGTAGACCCCACTGTGACGTTAACATATGAGTGCCGGAGGAGAAATAGTTAAACAGGTAACCCAATCAGAACCCAGGGGGTGGAGTCAGAGGGATTATAAAACCAGCTCTGGGAGGGGCAAAGGGGGGAGTTCATTGGGAGTTTGGTTGGAGTGGGAGTGAATTGGGATAGAGTCTGTGGGTAGGTTGAGTTAGTGTAGCGATATAAGCCGAGTCAGGAACAGTTAGGAGCTAGGAAGACAAGCCAATATCTGAGAGGTGGTTTAGTGAGTGAGAGCAGGTAGCGGAAGTTATAGGTCTGGATAGGCACCCTATGATTGTAATTGACCGATACCGTTTATGAAACCACACGCTTGTTAAACTGCAATAAATAAACAGAAGTTTATGTTCCAATTTAAACCCTGACTGGACTCAGTATTGTACCAGGTAGGGCCTGGGTGGTGGCAGCGAGAAATAAAGTGGTGGCACAGGGATCAATAGACGGTGAAACGTCCGGGGACCCTGTGTGATCGCCACACCCACTAGCAATGGGATAGCATCCTCCAGCACACCTGGGGAGCAGCAGCAGCCGCTTAGCTGAGGAATCTCCGCGGGAGAGGCTTCAGGAGGTTGTCTCACTTTGCACCCAAAGCGGCCTGAATTCTGCAAACCCAAATGCTGCAACGGTCTACATGCAAGTTACGGGGATTTGCATTCTGGGTGGGGCCAAGCACCCAGGAGGAGTGCCAAAGCCCACCCACAACCGACGGAAACTTCAGTGAAGCTTCCTCCCAGGCTTTTGGGATTAAATGCACTTCCAAACGTATCAGGGCAGGTTTAAGGACTAGGAACTTGTCTCAACTCCTTTAAACCAGGCATGTCCAACAGGCTGATCGCGATCTACTGGTCTATCACGGGATGTCCCTGGTCGATCTTTGTTTTTTTGTTTTAATATTTATTAAATCCTGGTTGATCTTTGGACCCCCTGAGAAATCCCCACCAAAAACAAACAAGAAAAAACAAACTCAACAACTCTTGCTCCCCAAAAATAACTCAACAACCCTGGTCAATCCTTCTATGACAATGACAATGATCACTGCCAGTTCTTTTATACTGGGAGTAGATCGCAGTCTCTTGGGGAGTTGGACGTGCCTGCTTTAAATAATCCCAATTAAATAATCCCAATTAAATAATCCCAATTGAAAAGATTAGTCCCAATTTAAAAATAGCACTTTGGAACAACAGCATGTGTGCGGACAACACCCTCGTCCCCGCCTCCCAGCTTTAAGAACTCTAATTGCCAAGCAAAGGGCCGGTCTATCGGAGGTCATTGTTAGAATGACATTATCCAGAACCGGCTACCACTGTCCCTGCCTCCTGTTAGATCCCTCGAAAGGCAATCCCCGTGATCCTCTTGAAAACCAATCAGAGTCCAGGATGTCAGCATATTTACCTTGCATCTGGCCAATGGTTAGATCTTTATCCAGTCTGTCGACACCTAAAAAACGATTCCAGGGCACGGGGGAAAGAGAGAGAAGGATGAGAAGGGGTTTTTTTATATATAAAAAAATCAAGTTATTTTGCCCTGCTGGAAATCCCGCAAAGGCAGGTGGAGGAGAAGAGAAGGAGTGAAGCATAATCCAGAACTTGCTGGAATTGCTGTTTGTAGTGGTCATGTGGGATTGCTATGAGGAATTGTGAAAAATGAAGCACGCCACTGTGTCTGTGGTGAAAGCATCGCTTTGACTGGGTTTGGGTCCTTGACATGATTTCTGATCTATCCCACATTTTCTCTATGCCTGACAGTAATGCATACTATCACAGCCTAGTTGCTTACCAGGCCTCCTGGGTACATAAAAATAAGGAGGGAGCTTTGAAGGAGGTAGCTTTGATGTAGCTTTTGTTAATCTTTAGGTAGAACTTAGGGCCAGGAACAGAGTTCACATGGAGGTGGTAAAATGCCTGTCTTTACTGTGGGTTTATTACCTCCGGGGTTTGCTAAATGCATTCCTCTTTGGTTCCTGTTTATTTAGCCTAAACATGTATGCATGTTTAGGCTAAATAAATATAGTGCCTGGCGTGCTCTGGTCCATGGGGTCACGAAGATTCGGACACGACTAAATGACTAAACAACATGTATGCATGCTCAAATAATACATAGTTCTTGTATTATTTATACAAATAATACATAGCTCAAATAATACATAGCTCAAATTATACAAATAATACATAGCTCAAATAATACATAGTTCTTTGTAAGTAAGAAGGTTCCTCTGATCTGACTTTGTCCCCACGTGGGGATTTTTTGAAATGCTCAGAGGAAATCTGACTGGTTCTTACAAACGCTGTGTTAAAGTTCTTCCTTTAACAATCCTTCCTTTGCTTTGGGAACGCCTCAGTACCTGGCTGCAGAATGCTACCTGTAAAAAACACCCCTTCCTAAGCCAGGGCAATCTGACCTGTGAACAGTGACAAAGAGACTCTCCACAAGGAACTGGGGGGCGGAGTGTCTTTGTGGGGATTGCAGAAGAAAGCGAAGCAAGAAATACACTTACCGGCCAAAAGCAGCAGCTTGGGAACAGAGCAGTTGAGGAAGAGGTTCGAGAGGCCCCGGAACCAGCCATCCCAGTACGTTTCCGTTTTCGCCAGCTCAATCCGCCATGTGTAGGCCACATCCTTCTTGGTCTTTTTTTCGGAGTGGGTTAAGGGAGACAGAAGATGTCTGCTTTAAAACACTGGAAACGCAACATGCGAGCATTGGGTTCCAGTCCTCCAGATCCTGGAGGACTACAACTCCCATCATCCCTGACCGTTGGGGCAAGGCTGATGGGAGATGGAGCCCCCCGGATGTGGCGGAAGGCTGCAATGTTTCCCCCAGCCCTGTTGTATCCCAGCTTGGATTCATGGAAGCATAAGAGGAGGGGAAACTGCCATTAATATTATTCTGAGCACAATGCAAAGTGTTGGGGTTGACCTATAAAAGGTAAAGGACCCCTGGATGGTTAAGTCCAGTCAAAGGCGACTATGGGGTTGCGGGGCTCATCTCGTTTTCAGGCCGAGGAAGCCAGCGTGTGTCCACAGACAGCTTTCCAGGTTGTGTGGCCAGCAGGACCAGCTTCTGGTACAACGGGACACCATGACGGAAACCAGAGCGCACAGAAATGCCGTTCACCTTCCCGCCGCAGCGGTACCTATTCATCTAGTTGAACAGGAGTGCTTTCGAAATGCTAGGTTGGCAGAAGCTGAGACAGAGCAACGGGAGCTCACCCCGTCGTGGGGATTTGAACCTATACAATGGCTTATGCCCGGTATACCTGAAGGGGCATCTCCATACCCATCGTTCAGCCCAGACACTGAGGGCCTTCTGGCTGTTCCCTCCCCGCCAGAAGTGAGGTTACAGGGAACCAGGCAAAGGGCCTTCTCGGTGGTGGCGCCCGCCCTGTGGAACGCCCTCCCATCAGATGTCAAGGAAATCTGACTTTTAGGAGACATGTGAAGGCAGCCCTGTTTAGGGACATTTTTAACGTTTGATGTTTTATCGTGTTTTTAATATTCTGTTGGTAGCCACCCAGAGTGACTGGGGAAACCAAGCCCGATGGGCAGGGTATAAATAGATTATTATTATTTATTATTATTACAGCGCTACTTCTGGTTGCGAACGGGATACGTTCCAGGATACATTCGCAACCTGAAAAGAATGCAACCTGCGTCTGTGCGGGTCGTAATTCGCTGCTTCTGCGCATGCCCGTGACGTCATTTTGTGTGTCTGCGCATGCGGCGAAACCTGGAAGTAACCCTTTCCGGTACTTCCGGGTCGCTGCAGGACGCAACCTGAAAATGCACAACCTGAAGCGAACGTAACATGAGGTATGTCTGTATTAGGCTGCTGAAGAAGAATTCAGAGGTTGTGGGGAACGAGAGAAGAGGCAGCCTGTGGGTCAGGGATGGGGGAAATCTGTGATTCTCTAGATGTTGCTATACTCCGACCCCATCACCCCTGCCCGACAGCCCAACAACAGCCAGAGGCCCGCGACAAGATGCCTTCCTCACCTCTGTGTCGTCATCCTTCTTCCTTTTGTTCACGGATTCTCCGTTTTCGTCTTCCTCCTCCTCCTCTTCCTCCTCCTCTATGATCCCCTCCACGATGGTTTTGGGACCCCCGGGGCTGGCAGCACCTTCACACCTGGTTCAAAGGAACAACAAGGAGTGAAGGAGACCTGGACAACGAGACCCCCAAGTCAATTTGAAACACTCCACCTTGGCCTTAATGGGAGGGCAAGAAATATCAGCGTGTTACATAGGAAACTGAAGTTATCGCACCCGATGTAGCTCCCAGAATTTTTAGTTTTGGTTTCCAGAAATGCATTGCTTCCTTCCGCGGGAAAGGATGTGGGATTTCTATAAAACTCATTGATTCCCTCCCCCTCTTTTTTTTTTCCCTTTCTCCTCCTGTGATGAGGCTGTATTTTAATGTTTTAATGTTGTATTCTAATCTTGTTTTTAAGTTGCATTCATTCAACTTGTTTTTATTATTGGTTGTTAGCCGCCCTGAGCCCGGCCTTGGCTGGGGAGGGCAGGGTATAAATAAAATTTATTATTATTACTGTCCGCGAGGCCAGCGTCACGGACGCAAGACTGCAGTCTGAACACAAAACTGGTAAAAGCCAGTAGAGCGGGGAACCTAACAGCAGAATGCTAGAGTGAAAAACAACTCCAGATAAGGTACAAGGAGGGTTCTAACAAATACAGTCGTACCTTGGATTTCAAACTCCTTGGCTCCTGAACAAATCAGCTCCTGGACTGATTTGTGAGTGTTCCGGTTTTCGAACATTATTTTGGAAGCCGAACGTCCGACGGGGCTTCTGATTGGCCGCAGGAGCTTCCTGCAGCCAATCCGAAGCCGCACTTTGGTTTCCAAACGTTTTGGACTTCCGGAACAGATTCCGTTCGACTTTCAAGGTACGACTCTACAGCAAAAAAAAATCGGTAGAATAAAGTTGATTTTCGAGGATTGTGGTTGGATGAAGAGATGGAACAGCTCGGATTATGTATATTTTTCCTATACAGTGATACCTCAGGTTACGTACTTAATTTGTTCCGGAGGTCCGTTCTGAACCTGAAACTGTTCTTAACCTGAAGCACTGCTTTAGCTAAGGGGCCTCCCGCTGCCGCCACCGCATGATTTCTGTTCTCATCCTGAAGCCAAGTTCTTAACCCGAGGCACTATTTCTGGGTTAGCAGAGTCTGTAACCTGAAGCGTCTGTAACCTGAAGCATCTGTAACCCAAGGTACCACTGTATAGAGGGCATCGTAATGCAAAGATCTCACAGATTCTCTGGTCTCTGTCCTGTAAAGCATTTCTGAATAAAGTCTGACCGACTGGATAAGTGGTGTAAGCCTCTGTACTTGAACCCCCAAGGGAAATTTCTCCCAGAATGGGATAACAAGGATTAAGGGGCATGGAAGTATTGAAAGATAAATGTTTGGATTTGGAAGACCGCAGTGTGGTCCCACTCAAAACATGGCTTTCAAGCCCCTCCCCCCCCCAATATTCCTACTAAGCTTCAGGAAAAGTCACAGCACTCGGCTGTCCAGCAAAAGTGAGGCAGGTTCCGAGTCAGAATTCTATGTATTGTTAAAGTATTTTTTGGTTGTGCCTTTTAAAAACAATGCCCACAGAATAATAAAAAATAATAATACTTTTTTATTTATATCCCGCCCTCCCCAGCCGAAGAAGCCGGGCTCAGGGAAGCTAACAACAATAAAATAATACAACATTCTAAAATCATTTCATTAAAAAATTACTTCAAATCAAATTGATGGCAACCATTGGGATGGAGTTCTGTGAAGATTGCCAAAGGAGGGAGTCAGGCTGTGCCCTGACCAAAGGCTTGGCGGAACAGCTCTGTCTTGCAGGCCCTGCGGAAAGATGTCAAGTCCCGCAGGGCCCTAGTCTCTTGTGACAGAGCGTTCCACCAGATCGGGGCCACAGCCGAAAAAGCCCTGGCTCTAGTTGAGGCCAGCCTAACCTCTCTGTGGCCTGGGACCTCCAGGATGTTTTTGTTTGAAGACCGTAAGTTCCTCCGTGGGGCATACCAGGAGAGGCGGTCCCGTAGGTACGAGGGTCCTAGGCCTTATAGGGCTTTAAAGGTTAAAACCAGCACCTTAAACCTGATCCTGTACTCCACTGGGAGCCAGTGCAGCTGGTATAGCACCGGGTGAATGTGATCTTGCAGCGAGGACCCCGTAAGGAGTCTCGCTGCGGCATTCTGCACCCGCTGGAGTTTCTGGGTCAGCCTCAAGGGCAGCCCCACGTAGAGCGAGTTACAATAATCCAGTCTGGAGATGACCGTCGCGTGGATCACAGTGGCTAGGTCAGGGCGAGAGAGGTAAGGAGCCAACTGCTTAGCTTGGCGGAGATGAAAAAACGCCACCTTTGTTATAGCTGCAATCTGCGCCTCCATGGAGAGGGAGGTATCGAAGATTACACCCAAACTCTTAACGGATGGTGCTGGCACTAATTGCGCCCCCGCAAGAGATGGGAGTTGCCACCCCCCCCCCCCAATCCCATATCGTCCCGTCCCAGCCAGAAGACCTCTGTCTTCAAAGGATTTAACTTCAACCGGCTTTTGCTTCTTCTGCTGTGGCTGATAACCCTATGCTGCCTTTGATGTTTATTATCTACAGACACCCCCCCAAAAGAAAATAAAAATCTAAACTACCTGACTGGGGTTCCTCAGAGGGATTTTGGGGGAGAGCACGCACACTGTTAAGTTGCAATCCAAACCCCAGAAGATTGGCTCCTGCGGGAATGTCACAGCCAGGATGAGAAGCTCCCACCATCATTTCACACATCCATGTATGGAAACGGGGCAGAAACACACGATAAAAGGCAACTGAAGAAGGCAAGACTTACTGTTTGACTTGGCCAACCATAGAAACCCTGGCAGATTCAAGATTCCGTATCTGTCCGCTCTTTACGCTAGAGAAAGAGAAAAGGAAACAGCCATTAGATGGGGGTTAGTTACTGCCAGGGTGGATAAAAATCAATTTATTTATTTTTTTATTTTTTATTTTTTTGGATTTAAATTGGATTTTTTTGGATTTAAATTGGATTTTAAAAATAAAATGTGTTTGGAGGGGAAATCTTTCTAAAGATAGTTTTCTATTTAAGTTACATTATAGTCCAAAGGCTATTCTTCAGGAAATAAGGATTTCTTTTAAGTTTTTCATGTGCGTTAAAACCCAGTCTAAGGTTAGTTTGTTTTTAAATAAAAATTTAACGACATCATTTAATAAACATGGATACATATGCTATAATGTTATTGTTTTAGTTACTGTATTTTTCGCTCTATAAGACACACTTTTTCCCCTCCAAAAATTAAGGGGAAATGTGTGTACAGTGGTGCCTCCAAGACGAAAATAATCCGTTCCGCGAGTCTCTTCGTCTAGCGGTTTTTTCGTCTTGCGAAGCATCCCTATTAGCGGATTAGCGGATTAGCGCTATTAGCGGCTTAGCAGCTATTAGCGGCTTAGTGGCTTAGAAAAAGGGGGGGGAAGGGAAAAAACTCGCAAGACTCGCAAGACGTTTTCGTCTTGCGAAGCAAGCCCATAGGGAAATTCGTCTTGCGAAGCGCCTCGAAAAACGGAAAACCCTTTCGTCTAGCGGGTTTTTCGTCTTGCGAGGCATTCGTCTTGCGGGGCACCACTGTATGTCTTATGAAGCGAATGCAGGCTCCATGGCCTCAGCGATAGCAACGCGAAGCCTCCGAAGTGCAGGGGGAGGGCACTGCCCACTGCGCTCCGGAAGCTTTGGGTTCCTTTCGCTGAAGCCTGGAGAGCGAGAGGGGTCGGTGCGCCCCCAACTCAAGAGGATGGGAAACTCAAGTTGACAGAATATGCAGAACTTAACATATAGAATATGCAAACTTAACATATAGAATAAGAGAACAAGAACATACGTTTAAAGAAGACTGGAAAACATTTATTGAATACCTGGAAAATAATTTTATGCAGCTGAAAACGCTGGCAGCATTAAGACAAATTCATCATCATTTTTGATGGATGTAAAAGTGGAAAACTGATTTGAATGCTTATAGTAAAATACTCAGGGGTGTAGGATATGTAAAATGAACCATGGAAAGAGAAGAAGGGAAGTTAAAGTTTGTAAAATGTTTACTTGAAATTGTAAAATAGGAAATTTAATTTAAAAATTATATATAGAGAGAGAGAGAAAAAATTGCTTTCCTAGTAGAGGAGACTGTAAATGACTGTGATGGGCTGCGTAAGATGCCCAAAGTTTCCCCTTTACCTCCATTCGATGGCGTTCTCCAGAGATTTGAATGTCTTTGGGCGACTCCGAAGGAAATTCTGCATGCTGTTGAGGGCATCCATGGCTGTGCCTATGAACAAGAAGGAAAAATCTGGCATGAAGCAAACCAGTGTTTTACAGAAGAGATGATATCCAAACCTACATAACTGTGACTGGGATGAAATCAACGGTGCTGATTCATAGTCCCCCTATCCTTATACAGTGGTGCCTCGCAAGACAAAATTAATTCGTTCCGCAAGTTTTTTCTTCTTGCGGGTTTTTCGTCTTGCGAAAAGGCAAGACGGTTTCCCATAGGAATGCATTGAAAATCAATCAATGTGTTCCTATGGAGACCGTCCGGGGACAGAGGGGAAGCGCCACACGCCTTCCCCTCTGTCCCCGGACCCGTTTTAAAGCAAGGGGCAGCGGGGAGAAGATTGCTTCTCCCCGTTGCCGCCCCTTGGTTCAAAAGGGGTCCGGGGACAGAGGGGAAGGCACGCGCGCCTTCCCCTCTGTCCCCGGAGATTGCGGGGCAGGCAACGGGGAGAAGCGATCTTCTCCCTGCCGCCCCTTGCTTCAAAAGAGGTCCGGGGACAGCGGGGAAGACGCGCTGCGCTTCCCCGCTTTCCCCGGAGCTTGCGGGGCAAGCTTCGTTTTGCGAAGCAAGCCCATAGGGAAATGCGTCTTGCGAAACGGCTAAGAAAACGAAAAACTCCTTCGTCTAGCTATGTACCCCCATAGCAGTTTTTCTTTTTGAATCATTAGGTCTAGAAACTTACTTGCTTTTTTAAAAAAAAAAGGTTTCTAGACCTCATGATTTAAAAAGAAAAACTGCTGAAGTCCCAACTAAAGAAGAATGGCAACTTAAGCCAACGGAATATGCACAGCTTTGCAGACCTAACATATAGAATAAGAGAACAAGCAGAACATACGACTAAAGAAGATTGGAAAACGTTTATTGAATATATGGGGGGAAACTGTGCACTTGGAAACAACGGCAGCATTAAGATAAATTCAACAGTGTAACAAGTTTTGATGGATGTACAGTGGTACCTCAGGTTAAGTACTTAATTTGTTCTAGAGGTCCATTCTTAACCTGAAACTGTTCTTAACCTGAAGCACCACTTTAGCTAATGGAGCCTCCCGCTGCTGCTGCACTGCCGAAGCACAATTTCTGTTCTCATCCTGAAGCAAAGTTCTTAACCCCCAAAAAGCTGAACAATTCTGGGTGCACTACTCCCCCCTTAAAAAAGCTTGACAACTATGGGCAATCCTCCCACCAAAAAAGTTCGACAATGGGTAGATCACTGCCAGTTTTATTATACTGGGCGCAGATCATAGTCTCAAAAGAGTTGGATGTGCCCGGTGTACGTAAAATATGCAGGGGTTTAAAGGTAAAAGTAAAGGTACCCCTGCCCGTACGGGCCAGTCTTGACAGACTCTAGGGTTGTGCGCTCATCTCACTCTACAGGCCAGGAGCCAGCGCTGTCCGCAGACACTTCCGGGTCACGTGGCCAGCGTGACAAGCTGCATCTGGCGAGCCAGCACAGCACATGGAAACGCCATTTACCTTCCCGCTGGTAAGCGGTCCCTATTTATCTACTTGCACCCGGGGGTGCTTTCGAACTGCTAGGTTGGCAGGCGCTGGGACCGAACGACGGGAGCGCACCCCGCTGCGGGGATTCGAACCGCCGACCATACGATCGGCAAGTCCTAGGCGCTGAGGTTTTACCCACAGCGCCACCCGCGTCCCATGCAGGGGTTTACGATATGCAAATTGAACCATGGAAAGAGAAGAAGGGAAGTCATTGACATTTGAAGATTGTTTAATGGCTATTTTAAATTGTCAAACAGAAAACTTAATAAAAATAATACACAAAAAGAAAAACTGCTATGGGCATGCCTGGAGGTTTGCTTTAGTGGAAAGAAAAGAGAATGGCTGGCGGTTGGTGTTTTCGCAGAAGGCCAGCCTATATAGAGGCAAATGCTGGCCTAGTATATTCCGCAGTGAGACTAATAATAATATTAATAAATTTTATTTATACCCCGCCCTCCCCAGCCAGAGCCGGGCTCAGGGCGGCTGACACCAATAAAATCACGGTAAAAACATAATAGGGGGGAAAGGGGGGGATATTAAAATACAGGTTAAATTGCCATTTAAAATGCAGCCTCATTTTAAAATAGCCGATAAACTTCCGGGTTAGCGCGAACGGCTAATGGCGGATTCCCTCCGAGCTCCAGAGGGAATCGGCTCCGCTGAAGACGGGTCTTGCCGTGCCGGCGACACGGGGACCCTCAGAAACGGCAGGCGCGGAAGCCTGCGGACTTGGTGACTCGGTGGGCACCTTAAGCGCCCTCCCCGACCCACGAAGAGCCTTTTTAAAGGCTACGGAGAGGGTACGGAGAGTGGCGTGGTGCTGAGAGTAGACCGCTACTTCAGTGGAGCGATGCCGCGAGCCATGGCCGGAGAGCGCTGACTTTCTTCCCAAAATTCGGATTGGATAACAAAGGACCCGTGAGTAGTGGAATTTGGACTTTAAAAAATTTTTACCTTCTGAATTCGGCACGATCGGGGGAGGTGTTAAAGGGAAGTCCGCACCCCCTCTACTTACAGACGATTTAAAGCAAGGAATGGAGAATTAAGGCGGAATGAATACTGTTTTGATGATTTAAAAATTTTTCACAAATTTGATAGAAGAAGTTTTTGTGCTGGAGAGAAAGGGAGGAACTTTGGAACTTTGTGTGTAATCCCCCCCCAAAACCCGGGAGTGTCCTGTTTGTGTGCCGGAGGAAAAAGTGAAAGGAGTTTGACAGCTGTCAAAGGAGCTGTCAAACGGGTGGACAAAGTAAAGAATTTTGTTATTTAATAACTCTCTGAATTAAAGGTGATACATTTGAACTGAGGTGATTGGAAACAAAGTAGTGATAACAACAAAGTAACAGATTGTTGGAAAAGGACTACCAAGTAACTGAAAGCCCCCTAGGGGGAATTAGTGACATTACAATGGCTGCAGAGGGAAAATTACTGGCGGAGATAGAAAAAATGTTTTTTCTCGTGGGAATCCTGCAAGAGCAGAGTATGGCTTTGAGCAAAGTATTTATGACCTTGAATTCTAAAACAAACAACTCTGCTGAATGCACAAAGGAGATGTCTGATAAAAAACCTGCAGCTGAGCAGGAAGAGATGCTCTTGGAATTGACAGAGAGGAAAGAAGGAGTGCAGACACTACAAGTGGAAAATATCAATCAGGAATCTACACTGTTAGAGTACGAGCAAGAAGACCTTTGGATTACAAACCTGCGAAAGATGAGAAAGAAGAAGAGGGAAGTCCCTGGAGTACTTGGAATATTAAAACTAAAAAGAATAAAGCAACATGATTGGGACTTTCCTCTTGAGTATGGAAAAGTAGATGATCCTTCGCAGCAACCACTTTTAAACATTCTGGATGAAAGAAAATATGATGTGACTCTGACTGAACTCCTTCGGGGTCTTAGGACCAACAAAGAGGACTACCAATATAGTTGGCAGAGAGGGACTGACAGAGAATCAGACGCCTCGGACGTGAGGAATCCGGGCTAAGAACTATTTTTTGTTTGTTTTTTGGACATTTGTTTGGGAAGGGACAGAAACCGGGGCAGGGGGGGGAGAGAGAATAGAACTATAAAATGTTATGATTTGCTTATTTGGTTAATGTGACCTATAATTAATATAACAAAGGGAAAAATTTGTGGAAGGGAAGTTAGATCGACCTTAAAAAAAAAGAAATTAATGATTATAAGAGAATCGGATAAGTTGACTATAGATAAACAAAAAGAATTAAATTTTAAAAGTAATATTAATATGTTTAAGAGGTTAGGTAAGAACTTGCTGAATTAATTATTGGGACTGGGATGTAAGAAGAGGGGGTGGGGGGAAGTCAATGAAAGAGGGTAAAGAAAATTAGGGCATGAAATTGTATTTGTTTGTTTTTGTCTTTGTGTGTGTGTGTCTGTTGTTATAAAATGTAAAAACCCAATAAAAATTATTAAAAAAAAAAAAGATAAATCAATAGCCACATTTTAAAATAGCCGATAAATCAAGACCATAAGGGAAGGGAAACATGGCTGAGAAAGAGGAAAGGAACGAGGGAACAAGCGCCAAGTGACGCCAACTCTTACCTTCCACTACGTCAATCATGCAGAGGCCCAGCAAACTGGGCACCAGGTTGGACGCTGCCGTGTGCACGGCGATAGCCCCGCCCATGCTGTGGCCAATCAGCATGATGGGCGGGGCGAGGTCCCCGTACATGGCTTCCACCACGCTTCCGACGTCCCTGCAAAAAAGAAAGACATAAGCTGGTTGCTCCTTCCTTGCACACAGGATAATGCTTGGAATCACAGAATTGTCGAAGCAGAAGGGACCCTGAGGGCCATCTAGTCCAACCCGCTGCAATGCAGGGATCTTTCGCCCAAGGCGTCCCTCGAACCCGCAACCCTGAGATTAAGAGTCTCCTGCTCAAGCCCCTGAGCGATCCCTTATTTACTTGTATGGGCCCAGGTTTAAGCCTTTGCGTCTCCCGGTGTCTGAAACTCTGGGGAGCGACTGCCAGTCAGTGTTGGATATACAGAACTAGATTGGCCAATGGTTTGCTTTTGTATAAGTTAGCTCCCTATCTTCCAGTGTGAGGGCAGAGGACCATGCATGTCACCTTGAGCTCCTGGGAGCTAGGAGCCACTGTTTCAGCTCAACTGGTTGCAGCAAGGCACTGGCAATGCCAAGGTTGTGGGTTTGATTCCCATATGGGCCACCTGCATATTCCTGCATTGCAGGGGGTTGGACTAGATGATTGATTCATGATTGATTCATTCCTATAAATTAGCATACAAATACAATGGTCCCTTGGTTCTCAAATGCCTTGGTTCCCAAACACCGAAAATCCGGAAGTGTTCCGGTTTTCAAACTTTTTCAGAAGCCGAACGTCCGATGCGGCTGTCGGCGATTGTTTCCTGCACCAATCAGAAGCTGCACCTTGGTTTTTGAACATTTCGAAAGTCAAACAGACTTCCGGAATGGATTAGGTTTGGCGCTTTTGTTTTTGCTATTTATTTTGCGTTTTTGTTTTTGACGTTTTTTTCGGTTCATTTGTTTTAGTGACTGTGTGGAGCCCAGTTCAGCTACTGATTGATTGTGTGACTGCGGAAATGGATAAAAGCCCCCCGTCCAAACAACGACTATCATCAGTGCAGGTAAGGGAAAAAATAATTTTAAGTACTGTTTTATTTATTTTATTTTAGGACTTCCGGGTCGGCGCCATCGCCGAATGGCGGACTCCCTCCGAGCTCCGGAGGGAGCCTGCACGGCAGGGGCTGGGTCCTACCGCACCGGCGATGCGGGGACCCTTAAAAACCACGGCCACGGGGGCCGTGGACATGGAGACTCGGCTGACACCGTTAGCGCCCTCCCGACTCGTGAAGGAGCCTTTTTAAAGGCTACGGATCGGGTGCCGGGGAGAAGCGTGGTGTTTTGAGTCCTCTGCTATCCCTGCCGTGCGAAGCCGCATGCCATTCGGCGGAGAGCGCTGGCTTCTTCCTTTGAAAATTCGGACCTAAAAGAACAACCTGTAAGTAATTGGAACTTGGACTAAAAAGAGGGACAAAAATTTTAAAAATTTCGGAGCGAGCGGGGGAGGCGCAAAAAAGGAAGTCAGCCACCCCCTCCATTGTAGAAGGGTCAAAGCAAAGGATCTGATAACTAAGATCGGAGTAACATCATTTTGGCAAGTTTTTAACCTCACGAGTGAAGAATATGAGATTGAGCTGGAGGAGGAAAGTAGAATTCGGACTTAAAAACAACCCCCCCTGGAACCCCGGGAGCGATCGATGACGGAGCTTGGAGAGGAGAAAGGCAAGTTTTGACAGCTGTCAAAGAGCTGTCAAAGCGGAAAATAAGATAGAGACTATGTTACAAGGACTTTGCTGGTTATATTTGTTATAAATTGGATACAAATTGTTTTAAATAAGGATTACAAAGTTACTAGGGCTAATGGATGCGATCTGGAAGAGAACTCAGTTTTTGCAATCCACCTAGAGGAGCCGAGGGATATTACAAGTTTTAGCTGGAAATTGGAACTGAACTGTTTATCTCCTGGGAAACTGCAGAAATGGAACATTATTATGACTACAGAGGCTACTACACCGAAGAAGACAATGGAATCATCTGTTGTGGAATGAAAGGAACTTGACGTAATGTTTTGTTTCTGAATAACAAGCCTCTGTAAAGGAACTAACTTTTGGAATTAGGACATTTGTGCAGGAAAACAGGGACAGAAAGAAATAGAAAGAGGAGTGTGATCAATAAGAACAACAAAATAACAAGAATTGGACCAAGTCAAAAGTGGGGACATTTGGGACATCCAGATTTGACAAGCTTAAGGATTATAATTTGGAGTTTTTCACTCCTGGATATAAAAATCTGGATGGAAAAAATGGGCCTCTCTTTAAGACAGAATCCTTCCATGATTGGACATTCGAAACTAAAGAGGACTGGCAAAGGACTATGATTTAGAGAGACGTGGAAATATCGGACATTGAGGAACATTGGGAACGCAACCGGGAAAAGGGGGGGTGGGAAATGTGGAATCCTTAAAGGCGTAAACTATGTTTTATTTAGGCTATATACATCTACATGGTATTCTAAAGTGGGGAACTCGTGGTGGGAATAAACCGATTTTAGGGGAATGGAAAATAATGTTTTTTAAAAAAAAAAAAATGGGTTAAGGATAACAAGTTTGAACTGAGGAGAAGAACTTGTTGAGATCATTTGAGAGATTTGGAATACAAGGGGGGGAGGGAAGGGGAAGTCCTGAAAGGATGTAATTGGAAAAAGATTTGAAATTGGATGTTTTATTAATTTGTAATTAATTGGAAAACTTTAATAAATATTATTAAAAAAAAAAAAAATATTTATTTTATTTTATAGTACAGAACATTGATTACTGCTTTCATTTTATGGATCAACGGTCTTGTTAGATAGCAAAATTCAAGTTAAATTGCTGTTTTAGGGGTTGTTTTTAAAAGTCCAGAATGGATTAATCCGTTTTGCATTACTTTCTATGGGGAAGCGCGCCTTGGTTTTGGAACGCTTTGGTTTTGGAATGGACTTCTGGAACAGATTAAGTTTGAGAACCAAGGTACCACTGAACAGAAAACTACCATTTTAGGCAGGACCGAGGCACAGCACTGAACCCAGAAGTGACCCAGAAATGTCATAAAGACATCACTGAAACGACACTAAAAGGCCGAATGGGGTGTTTGCCACCTTTTTAAAACGGATTTCCGATTTCATGCAAATGTGCAATGACATGGAACACAACCCCTTGTGCATATGGGGAGGTGCCTGTAAATCAGGAAATACTAGATAAGTGCAAACATCCTCTCCCGTTCCATTTTTTGGAATAAGTTGGCAAAAGCACCATTACCTCCCTATAAACCTGTACCACGTTGGATTTAAGATACTGCATTTGTCTTTTACGCAAAACCCGCTTTGCCCTTGGAAAACAGATGCCTAGATTTAGTCCAGAAAGATGCTCAGACGAAAGGTATCATTTTTTATTTTTTTTTAAGCGAGTTAGCAACAGCCGTTTGTCAAAATCTCTCGCTCCAGGCCGCTATCAGGGGAAAGTCTTTGCAGAAGGGATCTCTCCAAGACCCCAGTGCTGACGCACAAACATCGCAAACTGCAGTGTTGGGCAGAGCTGCTGCCTTAAGACCAAAACAGAGCAAGTGGCTGTTGGTGGCTTCACAGATGGCCGCCCTGCAAGGAGCCAAATGTCCCTGCCAGCGTGAAAGAATCTGACTCCTTCGCAAGGCAGCTATCTGGAGACTCAAGAAAATAAATTTGCAGGATGGGTAGAGGACTGAATTTCAAAGAGTCTGGCCCAAGAACGGTTGGGCTACAGCTGAGGACCAGGTAAGGTAAAAGGTAAAGGAACCCTGGACGATTAAGCCCAGTCCAAGGAGACTATGGGGTTGCGGCTCTCATCTTGCTTTCGGGCCGAGGGAGCTGGTGTTTGTCCACAGACAGCTTTCCGGGTCATGTGGCAAGCAGGACTAAACCGCTTCTGGTGCAACGGGACACCGTGACGGAAACCAGAGCGCACAGAAACGCTGTTTACCTTCCCGCCGGAGCGGTACCTATTTATCTACTTGCACTGGCGTGCTTGGACCCCTGACCATTAGATCCAGTCGTGGCCGACTCTGGGGTTGTGGCGCTCTTCTTGCTTTATTGGCAGAGGGAGCTGGCGTACAGCTTCCAGGTCATGAGGCCAGCATGACTAAGCCGCTTCTGGCGAACCAGAGCAGCGCACAGAAACACTGTTTACCTTCCTGCCGAAGCGGTACCTATTTATCTACTTGCACTGGCGTGCTTTCAAACTGCTAGGCAGACAGCCAAATGCCCAGAACCAAGACACCTTTTAGCATGGAGAGAGTTTTATCGCTTTGACGGATGCTTAAGGGCCAGTCTCAGGTCTTCCAACTTCACTCTTAAGTCCTCATCAAAATCAAGGGCACCTCGGAATGGGTTTTGTTTATACGGCTACGAAAACCAAGCACAACAAGGTTAGATTACGGAACAACCTACTTGGACATCGTCTCCGCAGAGAGGTCTTCTGGGTTCCTAACTTTCGTCTCACCTGCAAAGGAAAGCGGATTTCTTTTACTTGATCCGTTTGACAAAAAACATATGCTGCTTTATTCTAACAAAGCCTCGAAGTACGACTCTCGATATGACATTTTGGTTCCTGAAATTCATCATCACCATCATTTCATTTCTATGCCGCCTTTCCCTAATTGAAACGATGCTCAAGGCGGCTTACAACATGACAAGATTGACATAATTACAAACATAACCGAAGTCATAAACAATAAATAAAGCACACAACCAAATGGAAACCATTTCCACGTGAATCATAAGATCTAAAACTAAAGATACAACAATAATATCAATAACAGCAACAAGCTCTCTCAACCTCCGGTGAACAAATACACCAGACGAAGAATCTGTTCAACAGTCTCAGCTTTTGTAGCTGGAGTCAGTCCGTACTCCCAGGTCAGATGGGAAAGGGCCAGCAAGGCCGGGGTGAGGGTCTTGCAGGGCTCCCAGCCAAGGTGGTCTCATTTAAAACAACACAGACAGAAATCAAAAACAATTTAAAAGAGGAGCCCTGTTATAAGAATTTTAAGGTCTTAGATATATAATAAATGTTCATAAATGTACCAAGCAAACACGTACATAAATATACAGGGTGCCTCGCAAGACGAAATTAATTCGTTCCGCGAGTTTTTTCGTCTTGCGATTTTTTCGTCTTGCGAAGCACAGACTTTGGAAAAGCTTCAAAAATCACCAAAGTCTTCAAAAACCTCAAAAAAGGCTACCACACCGCGTGCTATGAGTTGCTCCTCGAAGTGAATGCACGGTTTTAAGAAAAAGGAAACAAACTTGCAAGACAAAGGAAACAAACTTGCAAGACGTTTTCGTCTTGCGAAGCAAGCCCATAGGGAAATCCGTCTTGCGAAGCAACTCAAAAAACGAAAAACTCTTTCGTTTTGCGAGTTTTTCGTCTTTCGAGGCATTCGTCTTGCGAGGTACCACTGTATAAACCACATGTCTGAAGCAGCACAGGAAGACAGTTCTGAAACCATTTTGACTCCCAAGCTGACCAAATGTTTCTCTGCAAGGAGGGAGGAGGTGAAAAAACCTTCCTTGTTACAGGAATTGGGTAATCACCATTTCAAAGGAATGGCCAGACTACCAGGAAAGGCAATCAGATAACCTGGCGGACAGGAAAAACAACAACATTCAAATTTCTGTTGTAGAGCGCCTTTTCTGTGATGTAGGTATGATGTTTCTGTGGGGGGGGGTTGGGTTACATCCCTTTCTGTGATGTATGTATGATGTATGCTGGGGTGGTCTTGAGCTCCAGGGCAGGGAATTTAAAATGTCTATATAAGGCCTTGCGCGCCATTGTTCTGGGTTCCTCCTCCCTGCGGCGTGTAGTGAGTGAGGACCCTGTTGCAACAGATCAATAAAGATCAGGCTTACTAGCTGCTTTGCTTCTCAATATTCTCTGGTTGGTCTCTGTTAGTCCCTCCTACCAATAGGGATCCTACGTAAGGACTCTATACGGGCTCTTGGATACCCCATAAGGGGAAAAGGGCAGATTTTGTTTACAACAGCAGCAGCAGCAGTCCTTAAGAGCCTGTCAGGCCCCGCTCCAAGCCAGGTGGAGAGAGGCAAGGGCCGGGCCCTTCAGGCCCTCAGCAGTCCGTCCTCACAATTCATTCTGATTGTGCAGATAAAATACAATGGACAGAATTCTGCAGGATGTGTTGCTAGTGTGTGAAAACAGCCAAGATCCAAAGACCCCCAGGCATGCAGCTCCAGGTGGGAGAGACATCAGGTGCCATCCTGGTACCCGGGGCATCTTCATTTGGTCACAAAATGCCCTTGGCAAATTTTGAACACTGTTCAGAAGCATTGCTGCCCCCAAACTGTGGAGGCAGAGCATAGCTAGCATGGCTTGTAGCCCTCAATAGCTCTCCCTTCCTCCATAAATTTGCCTAATCCTCTTTTAAAGCCATCTAGTTTGGTGGTCAGCATCTTAAAAAGCAGAGACATCACCTTGCCAACAAAGGCCCGTCTAGTTATAGCTCTGGTTTTCCCAATAGTGATGTATGGAAGTGAGAGCTGGACCATAAAGAAGGCTGATCACGGAAGAATGGATGCTTTTGAATTCTGGTGCTGGAGGAGATTCTTGAGAGTCCCATGGACTGCAAGAAGATCAAACCAATCCATTCTGAAGGAAATCAGCCCTGAGTGCTCACTGGAAGGACAGATCCTGAAGCTGAGACTCCAATACTTTGGCCATCTCATGAGAAGAGAAGACTCCCTGGAAAAGACCCTCATGTTGGGAAAGATGGAGGGCACAAGGAGAAGGGGACGACAGAGGACGAGATGGTGGGACAGCGTTCTCGAAGCTACCAGCATGAGTTTGACCAAAATGCGGGAGGCAGTAGAAGACAGGAGGGCCTGGCGTGCTCTGGTCCAGGGGGTCACGAAGAGTCAGGCACGACTAAACAACTAAACAACAACAACAGCTTGGTGGTCATCCCTGTGTTATAAGAATTTTTATGTCTTATAAATATATAATAAATGTTCATAAATGTACCAAGCGAACACATATAAATATATAAGCCACATGTCTGAAACCCATAGGAAAAGTCCTAAAGCCATTTTGACTCTTTCAGTCATCTTAAATATTTCTCTACAAGGTCAAAGCAAATGTAGAAACCTCCCCATTATCTCTGTCCTCACAAATCCTGCCTTAAGGGCACATTTAAGGTGTGAATAGGGTAAGCCTGTGACCTGGCTCAGGAATTAAGTATTATCGTTACCAAAGAATGGCCAGGCTCCCCAGGTAATCCAGTCAAGTGACCATTAACAGGTAACCTGGCAAACAGGGTAAAAACAACGCACTCAGATTTCTGTTGTAGACCAGAATGTAGGTATGATGTTTCTGGGGGTGGTCTTAGACTCCAGGGCGGGCAATTTAAAATGTCTATATAAGGGCGGGCACACCTATGTTCTGGGTCCTCCTCCTGCATGTGGGGGAGCACCCTGTTGCAACAGCTTTTAATAAAGATCAGGCTTAACTAGCTGCCTTACTTTTTGCTAGAATTCTGGTCTGTCATTTTACTAGCTGGTAAGGGCTGCCTTGCCGTGGTGAAGGGGCTTAAAGAACTCAGAGAAGCTATGAACTATGCCGAGCAGGGCATCCAAGATGGACAGGTCATAGTGGAGAGTTTTGACCAAACGTGATCCACCTGGAGGAGGAACTGGCAAGCCACTCCAGTATCCCTGCCAAGAAAACTCCACGGACAAGGGCTGCAAGAGGATCAAACATATCCATTCTTAAGGAAATCAGCCCTGAGTACTCACTGGAAGGACAGATCCTGAAGCTGAGGCTCCAATACTTTGGCCACCTCATGAGAAGAGAAGAATCCCTGGAAAAGACCCTGATGCTGGGAAAGATGGAGGGCACAAGGAGAAGGGGACGACAGAGGACGAGATGGTGGGACAGTGTTCTCGAAGCTACCAGCATGAGTTTGACCAAAGACAGGAGGGCCTGGCGTGCTCTGGTCCAGGGGGTCACAAAGAGTCAGACACGACTAAATGACTAAACAACAAGAAGAAGGGCTTTCAATTGTGCTCTGCCAGAGGCCCGGAGAAGGACCCCTTTTAACTCTTATTACACCTGCCTCCTATGGGAGTTCCACAATTTAAATAGGAGCTAACTTTATTTACTTTATTAACTTTATTTATGTGTGTGGTTTTTTTTTTTAAAAAAGCACCTCAAAGTGGTGCACAAGAGGGCAGGCTGATCTGAACCTTCCCATTTAGGAAAGCCTTTGACCAACTGAGCTGTTGCTGAGACCTGCTGCCTGCATTTTGCAATGTTAATGTGTACTTGTTTTATTGAATTGTTGTGTGCATAAAAAAAAAGACTTCCTGTGTCTTGGCAATCGCAAGAGCCTTTTGGGCGAACGGCAGAGTAAAACGTTTTTGGAATAAAATAATTTAACCACGCTAGGTGGGGCTAGATGGCTCGATATAATCTTTTAATGAATCCTTCGGAGAGAACTGCCATTTATATTTAAAGTCAGGGAGTAGAGGGGGTGGTTGGCTGTGGAGAGAAAAACTCACAGCAGTACCAAAAAAAGAGAGTCGCCTTTTATTTCTGAAAGGATTCCTTACCATGTCCTCTCAGATCCAAAGCCACGATCCGGCACTGGACACGGCTGATGATGGCAGACTGCAAGGAAGGAAAAGATTTCATTTATCAGTTTTATTCAACAGGGCTTACATACGGCTTAATCACCAATACCTGTAAGGCGTTTACAAAAGTACAATATGAACTATTGGGAAATAATTTATAATGCATTGGGGGTTGGGAATGTTTAAAAGCACTTAAAAAAACAACCAACAGAGTCCTTTCTTTTGAGGATAATTCAGGTGGAAATTCCCAGGTGTCAAAAAGGGATATTAATACATGCCCCTACTGCGGCCTGTGTTTTGTTAGCCCCAAAATGTAAAATGAGCAAGGTCCCAAGCAAAGAAGAACAGCAAATTAAACTGATGGAATATGCGCAGCTTGCAGACATAACATACAGAATAAGATAACAAGAAGAACATACGTTTAGAGAAGACTGGAAAACGTTTATTGAATATATGGGGGGAAATTGTGTACATCTGAAAACATTGGCAGCGTTCAGATAAATTTAACAGTGTAAATAAGTTTTGATGGATGTAATAATGGAATACTGAATGGTTTATATAAAATATGCAGGGATTAATGTTATGCAAAATGAACCATGGAAAGAGAAGGAGGGAAGTATTGAAATTTTAAGGTTGCTTAAATGAATATTTTACCATATTTTTCACCCCATAGGACGCACTTTTTCCCCTCCAAAAATGAAGGGGAAATCTGGGTGCGTCCTATGGGGCGAATACAGGCTTTCGCTGAAGCTTGGAGAGCGAGAGGGGTCGTGCGCACCGACCCCTCTCGCTCTCCAGGCTTCGGGAAGACACCCGCAGCCTAGGCAGCCCTGCAGGAGGTCCGGCAGGGCTGTCTAGGCTGCGGATAGCAGCCTGCTTCCCGGAGCGCAGGGCGCGCTGAAAGCAGAACGCCCGGCGCTTCGGGAGCACATCCGCAGCCTGGGCAGCCCTGTGGGAGTTCCCCGCAGGGTTCCCCACGCTGCGGATAGCAGCCTGCCGCCCGGCAGGCGGGGCACCCTGAAGCAGAGTGCCCCGTGCGCCGGGCAGACATCCGCAGCGTGGGGAGCCCTGCAGGAGTTCCCCGCAGGGCTCCCCACGCTGCGGATAGCAGCCTGCCGCCTGAGGCAGACATCGGCCAGCCCCACAAGCTCGGGGGACAGCAAGGCGCAGCGCCGTTCCTCGACCTGGTTCGGTTTCCCCGACCTGCTTTTGGGGGGAAAATAAAGGGGGGAAAATTCCTTTATTTCCCCCCAAAAAAACTAGGTGCGTCCTATGGGACGGAGCGTCCTATGGGACGAAAAATACGGTAGATTGAAAAACAGAATAATTAAGTTTATTTATATATAGAACAATATGAACTATCCACTCAAAATAATGATTATAAAAAGATCAGGCATTAAGCCGACCTTAAAAAGTGAAAATGTAAGTAAAAGTACACCCACACACCCCTGCATTGCAGGGGGTTGGTCTAGATAATCATGGGGTCCCTTCCAATTCTACAATTCTATGATACATGTTGAAGCACTTGTCAAAATTACATGCAAGGGAAACTTGCCTGAACAATAATAGATTTTTTGGAAGGTGCTGTAAACAGCATAGCGAAGGCATGCTTAATATCAATGGGCAGGGAGTTCCAGAGGATTGGTTCCTTGCAAGCGAGGAATGAATATTACGAGGTGTTATGAGAATCATAAGGTCTAAGACAGGGAACCCCAAACTCGGCCCTCCAGGTGTTTGGGGACTACAACTCCCATCATCCCTAGCTAACAGGACCAGTGGTCAGGGATGATGGGAATTGTAGTCCCCAAACATCTGGAGGGCCGAGTTTGGGGGTGCCTGGTCTAAGTTATAAAATAAGTGTTCATAAATGTACCAGGCAAACACATTCATAAATATATAAACCACATGTCTGAAACAGGATGGGAAAACAGTTCTGAAACCATTGTGACTCCCCCAAATTGACCTCAAACGTTTCTCTGCAAGGAGGAAGGAAATGGGAAAACCTCCCCATTGTCTCTTTGCTCATAAATCCTGTCTTAAGGGCATATCTGTGTATGAATAGGGTGAGCCTGTGACTTGGATTTAGGAACTGAGAATTTACCATCACCAAAGAATGCCCAGGCTGCCCTAGTAAAAGCAATCAGTGACCATTATCAGGTATCCTGGCAGACAGGTTTTCTGCTGTAGACCAACCTCCTTCTGTGATGTACGTATGATGTTTTGGGAGGTGGTCTTGAGCTAAGGGAAAGGTAAAGGGACCCCTGACCGTTAGGTGCAGTCGTGACCGACTCTGGGGTTGCAGCGCTCATCTCGCTTTATTGGCCGAGGGAGCTGGCGTACAGCATCCGGGTCATGTGGCCAGCATGACTAAGCCGCTTCTGGCGAACCAGAGCAGCACACAGAAATGTCATTTACCTTCCCGCTGGAGCGGTACCTATTTATCTACTTGCACTTTGATGTGCTTTCGAACTGCTAGGTTGGCAGGAGCAGGGACCGAGCAACGGGAGCTCACCCCGTTGTGGGGATTCAAACCACCGACCTGATCGGCAAGTCCTAGGCTCTGTGGTTTAACCCACAGCACCACCTGCGTCCCAGGTCTTGAGCTACAGGGTGTCAATTTCAAAAGTCTATTTAAGGGCTTGCGCACCATGTTTCTCGGTTCCCGTTCCCTCCTGCATGTGGTGAGTAGGGACCCTGTTGCAACAGTTTAATGAAGACCAGGCTTGCTAGCCGCTTTGCTTCTCAATATTCTCTGGTTGGCCTCTGTTCTTTTCTCCGACCGATGGAGAACCTACATAAGGACTCTTGGATACCCCATAAGGGAAAAGGAGCATCTGTCAGTTTGTGATGTGGCCAGTTTGGAAAGCCATGCGCAAGCCAGTTTGGAAAGCCATGCGCAAGCGCTTCACCTGCCCCCTAGGAAGGGAAAGGGCTGCCGGCCAGAGGGAGCACTCTGGTCCCATTGACTAACCTGGGGGGGCCTCGGACAAAGAGGGCAGGCAGCTTGGAGCAGCGTAAACTAACAAAGAAGCCCCACCAGGAATATGAATGAAGCTAAGTGGGTTGGGGAAGAGAATGGGAAAACAGTGGGACTGGGAGAAGGCCAAATCTCTCGGAGGGCCTCCGGTCTTTTAAGTAGTGGAAGGGGGGCTGTGCAATGGGGACAAGGCGACCCACTTAAAGAAGAAAAGGCTGAAATTGGGACAAGATGACCCACATCAGCAGAGCAGGGGAAAAACAAATTCTGCAGACCCAAGCAAAACTCATGCAAGTAAACATAGGATGCGATGCATGTCCCCTCCTGTTTGGAATAATTTATTCTGCAAGTTTTAACTGCCGGGTGGCGCTGTGGGTTAAACCACAGAGCCTAGGACTTGCCAATCAGAAGCTTGGCGGTTCGAATCCCCGCGACGGAGTGAACTCCCGTTGCTCGGTCCCTGCTCCGGCCCACCAACAGTTTGAAAGCATGTAAATGTGCAAGTAGATAAATAGGTACCGCTCCGGCAGGAAGGTAAACGTCGTTTCCATGCGCTGCTCTGGTTTGCCAGAAGCGGCTTAGTCATGCTGGCCACATGACCCGGAAGCTGTACGCCGGCTCCCTCGGCCAATAAAGTGAGATGAGCGCCGAAACCCCAGAGTCGGCCACGACTGGACCTAATGGTCAGGGGGGTCCCTTTACCTTTACTGCTTAACCATTTTTTTTTAAAAAAAAACCTCTCTATGCAATTACATCGTGTTAAAATTTAACAGATTTTGGAAACAAGTAGGCACAACAAAATGTCAGGGGTCAGCAAATTTTTTCAGCAGGGGGCTGGTCCACCGTCCCTCAGTCCTTGTGGGGGGCTGGACTATATTTTTTTTTGGGGGGGGGGGGAAATATGAACGAATTCCTATGCCCCATAAATAACCCATTTTAAATAAAAGCACACATTCTGCTCATGTAAAAACACCAGGCAGGCCCCACAAATAACCCAGAGATTAATTTAAATAAAAGGACACATTCTACTCATGTAAAAACAGGCTGATTCCCGGACTATCCGCAGGCCGGATTTAGGTGGTGATTGGGCCGGATCCGGTCCCTGGGCCTTAGTTTTCCTACCCATGGTCCAACTATTAGGGATGCAGGCAGAAATAAGGGGATCGTGATCTACTGGGTGAGTGATCCAGTGGAGATCAGGTTAAGAGGATGGTTGGGGCTGATCCAAAAACTGCCCCTCCTTCTTTCCTGACTGCTTACAAATCCAAACAACAGGAGGAAGATCTTTCTGGGGGTAGGAGCTGTTTGACAGTGGACTCGTCTCTTCTTGGAGGTTTCTAAGCAGAGGTTGGATGGCCATCTGTCATGGATGATCTAGCTGAGATTCCTGCATTGCAGCGGGTTGGACTAGATGAGTGTTTCCCAACCTTTGGTCTCCAGCTGTTTTTGGACTACAACTCCCATCATCCCTAGCTAGCAAGACCAGTGGTCAGGGATGATGGGAATTGTAGTCCAAAAAACAGCTGGAGACCAGAGGTTGGGAAACACTGGACTAGATGACTCTGGAAGTCCCTTCTAATTCTACAATTCTGTAACTTTCAACTCGTGGCATTTACTGAAGACAACCATCTGAATGCCAGCTCCTCTTTAGACCTGAACTTAGTCCAGCGATTGCATCCTTTTGTGTGCAGGATCCAAGTTTCCTTTGCACTGGGTGGGCAGATGTGTGAACTCTCAGTCAGAAGGGTGGAAATAGGGAAAAAGCTCCAGTCTTTCCCAAAATAAGGGGTGGGGTGGGATTTGCACCAGGCACACTTATGAAAAATAAGAGCCCTGCTGCAAAGACGATGGCGCTTCGTGATTTGTCCCTGCCACCTAAATAACATATTTTTGGAATTGCACTGATTAAGCGGCATTGAGGCTCCAAGGCATGTTTTAAAAATAGGCCTTTTGTTCCAGGAAAATCGACTGGGTGGCAAAAAACCAGGCGCACCCGGCAGCGGCGGAGAATGCCTGTTGAAAAGTCTCCCAAGAGCCAAGGAGACAAGCGATGCCTGCAATTGCGGAAGCCGTTATGCCCTCCAACTTTTAAGCCAGGGACGGGGAGACTGTGGCGCTCTGGATGTAGCTGAACTCCAACTCCCATCATCCCACAGGCCATGCTGGCTGGGGCTGATGGGAGTTGGAGTCCAACAGCCCCTGGAAGGATCCAGGTTCCCCTTATTTTACTTTCTTGTGCTGCAGGAATCCAAGGAAGGTCAAACAGGGGCTGAGTTGAGGGAATTTCTGCAAGCCAGTAGCAGCGAAAACTTTGGGCATGTCTGCTCAGAAGAAAATCTCGTGGCTTGCTACCCAGGTAAAGTGGACCCAGGGTTGCTGCCTTAAGCCAGTTCGGAAGAGCCATGCTGAATCGGATTTCCCACGCAGTGTTCTGCTTCCATCAATGGTCCAAGCAAACAGGAAGCCGCCTGCAACCAAGTTAGGTCATTGTTCCATTGAGATCTGTATTGTCTACCCTGGCTGGCAGCCGCTCTCTGGGGTTTAGGACAAGTCTCTGCTAGCTCTACTAGGAGATACAGGGGAGAGTGAGGCCATTGCTCCATGTACCCTAGACTTCCCTGACCTGGGACCCTTCTGGCGGGGCTGATGGGAGTAGTAGTTAGAAAACAAATGAGGACACTAGGTTAGGGGGGGGAAACAGGGATAGCTTAACTGGCAGCAGCAGCAGCTTACAGAATTGGAGAGTTGGAAGAAGGGGTCACTAGAGTCATCTAGTCCAACCCCCTGCAATGCAGGAATCACAGCTGCAGAATCCCTGAAAGGTGACCACCAAACCTCTGTTGTCTCTCACTTGGACTACTGCAACGTGCTCTACATGGGGCTACCTTTGAGGGTGACCCGGAAACGACAACTAATCCAGAATGCGGCAGCTAGACTGGTGACTGGGAGCAGCTGCCAAGACCTGAAAGACCTACATTGGCTCTCAGTAAGTCTCCAAGCACAATTCAAAGTGTTAGTGCTGACCTTCAGAGCCCTAAACGGCCTCAAAGGCCCAGTAGACATGAAGGAGCATCTCCACCCCCATCGTTCCGCCTGGACACCAAGGGCCTTCTGGCAGTTCCCTCATTGCGAGACGTGAGGGAACCAGGCAGAGGGCCTTCTCGGTAGTGGCGCCGCCCTCCTATCAGATGTCAAAGAAGTAACAACTATATGACATTTTAACAACTATATGACATTTTAGCTGCTGCCATAATTGTATTGTTTATCGTTATATTGATTGTTAATTTAAACTTAATTTTATTGTGTTTCTGATTTGTTTAGTACGGTATGCGAGTCTGGCCTGGGACCGTAATAAATTCAATTCAAATATATGATGTTTGGGGAAGCTTTTAATGACTGTTGTTTTAGTGCATTTTTGGCCTTCTATTGGAGGCCGCCCAGAGTGGCTAGTGATACCCAGCCAGATGGGGAGGGGTAGAAAAAATATATTATTATTATTATTATTATTATTATTATTATACCTCCAATGAAGGAGAGCCTGCCGCCTTCTGAAGGGGCCTTTTCCTCTGTCAAACGACTCTTGCCGTCACAAAGTTCTTCCTGGTGCTTAGTCAGAAAAAATATGCCCCTCACCACAAAGCTCAATATTGGAAGATGCAGGACAAACTGAAGAAAAGTCTTTTTCATGCAGCGCAGAGTTAAAAGGGTGGGATTCTGTGTTCCTGCCTGACTGGAAGGCTTCTGGGAGTGCAATAATAATAATAATAATAATAATAATAATAATAATAATAATAATTTATTATTTGTACCCCGCCCATCTGGCTGGGTTTCGCCAGCCACTCTGGGCGGCTTCCATAGAAACCAAAAATACACTAAAATATCACAGATTAAAAACTTCCCTGAACAGGGCTGCCTTCAGATGTCTTTTAAAGATAGGCTAGCTAGCTGCTTATTTCCTTGACATCTGATGGGAGGGCGTTACACAGGGCAGGCGCCACTACCGAGAAGGCCCTCTGCCTGGTTCCCTGTAGCTTTGCTTCTTGCAATGAGGGAACCGCCAGAAGGCCCTCGGAGCTGGACCTCAGTGTCCGGGCAGAACGATGGGGGTGGAGACGCTCCTTCAGGTATACTGGACCGAGGCCGTTTAGGGCTTTAAAGGTCAACACCATCACTTTGAATTGTGCTCGGAAACGTACTGGGAGCCAATGTAGGTCTTTCAAGACCGGTGTTATGTGGTCTCGACAGCCGCTCCCAGTCACCAGTCTAGCTGCCGCATTCTGGATTAGTTGTAGTTTCCGGGTCACCTTCAAAGGTAGCCCCACGTAGAGCACATTGCAGTAGTCCAAGTGGGAGATAACTAGAGCATGCACCACTCTAGCTAGACAGTCCGCGGGCAGGTAGGGTCTCAGCCTGCGTACCAGGTGGAGTTGGTAGACAGCTGCCCTGGACACAGAATTGACCTGCACCTCCATGGACAGCTGTGAGTCCAAAATGACTCCCAGGCTGCGTACCTGGTCCTTCAGGGGCACAGTTACCCTATTCAGGACCAGGGAGTCCTCCACACCAGCCCGCCCCCTGTCCCCCAAAAACAGTACTTCTGTCTTGTCAGGATTCAGCCTCCATCCGTTAGCCGCCATCCATCCTCCAACCGCCTACAGACACTCACACAGGACCTTCACCGCCTTCACTGGTTCTGATTTGAAAGAGAGGTAGAGCTGGGTATCATCCTCTATGCTTGCCTGGACGGAGAGGGGTGCATGTGTGTGTCTCTGTATAGTGTTACACACCAACACAGAGTGGTAAGATTCCAGGGAGTTCAACAATCTTGCCTCCATGGAATAAAGGTTAGTGGAGACTGCGGTGTCTTTAGGATGTATGGTTTTCTCTTCAAGTCCTATTATAGCCCTGCAACCAGATCTCCTCCTCACTGCAGATGCTTCTACATTCACAGCAGGTGCCCTGCTCTCCGTCATAGCCTTTAAAAACAAGGCAGCTATTGTGCTGGAAATCCACAACGCATTTGCTTGCGGCCATCAAGCCACAACATGAATTCTCATCCCGGAGGACGCTTTCCGGGTTTATTCTGTAAAGGCGCTTTGTAATCAGAAGGCGCTCCATAAACAACAAAATATTAACCACAGGAAAAGATGTACAATCAGCTGTTCACTTACGGTAAACACAGCCCAGGAAAGGGCAGAATGGCCTCCGCCGTGTAGAAGGAGTAAGACGGGACCCTCGGACCCACTCTTGTAAATTCGAAAAGTGTATGAACAGTTAAGGACATTGTAACCTTCTCAAAATAAAAAGAGTTAAGATGCAAGCTGCGACATCGTCTGTGCCTCCCAGGAACACATCGCCGCTCAGTCAACAGGACATTATTTTATTTTTTTACGCCCAGAAGACTTTGGCACCGTCCTTTGGCAGCGCTGAATCGGTTCAGTGCCACCCAAAGCGAGCTCAATCAGGGAAACATTTTGCAAACATCACCGCCCAAGGCCATCTGCCGGGAGCCACACTGCATGGAGGGTGGCAGCTTCTAAGCAGGTGGCCTTATGGCTATGTGCACAACAGAGGACCCTATAAATCAGGATTTTTTTTTAACAAAGGAGGGGAAAAGGATATATCCTTGCCAGAGTCGCTCTCAACCACAACATCCTCCATGGACTCGAAGTACTGGCTCCACGGGACAGCAGAATAATCACGCTTCCTTCCAGGCCTGGAAAACAGAGACACAACGCTTAAATATTGCTTAAGAAGTATTTTGCTGTGTGCAGGAGGGCCCTTTATGTGCAACGACAGCCTTGTTCTTGCAATTTAAAAGAAGGAGAAGAAACTTACGGCCATTCCTTTCATTACAGATTGGATTCCCCTGGGGTACCACAAAATAATCCAGGCTCCATCACTGCACATCTTTTGCCAGCAACTCAACATTTTATTTATTTACCAAATAAAGCTTTAGAAATCTATACTGCTGGATGGTGGAGTCAGGCAAGAGAAATAATATCACAGGTTGGCAGACAGACATTTCACAATCATCCTGGGACTGAATATAAGGAAGACTAAGATCTACATCAGGCATAGGAAACCTCGGCCCTCCAGATGTTTTGGGGACTACAAATTCCCATCACCCCTGACCACTGGTCCTGTTGCTAGGGATCATGGGAGTTGTAGTCCCAAAACACCTGGAGGGACGAAGGTGCCTATGCCTGACCTACATCCAGCAACCTTCCAGATGTTGCCGGACTACAACTCCCATCATCCCTTGCTGCTATCCATGCTGACTTAGGTTGATGGGAGTTGTGGGTACATAAGAACAACATGCTGGATCTGACCAATGGCCAATCTAGTCCAGCATCCTGTTCTCACAGCGGCCAACCAGATGCCTGTGGGAAACCTGCAAGCAGGATTCGAACACAAGAGCCCTCTCCCCCGCTGGAGGGATGCATCAGGGGCTGAGAAGGCCAAACACATTCCACACAAAGAAGGTGTTCTATGAGATTACTGAAACGGGACGCGGGTGGCGCTGTGGGTAAAACCTCAGTGCCTAGGACTTGCTGATCGTAAGGTCGGCGGTTCGAATACCCGCAGCAGGGTGAGCACCCGCTGTTCGGTCCCAGCTCCTGCCCACCTAGCAGTTCGAAAGCACCCCTAAGTGCAAGTAGCTATATAGGGACCGCTTATCTAGCGGGAAGGTAAACGGCGTTTCCGTGTGCGGCGCTGGTGCTGGCTCAGCAGTGCAGCTTCGTCACACTGGCCACGTGACCCGGAAGTGTCTTCGGACAGCGCCGGCTCCCGGCCTCTAGAGCGAGATGAGCGCGCAACCCCAGAGTCGGTCACGACTGGCCCGTACGGGCAGGGGTACCTTTACCTTTACCTATGAGATTACTGGAACATGGGTTTGGGGGCTAAATCTCCTTCTCTCACAACCAGATACAGTGGTACCTCAGGTTAAGTACTTAATTCATTCCAGAGGTCTGTACTTAACCTGAAACTGTTCTTAACCTGAAGCACCACTTTAGCTAATGGGGCCTCCTGCTGCTGCCACGCCACCGGAGCACAATTTCTCTTCTCATCCTGAAGCAAAGTTCTTAACTTGAAGCACTATTTCTGGGTTAGCGGAGTCTGTAACCTGAAGCGTCTGTAACCCGAGGTATGACTGTATTCCGAAGCTTCACCTGAAACTACTCCAGCCAGGAAAGGGCTGCTTGCCTAATTTCTCCAACACAGCAACACCAAAACAGTCTCGCCTCTTTCATTATTTTCACCATGCAGGCAGAAGCTGAGATTATTAGTTCAAGGTGGCCTCCGTCCTCCAAAAAGCCGCTCAGATCTGCCAGAAGCATAGCCCGATGTGCTGCAGAGCAAGCTTCCCCAACCTTGTGCCCTCCAGATGATTTGGACTCCCACAAGGCTGCTGGGAGTGAAGAGTCGAAAACATCTGGAGAGCATGAAGACTGGGGGAAGGCTAGTCCAGGCTGGTTAGCTGTTCTCACCGCAAAGTCTCGGGCGGAGATCTCGGCTGGCTCCGCAGCCAGTGTTGTTGTTGTTTTATTGCTTTCACTGGGGAGTGGACCTGGGACTTCTGCGTGCAAATGGTGTGTTTGAGCAGCGAGCGACGGCCCCTCCCAGAGAGACGCCTTCCGCTCTCACTTTGCATCTTCCATGCACAGCAGGTTTCCTTCAGCGATTCCCCACCCAGCCTTCCCTGGCAAATGGCCAGCAAGCGTCACAATCTGGTAACACTGTCCTCTCCTTCCCCCAAACGCCACCTCTTTGAAAGCAGGGTTCAGGTCCCTCCTTTTTGCAAACAGCACACCCCGCGATCCCTCACAGCCCCCATGCATTGCTTGTGCCGGATGAACATCACCTACCTCTGATGGAATCTGATGCACCAGGATCAGGCCCCCCCAATTCTCTGAGCTGGTTGCCGCCTTGAGGTTGCTCCTATTGCAATGTGATTTTTACAACACATACAATGACGGGACGTGGGTGGCGCTGTGGGTTAAACCACAGAGCCTAGGTCTTGCCGATCAGAAGATTGGCGGTTTGAATCCCCACGACGGGGTGAGCTCCCGTTGCTCGGTCCCTGCTCCTGCCCACCTAGCAGTTCGAAAGCACGTCAAAGTGCAAGTAGATAAATAGGTACCGCTCTGGCGGGAAGGTAAACGGCATTTCTGTGCACTGCTCTGGTTCGCCAGAAGCGGCTTAGTCATGCTGGCCACATGACCCGGAAGCTGTACGCCGGCACCCTCGGCCGATAAAGCGAGGTGAGCACCGCAACCCCAGAGTCGTCCGCAACTGGCCCTAATGGTCAGGGGTCCCTTTACCCTTTACAATGAAGAGAGGAGCGCATTAAGCTTTCACATCACAAACGACAGCCTTCAATTTCCAGGAGAATGCCCTTCTCTATCCTTTCTCACTGGGCAAAAAAAAGGACCCCTTAAACCCTTTGGGTAAGGGTGAAGAAATTGCAACGCCCTATGGCATAAGGCCAGAAGCAGCAGTCAACCTGGGATTCCCCAGGTGGCCTCTGTCCATGTCTGCAACCGAGGAGCAGTGCTTTTTACGGGGCTAACTACTGCCTCCAGAGCACCTGTGTGCATGCAGAAATTCAGTCCTGCTCATGAACCAACCTTGGAGAGCGGGTGAGGGTTATTTCTCGCACGCTCTCAGCCAACTGGGGCGGGAGTGGGGAACTAGGGTGGCCTACCCTGCAGGGCTGTTTTGTACACAATGCATTTCAGAAAACACCATTATGAGCACCACAGCTGTTGTTATCCACCCTTTTAAAGCAGGCACTTTTACACACTTCCGCCCTGACCTTTGGAACTGGGCCCCACATTAATATAACCCCCCCATATTACACATCACATAACTCCTATTTGCTGTTGGGATCTGTCTGTTTCAGGAGACAATGGAGGAGTGTGCCTTTATGTCAAACCCCCATGATACACAAATATATATATACATGCATATCCACATTGAATATATGTAAAGGAAAAGGGACCATTAGGTCCAGTCATGGCCGACTCTGGGGTTGTGGCGCTCATCTCGCTTTATTGGCCGAGGGAGCCGGCATACAGCTTCCGCCGGAAGCAAAGTTCTTAACCCGAGGTACTATTTCTGGGTTAGCAGAGTCTGTAACCTGAAGTGTCTGTAACCTGAAGCGTATGTAATCCAAGGTACCCAGTGGCGTAGCGTGGGTTGTCAGCACCCGGGGCAAGGCAAGTAATTTGCGCCCCCTAACCCTAACGCCCAGATGTCGCGCCCGGTGTGGCCGGCCCCCCCCTGCACCCCCCACGCTACGCCACTGAAGGTACCACTGTATATTTATATACATACTCACATACAGATATATAAAAATACATATATATGAGAATATAGACAGCGTATGTATAGATAGGACACACACACACACACCAGGCTTCCATTGAAAGCAGAGATCACCCCCTCCCTCCTTCAAGCCCCCCTTCATTTTGCAGACAATCACCCCCCCCCAAGACTCCCCCACCCACGCGTGCTGTGGAAAATCCCACCCACCCCACCCACATAAACCCTGGGCAAACCCCGCCCCGCCCCATTCATCCTCCCCAAAGCCACGCCCCCTCCTCCACTCGGCGCCCCCTTCCCCACCCCAGCCGCATGACGTCACGCCACCTCCCCGGTCCCCCCGCCGCGTGACGTCATCTCCCGCCGCGTGACGTCACCCGACCCCCCCCCCCCACTCTCTGCCCCTCGCGTACCCCATGCGCATCTTGGGCAGGGCCTGGCCGCTTCCCCCGGCGGGTCCCGGCGGGCGAGGGGGCAGGCGGCCCAGCTGCAGCTGCTTCTCCAAGGCGGACATGGCGAGGGCGGCGGGGAGAGGCGAGGCGGCGGCGGCGAAGGGGCAGGATCCGGCCCCCGCCCTGCCAGAAGGAGCCGCCGGCCAGCCGCTCCCAGCAGCCTCTGCGCGCCGGAAGGACGCCTCCCGCGCCCCAAGGCCTGCTGGGAAATGGAGTTTCTGAAGATTCCAAACGGGAGTGGCCGCGGTGCACCCTGGGAGGCGCGGTTCCGTTGTAGGGGGGCGAGCCAGGCGGGGCGGCGCCGTAGAGATAGTAAAGTGTAGAATCATAGAATCCTAGAGTTGGAAGAGACCACAAGGGCCATCGAGTCCAACCCCCTGCCAAGCAGGAAACACCATCAGAGCACTCCTGACATATGGTTGTCAAGCCTCTGCTTAAAGACCTCCAAAGAAGGAGACTCCACCACACTCCTTGGCAGCAAATTCCACTGTCGAACAGCTCTTACTGTCAGGAAGTTCTTCCTAATGTTTAGGTGGAATCTTCTTTCTTGTAGTTTGGATCCATTGCTCCGTGTCCGCTTCTCTGGAGCAGCAGAAAACAACCTTTCTCCCTCCTCTATGTGACATCCTTTTATATATTGGAACATGGCTATCATATCACCCCTTAACCTCCTCTTCTCCAGGCTAAACATGCCCAGCTCCCTTAGCCGTTCCTCATAAGGCATCATTTCCAGGCCTTTGACCATTTTGGTTGCCCTCCTCTGGACACGTTCCAGTTTGTCAGTGTCCTTCTTGAACTGTGGTGCCCAGAACTGGACCCAGTACTCCAGGTGAGGTCTGACCAGAGCAGAATACAGTGGCACTATTACTTCCCTTGATCTAGATGCTATACTCCTATTGATGCAGCCCAGAATTGCAGTGGCTTTTTTAGCTGCCGCGTCACACTGTTGGCTCATGTCAAGTTTGTGGTCAACCAAGACTCCTAGATCCTTTTCACATGTACTGCTCTCAAGCCAGGTGTCACCCATCTTGTATTTGTGCCTCTCATTTTTTTTGCCCAAGTGCAATACTTTACATTTCTCCCTGTTAAAATTCATCTTGTTTGATTTGGCCCAGTTCTCTAATCTGTCAAGGTCATTTTGAAGTGTGATCCTGTCCTCTGGGGTGTTAGCCACCCCTCCCAGTTTGGTGTCATCTGCAAATTTGATCAGGATGCCCTTGAGTCGCTCTTTAGTTTTCCATGATTAAAAGCTGAAATATATTTATACTTTTTCCATTACAAATGGTCCTATTCCATTCAATTCACTCATGCAGTCATAATCTCTCCTTCCTTTGCCCCCCTTTCACGGCTCCCATTGTGACTGCATATTCTAATTGCTCCGTAAGTTTTATTGCCCTCCCTCCTCAATCGTACCTTCATATACTTTAATCCGCTCCATCCCTGCTAACATTTCAACCTGCAAACATTTCCCACTCTCCTTTAAATACTCCACTCTTCCTGATCTCTTATTCTATAACAACAATAATTTATTATTGTTAATAATAATAATGTTGATATTAATATCACTATTAAAATTAATGATTATTTATGTAGACAAGGATTAAATGTAAGGTATGTGTTTAGAATAGATTTATGAGAAATTTAGAAAACTTATTGATTAGAATATTTGTGTGAGATTGTTTGGGGAAAATACAGAATAAAAGATACAATCTTGTTTAAAATGTATATAGGAAGTGCAGTGTAAGCGATTGAAGTCAATCAATGAAATTTTATGATTATTTTCATATTGCGATATTTGTAGAATTAACTAGGAAGAGATTCTCCCAATTTTTCTTCTTTCCTCTTTATTTTTTCTTCTTTTTCTTTTCGTTTTTTCTCTCTTTTGTTCCTTTTTTCATATATATGTGCTTATTTGAAATATATATAGGTATGTATTTGTAATATTTTGTTTATATTTTCTAACAAATTATGTTAAATAAACAATAAAATAAACTAAAGAAACTATTAATATTATTTTAAAATCTAAAATTGTTTTTAATTCTAACAATCATAATCATAATTACTAAATTCGATGAAATTTGCTAAACCTGAATACTCCAGCAATTTCACCCGCCCTTGCTCTCCATACCTGATTTGGGAGAAGCAGAGCCGCGGCACCTCAACTGGAATGCTCCTCTACAATCTTATCTCTACGGTGCTAGCGAAGGTCCCCGCGAAGACGCCTTTCAGTGGCTGCGCCTGCAGCCCCGCAGCGCCCTCTGGAGGTCGGAGGTCGCACCGGAGGCGGCGAAGTGCCCGCCGGGCTTTCCTCCCGCCGTTGGCGCCGGTTTCCCAGAAGGCCGCGCGGCGGCGGCGGCGGCGGCGGCCGTTGCTAAGCAGCGGGAAGCGGGCTCGGGCGGCCTAGTCGGGAGGATGAAGCAGAGGAAGGCCAAGGCGGCTGGTCCGGCCCGGCCGGGGTCCGGCCGCAAGAAGAAAGGTGAGGAGGGGTCTCGGGCGGGCGGGGAACCCGTAAAAGGAACGGGGCGCGGCGGGGTGTCATTAGCGACCCACCCCGGATCGGCGGGTGAGGCGGGCAGGGAAGGAAGCGACAACCCCGCCCCCCCGGGCTCACCGCATACCTGAAATTTATTAATATTATTATTATCGTCATCATTACCGGGCTCACCACTTGCCTTAATTTTATTTTTTTATTTTTATCATTATTATTATTATTATTATTATTATTATTATTATCATTACCGGGCTCACCACATGCCTTAAATTTATTATTATTATTATTACCGGGCTAAGCACATACCTTAAATTTATTATTATTATTATTATTATTATTATTATTATTATTATTATTATTACCGGGCTCACCACATACTTAAATTTATTATTATTATTATTACCGGGCTCTCCACCTGCCTTAAATTTATTATTATTATTATTACCGGGCTCTCCACATGCCTTAAATTTATTATTATTATTATTATTATTATTATTATTACCGGGCTCACCACATGCCTTAAATTTATTATTATTATTATTATTATTATTATTATTACCGGGCTCACCACATGCCTTAAATTTATTATTATTATTATTACCGGGCTAAGCACATACCTTAAATTTATTATTATTATTATTATTATTATTATTATTATTATTATTACCGGGCTCACCACATACTTAAATTTATTATTATTATTATTACCGGGCTCTCCACCTGCCTTAAATTTATTATTATTATTATTACCGGGCTCTCCACATGCCTTAAATTTATTATTATTATTATTATTATTATTATTATTATTATTACCGGGCTCACCACATGCCTTAAATTTATTATTATTATTATTATTATTATTATTATTACCGGGCTCACCACATACCTTAAATTTATTATTTTTTTTATTACCGGGCTCTCCACATGCCTTAAATTTATTAATATTATTATTTCTATTATTACCAGGCTCACCACATACCTTAAATTTATTATTATTATTATTATTATTATTATTATTATTATTATTATTACCGGGCTCACCACATACCTTAAATTTATTAATATTATTATTTCTATTATTACCAGGCTCACCACATACCTTAAATTTATTAATATTATTATTATTACTATTATAACCAGGCTCACCACATGCTGTAAATTTATTAATATTATTTCTATTATTACCAGGCTCATCACATACCTTAAATTTATTAATATTATTCTATTATTACCAGGCTCACCACATGCCTTAAATTTATTAATATTATTATTTCTATTATTACCAGGCTCACCACATGCCTTAAATTTATTAATATTATTATTTCTATTATTACCAGGCTCATCACATGCCTTAAATTTATTAATATTATTATTTCTATTATTACCAGGCTCACCACATGCCTTAAATTTATTAATATTATGATTACCGGGCTCACCACATACCTTAAATTTATTATTAGTAGTATTAGTATTATTATTACTGGGCTCACCATATACCTTAAATTTATTATTAGTAGTAGTAGTATTAGTATTATCACTACTACTATTACTACTACAACTACATTTATATTTATATGCCGCCTGGTAAGGGACTCGAGGTGCCTTGCAGACAACAGCAAGAACAGCTAAAAACAAAGAAAGAAAAGCAACCGTCAAAATACAATTTAGCACTGATAGAATTTGGGAATTATTCTAGGGACAGAACTACCTAAATTGCACAGCTCCGTTCAAAAAAATTGAAATAGAAGGAATAGGAGGGAAAATAGAAAACGTAAGGAGGGGGGAGAAGTTAAAACAATGGACCGGGGGGGGGGGGAGAAGAGAAGCCGATGTTTTGTTGTGTATTTGGATGTCATTGGGTTACTATGTAATAATTGCAAGATGATAAACAAAGTTAATTTTTAAAAAGAAATAAACTAACTGGCCTGGGTTGGATAAAGAGTAATGCTATGCTCTACCTCTTCTCCACAGACGTCAGTGATATCTCCCCCTCTACAAGTTTGCCTCCGCTTGTAGAAGGACAACTGCGCTGCTTTCTGAAGCTGACCATTAGCCAAATCTTATGGATGGTTGCCAAGCCACCTGCTTCCTTCCTTATCCGGGTGAGGTGGTGGGGAGAAACATCGGACGGGACAGCCTTTGTTCCCCGGGATACCTCGCAGGCCGAGCAAAAAACCCTCAAAACTACGACCCGCTACCCAGTTCGGTGTGGACCAAAACAGTTTGTCTCCTATCTGACAGGTACAGCTACTTCTTTGAAGCCTGAGCATGTGGTTTGTTAGTTTAGGGTTGGACAAGCTGCTAAAGCACAAAATGGCTACTTTTAAAATGAGGCTGCATTTTAAATTGCATTTTAATCTGTATTTTAAATTGCCCCCCTTATGTTTTTACTGTGGTTTTATTGGTGTAAGCTGCCCTGAGCCTGACTCTGGCTGGGGAGGGCGGGGTATAAATATAATTTATTATTATTATTATTATTATTATTATTAACAATAATAATAATAACAAATGGAAGGCAGTGAATGTGTTTTGCCCCTTCAAATCATGTCCCAGTGAGTCAGCTTAGAATGAGATGTAACAAACAATGAAATTATTCTGCATTGCTGGCAGATAAGGTTCATTCTCATAATTGGTGGGCAACTTCTGCTTTTTCAGAGCCTTATAAAAGTTGCTAGCTGATGGCCCCTCAGTTTGATGCCTGCTTTAGAAGGATTTTATTTATTATTTTTGGTGGGAGGGAGACCCCTTCCCATTGCCCCTTTCACTTTCTCCCCAATTCAGGTCTTTCCATCACCCCTTGTTCCAGGCCCCAGCCTGGGCCACCTCCATACCAGTTTCTTATTTCCATCATGGTAAGTATCCAGCCATGGCTAAGAGATGGAGGTGAGGAACTGGTTTTCATATACAGTGGTACCTCAGGTTACATACGCTTCAGGTTACATACGCTTCAGGTTACAGACTCCGCTAACCCAGAAATAATACCTCAGGTTAAGAACTTTGCTTCAGGATGAGAACAGGAATCTTGCTCTGGCGGCGCAGCGGCAGCAGGAAGCCCCATTAGCTAAAGTGGTGCTTCAGGTTAAGAACAGTTTCAGATTAAGAACGGACCTCCGGAACAAATTAAGTAATTAACCAGAGGTACCACTGTATAGGGTAGCTTGAATAGCTCAGCCACTTGTTTCTGCATCTTGAAGTAAAAGCACACATTGTGCTGTTTCTTCACGTTTTGTTTATTGAGCTTGTTTATTTTTGTTTGTTTTGCCTCCTACAGATATGGGTGCTCTTGTCCTGGAAGTAATGGCGAAACCAAATCACCTTCCAATTGGCCGGGTGCAAATCAATGGGCTGGCACAGCTCTCTCCAAGTCACCCAATCAGCGGATTTTTCACCATTGTCTCACCGACATCTGAGAAGATGGGAGAGCTACAGGTAACTCTCAAACCTTTCCCTATTTAATGGTCATCCCCACCCCATGTTAGCCATGTGCTCCAAGTTCAGCACATGGTGAGGTGGGCATGGAAAACACAAGATAAAGCTACTAACAAATTTAATAAATAATAATAATAATAAGGTGTGAAGCGATTAAAAAATTTGTTTTCCAAATGCTAACTAATACTGTTGAGCCTTTTCAAACATTGTCTTTCAGGTATCGCTTGTTCTGGAACCGCTGTCTGAAACCTACGACAGCAACAGCTCCGTCCCAAACACAGATGTCAGCTTCAGTGCTGGTTTGTCAGTCCGGGGAACCAAAGAAGCGGTTGACTCTAACCCATTCCTTGCACCCTCGCAGCCTCACAGGCCAGCTAGCACGAATATCGTTGGAAGAGAGTCCGCTAGCAGTAGTAGGGCCACCACACCAAGGTGTTTTTCTCTTTTTTGGTTTTCCATTTTGATCTCAATGAATGTTTTAAGATGAAGAGACAGATAAATACATTTTGAGCTGCACATTGGTCAGGGTGGAGGCTTTTGTTCCCGTTGTGAAGCCCTTTAATAGGCCTTTGTCATTTTATCACCTGTTGTTTGCCGCCCTGGGCTCCCTTGGGAGGAAGGGTAAGGGAGAAATTAACTAAGTGATGGCAGGAATGGGGAACAACATGTGGCCCCCCAGAGGTGGGACCCTCAAAACTCCCATCAACCCACCGGCACAGCCAAATACAGTGGTGCCCCGCAAGACGAATGCCTCGCAAGACGGAAAACCCGCTAGACGAAAGGGTTTTCCGTTTTGGAGGTGCTTCGCAAAACGAATTTCCTATGGGCTTGCTTCGAAAATGTCTTGAGAGTTCCTGCAGGTTATTTTTCCTCCCCCCCCCCCCCCGTTTTTCTAAGCCGCTTATCAGCTGATCCGCTAAGCCGCTTAACAGCTGATCCGCTAAGCCGCTTAACAGCTGATCCGCTAAGCCGCTAATAGCGCTAATCCGCTAAGCTGCTAATGGGCTTGCTTCGCAAGACGAAAAAACCGCAAGACGAAGAGACTCGCGGAACAGATTCTTTTCGTCTTGCGAGGCACCACTGTATTGGGGATGATGAGAATTGGAGTTCAGCAACATCTAGAAGGCTTCATGGGGTCGTATCAACTGCCATTTTTCCTGTAATAAATAATAATAATAATTTATTATTTCTACCCCAGCCACTCTGGGCAGCTTCCAACAAAAGATTAAAAATACATTAAAACATCAGTCATTAAAAACTTCCCTAAACAGCTGCATTCACTTCCTCATGGCACGTATTCAAGGGGAAAGGAGGCATCTGAGTATGTTTCCCAGCACAATTCAAAGTGTTGGTGCTGATCTTTAAAGCCCTAAACGGCCTCGGTCCAGTATACCTGAAGGAGCGTCTCCACCTCTATAGTTCTGCCCGGACACTGAGGTCCAGCGCCAAGGGCCTTATGGTGGTTCCCTCACTGCGAGAAGCCAAGTTACAAGGAACCAGGCAGAGGGCCTTCTCGGTAGTGGCACCCGCCCTGTGGAACGCCCTACCACCAGGTGTCAAAGAGAAAAATAACTACCAAACTTATAGAAGACATCTGAAGGCAGCCCTGTTTAGGGAAGCTTTTAATGTTTAATAGGTTATTGTATTTTAGTGTTTTGTTGGAAGCCGCCCAGAGTGGCTGGGGAAACTCAGCCAGATGGCCAGGGTATAAATATTAAATAATAATAATAATAATAATTATCCAAGGTCCTCTGGCTGTTCTGGGTGTGGTACCACATCAGGTGGGTTGGAGAGCTGCTTCCAGGGCATCTTTGGCTCTCGTGGATTCCATTGCCTCTGAACCTAGAAAGGGCAGGCCCTCAAGAGACCCAGAAAAGGGTGCTGGCCACTTTGTTTTGGTTTAATTTGTAAGTGGAGCTCATCTTAGATGGAAAGAGAGACCATATTGTCTTCAGTGGGTTCCTTGTCCCATAATCTCATATTGATGGGAAGCTGGCAACCCACTGGTCCGGGAAAAGCACTCTCCACTCAAGATTGCACACCTCCCTTGAAGAACAGCATGGGAGAAGCATGTGCTAGGTTTTCAGTGCTGGCAAGGAACCAACACGATTGTGTTCTGCATTCTCATGTTGGACAGGACTATCGGCTGCTAGTAAGCCTTATGCATGCTTAAAGTCCTTTTTTAAAAATGCTAATGGGCTGAACTCTGGCTTCCATTAAGCACCCAGGGAGCTCAGTATTCCTCGGGAAAGCTTATTTTAGCACATGGGTAGGCAAACTAAGGCCCGGGGGCCAGATCCTTCTAAATTCGGCCCGTGGATGGTCTGGGAATCAGCATGTTTTCACATGACTAGAATGTGTGCTTTTAATTAAAATGCATCTCTGGGTTATTTGTGGGACATAGGAATTCATTGTTCTCTCCCCCCGCCCCCTCCCCCCAAAATATAGTCTGGCCCCCAACAAGGTCTAAGGGACAGTGGGCCGGCCCCCTGCTGAAAAAGTTTTCTGACCCCTGTTTAAGCAGATCAGAAGCTGCATAGGTGTCTGTTACGCATATCAAAGTGGATTGCTGTCATTACCCATAAGCATTTCAGGGTGGGTGGGCGTGCCAGTCTCTTCCCAGTTCACGTGAAGCCATGACTTGAACATCCTGGGTTGCAAAACGGCTCATGAGTCCTGTCTCTGTGTCCCCCAGTGATGATGACCTCTGTCAGGTGATGCAGGAGATGACTGAACTCCTCAATGGAACTCAAGAGAACATATTGCCAAATGTCTCAGTGCCCAAGTAACTCTGCAGGCCTGAATGTCCCCTAGCCCTTCACTCTGCAGTGCTCTGAAGGCAAGGGTGTGTTTTCTGTCCCCATTATTCAGCTCTCCCTGTCAGTTATACTGATACTTTATATGCATGCCCAGAACAGCATATGGGGCATTTTGGAAAACCATCATTGAGTTAAACTTTGTGATGGTGCTTGTGTTTTGGAACAGGGGCAAGGATCACTTGTACTTTCAGGAGAACTCCGAGAACCTAAAAGAAGGGTTTTTTCGACCTCAGCACCACCACCTCCAAAGGCACAATGATTCCGTCAATGCAAATGATCCCAAACAACAAGGGTTGTTTTCCGGTGGCTCTGATCTTGAGGCTCAAGTGAGATTGGCTAAGGAAAGTGCCAAACCTGCCCACGTTCTGTCTTGCAACAACCCACCCACAAAAGATCTCCTTTCAGGTATGTATATAAACAGTTGGGTTTCATCTACGATGTTATCGTTTTAAAAAGTTCTGTCACGTTGCACTTTCTCCTATAGGAGTGGTCAAGGAATGGCTCGCCCACAAGCCAGTATGTACAGTTGTTATTTTAAATTCAGTGTTCACTCCTGTCCTCTTTTCCCCAGCCCTTTTGGATAGAGGCAATAGACTCCGAAACGCTATGGTAGTGTCTGCAATGACATCAAATCCAGATCCCGATATACAGCTTTATGAACTTCAGCCCATGAAGCAGGATGTCTCCAAACTAGTTGAAAAGTGAGTTGGGGAGAGTATGTGGGAATGTTTGTGTCATATAATGTTTGTGTCATATAATGGCGTTCAGGATACTTAATAAAAGCAGTAAGTATCAAATCACTTTTTCAGAGTAGCTTGGGGCCAACAATTCTATAGACACAGACAAAATACAGATAGGTAGCCGTGTTGGTCTGCCATAGTCAAAACAAAACAAATTCCTTCCAGTAGCACCTGGAAGTGTAGTGTATCTGAAGAAGTGTGCATGCACACGAAAGCTCATACCAAGAACTGACTTAGTTGGTCTTTAAGGTGCTACTGGAAGGAATTTGTTTTGTACAGACAAAATAGTTACGGTTCTATCTCTGACATCTGCTGAATTAGGAATATGCAAGTTGCCAACTCTATATCAGAAAAAACCATGAAGTGTGTACATTTACATCTCATTTCAAAGATATATGATCTAACTTTGTATGTGTGTGTATACTAAATTGAGGGAATCAGTGGATTGGTCCAACAGTCTGTAACCACCTTTACTCATTCGGTACCCTATTTTCTGAATTCTTACTCAAATGAGTGAAAATGGAAGCCTGTTGAACTAGAGAGGGGCTCAGATTGTTTTAAGGGGTTTTTTGCTGCAGGAACGAAACATAGCAAAACACTACAATCCTATATATGTCTGAAGTCCAATGGGATTTATTACAAGTTAAATGTATATGGGTCTGCAGCCTATAGCAATAAAATTTGTTAAAATGCCTGGTGAATAAATGATGCTGATGTTGGCACCAAGCAAACCTCATTGGTTTTGGTAATTTATCCTTGCTTAATATCATAACAACACCCCCCCCCCCCCCCGTTCAGCCTTACCCAACCTGCTGCCCTGCGGCTAAAATTGGACTACAACTTCCATCATTCCTGGCCATTCACTGTGACTTCCGGGGCTGATGGGAGTTGTAGTCCAAAGCATCCAGAGCATACCATGCCCGAGAAGTGCCTAGTTCACCTTTATTGGCATATTTTCTTATCCAGGAATCTTAAAAACCTGCACCCTGGCCTCATATCTGCCGTTGAAGAGCCGCTTCAGCCACTGCCTGATGGCTCAGAATTTGATTTACATGCTGAAAACAGAGCAATCCAGCTCTTGCTGGGCAGGTAAGATGTGAAATGTGTGGGGAGACCTCCAGCAACAAGGGTCATCAGAAATACAATAGATTCCGTCTAACACAGCTAGAGACTCCGTCTCATTTGTGTTCTGTACATCACCTAGCAGAGCGGTGCTGGATAAAAACCAAAAAGCTAGGACAGTGCTGAATTCAACGTTACTGTGTGCATGCGCATGTCTGTGTATGCAGCTAGATGATGTGCATATTTATCTTCTTTCTTTCCCCACAGTTCTGGTTCTTCCCCTCTGCGCCTTTTGGATGGTACAGGCTCTCCCCTGGAATGTATCTCTCCCGGGAGTGAGGTGTACGACAGTGAGCTGAACGACCCCCACTATGACCAGAGCCTGCTGGAAAACTTGTTCTACACGGCTCGAGTAAGCGCCAGAGGCGTGTAGGTGGTTTGGGCATGTTATTGTGACTAAGCTTTCCATGAACCAAGCCAGTCTTACCACAGTCAGCTTACTGGCTAGAAAACATTATTTGTACATAGTCTCTTATCCTGTGTTTGAAGAAGGGGCCTTGATCAGTGGTAGAACCCATGCTTTGCCTGCGCAAGGTTCCAGATTCTACCTCTGTCATCTCTAGTTAAAAGAGTCTCAAGAGGGGCTGTGAAATACTTTTCTGCCTGAGATACTGGAAGGCTGCTGTCAGTCAGAGTACTGGACTAGAATGAACCAGGCAACAATTCTGCAAATCAAAGTCTGCTTTGCTTATGTCAGCACAGTAACCTGGCGCCCACCAGGTCTTTTAGACTACAACTCCCAGCAGCCGTAGGCATTGGAAGTTACCGTATTTTCGCTCTATAGGACACACTTTTTCCCCTTCAAAAATGAAGGGGCAATGTGTGTGCGTCCTATGGAGCGAATGCAGGCTTTCGCTGAAGCCTGGAGAGCGAGGGGGTCGTTGCACAGCGACCCCTCTCGCTCTCCAGGCTTCAGGCAGCTATCCACAAGCTTTCGGAGCACTCCGAAGGCTTGCGGACAGCAGCCTGCAGCCTGAAGCCCGGCAAGCGCTGTGCCAACTCCTGCTGCGCTCGCCGGGCTTCAGGCAGCTATCCGCAAGCCTTCTGAGTGCGGCAGGAGTTCCCGCTGCGCTTGGAAGGCTTGCGGATAGCTGCCTGTTCTGGGGGCTGGGATCAGGGGAAGCTCGGGCTTCCCCGCCCCCAATCCTGCAAGCTCCAAGAGCGGCGGCGAGGTTGCGCGCAATCTTGCTGCCACTCCTGGACCTGGGGGGGGGGAATATATATATTTTTTTCTTTATTCCCCCCCCTAAAAACTAGGTGCGCCCTATGGTCCAGTGAGCCCTATGGAGCGAAAAATACTGTATAGTCTAAACATTTGGGGGGTGGGGGGGCAACAGATTGGGGAAGGCTGGCTTATGTTCTTCCTCTATGCCTCTCCTTTCATTCCGTCTTACCTCTCTTGAACTGGGCATCGTCCAAAAAACGAGAGCTGCAGAAAGACAAAAACGTTTGTTTGAGGTGTGCAAAAGACTTAAGTGAAGTTTAAAACACTAGCCCCCTCCTAGGTCAATCAGATTTATGTGGTGCCCCCCCCAATAGAAGATTAGCACAGCTTGTCCACAGAGTGTTCTCCTGAGAAAATAATGTTGCGTACTCACCATGAAGATTCTTTTAGTGTGAGGCATGTGTATCCCCTTGGCACCCTTGGCAGCTAGAGGCATCCCACATAAAAAAAGTATTCATGTAGGAACACATCAGATATGCCACACCTCTCATTTGTGCCGGGACTTGCTGGAGGAGTAGATGAAGACCGGAGGTTCTGCCTCTGCCCCTTTAATTTCACACCTTTCCAGATGCTCCTCATATCTCTCTGTCTAGCTTGGCCACAAAATAGAATTTGAGTAGAGATTAAAAAAACTTGCAGTGTTTGGAAAAGGTTACCATCTTTTAAAAAATAATAATTCTATGGTTCCTTTTATTAATCCAGCAACGTGCCTACTAAAACAGATCATGTATTTCAGCAACTGAGTTTGAATTCTATACTGTAATTACATTTTTTTATTTAAATGTTTTTTTATTTTCCATTTTTGAAAATATCACATCATATCACCTTTTACAAAGTTTTAGCTCTGCCGAGCTTTTGACTTCCCTCCGTTCCATCATCTGGTTTTTATAAGTGGTTACCATCTTTAATCTCAATATAAGGAGAACTTCCTTTTGGTAACTGAATCGTTAATTCCTGAGTGTTCTGTGACTGTTAAATGTTTTTTGCTTTTCTCAATCTTTTTTCCTTAGAAGTCTGACAGCAGCTTAAGTGACTTCCTCAGTGACGAGGAAGATGCTGTTGCTTCCGGAAAACTAAACAAGTCGCAGAACAGCAAGTGTCGGAGATCAAAAAAGGCTTCAGAGTCTAGCCCCTTGGGTCAGAAAGGGACTCGGGAGACAAAACCCAGGTAAACCAGTTGCTGGGGGCTCCATTACACATGACTCAAGCAGCTCAGAACTGTAATAACTTAATGACTGCTTCTCTCCATGTGAACCGACAAGGACTCTGCGATCAGCATCCGAGGGCCTACTTTGTGTGCCCCCTCCAAAAGAGATCTGAAGAGCGGCAGCACGGGAACAGGCTTTTTCTGGAGTGGCTCCCCATTTGTGAAATGCTTCGCCAGGGAGGCTTCCCTGGCACCACTGTTAGACATCTTTAAGCACCAGGCAAAAACTTTGCTTTTAAACCAGGCCGTGGGCCTTTGGGAGACAGAGACGTGAGAAAGGGCATCCAAGGAGGAAGGGAAGGAATGAGGGACAGAGGCCAGTGTTGCCCATGATACCCCTGACCATTATTCAAGGCACCCCAGGGTGCCATGGCACACTGGTTGAAAACTACTGGGGTGGGGAATTGTCCACCTGTTTGGTTGGGTTTTTTTTTTTTAAAAAAAATACTTTTATTTTGCTTTAAACAAATACAGTGGTACCTCGGGTTACATACGCTTCAGGTTACAGACTCCACTAACCCAGAAATAGTACCTCGGGTTAAGAACTTTGATTAAGGATGAGAACAGAAATTGTGCTCCAGCGGCGCAGCAGGAGGAGGAGGCCCCATTAGCTAAAGTGGTGCTTCAGGTTAAGAACAGTTTCAGGTTAAGAACGGACCTCCAGATTGAATCAAGTACTTAACCCGAGGTACCACTGTACAGAGAAATATAAACAACCAAAATTACAAAAAAAAATCCTTCATAATAATAATAATAATAATAATAATGAAAAAAGCTAAAAAACTACAAAAAAAATATCTAAGTGCATGGCATAGAACTTAAGCTATTATGGGAAAGAAAAAGGAAAGGAGGAGGAGGAGAAGGAAAGAAAAAAATGGAAAAAAAGAAAAAAAGAGGAAGATGAGCCAAAACACAAGAAGGCTCATCTATTGTATGCTTCCGTCAAGGTCACAACAGATCATTATTCTTATCAATTCTCTCTATCTGCTGTTTGGTTGGTTTTAACTCCCTTTGGGTTGCCCTGGGCAAGAAAAATCACTAACAAATTTAATAAATAATAATAATGATATCACAACTCCTGATTTCCTCTGAACATCAATTCAGTTCAGGTGTTTTTCCCTACACAGAATTGGTGCATTTGTATCAAATGTGTGAGCATGCAAATTCATGGAGGATCAGACTATTAGTGGCTGCTCACAGCAATGGCTAGGTACTATCTCCACTGTTGGAGACAGTACGTACTGCTTGCATGCCTCTTGTGACTTGGCCACTTTGAATACAGAGTCCTGGACTAGTTAGGCCACTGGTCTGATCCAGCGCAGGCTCCTCTTAGGTCCTTATGTGCAAGAGATGTCATAGAACAACTCCTTGGAGCACCTTTCTCTTTCCTTTTTATGAGGAAGGTTATCTTAGCCTGCTCGTTTGTGTCCCCCTTCTCAGCCATTCTCCTGCTGGGCCGCTTCCTCTTCATGAGGCTTCCACGGAATCTACAGAGGAAACACGAGCTGTCAACTTGAGCCTTGACAGACTGGCAGTGCTGGGCCGGGTCCGATTAGCTAGAGCAGTCGTGGAGAGCCTAAAGGTGCCCCCTGAAAACATCACTCCAGGCAAAAAACGTTCAACTGGAAAGCCGCCCAGGCCAGCGTTGGCCAAAAAGAGGTAATAATTCTTCCTTCTCTCTTAAGGGTGAGACCTGTAAGCCCATTGACTTGATCCAATCTCAGCAGGAATCATTAGAATCATTCATTTTATCACAAGAGCAAAGATTTGGGGATGATGTAAAATCCCTGTTTATACCAAGTCAAATCCCTTGGTCCATTTAGTCCCATGGTGCCTCCACTAACTGGCAAATGGCTCTCCAAGATTTCAGATAGGGTGTTTCCGTGCATTTCCTGGGGATCCCAGAAATTGAATCCTGGATTTCCTGCATGCAAAGCTGTCCGCCGCTGAGCTTGAGCTCTGGCTTGTGTTGATGCCCTTTCCACTTTGGCTCATTATATTAAAAACAGTGGATTGATTCACCCAATACGCTTTCTGTTTCTCCCATTCACAGGACATTCTTTGTCGAGTTTCACTTTCCAGTGGGAGCTTCGAAGATTGGAGCAGGGCAGGCTGCCATAACGACAGAAATAGTTCGGGTAGCGTCAAGTAAAATCTCGGGGGAAGGTAAGCCTTGCCTGGGGGAAAGGGGCCTTTTCTCCCATGGATGGGGCAGCTGATTGCATGGTGCCATGCCCAACACCACTTTCTGGTCCTGTCCTTTTAAGTGTAGCATCCATTTTGTCCTATGCCACACTGCACCCTGCACTTCCTTAAAATTCCAAATGTCCCCATTGACCCCAAAAGGCTGGCAGCCCCAGCTATAGGTGGAGAAAGATGGTGGGATTGGATCTTTATGATAAGGAAAAGTAAGCTGATCAGCCCGCCCCCCCCCCAAAAAAAAACCTAGAGGCAAAGGACTTTATAAAACAACTAGAAAATGAAGAGTGGCAGTCTAGTTAACTGGAATAGGATTTGTTGTTATTGTTGTTTAGCCGTGTCCGACTCTTCGTGATCGCATGGACCAGAGCACACCAGGCACTCCTGTCTTCCACTGCCTCCCGCAGTTTGGTCAATAGGATTTAGTTACTAGTACAGTGGTACACGGGTGGCACTGTGGGTAAAACCTCAGAGCCTAGGACTTGCCGATCGCATGGTCGGCGGTTCGAATCCCTGCGGCGGGGTGAGCTCCCGTCGTTCGGTCCCAGCTCCTGCCCACCTAGCAGTTCGAAAGCACCCTTAAGTGCAAGTAGATAAATAGGTACCGCTTTATAGCGGTAAACGGCGTTTCCGTGTGCTGCTCTGGTGCCAGTTCGCCAGAGCAGCTTCGTCACGCTGGCCACGTGACCTGGAAGTGTCTGCGGACAGCGCTGGCTCCCGGCCTTTAGAGTGAGATGAGCGCACAACCCTAGAGTCTGTCAAGACTGGCCCGTACGGGCAGGGGTACCTTTACCTTTTTTACAGTGGTACCTCGGGTTAAGTAATTAATTCGTTCCGGAGGTCCGTTCTTAACCTGAAACTGTTCTTAACTTGAAGCACCACTTTAGCTAATGGGGCCTCCTGCTGCTGCCGCGCTGCCGGAGCATGATTTCTGTTTTCATCCTGAAGCACTATTTAACCTGAAGCACTATTTCTGGGCTAGCGGAGTCTGTAAACTGAAGCGTATGTATCCTGAAGCATATGTAACCCGAGGTACCACTGTAAAGAAGAAGAAGAAGAAGAAGAAGAAGAAGAAGAAGAAGAGGAGGAGGAGTTTGGATTTGATATCCCGCCTTTCACTCCCCTTCAGGAGTCTCAAAGCGGCTAACATTCTCCTTTCCCTTCCTCTCCCCCACAACAAACGCTCTGTGAGGTGAGTGGGGCTGAGAGACTTCAAAGAAGTGTGACAAGCCCAAGGTCACCCAGCAGCTGCATGTGGAGGAGCGGAGACTCAAACCCGGTTCCCCAGATTACAAGACTACCGCTCTTAACCACTACACCGCACTGGCTCTCTAAAGAAAGGGATCACCTTCATGGATCACTGCCTTGTCATGGCGAAGGGGCTTGAAGCTATGAGCTATGCCACGCAGGGCCACCCAAGACAGACAGGTCATAGCCGAGAGTTTAGACTAAATGTGATCCACCTGGGGAAGGAACTGGCAACCCACTCCAGCGTTTTGCCAACAAAACTCCATGGACATAAAAAAGGAGAAGCTTTGAGAAGAAAGTGAAAGTTTCCAAGGCATGCTCTGGCTCATGGGGTCACAGAGAGTCGAACACGACTAAACAACAACAAAATTAAAGCGACTGAAAGAACCTTTAGATAGTTAAGGGGGGGAAATTATTAATAGGGTTAATAAAAATGGATTTTATATGCTGAAATCCTGGGAGACAGCCTCATAGACGTCCTTTGTAGTATATATGTATAGGATCGCCCTGTAAATGCGAAAAGCCGAAATAATCTGCCAGAGAGGAGTGGGGTAGTTAAGTAGTTAGTTCTGTTCTTCTTTCATTGTGCCTCTTCCCTCCCAAGCCTCCAGAGACCTTTCTTCTGCCATATCCTTGAAATTTTGACTAAACATCTTTTTCTCCCCTCTTCCATCCCATCGGGCATCCAATTTACCTTTTCAGTGGTGAAGTTTCAACAGCGGCACGTGTTCTCTGTTCACTTCAGTGGCACAATGATAACCCATTGGTGGAACTCGGACCTTGAGTTTCACGTCTACTCAAAACAAGGCACACAAAGAAAGGTATTCATTATTTCATTCATTTCATTCATTATTATTTTTTCTGGATGAAGCAGATTTGAACCTACCTTTAGCAGTCCCCTGCTTATGGGACTGCTGTGTATTAAGATCTGCAGCTAAGGCTTCACTCTTTGTCCCACCAATGTTGGGTGTCTGTGCGGCAAGAGCCAACAAGGAGACTTTTCACGGGCTCCACTGCAACCCCTCCTTTGAGAAGCATAGCTTGGCATTCCACTGGTGGAGGAGGGCCAAAATGCTTCTTTTTCAGTTGGCCTTCAGCATATTAACTGGGTTTAAATGGATATTTTAAATCTTGTCTGCTTATAGATACCCTTTTTAGACCTGTTTAACTTGTGTGTAATTTATGATAATAATTTTAAATAAGTTTTGTTTCGTAATTTAATTTTTTTGTTTTACCGTTACCCACTTAGAGCACTATTTTGTCAGAAAGTCAGGATTTTAATGTTCTTAATGCCGTATTTGCCTGAAAATAAGCCTCACTTTCCCCCTAAATTCTGACCGTGAAAAGTGCGGCTTATATTCGCAACCTTACGGTATGCAGCCAGGAGCGCGGGGCAAACAGACCAGGAGTGCAGCAAAGCGGCGCCCGCCTCATGCATAGTCCCCCGTCCTCTCCTCCAAGGTCGGTAAGGGAGACAGCAAGGAAGGGAAAGGCTGCCGGAAATGCACCCTCCCCCCAAGTATGCAGCCAGGAGCAGTGAGGAATGGAGAGGCTTATATTTGAGTATTCTTTCCTTTCCCCACCCTCTCCAATTTTAAATGTGTGGCTTATATACGGGTGCGGCTTATATACGGGCCAGTACAGTACATATCTTTTCTTATTGATTACTTTTCCGTGAAGACCTTGGCAGAACCCCAGCCCCCAAACCCTACCAGAGGCTTTACGACCATGAGCACAATACAGTATAGATTATGTAATATTGAAAAGTGAAATGTGCCACATTACCCGCTCCTTCCCCATTGTGTTCTCCTGTCTTCAGCCCCTGTTGATTGGCTCAGCTGTTTTCCCGCTGCGAGACATAATTCAGTCTGAGCAACTGTCGGTCAGCCGTGAACTGTCCGTGAAAGAAGACGGAGTTCCAGCCCAGCTGGGGCCTTTAAAGGTATACACAACCTGCTTCTATACCGTTCACACAGGTAGCTTGTCTTAATGCAACACTTAGGTGTCATACGCTCTCATCATGGAACTATTCTGAACTGGTATTGTCGTTGGGTGTTAATGGCGTATCAGGATATATTTTGCGGCAAGGATTTGCCTTGGCTTTTGTGCTTTAGTTAGCACTGGGTGAGCCCCTGCCCTGTAGCCTTTGGGAATTGGTTATTTTTTTACTGTGAAATCTTACCAGTAGCTTCCTTTCATGATGAGTACAGCCTGATTCTGTGAGGGCACGAATTGGTTGGGTGATAACACCGAGGCCTGGTGCTTCCCCCCCCCCCCCCAATGCAGCGTCACCTGGGATTCTTCACTCCGGTCTCCCGTCACGCTGATGTGGCCCATATCCAGGGACATGAGCACACGACAAGCTGAATTCAAAACAGAAGCTCAGCCTTGAGGAGTAACATCTAAGCCTAATTTATTGCAAATTAAATCAAACAGAACAGAACAAAGAAAAACATGGCCTCTCTGTCTTTCTTCCTCGAAAAGAGAGCTGCAAAAGCTATACAGAACGGAAACAGCGTACAGTCATACGTCATGTTACGTTTGCTTCATGATACGTTTTGTTTTGTTTTGTTTTGTTTAGGATATAATCTGAGTTTATTTTATTTTATAAATAGCATGTTTCCCCCTCCAGGTTAGAGACATCCCAAATCATTTTGCCCCTCCTTTAGATTAAAAAAAGAAGTAGTCGTTGTCTCGCCCCTGTCTATCTCCACTTTTTTGCACATGATACGTTTTTTCAGGTTGCGTCCTGCGGTGACCTGGAAGTACCAGAAAGGATTACTTCCGGGTTTTGCCGCTCGTGCATGTGCAGACCGACATGCGCCAAAGTGGCGAATCGCAACCCGCGCATGTGCAGACGCACCACTGCAGGTTGCATTCTGCTCATGTTGCAAACAGGCCTCCGGAACAGATCCCATTCGCAACCAGAGGTACCACTGTATCTCCTTTTCCGCCCACTGAATTATTGAATTCAGTGTTGGAATATAAACCGACATTTGACATGTAACAATCCCCCACACACCTGCAGCACGGGAGGAATGGAATCCCAACATAATTGCCCACAGGTTTGTTGCCAAAGGAGACTAAAGAATTGGCTTGTATCATTGCCTCTTGCTTTGGCCATGGAATTTTTTTCTGGGAGGCTGCTTTCTGCATTGGAGCTCATTCAGGTGTCAGGTTTACATCTGGGAAGAGAGGGACCCCAGCTCATTCCGAAACAAAGGCCTTCTGTATCTAGAGTAAAACAGTCACCTAACGGTGGGAATATGTATTGAGTGGCTGTTCTGGGTGCTGCTCAGTTTTTTAGGGCCACCTGCATTCCTGACCCTTTGCTTTCCAGGCCCGTTGAAGGTGATCTTTGCTCTTTTTCTTTTTCGTGCTCTCAACAGACAGCAGGTAACGCGTTATTTCTAACTTTCTTGCGGCAGGTGTCATTGGAACTTGCAGCTGATAATAAAGATTTCTCCAGCACCGGTGCCAAGGCAGCGAATGGGCCACCACAAGCTCCAGTTCATGCCGTCAGGAGTCCCGGAGTCAAGTTTCAAGAAGTTGGCAGGAGCACCACTCCTGCTGGAAGCCCCCCAGTCCTGAAGCAAACTAATTGCCAGCTCCCAAAGAGGAACCAAGAGTCTTCACCTGCAGTATCAGAAAGTGCCAGCGTTGGCGTGAGTCAGCTGCCAGTCCCCATGCCCGTCTCCCGTAACCTCCTGAACCAGTTGTGTGCATCGGAAGAAGAAGGTTTGCTGTTGCACGTACTCTTGATGGTCCCAGAAGGGAAGGTCTTTGTTCCCAAAGATGCTGGATTTCATGGCTCTTGTAACGTGTATCTAAACTGCAAGCTCTTCAGCACAGAAGAAGCCACAAGGTCTGCTGTGATATGGGGGACCACACAACCCATCTTCCAGTTTTCTCAGGCAAGCTTCAGTTTTTTCATGTGCGCAGTAATCCTGGTAACATTAGTGCCTCCTCTGTTTAACATCAATTCCTTAAACTTGTGAGGTCAGAGAACAAAATACAGGCCCAAAACTTTGTATTATTTGCCCCCCTGCTTTACGGCAGGAGGGCCAGTTTCTGTATTCTAAAGTGTTGGGTAGTTGTCAGACTGGCCAGGAGGCAGAATGTGTTTTGCTGCCCTTCATAATAATAATAATAATAATAATAATAATAATAATAATAATAATAATAATAATAATAATTTATTATTTATACCCCGCCCATCTGGCTGGGTTTCCCCAGCCACTCTGGGCGGCTTCCAACTGAGTATTAAAAACAATACAGCATCAGACCTTAAAAAACTTCCCTAAACAGGGCCGCCTTCAGTTGTCTTTTAAAAGTAAAATAGTTGTTTATTGCCTTGACATCTGTTGGGAGGGCGTTTCACAGGGCAAGCGCCACTACCAAGAAGGCCCTCTGCCTGGTTCCCTGTAACCTCACTTCTTGCAGTGAGGGAACCACCAGAAGGCCCTCGGAGCTGGACCTCAGTGTCCGGGCTGGATGAAGGGGGTGGAGTCGCTGCTTCAGGTATACAGGTATTCATAGTTGGCTTGGCCCCATAATTAAAGTCACCCAATGCCCAGCAGCAAAGGACGTCTCAGTCATGAGTCAGACCCCACCTGTATCCAATTCTGGGCACTAGAGTTTAAGAAAGATATTGAGAAGCTGGAATGTGCGCAGCTGAAGGCAGCCAGGATGACCAAGTGTCTGGAAAACAAACCTTAAGAGGGTGTTGGGGATGTTCAGCCTGGAGAAGAAAAGACTGGGAGGTGGTATGAAAGCCTTCTTCAGATATCTGAAGGGCTGTCATTTGAAGGTGGAGCAAGCTTGTTCGGGTAAGATCACAATTACAAGAAAGGAGATCCTGACTAAACATTAGGAAGAACTTTCTAACAGAGCTACAGTGGTGCCTCGCAAGACGAAAAGAATCCGTTCCGTGAGTCTCTTCGTCTAGCGGTTTTTTCGTCTTGCGAAGCAAGCCGATTAGCGCTATTAGCGGCTTAGCGGATAAGCGGCTTAGCGGCTTAGAAAAAGGGGGGAAAAGTCGGGAAAACTCGCAAGACGTTTTCGTCTTGCGAAGCAAGCCCATAGGGAAATTCGTCTTGCGAAGCACCTCCAAAACGGAAAACCCTTTCGTCTAGCGGGTTTTTCGTCTTGCGAGGCGTTCGTCTTGCGGGGCACCACTGTATTTGAAAGTGGATCAGTCTCTTTCTGGAGGCAGTGGACTCCCCTTGCTTTGAGCTTCTCAAGTAGAAGTTGGGTGGCCATCTGCTGGGGATTCTCCAGCTGCGATTCTTGCATTTCAGAGGGTTGGGCTGTAACCATTGGGTTCCCTGCCCACTTTTCAATTCTGTGATTCTCTGTGTGCTCAGGCATGCCCAGGTCGCCCGCATACAGACCCCACGGGAAACCAAATATTAAAGTGTGCAAAACACATCTTTTATGGGGCAGCCTAGAAGAGGGGTAGGCAAACCAAGGCCCAGGGGCCGGATCTGGCCCAATCACCTTCTAAATCTGGCCCACGGATGGTCCGGGAATCAGCGTGTTTTCACATGAGTAGAATGTGTGCTTTTACTTAAAATGCATCTCTGGGTTATTTGTGGGGCATAGGAATTCATTCATCCCCCCCCCCAAAAAAAAATATAGTCCGGCCCCCCACAAGGTCTGAGGCACAGTGGACTGGCCCCCTGCTGGAAAAGTTTGCTGACCCCTGGCCTAGAACATCACTAAACAAAATTAGCTTTTGAAACTTGTTTTCTTTTCCTCACAAGGAAAACTTATCAGCAAACATTTTACCTGCAACTTAATTAAACCTGGTAAGTTTGCAAGGGGACTTAATTCCCCCCCCCCCATTAGCTGCATCGGGTCCACGGTCAGTTTACTGTGGATTTGCTGGTTTACATGCCGTCCTCTTTATTTTTATATTTGCAAAGGCTGAGATGAAGGGCTGTGTGTGTGTGTGTGTGTGTGTGTGTGTAGGCCTGCTTCTCTGATCAAAGAGTCTGATCAAATCTCTAGGTAACTCCTATTTCACTGACATCAAAACATCTGGAGAGGCTGAAGAACAATGTGATGGTCATAGAAGCCTGGAACAAGGTCTGCATTCCAGGAGGAGACGCCCTGCTAGGACTGGTGAAGCTTCCACTGCATCAGTTCTACGTTTCATTCAAGTAAAAACTCATTCTTCATTTTTAAAATTGTTTTTATTTTACTGTGTTGTGGCATATTTACTCAGTTTTCTTCTTCTTTCAGTGCTCAAGGAACACTGATAATGCCCCCCCCCCACCACCACCAAGTCAGATTAAAAAACCAGAAATCACTTCCAGGCAGTGATTTTTAATTTCCATCCCTATCTTAGTGGCTCAGACTTGGGCTACATATGATATATTGCTGTGAGTTCATCCTAAACTAAGCTAAGGGGCAGTATGCTGCCCAAAACATCCACCACCCAGTTTGCTTTGTTTAATTTTTTTTCCTTTCATTTCTCATATATATATAATCTAAACAAAAACAGTGAAAGAGAAAATAGTCTTCTTTCAAAACTAGTTGTTAACCCTTGTCTCACACAGAAAGCCATGGACCCTCTCAGGTCTCACTGGGAGCTTTCCTTGCTTCTCATCAACATTATCGTCATTTTTAATTTGTATACCACCTTTCTATCTAACAGTACTCAAGGCGGTTTACAAGCTGAAGAATCAAAGAATGTACACCTTATAACAATCTAATGCAATACAAAAATGTGATAATAAAACAACTTTAAAATAAGCAATCTACATCAAATAAAGTAACATTCAACAATCAGAATAGCATAGAATAATAATAATATCAGCATATAAAGAAAACAGAAACCCACTCTTAACAATTGCAACAAATAATTTCGAAACTACAATCAATAAAACAACGGCAAGCCACAGTGCATAAAATAATACAATACAATTTGAGAAGCAGAGACTGGAGGGTGGGGCAAGGCAGGTGGAAGGAGGCCTTGCCTGATGGAGTCTCTCCCCTCACAGGTCTTCCTCCAGGACCAGCTTCCTTATGAGGAGACCCAGGGCCAGGGGCCTCTCCCCCTGGAAGGCCTTCCCTTCCTTGCCTCTCACTCACAGCGTCCTGCCAACTTCATGTGCGAGTAATCCGTGGACTCCCGTTTCTTGCATTTCTCACCCACTTTTCACCCTGAGGTTCCAGAGTATGGCACATAAACTGAAAACGCAATCACAGAAAGATTGAGTGGGAATTTGAGCCAAGGGGACTGAGAGTCTGAGGGTCAAATGTGGCCCTGCATTCCTCCTAGCCCCTTGGCACACTGTCAGGACACACACACCCAGCAAGGCCATTGCTCCATGCCCTCCTCACGTGCTTTTGACTGGCTTGGCTGCCCTTGAACTGTCATTCAGTCTGCTTTGACAAATGATGGAGGGAATTCTAGCGGCGAGTAAAATTCCTCTGGCTGGAACGTGCCCTACCATACAAAAACAAGTCACAACTTCCTCCATCCACTCTTGCCTCTCACCTCTCCTATGTGACATGCAGCCATTCTTGGAAAGGTTGCCCATGAGAAAATACAACCCTAAAGCTGGAAAAGGTCCCCCTGCCACCAGACTTACGCTCCCCCCAGGTATCCAGCACCATTCAGATAAGTGATGAGGCCTTGAAGGCTCACAGATCCGATTAAGTATGCATTTTGCTTAAGCAGAGAGTCTAGGAACTGCAGCATGAACTACAGAATATACAGTGGTACCTTGGGTTACATACGCTTCAAGTTACAGACGCTTCAGGTTACAGACTCCGCTAACCCAGAAATAGTACCTCGGGTTAAGAACTTTGCTTCAGGATGAGAACAGAAATTGCACCGCGGCAGCAGGAAGGCCCCATTAGCTAAAGTGGTGCTTCAGGTTAAGAACAGTTTCAGGTTAAAAACAGACCTCCGGAATGAATTAAGTACTGTATTTTTGGCTCTATAAGACTCACTTTTTCCCTCCTAAAAAGTAAGGGGAAATGTGTGTGCGTCTTATGGAGCGAATGCAGGCTGCGCAGCTATCCCAGAAGCCAGAACAGCAAGAGGGATCGCTGCTTTCGCTGCGCAGCAATCCCTCTTGCTGTTCTGGCTTCTGGGATTCAGAATTTTTTTTTCATGTTTTCCTCCTCCAAAAACTAGGTTCGTCTTGTGGTCTGGTGCGTCTTATAGAGCAAAAAATACGGTGCTTAACCCGAGGTACCACTGTAATCTCACATGTCAAATTCATAGAAGCCCAGCTTTCCTGCATTTTAAAATGCCTAGCCTCCATGAAAAAGTTGCCGGTCTCTGCTAAAGGCGAAGGTGGCAAGGAGATTCATTGGTAGGGAAATTGGACTCTTCTGTATGTTTTAGTTAGTTAATTCACTACTTTACGCGTCAACAGGAATCGCTACGCGGTTTACATAGCATGACTGTCTCCTCCCTCCCTTCCCAGGGACCCCAAGATTTCCAGCCTGCTGCTTCAGGCTCAGTATCCGGTGCTGGCTGTAGATGGCTCCATGCCCGTGGTCGACGTCTTCACCGGCAGCAAAAAGGGGAGCCTGAAGGTCATTCTGGCCATGGGCTCCGCGGAGCAGATCGCGGCACTGCAGAGGCTCAAGAACGAAGAAGGAATGGCACCTCCTGTGGCAATGCGCCCTCCACATTCTCTGGACTCTCTTGCCATGCCTCTTCCAAAGGTATTTCCATCAAACGTATCTTTGTGTTTGCTGAGGCTGCCCCCCAAAACTAGCACTTTTTTTGCCTAGAGCTTTGTTGTTGTTTAGTCGTTTAGTTGTGTCCGACTCTTCGTGACCCCATGGACCAGAGCACGCCAGGCACTCCTGTCTTCCACTGCCTCCCGCAGTTTGGTCAAACTCATGCTGGTAGCTTCGAGAACATTGTCCCACCATCTTGTCCTCTGTCGCCCCCTTCTCCTTGTGCCCTCCATCTTTCCCAACATCAGGGTCTTTTCCAGGGAGTCTTCTCTTCTCATGAGGTGGCCAAAGTCTTGGAGCCTCAGCTTCAGGATCTGTCCTTCCAGTGAGCACTCAGGGCTGATTCCCTTAAGAATGGATAGTTTTGAACTTCTTGCAGTCCATGGGACTCTCAAGAGTCTCCTCCAGCACTATGATTCAAAAGCATAAATTCTTCAGCGATCAACCTTCTTTATGGTCCAGCTCTCACTTCCATACATCACTACTGGGAAAACCATAGCTTTAACTATGCAGACCTTTGTTGAGCAGGCATAGGCAAACTCTGCCCTCCAGATGTTTTGGGACTACAACTCCCATCATCCCTGACCACTGGACCTTTTAGCTAGGAATGATGGGAGTTGTAGTCCCAAAACATCTGGAGGGCCGAATTTGCCTATGCCTGGCCTAGAGGCCCACCAGAGACCACACCTGGCTGTGTCTCCAAGAGCTTTGTGCTTTCGGTTGTGTTGATGGGGAAGGAGTGTAGAACATTTAAAGTGTGGGTGTGGTGTGGTGTGTTATGTTATGTTATACATCAGTGACTGTCTTACAGGTGTGGCAAACCTGCGGTATACCTGTGAGATCACTATACCAAATATATACACCCACTCAACCACTTCAGTTTGCAGAACTGGCACGGTTGCAAGTGCCACACAAAATCACTCCGCATTTGTGAGCAATCAGTCTTTTAGTGCAGTAGCATCTACTCTCTGGAACTCCCTGCCACTGGATGCCTTTGCAGTGCCTCGCTTTGGCATGTTGTGAAAACCTTTTTGTTCAGACAGTCCTACCCAGATGTTTAGAAAACTGAAGCGAGCTTTAATGGTTTCAAATATTGTTGTTGGTTCTTTTCATTACCTTCTTTTTGCAAGCCACTTTGAGGTTTTGTTTTGCTTTCACAGTCAACTGGTGTATAACTTTTATGACATAAATAATGATGGTGGGTTATTCCCCCAACCCTAATCTCCGGGTTGCCATATTCTGATCCTGATCTGATTTTAGGATGTATTTTAATTGATTGCCTGATTTTATGTTGTGTTATACATTTGATGTTTGCTGCTCTGAGCCCAGTTTTGGCCGGGGAGGGCGGGGTATAAATAATAATAATAACAATAATTATCTGCCCAGAACATGCTGAGATTGGGCATTTTGTTCACCGGAGACGGGTCTCTCTCTCCCCACAGGGATTCCCTTCTTTCACAGGGATTTTGTCTATTATTTTGCAGTCAGGCAGAGAAAAGGAAGGGCTGATGGAGCACGTTTTTGAGATCCATATTGAGAGCGTCAAAGGGCTCACTCCCCTCCAGTCCACGGTCTGGGGAGAGGCTGACTGTTATGTGCAGTACCACTTTCCTGTTCAGGAGTCGGAGTCCGACGTACTGCGTGGGACAGAGTTCTGTGAGAATGGTAAGTGCTGTTTGCCCATCAGGCTATTCCGGTTGTTCTTCACAGCTTCTGAACCTGTCGAGTTGCAGCTCGGCATCCAAGGAAAAATCAGTCTCACACCATAATAGGTTCCGAAATATGGCTGCTCCTAGGGCTCATGCAGCACAGCTTTTATTGTGTGAAATCAGAAAGATACAAAGTACAAGCCAAGCAATTTGTTCTAGCAAGCAGATAAGGACCTTCGCACTAGACCATGCGAGCATCAGGCCATGCCACGTTAGCCAATCATATAGGACAGCACGAGCTGTTCACGCGCTGTTCATGCTCCAAGGATGCTTCTAGCTATGAAATCACCCTGTAACAATAAGAACTTTGCTCATGCTCTCATGTACAAGCAATCATTTTCCCACATGAACCGAACGGGCTAGCGTGCCATGGTGATGGACAAATACGTCTTTGAGCTTCCAAAATGAAACGAGGGTGCTCATCTATAATAGGACCAGCAGTGGCTTGTTTGTTTGCTCTCACTGACGGCCACTGGTTTTACACTGAGGGCACCTGCCTCCTCTCCTGTTTGGAAGGTAATTGGACAGGATTGGAGCATGGAACCCCTTCCTGGCTAGCTTACACATGAGAATGTTGCCAGAAAACTGAGTTATCAACTGCCTCCCCAGGGTGCAGAGCTCCCACATCCGAAATACTGTATGTTCCGCTGCTCTACCCCTTCAGCTGAGTGTAGAAAGTAAGTGGCCAAGAGACAGGAAGTGACAGCTGCAAGCATCCCAACCTGCTGAACGTCATTGTCAGCCCGAGTCAGCGTGCTGGATGAGCAAGGGCCCACAAACATGCCAGACTGAGCTTAGAAACTGGCGACTGGGAGTGGCCGCCGAGACCATATAACACCGGTCTTGAAAGACCTACACTGGCTCCCAGTACGTTTCCGAGCACAATTCAAAGTATTGGTGCTGACCTTTAAAGCCCTAAACTGCCTCGGTCCAGTATACCTGAAGGAGCATCTCCACCCCCATCGTTCTGCCCAGACACTGAGGTCCAGCGCCAAGGGTCTTCTGGTGGTTCCCTCACTGCGAAAAGCCAAGTTACAGGGAACCAGGCAGAGGGCCTTCTCAGTAGTGGCACCCGCCCTGTGGAATGCCCTCCCACTAGATGTCAAAGAGAAAAACTACCAGATTTTTAGAAGACATCTGAAGGCAGCCCTGTTTAGGGAAGCTTTTAATATTTAATAGGTTATTGTATTTTAATATTCCGTTGGAAGTTGCCCAGAGTGGCTGAAGAAACCCATCCAGATGGGCAGGATATAAATAAATTATTATTATTATTATTATTATTATTATTATTATTATTATTATTATTAATATTGAAACAAGCTAAGACCCAATATGAATGCCCAAAGACAGGCCTAATGTGAATGACGGCCATAGGAGCAGCCTTGGGTCCTCTTGGCTAGTGAGTCGGCTTGGGTGGCACGTGGGTCCCTGTCCCTTGCATCACAGCTCTTTTCTGGCTTTGCTTTACCTCCTCAGGCCTTGTGTTAAAGCCTTTCCGCTCGACAACCACCTTGTGCGTCCCTGACCCCAACTTTGGCGACGAGCGTCATCACTCCTTGATGGTCCCTGCTGATGTCCCTGTCCAAAGGCTGCTGCTCAGCTCTTTCTCTGCCCAGGGCTTAGGAGGAGGAGGAGGGATCCAGTTTGAAATCTGGTGCAGGTATTTCTTCTGGTGTCCCTCGCCATCCCTACAATGCCCCCTGCTTAGCAGCACTCGCAGCCAAGTCAAACACTCACCCTCTCCTTTCTGCTGGCATCAAGCCGTGGTTAGGCCTTGGCCCAGTAGACCTGAAGGAGCGTCTCCACCTCCATCGTTCTGCCCGGACACTGAGGTCCAGCGCCAAGGGCCTTCTGGCAGTTCCTTCGCTGCAAGAAGCCAAGTTACAGGGAACCAGGCAGAGGGCCTTCTCGGTAGTGGCACCCGCCCTGTGGAATGCCCTCCCACCAGATGTCAAAGAGAAAAATAACTACCAAACTTTTAGAAGACATCTAAAGGCAGCCCTGTTTAGGGAAGCTTTGAATGTTTAATAGGTTATTGTATTTTAGTGTTTTGTTGGAAGCCGCCCAGAGTGGCTGGGGAAACCCAGCCAGATAGGCGGGGTATAAACAATAAATAATAAATTATTATTATTATTATTATTATTATTATTATTATTATTATAGGATGACCATGCGAAGGATTCTCCTCAAAGCGGGGCACAGAAAGTCCTAAAAGAATTGAGTCCTCTGTACTTGATCTCTTCACTCTCAGAATTATCCCTTTCAGACTCATTTCTTTGACCCTGTAACAAAACCTTAAGAGTTTGCATGCAGCTGGGCCAGGTGATGAGAGAGGCCCTTTCCCCCTGAGACCCTGGAGAGCGGCTGCCAGTCAGAGCAGGCAGCCCTGCTTTAGATGGATCTGGCATAAACCAGCTTCCTATGACGGGGCTGTCGGGATACAGTACATGGCTGCAGTTGGCTTGGTGGGCCACATGATGCTGGCCTGACAGGGCCCTCTTTGCATTCAGAAGGGTTTACCCCTAATGTTTACTTCCGTTTCATCTCTTCTTGTAGGTATTACTACCCTAACGTCCGAGACCAGATGGTAGCCAGGGGGACCTTGCCGCTGTCCCGTCTGTGTGCCATGGTGACCATGCAGTACCGAGAGGATGTGGGCATCCAGACCTTCAGTCTACCCTTAATCCCAAGGACTGAGAGTGCAGGGGAACCCCATCCCCGTTCCTCAGGTAACAGAAGACATTGGCCCAGAGCAAATCTGGACTTTGGTCAGGTTTTACTGTACCGGAGTGCAAGGCATAATTTTTCAGGTCTTTAAATGAACTTCACCTTCCTGGTGATCCTGTACCGGAGGTCCCGTTTTACAGGTGACAAAGAGGGCATATTATATTAGCAGACAGGTTTGGAGATTAACAGTAAAACAGGGGTGGGGTGTGTTTGTATGTGTAAGGTAGATAATGTGGAGGCAGGAAGGCTTCGTCTTTCTCTTGACCTCCATTTTTTCTCACAGCTGAGTTAATTTTGGTTTTATAGCTATCTGGGGAGGAGGGAGGAAAGGCCCAGGGTAGAGGGGTTGAGAGAATTGGTGCAAGAAGGACCAATTGGTTATACAGCCTCTCCTGAAATCCCCACCACCACCACACACACACACACACATTGGAATTAGAAGGCAAACATGGTATTGGGGAACCTTGTGTTTGCCTTATGATGTCCGGTCCCACCCTGAGGCTAAGAAAGAGCATCTTGCATTCTGTCCGCCATATCATTCTGTTTCTACCTTCCTTAAACGTAAAGGTACCCCTGACCATTAGGTCCAGTCGCAGACGACTCTGGGGTTGCAGTGCTCATCTCACTTTACTGGCCGAGGGAGCCGGCGTTTGTCCGCAGACAGCTTCTGGGTCATGTGGCCAGCATGACTAAGCCGCTTCTGGCGAACCAGAGCAGCGCATGGAAACACTGTTTACCTTCCCACCACAGTGGTACCTATTTATCTACTTGCACATGACGTGCTTTCGAACTGCTAGGTTGGCAGGAGCTGGGACCGAACGACGGAAGCTCACCCCGTCGCTGGGATTCAAATCGCCGACCTTCTGATCGGCAAACTCTAGGCTCTGTGGTTTAGACCACAGCACCACCTGTGCCCCCTTTCTACCTTCCTTAGATGCTTCCAAGTATTAACCTTCATGTGGTTGACAAGAAGGACCGGAGCGTCTGTTTTCAGGAACGTCTTCAGCTATGACTTCTTGTCACATCAGCCACGTGCAGACCTTGCCTGCAGTTTCAGCAACGGAAAGCTTAAATATGTATTTCTTTTTCTTCCCCTTTTCCCCAGGTTTTCTTGATGTGAGCGTAAAATACAGGCGCTCCCTGAAAGCGACGGAAGGCATCCTGGCAGCTCAAGCAGTTTCTATTTCTGTTCAGATACACTTTGCAGCCGGTTTGCAGGCAGCAGCCAGGTAAGCACACAGGCACAAGAGAGTGTTTGAGTTCTGCTGCCAGTCAGAGCCAACTACCCTAAGCTAGATGGTCCAGATAGTTTGTATAAGGGCAGCCATCCTGCTTTCCTGCCCCTATTAAATACGGCAACACACAATCAACACAAACCCATGTGCTTGCCTGTCTAATTTTTTTGTAATCGCTCCTTATATGCGTCTCTGGGATCTTTTCTTCTCTTTGCTAAGAGCCGTGGCAGAAAAGAACCCTTCACTTCAATGCAGTGCAGAAGTTGGTGTGAACGCTTACGTCTCCGTGCACCTGCCCTTCCTCCCCGAATCTGAGAGGCGCAACACCCGAGCCGTGGCTCGCACTTTCTGCCCAGAATTCGAGCACCACACAGAGTTCCCGTGCAACCTTGTGGTCCAGAGAAGCAGTGGAGAAGCCTGTTCCCTGGGGGAGCTGTTGCAGATCTCGGAGATAGTCTTTTCCGTCTTTCACAAGAGCCTGAACTCAGGTATGTAAAATACACGGGGGCAGCTCAAACTTTTGCTGTGCCAGTGACAGAACCTGCATCATGCCATCACTCTGAGCTGGGTGGGCAAGGGGAGTGGACCCAGTGAGCTACCAATGGAGGATCCCTTAGGTAGCAAACCCACCCAGCACTCCCACCTGCTCTTTTGCACAGCATCCATCAACTTCCATCAAATTTGTGCAAGAGACATTTCCAGGGCTTAGATGGCGCTCTGGCAGCAAGCACCAGCTCTTTCTAGCCACCCGGCTGCCATATTCTACTGTATTTTTAAAGCACAACACATTGGCTTTAAACAGTCAGCATCTGGCAGCCTTTGGGACCAGTCCAGTGATTGCCTTCAAGCTTATAGCCAGCAAACAGTCCATTTACTGGGGGCCCTCAATTTCTATTACAAAGGGATCAATATGTGCTTCATTTCCTGGATTTGTATGTAGCTTTCCTAGACTAAATCACTTGAGCTCCTTTCATGCTTTTGAGTTTGTGTTCTGATGAAATGGAGGCCATGATGGTTGTGGTGGTGATGGCATCATCATCATCATCATTATTATTATTATTTATTTGTATTATTTATATGCCACTCATCTAACTAGGTTGCCAGTCATTAGGCTTTGTACACCAAGAATGAGGAAGCAGTGGTAGATTATCACCCAATGACAGAACAGGGAATTACCCTTCATAGAACAACCAACCACTGAGCATAGAGAATTGCCCCAAAGAATTGCCCCACAGTTAACTGCGGCAAACATGCCCATTTCCAAGGGATAACAACTGAAATCATTTCACATAAATAAGCAACTATGTCAGTAAAGGCAAAATATAAAGAACTGCTGGACGATTAAGTCCAGTCAAAGGCAACTATGGGGTTGCGGTGCTCATCTCGCTTCAGGCCGAGGGAGCCGGTGTTTGTCCACAGACAGCTTTCTGGATCATGTGGCCAACATGAGTAAACCACTTCTGGTGCAATGGAACACCATGACAGAAGCCAGAATGCACGGAAACACTGTTTACCTTCCCACCGCAGTGGTACCTATTTATCTACTTGCACTGGCGTGCTTTCAAACTGCTAGGTTGGCAGAAGCTGGGACAGAGCAACGGGAGCTCACCCCGTCGCATGAATTTGAACCGCCGACCACAGCGGTTTAAACCACAGCACCACCTATGTCCCTAAGCAACTATGTATGCAGGAGAGGAAAGACAGGAAACCACATGAAAGAGGATTCAAAGAACTCCCAGCTGTAGGAAGGACAATTTTTGCCCACACAGATCCGATCTTATAGATCCATCCTAAAATAAGTCAATTGCCAGTAGCGCGAGGATTGCTTTTCCCTTGCACCTTTTCTACACTCGACCGTTTTGAATACCTTCCGGATGGATGAACAATGATTTTTTATTTATTTCATATTTATGCTATGTTCTTCATTTTGATCTTACAGCACCATATGGAACAAAAACCCAGGCTTCAAGGGATTACCTCCTGGGAACTGCCAAGATTCCCACCAGAGACCTCTTGAACAGAAGATCAGGTAAAGATACCTGTGTTACCTTTGGTGTACGTAACAGAGTCGCTTTCTGATAGGGAGGTGCTCCATAAATGAAAATGTTCTGCTCCCCCACCCCCACTTTCCATTGAAAGGTGATAATGACACTCTTTTCCTGTGTGCTCTGTGAAAGGTATTCGAGGCTGGTTCCCAATAACTCTGCCGGAGGATCTGGTGCCTGCTCACTGTGCAAACATCCTGCAAACCATAGTTGGAGGCCTGGAGCTTTCTGTCACCTTTGCCCATCCTGGGGACCGGCAGCGTGTCCTGGATGCGGCTAAACTTTTAGGCTGGAATTTGAAGGAAGCCAGCGCTGAGCGCCTGCAGGACGAAAGTGAGGGCGAATGCCAGCCTACTCCAAACACCGCAGCCGTGGCCATTTCCATCCCTCGGCTGTGGCTGCCAGTGCAGTGTGTGTTACTTGCAGGAGAGACGCACTTAAACAAAAGCGTCCATTGCTACCTCCGCTATAAGCTGTATGACCAAGAAGCCACCTGGACGTCTCTTAGGAGGCCCAAATTAGCCGAAGACCAGAAGCACGTGACCGTGAGCTTCAAGAAAAGCAAAGAAATGGATCTTCCGTTGAGCCAAGCCTTATTGTGGTACTTCAAGGAGGAGAGGCTGGAGGTCCAGGCGTGGCGAGCCTATGGGAACGAGAGCAACACCGAGAGGCCCCTGGATACTGATCGACTGATTGGGTCGGCCTACGTGGACCTTGCCGCGCTCGGGGAGAGCTCAAGGGGGAAAAGGACAGTTAGTGGTATGTTCACTAGCAGCTTAAAAAACGTTGGGCAGATTTGGGGCTCAAACCATCAATTACCATCCAAACCGTAGTCTTTGCATCCTCCTTTTTAACCCCATCACCAAGCAAAGATTGTAACAGCCGTGCCCCTATTGGGATATTTACGCGACGCCCACTTACCATATGGAGTTTGCTACCAACAGATGTGGTGATGCCTGCCGCTTCAGGTGGTTTTCAAAATGTATGGGGACAATTTCTTGGAGGAGAGGTCTAGCGCTGTCCATGGGACGCAGGAAATAACTTTACATGTTCAGAGTCACATACTTCCAATCACCTGGTGCTGGGGGCCAACAGGGATGGCTGGCTCCAGCCTAGGTGGAAAGGGAAGCTGCCCACACTTTTCTGCCTGAGCAGGAGTGGGAGGCAACAAATGAATGAATGAATGAAATAATAATAATAAATAATAATAAATTTTGTTTATACCCCGCCCTCCCCAGCGAAGACTGGGCTCAGAGCGGCTAACACCCGATATAAAACAAATTGATTGAAATACAACTTAAAAGCAAGAATAAAATACAATATTAAAATACAGCCTCATTTCAATGGAAACTCAAATCAGAAACTTTTTGGGGGGATGAAAACGTCAAGTCTTCACCAAGGCTAACTTTCCAGACTGGTCCTACATGGGCCAGAAAAAAGCCAGGGAAGTCCCCAAATAGGAGTTCCATCACAGGAGTGAAAAGGAAAAAAGAAGAGGGGGGAGGGAATAAAATTGATTCCAAGCCGAAGGCCAGGCGGAATAACTCTGTCTTACAGGCCCTGTGGAAAGAAATCAGATCCTGCAGGGCCCTGGTCTCATGAGACAGAGCGTTCCACCAGGCTGGAGTCAGTGTTGAAAAGGCCCTGGCTCTGGTTGAGGCTAATCTGACTTCCTTACGGGCCAGAACCTCTAGGGTGTTGCTATTTATGGACCTTAAGGTCCTCCATGGGGCATAACGGGAGAGTTTTTTTAATACCAGCAAGATCTCAGAGGAGATTACAGAACCAGACACTTGGCCCCCAGCCTCTCTTCTCCTTCTTGAAATGTGCCTTCTCCCATCATTGCAGGTGTCTTCCCCTTGTTCCGGCGCAATTCTTCAAACTTGTTGGGAGCCGCCGTGCGAGTCCACATTGTGGCGGCTCCCAAAAGCCCCTCCAGACCTGATGTTTCCGAAGATGGCAGCAGTGGCGTCAGTGACCACGAGGAAAGACGGAAGGAGCCTGAGCAAGATTTGAAACCCAATCAGACCTCCGTTGTGGAAACCCTCAGCGAGAAACCATCCAAGGAGTCTCCCCACACAGTGGGTCACGAGCAGACATTTGCCGTCAGCATCCTTGTGGAAAGAGCCATGCACTTGAGCTTAAAAGGTGAGTAAAACTCTGGGCTCCCTGGGGCCTAGGTTGGAATCCCACAAATGGGACGTAAAGGCGGTCTTCTGTTGTTACTTGTTTGCTTAGGTTTATATTCACCCTTAAAAACACCAGGAGGAATTGAACAAGGTGGTTGTTTTGTCAAGCCAAACATTTCCGTTTTCCAGACAAAATGATTCCCCCCTCTCCTCTCCCTGCACTGCTCCAGAGTTTATCCCACCCCGAGCCAGTGTCAGAGGGAGGAGAGTTAAGGAAAACCACCCCACTGCACGAGTGGAGGTCCCTACACTGTGCTTCTGCTTACAGGACACATTAGTTGAATTCCACCCATTATCAGGGTGACTTGACAATTAAACGTTGGAAACAGCATAAACAACTAATCTGTTACATGAGCACATCCAGTTCATCCTAAGAACTGTTCCCAGTGCGTGCATTTTTAAAATGAAAAGGTGCAGTCTGCTCCCAGGAAATTATTCACGCTGTAATAAGTCTTTGTTAAGGAGAAAGTTGTGTGTGAAATAATGATTTTTCCTTCTGTTAGTGTCTTTTTAGGTTGTAAGCAGGAGCTCAGTGTTTGCTGCTGATGTTATTGATCTTATATACAAGCTGCTTCAGAAAGGATTTTGGGGTGAATAGCTTGGAGGGCAGGGGGATAAATAAATAAGCGAGCAATTTAATTACGTTTGCATGTTAACCACTTGTAGTCATAATGGAATTCTTGCATTATATGCCCGGCTCTTTTAGACAGAGGTTGTTATGAACTCCTATCCATTTATGATAATCATAAAGTACTGAAAAACTCCAAAAAGATATCGATAACAGGAGTTTGGGCGGAAGTGTTCTGGAAGGGAATTTGCTTTTCGAAAGAACTGCCATCAACATGCCCTTTGTCCTGATCTTGATTTGGGCAGCCTTGGGCTCCGCATCAGCACCTTCCCAGGAAAATTTCCTGGGATTCATGTTCCACATTGTTTCTGTCTCTGAAACGGCATTGAGGCTCTTCCCAGAGGGTGACCTTATTGTTCTGCGGGTGCACAACAGCAACTTTGTGCTGAGCAAACTAGGTCAAGCCAATTAAACGATTAGCTAATCTCTATTCTCACAGGCTTCTTCCCATGCTTTTGAGATAAACAGTCCCAGGTTGTGGGGCTGGTAAGCTCTAGTCCTGCTCCAGCCATGAAAGAGATTATAGTAATCGGGGGGGGGGGGCTTTTATTTGTCCGTTCTCTTGCACCAAAGAACCCTCGGTCTCTCTTTGGCAGTTCCTAAAGTCCTGTCTTGTGTTTTATATTGCAAGCGTTTCTAAATGTTCAGCAAATTCTATATTTGCACTTTCCCCCTGCATTTCCCCCTTGCTGTAAGACAGTGGGCCTTATAAAGACCTATCACCCAGAACATTCATCATCATCATCTCCTATCTGGCTGGTTTCCCCAGTCCCTCTGGGTGGATTACAGCATATCTAAAAACATAATAAAAACATCAAGTGTTAAAAACTTCCCTAAACAGGGCTGCCTTCAGGTGTCTTCTGTAATTCTTTATCTGCTTGACATCTGAAAGAAGGGCATTCCACAGGGAGGGCGCCACTACCAAGAAGGCCCTCTGCCTGGTTCCCTGTAACTTCGCATCTTGCAGTGAGAGAATCAGCAAAAGACCCTCGGAGGAGGACCTCAGAGTCCGGGCTGAGCGATGGGGGTGGAGACGCTCCTTCAGGTCTCCTGGGCCAAGTCCATTTAGGGCTTTAAAGGTCAGCACCAACGCTTTGAATTGTGCTTGGAAATGTAGTGGGAGCCAGTCTAGCTGCTGCCAAGCCAAGCTGGGTACCGCCCTGCTTATTGTCCAACATGCCTGTGCATGAGCATGTGAGCGATGGGGCTTTGGTGCCCTCAGCCTCCTGCTTCTCGTTCACATTGCCAGTTGCAAGGCTGTGCTTGCCCGCCTGGCAGGCTCACAGGAACCCGGGATCATGGAGTCATTCCCCCAGAACCATCTGGAAGTGCCCTTTCCTTTGGCCTCATGGATTGTGGCTCTTCTGGGCAGAGCCTGCATTCCGTGGTACCTCCCAAAGTTTCCTCCTTTCTCATAACTTCAGACCAAACCAGCATTTGCCCAACTTATCTTTCAGGGAGTCCTCTCACGGAACGTGGGGTCGTGGCACCTAGTAGCTACGTGTCCTTTGTCGCTGCCGATGCCGATAATCCCGTTGCCACGGAAATAGTTGAAAATTCCGACTCACCTGTTTGGGACTTTCAGCAGCAGACCAGGTATGCAATGTGAGCCTTTAACAAATGGGAATCTCAGAAGCCCCATCATCTGCTGTGCGGACAATCAATTGGAATAGCAGGCTTCCTGCACAGGGAAGGATTTATCCAGTCAAAGCAACAAAAATGCATGTTACACATTTGAGGCTTTTTCTTTGTTTGTGTGCTTGCAATCAAGCGGTACTTAAATTTTTGGAAATCGATAAACCCTGAACAAGAGCACTCCCGTTAGGAGGCAAAAATGCACTGCAGGTACCATTTAGGAGCAGTAGTATTTATATAGCACCACCCAACAGAATGGTGCTTTAGAGAGAGAATCTTTTGCCCCAAAAAACTTGCAATCTAAATCTTTCCACAGCTATGACAATAATAGGGAGGGGGATAGAATAAGTTAGTTTTGCTCAAGGATGAGGATTAAGGAGTTATAAGGGGACACGGGTGGCACTGTGGTCTAAACCACTGAGCCTCTTGGGCTTGCCAATCAGAAGGTACGCAGTTTGAATCCCCATGACAGAGTGAGGTCCTGTTGCTCTGTCCCAGCTCTTGCCAACCTAGCAGTTCGAAAGCATGCCAGTGCAAGTAGATAAATAGGTACCACTGTGGCAGGAAGGTAAATAGCGTTTCCGTGCGCTCTGGTTTCCATCGCAGTGTCCCATTGCACCGGAAGCGGTTTAGTCCTGCTGCCCACATGACCCAGAAAGCTATCTGTGGACAAACGCTGGCTCCCTCAGCCTGAAAGCGAGATGAGCGCCGCAACCCCATAGTCGCCTTTGACTGGACTTAACCGTCCAGGGGTCCTTAACCTTTACCTTCTAAGCAAAAGTCAGAAGTGTCGAAATGTACACACCAGTTTTCAGGCGCATGGGCCCTCCTGCTGCCACTCATGCCTACCTATTCACACATACCCCCATATGTATTTGGGAAGCGGCTATAGCTCAGTGGTTAGAGCAGCAGCTGCCTTGCCTGCGGAAGGTGCCAGCTCCAATCCCTGGCATCTCCATGCCGGGCTGTGAGACCCTCATGCCTGAAACCCTGGAGAGCGGCTGCCAGTCAGTGTAGGCAGCACTGGGCAAGATGGGGCAATGGTCTGACTCAGTATAGGGCAGCTTCCTAAGTTCCTACGTTCTCATACCTCAGGGAGAGTTTTCCATATGACATGTAACTTGAATTTCAGCAATGTTTCATCCGACCATGATCAAGGCGCATTTCTGACTTTTTCTTCTTCTTGACAGACTCTCCAAAGAGCTTCTGTTGGATCCTCAGCAAACTCTGGTCTTTAAAGTGTGGCACAAAGCAGGTATTATTCTCCAAATGCAGTTACCATATAGCCAACAACCCCCAAGCTCTATACCAAGGGTAACTGTTAATAAAGTGCCTTACGCAGCTGAGGACCAGGAAGCCTTTTCATTTCACTTGTGTGGACTGATGAGCTCTTTCCAACTAAACTAATGGTAAAGGGCTTGGACCTAACTTGGGAGGCCGTTTTCATGTATGTGTTCTAAGTAGGAAGGAAGTTCTACATGCATCCAGAAGACACACCTATTGGGTGCTTTGCATCGTGCCCAGAAGCAAATAGGTATCAGGAGAGGAGTGGTAGGATCCTGTAAGCCAGCACCCACAGCATCCTCACTGCTGCATTCAGGACTACAGTGGTACCTCTGGTTGCGAACAGGATCCGTTCCGGAGGCCCGTTCGCAACATGAAAAGCCCGCAACCGGAAGCGCCGTATCTGCACAGGTGCACAGCACGATTTGGCACTTCTGCGCATCCACGAGCGGTGAAACCCGGAAGTAACCCTTTCCGGTGCTTCCGGGTCACCGCGGGACGCAACCTGAAAAAATGTATCATGAAGCAAATGTAACATGAGCTTTGACTGTACAGTGGTGCCTCGCAAGACAAAAAGAATCCGTTCCGCGATTCTCTTCGTCTAGCGGTTTTTTCGTCTTGCGAAGCAAGCCCATTAGCGGATTAGCGCTATTAGCGGCTTAGCGGCTTTTAGCGGCTTATCAGCTTAGCGGATAAGCGGATAAGTGGCTTAGCGGCTTAGAAAAAGGGGGGGGGAGGGAAAAAAACCTGCAGGAACTCGCAAGACGTTCTCGTCTTGCGAAGCAAGCCCATAGGGAAATTCGTTTTGCGAAGCGCCTCCAAAACGGAAAACCCTTTCCTCTAGCGGGTTTTCCGTCTTGCGAGGCGTTCGTCTTGCGGGGCACCACTGTAGTTGGTGCTTCCAAAGACTCTTCAAAGGTAGATGCAAGGAAGGCATGTGTCACTGTGGTCAGATCTGCCTTTATCAGGAATGGGCCCACCAGCCTAAGTTAGGCAATGCGCTCCTGGCCACAACTGTCATCCGAGAGATAGGCATGCAGGGATTTTCATCAGTCACTCCCCGCCAAGTTTGGATTAAATAAAACAAAGCCAAATCAAGTTTCTAGTTCTTAAGACAGTGACTCCAAATGCCCCACGAGGCAGGGTCCTCTTATTCCCTTCATGGCTCTCCATCCTTCCCCCGCGGCCTTAATATGTGCAGCTCTTGCGCACGATTGCATCTCTTCCTGTCAGGTTCTCCCACTCCCAACAATCTCAGGTTCTGCCTCATCCCAGATATTGGGGTCTGGCAAATGCATGCAGGTCTGTGCGGTTCGAGAAAAGAATTTGAACTCCCTCGGGGCTTTGCTCCAGAATGCCAAAATCCGCTTGCAGGAGATAATCCAAACAATGGTTACTTTTGTGTTTGGCAGAAGGAATGTCTGTTTCTTGTTTGCACCGGCATCCATGCAGGGAAGGGAGAAAACAGACAGATTGTTTCAAAGAAAAACTGCAGCAAGTCTCCTTTCAATGTCCTTGAATATTCAGAGGCCAGCTGGCAATGGGCAGAGATAGAAGAACGTACAGTATACAAACAGCCCTAATTTGAGGGCTGCATTCAGACAGCCTTGGAGCCTGTTTTTTTCCTTCTCCTCATGGGGGCACTCAGCTGATTTCTTTTCCAAAGCCTTGCCCACCCAAGAGATGGTTATGTTGGATATATTTATTCACCCTTTTTATCCAGGTATTTTAGAAGTGTATTCCCCCAACACCAGTAGCAAGGCTCAGGATCATGGGGTGGTGATGTTGTGCTCTTTCCTCTGGGACATGAAGAAATGCCACAGCCAGGGGCAGAATTTTGGACAGTGTGAAATTCCGCACAGGAAGATTTCACTCGGAATGCCCTCCTCCGCAGAGAGTGTGTGCCTTAAGGCTGTGGGCGACTGTGCAAAATGCTATTTAGATTAGGAAAAATGGGGGTGTGGGGAGCATGATAGAGGTGCGTAAAATCATACACGATGCGGATAAAAGTGGATAGAGGTCTTTTCTCCTGCTTGCATAATGCTCAAGCCCGGGGGCATCCAGTGAAGATCAGTGGTGGAAGATTCAGGAAAACTTTCTTTGCACAGTGCATAACTAATACAGTAGTACCTCGGGTTAAGTACTTAATTCGTTCCAGAGGTCCGTTCTTAACCTGAAACTGTTCTTAACCTGAAGCACCACTTTAGCTAATGGGGCCTCCTGCTGCTGCTGCTGCCGCGCCGCCGGAGCACGATTTCTGTTCTCATCCTGAAGCAAAGTTCTTAACCCGAGGTACTATTTCTGGGTTGGCAGAGTCTGTAACCTGAAGCGTATGTAACCCGAGGTACCACTGTATTGGAATTTGCGACCTAAAGACGCAGTGTTGGCCACCAACTTGGATGGCTTTAAAAGCGGGTCAGACAGATTCATGGAGGAATTCAAAGTCGTCAATGGGTGCTGGTCATGGTGGCTGTGTACTTAACCTCTGGCATCAGAGAAGAGTGTGACTGCACTCATGTTCCCCGTGTGAGCTTCCCAGGCCCACCTGGTTGGCCACTCAGAACAAGAAGGTATACTGTAGCTCAGGGGTGCCCAAACATTTTTCAAAGAGGGCCAGATTTGATGAAGTGAACATGCGTGGGGGCTGACCAAAGTTGTTGATTAAACCAACTGGCAGGCCAGATTAGGCCCCCGAAACGGATTTTGGACATGCCTGCTATAGCTAGTTAGGTGTGAATTTTTTATTTTTAAAAAAATGATATTTATTAAAGTTTCAACAATTACAAAAAGAAAAGATGAACATACCACGTTAAACAAAAACCAAGCAACACACCACAATAGAAAATATACAAAAGAAGAAAAAAAAGAAAAAAACGGAAAAATAAAACCCATTAAACAAAGGCAAAATTAGAAAAAAGAAAAAGCATCAGCTCTCCTTTCTATTCTTTCACTAGCTTGTTTCCTTGACCTCCTCACACCTCCCTTTTTTGTATTCTAGGTCGATTGTCTATTTCCGCAAATCCTTTCCCTCTTTTAAAACTTTTGTCCTGTAAATTGTCTTAATATAATGTAATTTTACTTTTCCTCTTTTCACCAATTAACAGTCAGTTATTCCCAAATCCTTTGTATCATTCCTGCTAAAATCGTTAGGTGTGAATTTTGGCCATGTTTTCCTGGCTGACGCCTGTGTATTTTCCGCCCTGCTTTCCCTACAGATGTTGAACGGGTGATAGGATTTGCCTCTGTGGATCTCTCCCCCCTCCTTTCCGGCTTCCAGTTAGTCTGTGGCTGGTACAACATCACAGACTTCAGCGGACAGTGTCAGGGGCAGATCAAAGTCGCCGTTTCCCCCCTTGAAAATATAACTCATCTCAAAGAAGAAAGACAGGCAAGAAGCCAGACCAAAGCTTCAGGATCATCCGTATGTCCATTTCCCAGTTTCTCAGGTTTCTGACTTCTCGACTGACAGAATTACTGCAAATATTCCATACTGGCTGCTTAGTGGGTCATGGGATGCAGCTGTCAGAAATGATACATGGCCTTTCTCACACTAACTTGACACAAGTGTTGGGCAAATATTATGCACAAATTAAAAAATCTAACCCAAGAGGCCTGTGGTAGTTTTATCTACAATCCCCTTTGATGTGCTGGCTTATTCATTCATTCTGTGAAGGAAAGTTAGAAGGGAAGCTTTCATTCCAATGAAATTGTGGCTTCCAGAACAGCTGCATGTTGGCTCAGCCCAGGAGATATTTCTTTCCTTCCAGTTTCCCTCTCTGTTGTGTTGCAGATTCCAGCCACCAGCTCTTTTGCCCTCCAAGCACAGGACTTGTACACTGCATTCCCCAGCTTCTCCACAAGAGGCACCAGCGAACATCTAAAGTCCCCATTGAAGGGCACTGATGCCACCAGTCTGGAGAGGTAAGAAGAATATTGGTGGGGAAATAACAAGCCGCCACCCCCCCCCAAATGAGAGGGGGCTGTGAAGTAACTATGTAATTGTACCAGATATTATTTGCCAAGAATACCTTCCACAGTGCGGCTGCCACACTAACAGCGTTTCTTCCTGTAGCAGGACTGGGTCCTTGGGGTCCCAGATGCCCCGTCATGAAGAGCACGTGAAGAACATCCGCCGATTCCACGAGTCGCTGCAGCAGGCAGAAAGCAGCACGTCCCAGTTGGGAAGGCTGGATTCCCTTTCCCATTCCTCACGCACTTCCCTTCTCAGGACGCTCAGGTAAAGCCACGTTGCAGGTGGCAGGATGGCAAAACACTCTGGGCCAGCAGGAGCTCTGTTAGAAAATAATATGCTAGCTCTTCCCAAACACCCCTCCGCACCAAATCACAGCAAGATGCTTTGCAGGCTTGCGGAGTGGAGAGGAGCGTAGGATGTTCCCTAGTTGCAGGTGAGATGGTCATTGATGGAGCTGAAAGCTGGTGCTTTTGAATTCCACATCAGGAGTGCCTGCAGCTGGATCAGGCCAGAAGCTTGTCTAGTCCCAGCCTTCTGTTTCCCACAGTGGCCAATAATAATAATAATAATAACAATAATAATTTATTATTTGTACCCCACCCATCTGGCTGGGTTTCCCCAGCCACTCTGGGCGGCTTCCACAAAGACCAAAAATACACTAAGATGTCACACATTAAAAACTTCCCTGAACAGGGCTGCCTTAAGATGTCTTCTGAATGTCAGGTAGTTGTTTATCTCTTTGACATCTGGTGGGAGGGCGTTCCACAGGGCGGGCACCACCACCGAGAAGGCCCTCTGCCTGGTTCCCTGTAGCCTCACTTCTCTCAGTGAGGGAACTGCCGGAAGGCCCTTGGCCAAGCAGATGCCTCTACAGGAGGCGCACAAAGAAGGCAACCTTTCTGCAGCCTTTCTCCACTGTCTGATAGCCAGGTGCCTCGTGCCTCTGACGCCAGGTCTCCCTTCAGCTGATTCTGATTGTTCAGTGGCAAGGAGAAGGCAGGTGTCACTCTGCTTTGAATCCAGGGGGCCCAGAGCTAATTCCTGGCATTGCAAAAGGGTCCTGAGATATAGCCCTGTTGAGACCTAACTAGACCTGAGACCCAAGGGCAAAAGGATTCACTAAGGAAGTGGAAAATAAAATGGATTTTGACCTCCACCTGCTTACCCATTGCTGCACATAAGGCCCTTTATGTGATAGGGCTCTGCTTCCTCTCTGACTTCTCTTCCCTTCCAGGAAAAACCTGAGTGAGCTGGATGAGATTCAGAGGTACTTCGGTCAAAAGCTCACCAAACCTCATCCCGGCTTGGGTTCTCCACGGAGGAACAATGATGATCTGGGTGCCAGTCACCAAAGCCCTGCCTCCATGGTGGCAGATTCAGAAGGACGCCATCTGCTGGAGAAATCCAGTCACCTGGTTTCTCAAGTCAGCAGCCTGATTGCTGGTGAGATGTTGGAATTAGGGGTTGGGGGGTGGCAGTAACGGGAGGAGGGGAGGATGCAGCTTGACAGGCAGAGAGGAGAAGACCACTTCAGGCAAATGGAGAAGCCTAGCAGAAGGCTCAGAGGAGGGACGGAGACAGGGAGGGCAAAGGAGTACATTGATAGATGAATCTGTGCAGGGTGAACCTCTGCGGAGCCCAGTGAAAGTGTATGGGGCAGATGGTCATGGAGGGCAGGGTGCTGCACAATGTTGGTTTCAAATGAAATAGAAGAGCGCATGGGAAACAGGAAGCATGACTCAGCTGTTGCTCCTGCCCCCATCTTCCTGCCTTATCCACATATCTATTGTGTTGTTTCTTCAGCTTGTAAACTACCTTAAAGGTAAAGGTAAAGGGACCCCTGACCATTAGGTCCAGTCATGACCGACTCTGGGGTTGCGGCGCTCATCTCGCTTTACTGGCCGAGAGAGCCATTGTACAGCTTCCGGGTCATGTTGCCAGCATGACTAAGCCGCTTCTGGCAAACCAGAGCAGCGCACAGAAACACCGTTTACCTTCCCGCCAAAGCGGTACTTATTTATCTACTTGCACTTTGACGTGCTTTCAAACTGCTAGGTTGGCAGGAGCAGGGATCGAGCAATGGGAGCTCACCCCGGCGTGGGGATTCGAACCGCCGACCTTCTGATCGGCAAGTCCTAGGCTCTGTGGTTTAACCCACAGCGCAACCCGCGTCCCTGTAAACTACCTTATGTATAGTAATATAGAAAGGCGATATACAAAGTGAAATGAAAAATGAAATGGAACGTATCGTCCCATTCAGAAACAGCCCTGAGAAGGAGAGAGAGAGAGAGAGAAGAAACAGGAATGGGAAGTTGGCAAAACCTTCCTTGCCATTTGCTACAACCACTTTAATCCCAGCCTCTTTGCTCCTGTTTCTCTGACTTTCCACTTGTTCCTTTCTCCTCCACAATCATTGCGAGATGGCTTGTTTGTTTTTTTTAGTTAAGTGGTCTTCTCTAAAACCCTTTCTCAAGCCTGCTTCACATGCTGCTTTTTCCAACTCAAGATTGAGCCCCTATGTTGGAACAAAGTTACACCTCAAGCAACCCTGATGCTCTTTCCCTTACTGTTTTCTGTTTTTGTTCCCACAACATGTTACCATCACATCTTGTCCCCAGATCTCTCTTTGAGCGCTTTCTTTTTCCAGTGACCTTTTTGTTTTCCTTTTAATCTTGCCCTCAGCCGGATGAGTGCCAATTTTCGAATGCTCAGAGGAAATGAGGCTTCACCTAGCAACTAAACAAAAGACTTTCCTCCTTCTCATTCAGTTGTGATGTAGCTCAGGTGACACAATATTGGAGGGCCATTTCCTAGGCAGCCAGAGTTTGTGTTCCTCTTTTGCAGAAAACAAGTGATGCTGTGCTTCATTTCCTTTTCACTGCAACGTCTTGTTTTCTCTTTCTGTGCCCAGTATATGTACGTAAAGGGTTTGACTGGCTTCTTTCTTTGGACACAGCCTGCCCAGTATCAGGCAAGGCACGGAGTTCATAACTGTGAAAAATAAGCCTCCCTCTCGCTCGCCAGGAGCAAGTCAACAAAAGTAGGGATTGAACTAAGTGCCATGCATTTTGTGTTGACTGGATGGTGTAGCTTAATATTCATAGGCTTAATGCAATCCAGGGAGGGCTGCAGTTCAATGGGGTGTTTTGCATGCAGAAGGTCGCGGGTTCAGTCTGCACCATCTCAAGGCAGGGCTGGGAAAAGGCTCCCTGTCTGAAATCCTAAAAAGCCCCTTCCGGTAAGTGCAGACATTTCTGAGCTAGGTGCACCAGTGAGCCAACCTGGTACACTTATACCTTGGTTGTCAAACGCCTTGGTACTCGGGACGTTTTGGCTCCTGTACGCCGCAAACCCAGAAGTGAGTTTTCCGGTTTGCAAACATTTCTCAGAAGCTGAACGTCCGGCATGGCTTCCGCGGCTTCCGATCAAGTGTAGGAAGCTCCTAGAGCCAATCAGAAGCTGTGCCTTGGTTTTCGAACCATTCCGGGAGTCTAACAGACTCCCAGAACGGATTAAGTTCGACAAGCAAGGTACCAGTGTGTGGGAGTCATAAAGCCTATAAAGCAGAATCTTTTGTGGCTCAGTGTGTACAGACGCGCGCGCGCACACACACACACACACACACACACAGAGTTAGTGAAAGTACTGCCACTTTTGCAAGGGACTTGCCTTATTAAAGCCCTAATGTCCCTTGTTCTTCATTGGTTCGTACCTCTCAACTGTGCATGTGGGAGAAAAGCCTACTACATGAGGGGTAAATGGAAGACAAAAATCCCTTGAAATGAAGGGCTTCAGGGGTTATTTTTTTTTACATAGAAAGCAAAATGAAACAGTACGGGGTAAAGATTTGAAGGTCTCCTACAGCAGCCCCAAAACGGATCAGCTGCAGAGACTGAAATAATGACCTTAAATAATATCCAGTGAGGGTTAAAAAAAAAATGCTAATGGTGTTAAGCATAGAGATATATGTCCATTTCTTTTTAGTATTGTTGTTGTTGTTTAGTCGTGTCCGACTCTTCGTGACCCCCTGGACCAGAGCACGCCAGGCACTCCTGTCTTCCACTGCCTCCCGCAGTTTGGTCAAACTCATGCTGGTAGCTTCGAGAACACTGTCCAGCCATCTCGTCCTCTGTCGTCACCTTCTCCTTGTGCCCTCCATCTTTCCCAACATCAGGGTCTTTTCCAGGGAGTCTTCTCTTCTCATGAGGTGGCCAAAGTACTGGAGCCTCAGCTTGAGGATCTGTCCTTCCAGTGAGCGCTCAGGGCTTATTTCCTTTAGAATGGAGAGGTTTGATCTTCTTGCAGTCCATGGGACTCTCAAGAGTCTCCTCCAGCACCAGAATTCAAAAGCATCCATTCTTCGGCGATCAGCCTTCTTGATGGTCCTTCTTTTTAGTATTATCCTGGTGTCAAAAAGAAGGTAAATTAATTGTCAGACGTGCCGCTCTAGGAAGAGTAGTCCAAGACTCCCTGCTCTGGAGTTGCCTCTTTCTAATCGAGAGGCATTGCCAGAAGGGTGGCTCTGCAGAAATTGTAAGCAGGGTGTGTGCATTCCACTACTAAGGGTGGGTGAACTCTAGCTCATGCTCCAGCTACTCAAAATTTAGGAGAGGTAAACCGTGATGTAATGCTAGTCAAAAAAGGGGGTGAGAGGTGCTCTGCAACCCTGAGGCTGGATCCCGATTCGCAGGCCCAGCTCCTAACTTTCAAGGAAGCCTGTATCACACCTGCACTGGGCCAGATGCACCACCCAGCGACACAAATATCATTCTTCCACTCCATTCCTTGTGCACTGCAGAAACAGCCATGGCATTATTGACCTCTGCATGAATGTTGAAACCCTGGTCTTTTTTCCCTTTGGTGTTCGTTCATTTTTAGCAACGCCCTGAATCTGTTTTCCTTCCCACAGACCTGCAGAACAACATGGGGAAGAATGCCGAAGGATCTGTGGGCGTCTGTGTGGATGGCAGCCAGTGTTCAAGCGCTACTGCCTCCCACGGCGAGGATGGTCTTCACGAAACAGAAGGTGCTGCCAGGGCTGAGGTTCCCAAAGGCCACCCAAAGAGCGAACCTTCAAGCACCTGTGTCGACAAAGAGCCTTCGCTCCCTCTTGGCGAATCCCCTTACGGGGTAGGCATGCTGTACAAATTCCTTGGCCAAGCCAGTTCCCAAAGCAGCCATCCCTTAACTGCTTGCACTACCCAGAAAAGCGAAGGTGCTGCGCAGCCTCACAGTGAGGAGGAGGAGGAGGAAGAGTACGAGGAGGACGTCATAGAACCAAGAACGCTGAACGAAATCACCACCATGACGGACAGAACCAGCCCTTGGTCCAGCCTTGTCTCTGAACCAGAGCATGATCCTGCCATCCTGAGGAACGCTGGCCAGCTTGCAGGGACTGCTGAACATGGGCTGAACGAAGGCAGCGTCAGAAGTAGCCCCGTGTCCAGCGTCACCCAAGACGACCCTCTGAGCGTGCCCAGCAGCGCCAGATCCAGTAACAGCCCCTTGAGAGAAGATGGGGATGATGGACATGTGAGGAGGCAGGACCTCGGGGGTAGTCTGGAAGAGTTCTTGCCACCTGCTCCCATCTCAACCATGAGCCAAACAAAGGATAGGGTTGCAGAAGAGCGAAGGGCAGATGACGGAAGAGTGCAGGAAATTGGGGGCAAGATAGCGGAAGGGGAACCGTTTATTCCATGCGACGGTGGCGGCGGTGGTGATGGAGAATCTGCAGCAGCTAAGCACCGTGCTCCGGAGACGGGAGCGGGCAGGGTGGACTTAGAGAGCGGCCCCCGAGGTGAGGAAGGAAGGCGTTTGAGCGAAGACACTTGCCTTAGAACAGTGGGAGCTGAACAGCATTCTGGAAGCTGCTCTGACGAGAGCCATGAAAACTTACCTGAGGAGTCAGAGAAGCCTCTGGAGCCCAGTGTAGTCCTGTATCCTTTTTCACCCGGCTAACTGAGCAAGCCCCCTGGGCTTCAAATAAACAGTGAAATTCTCCTAGGATGACTCTTCCTTTCTCTTGGTCCAGCTTTGCTGTGGCCAGCGTGAACAGGCAGGTCGCGTCCAAGGCCCTCAGTGCCATGCAGCCTGATGGGGTTATCTAAGAGCAGAAGTGGCTTTTCAAAAGGAGGGGGCTGCTGGCCATGTTGCCCAGAAGTGCTGCCTCCATTCAGAAACAGCATCTCAGTGACCAGGTTCCTTCTTTGCTGCCTAATGTGCGGGGCCCCCCCCCAAAAAAAACCCACAACTTTGTGCTCTCCAGGTGTCTTGGACTCCACTTCCCATCAGCCCCAGCCATTTGAAGACATCTGGTTGGCAACAGGTTGGGGAAGGGAGAAAACAGGACAGGTTGTGGCAGACACAGCTTCCATACAGGAAAGGTTTCATGGAGCAGAATTCGGTGGTAAGGCTGGCCACAACCTCTGCCCCACATTAGATGGGGGTCAGAATCTCAGTAGCATTTGCCCTACAGGCCCAGGTTGAAGCTTGTGCTTTAAGTCACTGGCTAACCTTGCTTTGCCTCCTTGCATAAGCTGCATCTGTGATCAGCCAAGAACAAGGTACAGTGATTGTTCGTTATGGGTGGCGGCGCCCGTCCATTCCACTTACCTGTTTTTATTTTGTGTTCTCTGGGAGGAGGCGTTGCGTAACATAAGATAATTCTTCCATCTTATATAAGTTAAATTTTAACGTTTTGTTGAAGCAGCACCGCGTGTGTCCTCAGGGTTGCAAGTGATAAAATAGCCCCATGCAGCCAAATGACCGCAGGGTGTAACTGGATTGGGATTAGTTCATGCAGCCCCAGGACATCACCCCGGTACCCTTAAAATTCCCCGACAATGAGCCTTCTCACTGCTGAGATCTTAAAGATTCCCATAACCTGGAAGCTAATGTCAGGGTGGTGCAGATTTTTGCTACCACACTGATTTCTTCGGGGGGTGGGGGGTGGGATAGATTTGGCTCTTCCTGTTACGCCAGGTTCTGCATCTAGGGGTACGCAAGATGAAGGGCCCATAGGTCAGTGGCAGAGGAACCCTCCTTTCCATTTAAAATGATCTCAGGCACAGAACCTGAGATACTGAAGAAATGCTATCTGGGCGGCAGACAATCCCAGCTTGTAAAGACCCAGCTTAAAGTGAGTTGCACAGAGGTATTCACCAGAAAAACTGTTTGGAGAGGCACTGTAGATCATTGCTAGAGCACTCACTGTGCAGATGGTAACCCCCAAAACTCAACCTCTGCCCCTCCAGACATAAAAAGTTTGGGGTAGCAGGCAACAGGGAGAAGACCTGGGCTGGGGTGGGGGGGAATGCACCAACAGTTATACGAACCCTGGTTCTCGAACTTGATCCATTCCGGGAGTCTGTTTGACTCCCAAAAGCATTCCGAGAACCAAGGCACGGCTTCCGATTAGCCTGCAGGAGCTTCCTGCAGTCGATCGGAAGCTGCGTCGGATGTTTGGCTTCAAAAAAAGTTTGCAAACTGGAACACTTCTGGGTTTGTAGCATTCAGGAGCCGATTTGTTTGGAAGCCAAGCCATTTGAGAAGCCATAGGCTAGATGGGCAAATAGCCTGAGCTGCTACAAGGCAGCATCTTGCTGTCTGCAAAAATTGGAGGCATATCACTCCTGGGCCCAAGGGGGAAGATACATTGGCCTTTCAGGTAAGAAAAGAACTTTAGTCTTACAAAGAGAGGTGCCAGATACATTTGGCACCAGCTTGGCTGGAGGAGTTGCTGGAAGGAGACGTATAAGGCCTCAGGGACTCCTCTCTATCCAGCTTGAGATTAGAGTCACACAGAATGTAAGAATGGCCCCCCTCAGTGTTGTTCTCCACCTGCCCACCCAAAAAAGGTTTTTTGCAGAAGGTATTGCTGTGGACATGCACACAGAGTGGCTGCCTTGCACCAACAGGCCCAGAGCAGCAGAAGCTACGCAGCCTCTGCCCTTTCCCAGTAGGGCTTTGCAGAGGAATTTGTTCCAGTGCGGCACCAGCAGGAGTCCTAACCTGCTTCCAGAGTCTCTTCCTTAACGCTGCCTTGCAGATCTGACCCCGTGGTCGTCCCCAACTTCTTTCTTCCCCCGCAGCATCTAGAAGCCTCCATGCGACTGCTCAGCATCACTCCTCCTACTCCACTGGCCGCTGCTGTTAAAGTAAGTAGAATGGCCTCTTGTGCTTTCTCCCCAGCCTTTCCTTCAAGCAGGGGCCTAGGCAGAGGGCTGACTGATTTGTTCGTTTTCCCCTTGAATTTTATGGAATGGCCACCGAGACCGTTTAACACTGGTCCTGAAAGAGTTTCATTGGCTCCCAGTACGTTTCTGAGCACAATTCAAAGTGTTGGTGCTGACCTTTAAAGCCCTAAACGGCCTCAGCCCAGTAGACCTGAAAGAGCATCTCCACCCCCATCGTTCTGCCCGGACACTGAGGTCCAGCTCTGAGGGCCTTTTGGGGGTTCCCTCCCTACGAGGTTACAGGGAACCAGGCAGAGGGCCTTCTTGGTGGTGGCACCCGCCCTGTGGAACACACTCCCGTTAGATGTTAAGGAAATAAACAACTATCTGACTTTTAGAAGACATCTGAAGGCAGCCCTGTTTAGGGAAGTTTTTAATGTTTAATGCTGTGTTGTGTTTTTAATATTTGGTTGGGAGCCGCCCAGAGTGGCTGGGGAAACCCAGCCAGATGGGCAGGACATAAATAATAAATTATTATATTATTATTTATATTATTATTATTAATGTTGTTAACCCAGGTATGTGGTGGCTTTACAGGGGAGGTGGGTAGAGGAACCATGGCCCTGCCCCAACAAAGAAAGAAAGAAAAGGGGGAAGAGAGAGAGGACCTGGGTCCAATGCTGTGGTCCGTAGATTATAGTTATAAAAAGGTAAAGGACCATTAGGTCCAGTCTTGACCAACTCTGGGGTTGCAGCACTCATCTCACTTTACTGGCCAAGGGAGTCGGCGTACAGCTTCCAGATCATGTGGCCAGCATGACTAAGCCACTTCTGGTGAACCAGAGCAGTGCACAGAAACGCCGTTTACCTTCCCGCCGGAGTGGTACCTATTTATCTACTTGCACTTTGACGTGCTTTCGAGCTGCTAGGTGGGCAGGAGCAGGGATATGATTATATGATTATAGGGATATGAACCCACTAATAGAGCCAGTTACCCACTGCCTTGTGGGATACCTTTGGGAGAAGAAAAGGCTAAGGAGATCCAGAGTGGAGTCCTTGAGGCCTTGTACGCCTCCTTCCGGCAACTCCTGCAGCCAAGCTGGTGCCAAATGTATTGCTCTGCTTTCCTTTGGACCACATCAGGGGGGTCTTGTCATCAGGGCAGCTCAGGACCTCCAGACAAACTTCCCAGGCTTGTACCCCAGGGAAGTCACTAAAACATTGCAGGAGGCAGCAGTTAGAAGTTACCGGTCTCTGCAGCCACACCAGGTGCTGTGATTCTTCAGCAGTTTGACTTCACTGCATTGTCTCTCAAGATGGACGGATGCCAACAACTAGGACTTTCAAGTACAAATGGGCAGGCTGAGCCTGGCAAGGGAAAGGGCTTTGAGTCAGAGGCACCGGGGGCCCCACAGGCAGAGTTGTGTGCGTGCAGGAATACGGTCCTCACAATCCTGGAGTCTAGTGCCAGGCCCAGCATCCAGAGGACATTTCCAAGAAATAAAGCTTTTAGCCATAAATGCTGTGAAGATGGACTTGTGTTCAGTGGAATCTAGGAAGCAGGGTTGAATGGAAGAAGGAATTCCATTGACCCAAGCGGTGCCATTTCCCATTAACATAAAAAAGGAGGAGTTATGCACAGTTAGCAAATTATGTGCAAACAGGTTGCCTTTAACGGTTGTTGACCCACGACAGTTAGGTAGAACCTTTGTGCTCAGGGGCAGTCAATATTTCTGAATGCCAAACGCTGAGAAATTGCAACAGGGAGGCCTGTGGCTTTCCTTCCCCTGCTTCCCCTGGAGGCCTGTGGCCAAACCGCTAGAGGAAACCAAATGCTGGTGGGCCCTAAATCTGATTCTGCAGGGCACTTGGTTCTTTTTGTTTTTCAGTGACTTGATTGGCATAATTTGTAAGTTGCACAAGCTGGGTTTTTTTCTTGACCCAGAAGATTCTGTGCTGGTGTGGGGTGGAGAAAGTGGGCAGAGAATATTTAAAACTCTGTTTAAGGGATCTAACTGTGCTGGGCCCGGGGGTAACCCGAGCAACGCGGTCCAGGTCCGGTCCCGAATCCAAGGATTTCACGAGGAGTCAGTCCAAAAGGGCCACGGCAGGAAACCAGGCAAGGACAGGTACAGGATCTCAGGCAGGATCTGGCATACAGCAATGTTGCTCCCACAACCTGGGGTGGGGTCCGTTAGCCTTTTATCTCTGTCGGGGTAGCGGCCGGTCCTGATACCCCGGTGACTCACCTCCCTCTTTCGCCTGAAGGCGAGCACTCCTCCTGCGAGTACTCAGGTCTCTCCTTCTCTCAGACCTCAGTCTCTGCAGCTCGGGAGACGTCGGTGGGTTACTAGACCCAGAGGCTGCCTCAGCCTCCCTGACCCAACCGGTAGTGGAGCAACTATAAGTGATGGCCCAGCTGAAGGCAACGAGGTCATCCCCGCATCTGGAGCCAGGGCAGGCTCAGGCCCCTGACTCGGCCCAGCTGGTGCTTGTTGCAGGGGAAGCTGTGTAGACTGGGACTCTTCAGGATCAGGCCCCTGACTTGGTTCAGCTGCCACCTGAGGCAGAGGATTCAGTGCGGACCGAGATTCTCCCGAGTCCTAGACCATCACACTAACAGAGCAGTCCAGACCCCAAGTGCGCCACCATGCTGGAAGGAATTTGGATGTGACGGACGTGCCCTGCCAGCAGGGGAGCCTTACCAGTGAATGCCCAAATGGCGGCCAGCAGGATCGCCCCGGAGTGTTAAGGGGATGGGACTAGGTCAGCACTGGATCCGAACGATCCTAATACAGCTTTGCTGCCGTCAGATGATGGAAATGGACCTAATCCAGGCTTCTTCACTAGCCTGGATGCTGGAACAGCAAAGAGGCGCTTCCTCCCCTCCTCTCCCCCCACCCCCTTTCAGCTCTAGCCACTGCAAACTGCAGCGCAGTTGATACAACGGCGGCTAATCCACTACATCAAGCCCAGCCATTGACCAGGGATTTGGATTGTGCCCTAAATCAGCCTGTTGAGTTGTGATGGCCCTGAAAAGTCGATCTATCTGAACGAATTCCACACAACTCGCTCCTTTGCACAAACTGCAGGCAGCTGTCATCACTGCAGTGGGGCGAGTTTCTGGTGTATTCACGCTGGCACGAAGGACACTGGGGGTTGAATCTAGAGCCGAGAGGTCTGTGGTTCAAAGATCAGTGAATGAAATGAGGGCAGGGACTTGCAGAAGCTGCTGTTGAATTTCAGGAATTGGCAGGAGACGTTGGCTTAACAAATGAGCTTACAGCTAAAAGCTGCTGAGTGAGAAGGCCAGACAGTCTGTTAAAGCTGAGAGAGCACTAAAAATCTTAGGAAGGGATTGGTGTGCATAAATAATACATCAAAATACATTTGGTTGCTAATTTATAAGTGCACAAATGTAGCTATTGCAAACTGGTTGCTTTGAAAGGGAACGGTGGCTTCTTTGGAAGAAGTTTCCTTAAAGCGTCAGGTGTTTGGGTTTTTTATAGCCTGGTCTCTAAATGTTGTTTACACTGTCCCCATAAATCCAGGGAGCTGGTGTAAGTTTCACCAGGCAAGTTCTTGTTGTTATGGTAGCCAGACCTATCAGCTGCTGGTCGTCAAAGCAAGTTTAATGGGTTCATTCCCCCCTGCCCTATGGCCTATGGAGGTGAGGGGCGGGGGAACTCTATAAAGAACATCTGCAAAAGAGGGAACATCTTGCTTGGATAAAACTGGAGGCAGAACCTTGTGAGCCTGATAAAATGAGCAGGATCTGATATTAAATGAGGCAGCCATGGAATTATCCTCAAAAGGATATATATACTCGTTCCAATCACACCACCTGGTTTAGCCAGCCACTTGAAGCTGTTCCCAGTGGTACCTTGGTTCTCAAACTTAGTCCGTTCCAGAAGTCCATTCCAAAACCAAAGCGTTCCAAAACCATATAAGATAAACCAGATAATATAGCTGCTTATTTCCTTCACATCTGAAGGGAGGGCGTTCCACAGGGCGGGCGCCACTACCAAGAAGGCCCTCTGCCTGGTTCCCTGTAACCTCACTTCTCGCAATGAGGCCGTAGAGTCCCTGTACAGTGGTACCTCAGGTTACAGACGCTTCAGGTTACAGACACTTCAGGTTACAGACTCTGCTAACCCAGAAATAGTACCTCGGGGTAAGAACTTTGCTTCAGGATGAGAACGGAAATTGCACGGCAGCGGGTGGCCCCATTAGCTAAAGTGGTACCTCAGGTTAAGAACAGTTTCAGGTTAAGAACAGACCTCCAGAACGAATTAAGTTCTTAACCCAAGGTACCACCGTATGACTGCATTTGGCAGCAAGCCCTGTAGAAAAAGGATGAGCCAGGCGTGGGAGGTGTTAACTGGTGTTTGCACACATGCCCTGAGCTGAACCTGCCCAAGCGCTTTTCCCTGGCAAGGGACGGCGTAAACACAACGTGAGTGCAAAAGGTGCCCTGAAAACTATGCAGAGTGAGGGCTTTCTTCCCAAAAAAGGGTGGAATGGGTGTAAATAGAAGCTGCTGGGAAAAGCAACCATCTGGTTCCATGGCGAATTTTGAGTGATCTTCGTTAGCTGGTGCCATTCGCTGATGAAATGAGTGCAGAGGTTGTACAATTCCCATCGTCACTGACCACTGGCCCTGCTAGCTAGGGATGATGGGAGCTGTAGTCCAAAAAAAGATGGAGAGCCAAATTTGGGAAACCCTGCCAAAGAGTCTCCTCTGTCCACCTAGTGGCCTCCGCATGTTTAGGACTACAACTCATATCAACCTCAGCCAACTGGGGCAGATGGGAGTTGTAGTCCCAACACATCTGGACAGCACCAGGTTGCAGAGGCTGCTATAGAGCCTTCGTTCTTGAACCCTTCAGCTGATCTGATTCAACTTCTTTCCCTTTGGGATAAATCTCCTAGTTCATGCTCCGTCACTACAAATGAAAATTATCGCACAGACGGAATCATGCAACTCTTCAGTTCTGGCTTGTAAAGTTGGCTTTGCCTGGAGGCATCCGTGGCTTTATAGACCCCCTAAATCAGGGGTCAGCAACCTTTTTCAGCTGTGGGCCGGTCCACCGTCCCTCAGATCATGTGGTGGGCTGGACTATATTTGGGGGGGGGGGTGAACAAATTCCTATACCCCACAAATAACGCAGAGATGCATTTTAAACAAAAGGACACATTCTGCTCATGTAAAAACATGCTGATTCCCAGACCGTCTGCGGGCCGGGTTGAGAAGGTGAATTGGGCTGCATCCGGCCCCCAGGCCTTAGGTTGCCTACCCCTGCCCTAAATGTTGCAAGTTTAAGTTTCTGCTGCGAGGGGCTTCAATTTTGGCCTTTCCCACAGCCGAGACACTTGCATTGCAAAGCTTACTCGAGAGATTCCTTGGCTGCGATTGCATTGCACGGCGTTAGACTAGATGACCCTTTGGATCCCTTCCAACGCTAGCATTCTGTGAGTCGCCCTATTATAAAGCCTGTGGGGCTGCTGTGAATTGCTGCCTTACGGCATTAGGCAGCTGCCTGGGCTGGACAGCTGCCAGCTGACTTATCTTTAAGTGACCCAGAAAGAGGAGGCGAGTGTTCTTGAATACCAAGCCCGATCCCGTCAGCTCCGATCAACCTGAATTCACAGGCCTGGTGTTGAAACAGGAAGCATGCTAAGCCGCTCTCAGGCATGTCAAGTTGGAAAGGTGTGCAGACCCTGTGGCAAAGGAGACGCCCAAGTTCACATTTCTCATTTTCTGTATCCTGCATTACTTGCTAGCTAAAGCTGTACAGAGGTCAAAAACACGAGCTCCAGGCCGGCTGCGGCTGGCTGCAAGTTCTGCAACTTCAGCGTTCTCAACTGTTTCGACAGCAGCCACTCGCCTTGGAAGATAGCATGGAGAGAGAGAACAAGCTGCTTGAGAGCAGCATTAACGTTTATGTGACTCAAAGTTAAGCATACAGATAGCTATCGATATGTAACAGGCGTTTAAAAATGACGCAAGTGTCATCTGTTTAGGATTTTGAACTCGTCCTTTAGCAACAGCTCAGGACAGGTTACAGTGTTCAGAATCTGTGACTAAGATCACCAAACATGGGTGCTTAAGGGCAGGAGGGATCTTGTGGCAGCAGGGTGTGTGTGTGTTAATAATAATAATAATAATAATAATAATAATAATAATGTAATAAATTTTATTATTTATAAGCTGCTCATCAGACTGGGTTGCCCCAGCAACTCTCAGCAGCTCCCAACAAAATATTTTAAAAAACAATAAAACATCAACATCCCTGAACAGGGCTGCCTTCAGATGTCTTCTAAAAGTCATATAGTTGTTTACCTGTTTGACATCTGATGGGAGGGCGTTCCACAGGGGGGGCAGCACTACTGAGAAGGCCCTCTGCCTGGTTCCCTGTAACTTTACTTCACACCATCTCCCTTGGCCTGAAGTGAGATGAGAGCCGCACCCCAGAGTTGCCTTTGACTAGACTTAACCGTCCGGGGTTCTTTAACTTTTTTTTAACCTTGCTACTTCTCGCAGTGAGGGAAACACCAGAAGGCCCTCGGAGCTGGACCTCAGCGTAGTTATTTGTACATGTGTGTGAAATATTGCATTCATCAACCTTTGCAGTCACCATTACTGACTGAAGAATGAAAAACCCCTTATTCTTCTGCAACTAGATATTATTATTCTTGAAAATAAATAAAAAAAATACACCCATGGGTGCTCAGACAGGACTCTTGACACCTAGGTTTCCCTGAAGGCTTGAATAAAACGAAAGGGCCGTAAGGTTTCATTTTATTCTGCTCTTAGGAGCTAAAGACTGTGGGCCACTGAAACTGGGAGGGGGCATACCTGGAATCCCACCAGGCAGGTTGGAGGATGGAAGGGCAAGGAGGAGCTGCCAGACCAGCAGCCTTTGCAATCGGCCCCTGACGTATAAAACCTGCTGAGAAAGGCCCCCTGCCACTCACTGCTGCAGCCTGACTCCCTTTAAGGCAGCTTCCCACGTTCTTATGATTAGCAAAGATCTGCAGTTTCTGTGTCTTCAGAGGAAGTTGGTGCAACGTCACTTTCTGTTTCAGGCTGGAAGTGGCGCCGCCGTTGCTGCTGCCGGGAGAATCCCTAACCGAAGGCCGGCTCGTCACAACCCGAGCCTGACGCCAGACGAGCTCCCGGAAAAGGAAATGAGAAGGATCGCTCGGATATTTTCAGCCCAGTTCTCCAAAAAGCAGTAGCGGAGCGGGGGGGGGGGCAGGGAGGCCCATCAGTGATGGCTCATTTGGGCTGCCGTAGCAAGCACATGTCCTAAGGAGTCCCGGCAGAAAAATGATTCTTGAGGAGCCACACAAAAACCCCTTCTGCATTTGTATGGGAGTTCTGAGCCCGGTGTGAAAGCGGGAGACCCGCCTGTTGCTGTATACCAAAGATGCAGTCTGCTCTCTTCCTGAGCCTCATATGAGGTCTGTCCATTCCTCCTAGAAGGACGCGTGGCATTAGTCACATAAGCCAAGGAATTAGGTTACAGGCAACGGCAGATCCCTGCCTACCCTCTGGAACCGAGCTCTGCCAGGAGCTAAAGTTCCATTCTCCTTCCTGCCTTCAGCTCCTTCTCCTAGCCTGTGTTCTTACCCCAGGAGCTGTTGCAGCAGTTCTGCTCCTTCTCGCACTGTAACAAGTAATGTGAGAGGCCCTGCACCATTCTGGAGATTTGCCCTGGGTGTCCTTCCTGTCATTGCACCGGGTGCCCAGTTTCCCAGAGGGCAGTGCTGGTGTAGGGAAGGAGCTACGGTAAGGTCTGGGGCTGGTCAGACTTCCACCCTGTGCCACTCTTGTAGGCCTGGGCTTCGTGTGGCATTTCACCTGCTTGGAGGTCATGAAGTTTGCTTCATTGTTTTCCAAACGTTCAAACAGGGCAGAATCGCCTTTCCGAGCAGAAGCAGACAGTGCCTGAGAGTCTAGCGTGAGCGGTGAAAGTTGCTGTGCTGCGTTTCTTATCCTCGCAGTCCTTTAGAACGCAGCCCAGGGTTACGGGTCTCATGTATATCTGGGTACACTTGACAACATGCAAAGGACCCTGGGCTCAGACTAAAACCTTGCTGTAGCTGCTCTTTCCTGCTGAGTTTTGTGAACCGCCCTGTGAACGTGGCAGACTTGCCCAGCATACACCCTCCGTTTGCAAACTTGGCTAAATGCACACAAAGTAGGTTGTGCACATTGTCCACCAGGATCAGAACTGTTTATATGCAAATAAAATTGTTGCACTTTTTTGTGGCAATATTGTGGATATAAATATCTTCACGTATTTACATATATATATATATATATTTTAAGTCAGTTTTTTTAAAAAGCACACTGGGCCTTGAAAAGTATCTGCCCTAAATGGAAATCATGCTAATTTATTTGTAAAGAGTTTTTTAAAGACTTGCGATTCTCTCTGTCTTTTTTTACAATAAAACAGCATTTATATTTTTGTGACCTCGAGCGTGTTTCTTCAATAAGTGATGCTTTGTGCAATAGTTGTTCATATAATGCTGGAAGCTTCTAGGAAGCGCTGGAGATGTTGGAGTGAGCGGAAGGTAGATTGTTATCTGCTTAGTTGATAACTAAGTCAGGAGTGGGAAAGCTCAGGCCTGGGGGCCGAATCCTGTCCTCCAGATCTCTGCACTTGGCCCTTGATGGTGATACTTCACAACCCAGGTGTTTTTGCCTTGCTGGAAATGTATGCTTGAACTCTGATAATGCCTCTTACTTAGCCTGGCATATAATACTAAAATTTACAATCATTACCCACTTTTACCTCTGGTCCGGCCGGAAGGTGGTCCAAAAGAGAATGCAGCCCTCAAGCTCAAAAGCTCTCATTTTCCCTCCTCCCATTCTAGGTGATTTTCAGCCAGTCATAAAATATTTCCGACTCCCAATTCATAGAATTGTAGAGTTGGAAGGGACCATGAGGGTCATCTCATTAATCTGATTGGAATTAATTTTATAATGAAATGATTTTAGAATGTTTTATCATTTTACTGTTGTTAGCTGCTCTGAGCCCGGCTTTGGCTGGGGAGGGTGGGATATAAATTATTATTATTATTATTATTATTATTATTATTATTATTATTATTATTATTATTATCTCGTCCAACCCTGCAACGCAGGAATATTTTGCCGAGCATGCAGCTCAAACCCATGACTCTAGAATTAAGAGTCTCGTGCTCTGCCGACTGAGCAGCAAAAACGTGATTCTTCCCCTTCTCTTCTTCCAAATATAATGCATAAACTAAATAAGCAGGGCAAGGTGCTGTCGGCTCAGTTCCATTGCGGTGCTCAGAACATGTCCCTGGGCTCAACATTATGTTTGTTCCCTGTTTCCATCAGGGCTTTTCATCTGCTGTGCTGAAGTTACCCTAGATGGACTACATAAGAACAGCCTTTGCTGGATCAGGCCGGTGGTCCAGCATCCTAGAATCATAGAGTTGGAAGAGACCACAAGGGCCATCGAGTCCAACCCCCTGCCAAGCAGGAAACACCATCAGAGCACTCCTGACATATGGTTGTCAAGCCTCTGCTTAAAGACCTCCAAAGAAGGAGACTCCACCACACTCCTTGGCAGCAAATTCCACTGTCGAACAGCTCTTACTGTCAGGAAGTTCTTCCTAATGTTTAGGTGGAATCTTCTTTCTTGTAGTTTGGAACCATTGCTCCATGTCCGCTTCTCTGGAGCAGCAGAAAAAAACCTTTCTCCCTATTCTCAGAGTGGCCAGTCAGGAAACCAGGCAGAATCTGAGCTCAAGAGCATCTCTTCTGCTGTCATATTTGCAGCAAGTGATATTTGGACTGTGGCCTGATCTCTAGCAAGTTAATCTCTTTGTTAAACATTTTGACCTTGCCGGACCAAAAAGATAGATAGCTCCGTTATGATACTTACACTCCTCCAACAAGTTTTAATTTTCCACACTGCTGGACACACACACACACCACACCCTCGGTGTGAATTTTCTGCTATATTTTGTGCGAATGTGCCTCTGTCAGAGATACTGATAGATCTTTCCCTCTCTGCCCTCTAAAACTGCAGCTGTAACATTTGGCACTTTTGCTATGCCCCTTTGACCATCCTGACCTCCTCTTCCATCCATCCAACATCCCATTAAGTGCCTGGATTCTCACTCTCCTCCTCTTTGAGCTCAAACAATGAAGCAATTTGAATTTGCTGCCTCATCAGATACAAGGCTGGATTGCTGTGAAGCTATCAAATATCACGGAGTTCTATAAGCAAGTGATGACGCCTTCTCCTGGGCTGGATGTCCCAGAAATCCAGTAAGGGGTTGGTTGGCTGGCAAGCCGAGCCTCAGATCAGCCCCTTCCTGCCTTTTGACGGCAGGGCCATGATCCAAGGAACACGCTTGCAACACTGTTCCCGAGAAAAGGAACAGATAAGCTGTTTTGAGGCGAGGTCTGCAATGATGTCGCTACAGATTAAGAATATGGACCAGACACTTGAATGGTGAGAAAAAGCCAAAAGTCAGGGCCACACAGAGATGGGAGAGAGGGAGGGAGAAAATGGGAGGAGATCCATTCCAGGGCAGGGAGGTGGAAACCTTTTATGGTGAGGACTAGCACCTATCCATTGTCCCACATCTCACATTTCGGTAAAAAAAAACCAAAAAAACACCTGCAAGGCCATATACAACATCCAAAATTGCAGCAGTTTTTTTGTTTTTTGAATAATGTTTATTAAGTTTCCATTTTAACATATTTAGACACATCTTCATTATCTACTTTACTTCCTTTGCTCATACGAGCTTGTCGACTCCCTCCTGCCTCCTGGTTTTCAAAATTAAACTTTATATCATAGCATTTATTTGTTTTTGTTTAGTCGTTTAGATCTCTTCGTGACCCCCTGGACCAGAGCACTCCAGGTACTTCTGTCTTCCACTGCCTCCCGCAGTTTGGTCAAACTCATGTTGGTAGCTTCAAGAACACTGTCCAACCATCTTGTCCTCTGTCGTCCCCTTCTCCTTGTGCCCTCCATCTTTCCCAACATCAGGGTCTTTTCCAGGGAGTCTTCTCTTCTCATGAGATGGCCAAAGTATTGGAGCCTCAGCTTCAGGATCTGTCCTTCCAGTGAGCACTCAGGGCTGATTTCCTTCAGAATGGATCGGTTTGATCTTCTTGCAGTCCATGGGACTCTCAAGAGTCTCCTCCAGCACCAAAATTCAAAAGCATCAATTCTTTGGCGATCAGCCTTCTTTATGGTCCAGCTCTCACTTCCATACATCACTACTGGGAAAACCATAGCTTTAACTAGACAGACTTTGTCAGCAAGGTGATGTCTCTGCTTTTTAAGATGCTGTCTAGGTTTGTCACTGTTTTTCTCCCAAGAAGCAGGCGTCTTTTAATTTCGTGACTGCTGTCACCATCTGCTGTGATCATTGAGCCCAAGAAAGTAAAATCTCTCACTGCCTCCATTTCTTCCCCTTCTGTTTGCCAGGAGGTGATAGGACCAGTGGTCATGATCTTAGTTTTTTTAATGTTGAGCTTTTATACATTTATTTTATACATTTTCCAATTTACATTTCACTCCTTTAAGATTTCACAATTTTTAAATAAATATAAAAGGGTCAATACGGTTATCTTTACAAGTCCTGTTACAACCCTTCTAGTGTTGGTAATTGCTTGCAATGGTCTTTCAAAGGGAAATGTAAATATCTCTTTTGTTACAGTTGTGGTTGTTTGGTGGAGGGCAAGGAGAACCATCGGGCAGGGTCCAGGATGCTCAGATTACTATCATCAGAACTCCCCTTTCATGATGTAACCATGATGTATTAGTGATGTAGTTTGGGGGGTGTAACATGGGGATTAGCAGCTAATAAAAGTTTGGGGGCTCTTTTCTTCGCGGCGTCCATCTTGTTCCACCTTGTGGCAGGTGGGGAGTCCTGTCGCGACAGTCTTCAATCAAGACCAAGCCTACTGGCTGCTGTTTTGCTCTGGTATTCCTGGCTGGTGTCCTTGTTTTTTGTCCAAGGGAGCCCTCAGATTTCACCATTAACATAGCAAAAACATTTTCTTTAACTTATTATATATCATTTCCCAGTAAGCTTTTACCTCTTTACAGGTCCACCACATGTGATAAAACTTCCTTCCTTTTTCTTTACATTTCCAACACGCTTTAGCTCTTGTCCTATACATTTCAGCAAGTTGGGTTGGTGCTAGATACCCAAAATTGCAGCAGATTTGATCCTCGTGAGGTTGGAACCAAGAGGCGGCCAAGGGCTTCTCGCCGCATAACAGATCCCAGGAAATCCACAGGGCTGTTCCACCTCCATGCTCTGCTGTCTGTCAAAACTGAACAACGTCCCTGAACTAGCGATTAGACGTCTCAATCAGTGGCCTGCAAGCAATTTGCCCTAATTGCAAAAGAAGCTGCAGCATGTGACCCCCGAAAAAAACCACATGACACACATGAACTATCTGGTGCAAAGGCCACAGTTCCCTCGCTCGTTTCATGGAAGCGGCTTCTCTAAATAGCAGAAGAGCAGGTGGACAGCCCCGGGCCCTGGTCAAATTCCAGGACCTCTCAATGTTTGTCAGTATCTATTTTTAATGCGCCAATATCCAGACCAGACCACCAGGTCCTCGGTTTACAAGGAAACGAGGGGGACGTAAACTTCGGAGTCGTCAGCAAAGTTACGTAGGAGAGCTGGCTTCCCTCTGCAAAGCTTATAACAAGTTCCCCAGGTCAAGTGAGGACTCGAGATAAACGCCTGTCGCTGCTAATCTCCTCGTAAACTTTGTGCAAGCAAATCAGGAAAAATCCTCCCCCAAAAAACCTGATTATTTGGAAGAGCTTGCTAGCTTACTTTTGGGACTGCAGAGCTGAAAGGGGCCCATCCAGTGCCCCCTTGCAGTGCAGGAGTCACAGCAATCTGTAAAATGGGAACGACGGGGTCCTACCTTGCAAGGCTGTTGTAAGGGCAAGCACAGCCAGACTCTAAATCGCTTTGTAAGCTTCAAAGCAGGGTTGTAAGCAGTAATGGGATCCTACTTTCTCCACAGATACATTTGCAAGCCAGGCCCCTGTGTTGGGGACTTTTGGGGGGGGGGGTATACTTTTTATTAAATTTTTCTGTTTTGCATTTTAGAATATTCATTTAAACAACCTTAAAATATCAATGGCTTCCCTCCCTTCTTCTCTTTCCATGGTTCATTTTGCAAACCATAAATCCCTGCATGTTTTACATAAACCAAACCATTCAGTTTTCCTTTAGTACATCCGTCAAAACTTATGGACACCAGGCATAGGCAAACTCGGCCCTCCAGATGTTTTGGGACTACAAATCCATCATCCCTGACCACTGGGCCTGTTAGCTAGGGATGATGGGAGTTGTAGTCCCAAAACATCTGGAGTTTGCCTATGCCTGATTTACACTGTCAAATTTATCTTCATGCTTCCAACGTTTTCAAGTGTGCACAATTTCCCCCCATATATTCAATAAACATTTTCCAGTCTTCTTGAAACATATTTTCTTCTTGTTCTCTTATTCTATATGTTAAGTCTGCAAGCTGCGCATATTTCTTCAGTTTAAGTTGCCATTCTTCTTTGGTTGGGACCTCGCTCATTTTCCATTTTTGGGCTAGCAAAACACGGGCAGAGTTAGTGGCATACATAAATAACCATTTTTGACACCTGGGAATTTCAATATGAATTATTCCCAACAAAAAGGACTGTTTTGGGGGGAGAAAGTACTTTCAAACATTTTTTTCCAATTCATTACAAATTATTTCCCAATAATCTTTTTTTTTACCCTTTTACAAGTCCGCCACATATGATAGAACGTACCCTCAACCTCATTGCATCTCTAGTGGGACATGGCTTTTTACCGGGTGGCGCTATGGGTTAAACCACAGAGCCTAGGACTTGCCAATTAGAAGGTCGGCGGTTCAAATCCCTGCGATGGGGTGAGCTCCCGTTGCTTGGTCCCTGCCCCTACCAACCTAGCAGTTCGAAAGCACATCAAAGTGCAAGTAGATCAATAGGTACCACTCCAGTGGGAAGGTAAACGGCGTTTCCGTGCGCTGCTCTGGTTTGCCAGAAGCGGCTTAGTCCTGCTGGCCACATGACATGGAAGCTGTATGCCGGCTCCCTTGGCCAATAAAGTGAGATGAGTGCCGCAACCCCAGAGTCGGCCACAACTGGTCAGGGGTCCCTTTAGCTTTTACCACAAATAGTACACCCCACCACCACCGGGGATATTACCAAACAGAAGTCGCCCGTTTCTATTTTGATTCACATGAGGACACGGCGACTGGGGCATGTGCTCTTCTTGAACTGACTGACCCCGAGGAGACCCGATCTCTGTTTTCACCCGTCTGCTCCCTGCCGAAATGCCAACCGCAGCAAACCTTATAAATGAGAATCTCGATGAGAAGATGCCGAACAGAGTAGCTTCGTGAGCAGCGGGTGGTTGAGCTGAACGTAACTTTCGCTGCTGCTGTGATTCCTAGGCTGTCGATCCAACCCCCTGATTTAGTAATACTCTTCTCTGCAAAATTCACATCACCGCCTTTCGGCAGGAACGCCTACGGATCAGCCCGCAAGGGATTCAAGCAGAAAACATCTGGGGCCAAGTAAGGTGGGTTTTTTTCTGGGGTTTTTTTGCTTGCATGGAGTTGGTTGGCCACATTCAGGGCTTTTTGCTCAGCCGGGACTCGGTTCCGGCACCTCTCAGTTGGGGGCCATTGCCATTCTAAGAGCAAAGGAGGCGTTTGAGTTCCGGCACCTCTTTTTCTAGAAAAATAGCACTGGTTGGGTTGAAAGGTCTTCTTTGCAAGAAGCAAAGTTACAGGGAACCAGGTAGAGGGTCTTCTCAGTAGTGGCACCTGCCCTGTGGAACGCCCACCCGTCAGATAATTAATAATAATAATAATATTAATAATAATAATATATTACTTATACCCCTCCCATCTGGCTGGGTTTCCCCAGCCACTCTGGGCGGCTTCCAACCAAACACTAAAAACAATACAGAGTCAGACATTAAAAACTTCCCTAAACAGGGCCGCCTTCAGTTGTCTTTTAAAAGTAAAACAGTTGTTTATTTCCCAGTCTTGGCAAGCAGTCTTAATTCTCAGGTACGTTCCAGGAATCTTCATGCAGATAGTTGCTGGCTTAAATTACTGGCCCTCAAGCTCAGGCTAGTTTCTGTTGTTTGCCTACAAGTTCCACCTTGCCCAGAGATTACCGGTAAATGATTTGGCATTGTGAGAAGCACATTTTGTCATAACAATTCTTCCCATCCTCCTTGTTCCTTTCTTCCTCTTTCCAACAATAAAATAACACATTGTTGTAAGGCAATGATAATAATCATAATTTTATTATTTATACCCCACCCATCAGGCTGGGTTTCCCCAGCCACTCTCGGCAGCTTCCAGCACATATAAAACATACTATACTAAAAGGGCAAACACTAAAAACTTCTCAATACAGTCATACCTCGGGTTGCGTACTGTGCCGAACCCGGAAGTACTGGAACTGGTTACTTCCGGGTTTCGGTGCTTGTACATGCGCAAGAAACGCTAAATTGCGCTTTGCGCATGCACAGAACCACTGAATCGCAACCCACGCATGTGCACACACGGTGCTGCGAGTTGCAAATGTGCTTCCCACACAGATCACATTCGCAACCCCAGCATCCACTGAACAGGGCTACCTTCAGATGTCTTCAAAAGGTTGTGTAGTTCTTTATCTCCTTGAGATCTGTAGGGAGGGTGCCACCACCGAGAAGGCCCTCTGCCTGCTTCCCTGTAGCCTCACTTCTCGCAGGGGGGGAACCGCCAGAAGGCCCTTGGAGCTGGACCTCAGCGTCCGGCCTGAACGATGGGGGTGGAGACGCTCCTTCAGGTATTCTGGTATATTGGGCGATTGACCCAGTCCTGTGGAACACACTGCCACTAGAGATTCAGCAGGCACCTCCTGTGTCGACTTTAAAACGCCTGCAGGAAACTTTTCTATTCTGCCAGGCCTACGCAGGCAAGGAAGAGTATACACCCCACAGTGGTCTACTGGTGTCTGTTTTGGTTTTAGTTTTATGTTTGTGCTGGTCCCGAGGGTTAACCGTGCGGCGAGGTCCGAGTCCAGTCCGAGGTCAAGGGTGCGGTATGGAGGCTGTCCGTCAAAGCTGATGCTGGGTCCAAGGCAGGGAGTTGGGTGGGGCCAGGAACTCTGGCAGAAGAGCAGAACAGGGTTCAGGCAGGAACTGGCTACCAACAATGTTGCTTGCGCAACCTGGGACTGGGGCTGGCCGGCTTTTATCTGCCCTGAGACATGAGGCGGCCCCAATTCTCAGGTGACTCGCCTCTCCTGGCCTGGAGGCGAGCGCTCCTCCTGCGGGAACTTAGTTCCCTCTGCCTCTCTGCCCTGAGCCTCTGCAGCTCAGGAGAGGCTGGAGGGTGACCGGACCCAGAAGCAACCTCAGCTTCCCCTGACGGGGCTGAGAGTGGAGCACCTGCAGGCAATGGGCCCTCCATCACCTCAGGAGCCAGAGCAGACTCAGCTGGTGCCTGCACCTGAGGACCCAGCACAGGTGAGGACCCTTCAGGCTCAGGCCCCAGCCCCGGCTCAGCAGGTTCTGGAGGCGGGGACTCCAGTGCAGGCTGGGATTCCTCAGGTTCAGCCTCCGAGTCCGAATCCCAGGCCATCACAATGTTGTTGATATCAGGTCTACCAACAAGCCTGATAGATAACTGGGGAACTCGCTGCCACAGAAAGCAGTGATAAGCAAAAGCCTAGAGACAAATTCATGGAGGAGAGAGGACTTTCAATGGCTACTAGTCACAGTAGCTCTGCTCTGCCTCCACAACTGGAAGCAGTAATACGTCTGGACCCCAGTTGGTGGAAACCACAGAAGGGAAGACGCGTCTTGTGTTCGAATCTTGCTTGTGGGTTCCCTGTTGGCTACTGTGAGAACAGGATTCTGGTCTAGACTGGCCATTTTGCAGATCCAGGAGTCACTTCTTAGGCTCTCAATACATGTGGACTGTTATCCATTCAGTGATGATGATGATGATGATTTATTTATTTATACCACGCCCATCTGGCTGGGTTTCCCCAGCCACTCTGGCTGGCTCCCAACAGAATATTAAAGGTAAAGGGACTCCTGACCCTTAGGTCCAGTCGTGGCCGACTCTGGGGTTGCGGCACTCATCTCGCTTTAGAGGCCGAGGGAGCCGGTGTACAGCTTCCAGGTCATGTGGCCAGCATGACTAAGCCACTTCTGGCGAATAAGAGCAGCGCCTGGAAACACCGTTTACCTTCCCGCCGGAGTGGTACCTATTTATCTACTTGCACTTTGATGTGCTTTCAAACTGCTAGGTTGGCAGGAGCAGGGACCGAGCAACGGGAGCTCACCCCGCCGTGGGGATTCGAACCGCCAACCTTCTGATCGGCAAGTCCTAGGCTCTGTGGTTTAACCCACTGCGCCACCCGCGTCCCATAACAGAATATTAAAAACACAATCAAACATCAAACATTAAAAACTTCCCTAAACAGTGCTGCCTTCAGGTGTCTTCCAAAAGTCAGATAGTTGTTTATTTCCTTGACATCTGATGGGAGGGCGCTCTACAGGGCAGGGGCCACCACTGAGAAGGCCCTGTGCCTGGTTCCCTGTAACCTTACTTCTTGCAGGGAGGGAACCGCCAGAAGACCCTTGGAGCTGGACCTCAGTGTCCGGGCTGGACAATGGGAGTGGAGATGCTCCTTCAGGTATACTGGGCCAAGGCCATTTAGGGCAGGCACAGGCAAACTCGGCCCTCCAGATATTTTGGGACTACAACTCCTATCATCCCTGACCACTTGCCCTGTTAGCTAAGGATGATGGGAGTTGTAGTCCCAAAAACATCTGGAGGGCCAAGTTTACCTATGCCTGGTTTAGGGCTTTCAAAGTTATGAATTGGACAGGACTGTGAGAAAGGACAGGAATTTTGAAGATTTATTTCCCCTCCCCAGGCTCAAGTGTGCATGCACACGAAAGCTCATACCAAGAACTGACTTAGTTGGTCTTTAAGGTGCTACTGGAAGGAATTTTTTTGTTTTGACTATATTGCCAAGGACATCAAAGCCTCCTTCTCGGTGTTCGCGGACATCTTCCGGGGCTGAAACGCCTCTGTCAACAGTGACACGATGGTCGGCTTGAAGCCCACGGACATCCCCCCCTCAGCGACCGTCAAGTTTCTCAGCGCCGGGACAGCCGCCTGCATTGCTGACCTCTTCACCTTCCCTTTGGACACGGCCAAAGTCAGGCTGCAGGTGAGAACCGCTGGGTTAGGGTGCCGAATTGGGACCAGCGAGACCAGGGTTCGAATCCCCCATTCAGCCATAATGAAACTCTCTGGGTGACCATGGGAGCCAGTCTCTGCCTCTCAGCCCAACCTCGCAGGGTTGTTGTTGTTGGGATTAAATGAGGAGATGGAGAACTATGCGTGCCAGCTTGACCTCCTTGAGGGAAAAGGTGGAATATGAGCACAAGCAAGAAGCACTCTCAGGTGCTTAAAGTGGTATGAATGCAAAATTATTTATTCAGATATATACATTACACTGACATTACAATCATTTGGACATTTTAAGACTTGACTTCCTTCCCCCGTCTTTCTGTGTTTCCTTAAATTTATTTTTTAATATCTTCTGCGTATCCAAATTAACTTAATTTGCTCATCTATCCATCTACTTTAAATATATACAGTCATACCTCGGGTTACAGCCACTTCAGGTTGCATTTTTTCAGGTTACGGACTGCCGAAACCCGGAAGTAACAGGTTACTTCTGGGTTTCGGCAGTTGTGCACGCGGAGAAGCGCTAAATCGCGCTTTGCACATGCGCAGAAGTGCCGAATCGCAACCTGTGCATGCGCAGACGCAGGTTGCGAACACTGCGGGTTGCAAATGTGCATCCCGCATGGATCATGTTCACAACCCGAGCATCCGCTGTAATCTTATGAAACTGCAGGTTATTACAATAACCCTACCAATGTTTGCAATTTATCTCTAAATATTCAATTAATAAATACCCTATTCTTTTTATAAAACGTTTGTTAACTTGATATCTTATTCTTCTGGTAAGTTTTGCCATTTCTGTATATATTCCATAAGTTTCTGTATCCATTTTTCCTTTGCTGGGACTTCTGCTTCTTTCCATTTTGGGGTTCTGTACATTCCCACCACATATGCTAAAAAATCCCTTCTTTTTCTTTACATTTCCAACATGTGTTTGACCCGGTTTTTTTCCATGACTATACAGTGGTACCTCGGGTTAAGTACTTTATTCGTTCTGGAGGTCCGTTCTTAACCTGAAACTGTTCTTAACCTGAAGCACCACTTTAGCTAATGGGGCCTCCTGCTGCTGCCACACCGCCGGAGCACGATTTCTGTTCTCATCCTGAAGCAAAGTTCTTAACCCGAGGTACTATTTCTGGGTTAGCAGAGTCTGTAACCTGAAGTGTATGTAACCCGAGGTACCACTGTATTTTGACCTATATCTACTGCCCAGTGTATCATTGAGGATTTTACTTGCTGAATGCAGACTCAGTCTGCTACAAAACGGAGCTGTGCCATGTGATGAGTGGTTGATTTCTCGTCAACTTCTCCTTTCAGATCCAAGGGGAATGCAAGGCTTCCAGGACAGCGAAGAAATACAAAGGGGTGTTGGGCACCATCACTACCATGGTGAAGACGGAGGGGCCAAAGAGTCTCTACAACGGCTTGGTGGCCGGCCTCCAGCGCCAGATGAGCTTTGCATCCATCCGGATCGGCCTGTACGACTCGGTGAAGCAGTTCTACACCCCCAAGGGCTCAGACAGTAAGTTCTCCGCTGCCTCCGGAGGCCCTGAGCTCCGGCGGGGGTCTCGTTCTGATACACGGCGGGCTTCCAAGTGTCTCCACCTCCATCGTTGAGCCCGGACCCTGAGGTCCAGTTCCGAGGGCCTTCTGGCGGTTCCCTCACTGTGAGAAGCCAAGTTACAGGGCACCAGGCGGAGGGCCTTCTCAGTGGTGGCACCCGCCCTGTGGAACGCCCTCCCACCAAATGTCAAAGAGAAAAATAACTACCAAACTTTTAGAAGACATCTAAAGGCAGCCCTGTTTAGGGAAGCTTTTAATGTTTAATAGGTCATTGTATTTTAGTGTTCTGTTGGAAGCCGCCCAGAGTGGCTGGGGAAACCCAGCCAGATGGGCGGGGTATAAATAATAAATTATTGTTATTATTATTATTATTGTTATGTAGTGAAGTTTCACCCTGGGCCAGCAGGGGGATACTGTATATAGTTTTCACTCAGGTCTGTAGATAAGATTTCACTCAGGTCCACGTCAGTTATTTTAGGCGGGAAACTCTGGGCTGTTTTTGCTACAATGTTGACAGCCGGCTGCCTATAAAAGCAGGCCGGCTGAGCTGTTTGCAGTCAGTTCTATTCCAGCTTACAAAATAAAGAGCTACTTGGAGAAATCGCTGTGTCGTCTGCTATGTCAACCCACAACGTAACAATTATTATTATTATTATTATTATTATCATCATCATCATCATCATCATCATCATGAGCTATCCCATTGACAGAACATCGGCTTGTCATCCTACGCTACGCTATCAAACCTATAGTTACATAAATTCAACTGACAAATATACCCACATTGCAACGGGCTGTGTTTAACTTTATGAATTCTTTATACATCATATAAACATACCGTACCTCTTTTCACATTCTCATATTAAGCAGAAGCAACTAAAGACCAACATTTTGAACAGGAAATGCAAATAGATCAGTTCTTAAATATGTAATGTCCAAATAGAAGCTTTTTTTGCGTTCCATGTAAGTCTTTACGAATACAAGTGTCAGACACGACAACTTTAAGAAGCATACCTGCAGAAAATGAACTTGTTCTTTGTAATGCTCCACATATGCCTTTGCAAAATATAATTGCTGTATGCAGGTATCAGACGAAAGAACTTAAGACAAGGATTCCTGGAATAATACCTTGTTTCACCCTGCCGGGCTTTGTCAGCCATGCATACTCTAAATAATACAGATAAACATAATAATGTAGTTTTTTTAACAAATTAGGAAATAAAACGCATAACACACATATTGAACAATGGATCTACATACCATATTTTGTGTTTATCTGTATTATTTAGAGTATGCCCGGCTGACGAAGCCCTGCAAGGCGAAACAAGGTATTATTCTGGGATGGGAATGATCCCTTTGGACTTGGAGTAAAAAAGGTGGGATGGGAGGTATAATAAACAAGGATAACAAATAAATAGAATAAACGTGGCAGTTAACAGCTAGGGAAACATCATCGGGGAAATGAAATAAACTGCCTTGTGAACACAGCCCAAATTGTATAACTGGGGGAAGAGATGGAACGAGGATATTAATCAGTTGTAAAGACAAAAACACCCTCTGTCTCTCTGTCTGCCTCGCTCTCTCGCTCTCTTTTTAAAAATTGTTTTTGTTTGGTTTTACATATTTAAAATTATAATCGCACCACAGTTTAAAGATTCCTCCAAATCTCTGGACTCCCCCCCCCCCCCCGCCGCCACCGCCATGGGTTCTGTGGTTAAACCTTTTCTACTGCATCTGTTTTCAATAACCCGCCCCCCCAATAAATTAACTCCCTTATACCATATTTCTCGTTACGTTACAAGTGTTATTATAGTCCTGCTCATGTTTTCAGCTGCTTGCAATGGTCTTTAAGGTCAATTATATATATATATTTTCCCCATTCCTTATTAAAGTTTTGGTCTTCCTGGTTCTGGAGCTTTCCAGTCGGTTTTGCCATTTCGGCATAGTCCATCAACTTGATTTCCCCTTCTTCTCTGGTAGGGACTTTATCTTCTGCCTCTTTCTCTCTCTCAGGCGCCAGCATCCCCACCCGGTTACTCGCCGGTTGCACCACCGGAGCCATGGCCGTCACCTGTGCCCAGCCCACAGATGTGGTTAAGGTCCGCTTCCAAGCGCACATCAGGTTGGTTGGTGGACCAAAGAAGTACAATGGGACTGTGGACGCCTACAGGACCATCGCCAGGGAAGAAGGGGTCCGAGGACTCTGGAAAGGTGTGTTGTCTTCCGCCATTCATTCCCTTTTTGCATGATATTTATTATGATTGTCCTATTTATTACCGTATTTTTTGCTCTACAAGACTCACTTTTCCCCTCCTAAAAAGTAAAGGGAAATGTGTGTGCGTCTTATAGAGCGAATGCAGGCTGCGCAGCTATCCCAGAAGCCAGAACAGCAAGAGGGATTGCTGCTTTCGCTGCACAGCGATCCCTCTTGCTGTTCTGACTCCTGGGATTCAGAATATTTTTTTTTCTTGTTTTCTTCCTCCAAAACCTAGGTGCGTCTTATGGTCTGGTGCGTCTTATAGAGCAAAAAATACGGTGATTTTATTTCCTACCCGCCTCGCACCCTAAGATCCCAGGGTGCGGGTGTCAGATGCCGCAGTATGAAAATGCAAAATTATAATCGGTTCAAGCAATTTTAAAATCGGAGCCTAAAAATCTCTCTGAAGAGTAGGTGGGTTCCCATGAGGCAAGACGCAGCGATAACAGCAAGAACATTTATTGAACTACAGTCGTGAAAACAGATAATTCTAGCCACCGAGACCTCCTGGTCAGCTCCTGGGATCCAGCCAGGAGATCACAATTGACAATCTCTACACACACACACCCCAACCCTTTGCTTCCGCCCACTACAGGGACCCTGCCAAACATAATCCGAAACTCTATCGTGAACTGTGGGGAGATGGTAACCTATGACCTCATCAAGGAAACGCTGCTGAGATATCGCCTGATGACAGGTAAGGAAGCCTCTCCCCAGATGCTGGAAATCTAGGCCTCAAATCTAGGTCTGCTCCAGTTACCTAACTTGCGGTCTTAAAGATTATGGAGTCTCCAGCCAATGAAGGAGGAGGGATTCAAAATGGCGGCTCAGTCTCTCTCCTTTTCCGCCTGAAATATTTTTATTGCTTTTTACAGATACAACTTTATATCAACAACATTTATATACTCATTTCATGAGATTCTCTGAATCTCATGACTTCCTCCATCCCTTCCAGGGATCTTTCTATTATTATTATTATTATTATTATTATTATTATTATCATCATCATCATCATACTACATATCAATACATTCTCCACAATTCCCATTTATCTAGCTTAACAATAAACTGCTTTACAAGTGATTCTTAGAGTCCAGCTAACGTTTTGATTTGCTTCCAATAATCCCTTAGGTACATTACAAAATTTCCCCATTCTTTTTTAAAGTCCTTATCTTCTTGGTTCCTAAGTCTCACAGATAATCTTACCGTTTTGGCATATAGCCCAGCAGTTTTGCGGCTCATTCTCTCAGCCGCTCCGCGGTACAAGCTGTCAGGACGTTACCTCCATCAGCTTAATGAAACCTCCATATCCAAGACCAGCCTATCACTGACCATCGCTCTGGCCATCGCTCTCAGACACATTTTGAGCTTCCCAGCATTTTCTTGGCTGGCAACTGGTGGAAAAAAGGACTTGCCGCGTCACACGAAAGGAGCAGCTAAGTCAGAGATGGTGAACCTGTTCCCAATCCAACAGATGTTGCCGGCCTAAAGCTCTCATCCTCATCTCTGACCCTCAGTGACGCTGTCTGGGTTCGAGAACCACATTGGGCAAAAGATAGCATTGCAGGGGATAGGATTAGATGACCTCCAGGGTTCTGTCCAACCCAACGATTCTATGATTCTATTGTTGTTGTTTTAGTCGTTTAGTCATGTCTGACTCTTCGTGACCCCTGGACCAGAGCATGCCAGGCACTCCTGTTTCCCACTGCCTCCTGCAGTTTGGTCAAACTCATACTGGTACCTTCGAGAACACTGTCCAACCATCTCGTCCTCTGTCATCCCCTTCTTGTGCCCTCCATCTTTCCCAACATCAGGGACCTTTGTTGGCAAGGTGATGTCTCTGCTTTTTAAGAAGCTGTCTTGGTTTGTCAGAGACATCACCTTGCCATCAAAGGTCCGTATAGTTAAAGGTATGGTTTTCCCAGTAGTGATGTATGGAAGTGAGAGTTGGACCATAAAGAAGGCTGATCGCCGAAGAATGGATGCTTTTGGATTCTGGTGCTGGAGGAGACTCTTGAGAGTCCCATGGACTGCAAGAAGATCAAACCGATCCATTCTGAAGGAAATCAGCCCTGAGTGCTCACTGGAAGGACAGATCCTGAAGCTGAGGCTCCAGTACTTTGGCCACCTCATGAGAAGAGAAGACTCCCTGGAAAAGACCCTGATGTTGGGAAAGATGGAGGGCGCAAGGAGAAGGGGACGACAGAGGACGAGATGGTGGGACAGGGTTCTCGAAGCTACCAGCATGAGTTTGACCAAGCTGCGGGAGGCAGTGGAAGTCAGGAGTGCCTGGCGTGCTCTGGTCCAGGGGGTCATGAAGAGTCGGACATGACTAAACGACTAAACTACAACAAGGTTTATCATTGCTTTTCTCCCAAGAAGCAGGCGTCTTTTAATTTTGTGACTCCTGTCACCATCTGCAGTGATCTATTATATGATTCTATTATCCAGACATATAAATTAGCATTTGCAGTTCCTTTTTCTCACCTCTGCCCATGCATGGTGCCCCTCTTTTATGATGTGTGGCAAATTAGACTGAGAGAGAGAAACTCAGGGTTACCAAGTGTGTGTCATGGCTGCAGGGCGGGATTTGAACCCAAGTCTCCCGGTGTCCTTCATCAGACACTATAACTGCTGCACCAAACTACCTCATAAGCCTAGATCTTTCAACCAGCCTTTGGCCTTGGCGGCCAACTCTCAAAAGGTAGCTTCTGGAGCGGTTTTCTAAGGGAAGGAAGCTCCCAGTTTGGGGGCTGTCCCAAACCTGAACCATCTCATCTCCATTTCCTGCCGCCAACAGACAATTTCCCCTGCCATTTTGTCGCCGCCTTTGGGGCCGGATTCTGTGCCACCATTGTGGCATCTCCCGTGGATGTGGTCAAAACGAGATACATGAACTCCATCCCAGGACAGTACAAGAACGCTCTGAACTGTATGTTCACCATGGTGGTGAAAGAGGGACCTACGGCTTTTTACAAAGGGTAAGCAATAACATCCTAAACACCCCCTTCTGTTCTTTTTATTAGTAATTAAATCTGTATACCGCCCTATACCCAAAGAGCCCAGAGCAGTTCACAACCAGGCAAAGGGCCTTCCTGGTGGTGGCCCTCCCATCAGATGTCAAGGAAATGAACAACTATCTGACTTTTAGAAGACATCTGAAGGCAGCCCTGTTTAAGGAAGTTTTTAATGTTTTCAATATTCTGTTGGGAGTCGCCCAGAGTGGCTGCAGAAACCCAGCCAGATGAGTGGGGTATAAATAATACTATTATTATTATTATTATTATTATTATTATTATTATTATTACCATCACCTATGCTTTTTTGGTATCAGTTTCCTTATCTTAAAGGCATTTTTATGCCACCTTTTAAATTGGCCTCAAAGCAGTATACAGCGGACGCTCGAGTTGCTAATGCGATCCGTGTGGGATGCACGTTCGCAACCCGTGTCTGCATGTCTGCGCATGCGCAGATTGCAATTCGGCGCTTCTGCGCATGCGCAACCACCAAAACCCGGAAGTAACCCTTTCCGGTACTTCTGGGTTTCGGCGGTCCGTAACCCCAAAAAACGAAACCTGAAGCAGCTGTAACCTGAGGTATGACTGTACAATAATAATAAAAAAAGAATAAAATCACAAAGCAAAGTTTCAAAATGCAGCAATTAACAAAAAAGACCATTATTATTATTATTATTATTATTATTATTATTATTATCATCATCATCATCTGACAGGGTTGCCCCAGCCACTCTGGGTGGCTCCCAACATAAAATAGTAAAAACACAATAGGACATCACACACAAAAAAGTTCCCTATGCAGGACTGCCGTCAGACATCTACTGAAGATCGTATAGTTGTTTGTCTGTCTGGCATTTGACGGATGGGTGTTCCACAGGGCGGGCGCCACCACCGAGAAGGCCCTCTGCCTGGTTCCCTGTAGCTTCACTTTTCGCAATGAGGGAACCGCCAGAAGGCCCTCGGAGCTGGACCTCAGTGTCTGTGCTGAACGATGGGGGTGGAGATGCTCTTTCGGGTATACTGGACTGAGGCCATTTAGGGCATTCAAGGTCAGCACCAACACTTTGAATTGTGCTTGGAAACGTACTGGGAGCCAATGTAGGTCTTTCAAGACTGGTCTTATGTGGTCTCGGCAGCCGCTCCCAGTCCCCAGTCTGGCTGCCACATTTTGGATTAGTTGCAGTTTCCAGGTCACCTTCAAAGGCAGCCCCACATAGCCAGAAGCTTGCAGGGCTAGATTTGGCCCCCAGGCCTAAGGTTCCCGACCCCTGGCCTCCACGATGCCCATGGGAGCTTCTTCCTATGTCTTTCAAGGGAGGAGAACAGTCCATGTCTAACTGGCTGCCTCTGTCTTCTTCAGTTTCATACCCTCCTTCCTGCGACTGGGATCCTGGAACATGGTGATGTTTGTGTCCTTTGAGCAACTGAAAAGACTGATGGTTCTGGCCCAGGTGACCTGGGAATCCCCTTTCTGAAACCGGAAGCCGTCTCCGGGAAGGAGAAGGTGGATCGCGACAAGGACTCCCTGAGAGGAGAACACGGGAGAGGAAAACACGAGAGAGACAGCTTTGGCCGGGGAGCTTTTAGGAAACACTCTTGTCGCGGCGGCAAGGCGCAAATGGCAATGGTTTTAATTGCTTCGGAATGTGTGGCTCCGTGGCGCATAATATTCAAGCTGAGAAAAGGAGACTTTAAAAAGGACAAATTTGCCCATGACTTCTGGGTGCTGCCACCCCAGAAAAGGAGTGCCGAGAGACTCTGATGCTTCCTTGCCCAGGAGGTTTATCCGGATTTGAATGGGGTCTCGCGTGGTCTGGTCCAAAGGTTCTGACTGACAGGTGAATATGCAATGGGGAATATTAATAGCATTGCATTGTTTTCGGGAGGAGGACCTAATTACACAAGGAAAAAAGTGATTAGTTTAATCTTACTGCAAAGAGACCTACAGAGTAGCAATGATGTTACCAGTACAGTGGTACCTCAGGTTAAGTACTTAATTCGTTCCGGAGGTCCGTTCTTAACCTGAAACTGTTCTTAACCTGAAGCACCACTTTAGCTAATGGGGCCTCCTGCTGCCACCGCGCAATTTCTGTTCTCATCCTGAAGCAAAGTTCTTAATCTGAAGCACTATTTCTGGGTTAGCGGAGTCTGTAACCTGAAGCGTATGTACAGTGGTACCTTGGTTCTCAAACGCCTTAGAACCCAAACACTGCAAACCCAGAAGTAAGTGCTCCAGTTTGCAAACATTTTTCGGAAGCCAAACGTACTCCGTTTTGAGTGCCACACTTTTGTTTTGAGTGTCACGCTGATGTCTGTCTGTTTTTGCTTTTTATTTTGCGTTTTTGTTTTTGCGGCTCTTTTTCATGTGACTGAGTGGAACCCAGTTCAGTTACTGATTGATTGATTGATTGATTGTGTGACTGCAGAGCATTGTTCATTGCTTTCATTTTATGGATCAGTGGTCTTGTAAGATAGTAAAATCCATGTTAAATTGCTGTTTTAGGGGTTGTTTTTAAAAGTCTGGAATGGATTAATCCATTTTGCATTACTTTCTATGGGAAAGCGTCCCTTGGTTTTGGAACGCTTGGGTTTTGGAACGGATTAAGTTTGAGAACCAAGGTACCACTGTATCTAAAACTGTGTTGTCCAAACTTGGGTCTCTGTTTTTGAACTACAACTCCCATCATCCCTAGCTGACAAGACCAGTGGTCAGGGATGGTGGGAATTGTAGTCCAAAAACAGCTGGAGACCGCAAGTTTGGGAAACTCTGGTCTAAAAGATCTAGAAGCATCAGGTTAGCCACACCTGACTTAAGCCATAATACATTTATAACGGCGCTTCCAGACATCCTTGTTTACAGAACATTCGTCCCGATTTATTCTCAAGGAAATCTGTCAATGTTGGCTCTTTTTTGAGCCTTTGCTCTGAATTGTTTGCAGGGATCTTAGGTGATGCATCAAAGCAAGCATTATCCCACACTTTCCATTGCATTCCCCGAATCTCTTTCCTTATCACTAAAAATTTGATCTTGTGGAGAAGCGAGTTTGTTGCACGAGACCTCCCAGTCATCCATAATTATGCAACCTAAATTTGCCAGTATGCAACTGAATCTCACCTGAAAATGGCAACAGTCTAGAAGCTCCCTTAGTCTTTAAAAAGGTTAAGGGACCCCTGACCATTAGGTCCAGTTGCGGATGACTCTGGGGTTGCGGCGCTCATCTTGCTTTATTGGCCGAGGGAGCCGGCGTACAGCTTCCGGGTCATGTGGCCAGCATGACTAAGCCGCTTCTGGCGAAGCAGAGCAGCGCACGGAAACGCCGTTTACCTTCCCACCGGAGTGGTACCTATTTATCTACTTGCACTTTGACGTGCTTTAGAACTGCTAGGTTGGCAGGAGCTGGGACAGAGCAACGGGAGCTCACCCCGTCGCGGGGATTTGAACCGCCGACCTTCTGATTGGCAAGTCCTGGGCTCTGTGGTTTAGTGGCTATAGGTTGCAGGAAACAGGGGACTGCAACACCATCCAAGTCTACCACCAAACGCTTCTGATAATGCAACATTTTACTGGCATTCTGCAGCCTGAAGCAGGTTGGACTTGAACAGACAAGGGAAGGGAGGATGCTATTGTCTGAGTAGGAACATTAAAGAGATATCTGTGCTTGCAGACTGCTGCAGAACCTCCTTCCCAGTACTAACTTAAATTTCCTTCTCCTTTGCCTAGAGATGGCTTCTGCAACACAAAAGCGCCTGCCCTACTGAACCCGCGGAAAATCTGCTGGCAGATGGAACTCCTGCTGTAAATACAGATTGGATGAAGAAGCAGCAATTTCTCCTCCACCCCCCTACTCAAGAGGAAATCAAAGCTCTTCTGCCATGTTCCCATTTTTGTAGCATTCCCCCACCCCAAATAAAGCTTTTTTTTTTTCTATTTTGCAGAACTTTCTCTTTCAGATCTACATCAGCTTCATTTAATTCAGCAGCTGCCCCACAATTTGACATTCTCCAGCCGGGGCTGAATGCAAAATAATTAAAAGATATCTCTGTCTTCCATCAACGCCCAGATTCTCAAAGCAATGTGGTCCCCAAGTGGGGAAGGGTAGGATAGTTGTGGCCTGGGTTTGTTTTTCTCAGACTTGTGACTCCAGTTGACAAAATGGTATTATTATTATTATTATTATTATTATTATTATTATTATTATTAGCACTGTGGGGACTTTCACAAGCAATTGTAATCTGGGTGGTGGAGGTAGGAAGTCTGCTATTCCCAGAAAAAAATATCAAAAATCCCCTACTAACACCTAAAGATGTTCCATGGGACACCTGATGATAGAAATCTTCACATTTCTCTCCTCTATGTCTACTCAGACGTAAGCCACATTGAGTTCAACAGGGCTGAGTAAGTGTGTACAGCCGTACCTTGGTTTTCGAACAGAATGCGTTCCGGAAGTCCATTTGACTTCTGAAACATTTGGAAACCAAGGCGCAGCTTCCGATTGGCTACAGGAGCGTGCTGCAGCCAATCGGAAGTTGCGCCAGACGTTCAGCTTCCGGGGCAAAGCTCGCAAACCGGAACGCCTACTTCCGGGTTTGTGACGTTCACGTTCCAAGTCGTTCGTGAACTAAGCTGTTCGAAAACCAAGGTATGACTGTATAGGATTGCACACTGATTAATCATATAAGCGTTAGTTAGTTGATTAATCCACTGGTTAATTGATCAGATTTGCATATTAATAATAATTTTGAAACAAGAAGCGTTTCCAGTCTCCAAGCAATGCGAGATTCCAGGGGTTCTCGGCGCTTACTCAGCATTCATGTTGCCTCTGGGAATGAGGCACAGCAGAGACTGCAATGTCTTTAGAATACGTGGCTTATTTAGAAGAAGAAGAAGAGTTTGGATTTGATATCCCGCCTTTCACTCCCTTTAAGGAGTCTCAAAGCAGTTCACATTCTCCTTTCCCTTCCTCCCCCACAACAAACACTCTGTGAGGTGAGTGGGGCTGAGGAGAGACTTCAGAGAAGTGTGACTGGCCCAAGGTCACCCAGCAGCTGCAGGTGGAGGAGCGGAGACGCGAACCCGGTTCCCCAGATTACGAGACTACCGCTCTTAACCACTACACCACACTGGCTCTCACATATATACAATCTGAAGATGAAACATTGGTGGGCCTACCTGTCATGGATGCTTTAGCTGAGATTCCGGCATCGCAGGGGGTTGGAATAGATGACACTCAGGGGTCCCTTTCAACTCTTAAGATTCTATTATTCTATGAAGTGAAGTTACAGGGAACCAGGCAGAGGGCCTTCTCGGTGGTGGCGCCTGCCCTGTGGAATGCCTTCCCATCAGATGTCCAGGAAATAGACAATTATCTGAAGGCAGCCCTGTTTAGGGAAGTTTTTAATGTTTGATGTTTTACTGTGTTTGCTGTTTTCATACCATACCAGTTGTGTCTCGCACAGAGCCCCTTATCTTTGTTCTCTTCAATGGCCCATCACCCAGGCAATCACCACACTAGAAAGCTAGCCTGCCTTATATTTTAACCTCACACACAGCCTGCCTCCTCCCCGCTAAACTCATGACGATACTTTATTTTAGACTACGCTTGTGTGTTTTTCATAGCAGCATCTCAGAAGGGCTCTAAAATAGAATTTATCATCAAAAATAAGAATGTGGGTTTTGTTTTGATATAACATCTGCTTCCTGGGGCACCTGCAGGAAGTCTGCAATCAAATTTCCAGAAGGAAATGAAACACAGTCCTAGTTAGAAGTGCTCCCCAAATCTTGCCCATTATTCCCCCGCCCCCCCAAAAAAATCACCTGACCATAATACAGAAGGGTCATTCTATTTTGTTCATCACCTTCGTCATAGGCCTTTTTTAAGGAATGTCCTGCTGAGATAATCAGGACGATAATTGGATTTAGGCTACGATTTATTCCTACCAGCCACAGGGCCAAAGATGGAGATGGACATATACATCGAATTCAGCCTGAATCTCCATTTCTCATTTTTTCTACCTTTAAAATTCAGTTCTCCAGATTTCCACACCAGATTGGAGGGGGAAAGTCCTCGTGAAACTTCAGCATTGTAATGAGAATTTCTCCTAATATACACCCCCAGAATAACTCTTAGGAACACACAAAAACACCACTAGACTGTTAATAGCACTTTTAATTATCCAGGTGAAAGGCTAGACATTCAAGGGAAGGCAGGCAGGCAAGGAAAAGACAACGATCTCTCCTTACACGTAGGAGGAAATGAAAAGCATTTCTCATTTAGCAGGAACTTCCCGAAACATTGGTTCTTCCTAGAATGTGCTGGACGACTTGCACTAAAAGCTTTTCCAGGCCATTAACTTTCTCCTTGTCAGATCAGATGCAGAAACTTTGCCAGAAAAGGAGGGGGGAGAGAGATAGAGAAAAGCTGGCACACCTTTCTGTGGGAGTAGGGGACAGGATCCGGCCGGCGGGGCCTGCCCACCTGTCAATCACCCGGCACCAAAACAACTGCAGGTGACCCAGATGATCGGAAGCCAAACCCCGAAAATGCACAGCCCACAAACTTCTTTGCAATGGTGGGGGGGCCTTCCAAAAAAAATATTAAAATACTGTAATACATCAAGCATTAAAAGCTTCCCTAAAGAGGGCTGCCTTCAGATGTCTTCTAAAAGCCTGGTAGTTGTTTTTCTCTTTGACATCTGGCGGGAGGGCGTTCCACAGGGTGGGTGCCACCACCGAGAAGGCCCTCTGCGTGGTTCCTTGTAATGAAGGGGAAAGGGTGGAGGCCAGTGGCAAAGCAGCGCAGCTTTCCCGCTTCGCCCGACAGCTCGGGGTAGGTGGGGGTTGTGGGTAGGCGGTGCGCTGAATGTCACCCGCCTAGGAGATGACACCAGCGGCGGTCTGCACCCACCTTGCTCCACCACTGCTTCTGCCCCACAACAGAGGGGAACAGTCAAGAAAGTGGTGTCGCCGTCGCCTCTAAGTTTCTGCCACCTGAGCCAGTTGCCTCCATCTGCCCAACGGTTCCTCCGGTCATAGCTGCCAACGTTTCCCTTTTTTAAAGGGAAATTCCCTTATTCTGAATAGGATTCCTCGCAAGAAAAGGGAAAAGTTACCGTATTTTTCGCTCTATAGGATGCATTTTTTCCCCTCCAAAAATTAAGGGGAAATGCGTGTGCGTCCTATGGAGCGAATGCAGACTCCTTGGTGCGCACCGACCCCTCTCGCTCTCCAGGCTTCTGGGATAGCCGCCGCTGGGAGAGCAAGACTCTCTTGGCTTCAGCAAAAGGAACCTGAAGCCTGTGGAGCGCAGCGGGAACATGCGCTGCGCTCCGAAGGCTTCAGGGATCTTTGAGGCTGGCAGTTCCCCCCACCGCCTTCCCGCTGCCCTCCGAGCTTGTGGGGCTGGTGGTGGTGGGATCTCTGGAGGCTTCTGGTCGCCTTGACTGAAGGTGACTGAACGCACCTTGAACACATTGAACACACCTTGTCTTAGAGGGGGAGAACAAGAGAAAAAGAATTCTCCCCCTCTCTGCGCAGCACCCCTTCAGCAAAGCGGCAGGAGAAATGGACGGGGCTCTGTTTCTCCTGCTACTTCGCTGAAGGGGCGCTGAGGGGGAGAATTTTTTTTCTTGTTCTCTCCCTCTAAAACAAGGTGCGTCCTATGGTCGGGCGCGTCCTATAGAGCGAAAAATACGGTAACAGCTATGGCTCCGGTCCTGGGACCCGGCGTTGATCAGCTGATGCAGCAACCGCAGAAAGACCCTTTAAGCATTCGGACAAGATTCCCACACCTTGCCGCCAAACAGCTTTGAGATATTTTGTGGACAGGAAGAACGGTCAATGCATTTTATTCCAGACTCAGCTTTGTTGAATCTTTGGGAGAATTTCTGATAAAACAGGGCTGAGCAGGCGAGATTTCTCGCCGGTGTGGGTGGGCGACCTTCCAAAGGCTGGATTGTCCCAGATCAAAAAGTACAGCGCACCGAACTGCAAACCTGACCAAGCAACAGGCAATGTTCCAGCAACATGCACGGTTGGGAGATTCCTCAAACCCCCCCCCCACATCTCTGGATCCGGCGAAGGAAAGGCCACTATCTCTGCTCAAGGACACCATCCGACGCAAGAAAAGGAGCTCAGGGAAAGGGCAGGATGTTGGGGTTTTTAAAAAAAATAAATTTATTTATTTGCTTTTTCAGATTAAAATTTTACAGGCACATAGAAACAAGATTCTAAAGGATCTCCTGGACTTCTTTCCTCCCCTTTGTAATAATAATAATAATAATTTATTATTTATACCCCGCCCATCTGGCTGGGTTTCCCCAGCCACTCTGGGCAGCTCCCAACAGAATAATAATAATAATAATAATAATAATAATAATAATAATGCGACAAAATATCAACCATTAAAAACTGGCGGGGAGGAAGCAGGCTGTGTGTGAAGTTAAAATATAAGCCAGGCTAGCTTTCCGGCGAAGTGATTGCCTGGGTGATGGGCCATTGAAGAGAACAAAGATAAGGGGCTCCGTGCAAGACGGCCACTGGGTATGGTTAGGCTAATAATAATAATAATAACAATCTTTATATGCCACCCATCTGACTGGGTTACCCCAGCCACTCTGGGAAGCTTCCAACAAAGGAAAACAGCAAACACAGTAAAACATCAAGCATTAAAAACTTCAGATGTCTTCTAAAAGTCAGATAGTTGTTTATTTCCTTGACATCTGATGGCAGGGCGTTCCACAGGGCGGGAGTCACCACTGAGAAGGTCCTCTGCCTGGTTGTGAACTGCTGTGGGATCTTTGGGTTTAGGGCCGTATGCAAACTTAATAATAAAAAGAACAGAAGGGGGTGTTTAGGATATTATTGCTTACCCTTTGTAACACTTGGTATTAAACATGCCAATATCTGGTGCATGGATAGGAATCTGTCATTTTAAAAATCCGCTACTGCATTTATCTCCCACCTCCTCTCCCAAGGAAGCTCGAGGCCACGATTCCCCACTGTAGCCTTACGACAACCCTGTGAGGTAGGTTAGGCTGAGACAGGGACTGGACCCAGGTCACCCAGCGAGCCCCATGGCCAAGTAAGGATTGGAAGCCTCGTTTTCTCGGTTCTAAAATCCAGCACTGCAACCACTGCACTGCACCACACTGCCACTGCACTCAGGGAACGAGTTTGCTGTGGGAAGGTGCCAGTGGTCACAGGTGTTTCAGAGGAGAGGTCCAAAGGATTGACTAATTTCCCAAGAAAGCCTTAACTGCTGTTATAAATGAGAGTTTTGCAGAGCTGCTTGTTTTGCCTCCTTGTGGCTAATTGTCGGTAACGATGATGGAAGGGAGCCTCACAGTGTATAAAGTGAATTTCACAACAGATGGGATGGGATTGAGCTCACCTCCAGAGCTTGTCAGGACCAGTGCCAGATTTATGTATAAGCTAAGCAAGCTATAGTTTAGGGCCCCACTCTCTTGGGGGGGGGGTCCCAAAAAAATTAAAGGAAAAAAACTGGATGTACACTTCCAAAATATAAGATAAAAAACAAATAAAATAAAAGCTACATACAGCAACAGTGTTTTGTGTTGTGTAGGCTCCTGTGATGTAAGCAATGGGCCCCACCTCCTAGCCTGCTCCCTAAAATATCACCAGTTTGCTCATTTCTATATATAGGGTGCCTACATTCTGCTATTTTTAATTATTAGTAGTTTGCATCATATATTTACACCAATTATTATTTCATTTTATAGCAAGTGTCTAGAGATTAGATTGTGAGTCTTTGTAAACTGTGTTTCTAAAGGAACTTTTGTTATTGCCAAACGCCAATGTGTTTGCATTATTAAGTTTGTTATGAATAAAAAATCATTTTAAGTTAGAGCTTAATGTACTTCTTCTTAACTGTATTTCTTCTTAACTGTATTTCAGTTCGACAATTACTTTGATTAAATGCATATTTTGTTATGTGCAAATGGCTTGAGATACCTATTAGGTCCATAAATGACCATCTAGCATATATTCAACACAAAAAACAGTGACAATTTGTTGTGGACAAGGGACAGCTGGACATATCAAGGGCCCCATTACCTTCAGTAGCTTAGGGCCTCATCAAAACTAAATCTGGCCCTGGTCAGGACTCAGCTGTGGAATACAGCTGGAGGAAACCACTTTTGAGTGTTTCCTAGAAGCAAGTTACAGATAGGTAGCCGTGTTGGTCTGCCATAGTCAAAACAAAACAAATTCCTTCCAGTAGCACCTTAAAGACCAACTAAGTCAGTTCTTGGTATGAGCTTTCGTGTGTATCTGAAGAAGTGTGCATGCACACGAAAGCTCATACCAAGAACTGACTTAGTTGGTCTTTAAGGTGCTACTGGAAGGAATTTGTCCTAGTGTTACAGGAAAAATCCGAGGGCTCCCTTGGACAAAACAAAGACACCAACCAGGATAACTTGGAGCAAAACAGCAGCCTGTAGGCTTGGCCTTTATTGAACTGTTGCAACAGGGTATTCCCCTCACGTGCAGGAGAGAGGAAAGACCCAGAAGAATAGTGTGCAAGGTCTTATAAAAACTTTTGAATTTCCCCTCCTCTAGGTCTAGCCCACCCCCAGAAACATCATGCATACATTACAGGAAGGAGGGGCTGAGGGAGGAGTTGGTGGTAACCTGAGTGTCTTGTCACCTGGCTGGTTCCTCCCTTGCCCCCTCCCCCTGAGTCACTTCCAGGAACTTCCAGTGAGACAAAGGGGAGTTGGCAGTTTCCTGCCCCCTGAGGGAAGATCTGATCAGTGTCCTTTGTTTCAGTCCATGTTGAATCCACTCCCATATGCAAGTTCTTTGTGATCTTGATTGTCTTCTGTCTGGGATCATCAGGGTTGGCATGGGCAGGGCTCCTGTTTATGTGCTGAGACAGTGAAGGGATTTTGGCTGACCAGGACTAAGTCACCCCCCTTTGTTAGTTCTTGTTATATGGAGTAAAATAAAAAATGGAACAGTGCAAATCCAATGTATGGTTGACTTTCTATGAATTTATAACAGAAATGTGGCGTTATGAATTTATAACAGAAATGTGGCGTATGTAGTGTGTGAGTGTGAAGTTTATACAAACAGAATGATTGGGGTGGGGGGGTTCCTGCTACACTAGAAGCAAGCGCTGGAAGCATTTTGCGAAATAAATAACACAAAGGAATTAGGCAAGAGGTCTCCTGAGCATATGCAGGTTCCAGAGAGGGAGAAGCCATGTTAAGTCAAGCAGCAAGGGGGGGGGGGCACAATAAAAGAGTTTTGTGGCAGGCACATACCAAATTCAGGTAGGGAGAAGCAAAGCAAAGAAAAAGAAGGGGCAAATCATTGAAATCAGAAAGACTGCAAATAATCTTAGTGAGGTGGAACCAGTGCTTTTTTCCCCTGGGGGGACGCAGGGGGCATGCATACCCCTAAACATTTTGTGGATCTAAATTTGGCCTTATTATGGGGCAGTATTTCAATAGGAGTAGGAAAATGAGAGTACCCCTAAACATTTTTTTAAGGAAAACAAGCACTGGGTGGAACCTGCCCTTTGCAAACTCTCCCCCTTTGCATGTCTTTATGCAACACCTTCAGCAGCCCTTTTAAATGGATTCGAAATTGTTTTTAGCTCTGACATTGCTGTCAATTCCACACGGAGCTGTTTTTAATTGTTTTGCCTCTGTGGAATTGCTTTCACTGTGGTTTTTAATTGTTTTTCTTGCTGATGTTTTCCCCGCATTAGGATGCAAGCCTAGCCCCGCTTACCTGGGAGTAAGACCCATTGGATTCAGCAGGGCTTACTTCCGAGTAGATGTGGTTAGTTTAAATGCATGCCAAAAATGAGGTCCTGGGTCATAGGGGAGAGGCTCTTGTCCATAGCGGTCAACGTTTTCCTTTTTTAAAGGGAAATTCTGTTATTCCAAATAGGATTCCTCGCCAGAAAAGGGAAAAGTTGACAGCTATGCTCTTGTCTTCCCACCCAGAAAAATGCTGAATCAATCCTAAATTTTGGTTTTTCTAGAAAGTGGGTCATGGCGGTTTTGGGAGTGTCACATTTGGGAGACGATGGAGGCTTGTTGCGCCAGGGATTTGCCCAATCCTGCTTCTCCTGACTGACTTAAACGGGGCCTACTCATGAGTCGGTGGGCTCACGAGCCCCCCATCTTCTCCCTAGTTATTTGGAAGCAAAACCCTTCTGGGCAATGGGGCTGGCAGACCTAACCCTTGAATCCGGTGGGGTATACTAGGACTTCCCCAGCTGGTCCGGAATGCAGACTCCGGCGCTGGCCTAGAAACACATTCTGCACATGCTCAGAGGCGCTCCCACCAGCTCACAACCCATTTGCAGCTGGGCGCAGGGAGCTGGGATGTGTGCAGGGCCAGATTTAGGTTTGATGAGGCCCTCAGCTCAATGGGGCCCTTTATACATCCAGCTGTCCTTTGTCCACAACAAACTGTCACTGTTTTGTTATTGTTGAATATATGCTATATGGTAATTTATGGACCTAGCAGGTATTTGCACATGACAAATAGGAGCCTACACAACACAAAACACTGTTGCTGTATGTAGGTTTTATTTTATTTGTTTTTTATCTTATGCTTTGGAAATGTACACCCAGCCCTGTAAACATCTGAAAACGTTTGTAGGTTTGAGTTGAAATGTTATGCAATGAGAATATAAGGAACTGATTTACATTTAATGAGGGGAAATACAAAAATAAGAGAGAAGGTAAAAAAAAAGTGGTTACAGAAATGCTAAGAATAAAGTAATTATGTACGGAAGTCAGAAAGAGGTCCATGCTCTGTTAGAGCAATGCTTGAGTTTTTGAACTATGTACGGAAACTGTGATTATGAAAAAATGGAAAATGCAATAAAAATTACTACAGTGGTACCTCGGGTTAAGTACTTAATTCGTCCCGGAGGTCCGTACTTAACCTGAAACTGTTCTTAACCTGAAGCACCACTTTAGCTAATGGGGCCTCCTGCTGCTGCTGCGCCCCCGGAGCCCAATTTCTGTTCTCATCCTGAAGCAAAGTTCTTAACCCGAGGTAATATTTCTGGGTTAGCGGAGTCTGAAGCGTCTGTAACCCGAGGTACCACTGTATTTTTTAAAAAAGGAAATGTACATCCAGTTGCTTTTTTCTTTAAATTTTTAGGGGCCCCCAAAACAGTGCCCCCCCCAAGATACAGCTTGTTTAGCTTATGCGTAAATCATGCGTGCGCCCTGGGGCTTTGCTCCGGCGCCCAACCGGTTCCTCCTCTCTGCTCCGGGCGGGCTGGATCCTGCGGGCGCTTGGGCTCCGCAGGTGCGGAGGGGGCGCGGACCGGCAAGCGGGCGGGTGGTGGGCGCGGCCGGCGGGCAGGAGGCGGCGCCGGAGGCGGTATAAAGAGGCGGCCGCTCCTGCCTCGCTCTGCCTTCGCTCGCCCGGCTTCTCCATCGCCCTTCCGTGCGCATCCATCACCGCCGCCGCATCTGGGCGCTCGCTGCCGACAGCCGCCTCTGCTTCCCTCGCGGGTGTTTTGTTCTCCCCCTCGGTATAAGGTGAGTGGGTGGCTGGGTGGGGGGTTATTTTGGGTGGGGGTGGTCCTTTTTCCTTCTCCCCGCTCCAACCTGCTCCCATGGGTGGGGTTTCCTCTCCAGGGTCCCCTTGATACCCGGGGGTGCGTTTTCTTCTCATTCATTCATTCATTCATTCATCTTCCTTTGCGCACCCCAAATCCTTTTTCATCACCCCCCTCTTGCCGCCGCCGCCGCCGCCTTTATTCTGCCTTCCTGCCAGCAAGCATCTCTGTGCGCCTTTGTTAGGGGGCTGGCCTGGCCTTCCCCAAAAGCTTTACGCGTATATATTTATAATTATTTGTGTGTTTGTCGTAAATCGCTTTGACATTACCTGCGCAATTGAGATGCACAAGTATTTTATATGTAGACTTGTACATCTTTTTTTTAAAAAAACCCATAATTTTTATTGAGTTTTCCATTTTTCATTACACAAATCCATAACCTAAAACATTGTTCAAAGCATCGACCGCCTTCCCTTCCTCTTTCTGACTCCCCAACATCTTTTACAAATTCTTCGCATTTCTATAGCCACTTTTTTACCTTGTATCTTCTTTTGATACTTGCGCATCTCAGTGGCACAGAAAATATCAAAGCAATTTGCAGCGCGCACACAAACAATAATCACACACATAATAATAATGATAATTAATAATTTGTATTTATGCCACCCATCTGACGGGTTGCCTCAGCCACCCTGGGCTGCTCCCATCAAAGTAATAAAAGCAGTGAAATATCAACCATTAGAGATTTCCTTGAGCAGGGCTGCCTACATAAATACCACATAGAACTGTAAAGTTATTTATTTTTATATGCAACTTTTTTCGCTCCACGGGGCTCAAGGGGGTGTTCTTGGCTCTCCCCTCCCTCCTCATTTAATCCCCACAACAACCAGGTGAGGGAAGCTGGGCTGAGAGAAGAAAAGGACTGGCCCAAGGTCACCCTTCGTGGCCAAAGTGGGGAATTCGAACCTGGGTCTCCCAGGTCCTAGTCCAGGAGTCAGCAACCTTTTTCAGCTGTAGGCCAGTCCACCATCCTTCAGACTATGTCGTGTGCCGGACTATATTTGGAAAAAAAATAAAAAATGAACGGATTTTAAATAAAAGCACACATTCTAACTCATATAAAAACATGCTGATTCCTGGACCGTCTGCAGGCCAGATTTAGAAGACAATTGGGCCGGATTCAGCTCCCAGGCCTTAGTTTGCCTACCCCTGTCCTAGTGTGATACACTAACCCAGAGGTTTTCAACCTTTTTGAGTCCACGGCTCCCTTGGCCAACTGCGTTCTTTCTGTGGCAGCCCTGTGGGGCTCAGGAACCCAGTTAGGTCCCCGCTTTCCTGCAGAGCTGGCAGCCCCTCACCCCTTTTCGAACACCCTCTCTTGTGGGGGGTTCCCTCAGGCTCCTCTCCTCTTCCCTCTCCTTGGGAGTCCTCTGGGTATCTGCTGCGGCCACCCCTGTTCTCTGAGCTGCCCCCTCCCTGCCCCAAAGAGAGGCCCCCCCTCACACTGCCCCACAGGGCACTGGGACTTGTCCATCCATTCCCAAAACCAGGGCCTGGCAGACTGGCTGGCTGGGCTTTCTTCGCCCACTTGCTTGCTTGCTCCAAGGCCGCCTCAGCTCCTGGCACCCAGCACCCCCTGGCCAGCGCCAGAGCCGGCATTCACCTATGGGGCTTGTAGCCAGGGCTGCTGCAACAAACAGCTGTGCAAGCCTTTGGGAGGCAAAGATGCGGGAGGCCATCAGAGGAGGGAGAGAGGGAAGGAAAGAGGCACAGAGGGCAGTGTTGCCCATGGCATCCCGACCAGTTGAAAACCACTGCTCTAACCGCTACACTGCACTGCTTATAGCTATCACCATTTTTCTTCTCTTCTGCATATAAGGCTGCTGGGGGCAGGGCAGGCTTTCTCCCTGAGCAAGCAGAAAATTTGGTGTTCCAAGCTTTTGGTAGGCACCCATATAAATATAGGTATTATTATTATTATTATTATTATTATTGGTCAACTTGGCGCCCTGTGTGGCCAGCACTGCTGGGGCATAAGCTCAGTTCTCTAGGACAGGGATGGCAAACCAGGGGTTCTTCAGATATTGCGAGGCCCCTGCCCCCCCGTCCACTCTGGCCCTCATTTCGGACCACTGACCAACCTGCTGGTTGGGGTCAGAAGAGCTGCAATCCAAAACATTTGGCAGCTACCAGATTGAGCTGCAGATTTTGCTCTAGATAGGGTTATTGTTTTTGCAGGACGGGAGTGTGTGTGTGTGTGTGTGTGTGTGTGTGTGTGTGTGTTATTCAATTCCCATTTAAAGGCAACCTTACCTAACTGTTGTTTTCCGAAACAATCCCTGAACCAAATCGCGCTCATCCTTTGGCGCTTGCATCTCTCCAAGTTTTGGCACTTGCCTCTCTCCCTTTTTCCAAATCTGTTACTTTTTTTTAAAAAAAGCAATTGATTCTAACTTTTGTTCCTTGCAAATTACCATCTGCAACCCTGGGGGAGAGGGGGGTGACCCAAAAGTTCTCTCCTTGGCTAAAAAGAAAAGCTACAGTTCTACCTAACTCGGAAAGCTTGCCAGTTAATTTTATTTTCCGTCTTGCCAATGGAAAGAGGCTTAGCAAAGCTTGCTGGGGCCTGTTTTACACCTCTTTTCATTGGGACTCATTGCAGATTATGGCCTGGTTTGGTGGAGATCTGTAAGATCTTGTTGCCTTCCTCCCTGGTGTGTTAAAGCGTGGCTAGCACAGGTGTGTGTCGGTCTTGCAAAAAGAGGATTCCCTTCCGCAAGGGCGATTGCGATGCTTCTTGCTGTTACATGTCCTCTCGTTGCAAAGTTCACCTAAACGGTTTTTATCTGGGTGCTGCTTTGCATCGGTGGACTTGAAGATGGCTCTTGTTTTTTTCCGGTGCTTCTGCAATTATTGGGTGCCAGTCTAAACCGGTTCTGTCTTTGAGGATTGCTGGACTCCGGTGAGCTGTGAATTAGAAGCTGTTGGCGTCTAATGCAAATCTGAGGTGTGGCAAGGCCAGATAAGGGTTTAGCGTTGGCAGGCTGGCATCTTAGAAGTTGGCCGCTCTCTGGCATCCTTCTATAATCCTGACAACCTCAACCTGAGCTGTTGCCCCAGTTTCTCAGACAGCTTTTCCTCTGTTCTTCTTTTTCGCAGGATAAATAGTATGATTATTAGGTGTCGTCTTTCAAACCGTCTTTCTATGGAAAGTAAAGGGACTCAGACTGTGGTGGTCTTGAGCAACTTCGACGAACGGGACACCTTTAGAGAATCCTGATCGACCTGCCGGCATCCTGAAATACTTGAATAAGGTGAGGACGGCTTCTCAGGTTCAAGCTACGACTTTGAGAACAACTATGGCGTAAAATCACAGCTCTCTCTGTGTTGCAACAGTACACAAGTGCGGGCAAATAGGGTGCTGGGTGCAATACTGCTCTTCCGAAACATTTGAGTTTTTGAATAAGCTTTAAGTTTCTAGTCCTGTTTGGTTGTAAAGATACGCTTGGTAATACATGGAAGAAATCTCAAAAATGGTAGAGGGCCTGCATTAATGAAACTTCTGGGGGATACTTGGTACAGTGGTACTTGAGGTTACAGATGCTTCAGGTCACAGACCCCGCTATCCCAGAAATAATACCTCGGGTTAAGAACTTTGCTTCAGGATGAGAAGAGAAATTGCACGGCGGCAGCGGGAGGCCCCATTAGCTAAAGTGGTACCTCAGGTTAAGAACAGTTTCAGGTTAAGAACGGACTTCCAGAATGAATTAAGTTCTTAACCTGAGGTACCACTGTATATCTTGTTGCTCGCTCTGAATACCAGGAGAAAAATCATGCAGAGAGGAAAAACTTTGAATCCTCTCTATCTGGGACTTGCCAAACTGACAATTCAGAAGTCTATGTATTCTGCTGTGCAGTTCTAGGTATATTAACTTCCTGCCCACCTAGCATAGCAGTTCGAAAGCACGTCAAAGTGCAAGTAGATAAATAGGTACTACTCTGGCGGGAAGGTAAACGGTGTTTCAGTGCGCTGCTCTGGTTCGCCAGAAGCGGCTTAGTTATGCTGGCCACATGACCCGGAAGCTGTACGCCGGCTCCCTGAGCCAATAAAGCGAGATGAGTGCCGCAACCCCAGAGTCGGCCACGACTGGACCTAATGGTCAGGGGTCCCTTTACCTTTAGGTATATTAACTGCATTTATATCTGACCACGTTGGTTCTCAATCTATTGCACAAGTTGCAGAAACTGGTTTTGGTTCCTGAGAATTCTGAAAACAGCATTCCTGCTTTGATTTTTAACAATGGAGTGGGCAATTGAGACCCCCTGGGATGCAAATGTAGGTCTGAAAATGTACAGACAGCACCTGTTTTAATCTAGCTGGCTTCTAGCTCAGCTTCTGGAGATTTTCAGTTGGTGTGGGATGGGATTTAATTGTCCCAGAAGGGCTCTCATTGCCCTAGATAACCCCACTTCTCTTCCCAAGTAGCAGAATAACTTAAGGAAACATTTGCTTGCTCTTTCCATAATGTGTACAGGATGAAAGGAAAATCCATTCAGTTATTCCTTGGCATATGATTAGCTTGGTGTAGCTAATCTGTTTACACCTTGCTTGCTTGCAAACCATGTTGGGGTTTTTTGCCCTCAAAATTTCACCATAATGATACAATCTCTGGCTCTGATCATTAAGCCAGTTTTATTCCAGCCAATTCTGCCAGGCCAACTTATCTCGGCCTCTCAGCAAAACACTGGCACATTTGCAAATTGACATAGCCGCCTCTCAAGTACTTAACAAGCAGTAACTCCCAAAAATCTTGTTTGCAGTCACTGATGGGTTTGACCATCCCTGCAAGAATATGTGCTGCAGAAACAGTTGTAAGAAAATAAATATTTGGGGAGTCATCAGAGTACCCGTTGCAGAAGTTGCGTTTTCCCCCTAAACTTGGGCTTCCTGTTCCTCTCTGAATGTATTAATTTGCTTCCACCAAACATACATTTTTTTTAAAAAATCCATGGTGTGGGGATACCTCATCACAGAGCAGCCTTTGCCTCTGTGTGTTTGGAACTACAACTCCCATCACCCTCAGCAAGTACGATGCATGGAGATGAAGCTGTCTGGGCTGATGGGAGTGATAATCCAAAACATTTGGATGGCACCAGGTTCCCAAGTGCTTTTGGAGAGTTTATTTCAAGATAGTCAGAATAGTGGGCTTTTATTTTAAAATCACGCACTTGCGCTGCATCATGGGATAGGGAGAACGCTGGAGCCCTAAGGCACCATTATTGTGCCATAAAGGTGCCAAGGGCAAATCTCTATGTTCTAATTCACCTGCCTCCGTGATAATGAGCCCTCATCATTCCAGAATATTGCAGATGCACTTTTGAGCTCAATTCTTACTTTCAGGGGTGGGGGTGTTCCTGGTTGCCCCACCCATGCAATACCAGAGTGAGAGTTGTAAAACTATATATTCCATTCTGTATTGCACCAGTCGGGTGATATAGAAAGACAGGGAAAAAGAAAGTGGAGGGGGTGAACTGACTCCGGTTTGCCGTGGGGGAAGGCTGTTCTGTGATTTCCTTAATGGCCAAAATCTGGGGAGGGTATCTGAAATATACTCGGGAGTCGAAAGTGGATGGCGCTGTGGGTTAAACCACAGAGCCTAGGCCTTGCCGATCTGAAGGTTGGCGGTTCGAATCCCCGCGACGGGGTGAGCTCCCGTTGCTCAGTCCCTGCTCCTGCCAACCTAGCAGTTCAAAAGCACGTCAAAAGTGCAAGTAGATAAATAGGTACTGCTCCGGCAGGAAGATTAACGGCATTTCCGTGTGCTGCTCTGGTTCGCCAGAAGCAGCTTAGTCATGCTGGCCACATGACCCGGAAGCTGTACGCCGGCTTCCTTGGCCAATAAAGCGAGATGAACGCCACAACCCCAGAGTTGGTCACGACTGGACCTAATGGTCAGGGGTCCCTTTACCTTTACCTTTTTTTCAGCTCATAGTGGTGAGGAGGAATGGAAGTTCCCCCAGAATGTCTGCTTTATATACATTATTTACACAATGGCCCCACGTGATTGGCTAATTCTGGGATTCACCTGTAGGCCAATCAGGTTGCGGATTCACTTCCACCTGGAGCTGGATTGGGTGCCTCCTGTGGACCAATCAGGCTGCTGCATTCGTAATCCTATTGTTCTAGGACCAATCAGGCTGTTGCATTTTGGATCCTATTCAACTCAGTACATAACAGTATCCTTGTTGAGATCGATGGCCTCATAACTTTATGGGGGCCACATGCCAGCAGCAGAGTGGGGAAGCAGAAGTTGTGATGATGGACGTAACAACAAGGCTGCGTTTCAGCCGAGCGAAAGCAGTTGAAATGGGAGCAGAGGGAGGGTTGGTGAGGGTTGCAGCCTGAGATTCCTAGATAAAGGATAATAAAGGATAAATTGCATCCACTCCCAGGCTCTCCAGTTAGTCTGCTCAGTGAGAAAGCTGTAAAATGACATGGGTGGGCTGTCCCTGCTTCCCACACGCAATGTGTGATTCAGCCGGGTTCCGGTTATCGCTGACTCAGTCCAGGCAGTAAATAGAAAAGGGAACTTCGGCAAAGGTCATTGCAGTAGAGTCCGTCTTCTTGCTAGCAACCAGGCTGCTGTTGCAGCATTTTGAGGCAACATTCGGGTGCGGCTGCTTTGACCTGGAGATATGACTGGAGTCATATCTCTATTATCTGGAGATGGCTTCTACTTATCAGATTTTCAGACCTGTGAATCAAAGGTCAGCAGGCCAAAGTTCCTTGCCTGAGTGCCTTTTTTTATTCTTCTTTTTGCATATGTCTCAGATGCATCATCTTCACCCACCAGGTTTAGGATGGCAGTTGGCTTGGATGCAAACCAAATTGTCCCTGGGGGTTTTTTTGTGTTGAATATGTGCTGTATGGTAATTTATGGACCTGATAGGTATCTAAAGCCATTTGCACATAACAAAGTATGTATTTTATCAAAGTAATTGATACAGAAATGAGCAAACCAGTGATGTTTTAGGGAGCACGAAACACTCTTGCTGTATGTAGGTTTTATTGTTTTTTATCTTATATTTTGGAAATGTACATCCAGTTTTTTTCCTTTAAAGTTTTTTTGGGGCCCCCAAGAGAGTGGGGCCCTAAGCTATAGCTTGTTTAGCTTATATGTAAATCTGGCACTGAAGGAGCGTCTCCACCCCCATCGTTCTTCCCAGACACTGAGGTCCAGCTCCGAGGACCTTCTGGCGGTTCCCTCACTGCGAGAAGCCAAGTTACAGGGAACCAGGCAGAGGGCCTTCTCGGTGGTGGCACCCACCCTGTAGAACGCCCTCCCATCAGATGTCAAGGAGATAAACAACTACCAGACTTTTAGAAGACATCTGAAGGCAGCCCTAGAGCACTGTATTTTAATTTTTTTGGGGATTATTATCATTATTATTATTATTGCACTGTACTGACTCCATCGCTCTAGAGGTTGCAATGCTTTCAAATACCAGTTGTTGAGCTATTCTGGATTAGATTAGAAACAGTAGTTGAGATTTCTTAAGGAAATTTGCCAAAAAAACCCAACACTTCGGATATGGGTTTCCCCAGACACTTTAACCGATTATAGAAAATTCCGCCCGGACACTGTTTTTGATGGAAGAATCCTGGATATGTCCGTACGTCTGGCAGCCCTAGTTCTGTTATTGTGGAGGAGACAGGAAGTTTTTGCCTGTGTTCTAGATTAATTGCAGATTGTTGTGTTGCTCAGTCTTGACAAACAGTGATTAAAATTAACTGTGCCTTGATCGAAACTTCGAACCGTCATTTAGGAAGGTGGCTTTTCAGAAAGCGTAATGAAGATGAACCACAGTTTAGGGAGTGGACAGCATGCTGAACTCTTAACCTAAATAGGAAGCCTTGAATCTTATTGTGTATCAGACAAGGCGAGGATCAGGAATAGGCTATAGCCTATAGCGAGTGAGCACAGGCAGCAGCTAAGCTGGTTCTGTTATCTCCAAATCAGCCGAGACAGCAGGATTTCCCAAACTTGGGTCTTGAGCTGTTTTTGGACTACAACTCCCCTCCTCCCTGACCACTGGTCCTGCTAGCTAGGGATGATGGGAGTTGTAGTCCAAAAACAATGGGAGTTTGCTGCCCTGACTTTTAGAAGTCATATGAAGGCAGCCCTGTTTAGGGAAGTTTTTAAAGTTTGATGTTTTGTCACTTTATTATTAGTATTGTTGTTATTATTATTATTATTATTCTGTTGGGAGCCGCCCAGAGTGCCTGGGGAAACGCAGCCAGATGGGTGGGGTATAAATAAATAATAATAATAATAAATTTTTATTTATACCCCACCCTTCCTGGCCCAAAAACTGGGCTCAGGGCGGCTAACAACAAATTTAAAAAACTTAATTATAAAAGCAGCATAAAATACAGTATAAAAATATGAATAACAATAAAATTCAAAAATCAATTTAGGGGAAATAAACATTAGATAATCCTCAGGGCTAGCTGGCTGAATTGTTCCTACTTGGGCCAGCGAGGAGGCCAGGGGAGAATTAGCTGTGGGGTCTCAGAGCGGCTGAATTCAAATTAAAGGCCAGGCGGAATAGCTCTGTCTTACAGGCCTGAGGGAAGGAGGTGAAATCCTGCAGGGCTCTGGTCTCCTGGGACAGAGCATTCCACCAGGTTGGAGCCATCACTGAAAAGGCCCTGGCCTTGGTGGAGGATAGTCTGACTTCCTTAGGCCCTGGGACCTTATTATTATTATTATTATTTATTATTTATTCCATGTTTTGCACCTGGATTTTAAGGGTGTCTTCTCTTCTCCCCAGACAGGGGCAGAGTTCATTGGTCTTGTCCACTTCCTACATCGGCACCCAGCAGCGACCCTCGCTGCTTCCTTCATCTCCTCCAAAAAAACCAGGCGTGAGGCTGGTTTAAAATGGTTGGATTCAAGCCCACCGACGTCCCTCCGACGGCTGCTGTCAAGTTCGTTGGAGCCGGGACGGCTGCCTGCATTGCAGACCTGATCACCTTCCCCCTGGACACGGCTAAAGTCCGGCTGCAGGTGAGCCCCAGCAGATGCCACACCCAGAGGTCGTTGTTCCATGTCTTTTCCAACTATTCCTTTGTGGGCAGGGAGCAGCTCCCAAAAGTTAGGTTCAGGCAACCTGAATTAACGGTGCCCACTGTCCGCTTAGGAACAGCTGATATGGAATTTCTGCAAAACCCGTTATCGGTGAGATCAGTGTCATGTATGTAAAACTGGTGGGAACCAGCATAAGAGGAACTTCTTGTTGTTTAGTCGTTTAGTCGTGTCCGACTCTTTGTGACCCCATGGACCAGAGCACACCAGGCACTTCTGTCTTCCACTGCCTCCCGCAGTTTGGTCAAACACTGTCCAACCATCTCGTCCTCTGCCGTCCCCTTCTCCTTGTGCCCTCCATCTTTCCCAGCATCAGGGTCTTTTCCAGGGAGTCTTCTCTTCTCATGAGGTGGCCAAAGTCTTGGAGCCTCAGCTTCAGGATCTGTCCTTCCAGTGAGCACTCAGGGCTGATTTCCTTCAGAATGGAGAGGTTTGATCTTCTTGCAGTCCATGGGACTCTCAAGAGTCTCCTCCAGCACCATAATTCAAAAGCATCAATTCTTTGGCAATCAGCCTTCTTTGTGGTCCAGCTCTCACTTCCATACATCACTACTGGGAAAACCAGAGCTTTAACTATACGGACCTTTGTCGGCAAGGTGATGTCTCTGATTTTTAAGATGCTGTCTAGGTTAAGAGGAACTTAGCACTCTGTTAAAAGTGAAAAACATATCCACATAGGTACAAGGAGGGCTCTGCACGTATAGTAAAAAATATATGGGTTGAGGAAATGTTTTCAAGGACCACAGTTGGATGGAGAGATGGGGCATGGGTGGTGGAAGGGTGTTGGCCAGAGGATGAATACCTAAGATGGCAGATATATTATTCCAATATTTTTTTTAAAATAATATTTATTAAGAGTTTAAAGGTTACAAAAAAAAAGAATTAAACAAATCAATATAATACAATACAAAAACAAAAACAAAAACACTACATAGAACATTGAATTAACAAAACAAAACAAGAACAATTAAAAACACTTCCAATATTTCCAAACTTAGCTTTCATTCACTTGTTTCATTGACTTCCTCATGCCTCCCTTTTTGTATTCCACTTCAATTAACTGTTTCAGCAATTCCTTTCCATCTTCCTCTGTTTTCTGCCCTGTAATTAATCTTAACATATTCTAACCTTGTTTTTTTTCCTTTTCATACATTAACATTCTATCTGTACCTAGTTCCTTATAACATTTCTGCCAAAGCCATATAACTTCATTCCACCATTTTTCTAAAGCTCATTAATTTTACAATATTTCTGTAAATAATCTTTAAATTTCTTCCAATCTTATTCCACCGACTCTTCTCCCTAGTCTCGGATTCCGCCAGATATATTATTCCAATAGTGTGTGTCCCAATGGAAGGTCTTGCAGGCTGTCTGGACTCTGTCCTACAATGCACTGCTGAACAAAGCCTGACCAGCTGAGAATTTGGTGTGAGCCTCTGTACTTGAGGCCCCAAGCGACGTTTTCCCTGCACAGCCCAGAACTCCCCTTTCCTTTGCAAAGGAGAAGACCTGATGCAGGCTTGTGCTAGGAAGCCCTTCCAGGGAGTTGTATATAACCCTGCAGGGAAATTGCCTAAGTCAGCCGGCATCTGTCATCCAGAAGTCAAGGTTAGGCAGCAACTTTGGTGTCAGAAGTGGGACGCTCATCGCTGAACACCTACCAAAACATACAGCGTGTGCAAAGTTAGCTGGACTTACGTGCAGGAGATCTTCCTAGCTGGCAAAACACCCTTGTAGGGAAAAGGGAGTGTTTGAAAAAGTCCCCTGTCTTGCTTGTTGAACCTGGGATAAAGTAGCACCAGAATGTTGCTTCTGAGCTCAGGCAGGCAGGCTCTAGTTCACTCTTAAGTTTCTTCATCCTCTCTCTCTCTTCTCTTCTCTTCTCCTCCTGAGCAGATCCAAGGGGAGAACAAGGTGGCTGTGGAAGCCAGGGCGGCGCAGTACAGAGGGGTCTTTGGCACCATGGCGACGATGGTGAAGAACGAGGGGCCCCGGAGCCTCTACAACGGGCTGGTGGCTGGCCTTCAGCGCCAGATGAGCTTTGCCTCTGTCCGCATCGGGCTGTACGATTCGGTGAAGCATTTCTACACCAAGGGCTCCGAGCGTAAGTGGACTTGGGCCTGTCTGGGGCCAAGGATCGTGGAGTTGGGAGGGGGATCCCCAAAGGCCATCAAGTCTAACCCCCTGCAGTGCAGGGACCACAGTTATGGAATCCCTGACGGAAGAACCTAAAGGCCAGCATGGGGGCCTGCCTTCCTAGCCCCAGAGACAGTGGTTCTCAAAGGGTGGGGCAGGAAAGGGTGGCGGGAAGATTCAAGGGCAATCAAAGAAACATCTAAACATTTCAGTGTGGTATAGTGTATAAGCTTCAGAAGGTCTAAATTTCTTGCTAAGGCCTTACAAATCTGTGCTATAAAAATTAAAGGGGGTATGGGAAGTGATTTATCCTTTAAAGCTCAAGGATAATAAATGCAAATCACTGTTGTTATTATTATTGCTATCATTTTCATGTGTATAATAACTGTTTGCTAAAACACAATAAACCGACTTCCAGAACGGATTAACTTTGAGAACCAAGGTACCACTGGACTATAACTTAGTACAGTGGTCCCTTGGTTCTCAAACTTAATCCGTTCTGGAAATCCGTTCCAAAACCAAAGCATTCCAAAACCAAGGCGCGCTTTCCCATAGAAAGTAAGGCAAAACGGATTAATCCATTCCAGACTTTAAAAAACAACCCCTAAAACAGCAGTTTAACATGGATTTTACTATCTAACGAGACCATTGATCCATAAAATGAAAGCAATAAACAATGTACTGCAATCACACAATCAATCAATCAGTAGCTGAACTGGGTTCCGCACAGTCACAAAAATGAAGAGCCGCAAAAACGCAAAATAAATAGCAAAAGCAGACAGACCTCAGCGTAACACTCAAAACAGAAGTGTAACACTCAGAATGGAGCATGTTCGGCTTCCGGAAAAAGGTTGCAATCTGGGACACTTACTTTCGGGTTTGCAGTGTTTGGGTTCCAAGTTGTTTGAGTACCAAGGCATTTGAGAACTAAGGTTCTCAAATTTCCGTAGTATAGATTTTTTTGGGGGGGATATACAACCAGAAACAGTATACCTAAGCCTCTTTTCCAGAGCGCTGGCTATTCTTCTACAGTTCTCCATGACTTTTTGTTGCGAACCGGGATTTCCAACTCTGTGACAAATAGAAAAGATCAGCAAGGCTTCTTTGGGTCAGTAAGAAGTTTGTTTGCCTCCAATTAGACCTAAAATAAATGAGATTACCCGGCCAAAGCAAGCGCACACCTCTCAGTGACTTTGTACATTTATGATACACATGAAAGAGGCTCATTTGTAATTCTATTTTTTGGCAATGAATCCTGTTCTTACGTGGCTGCGTTCTCTGATTTTGGCAGATGCTGGTATCGGCAGCCGACTTCTCGCTGGCTGCACCACCGGGGCGATGGCTGTCGCCGTGGCCCAGCCGACCGATGTGGTCAAAGTGAGATTCCAAGCGCAAGCCCGCATGGAGGGTGGCCGGCGGTACCAAGGGACCCTCGACGCCTACAAGACCATCGCGAGAGAGGAAGGGGTTCGAGGCCTCTGGAAAGGTCAGTAAATTTGGGTTTTGGCAAAGGGGGAATCGACGCTTCCAAAGTCCTTCAAGCCATTATTATTTTGCTTATGGCATTTATATCCCATCTTTTCCTCTAAGTGGCTCAAGGTGGTGTAACACAGTTTGCCTCCTCCCCATATCATCCACACAATGATCCTGTAAGGTTGGCTAAGGCCACCCAGTGAGCTTTGTGGCCGAGTGGGGATTTGAACCCTGATGTCTCCCAGGTCCAAGTCCGGCGCTCTGAGCACTATATCACGGTGGCTCAATTCAGGAGTAGCTAACTCATACCCTGTTACAAAGAGATCTCGCCTTGGTGCTTCTTTTGCTTTTTTTTTTATAAAAAAAAATCTGTTTTACAATTCAAAATATTAAACAACCTTAAAATATCAACGACTTTCCTTGGTTCATTTTGCATAACATGAATGCAAACTATAAACTAAACCATTCAGTTTTCCATTATTAATCCATCAAAACTTACACTGTTGAATTTATCAAATAATTTTTGCTTCCGCTTTGTCTAGGTACCTCCCCTAATATAACCCGGAACGCACTTGTGAATTGCGCTGAGCTGGTGACCTACGACCTGATCAAGGATGCTCTGCTCAAGTACAACCTCATGACAGGTGAGGAGCGATGGACAGGTCCAGGCTGTTGCTTGAAGGAGCTCCTGGATTTTGAGATGCATGGAGGGTCCACCTCTTGCGAGGTTCCTGCAAAAGTTGCCCATGCTGTGGTGGATCCTTGCTGCAGATCACCAAAGGGTTCTGACAGTTTAATATCACCATGTAAAATTGCATATTGCTGCTTATCTGTTTGACATCTCCCAGGAGGGCGTTCCACAGGGCGGGTGCCACCACCGAGAAGGCCCTCTGCCTGGTTCCCTGTAACTTGGCTTCTCGCAGAGAGGGAACCGCCAGAAGGCCTCAGAGCTGGACCTCTGTGTCCGGGCTGAACGATGGGGGTGGAGATGCTCCTTCAGGTATACAAGGCTGAGGCCATTTAGGGCTTCAGCACCTTTAAAGCCCTAAACATGGATTGGAGACGTGCATATTTTCTGCAATAGCTAAAGTCTGTAAGTTCATACAGACAAATGTTGATTTTTCAGGGTTCTCCACACTGGGCTTTGTCTTCTTCCTGGCGATCCCTCGTAGCCGAGTGAGATTGTCTTCCATAAACACGGTTTTAACAGAGAGTCCGTAAGTGACTGTGGAGGCCAATTCTGGATCCACACGTCCTTCCACAGTGGGGACACTGGTTTCCGGGTGGGAGTTGATCACGGTGTGAATTTGCCAAGCGTGCCTTCCTCTTAGCACGTTTCTCCCTTGCGTCCTGAGTTCGAGTGTCTTCCAAGCCCGTGACACCTTTGGTACAAAGGCTGTTCTCCAACTGGAGCGCTCGCAGGCCAGTGTTTCCCAGTTGTCAGTGTTTATAGTACATTTTTAAAGATTTGCCTTGAGAGAGTCTTTAAACCTCTTTTGTTGACCACCAGCATTACGCTTTCCATTTTTAAGTTCGGAATAGAGCAGTTGCTTTGGGAAACAATAATCATAAACTAAAATAGAACAAAACCTTTAAGGAAGAAAATTAGGTTTTTCTAATTTTTTCCCTTAAGCTTTTTGATTTTTATAATTTAGTGGATTTCCACAAGATAATATTTACAGTGATACCTCGGGTTACATACGCTTCAGGTTACAGACTCCGCTAACCCAGAAATAGTGCTTCAGGTTAAGAACTTTGCTTCAGGATGAGAACAGAAATCGTGCTCCGGCGGCGCGGCAGCAGCGGGAGGCCCCATTAGCTAAAGTGGTGCTTCAGGTTAAGAACAATTTCAGCTTAAGAACGGACCTCCGGAACGAATTAAGTACTTAACCCGAGGTACCACTGTATAGTTGATTACTTCTCGTTCCAGGGATTTTAACGGTATTTCATTTGTTTTGTGCAACTTACACGTCACGAGCTTTCGGCTTTAGCTTTTTCATGTTGTTGTCCAGCCACATATTCTGCAATGGCTAGTTTTGGGGAAGCGATTTGGTTTTCTTCCCGGCTCACGATGCCTCCCTCCCGCTTGTCCTTGCAGACAACCTCCCTTGCCACTTCACCTCTGCGTTTGGAGCCGGCTTCTGCACGACTGTCATCGCCTCCCCTGTCGACGTAGTGAAGACCAGATATATGAACTCTGCCCCCGGCCAATACGGAAGTGCCGTGAAGTGTGCCCTCGCCATGCTGCGGAAGGAGGGGCCCCTTGCCTTCTACAAAGGGTGAGTCTCCATCTCTCTTGAAGGCCCCCCCGGGGCAGGAGGTTGGCAGGAGCTGGGAATTAGGGTGGGGCGACTGGGCTGTCCCCAACCATTTGGGGCTGGAGACCCCCGGGCAACGGAGGCAAGTGCCCCCGCCAGCCTCAACCCGCCTTCATCCAGCCCCTGCTGGCATGTCTTCTTCCTTGCACCCAGCCAGCGCCAGATTTATGTATAAGCTAAACAAGCTATAGCGTAGAGCCCCATTCTCTTGCCCACCCCCCCCCAATATAAAGGTAAAGGGACCCCTGACCATTAGGTCCAGTCGCGGATGACTCTGGAGTTGCGGCGCTCATCTCGCTTTACTGGCCGAGGAAGCCGGCGTACAGCTTCCGGGTCATGTGGCCAGCATGACTAAGCCGCTTCTGGCGAACCAGAGCAGCGCACGGAAACGCCGTTTACCTTCCCGCCAGAGCGGTACCTATTTATCTACTTGCACTTTGACGTGCTTTAGAACTGCTAGGTTGGCAGGAGCAGGGATCGAGCAACGGGAGCTCACCCCGTCGTGGGGATTCAAACCACCGACCTTCTGATCGGCAAGTCCTAGACTCTGTGGTTTGACCCACAGCGCCACCCACGTCCCTCCCCCAAAATATACTTCTTCTTAATTGTATTTCAGTTCAACAATTACTTTGATAAAATACATATTTTGTTATGTGCAAATGGCTTTTGATACCTATTAGGTCCATCAATTACCATATAGCACATGGGTAGGCAAACTAAGGCCCGGGGGCTGGATCCGGCCCAACCACCTTCCAAATCCGGCCCGCGGACAATCAGCGTGTTTTTACATGAGTAGAATGTGCCCTTTTATTTAAAATGCATCTCTGGGTTATTTGTGAGGCCTGCCTGGTGTTTTTACATGAGTAGGATGTGTGCTTTTGTTTAAATTGCATCTCTGGGTTATTTGTGGGGCATAAGAATTCGTTCATTATTTTTTCAAAATATAGTCCGCCCCCCCTCATGGTCTGAGGGACAGTAGACCGGCCCCCTGGTGAAAAAGTTTGCTGACCCCTGATATAGCATATATTCAACACACAAAACAGTGACAATTTGTTGTTGACAAAGGACAGCTGGACATATAAAGGGCCCCATTGCCTTCAGTAGCTGAGGGCCTCATCAAACCTAAATTTGGCCCTGCAAACAGCCCAGGGGGCAATTCCGCCTTTCAGCTTCTTCCTCCTCCTCCTTAGTTCCCCTTTGTGCAATGTGGGAAACAGGAGGAGGAAGATGGGGACAAGAAAAAGAATTGCTGTAATTTTCCATGCATAAGACGATTTTTTTCTTTAAAAAAAAAAAAGGCAAAAATTAGGAGTCTACAAGTGAAGATCTCATATAAATTATTTAATGCGTTAACACGAATAGAAGTTATAAATATTGCAGCTGGTGCATAAGGGCTTGCTATTATGACTGTAATGGAATTGAAATCAATAAGGTTTTGGAACGCAGAAACAAAGTGAATCATCAAACCGTCAGTCCTAGCACGCGGCAGACCACCTAAATTATATAATTTGGCACCTGAGATTTGTATTAGGGAATGTTATTTTAATTCAGCACTGTTATTATGAAGCTATCATTGGATTATTGTAATTGAAAAACAAATAAAAATTATTATCAACAATTGGGGGGGGTTGGCTTATACACGGAGAGTGAATGGGGGGGATGATTGGTATCAAGTGAAGGGAAATCTCCCCCCAAAAAAGCTCAACAACTCAAGAAATATTGATTTATTAATTTTGGGTAAAAAAAAAAGTCTTATACATGGGAAAATACAGTAGTTGGCTCTTCCTTTCATGGGCTCTGCTGCCACCTAGTGGCAGGCTACTTGCCTTCTGCCCTACCAGTCTCTATGGGCACCAGCCATCATTGTTCATGGCTACCTGTTCCTTATGGGACGTGGGTGGCGCTGTGGGTTAAACCACAGAGCCTAGGACTTGCCGATCAGAAGGTCGGTGGTTTGAATCCCCACAACGGGGTGAGCTCCCATTGCTCGGTCCCAGCTCCTGCCCACTTGGCAGTTCTAAAGCACGTCAAAGTGCAAGTAGATAAATAGGTACTGCTCTGGCGGGAAGGTAAACGGCGTTTCCGTGCGCTGCTCTGGTTCGCCAGAAGTGGCTTCGTCATGCTGGCCACATGACCCGGAAGCTGGGGTCCCTTTACCTTTACCTACCTGTACCTTGGGATCCATGCTCTGGGTTTTTTCTGTTGCCTCCCAAAGCTGCAGGTCCCTTGGCTGCCAAAGAACGGTTATCTTTTGAATTAGGGAGGAAGATTCTCACTTGAGCAACTTGCCATTCTTGAGATTTGTCCCCTGGTCAAATCTCTTGTTCCAACAGGCCTTTGGGAACTGTCTTGTTTTTTATTTTTATTTTTATTTTTATTATTTATTTTTTATTATTGTTGTTGATGTTGTTGTTGGCTTTTTATAATGCTGTGCTGGTTTTTTATTATCATCATCAATATTCTAATAGATTTGGGTTTTTCCATATTGTTTGAATTCTGTTAAAATTGCTTTTTAGCCGTTATCTTTTATATGGTTCCTGGCTTTTGTGTGTGTTTCATCTGCACTATTTGAATTTGTGCAAAAGCCGCCTTGAGTCCTGGCCTGTGAAAAAGGCGGGGTGGTGAATAGATATAATGAATAATACGTCCATCCAGCATCAAAGGCCAGGGTAAAGAGATGGGCACACAAGACAACTCCATTTCATGGTCAGCTGTGCACCTAGTTTTTAAGGCAAGGTGGAATCTGGGGGCCACTGCTTGGGTTTTCAGGTGCCCCCAAAAACCCTTGCCCTCCTCATTCACCAAATGCTTTTGCATTTAGGTGGTCCTATCTCATTTGCTGGGACACGGGTGGCGCTGTGGGTTAACCCACAGAGCCTAGAGCTTGCCGATCAGAAGGTTGGTGGTTCGAATCCCCGTGACGGGGTGAGCTCCCATTGCTCAGTCCCTGCTCCTGCCCACCTAGCAGTTCAAAAGCACGTCAAAGTGCAAGTAGATAAATAGGTACCGCTCCGGCGGGAAGGTAAATGGCGTTTCCGTGCGCTGCTCTGGTTCACCAGAAGCGGCTTAGTCATGCTGGCCACATGACCTGGAAGCTGTCTGCGGACAAATGCCGGCTCCCTCGGCCAGTAAAGCAAGATGAGCTCAACAACCCCAGAGTCGTCTGCGACTGGACCTAATGGTCAGGGGTCTCTTTACCTTTACCTCATTTGCTAAATTCCTTTGTCAGCCTTCATCCGAGGCTCACAAACAATGAATAATAATAATAATAATAAATTATTAATACGCTGCTCTTCCTGGCCCCAAAACCAGGCTCAGGGCGGCTAACAACAAATTTAAAAAACTTAATTGCAAAAGCAGCATAAAATACAGTATAAAAACATGAATAACAATAAAATTCAAAGTTCAGAAATCAATTTAGAGGAAATAAGCATTAGATAATCCCCAGGGCTAGCTGGCTGAATTGGTCCTACTTGGGCCAGCGAGGAGGCCAGGGGAGAATTAGCTGTGGGGTCTCAGAGCGGCTGAATTCAAATTAAAGGCCAGGCGGAATAGCTCTGTCTTACAGGCTCGGTGGAAGGGGGTTAAATCCTGCAGGGCCCTGGTCTCCTGGGACAGAGCATTCCACCAGGTCGGGGCCATCACTGAAAAGGCCCTGGCCCTTTATAAGCAGTTTGCGATATAAAAAAACCCAAAAATACATCTCTTAGTAAGAAAAGCAATAACGCCCCTTGCCATCCACCAACAGGCTCTCCTCTCATTTTCCATTTGTTCTAACTCCAGCTCTGTTTTTCTCCTTTGCCTGGTCTCTCTCTCCGTCTCTCAGCTTCACTCCCTCGTTTTTGCGGCTGGGATCCTGGAACGTGGTGATGTTCGTGACCTACGAGCAACTGAAGCGAGCCATGATGGCGGCCCGCGGATCGCGAGAGGCCCCCTTCTGAGCTAGCGGGCGGGTGCATTTCACAGATCTCGCACATATGTGTGCGCAACGGATCCTCGATCTAGATCTCTCCCTTGTCTTTTCTCCCTTATTATCATTTTTTAAAACTACTCCTGTCTTAACGTTTATGTGGCTTCCGTTTCGTTACAAACAGAAGCTCCTGGCTGCTTTTACAAAGTGATTTGTTCTTAACGTGTTACGGTCCGGTCTACCTTTCTCCTTTTCAACTGCGGGACACGAGTGCTTTATTAAGCTCTGAGGAATTTAGACCACAGGGGCTCAACTTGCAAGAGAGCTCCAGTTCCCTTTTTCTATCTGTAACATCCGCACAGAGTTATAAATTTGTGCTTTAGATATTCTATACTAGATAACGTCAGTTACCCCTGTTACCCAGGGCTGTGCTTTTTTTCCCCAAGCAGAGATGCTTGGAATAATTCACAAGTGACTAGCCCAGCCTTGCCCCAGCCTGGCTTGGGTCCTGATGGGAATTGTAGTCCAAAACAAATGGACAAATGGACAGGTTGGGGCAAGGCAGCGCTTGCTGCTTGCGGGTAGCTCTGACCAAGCAAGGTGCAGATTCCTGCCAATTTATTTATAAAGTGCTGGCGATTTGCAAGCAGAGTTTGGGCTGCCTAGCAATCCTCCCGTGCTTTTGCATTTCAATAAACTTTTGTTTTTAAAAGTTGTTTATTCCGTGCAAGGATTGCTTCCAGGCTTAGAGCCCCCCCAGAAGGGGAGGAAAAACCCTCCGTGCGGCACAGTGTCTCCCCACTTTATAGCGAGTTGGCAAGGGACATTGTTTTGCTTGCACACAAACATCTGCCACTGCAACCGCTTTGTCCCTCTTGAGTCAAGGTCAGTTTCAGGCAAACTGGGTTTTGTTTGGAAACCGTTACGCATCTCACAAGGCTGTTGGCATAAGCCCTGTAGCTCCAGTTAATTGTGTGGCTGTCCCATTGGGCAGAGAGAAAAAACAGTAGACCTTTCCTAGGCTTCCCCAAAAGCCTGTATTTATTTTATTTTTTTAGGGTTGCCTGTTTGCAACTTGGCAAAGCCTCCTGGCCAGCGGTTCTGTCTCCCTGGCATCAAGCTTGCTGGCAGGAGATGCTGGCTGGTGGAGAGGGAATCTGGCGCCCTCACCCTTCTTGGCTGAAGGCATCTCTGGCAAACAGGAAACCTTTCGGGTCCCAATCCACCAGCCCAGGTTGTCCTTGCAGTCTGCATTCTGTTCTGGGAAGCGACTCCCTCCTTTGGGATTTTCTGCAGAGCTTAATAAAGCACCTTGTGTCTCTGTTAATGGTGCACAACTTAAAAAAACTTTCCAAGTAGAGAAAAATGCATTGTGAGGCTTCTTATGTGTTTTAACGTTTCGGTGGCGCTGTCTGTGATGGTGGAAAGTGGCAGTGGATTTTTATTTTAAGCACCTTTTGTGTTGTGCATGACTTGTTTTTTAAAAATAAAGCTAAAGTACATACTGCCCCGTGTTCGTTTCTGTGGCGTCTTTGGGTTTTTCCATCGTGGGTGGATATCTGATTCCACAAGGCGGCTCAAATCGACCAAGCAAATGTGAAATACCGGTACGTCTCCCTGGCCCATGGACCAGGTCTTGATCTAGGAAGAGATCTGCAGGTGGAAGCAACCTTCACGTGGTACCTTGGTTCTCAAACTTAATCCGTTCCGAAGTCCGTTCCAAAACCAAGTCGCACTTCCCCAAAGAAAGTAATGCAAAAGGGATTGATCTGTTCCGGACTTTTAAAAACAACCCCTAAAACAGCAATTTACCATGAATTTTACTATCTAGCGAGACCATTGATCCATAAAATGAAAGCAATAAACAATATACTGCAGTCACACCATCAGTCAGCCAGTAGTTGAACTCTGTTCCACACAGTCACAAAAACAAAAACACAAAATAAATAGCAAAAACAGACAGAACTCAGCGTAACACTCAAAACGGAAGTATGGCACTCAAAACAGAGCACGTTCAGCTTCTGAAAAAAGTTCGCAAACTGGAACGTTTACTTCTGGGTTTACAGTGTTTGGGTTCCAAGCTGTTTGAGTACCAAGGCGTTTGAGAACCAAGGTACCACTGTACTGCAGATCTCTAAATATGCCTCTGCATTGTCGGACTCAACTTGTTGTCATTTAGTCGTGACCCCCTGGACCAGAGCACACCAGGCACTCCTGTCTTCCACTGCCTTTGGTCAAACTCATGCTGGTTGCTTCGAGGACACTGTCCCACCATCTCGTCCTCTGTCGTCCCCTTCTCCTTGTGCCCTCCATCTTTCCCAACATCAGGGTCTTTTCCAGGGAGTCTTCTCTTCTCATGAGGTGGCCAAAGTACTGGAGCCTCAGCTTCAGGATCTGTCCTTCCAGTGAGCACTCAGGGCTGATTTCCTTAGGAATGGATCGGTATGATCTTCTTGCAGTCCATGGGACTCTCAAGAGATTCCTCCAGCACCAGAATTCAAAAGCATCCATTCTTCGGCGATCAGCCTTCTTTATGGTCCAGCTCTCACTTCCATACATCACTACTGGGAAAACCAGAGCTTTAACTAGACGGACCTTTGTTAGCAAGGTCATGTCTCTGCTTTTTAAGATGCTGTCCAGGTTTGCCAGCAATTGTGTGGGTTGTTGTGCTGTGGGGGCTTCTCCCCGGACCAGCCGTTGCAAAGAAGGGAGGACCAAAATCTGGCAAAAATAGTCAGCTTTTATTTCTTTGAAGAAAAGGGGGGACAAGGAAAGGAGCAAAGAGATGGGCTTTTGGGGGGTGGCATTGCTCAGGTCAGGAGGGCGTGTCTCAGCATCTCCTTCTTGGCCGGGGTGAGCCTTTGGGGGAAGAGGATGTCGAAGTACATGATGAGGTCCCCCTTGCAGGTGGGGTCGCTGGCTAGCGGCATTCCCTCTCCTGGCACCACCTTGAAGTACTTGGGGCTGAAGGTAAAAGAGAGGCCTGAGTCAGATTCAGCGGCTGGGGGGGGGGTAGAAAAGGGGAGACACCACTGGGGATTGAACCAGGGGCTTCTGCATTCGAAGATGGTGCTTAATAATAATAATAATTTATTGTTTATACCCCACACATCTGGCTGGGCTTCCCCTGCCACTCTGGGCGGCTCCCATCAGAATACCAGACTTTTAGAAGACATCTGAAGGCAGCCCTGTTTAGGGAAGCTTTGAATGTTTGATGCATTACTGTATTTTAATATTTTGATGGAAGCCGCCCAGAGTGGCTGGGGAAGCCCAGCCAGATGGGCGGGGTATATATAATAAATTATTATTAATATTATTATTAAAAATCAAACATTAAAAACTTCCCTAAACAGGGCTGCCTTCAGATGTCTTTAAAAAGTAAGATAGTTGTTTATTTCCTTGACAACTGGTGGGAGGGCGTTCCACAGGGTGGGCGCCACCACCGAGAAGGCCCTCTGCCTGGTTCCCTGTAACTTGGCTTTTCGCAGGGAGGGAACCGCCAGAAGGCCCTCGGAGCTGGACCTCAGTGTCCGGGCTAAATGATGGAGGTTGAGACGCTCCTTCAGGTATTCTGGGCCAAGGCCGTTTAGGGCTTTCAAGGCCAGCACCAACACTTTGAATTGTGCTTGGAAACGTACTGGGAGCCAATGTAGGGCTTTCAGGACTGGTGTTATGTGGTCTTGGCGGCTGCTCCCAGTCCCCAGTCTAGCTGCCGCATCCTGGATTCCAGCTCTACAACTCTTAGGATTCCTGGGATAAGGACTGTGGGCTGCAGGCACTTACTGTACGATGTCATTGAGAGGGATGTTCAGCAGCCTTTCGTCGAGGGTCCTCACATCTACGGTGCACCCGGTCAGAGCCTGCAAAGCAAAGTGCCGGAGGCCAAGGGCAGGTTATTTATCTGTTTATTAGGTCTAAATATTGCCTTTCATTGTAAGATCTCGGGATGGTTCACAGAATACCAAGGTTAAGGTAGCCTAAATTTCAGACAGCTGAGGCACGCTTAATTTCTGAATTTCAATGGGAGTCTCCTGTGTGTATGGTTTGGGAGCTGCACGGTCAGGGGGAAAACAATGCTGTCCAGGATTGTAAAGACTGCGGAGAGAATAATTGGGCGCACTCTTCCCACCTTGGATCAAATCTACGCTTCCAGCTGCCATAATAAAGCTGCAGGGATAGTGCGCACCCCGGAAATGATCTCTTTCAGCTTCTGCCTTCTGGAAGAAGGTACAGGGTTATAAAGACTAGGACTATCTGCCTGAGAAACAGTTTCTATCCAAATGGGATTTTGGTTTTAAACGCAGTGTAAGGTAGTCTTAAGGCTGTAGGTGGCGCTGTGGGTTAAACCACAGAGCCTAGGACTTGCCGATCAGAAGGTTGGTGGTTCGAATCCCCGCAACGGGGTGAGCTCCCGTTGCTCGGTCCCTGCTCCTGCCAACCTAGCAGTTGAAAAGCACGTCAAAGTGCAAGTAGATAAATAGGTACCACTCCGGCAAGAAGGTAAACGGTGTTTCCATGCGCTGGTCTGCTTTGCCAGAAACAGCTCAGTCATGCCGGCCACATGACCCGGAAGCTGTATGCCAGGTCCCTCGGCCAATAAAGCGAGATGAGCGCTGCAACCCCAGAGTCGGCCACGACTGGACCTAATGGTCGGGGTCCCTTTACCTTTAAGGTAGTCTCTATGGGAGTATATTGTATTTAATTATGGGGTATCAGAGTTTTTAGGGGGCTAACCAGGCTGGGATAGCAGGCTTGTTGGTTTCTGAATGTCCGATGTAGATTTTCAATTTCGTTGTTCTGTATGGGACGATGACAATAAAGATTATTGTATTGTAGCAGAGTCGCACTTTGACTCCTGCGTACAGAGAAGCTTGGCTCTCGGCTTACGTCCAGCGTTTTGAGGATGGCTGGCTCTGTGGAGGAGTCCTTACTCCCTGTCCCTGCGTGAGTGCTGGGCCTGCCTCTTGAAGCAGAACGGGGCTTCACACAGAGAAGCGGCAGGAAGCCTCCTTGGAGGGGTGGCGGCGGCTACAATCCTAAGAATGAATGGGCTCTGCAGTGACACTGAGCATGCGGACGGGAGAGGATTGGCGACGTCGACAAAAGCAGGAAGGGACACACACTTCTCGCTCCCCCCCCCCACTAGCGCTTCCCTCCATGCAGGCAGGCTGCGGGAATTCAGTTCTAGCTGTGCTCTTTAAACATGGGAATGAAATTCCCCCGCGAGACATTTCGTTCTCAAGCTGCCAGGGCTCACTGGTGAGAAAGAAAGGAAATCGAGGCTGGAGCCGAGGTGTCGGCCTTCAGAAGAGGCTGCCCGCTGCCTCTCTCTGCGAGTCTGTGCTCGGCCGTCTTCCGTTAGCTCAGGAGGGATCCTAAGAAGAGGGTTAGTCTGCTAGACTCCCCAGTAACAGACAGTAAGCAGAAGGGGCATAATAATAATAATAATAATAATAATAATAATAATAATAATAATATTTTTTTATTTATACCCCGCCCTTCCCATCCAAGGCCAGGCTCAGGGCGGCTTACAAGCAATTATAAAAACAAGTTGAATGATTACAACTTAAAAACAAAATTAAAATACATTAAAATATTGAAACATTAAAATATTAAAATGTAGCCTCATCGCAGGAGGAGAAGGAAAAGAAAAAAGAAAGAGGTGGAGGGAGGGAATCAAATTGGCTCCAAGCCAAAGGCCAGGCGGAACAACTCTGTCTTACAGGCCCTGCGGAAAGAAATCAGATCCTGCAGGGCCCTGGTCTCATGAGGCAGAGTGTTCCACCAGGCCGGAGCCAGTGTTGAAAAGGCCAATCTAACTTCCTTAGGGCCCGGGATCACTAGGGTGTTGCTGTTTATGGACCTTGAGGCTCTCCGTGGGGCATACCGGGAGAGTCGGTCCCGTAGGTACGAGGGTCCTAGGCCGTGAAGGGCTTTAAAGGTCAAAACCAGCACCTTGAACCTGACCCTGTACTCCACCGGGAGCCAGTGCAGCTGGAAAAGCACTGGGTGAATATGCTCCCATGGCAGGGACCCCGTGAGGAGTTTCGCCACGGCATTCTGCACCCGCTGGAGCTTCTGGGACAGCTTCAAGGGCAGCCCCGCGTAGAGCGAATTACAGTAGTCAAGCCTGGAGATGACTGTCACATGGATCACTGTGGCCAGGTCAGGGTGGGAAAGGGAAGGGACCAACTGCTTAATGCAGCGAAGGTGGAAACCTGGGGAGGAAAAGAGGGCTAGTTTGGCTCCCAGAATGCCTTCATTACCTTCCCCAGAGGGAGAGGGGCCACATAGATCAGGTTATCGTCTTCTCTTTTAAACCTGGGATGGATCTTCTCCTTGACGATGAAGATGATGTCTGCCGGGATGATGTTTGGGCCCTGGAACGAAACGCAGGAAGAAACCCAAAGGACGTATGGGGCTCAGACCCAATGGTTGCATCTGCAGGGAGGGCAGAAGATAGGACCCACTGACCCCTTTGCCCACCGCAAGGTGGGAAGCGTGCCCACACAGGGGCAAGTCCGGTCCCACCTCCCGACCCCCAAAACAACCAAGTGCTGCACTGGTTGGATTTCGGCCTGACGTTATAAAACCCGTGGCTGCAGTCCGGAGAAAAACCGCTCATGCTACAGCTATTGAGGCTGGGGGCAGGAGCGTTGCCCCTGCCCGGAAGCAAGCCCTGTGAGAACCACCATATTTTTCACTCCGTAAGACACACCTAGTTTTTAGGGGAGGAAAACAAGAAAAAAATATTCTGAACAAATCAGTGGATGTATGAATTTTGTGGTTCATGCTGTGGCCACAGACATGTGATTTGACGGTGAATTTGGGGTAGCCCAATGCAAAAATCCTGAGAATCCATGTGGATCCGTGCTTTGTAACCACGTTTTTGCGCCCGACGAAACAGTGGATGAGTGATTTTTTGGGTGCAGGCTGTAGCCATAGACATGCTATGTGATCTGATGGTGAATTTGGGGTGACCCAATGTAAAAATCCTGAGGATCCATGGGCTTTTACCTCCCCCCTCCCAGGCAGCCTCCTTTATCTCTAGCGTCCCTTATCTCCCTCCCAATCGCTTGCCAATCAGCTGTTTCCTTTCAACACTCCCTTCTTTCTCATTTGCCTTAGTGTCTTTTCCTTAGCTGGAGCAGTTTTTTGCTCCTCCTTTTCTTCTAGTTTCTCTCCTCATTGCTTTAGTCTTCCTGTCTCCTCTCCTTGCAAGTTTGCTGTCTTTACCTCCCTCCTCCCAGGCAGCCTCCTTTATCGCTAGCCTCCCTTATCTCGCTCCCCGATTGGCAAACAATCAGCAGCTTTGTTTCAACACCCACTTCCCTCTTTCAAAAAAATAAAACATGATCTGCTTTTCGCCCCTGGGCAAAAAGCATTCGCTCCATAAGAAGCACAGACATTTCCCCTTACTTTTTAGGAAGAAAAAAGTATGTCTTGTGGAGCGAGAAATACGGTACCTCTCCAGTTTTGTGGGGACTAACTTTAGCACAGGGTCGTGCGAGGTAACCCTCGAGTCGGAATCATTCTTCTCGTAACAGCAAATATTGAGATGGAATCGTGGGCAGGGGCTCCAAGATTTAAGCGGCCTCTCTCCTCCCTCGCCCCCAAGGTGGCATTACCTGGTCTCCCTCCTCTTGAAAGGTGATCCTGGTTCCTTGTTTCCACCCTGGGCGCACATCAATGGTCAAGATCTTGTCTTTGATGGTGGAAGCGTGGCCGTCGTCATTCATGACCTGAAAGGTTTAGAGAGGAATCATGGAAGTCCCTGGGTGAGTGGCTGCCGAGACCACATAGCACCAGCCCTGAAAGACCTACACTGGCTCCCAGTACGTTTCCGAGCACAATTTAAAGTGTTGGTGCTGACCTTTAAAGCCCTAAACAGCCTCAAAGGAGCGTCTCCACCTCCATTATTCAGCCCAGACTCTGAGGTCCAGCTCCGAGGGTCTTCTGGCAGTTCCCTCCCTGCGAGAAGTGAGGTTACAGGGAACCAGGCAGAGGGCCTTCTCAGTGGTGGCACCCGCCCTGTGGAACACCCTCCCAGCAGATGTCAAGGAAATAAACACCTAAGGAGTTCCTTTCCTTACCCTGCGAGAAATCTTGATTTTTTTGGTGCACCCGTAGAACAAGTCCTCCAGCGAAAGGTAGAGATCTCTCTCGATCGGAGGGTCCTTCTTTTTCACTCCCTTCCCTCGCAGCCCCCCAAATGCCATGTTGACTTCAGCCCCTTCTGCAGTGTAGAACTCTAAGCAAGAAAAAAGTCAGTGTCGGGGGGGGGGGATGTAGCGATTATTATTATTTTTTACACATTGCTAACTGGAAAAGTAGGAAGATGCCTGGGTGCCACCACTAAGAAGGCCCCTATAAATACTCAGAATTGTGGCAGCCTACCTTAAATGAAAGAAAGCAAAGGATGCCGATGGCATTTGCAAGTTGCCGTCTGGCTTTTGATAACCGCACCCCCCACCCCTCACCCCGTGGAAAGGGCTCTGATCTGGAAAATGCTCGAAAACAGGGGAGATCTGAGATGAGTGGAGTATACTGACAAACCACGGCGCTTGGGCCTACCAGCAAAGGGGTTGTCTCCTCCAAAGAAGTCGCGGAAGACCTTCTCGGGGTTTCCGTGGAACACATAGCCTTCTGTCCAGGGGGTGTCCACCGTAAACTCCAAGGGGATCCCTCCTTTGAGGCCTTCCTCAGCAAATTTGTCGTAAATGCCCTTCTTCAGTGCTAAGGAAGGAGACAACAGGTGGGGAGGGGAGGTGTTTTTTAAAAAAATATTTTTATTGCTCAATTTCCACATAACAAATTATCAAACCATACAGTCACCTGCATGATCCCCTCCTCCCCTCCCCCTCCCTCCCACTCCCTCAGCTCCTCTCCCTGATTTCGCTTACACATTTTTTCTCTGCATATTATAAAATTATATATATCCTTACCTATCTGCCCTTTATGTTATCAACACTAAATTTGTGTATGTTTATTCAAAACCTGCCAAGGAGTCCAGTTCATTTTGTTGTCCTTTTTAAATAATTTGTAAAAAGTTCCCATTTTTCCCTGAAGTCACAATTGTACTTGTCTCACAATTTGTATGTCGATTTGGCCAGTTCTGCATATTTCATCAATTTTTCTTGCCACTGTTCTTTCGTCGGGATTTCCTCATTCTTCCATCCTTGTGCTATCAAGACTCTTGCTGCTGTTGTAGCATACATAAATAAGATCCTTATTTTCCTTGTCCTACAATCCCTAAGAAAAATGCTTCTGGTTTTTTTGCAAATGTCATTTTAAACATTTTCTTCAATTCATTATTTCCCAATTTTTTAAAATTTCTTTACATTCCCACCACATATGATAAAAAGTCCCTTTTTTTTCTTTACATTTCCAACAAATATTAGAGCCGGTTTTATACATCTTTGCTATCTGTCCTGGTGTTATATACCATCTATACATCATTTTCATATAATTTTCTTTCAGAAGGGAACGGTCTGTACATTTTAAATCTGTTCCCCACAGTTTTTCCCAGTCCTCAAATTGTATATTATGTCCTTTCATCTTGTGCCCATTTGATCATGACCGATTTTACCTCCTCATCTTTTGTTTCCCATTCTAGCAAGATGCTATATGGTCTCTTCAGCAGCAGCTTCACTTCTTCTTCTATGACTTCCTTTTGAAATTGTTGTTTAGTCATTTTGTTGTTGTTTAGTCGTTTAGTCGTGTCCGCCTCTTCGTGCCCCCCTGGACCAGAGCACGCCAGGCACTCCTGTCTTCCACTGCCTCCCGCAGTTTGGTCAAACTCATGCTGGTAGCTTTGAGAACACTGTCCAACCATCTCGTCCTCTGTCGTCCCCTTCTCCTTGTGCCCTCCATCTTTCCCAACATCAGGGTCTTTTCCAGGGAGTCTTCTCTTCTCATGACGTGGCCAAAGTATTGGAGTCTCAGCTTCACGATCTGTCCTTCCAGTGAGCACTCAGGGCTGATTTCCTTCAGAATGGAGAGGTTTGATCTTCTTGCAGTCCATGGGACTCTCAAGAGTCTCCTCCAGCACCAGAATTCAAAAGCATCAATTTTTGGGGGATCAGCCGTCTTTATGGTCCAGCTTTCACTTCCACTTGAAAAGGAGTGGTGTAACTAAACCTTTTCTTATTATCATCCTTGTACAACTCATGTAATTGTCTATAATGTAACCAACTCTGAAAATTATCTTTGGCATGGGAGCAGACGGGAGACAAGTTTGGACACGGAAGGTGGACTGCCTGATGGTCTGATCTACAGAGGGCAGTCCTCTCGTGGAAGGGTTGCCAGGTCCAAGCCAGTTTAGAGGCGAAGAACCCCAAGAAGGAAAAGGAGAAGGGGCCACAAAGTTTGCAGGTCAGCAGAAAACTGAGCACACAAACAGCTCAGCTGGTCACAGTCCTCCCCACAATGGTGAGATGTACACTGTAGTTCTCATTTCTCAAATGTGCATCTATGCATATAAATTAGCCAATCTGTGTCTCTTTCTGCGTTGAAAGCGCGGCTCAGTTTAAGAACGGTTTCGGTTTAAGAATGGACTTCTGGAACGGATTAAGTTCGTAAACCGAGGTACCACTGTCCTTGCACCTCACCCATCTGACTGGGTTTCCCCCATCCACTCTGGGCCGCTTCCAACAGAATATAAAAGGACACAACAAAACACCAGACATTAAAAAGCTTTCTGATAAAATAGACGACAGCCAAAGAAATGCATCATTAAATACTCAGGCAAGCGTCCTTGGCCGAGGGCCTTTCCAAAGAGCGCAGCACACACAGATGAAACGAATCCCCTCCTACTCACGATCACTCAGGACATCGTAGGCTTCCGCAAGCTGCTTAAACTTCTCTCTGGCCCATGGCTCCTTGTTCTTATAGGGGTGGAACTTCAAGGCCAGCTTCCGATAGCTGCAAAAAACACACACAAAGAGGTTGCTGCAGTCACAGAGCCAGGGGAAGTGGTCTTGTACCAACCAAGCTGGCCCATTGAGCTGAGTACTGTCTACAGGGCCAGGCATGGCCAAACTTGGCCCTCCAGATGTTTTGGGACTACAGTTCCCATCATCCCTGGCCACCGGTCCTGTTAGCTAGAGAGGAGAAGATGGTGGCGCAAGCACTTGCAGCGGCTCGGCACTCCGAAGACCGGTTTTCAGTGAGTTGTGTTTTATTTTTATCTGTGAACTTACTGCTGCTATGGACTGTGAACACTCAGGGACAAGTAATTTATAGTCGTCAAGAGCTCTTAAGTATCGGCAGAGAAGGCTGCAGCCAGGAGGTCTCAACCTACAACATTCCAGCTGAGCTTATCAGAGAGCCTCCATATCTTGCATATCCTTGGGATACTCCCCTTGCTCTCCTGGCCAGAAAGAAAAGAAAACGGAGAGGGCGTAAGCAGAAGACGGGCTGTAGGGCCGGACTACGAGTGAGGCTAAGTAAAAATCCTCACAAGCCTGCATTGCCAAGTCTCCTTGTATCAAATGTTAGATCTTTACCCAACAAGGTAGAGGAGTTGGAACTTATTACCTCTCGGCAGAAAAGTATCCGGGACTGTTGTGTTATGGTCCTTTTAGAGACGTGGCTGGATTCCTCCTTTCCACAGGGACTTTTGCAGCTAGAAGGACGCTCAGTAATTAGAGCGGATAGAACCGCCGAATCCGGGAAGAGCAGAGGAGGAGGAATTTGCGTTTATATAAATAACAACTGGAGCTCGGACATTAAACAAATGGACACGCATTGTTCTCCTGACTTGGAGTACCTAGTGGTGAAGTGCCGCCCTTTTTATTTGCCACGTGAGTTTAATGTTGTCATAATAACAGCGGTGTATATACCTCCCGATGCAAATACTACTACAGCTATGGGTCACCTGCTAACTGCTATTAGCAAACAGCAGCGGGCCCACCCGGATGGAGCATTTGTGGTTGCTGGTGATTTCAATTGAGCCGATTTAAGGACTGTGCTTCCTAAGTTCCACCAGTATGTTGATTGTCCCACTAGGGGGGGAAATACCCTAGACCGAGTATATAGCAACATCATGCATGGATACAAGACCAAGCCCTTGCCCAATTTGGGACAGTCAGACCACATATCCTTACTTATGATACCATCATATAGACCTCTCGTACGCAGAATTACACCATCAACTAGAGAGATACGAGTGTGGCCAGCAGGTGCACCCGAGCAACTTCAAGATTGCTTTCGGAACACTGAATGGTCACTTTTTGTGGAGAATAATGTGGACACATACGCTTCAATAGTACTGTTCTATGTCAAAAGCTGCATTGATGTCGTTACTACCACCAAACAAATACGGGTGTTTCCTAACAACAAGCCCTGGCTAAACAGGGATGTGTATCTTCTGTTAAAGGCAAGGAATGCTGCTTTTCACTCTGGCGATGCGCAACAGTATAGAGAAGCTAGAGCCAAACTGAAAAAGGGCATTTGGGATGCCAAAGCTATGTACTGCCGGAGGATCGAAAAGCATTTTGAGAGCTCCGACCCTCGTCGTGTATGGCAAGGCCTGCGACAAATTATTAAAAATGAACAGGGCAAAATATTAAAAATGAACTGGCTAACAGCAGTGCGCACCTGGCTGATCAGCTGAATCAATTCTTCAGTCGTTTTGAGGTGGGAATTGGAACCACCGTCACTACAGCATTGGCTACCAGCACATCATCAGAAACTATTACTGATAAACAACCACTTTTATTACAGACCTCCGACGTACAACGTGCTTTTCGGAGCATTAATATTAGGAAGGCAGCTGGACCGGATGGAATTATGGGACGAGTTATTAGGGACTGTGCTGCAGAATTAGCTGGTGTATTTACGGACATTTTTAATCTATCCCTGTTGCAGGGTTCTGTCCCTACCTGCCTGAAGACATCGATTATAGTGCCAGTCCCTAAACAGTCAGTGGTGGTATCTCTCAATGACTACAGACCAATAGCCCTAACATCTGTCGTTATGAAATGCTTTGAGAGATTGGTGCTAGATTATATTAAGGCTGGTCTTCCATCCACTCTAGACCCGTTCCAGTTTGCATACAGAAGAAATAGATCTACTGATGATGCTATTTCCATCGCTGTCCATACTGTACTGAGTCATCTAGAACGACAGGGAACCTACGCAAGGCTGTTGTTTGTGGACTACAGTTCTGCTTTTAATACAATTCTACCAGATAGGTTATTCCTTAAAATGACCAATTTGGGTATACATCAGAAGATCTGTTTGTGGGTAAGGAATTTCCTGACCGATAGGCCGCAGACAGTGAGAATGGGACCTTACTATTCTTCTACTCTAGTATTAAGCACAGGAGCCCCTCAGGGGTGTGTGTTAAGCCCCTTTCTCTATTCCCTGTACACATTTGACTGCACCCCACTGTATAAGTCCAACACAATCATCAAATTTGCGGATGATACAACAGTGGTGGGGCTCATTAGTGAGAACGATGAGGCTGCTTATAGGAAAGAAGTACAGGGGTTAATTCAATGGTGTAAAGAAAATAATCTTATGCTTAACACCAAAAAAACCAAAGAACTCATAATTGATTTTAGGAGAAAGAAAAGTGTATTTTTACCATTGCACATAAATGGCGAGGAGGTGGAGAGGGTTGGTAGTTTTAAATACCTGGGCACTTACATCTCTGAGGACCTCTCATGGACTGCAAATATTAATATGGTTGTGAGGAAGGTGCAGGGGAGGTTGTATTTCCTGAGAATGCTCAGAGGATTGAATCTATCTCAGCACCTACTTCTGTCCTATTATCATACTACCATTGAGAGTGTCTTAACCTATAGTATATTATCGTGGTATGGGAGCAGCTCTGGAATGGATAAAAAAGCTTTACAGAGAATAATTAAAATTGCCCAGAATGTTATTAGGCTCCAACTACCAACCCTGGATGAGATCTTCACGTCTCGCAGCTTGAAGAAGTCACACAATATCCTGAGAGATCCCACCCATCCTGCTCACAACCTCTTTGAACTGTTGCCTTCGGGCAGAAGATACAGGACAATGAAAACACAAACCACACGCCTTCTGAATAGTTTCTATCCAAGAGCTCTGATTGCACTAAATAATGATCTCAGGGCCAGTTGTAAGAAATAGCAAGCAGTGAGTAGTAAGGAATGAGATAGGGTTTAGGTTATGCTATGCTTCTAATAGGTTGTGTTATATTCTGGATTATGTATGTTTTAATAGATTATGTCTGAATAGGATGAGAGTGTTGGAGATACGTGCAAATGTGTATGTGAATCCGGTCTTGGGTGTTTGATTTTCGTTGTTGTGTATACTGTGTATATACGGACAATGACAATAAATTTATCTAATGATGGGAATTGTAGTCCCAAAACATCTGGAGGGCCGAGTTTGGCCATGCCTGGCACAGACAACAAGCATCTCTCCAGGGTTTCAGGTGTAGGATATTATCAGGCTTACCTGGAGTCTCTCTGTCTCCCCTGCTCCCCAAAATATATACATTTAAAGACTCTTTCACTAAGTGATTTTAACAGGCCTGAAAGCACCAGCCAAGTGTGTAATTCTTCCATTCAACTAAAAAAAAAATTAGGAATTGTTATTCACATTTTACACTGGCGTTGTCTCTGGGCAAGGAGATTGGGGAGGCACTGTCCTTTGGTTTGGGTTACCAGCAATTGTTAAACACACACACACACACACACACACACCCTCCTGTAAGACCAACTTGGTTAATTCCAACGGGGGGTCAAATCCACACACCCATCGACTTCCATCTGTGAGTCAGATTCCTCCCCCGAAATGAATGTGCACGAGTGGCCAACCAGAGAACGTAGTAATAATAATTGCATATTTATTTATAAATAATAATAATAATAATAGCAGCAGCAGCACTGTTGCATCAGGCCAGTGGTCCACCTGATAGCTTTAGCCTCCATAAAATTACCTAATCCCCTTTTAAACGAGCCCAGCGATGCATTAAAAAGCAGCACAACAGCAGCAGCACCGTCAAGCCCTAAGCATATGTGTGTACAAAAACACACAGGGCATATGGGTATCTCCAGCAAGTTGTAATGTGCTGGACTAACACCTTCTACCAGTCCACAATAGAAAGTGTCCTCTCATATTGTATCACAGTGAGGTACGTTGGCTTGACAGCCGCGGAAAGAAAGTCTCTACAGAGGGTGGTGAACACAATGCATATCATCGCTACATGACATCGCAAGGGATCAGTGCCTTAGGAGAGCAAGGAAAATTCTCAGGGACGATTCAGAAGAAGAAGAAGAGTTTGAATTTGATATCCCGCCATTCACTCCCTTTGAGGAGTCTCAAAGCGGCTAACATTCTCCTTTCCCTTCCTCCCCCACAACAAACACTCTGTGAGGTGAGTGGGGCTGAGAGAATTCAGAGAAGTGTGACTAGCCCAAGGTCACCCAGCAGCTGCATGTGGAGGAGCGGAAACTCGAACCCGGTTCCCCAGATTACGAGACTACCGCTCTTAACCACACATCCCGGCCAGCACCTCTTTAATTTTCTACCCTTGGGCAGGAGATATAGAAGCATAATCAGTCGTTGTTGTTGTTTAGTCGTTTAGTCGTGACCGACTCTTCGTGACCCCATGGACCAGAGCACACCAGGCACTCCTGTCTTCCACTGCCTCCCGTGGTTTGGTCAAACTCATGCTGGTAGCTTCAAGAACACTGTCCAACCATCTTGTCCTCTGTCGTCCCCTTCTCCTTGGGCCCTCCATCTTTCCCAACATCAGGGTCTTTTCCAGGGAGTCTTCTCTTCTCACGAGGTGGCCAAAGTATTGGAGCCTCAGCTTCAGGATCTGTCCTTCCAGTGAGCACTCAGGGCTGATTTCCTTCAGAATGGAGAGGTTTGATCTTCTTGCAGTCCATGGGACTCTCAAGAGTCTCCTCCAGCACCATAATTCACTCGTACCAACAGGCTAAAAAACAGTTTCTATCTGTGGGCGGTTAGGCTGCTGAACGGAAAATAATATAGTGCAACTGACTTTTGGGGTTGGTGTGTTGTGCGAGAAGCACACAGAGTGCAGTGAGATTGAGTGTTTTTTGGGGGGAGGCTTGGTTAATTTCATTGTACACAGGTTGTAAGGTAAAGGTGAAGGGACCCCTGAAGATTATGTCCAGTCGAGGCCGACTCTTGGGTTGTGGCATTCGTCATGCTTTATTGGCCGAGGGAGCCGGCGTACAGCTTCTGGGTCATGTGGCCAGCATGACTAAGCCTCTTCTGGTGAACCAGAACAGCGCACGGAAACGCCGTTTACCTTCCTGCCGGAGCAGTACCTATTTATCTACTTGCACTTTGACGGGCTTTTGAACTGCTAGGTTGGCAGGAGCAGGGACCGAGGAACGGGAGCTCACCCCCTCACAGGGATTCGAACCGCCAACCTTCTGATCAGCAAGTCCTAGGCTCTGTGGTTTAACCCACAGCGCCACCTGCGTCCCATACACAGGTTGTACTTTGACAAAAAAGGTATTAAAGAGAGAGAGAGAGAGAGAGAAACCCCCAGCTGGATTTTGGGGTGGTTCCCCTGTACAGGGTACTGAGTTGAGTAGGCACAAAACAGAGGACATCCTTAATTGAGAAGATCCATTGGGAGGGGCATCAAATGTCGGCCTTTCCTGGGGCAGGCTGCTACCAATGTCTGCCCGGCTGCACCCAGATTAAAATCCTCTCTTGGCCACGCAGCACCCTGGGGTGTCTTTGGGCCAGCTGTGGTCTCTCTGCCTAACAACCTCCCTCCCTCCCAGGTTGTTGTGAGGATGCAATGAGCGGGGGCGGGGGGGGGCGGGAGAGAAGCATGAGCGCTCCTCTGAGGAAAGGGGAGTGGAGTAGCAAGAAGTGTAAGAATCAGTGCTTTTTTCTGGGGCGGGGACGCATACCCCTAAATATTTTGTGAATCTTTGTACTTTTGTCCACCTACTGCATTTATTTTTCCCAATTTGAACTACAAAATGGTGCTTTTCTTGAGTCAGAATGACCCCTATGTTTTTTTTAAGAAATAAAGCACTGGTGGTATACAAATTTAATTAATTAATTAAATTAATAATAATAAGATTATGTTATGTACTTAGTTGCAGCAGTCTGATTGGTCCACAGGAGCCACCCAAACCAGCTCCAGGTGGAAGTGAAACCGCAACCTGATTGGCCTACTGGAGAATCCCGGAATTAGCCAATCACTTGGGGCCCATTGTGTAAATAATGTATATAAAGCAGACTTTCTGGGGGAACTTCCATTCCTCCTCACCACTATGAGCTGAATAAAGAGCATGAAATCCACTCTCGACTCTGAGTATATTTCAGATTATGTCACTGAAAATTAGGGCTGCTATATGTCCGGGTTTTCAAAGGCGGAATTGCTCAACAACTTTCAGCTTTTCCTAAGAAAAGCTCAACAAAACAAAACAAGCAAACAAAAGAAAAAAATCAACAACTTTTGGGGTGTCCTGGTTTTTACTTTTTGAAATATGACAACCCTACAAAATGCCCGTATCATGCGTCAACAAGACGTCTCCATTATTGCACCTCCAGCATCTTATCAGCATCAGAAAATGCCCTCCTGCAAAGACCCAATAGACCCAAAACATCCGTTTTTGCTGGGGCAAAAGCAGTTTCCTGTGCACAGTGCATAGCAAGTCCTGGCAATCAGTCTGTTGTCTGCATAGGGGGAAATTCTATGATGCTATGAAATGGTCCGTATAGTTAAAGCCATGGTTTTCCCAGTAGTGATGTATGGAAGTGAGAGCTGGACCATAAAGAAGGCTGATCGCCGAAGAATGGATGCTTTTGAATTATGGTGCTGGAGGAGACTCTTGAGAGTCCCATGGACGGCAAGAAGATCAAACCTCTCCATTCTGAAGGAAATCAGCCCTGAGTGCTCACTGGAAGGACAGATCCTGAAGCTGAGGCTCCAATCCTTTGGCCACCTCATGAGAAGAGAAGACTCCCTGGAAAAGATGTTGGGAAAGATGGAGGGCAGAAGGAGAAGGGGGCGACAGAGGACGAGATGGTGGGACAGTGTTCTCGAAGCTACCAGCATGAGTTTGACCAAACTGCGGGAGGCAGTGGAAGACAGGAGTGCCTGGCGTGCTCTGGTCCAGGGGGTCACAAAGAGTCGGACATGACTAACTGACTAAACAACAACAATGAAATTGGTACCCTGATGTCATGGTGATTGACAAGGTGCGTGGCCTGTGATGGACAGGGGAAGGTAAGGATCCAGTCCACTGCTCTCAAGCGGACCTGTTTCCAGAGCTGGGAGGAGAGGGGGCTGGCAGGAATCAGGGTCCAAACATCCCCTGGAAAAGCGGTGCGCGATGTCAGGTACCCCAAACATTTTGTAAGGCAAAAACGCACTGGTAATAATAATAAGTGCATCGCACGCATAGATAGGGGAACGTGTGCACGCAAACGCCACCGCGTGGATCCCGCATGTGCCCCAAGCACGCACACACACGTGCAGGGACCCGTGTCCCGCAACCCCTCCCGGGTCTCACGCCTTCTTGATGTCCGCATCCTTGGCGCTGCGGGTGAGATCCAGGACGGCGTAGTAATCCTGACCCATCGCGGCGCTTCCTCCCGGGCCAGGCCAGGTCCGGCCCGCCTGCTCTGCCCACTCGACCCCGCTGCCTCGCCCGTTGCTAGGGACGCCGCCCGGCCCCGCCTCCCCGCCCGGCGCGGTGCATGGCGGGAGTCGTAGTCCTTTTGCGCAGCTGGCCGCGCCCGGAGCCCCATTCTCTGCAAGCTTTCCTATTGCTGCGCCGCCGCCGCCGCCGCATGCATTTGCTGCATGCTTGAAATTGCTGCGCCGCCGCACGCATCGACCACATGCACTTGCTGCGTGCTTGCATTTCCCGCACTGCTGCATGCTTGCAATTTTGTGCAGTCGCATGCTTGCAACCGCCGCACGCACCCGCCGCGTGCATTTGCTGGATGATTGCATTTGCTGCGCCACTGCACGCAACCGCCGCATGCACTTGCTGCGTGCTTGCATTTCCCGCACTGATGCGTGCTTGCAGTTTTGTGCACCGCCGCGTGTTTTGCGATTGCTGCGCCGCCGCGCGCATTTGCTGCATGCTTGAAATTGCTGCGCCGCCGCACGCATCGACCACATGCACTTGCTGCGTGCTTGCTTTTCCCGCACTGCTGCATGCTTGCAATTTTGTGCAGGTTGCAACCGCCGCACGCACCCGCCGCGTGCATTTGCAGGATGATTTTATTTGCTGTGCCACTGCACGCAACCGCCGCATGCACTTGCTGCGTGCTTGCATTTCCCGCACTGATGCGTGCTTTGCAATTTTGCGCACCGCCGCGCGCATTTGCTGCATGATTGCTGTTTTGCGCGCCCGTTCATGCGTTTGCAATTGCTGCAACAAATGCATGCGGCAGTGCAGCAAATGCAAACGCATGCACCCCTTCTGCCGGCGCCGGCGGGTTTCGGGACGAGGAAGCCCCAACGGGGAAAGGCTGAGCTGGGTGGCTTTTGGAAACCCCGGCAGGCAGCTCCGCGCTTCTCCCTCTCCCAGGAGCAGCGCTGGCAACGGGAGCTGTGGCTTTCTGCGGAGCTTCTCTGTCCCGACGCGAAGGGAGAGCAAGACCCCAGCGCGCGGGGCAAAGGAAGGGGAGGACTATGTAACTGCGGAACTCCTTCCCGCAGGAGACAATGCTAACCACCAACCTAGCTAGAGATCTTTAAAAGAGAAGCGCACCAATATATGGAGCGGAGAGCTACAACACCGGCCTCCACTGGCCAGGATAGCTCTAGAAAATGTAGCCTTATGAGGCTTTGCCCTCGGGTGGGAAAAATATTGCGCCTGGGAAAGGGAAGTGGGAGTCAAAAGACACTCAAGGAATAGTTTCGGAGAAAAGGCTTTTATTTCTACCATCCATGAACTGGTAGAAGGAGCAAGTGTGATAACTCACAAAAAGCATGCACGAAATTCACAGTCCTGTGCACAAGCATATATACCCCTTTCCAGTTCCCTCCTCCTTTCTCCTCCCTCAGGAGTCCTCTGAGCATGAACAGAAAGCTGTCTTGGGACTATTGGGACTATTGGACTCTTCCCAGGAAAGGGGTTTCAGAGTGTTCAGATATGTTTCAATCTCTTGTTCTGGCATGGTTCCCAGACAGAAAGTAAGTTGCAATGTGGTTCTTTAGCAAGGCCAGAAGGCATGAGAAAGGCCTGAGAAACAATGGACTGTGTTCCCTACCTTTTGTTGCAATCTTTTTAGTTACAGCAAGCGGAATGTTTCTGATGCTTAGCTAATGCCTTTTAGCTGCTGAGAAAAATGATTTTGAAAAGCTCTGAGAAGCTTTGAGCCTGCTTTGGTGGGGGGTGACTTCGGGCCTAGGTGCGGTCACCTGTCCTCACCTTCCTTCAAGATCTTTAAAAGAGAAGCGCACCAATATATGGAGCGGAGAGCTACAACATCGGCCTCCACTGGCCAGGATAGCTCTGCGCTCCAAAGTTGGAGGCAACAATGCTTCTTTCTAAACACCCTGTTACTGGAAAGGGGAGAGTTGCTCTTGGGCTCTGGTCCCTCTTCCTGGTTTCCCATCAAAGACATCCCTTTGGTCCCTGTGAGAACAGGATGCTCAGCTAGACCAGATGGGGCATTGGCCTGATCCAGCAGGCTCTTCTTATGTTTCTTTTTGAGAGCCTCCGGAAACGTTCAAAAGGGAGGAGCAACTCCTAACTGAGGAAAGGTTTCAGGGTTTGGGACGGTTTTTAATTCAACAAAAGCATATATAAAATAATATATAAAATAATTTTTTTCCGGCCATCTGCTCTTATTGAAGTTCCAGGGGAAGAGACTAAAAGCTAAATGTCATTTCACAAGTGGAATTAGGGACACGATTGCAGCAATAATGGCCAAAATGATGGGTTTTTTGTCTCCACAGCTTGCTTTTCGTACTTTTAAGAAGGGATTGGCAAATCTACATTGCTAGACCTTCCCAACAGCATATATTATGCAACATTTTAATGTTATTTGTATACCTAATTTAAAAAATATAGAAGTGGAGTGGGTAGGATTTATGTTATTGCATGAGTATTTTAAGCTTGTTGCATTATATATTGCTTTGAATTTCCTGGTTTCAGTAGTTTCTGTCTGTTGTATTTTATCTTGTGATGTTGCATCAGGGCGCTCCCCCACCCCCCCATATGAAGTGACTAACAAATGCAATTATGAAGCATCTCAATATAGCTCCAGCTAAAAGAATCAGAAGGCCTCTGCTTCAAGATTCTGGAGGGCGGCTTTTTGGTCTGAAAATCTTTTGATAAAAGGGCAGTATATAAATCTACTAATTCAGGAAGAGGTAGACTCCACCGTGGGAGCAGGGCCGGGGCGGGAGAGTGCTAGAGTCCTGTCTAGTCAAGTTGCGTGGGATCAGTTCCAATCTGTTACCTCCGAGGATGTGGACAGGCTGCTTGGACGAGTGAAACCAACCACCTGTCTCCTGGATCCTTGCCCATCCTGGCTTATAAAAGCTAGCCGAGAAGGGCTGGGTGATGGGCTTCGTGGGGTGGTGAATGCTTCTCTCTGTGAGGGAGCCTTCCCAGACCTACTGAAAGAGGCGGTTATCAAACTGCTTCTTAAAAAACCATCTTTAGATGCTGCCAATATGGCTAACTATCACCCAGTCTCAAATCTTCCATTCTTTGGCAAGGGGATTGAGCGAGTGGTTGCTGAACAACTCCAGGCACGCCTGGAAGAAGTGGACCATTTGGATCCCTTCCAGTCAGGATTCAGGCCTCATCATGGGGACTGAAGCTGCCTTGGTCGCACTGGTTGATGATCTCCAGCGGGCTAGGGACAAAGGTGAGAGCTGTTTCCTAGTTCTGCTGGCTCTCTCAGCAGCATTTGATACCGTCGACCATAACATCCTTCTGGACCGTCTTGAGGGGCTGGGAGCTGGGGGCACTGTCATACAGTAGTTCTGCTCCTTCCTCCTGGGCCGTGTTCAGAAAGTGGGGGGGGGTGAGTGTTCAGACCCCTGGGCTCTCACTTGTGGGGTGCCTCAGGGTTCTGTCCTCTCCCCCATGCTTTTCAACATCTACATGCAGCCGCTGGGAGAGATCATCAGGAGGTTTGGGCTGGGTGTTCATCAGTATGCGGATGATACCCAGCTCTACCTCTCTTTTAAATCAGAACCAGTGAAGGCAGTGAAGGTCCTGTGTGAGTGTCTGGAGGCGGTTGGAGGATGGGTGGCGGCTAACAGATTGAGGTTGAATCCTGACAAGACAGGAGTACTGTATTTGGGGGACAGGAGGCGGGCAGGTATGGAGGATTCCCTGGTCCTGAATGGGGTAACTGTGCCCCTGAAGGACCAGGTGCGCAGCCTGGGAGTCATTTTGGACTCATAGCTGTCCATGGAGGCACAGGTCAAATCTGTGTCCAGGGCAGCTGTTTACCAGCTCCATCTGGTACGTAGGCTGTGACTCTATTTGCCTGCAGACTGCCTCACCAGAGTGGTGCATGCTCTAGTTATCTCCCACTTGGACTACTGCAATGAGCTCTACGTGGGGCTACCTTTGAAGGTGACCCGGAAACTACAACTAATCCAGAATGCGGCAGCTAGACTGGTGACTGGGAGTGGCCGCCGAGACAACATAACACCGGTCTTGAAAGACCTACATTGGCTCCCAATACGTTTCCGAGCACAATTCAAAGTGTTGGTGCTGACCTTGAAAGCCCTAAACGGCCTCAGTCCAGTATATCTGAAGGAGCGTCTCCACCCCCATCGTTCTGCCCGGACACTGAGGTCCAGCGCCAAGGGCCTTCTGGTGGTTTCCCCACTGCGAGAAGCGAAGTTACAGGGAACCAGGCAGAGGGCCTTCTCGGTAGTGGCGCCCTCCCTGTGGAATGCCCTCCCAACAGATGTCAAAGAGCATAACAACTACCAGACTTTTAGAAGACATCTGAAGGCGGCCCTGTTTAGGGAGGCTTTTAATGTTTGATGTAGTACAGTATTTTAATATTTTTGTTGGAAGCCGCCCAGAGTGGCTGGGGAAGCCCAGCCAGATGGGCGGGGTATAAATAATAAATTAGTAGTAGTAGTAGTAGTGGTAGTAAAAATCTGGCTAAACGGACAAATGTTCTGACCTGTCCTGTCTTCCACTTCAAACACATTTACAGTGGTGCCACGGAAGACGAATGCCTCGGAAGACGAAAAACTCGCTAGACGAAGGAGTTTTTCGTTTTCGAGGTGCTTCGCGAGACGCATCTCCCTATGGGCTTGCTTCGCACAGCGCGTCTTCCCCACTGTCCCCAGACCTCTTTTGAAGCAAGGGGCGGCGGGGAGAAGATCGCTTCTCCCCGTTGCTGCCCCTTGGTTCAAAAGGGGTCCGGGGACAGAGGGGAAGGCGTGCACCTTCCCCGCTGTCCCCGGACGGTCTCCATAGGAACGCATTGATTGATTTTCAATGCATTCCTATGGGAAACCGTGCTTCGTAAGACGAAAAACTCGCAAGAAGAAAAAACTTGTGGAACGAATTAATTTCGTCTTGCGAGGCACCACTGTACTTGATCATGTTGAAGTAACTGGACATGGTAACATTCATGAGAGTAAATCACTCATTGTATGAGCTAATTGTAGGTACCCTGCAGGCCAAGCCAATTGCTATGGTAGTAGCCCAGTGCTCAGTCTCCCATCTGGTTTCAATGCATGTCAGCTCAGTAGTCTTTCTGTAAGTCTGAGTTGTCAGTCTGTTGGTATTACTTGTCCGGTGTTGTACAGTGAATTGCTAGGATTTATATGGAGGAACATATATACTTGTATGTATCTGTGTATGTCTGTATCTATATCCAGAACTGTTTGACTGAGCCTTATCTTCCACAACAGTAAACCATTTGGACCTTAAGCTGCTTCCATGAGGTGACAGGTAATGGGAGCAACTTCCACTGCCTTGGCATCTTGTATCAGATTCCTGACTGATCACTCTCTCCATCAACAAAGAAGTTACAGGAACTGGTGTTGCGATTTTGTCTTTGTTAAGTTACGGCAGGTGGGGAAGCCTTGGCCCTCTAACAAGATCTTGCTTAACTACCAACTCCCGTCAGCACTAGCAAACATAATGGCAGATTGAAGAATTTAATTCTCATATCTTTAGCTGTTTCATTTGAATTAACTATTTTGTTTCTTTTTATTTTGTTGTTATCTACTCTTGTCTTTTGGATAGGGCAGGGTATAAACATAGCTTAGTGAAAACAGAGTTTTTCGGCCCCACCAGACTGCAATAGACCCCACAAGCTGCTCTTCCTGCGTAGCTCCTGAAAAGTAATTTTTGCGCTCTGTGTTATGAGGTCAGATGAGAGAGCTGAACCCTAATTTCGTCTCGTCAAAGATGAAAGGAGGCCTGGTGAGAGCCTCAAATGACAAAAAATAACCCTCTGGTTGTTGGGAATCAAAGATGAATGGCAAGCGAAGAACGGTAAGAGAAGAGGATTAAAAAGAAAATCAATGAGGGCTGATCCCGAGAGAATCAACTTAATTGGGCAAACAGCTTGAGATCAAAGCAGCTTTATTTGAAGATGGAAACTTACAACTAGCAAACTGCTTGCTGGTGGGCAGTGAGAATTGCCACAGAGGAGGAATTCCGGAAGGAGGGCATGAGATGGAAACAAAAGGTTGCTGCAGTTTGCAGCTCAAGACAAGAAGCAGGCGAGCCTGAGCAACACACCCCTTTCTATTGACATCTGCTGGCCTCCCTTTTCCTCGCCCACATCAGCTCCTTTCCCCTCACTTAGGAACAACCACCAGCCACACAGTGGATATCAAAAACACTTTTGCAAACACAAAAAGGGCACAATCGACCCAACAAACTTTCTGTGCTGTTCGGCGCAGGGAAACGGCGTTAAACTTTCAGAGCTGCCGTGTTCACATCGCTCGGCAGGAAGGTTGCCTACAGCTTGGCCTTGGGTGCTGTCTCAACGTGGTCCCTACACCTCACACCTGCACGCCCCATTCACGCTACCGTACAAAGTCCTGGAAACGGGGGACACGGATATATGACTTGTTTCAAATAGGTGTTTAAGTAATCCCTGAAGTGCGTCCAGCATTCATAGCGCAGTGTTCATGGCTTTCGTAAAGTCAGAGGTCTGAAAGCTGGTATCTCCTCACTATTCCGTCTCTGCAACATGTGTACACCTGTTTTTCCCACGTGGCCACCTAAAAAGACGGTAAGAAAAGAGGTTTCAGAAGTGGTATTATTACAATCAAATAAGAAGCTGGATTAGTTCATTCCTTAACACTGACGCCTTCCCATGCTATGATCTGTATATATATTTTTCATGTATGTTATAGGGCTTTTTGTTTTACAATGCAAGGGCCTGGGAAGTTTGATCTTACCTGCTCTGGTCTGTATTGCGTTAAGGAGGTTTAATTGTTACCTCGGTCTTTTACGCTCACCTAAAACCATAAATAAAGCAGGGGCAGATGCATTGTTTCCCAGTTATTAGGCTGTCCGTCAGCATGTTTTTTATTATATTTTTATCATTGATGTTCTGTAAAGCATTTTTAATTGTTGTGCACTGGCCTGGGATCTTTTGATAAAGGGTGGTATATTGAATGAATGAATGAAAAGAAGGAGAAGAACCCCATCTTACCCTACTGGTGGCAAAGATCTCTCTGTGTACTTTGAATAGAATAGACGCTATCAAAGGACACTTAACATTTACATTAAATTGCAGTAATTCCTCTGAACTGGCCACACATATTCCCACTATAATTATTATTAATTAATTAATTATACATACATAGATACCCTGCCCATCTGGCCGTGTTTCCCCAGCCACTCTGGGCGGCTACCAACCGAATATTAAAAACACAATACACCATTAAACATTAAAAACATCCCAAAACAGGGCTGCCTTCAGATGTCTTTTAAAAGATTCAGGTAGGTAGCCATGTTGGTCTGACGCAGTAGAAATATATAAAATAAATAAATAAATTGTCCAGTAGCACCTTAGAGACCAACTCTGAATATTCAATTTACATTTCCTAAAGTCCACAATGATCTCTTTTGTTTTCTTTAAGTTAAGGAGTAAGTTGTTTTTCCTGCACCACTCCCCCAACTGCTCAACTTCCTTCCTATAGGCCGCCTCCCCCTCTCCAGCCGTGATTAAACCAACCACCGTTGTATCATCTGCAAACTTAATGATCTTATTACTGGGGTATTTGGGGGCACAGTCAGCTGTATAGAGCGTATATAAAAGCGGGCTCAACACGCACCCCTGCGGCGTCCCCGTATTCGTGATGAGATCCGTAGAGACGGGGGAACCGAACCTGACCCTTTGGGAACGGTTTGATAGAAAATCTAATATCCACCTGCACAAACATGGTGGGAGTCCCAGGTCTAATAATTTGGGCACCAATCTATGCGGAAGAATAGTATTAAATGCAGAACTAAAGTCTACAAATAACAGTCTCGCGTAGTTCCCTTGCTTCTCCAAACGAGTCAGGACAGCACGTAAAGCCATTGCCACAGCATCCTCCGTGGATCTCTTTGTCTTGTACGCAAACTGGTACGGGTCAAGTCCCACTGGCAGACAAGATGAGATGCAATTCCTCACCAGTTTTTCGAAACATTTCATTATAATGGGTGTCAACGCCACAGGGCGGAAATCAATGAAACTCTGCATTAAAACCTCTGAGGAAAGAGAGTTGACAACCTCTTGAAAGTGACTATTAAACTGTCAAACAGCTCTTACTGTATGTTTCTGTATGTTTAGTCAGAATCTCCTTCCTTTTAACTTGAAGCCGTGGGTTCGAGTCCTACTCCCCAGAGTAGGAGAAAACAAGTTTGCTCCATCTTCCACATGACAGCCCTTGAGATATTTGAAAATGGCTATCATATCTCCTCTCAGTCTCTTTTCCAGGTGAAACATACTCATAAGGCTTGGCCATCTGTCATGTATGATCTATCTGAGATTCCTGCATTGCCGGGGTTTGGACTAGATGGCTCTCAGGTCCCTCCCAACTGTACTAATTCTATGATTCTGAGATTCTATGAATGAGTGTGTATGATAAAATAATAGTTAAACATTTTACCATAATTTTATTCCCTGAGTTTTCCTATTTCCCTTCTTCCCTGGAGTTAAGCAGCAATTTCCGTGATTTCTCTAGGCAGAAACTCCCTTTGCCGAGACCAAGACCAAGACAGGCATTTCCCCTGGTACGGTACCTTGTATACGGGGTCACAGTCTGGCCCAGTGAGCTCAGCCACATGGTCGAGATCTTGCTGCATAATAAAGCAGGTTCCATCACCTGGAAAGAGATGCAGAACATGTGAGAGACAAGAAACTGCAGTTTACATCGCAAGCCTTCACATTCTACATACCAATGTCATTATGATGCCCACCCACCGGAGCAAGATACTGAGAAATCAAATGTGAGAAACCTGCTGGATCCTCAAGTGCAGTGCTGTAAGGCTTTTTGTCTATGGAGAATACAGGCAAACCTCGGTTGTTGAACGTAATCCGTTCCGGAAGACAGTTCTGAAACGTTCGACAACCGAGGATCAAAGTCAATGTAGAAAAAAAAGGGGGGAAACCCTCTGGAAGCCATTTGGCTTCTGAAAAACGTTTGAAAACCGGAACATTTACTTCCAGGTTTTCAGTGTTTGGGACCCAAAACATTCCAAATGGAGCTGTTCAGGAACTGAGGTTTGACTGTAGTGACTTCTTCTTAACAGCTGAGAACTCACGGTGCAAGAAATTCAGGAGGGTCCGTTAATGGTTCCAACAATTTGACTTCACCCCGCCCCCCCATGCGCCCTCCTCCATTGTCTCCCAAGACAAGACGGATGCTAACTCAGCAACTGAAAGAAAAGAAGAGCGCTACCTTGGCTGGCAATAAATCCATCTCTAAAAGGGAGCAGAGAAAGAACTGGTGCTCCTGATCTATGGACAACACGAACTGGAGCCCTAGAGAGAGCAGCAGGAACTTTTATCACAAAGAGTCACACTATAACAAGTTTGTCAGAATTCTTCTTAAAGAGAGAAATAAACTGGGCCATGTTGTATAGGGAGCGTAAGAAGCTGCCTTGAATCAGAGCCAGATCACGGGTCCACCTGGCTCTATATTGCTTACACTGACTGGCAGGGGCTCTCCAGGGTTTAAAGCAGAGAGTCTCTCCTACTCTTACCTGGAGATGCCACTGAGACGTTAACATATGAGTGCTGGAGGTGAAATAGTTAAACAGGTTACCCAATCAGAACCCAGGGGGTGGAGTTAGAGGGACTATAAAAGCAGCTCTGGGAAGGGCGAAGGGGGGAGTTTGTTAGGAGTTGGGTGGTTGGTTGGAGTGGGAGTGAATTGGGATAGAGTCTGTGGGGAGGTTGAGTTAGTGTAGCGACATAAGCTGAGTCAGGAACAGTTAGGAGCTAGGAAGACAAGTAAATATCTGAGAGGTGGTTTAGTGAGTGAGAGCAGGTAGCGGAAGTTATAGGTCTGGATAGGCCCCCCAAGAATGTAATTGACCGATACTGTTTATGAAACCACACGCTTGTTAAACTGCAATAAATAAACAGAAGTTTATGTTCCAATTTAACCCTGAATGGACTCAGTATTTTACCAGGTAGGGCCTGGGTGGTGGCAGCGAGAAATAAAGTGGTGGCACAGGGATCAATAGATGTTGAAACGTCCAGGGACCCTGTGTGATCGCCACAGCCACTGAGAATTGAACCCAGGGCTTTCGGTAGAGGCTCTGCCACTGAGCTTACAGCCCTTCCCCAGTGACCTGCATGACTGGAGCAACATGGGAAGCAGCAACGATGCTCCTAAGGCCATGTTAACAGCTGCCCTTCAATTCTACTCACTTGGTGTTTCGCACATCCAGCTGGTATATATTTCCATCCTGCGTGCCACCAAGGAGGTAGATGTTGGAGAGGAACGTACAGCAATTAAATGCATCCGAGCCAACAAACAGAAAAACCTGAGGAGGAAACAAGCAAGAGGGAATGAAAAGGAGATTGCGATCCTACTCAGAGAGAGAGAGAGAGAGAGAGAGCGCGCGCAGCTAGGAAAAACGGGAGTTGAAATTTCTGTTGAAAAAAAGAATGTTCCTAACTGGCCTCTGGCTGGGGTGTTGCATTTTTTATATATATAATTTATTTTATTACATTTCAATATCAATAAATAATAATTAATGACTTAAGACATTGCTTAAATAAAGCATCAACCTCCTTCCTTCCCTCTAGCAGACTTCCATATCTCATTACCAATTTCTCCACATTCCTAAATTCTTTTTACCTTAAATCGATCTTTTAACAATCACCTACTTATAAGTAAATCAGCTCCTTAATTTCCCATTACCAAACATTTCAACTTAAACCTACAAACGTATTCAACCGTTTGCAATTTTCTTTCATATAGAGTATAAATTTGCCCCAGTCCCTTTTGGAAGAAATCATCACAGCGATTCCGAATCTTCCTCGTCAGCTTCGATGGCTGGGTTGTTGCACTGTGTCTGTCGATAGGCTCAAAACAAATAACAGCAGAAAAGGCAACATTAAACATGGTCATGGTGATATCTTACCGGCTGCCTGCTATGCAACCCCACCCCTTGCAGCTTTTTGTCCTCTCGTGCCAACAGCAGGAGTTTCCCTTCTGTTCCGATTTCACGCTCACCTGTGTTGGAAAGAAACATGGTTAGGGTTAGCAGCTGCTCACCTTGTGGTTTGTTAAAGGCCAGAATCATGGCCAAACTAGGGGTGATGGGAGCAGCCATGTTTGCAGGTCACATGGTTGATTTTTACATAAGGACACTCACCTATTTTACTTCCCTGCCATCCCAGATACAGAACCTCCCTAATCCCTGCTCCACATTGCCGGAAGTGAGCCAGACTAGGAGAAATGTTCCCGAAGCAACACTGCTTTTCATATATTTGGAACAGGACAGACGTGAATGACCAAACCTAGTGAGTTGAATTTGCCCCTTCAGTTCTGCTCACTAAGCACAGTGTGTTTGTGCCCAGATGCTATGGTCAAAGATTGACAATGTATTTTTTTGAATGGTAGGGAGTGAGAAGGAATGAGTGAGTGCATACATAGGTGTGCATAAGGTTGTCCTTGCTCTTAGTATGCTTTTTCAAACTTCATTTGATTGAATGAATATATGTTGTCGTTTAGTCATGTCCGATTCTTCGTGACCCCATGGACCAGAGCACGCCAGGCACTTCTGTCTTCCACTGCCTCCCGCAGTTTCGTCAAACTCATGCTGGCAGCTTCGAGAACACTGTCCAACCATCTCGTCTTCTGTCGTCCCCTTCTCCTTGTGCCCTCCATCCTTCCCAACATCAGGGTCTTTTCCAGGGAGTCTTCTCTTCTCATGAGGTGGCCAAAGTATTGGAGCCTCAGCTTCAGGATCTGTCCTTCCAGTGAGCACTCAGGGCTGATTTCCTTCAGAATGGAGAGGTTTGATTCTCTTGCAGTCCATGGGACTCTCAAGAGTCTCCTCCAGCACCAGAATTCAAAAGCATCCATTCTTCGGCGATCAGCCTTCTTTATGGTCCAGCTTTCACTTCCATACATCACTACTGGGAAAACCATAGCTTTTACTATACGGACCATTGTTGGCAAGGTGATGTCTTTATTTTTAAACAAAGTTGGACCACAAACCTCTCCATAAAAAGTTAACAGGTCAGCATCAATGTTACCCTTCTGCCTTATCTTTAATATATTTTAATTATTACACTTGTCATATGAAGCTCCATTTATACTGAGCTGGAGGACTGGTCTACCAGCTTTCCCCCAGATCTGGAGCCCTCTAGATCAGGGATGTCTAACTGGTCGACCGTGATCGAGAGGTTGATCCCTCTATATTGGCGGAAGTGAAAAGCAATGCAAGGGAATTCTCCGCCCCTCTGCTCTGCCACTGTGTTAGTCCGATGCGTCAAATGGGTTAGAAAATTAAAGTATCTGTTAGCACTGCATCGTTTTTTTAGGTGAGCAATTTTCCTCTCCTAAAAAAAAAAAATCAACAACTTTGGATTGCTCCCTCCCTAAAAGGTCAACAACTTTGGCATCCCACCCCCTTTCATGGGTAGATCACTTCCATAATTTTTATACTGGGAGCAAACTGCAGTCTCTTGTTAGTTGGACGTGCCTGCTCTGATGTTATTGAACTACCAACCTCCTTAAGCCGCAGCTCGCATGGCCGTGCTGGCTGGGGCTGGTCGGAACTGTAGTCCAAAGAAGCTGGAGAGACAGCACCAGGTTGGGAAAGTCTGACTGAGCCCAATATTGTAAACATGGCCAATGCAGGACTAAGCACCCATGAACCGAACCTGGGTTCTCCTGTGCTCAAAGGTCAGTGGCACATGGCTATAGCTCCTCCCCTGCTGGTCTGGCCCTGCCTAATCAGCCAATACAAAACATCCTCCGCTCTCCCAGCAATGAATTACAGCCAAAATAGAACCTGGAGTTATTTTCAGGTGTGCAACTTTTTGGCATGACTTTATGACCATAAAACGTGCCTCTGCTTTTTTTTTTTTTTTTTTTTTAAAAGAAGAGAACACTTGCTTAATGTTGTTAACTTACTGGGTATTTTTTCGGGAGAGCCCAAGTTTAAGGTGTTGTCGGCCTCACCCAAAGCAACACCATTGACTGGAGAGCCACAATCTGCGACAACACCCAGGCAAGACGATGTCCCGCAGTCCCAGAGGCGGGCAGTGCCATCCCGAGAGCTTGAGACCACGTTTCTTCCCCGATCCACAATGGCTGTGTCCAGAATTCCTGCGGGACGGCAAAGGAAACGCTCGTGGGAAAGGGAAAAGATGTCTATCCACACTGTCTGACACAATTCCGCCCCCCCTTCCCAATAATCCTGACCAAAGCACACCACAAGGAAAAAGCAAGGAGTCAGCAGCTAAGACAGCCTCAGAGAACCAAAGAGAAGGTTGAAGATTTGCCAGCTCATCTAGGTGACAACCACACTATACATTTCAAACATGTGGCTTCCCCCAAAGAATCCTGGGAACTGCAGTTTGTTAAGGGTGCTGGAAATTGTAGCTCTGTGAGGGGTAAGGTACAGTTCTCAAGATACTTAGGTGGAAGCCATGTGCTTTCAATGTATGGTGTGGATGTGAGCCTAGTTTAGATGAAAATCCAGTCTAATCTCAGATATCTGGGGCCTCAAATGTATTTTGTTGTTGTTGTGCATTTGCAAAATTCCATACCGTGTTAGCACTTAGCTATTATAGGTCAAGAGCAAATCATTACAAGTGAACATAAGATCGTAAGAGGAGGCCTGCTGGATCAGGCCAATGGCCCAACTAGTCCAGCATCCTATTCCTACAGTGGCCAACAAAGTGCCTTTGTGAAACGAGCAAGGAAGAGCATTCACTCTTTTCCAATAACACCATTAATTCTAATAGACGCAGCTGTCCACAGCTGCTGATACATTTACGTATAAAACAAAAGAAATCCAATCCTACAAATTCTTGTATCTGCTCAATTCTGCTGTGGTAAATCTCTCCAGCAAGAGACAGCTGGCTCTGATAACTGTGTACGTAAGATGAATTTGAATAATTTTGGCAATCTGTAACTTTGAGCTTTTCAGGACAGATGATCAGAAGTTTTTGGCTGACAGCTAGCTTGTACAGTGGTGCCCCACAAGACAAATGCCTCACAAGACGAAAAACTCGCTAGACGAAAGAGTTTTCCATTTTTGAGGTGCTTCGCAAGACGAATTTCCCTATGGGCTTGCTTCGCAAGATGAAAACGTCTTGCGAGTTCTTGCGAGTTTTTTTCCCTTTCCCCCCCTTTTTCTAAGCCGCTAAGCCGCTAATCCATTAAGCCGCTAATAGGTGTGCTTCGCAAGACGAAAAAACCGCAAGACGAAGAGACTTAATTTCATCTTGCGAGGCACCACTGTATTCACCAGGGTCCTGCCAGTGCCTTTATCCCTGACCTCACACTGTGCATATGCAGGGACCATCCCATTGCTGACTTTCTCCCCTCAAAGTCTGGAACTGGAGAGTACAGTGGGAGCCATCTTTATAGTTGCACTGAGCTTTGGAATGCCGCAGCTACTAGGTACAACTGCCCTTGTCCTCCAAGTTCGTTTAGGTGGTGAGCTGTAGAGGTGCTCAGAACACCTTATCAGCCCAGCCACAAAAGAAAAACACCGGCCTTTTTCTCCAGCCTGGAGCTTAACTCAACTTCAGCTGCTATTACAACTGCATTCATTTCAGTTGCCAATTTCCTGTACCTGCTTTGTGACCCTGAAATGTTACCACGCATTTGGCATCTTCCGCAGACCAGATCTTTAGCCGGGCATCCATTCCCCCACTCAGGACCACAATGCCTGACGGGAAAAATCTGCAGCAATTCACATCGTAGACGTGGCCTTCCAGGCATCTCTGGGAAGACAAAAGAATTGAAAGCTAGTTAAAAGCCTCATCTCATCCTCTGCCTTGTTACTTAGCAACAGCCATCTTATTTGCCAAGCACACTGGCTGGCTACACGGCCTCCATGACATCGCTGCATCCTAGATTGTCATCCTCTATTTTGTTTCTTTGCAGAGATTATAACACTGAGGTTCTGGAAGTATCCTAAAACCATAACCAAGGGTAATTAAATCTAGGCCAGCTGCCCAAACAAGGTACACATATGCCTGAGATTTCCAGGTCACAGCAGACCTATTTCTCACCCTAGCTGTCAACGTTTCCCATTTTTTTAAGGGAAATTCCCTTATTCCGAACAGGATTCCTTGCAAGAAAAGGGAAAAGTTGACAGCTATGTTTCTCACTAAGATGCTAAACTTGCATCAACTTAAGACTGCAGGTGGGATCTTGATTTAAAAAAAAAACACAAAACAAAAACCTACATCAACTAGCATGTCAGAAAGAAGTTTCATAGTCTAGCCTTTCCCCCAATATATTTCTCTTTGTGAGACTCTACCTGCTACCTGAAACTGTAGTCCAGACATAGGGTTAGCATCACAGTGAGAGTTGGGCCACTGTTAGTAAACTCATTATACAGAAAGCAGTCAGGCAGAAGGGGGTGGATCAGAAGTGAGATAACAGTTGACTTCCTGAACTGATTTTTATCCTGTCAGAGTGTTGTGACATGGAAGTCAGATGATCCTCAACATGGTAAGGAGACCAGATCCCAATTCCTTTATGGAAAGAAGTAGGGGGGAAATGGATTTCTCTACCCACTGAGAAGACAGAACATGCAGCAAGGTGCACTCGCAGGTATGCACATGCACTTAAGATTTATCGTGTTGTTTCTCTCTCTCTCTCTCCCAATGATATCAAATGACTATTAAAACTCTGGAGTTTGAACAGCAGTTTGAGGGGGGCAGGGATTAGTTCAACATTCAAGGATTTAGACTGCAGGTTTCTTAAAGGCAAATTTCAACCTCAATACTGGTCTTACTCTTATTTCTCCATTAGCAGCCTGCCAAATTTTCATAGCTCCATCAGCACTGGCTGACACTCCAAGTCCTCCACCACTAGAAATGTCAAGGCAAGTAATCTAAGAGGGAGAGGAAGAGAAAATGAATAAATGACCACAATCTAGAAAAGTGAAATACTGATGGGCACTGGCATGGGCACTGGCACGTTATACAGTTCAGTCCATGTATTACTAATGTATTACGATGTATAGGCTAATGAGTTTATTGAGAAATCTCTATTCCATATAATTAAACTGCCAATTTGTAAAACACAGGCTATTCAAGGAGACATATAAAAGATCAAATCAAATAGTCAAACAATCAAAAATGGTTGCCAGGTTTTTGAGTACCTCTAATACAGATGATATACAACTGTGCATAAAATAGCAGGCAAAAACCATTTTGAACTTACATGGGCTTATAGGGAATAATAATATTAATAGTAATAATAATAATAAATTAATAATAACTTATTATTTATACCCCGCCTATCTGGCTGGGTTTTTCCAGCCACTCTGGGCAGCTCCCAACAAAATATTAAAAACACAATACAGCATCAAACATTAAAAACTGCCCTAAACATGGCTGCCTTTAGAAGTCTTCTAAAAGTCAGATAGTTGTTTATTTCCTTGACATCTGATGGGAGGGTGTTCCACAGGGCAGACGCCAACACCGAGAAGGCCCTCTGCCTGGTTCCCTGTAGCTTTGCTTCTCGCAATCAGGGAACCACCAGAAGGCCCTCGGCGCTGGACCTCAGCGTCCGGGCTGAACGATGGGGGTGGAGACGCTCTTTCAGGAGCAAATGATGCAACAAAATCTCAGTCCCCCTACCACTTGACATGTCCTCCTCAGCTTGACCACCTCCTTCCCGAGATGACTTTGAATTTCTGCTGTCACGCATCTGACAGAAGAACATACCTACCTGTGTAGCATATAGACAAGTTTGTACTTGGGAGTTTAGCATTTGGTGTGGTGGGACATATAATTGGTGTGAGACATTGTGAAACAGTCTGAAGAAGAGGAATTGGAACTGTGGGAAAAGCCTGAAGACTTTGTGAAGAGTTGCAGGACTTCAAAGAAGCTGCACTTGGAGCTTGGCTGTGGAATTTAACACAGCAAGGACTTTGAAGCAAAGAATCCTCTCTGGGCTGAGAGAGAGAAGACTTCTTGTACCATCTGTAAGTAGTGTGTGTGTGTGTGTGTGTGTGTGTGTGTGTGTGTGTGTGTAGTGTGGTGTACAGCTGTTTTCTGTGGCAAGCTTCCACAGCACATACGCCCAGCACTGACAAGTTATCGAAAAACACTGCAACTCATTTAATTAACTGAAGCTGCATCATCATTTAAAGTCATCTTATGAAAAACCGCTTCGTAAAAATACTTACGCTTTTTTGATGGATTCTACAGAAGGTTGTGTAGGGTGCCAGAAATTTGGTGGAGGCATTTTCACGAGGGCAGGAAACCAGCAGACTTTTCTGGAGTAGGTAGAACAGAAAGGAGAAGATAACATTTATTGGAAGCTGATTATGACCCATCATCACAAAACCCAGTAATTAATACGGTGAAAACTCCAGACAATAAAGCAGGCAGCCACAATTATTTTGGATGTTTCTATTAAATATCATAGATATGAAATAAACCATTGCAGTAATGAGTAATTTTGAGTGTTGCCTTATACTGTGAACCCCAACGGAAAAAAGTATTAATATTTAAGAAAATGAGCTCTAAGTTGCTCTAAGGCCACCAGAGAGCATTTTATTCCTCCAGTAGAAAATAAAATAATCTGAATTGGGGCTGTGACAGTCCAAAGGCAAAATATAAAAAAAATGCAGTTATGACAGAGGGCACTCCCACACAGCAGTTTCTTGTGAATTCAGTGCTGCTCATGGATGGATGTTTTATATAATCTGCACAGGACACCATCCTCGTCAAAATGACATCCCATATCCCCCCCCACCTCAATTTAATCCAGATCAAATTCAGATTATAAATCTCACATAGAAAACCATAGAGTTATCTTTGTTCTTGCTATGAGCCACTAGTCTGCCCTTCAACCTCATAGACAGAAGTGACCGTACCTTAGTTATTTCACTGACAACAAATCCTTCAGAGGCTACAACTTCAGGAATTCCATCTGAGCTCACCCCCTGACAAGTCAGCTTACCATACAAAGTAGGTTTTCCTACAGCATGCAAAAAACACAAACAAAAGACTTAAAAGGTGTTAAATACTTTAGAGAGTACGTTATAAAGCCATCCTTATCTATTTAGGTTTTATTTTTAATGGAGATCTTCAACATGAGTTCCTCTTCTAGCTAGAGACAAATATGATCCACTGTTAGTTAATGATTCACAAACAGTTCTGTCAGGTTTATTATGCGACTCCCACTTGTAGCAAACTAACATAAATAAACAGTAATCAAATAAGAGAAAATCAGAGAATGAGGCTTGTTATACTCTAACACACTTGTTCACCAAGTGTTGTTGTTGTTTAGTCATTTAGTCGTGTCCGACTCTTTGTGACCACTTGGACCAGAGCACGCCAGGCACTCCTGTCTTCCACTGCCTCCTGCAGTTTAGTCAAACTCATGCTGATAGCTTCAAGAACACTATCCAACCATCTCGTCCTCTGTTGTCCCCTTCTCCTTGTGCCCTCCATCTTTCCCAACATCAGGGTTTTTTCCAGGGAGTCTTCATGGATCACTGCCTTGCCGTGGCAAAGGGGCTTGAATAACTCAGAGAAGCTATGAACTATGCCGAGCAGGGCACCCAAGATGGACAGGTCATAGTGGAGAGTTTTGACCAAACGTGATCCACCTGGAGGAGGAACCAGCAAAACACTCCAGTATCCCTGCCAAGAAAACTCCATGTTCACCAAGTACCAACGGCTTATAATTCTGAAGTTTTTTTGTCAGTAGGACTTTCATCTAAAACTGATTTTGGCTTGTTTAAAAAATAGATAAATTTGTTATTTCAGCTTCACAAATGGCATTAGCTGGTGGAAAAGCCATGCCTCTAACTCAGGATTTGAATATTGGCAGAATTTCGGAGCTTGGAGCTTAAGCTAAAGTGTGGAGAGAGAGCTGGTTGAACACAAAGAGAATGGAACTGTACAGTATCACCACAAAAGGGGTAGAAGACTCTTCTTGTTCACCTGGGCTGCTGCAGCTTAGCCAAGCCTGCTCCTCATTCTTCCTGCAAAGATGAGAAATTCCAGTTAGCATAAAGCAGGGACAGCCAACATGGTGCCCTCCAAATGTTGCTAGGCTACATCTCCCATCGTCCCGTACCAGTGACTTTGCTGGCTAGGGCTAAGGGAAGTTGTGATCCAACGACATCAGAAGGTACCATGTTGGCTATCCCTACCATGAAGGATCAAATGCTGACTTGGCATCAGTTTGGAGGGGATCAGAGGACGTTGGATTTGGGGGTGTTAACTTGCAGCCTGTTTCCTGTGTCAATTACTCAGTTTGTGGGGCAGCACAAGACACAGGGTTCACAGGCCAAAATGAGCACAAAACATTGACATCAATTTGGAGGGGATGCAAAAATTTGGGGTTATACATTAATGAAACTGAAGTAGATGGAGGTTTGGAAAGGAGCAGCTATTGAGTTCATTCAAGGCTAAAGGGGTTGGAGGGGCCACTTCATCATTATTATCATTAGTGCAGGCTGAAGTATTTGGGGGAACTGGAGAGCATTTAAGGGACAAAAAAAACCCCAAAATTTGATGTGGGGTGGGAGAAGGGAGGTTGCAAATGACAGATGTGGAGGGCAGACTATGGGAGCAGCTTGGCACCATACCCAAGGAGAGGGCAGTGAAAGAAAATGGGCAAAACCTTTCAAGTCAAAGCAGGCAACCCTTCTGGAAGGAAAAAAGAAAACCTCGAGGGGTGGGGGAAAAAGGATGGCGAAGGCAGGCAGGCAGATTCCTTTGTGCTTGACTCAAAAAGGTGAGCCCAAGATGGAAACTCAACTCCTGGAGCCCCATGAATGGTCTGCCCTACGTTGAGGTGGGGAGAATGACTGCTGAAAGGACCACCAGCAGCAGGTGATGTGAAGGGGGCTGAAAAACAAGTGAAACTTCAAGTGGGGGGGGGAGGAGAGATGTATCTGAGGGGGCACTGAAAACGGGGGACAAGGAGGTGGGGAAGGGACAAGTTTGAGGGGAGCACTAAAATGGGGATCAAGGGGGAAGAAGAGACATGTTTGAGGAGGCATTGAAAATGGGGGAGGGAAAAGGCAAGTTTGAGGGGGCACTGAAAATGGAGGGGCAAGGGAGGAAAAAAGCAAAGTTTGAGGGGGGCACTGAAAATGAGGGGCTGGGGGGGAGAAAAGACAAGTTTGAGGGGGGAACTGTAATGGGGGGTGTCAAGAGGGAACAAGAGAAGCATGTTTGAGGGAGCATTGAAAATGGGGGAGGGAAAAGGCAAGTTTGAGGGGGCACTGAAAATGAGGGGCTGGGGGGCGGAGAGACAAGATTGAGGGGGCACTGAAATGGGGGAACAAGAGAGACAGTTTGAGGGAGCTTTGAAAATGGAGGGGTGAGGGAGGAAAATAGCCAAGTTCGAGGGGGGCACTGAAAATGGGGGCGAGGGGTCATGGGGGGAGCAAAGATAAGTTTGAGGGGGCACTGAAAAATGGGGGCAAGGGGTCCTGGGGGGAGCAGAGATAAGTTTGAGGGGGCACTGAAAATGGGGGCGAGGGGTCCTGGGGGGAGCAGAGATAAGTTTGAGGGGGCACTGAAAATGGGGGCGAGGGGTCCTGGGGGGAGCAGAGATAAGTTTGAGGGGGCACTGAAAATGGGGGCGAGGGGTCCTGGGGGGAGCAGAGATAAGTTTGAGGGGGCACTGAAAATGGGGGCGAGGGGTCCTGGGGGGAGCAGAGATAAGTTTGAGGGGGCACTGAAAATGGGGGCGAGGGGTCCTGGGGGGAGCAGAGATAAGTTTGAGGGGGCACTGAAAATGGGGGCGAGGGGTCCTGGGGGGAGCAGAGATAAGTTTGAGGGGGCACTGAAAATGGGGGCGAGGGGTCCTGGGGGGAGCAGAGATAAGTTTGAGGGGGCACTGAAAATGGGGGCGAGGGGTCCTGGGGGGAGCAGAGATAAGTTTGAGGGGGCACTGAAAATGGGGGCGAGGGGTCCTGGGGGGAGCAGAGATAAGTTTGAGGGGGCACTGAAAATGGGGGCGAGGGGTCCTGGGGGGAGCAGAGATAAGTTTGAGGGGGCACTGAAAATGGGGGCGAGGGGTCCTGGGGGGAGCAGAGATAAGTTTGAGGGGGCACTGAAAACTGGGGGCGAGGGGTCCTGGGGGAGCAGAGATAAGTTTGAGAGGGCACTGAAAATTGGGGGCAAAGTAAGGAGAAGAGGTAAGATTGAGGAGGGACTGAAATGGGGGGCAGAGCACTAGATAGGTTTGAGGGGGCACTGAAAATGGGGGCGAGGGGTCCTGGGGGGAGCAGAGATAAGTTTGAGGGGGCACTGAAAACTGGGGGCGAGGGGTCCTGGGGGGAGCAGAGATAAGTTTGAGGGGGCACTGAAAACTGGGGGCAAAGTAAGGAGAAGAGGTAAGATTGAGGAGGAACTGGAATGGGGGGCAGAGCACTAGATAAGTTTGAGGGGGCACTGAAAATGAGGGCAAGGTGTCATGGGGGGAGCAGAGGTTGAGGGGGGCACTGAAAACGGGGGGGGGGCGGCAGGAGGTGCCGACACTTCAGGTGCCCCCGCGTGGCCGCGAGGAGGCCCTCTCGCCCACCTCAGCACCTGGTCCCAGTCGCTCTGGATCCGCACCACCGCCGCCATCTTGCCCGGGGCCCCTCCCCGGAAAGCGCATCCCGCTGCCCTCCCCCCGGAAGGCCCGGGCGCCGCCCACCAGGGAAGCAGCTTGGCCCGCTTGGAGGCCTCAGGGGAGCCCAAGGCCGAGGGGAGCCGGGCGGGCGTGGGAAGGCCGCTGCCGCCGGGCGTGGGCGGCCTCTTCTTTTTTTGCCTGCGTAGCTCGGTGGGCGGGGCGCCCGGCGCGCGCGGGAAGCTAAGCAGGCTCAGCCCCGGACAGCTTTCGGATGGGAGACCGGAGCAGCAGCGGCGGCGTCATTTCCGCGTAGCTCGCGCGTGCTTGGCCTTTCTCCGCGGAGCACCTTGCCAAAGACTCCTCCCGAGTAAGGTTATATAGCTGTCCAGGAGTATCAGAGGGGAGGGTCCCCCAGCTCCTCCAGCTCCTCCTGCAGATTGGGAATTGGCTAAGTTGCAGGAAGGCTATTTATATATAAGACAAGTTCTCCAGATGATGCAAAAAGCGGAGTCAGCCTAAGGATCCGCAAGTGAAGTTTCTTCACATCAATGTGCTGGAAAAGCTTCAGTTATGACTTTTGACTTTAGTAATCCAGGAGAATTGTCAGGAAAGTGGGGGAGAAAGAAACTACGGCCTTTGAATGCAAAGTGTGGCAAATTCAGTATATTGCACATGCAAAATACACTGTGCCATAGCTGTCAACTTTTCCCTTTTCTTGCGAGGAATCCTATTCGGAATAAGGGAATTTCCCTTTTAAAAAAGGAAACGTTGACAGCTATGCACAGTGCTCCCATTTTCTTTCTCATTCCCTCCATTCATAAGGCAAAATAACCACATCCGATGCCCTTTTAAATGTGTTGTGGCTAGGCGGATGATTGGTTTGTTTCTGTTCTTATTTTTACGATGTATTTTGTGTTTTTTTATATTGTAATTTTATGTTGTGAACTGCCCCGAGATCTCTGGGTTTAGGGCAGGCTTCCTCAACCTCGGCCCTCCAGATGTTTTGAGACTGCAATTCCCATCATCCCTAACCACTGGTCCTGCTAGCTGGGGATCATGGGAGTTGTAGGCAAAAAACATCTGGAGCGCCGAGGCTGAGGAAGCCTGGTATAGGGCATAATGATAACTACCACCTAAGAGCTTTCCATGCGCTGCTCTGGTTTTGCCAGAAGCGGCTTAGTCATGCTGGCCAAAAGACCCAGAAGCTGTACGCCGGCTCCCTCGGCCAATAAAGCGAGATGAGCGCTGCAACCCCAGAGTCGGCCACAACTGGACCTAACAGTCAGGGGTCCCTTTACCTTTACCTTTACCTAAGAGCTTTGGCTGATCTGTTTGACATCCTATACCCTTTTAAAATGTGGTTCTTTTCAGGGGCAGGGTTATTGGGTAGCTGTTTTTATTCTGATTATATATGTTATCATTTCTGTGAACTGCCCTGAGACCTCTGGGTATAGGGCAGTATATAAACTCAATAAACAATAATAAGAGCTGACAAAGAGAAAGTAGGGCTGCAGTTCAGTTAATGAAACACACAGCACATTGCTAATAATAATAATTTATTATTTATACCCCGCCCATCTGGCTGGGTTTCTCCAGCCACTCTGGGCGGCTTCCAACAGAATATTAAAATACAATAGTCTATTAAACATTAAAACTTCCCTAAACAGGGTTGCCTTCAGATGTCTTCTAAAAGTCTGGTAGTTGTTTTTCTCTTTGACATCTGGTGGGAGGGCGTTCCATGTTTACTCAGTCCTGTTGAATTCAGTGGGGCATATTCCAAGGTAAATGGGGTTAGGACTGCAATCTACTAATCATATGGCCCTTCCCTGCTTACTTTCACAAATGTGAATAAAACTCTGCATTATTTTATGTTTAAGAGGATAAGAGACATTGTACTGCTTTTATAAAATGCCTTTATCCAGCTCCAGGTCTTTACAGTGGTGCCCCGCAAGACGGATGCCTCGCAAGACGGAAAACCCGCTAGACGAAAGGGTTTTCCGTTTTGGAGGCGCTTTGCAAAACAAATTTCCCTATGGGCTTGCTTCGCAAGACGAAAACGTCTTGCGAGTTCCTGCAGGTTCCCCCCCCCTTTTTCCCCTTTTCCTAAGCCGCTAAGCCGCTTATCAGCTGTTCCGCTGATAAGCCGCTTAACAGCTGATCGCTAAAAGCCGCTAAACCGCTAATAGCGCTAATCCACTAAGCTGTCAATGGACTTGCTTCGCAAGACAAAAAAACCGCTATACGAAGAGCCTAACGGAACGGATTAATTTCGTCTTGCGAGGCACCACTGTAGTAGGTACTGTTCAAGCAACTGTAATGACAACCGGGCGATCCCTTTCCCTTCTCTGCTTTTTTTTTTTTAATGTCCATTTCCTTCTCATCCTCCCTCCAGACCCACCAGGATGTCAAGTGCCAACCCCTCGGGTCACAACTGGAACCGGAAGCCCAAAGCGGAGGAGGAAGAGGAAGATCCCTTCGACACAATGATCTCCCGCACCGGCTGCGCCTCTTTCCACTATGCGGTGCAGGAGTGCATGGCTGAGCACCAGGACTGGCGCAAGTGCCAGGAGCAGGTGAAGAGCTTCAAGGATTGCATGATGGAACATGAGAAGCAGAGGATGGCAGAGCTGCTCAGAAGACAGAAACAGCATCAAACCACAAGCTGACAAGAGCCAGCTTTGCACAAAGGGCAGTTCCCTTGCTTGGCGGAAGTATTTAAATAATGGCAGTGCAGCACAGAGGTTGAGCCCTGGGAAACGGTTGCTGTGGGAGGTGGTTCAAAGAGATGGGATGTAACTGCATGCATTGCTCTTGCAGTAATCCCCTGGCTAAATTCTTCTGGTTTTTTAACAGAACAAGCAATACTTACTTTCTTGCCAAAAAATAAAAGGTGGAATTTATATGCCTTCTTCATTTTCTCTGTCGTTTAGGGGTTTTCTAAAGATGAAGTTATTGTAGAGATAGATAAGCCCATCCTTATCACTCTCAATTATTTTCTGTCCCTTAATGCGTACAAACTTAACTGCGGTCCTGGACCAGACTGCTTAGTTGGCATTCATGAATCCTGTCCCTATCCCACACTGGATTTGATAATTGCTCAGGAGTCTAGATTATCGTTCAACCGGATTTTGGGGGGGGATAGTTTAGGGCAGGTCAGACGGGTGTTGTATATGCACACGGAACTGCTTTTAAGACCAATTCACAGAATGGGGACGAAATCTGCTAGAGAGCTCTTATTTGTGTTGATTTCAAAATCCAGATGTTGTCTTTGAGGCTACACTACTGGACAATTTGCTTTGGCACCCACAACCCAGGTTCCAGGAGCCATGTGGGGAATTGTTTTTCTATCCCAGTTTCTAACACTGCCAGAAGCTGAATATTTCTTCACGACAGGATGGGACAGGTCCCTCATCAGACGTGAGAGCAGCAGCCCAGCTCAGGGGGCACATTACAGCTCAGGTCTTGATAACACCTTAATACACACACACACACACACACACACACACACACCCCTACACACACACACACTCAATAAACTGGTTGGGCCTGCCCTGTACAGAGTGCTGAATTGCCAGTATTCTACCCAGAAAACCTAAGGATTCTGCTTCCAGATTCTGTAAGCAGAAGTCTAAATTGGTACAGGTGACGCAATGAACTTTTGCTTAACTCTAACAGCAGAAATTGCCTCATGTTACAGCACACCGCAGAAGCACGCCATAAAGATTAAACATTTATTATGAAAAAACAGACTCGTCGTGTTTTGCAGCGAACACAGAGGTCCACTTCCACCGTGTTGTGGAACGTTGCGAAAAGGTCGACGATCAGCCACAAACCCCGATGTAAAACGGGTATTTGTGATGTGCTTGACTCAGCTCATTTGAGAAAGCAGGTTCTCCAGTTCTGGACGAGCCTTCAGCCGAACCTTGAAGTCTTCTTCCGTGTGCTGTGGAGGGACAGAGAGGGGAAAACAACAAGAGCAGGATGTTATAGATATTAGCATATGGTTACAAGAATTTTTTCAGTGAATCCAGGGACACTTCTTTTTTAAGCTGAGTAGCAACAGGGAGTCAGTAGTGGGGATGGTGAGGCAAAAGACCCTGGGCCCAAGCACACATGCATATTGTATAAAGGTGCAAAGCCCTTCTTTCGCACGCGCCTGTGCGGGTCACAATTCGCCGCTTCTGCGCATGCACGTGACGTAATTTTGAGTGTCTGCGCATGCGTGAGCAGCGAAACCCAGAAGTAACCCTTTCTGGTACTTCTGGATCGCCACGGAACACAACCTGAAAACACTCAACGTGAAGCAAACGCAACATGAGGTATGACTGTACATTGTAAAATCAATTATGCCCTCAGATTCTGTGCTCAAAGCCAAAGTATGCAAATACATGGGGTGCGTGGTAATTTGCCTGTTTTGCTTGATTCTAGTCATTTCCATTAGCATCACAATCGCAGCCATTTGGTTTAAACTTCCCCCTCATTTGTTCTGGAACAAATTTCCTGTGGTGCAAAGGACGCCAAGTAAAGACGCCAAGGTTCAAATTTGCTGTGAAGCTTCTCTCAAGAAGTCAGCATTTCCACATGAGCCCTGCTGGGCCTGAGCAAAAGGTCCATCAGGTCTGGCATTTTCCTCCTAGCAATGGGCAGGCAGGTGCATCTGGGAACCCCATGTACTGCTGCTTCTTCTTTGGCGATCCCTCATAGCCAAAAAAGATTGTCTTCCATAAACACGGTTTTAACAGTGAGTCTGTAAGTGACTGTGGAGGCCCATTCAGGATCCACACGTCCTTCCACAGTAGGGACATTGGTTTCTGGGCGGGAGTTGATCACGGTGTGAATTTGCCAAGCGTGCCTTCCTCTTAGCACGTTCTCCCTTGTGTCCTGGGTTCGAGTGTTTTCAAAGCCCATGACACCTTTGGTAAAAGCTGTTCTCCAACTGGAGCGCTCGCAGGCCAGTGTTTCCCAGTTGTCAGTGTTTATACTACGTTTTTACTACATTTTTGTCAGTGTTTATTCTACATTTTAGGGACGCAGGTGGCGCTGTGGGTTAAACCACAGAGCCTTGGACTTGCCAAACAGAAGGTCGGCAGTTCGAATCCCCGCAACGGGGTGAGCTTCCGTTGCTCGGTCCCTGCTCCTGCCAACCTAGCAGTTCGAAAGCACGTCAAAGTGCAAGTAGATAAATAGGTACCGCTCCAGCGGGAAGGTAAACGGCGTTTCTGTGCGCTGCTCTGGTTCGCCAGAAGTGGCTTAGTCATGCTGGCCACATGACCCGGAAGCTGTACGGCGGCTCCCTCAGCCAGTAAAGCGAGATGAGCGCCGCAACCCCAGAGTCAGTCACGACTGGACCTAATGGTCAGGGGTCCCTTTACCTTTACTACATTTTACATTGAGAGAGTCTTTAAACCTCTTTTGCTGACCACCAGCGTTACGCTTTTCATTTTTAAGTTCGGAATAGAGTAGTTGCTTTGGAAGACGATCATCAGGCATCTGCACAACATGACCAGTCCAATGAAGTTGATGTTGAATCATTGCTTCAACACTGGTGATCTTTGCTTCTTCCAGGGCACAGTGACAAAAGCCCGCCTTGGTTATTTGTCTCCAGCACCTGGTATTCCAAGGCAAACTGCGCCTGAACAGGGAGGCTCTATATCATGGCTGCTGAGGAATTTATTCCAAAGGGTGTCCAACTACCAAATGCAGGAGGGAGGGAGGGTGTGCGTGAGAGAGGGAGGGGTGTCTGTGTGTGTGTGTGTGTGTGTGTGTGTGTGTGTGTGTGTCCTGGAGCACTTCTCAGGACCTGCTTTTTAACAATAGTTTTAAAGCCAGGAGCCACAATGCTAAACCTGAATGCTTCAGTAAGAATCCACATACCTCTTTCACTAACAGATGGACTCCTTCGGGCCGATTATTCTGAACAATTTCCAAGAGAATAGGAGCGAATGCAGCATTCAAACCACTGATCTGAAGGGGAAGAGGAAAAAAGAAGCAGAATGGATCATTGTAGGGGAAAGGGAAGAGAGCAAACCCCCCCCCCCAAAAAAAACAGGCCTATTATGTTATCAGCACACATCATTATGATAAGGTGAAAGTACACAAAGGCTTTCAGAATCATATAATAATAAAATCAATTTTTAAAGTATGGGGAAAGTATAAAGACTTATTAGAACAAAAAACGTCATGGTGGCTTTCCCCGTTAGATACAGATACGTCTACTGATACAGATACTGTTATGCAGTTGAAAATAGAAATAAAAGGACCCATGGAAGGGATGGGGGGAAGTATGGAGATTTAGAGTCATCTCAATATCTGGATTTTGTACTATTTTATGTTGTATGTTTATGTTTTGGAAAATCAAATAAAAAAGATAATGGGGGGGGGAGGGGAGGAAGAGCCCGTTTCCAGCAGGAACCAAAGGCACAGTGTGTCAGGAGTGCATGCAGGAGCCAGGCCCTGTGACCAGTAGGGCTTCGCAGGACTGGGGCCTTCCTAAGTTCGTTCTGGAGAGGCAAGGCGCGGCCGCATAGGTGAGGCCGATTGGTAACTCACTGCACCTGGTGGCAAGAGCTGGGAAGGGATATAAGGTCAGCATTTCCCTTTGGCTCTTTGCCACAGCAACACGCTTCCTGCCTTGCTGCGTTTGGCTCCTTGCTTCCTGATCCTTGGACCTCGGCTTCTTGACTCCTTGCTTCTTGATCCTCGGACCCCTGACTTCATGCCTCCTTGCTTCCTGACCCTTGGCTCTCTGACCCTTGGACTCTTGGCTTCCTGGCTTCTGGACCCCTGTTCCTGCTCCCACCCCACCATCTTGCCCCCAGTCCCGACGTCCTCAGCTGGGACTTCTACCACCCATGAACCAGACCATGACACAGTGTGAAACCAGGATTCTTACGTAGGTCTGCCACTGGCCTGAAGAGGTGTTTCTTTATTACTGTCGTATCCAATCCTTCCTCTGAAGGGGATAGATGTGTCTTCCCCCGTTTTATACATTGAGAAAAAGACTTGACCTATGCCAGCTACTGAGCTCCACAGCGGCGTATCTCTGTTCTGGTCTCCCTTGTCCAACACTCTATTCCAAAGGTGGGGAATTGACCTCCTCTACCCGCTACAATGTGGGTGGCGCTGTGGTCTAAACCAGAGCCTAGGGTTTGCTAATCAGAAGGTCAGCGGTTCGAATCCCCGCGACGGGGTGAGCTCCTGTTCCTCGGTCCCTGCTCCTGCCAACCTAGCAGTTCGAAAGCATGTCAAAAGTGCAAGTAGATAAATAGGTACCGCTCTGGCGGAAAGGTAAATGGCATTTCCGTGTGCTGCTCTGGTTCGCCAGAAGCGGCTTAGTCATGCTGGCCACATGACCTGGAAGCTGTACACTGGCTCCCTTGGCCAATAAAGCGAGATGAGCGCCGCAACCCCAGAGTCGGCCACGACTGGACCTAACGGTCAGGGGTACATTTACCTTTACCCGCTACTGTAATGTGTGCAGAGGAGTTCCACCAAGATGATCAAAGTAGAGCAGTGGGGCTTTAAAACGACTGCATCTCCAGCACTGCCCCTGTTGTTTTTTGTGTACTCCAAAGAAGAGGGTGGCGGGTGGCGCCGTGGTCTAAACCACTGAGCCTCTTGGGCTTGCCAATCGGAAGGTCGGCGGTTTGAATCCCCGCGATGGGGTGAGCTCCCGTCGCTCTGTCCCAGCTCCTGCCAACCTAGCAGTTCGAAAGCACACCAGTGCAAGTAGATTAATAGGTACCACTCCAGCGGGAAGGTAAACGGCGTTTCCGTGCACTCTGATTTATGTCATGGTGTTCCGTTGCACCAGAAGCAGTTTAGTCCTACTGGCTACATGACCCGGAAAGCTGTCTGCGGACCAACGCCAGCTCCCTTGGCCTGGAAGTGAGATGAGCGCCGCAACCCCATAGTCGCCTTTGAGTGGACTTAACCGTACAGGGGTCCTTTACCTTTTACTCCAAAGAAGTCACAGAGAACTCAGCTGAAAGACTGCCGGGCAACATGTTGTCACCATACTATTAAAAAGACAAAAACGAAGAGGAAATTGGGCAGGTGAGACCTCCTACCTGAACAACACGTTGGTGGGTTGTAAGAACAGCATCCAGGTGTGCCTTGGAGCCTTGTTCCTGCATCAGCATCACCTCCGTGGTCTTGGTGGGCATGGCATAGCTGTGGAAACAGCAGCTGTTATCAGCATTCCACAGGCACGAAAGGGGTAAGCGAGAGAAAGGAGACGTTTGCACTATTCAGCAGAAAGAACCGAACTTCCAGCCCCAGAGAGCGAGGCTCCTGAGATGGAGCCTTCATGACAAATTAGCGATGCAGACAAGACTGGCTGCCTTCGTTAAATGGAGCACAACCGCCTGCGCTAATGAGGCCTGTTGGCGCTAAACTCCTACCTCTGTGCCAGCGGAACTGGGAAATCTGCATTGAAAATGGTTTCTGCAAAAACTAGCAAGGCGTATTTGTTTACAGGTCTCGTCCCAAAGGCGCACGGGGTGGGTGTAATGCAAGAAAAAGCAAGTACGTGCCCCATAGGTTGATTTTCAAGATAATCAGAGTGCTGCAGGAGACACAGAGTGCTCGGTTGGGTGGTTTCATGAGACACAGCAACATTCCTGTTGGCTCTGAAGTTCCCTGAGTGGGCCTCAACCGGGAGAAAGTTCATTAAAATCTGATGCCAAGAAAGCTTGATTTTTGCAATTTGCAAAAACAATGCACCTTTGCATATATTTTATAAAGTGTCTCTCTTTCTAGTAGCCCTGGAGAAGGAAAACTAAACTAAACCCAGATGCCCTGTGCAACTTCCCATCTGGTTTAAACAATCTGAACATGCTATCTCCACACCCTAGGAACTTGATTTGAAGTGAAAGTTCCAATTCTAAGATGGCGAATCTCCTGCTATCTTAAAAAAATGATGTCTGGGGTTTCTTTATTATTTTACAAATTTATAGACTGATTTACAGTGTAGGGCAAACAAAGTGATGCAGAAAAAGATAAAAATAAGATGAAATACAAAAAAACAACAACACCCATGCAAATTCTATAAGCAAGCGGTTCCATTTTTACCAGCTTTCCAATAAAACCATTCCTGCAGATGTATGATTAATATGTCGTAAGTGACTGGGTCACAATACAGGGAAAGCCTCCTTAAAGAAAAACATATTCAGTAGATGTCTAAACACATGGATAGGCAAACTAAGACCCGGGGGCCGGATCCGACCCAATTGCCTTCTCAATCCGGCCCGCGGACGGTCCGGGAATCAGCGTGTTTTTACATGAGTAGAATGTGTCCTTTTATTTAAAATGCATCTCTGGGTTATTTGTGGGGCCTGCCTGGTGTTTTTACATGAGTAGAATGTGTCCTTTTATTTAAAATGCATCTCCGGGTTATTTGTGGGGCATAGGAATTCATTCATTTTTTTCCTTCAAAATATAGTCCGGCCCACCAACATGGTCTGAGGGACAGTGGACCGGCCCTCTGCTGAAAAAGTTTGCTGACCCCTGTCTAAACATCACAATGTTGGGCAATTGGCTGGTATCTCATTCCAAAGGCCTGGAACTGCAACACTAAAAGCCCGGTTTCTTTTACACACAGAGTGCACCTCTGGGGCAGGCAGTGCTCTCAACAGATCCTCTTTTGAGGAGCACAGTTGCCCAGCAGGGATGTGTGAGGCAAGGTAACAACAGCGCATGTACTGTTCACCTGGAAAGGTTTCAAAGGAACAAACACCAATGTGCAGTTAGCTCAATGCACAGTCTGCAATTGGCTCAAGCAAGCTTCCCCTGTTTGTGAACTGGGTGAAAATGGGGACCCATGCTGAAAAGTGACACCAAGCACATACAGTGGTGCCTCGCAAGACGAAAATAATTCGTTCCGCGAGTCTCTTCGTCTAGCGTTTTTTTCGTCTTGCGAAGCACGGCCATTAGCGGCTTAGCGGATTAGAAAAAGGGGAAAAAAGAGGAAAAACTCGCAAGACTTGCAAGACGTTTTCGTCTTGCGAAGCAAGCCCATAGGGAAATTCGTCTTGCGAAGCACCTCGAAAAACGGAAAACCCTTTCGTCTTGCGAGTTTTTCGTCTTGCGAGGCATTCGTCTTGCGGGGCACCACTGTACAGTGGTACCTCGGGTTACATATGCTTCAGGTTACAGACGTTTCAGGTTACAGACTCCGCTAAGCCAGAAATAGTGCTTCAGGTTAAGAACTTTGCTTCAGGATGAGAACAGAAATTGTGCAGCGGCAGCAGGAGGCCCCATTAGCTAAAGTGGTGCTTCAGGTTAAGAACAGTTTCAGGTTAAGAACGGACCTCCGGAACGAATTAAGTACTTAACCCGAGGTACCACTGTATTATAGAGAGAGAAGTTTGAAAATATGTCTATCATTCAAGAGATAACAGATTCTGAGCCCTGCCCATCCATTATCCTCTCCAGTCACACTGTCCTACTACACTAATGCCTTCCAATGAACATTCTGCAAAAATAAAAACGCAATTTAAAGGACCGGGTAAAACACTTAGAAATCGAACACAATCAGGGCGGGGGGAAGAAACACTCCAATATGAAAAGTGCCCCGTCTGACACCCTAGAGAGCTGCTGCCAATCAATGTACAAAACTCTAAGCAAGATGGATCAAAGGTCTAACTCTATATATATAGCAGGCAGCTTCCTATGTTCCATCTCACAATCCAGCGAGCCTTCGTTCCGATTTTATCTACCACCTTTCAAAAGCCCATTCCACACATTCCTTTAAAGATATCTTCTTTTGGGAGGCTTCTCTTTGCGGCGGAACAAAGCCAGCTTGCTGTTCTGCCTGATCTGATCAGCTCCTGGGATTTTCAAAGAGCCAAAGCAGAGGGAAAAGGTCAAGCTGCAGAGGCTGAACGGAACCTTTGTCTCTGGGCCGGGTAGGAAAAAAAGAGGTCCATCCATACAACAGGAAGAGCTCAGGAGAGAGAGAGAGAGAGAGAGAGAGAGAGAAGCAGGTTCATGCTGAACATAACCCTCTAGTCTTTTCTAAGATGTCCAGAATAGAGTACAAGAGGTTTTTTTAAAAACAAACCAACCACCCAACAGATTTCAGAATACTGCAATGGAAGACAATCCCCTTTCTTCCTCAAAGATCATACGATGTTTCATAGACCTAGACCAGGGGTCGGCAACGTGCAGCCCATGGGCCAGATGCGGCCCACGAAGACCGTTTTACTGGCCCCCAAGCCACCCTCGAACTGAGCCGCCTGTTCACTGAGTCCCCCGCGCACTGTGCTAAACCAGCGCAGCACGGCACGGGGACTCGCTGAGCGGCGCTGGAAATCATGTCTGCGCACGCGCAGATACTGGAAATCGCGCCTACGCATGTCCAGACGCCAAAAATCACTTCTGCGCAGGGGCGGTTTTCGGCATCTGGGCATGCGCAGAAGCGATTTCTGATTTGATTGGTCAAGCAGAACTTGGAAAGTAAGCACTGAAGTGGTGTGAAGGAGTGGATGGTAGGATCTCAGCAGATTTGAATCCAATTTTGGAGGTGGCGGGGAGTGTGTGTGACTACATGCTACGGATGCAATCCGGCGATGGTTTTTTAAGTTGCATGAGAACCGAAGAATGCAGTCATGTCATCAGGACAAATCACAGCAGGTTAAGCAGCCAGATTAAATGCATTTAGGTGGCCACCTAGACAACAAAGGGGGGGGGGGTGCCCTGAGGCATTCTGGGGTTTCCTCCAGTGACAAATCCTCTGAAAATAATTAAGATTCTTCACTCAGCAATTTGACTTTTCCATTTTGCACGTATTGAATGATCAAGCAAAGGCGTCATCATGGGGAAGGCTGCTGACCTGACAGCTGTGCAGAAAGCCATCATTGAGACCCTCCAGAAGGAGGGAAAGCCTCAAAAGGTAATTGCAGAAGAAACTGGATGTTCCCAAACTGCTGTATTGAAGCACATTAATGGAAAGTTATGCGGAAGGGAAAAGTGTGGAAGAAAAAGGTGCACAAGCAGCATCACAATGATAACAAATAAAGGCTTGACATATCTCGCTTGGCATGTCATGAGCCTATCTCATATATTAGTTTCACCTTTTAGGTTGAATTACTGAAATAAACTTTTCCACGATATTCTAATTTTTCGGGTTTCACCTGTAGTTTGCCGACCCTTGCTCCATCACCTTGCTGACAAAGGTCTGTATAGTTAATGCTATGGTTTTCCCAGTAGTGATGAATGGAAGTGAGAGCTGAACCCTAAAGAAGGCTGATCGCCGAAGAATGGATGCTTTCGAATTCTGGTGCTGAAGGAGACTGTTGAGAGTCCCAAGAAGATCAAACCTCCCCATTCTGAAGGAAATCAGCCCTGAGTGCCCACTGGAAGGACAAATCCTGAAGCTGAGGCTCCAATCCTTTGGCCACCTCATGAGAAGAGAAGACTCCCTGGAAAAGACCCTGATTTTGGGAAAGATGGAGGGCACAAGGAGAAGGGGACGACAGAGGACGAGATGGTTGGACAGTGTTCTCAAAGCTACAAACATGAGTTTGACCAAACTGCGGGAGGCAGTGGAAGACAGGAGTGCCTGGCGTGCTCTGGTCCAGGGGGTCAGGAAGAGTCGGACACAACTAAACGACTAAACAACAACAAGCTCCAAGATGTCATTGGACTACAACACCCAACCTTCCTGACCACTGGGCCCCAAGCCGGTTGGGGCTGATGGACAGTGGGAGTCCCACTATCTGGAGAGCCTCAAACCACAACATTCAACCACATGAGGCAAAGCGTAGATGTCTCACTGGAGAACACAGGCAGGGATCCATCAGATATCTATACCTTTCCTCCACTTTGATGGAGTGTTGGTTGCAGAGCTTGTGGATGTACTGCGCATAGTGCTCAACCGAGGTCATGTCGTAGCCGGTCATGACGATGTTCAAGACTCCATACGCGTGTTCTGTCCCAGGGTCAATCTCCTTCATTTGTAACCTCCTTTTCTTGGGAACCTGAGAAGAAAGAAGCAGAATTGTCTCAAACACAGCTGGGAGCACCCGCAAGTGTAAAAGGATCTACCTGAAGCATGGCATGGAGAAAATGGATCGAGTGGAGCTTTTCTCCCTCCTAAAACTGGAACGTCCTCCAGCGAAGCTGAAGGCTAGAAGGTTCAGGACAGATAAAAAGGACAGATTTCTTCACACAGCGCATAGTGAAATTATGGAACTCCCTCTAGAGGAGGCAGACTTGGAAGGCTTTAAAAAAGGATTAGACAAATTCATGGAGGAGAGGGCTACTGATGGCTACTAGCCATAATAATAACAACAATAACAATAACAACAACAACAATAATAATAATTTTTATTTATACCCCGCCCTCCCCAGCCAAGACCCGGCTCAGGGCGGCTAACACCAGGTATAAAAACAATTTATTAAAATACAACTTACAAACAAGATTAAAACGCAACATTAAAATGCAGCCTCATTTCAGTAGAAACTCAAATCAAAAACTTTTTGGGGCATGAAAACGTCAAATCTTCACCAAGGCCAACTATCCAGACTGGTCCTTCGTGGGCCAGAAAAAAGCCAGGGAAGTCCCCAAATAGGAGTTCCATCACAGAAGGAAAAGGAAAGAGGATAGGGGGGAAGGGGATCAAGTTGATTCCAAGGGAAAAGCCAGGCGAAACAACTCTGTCTTACAGGCCCTGCGGAAAGAAATCAGATCCTGCAGGGCCCTGGTCTCATGAGGCAGAGTGTTCCACCAGGCTGGGGCCAGTGTTGAAAGGGCCCTGGCTCTGGTTGAGGCTAATCGGAGTTCCTTAGGGCCCAGGACCTCTAGGGTGTTGCTATTTATGGACCTTAAGGTCCTCTGCGGGGCATACCGGGAGAGGCGGTCCCGTAGGTACGAGGGTCCTAGGCCGTGAAGGGCTATGCTTTGCCTCCACAGTAAATGGCAGCAATGCATCTGAATACCAGTTGCTGGAAACCACAGGAGGTCAGAGTGATGCTCATGTGTTCGAATCCTGCTTGCTGGTTTCCTACAGGCACCCGGTTGGCCACTGTGAAAATTGGATGATGGACTAAATGAACCATTGGCCTGATCCAGTGGGCTCTTCTTATGTTCAGCTGATTCCCAGTACCGGGGCCAGAGGGGGTGGGGAAGAACCGAAATCGTCTTGGAACAATTAAAATCTTTCCCGGCTCTTGACAAGCTAGGACAAACTGCTCCTATTTCAACTTTTGCCTTGAAGACATTCTGCCCAGATGAGTGATTGGTTCATTATCTTTCCAAACTGCAAAGGCCTCCCCTTTCAGATTTCTCATCCTCCGAAAAGTTCCAAGAGTGGCTTTCCATCTCTGCTGCTGCTCAGCAACAGCACGCAACTCAATTTGTGCTACTTCGAGTGGGATCCTAACGCCCTTTTTTGCTACTGGAGGGCGTCTGGAATCAGGTGCAACAAGGTAAGAAGAGGGAAAAATCACCCTTACCTGCCATCTTGGTCTGAGTGAGCAGCAAGGTTTGGGACCGTGGCAACTGTTGTATCGTTCCTTGATTGTATCCCTATTCCACTTTTCAGTGAGATTAATCCTAAAGTGGTCGCCTGGGGCTTAGGATTGCTCTGCCCATATACAGTCATACCTCGTGCTGCGTTTGCTTCATGTTTCGTTTTTTCAGGTTGCGTCCCACGGCAACCCGGAAGTACCAGAAAGGGTTACTTCCGGGTTTCACTGCTCGCACATGCGCAGACACGCAAAATGATGTCACGCGCATGTGCGGACGCGGTGAATCGCGACCTGCACAGACGTGGGTTGCATTCTGCTCATGTTGCGAACAGGACTCCGGAACGGATCCCGTTCGCAACCAGAGGTACGACTGTACAGTCATACCTCAGGTTACAGGCGCTTCAAGCTGCTTTTTTGTGGGTTACGGACACGCCGAAACCCAGAAGTACCGGAACAGGTTATTTCCAGGTTTCGGCAGTCGCACATGCGCAGAAGCGCTAAATTGCTTTTTGCACATGCACAGAAGCGCTGAATCGCAACCCGAACATGTGCAGACACGCCACTGCGGGTTGCGAATGTGCATCCCGCATGGATCACATTCGCAACCCGAGCGTCCACCGTATTTTGCAGTTTGCTACACGGATAAGAACATAATAAGAGTCTGCTAGATCCGGCCAATGGTCCATCTAGTCCAGCATGCTGTTCTCACAGGGGCTGACCAGATGCTTGTGGGAAACCTGAAAGGGGGACAACAGCACTCCCCCCTCCTATAGTTTCAATGTACTACTTGGCGCAGTGGGCAAACAGTGAAATGGACAAGAATAATGTATTAATAGTCTCAGATTAATAAACTCCTTCTCTCCAAGGAGTGTACAAAGCGTACCACGTCCATTCTTGTGCTATAAAAAGAAATACAACAAGCTCACTGGGCTGTGAGTCCTCAAAGACCTGCTCCTTGCTGGCCTTTTCCAGCCTGGCCTGGGAGGGCAGAGTCCAGACTGACTCCAGCTGCAAAAGCTGAAGCTGCGGAACAGACTCTTGGGTTGGGTTCATGTGCAGATTCTGGTTGCTGCTGCTATTGATATTATTTTTTATTTTTTGATCTTATACTGATTTACATGGGAATTGTTCAATGGTGCTTGTGTACTTTTGGATGCGTTCCGTTTCTTCTTTAGGACTGCTTTTGTTAGCTTTGAAATTGTGGAAATCTTTTCATGTTGTTAGCCGCCTAGAGCATGGTTTTATCTATGGAAAAGCAGCAAACAAACTACCGTATTTTTCGGCCCATAGGGTGCACCGGTGCATAGAATCATAGAATCATAGAGTTGGAAGAGACCACAAGGGCCATTGAGTCCAACCCCCTGCCAAGCATAGGGCACACCTAGTTTTTTGGGGGGGTAATAAAGGGGAAAAAAATATTTCCCCCCCCCCCCCAGGCGCGGGGCTGGGGCGGGGGAAGCCCGAGCTTCCCCCGACCCCAGAACAGGCAGCTCTCCACAAGCCGTGGGAGAGCTGTGCGAAGTCGCGCAGCCCTCCCACGGCTTGCAGAGAGCTGCACGAAGCCCAAACCCTGGGGGGCGCTGAGCTCAGCTCTCCCACGGCTTGCTGACAGCTTCCTGAAGCCTGGAGGGCGAGAGGGGTCGGTGCGCACCGACCCTTCTCGCTCTCCAGGCTTCAGCGAAAGCCTGCATTCGCCCCATAGGATGCACACACATTTCCCCTTCATTTTTGGAGGGGGAAAAAGTGCGTCCTATAGGGCGAAAAATACGGTAAATAGTGGTGGTGGAGGAGGATACTGTTATTTTTACATTATCTTTGCCATTTGTAAGAGAAATCCTTGCATTGGTCAGTAAGTTATTATTTCTCTGGAGCTGTGCTGCACTTCTGTCCTTCCAGGCATGTGATGTTTTGTGGTCTACGTCTTTTGCTTTTCCTTCTTTTGATTAATTCTTCACATCAAAATCAATAAAAATATTTTGGGAGGGAAAGAAAGGAAATACACCAGGTGCTCCTCAACTCCACCAATCCACATCAAATGGTTTACACTGAAGGTTTTCCCATCAATCTCTGATTTTTTTTCTTTCAATAAACTGCCCAGTCAGCAGAGCCCAAGATCAGAGGTGCTTACCTCTTTGGGGAGCAGGTATTTGAACTGGCCAATGCGGTGAGTAGGCTGGGACCTGTACTGCCTGGGGCAGTCCAGCAGAGTGCTACCTTTGGGAAACAAAACAGACACAGTTAGGTCCCTTCAGAAACCTTAAACCCACTAGCCAAGTGCTTTTTGAACTGTGCTCCAAGGAACCCAGCAAATTGGGGGTTTCCTTGGTGAAACCGTCACCATGGCAAGCACGTTTGCCTGAAAGATAGTGTCAGGCGGAAGCAGGAGCTGCTGCCTTCTGTGTCGTTCTTCTCTCCAACCGCTCAAATGAAACCAGAAATGAGCCACAGGTGTCACAACGGGACGGCAGGAGCTGCGCAGCATCGCCCAGACGCTCACAGCAGCTGCGTCAAGAAGCAAAGACACTGCCCAATATATTGGGAAATTACCGTATTTTTTGCTCTATAAGGCTCACTTTTTCCCTCTTAAAAAGTAAGGGGAAATGTGTGTGCGTCTTATGGAGGGAATGCAGGCTGCGCGGCTATCCCAGAAGCCAGAACAGCAAGAGGGATTGCTGCTTTCACTGCGCAGCGATCCCTCTTGCTGTTCTGGCTTCTGGGATTCAGAATATTTTTTTTCTTGTTTTCCTCCTCCAAAAACTAGGTGTGTCTTATGGTCTGGTGTGTCTTATAGAGCGGAAAGTACGGTATATACAATGAATTGAAGAAAACATTGAAAATAACATTTGTTAAACAACCAGAAGCCTTCCTGTTAGGTATTTTAGGTCAAGATATGCCGAAAGAGAAGAGGATTCTCGTTAGTGGCACCCGCCTTGTGGAACGCCCTCCCATCAGATGTCAAAGCGATAAATAACTACCTGACATTCAGAAGACATCTTAAGGCAGCCCTGTTCAGGGAAGTTTTTAATCTGTGATATTTTAGTGTATTTCTGGTTTTTATGGAAGCCGCCCAGAGTGGCTGGGGAAACCCAGCCAGATGGGCGGGGTACAAATAATAAATTATTATTATTATTATTATTATTATAGGACGATATTTATGTATGCTACTACAGCGGCAAGAATTTTGATAGCGCAAAACTGGAAGACTGGAGAAATTCCAACAAAAGAACAATGGCAATAAAAAATGATGAATTATGCAGAACTGGCAAAATTGATGGATAGACTACGAGAAAAGGACAACAGTGACTCTGAAAAAGAGTGGGAACCTTTTATAATATATTTGCAGAAGCAAAGAAAGAACATTGACTTGATGGCAGGATTTAAATACACACTCATATCTTTATTAATAGAGAACATTTAAAACAATGAAGAAATGATATAGTGGATTGTAAGAAACAGCAGTATGTAATAAGGGGTTAACAAACCAGAAATGGAAACTGAGGGAAGTCCGGGAGGGAAGGGGTGAAGATGTGTAATACGTATATTATTGATAGGAGATGTTTGTAATGACAGAAAAGAAAGTGAATAAAAATTTATTTAAAAAAGAAGAAGCAAAGACATTGGACAGTGGGGAGAGGTCCCAAGGACATAGAAAGAGAGGGAGAATGGGTGGGTATCTGAAGGCTATTTGCTTTAACAAGCCCTTGCAATCCTATCCAACGCATGTTTATTCAAAACCCCAAGCTCAAGATGATTAATCAGGGTGGATTTGATTTAACTCAAATCAATTTAAATCACAATTTAAATCATGATTTAAATCGCTAGTCAGTAAGACTTGATTTAAATCATTTTTTTTACAGAAAGACTCATTCTTGCAAATTTACAACCAGATGAAGGTTTCATTTTTGGAACAATAAATTTTCAGAGCAGTTTTTACAGTTATATCAAAAATTACTGATTTGGTTATACAGTGGTGCCTCGCAAGACGAAAAGAATCCGTTCCGCGATTCTCTTCGTCTAGCGGTTTTTTCGTCTTGCGAAGCAAGCCCATTGACGGCTTAGCGGCTTAGCGCTATTAGCACCTTTTAGCGGCTTATCGGCTTAGCGGATCAGCTGATAAGCGGCTTAGTGGCTTAGAAAAAGGGGGGGAGGGAAAAAAAGTCGGAAAATCTCGCAAGACATTTCGTCTTGCGAAGCAAGCCCATAGGGAGATTCGTTTTGCGAAGCGCCTCCAAAACGGAAAACCCTTTCGTCTAGCGGGTTTTCCGTCTTGCGAGGCGTTCGTCTTGCGGGGCACCACTGTACTCTTAGAAATACATAGACAGATAATTATGAAATTATTGTGAGGTTTAATAAGTTAACTTTATATTTGGACAACTTTTCTGCTGTACTTTACTGGAAGGAGAAAAATAACCATTTCCTTAATAACAATTGAAACTATTTATTTAACTAAAACAATAACATTCTACTATATGCATGCATGTTTGTTAACTGATGTGGTTAAACAATTTTTTTAGAAAAAGACTACACACATGAAAAACTTAAAACAAATCCTAATTTCCTGATGAATAGCCTTTGGACTATAATGTAACTTAAACAGAAAGCTATCTTTAGAAAGATTTTTCCTCCAAAAGCATTTTATTTTAAAAATCCGATTTAAATTTTTAAAAATCCTTTCCCCCCCATTTTTTAAAAGAAATTATTGGTTTTTATCCATCCTGTGATTAATGCACAACTAAACATCAATAGGATCAAGCAGCTAGTATGCTTCAGGCGGTTGGAGGATGGATGGCGGCTAATGGATTGAGGTTGAATCCTGCCAAGACAGAAGTACTGTTTTGGGGGGACAGGGTGCAGGCAGGTGTGGAGGACTCCCTGGTCCTGAATGGGGTAACTGTGCCCCTGAAGGACCAGGTGTGCAGCCTGGGAGTCATTTTGGACTCACAGATGTCCATGGAGGCACAGGTCAATTCTGTATCCAGGGCAGCTGTCTCCCAGCTCCATCTGGTACGCAGGCTGAGACCCTACCTGCCCGCGGACTGTCTCACCAGAGTGGTGCATGCTCTGGTTATCTCCCACTTGGACTACTGCAATGCGCTCTACATGGGGCTACCTTTGAAGGTGACTCGGAAACTACAACTAATCCAGAATGCGGTAGCTAGACTGGTGACTGGGGGCGGCCGCCGAGACCACATAACACCGGTCTTGAAAGATCTACATTGGCTCCCAGTACGTTTCCGAGCACAATTCAAAGTGATGGTGTTGACCTTTAAAGCCCTAAACAGCCTCGGCTCAGTATACCTGAAGGAGCGTCTCCACCCCCATTGTTCTGCCCAGACGCTGAGATCCAGCGCCGAGGGCCTTCTGGCGGTTCCCTCATTGTGAGAAGCAAAGCTACAGGGAACCAGGCAGAGGGTCTTCTCGGTAGTGGCCCCCGCCCTGTGGAACGCCCTCCCATCAGATGTCAAAGCGATAAACAACTACCTGTCATTCAGAAGACATCTTAAGGCAGCCCTGTTCAGAGAAGTTTTTAATGTGTGATTTTAGTGTATTTTTGGTTTCTGTGGAAGCCGCCCAGAGTGGCTGGGAAAACCCAGCCAGATGGGCAGGGTACAAATAATAAATTATTATTATTATTATTATTATTATTATTATTATTATTATTATTATTATCAGTATTCACTAAACAAGGAAATCAGGTGAGGAAAGAGGATGACTACAGACAGCTGTTAGAAAGAGAGTATACACCCCTACTCTTGAATCATTTGTTCATGTGAGAAATGTTTAGGTTACAAACCTGCAGGCAAGAACTTGTGAAGATTTGTTGGTATCACATCTAGCAAAACATTCAAACCATCATTATGCTAACATGTGCTAGACTAGCCTTCCACCATCTCCTAGGTGTTTGGACTTCAGTTCCCATCAGTCTCAACCAACACTGGGGCTGATGGGAGTTGTAGTTTAAAACATCTGGGAGGGCACCAGATGGTCAAAGGCTAGCCTAGCAATGTATTAGCATTTCTCATCATTAATAATGTTGATGTGATCGCTGTCAGTGGAAGGCCTGCTCTGTCCATTCTCAGGCTGCCTCTCTACACGAGAGGGGGGGAATTATAACTTCCACTCAACAAAGCAGAGCACAGCACTCAGGCTACTGGCACAGAAGTTCCTGGAAATCAATTCTTACCTACGGAACATACAGGATTCCTTCTGGACGTTTTTAAGGCAAGACTAAAGAAAAAGAAGAAGAATGTTTGTCATTACAGGCTCTTGATGTCTCCGTCTGCAAAATGTTTTGAAAATTTCTTTCTTTTACTGTCTGTGTCCATTTTATTTTATGTTATGTTTAATAATTTTTAAAATTATTTTCAATTAATTACCATACACCTTCAACATTGTACATAGCATGAATACAGTGGTACCTCGGGTTACATACACTTCAGGTTACATACGCTTCAGGTTACAGACTCCGCTAACCCAGAAATAGCGCTTCAGGTTAAGAACTTTGCTTCAGGATGAGAACAGAAATCGTGCAGCGGCGGCACAGCGGCAGCAGGAGGCCCCATTAGCTAAAGTGGTGCTTCAGGTTAAGAACAGTTTCAGGTTAAGTACGGACCTCCGGAAAGAATTAAGTACTTAACCCGAGGAACCACTGTATATTATTTCTGCAAATTTCCCACATCTAACCCTGCAACCACCTCCCCTTATTCCCCAATACCCGTGTGACTTCCTTCAGCCACATGTGTGTGTTTCGTGTTTTGAAACTTTCCTAAGGCTGACATTTAGCACCTTCTTAAGCATTATGACAAAACTGCATGTTAGGGAAGGGCCCAAAAGGTGTTGCCTGCAGATAGGATAGAGCAGGCATAGGCAACCTTTGGCCCTCCAGATGTTTGGCCTACAACTCCCATGATCCCTAGCTAACAGGACCAGTGGTCAGGGATGATGGGAATTGTAGTCCAAAACATCTGGAGGGCCAAAGGTTGCCTATGCCTGGGATAGAGCATCTGCTTTAGACACAAAAGGTTCTCCAGCGTCTTGGAATGTGCCCTGCCGAAAACCCTGGAAAGCCACTTTCGATCACTTTAGAAAATGGTGAGCTGGATGAATCACTGGCCTGACTCTGTATAAAACAGCTTCCTCTGTTCCCCATTGATCCGCATGGGGGATTTGGGAGTCAACACAGGTGGCGGATGACACAAGCAAAAAGTAGGAAGTTGCTGGCCTCCAAAGCCAAGTGTACATACAGCCATACCTCGGAAGTCGAACGGAATCCATTCCAGAAGTCCGTTCAGCTTCCAAAACGTTCGGAAACCAAAGCGCGGCTTCCGATTGGCTGCAGGAAGTACCTATTTATCTACTTGCACTTAAGGGTGCTTTCGAACTGCTAGGTGGGCAGCAGCTGGGACCAAAAGACAGGAGCTCACCCCGCCGCGGGGATTCGAACCACCGACCATGCAATCGGCAAGCCCTAGGCACTGAGGTTTTACCCACAGCGCCACCCGTGTCCCCTTGGAAGAAAGGTGGAATATAAATGCAATCAATCTATAAAATAAACATCAAAATGGGCTTAATTCTGAGTAAACTGACAGAGGGTCAGGGTGGATCCCTTTTCCCTGGTTGTACATCTGACTGTGGAATATGAGAACAAGGCTCCCCCTCCAGTGTAGACATGCCTTAAGACCAGGCCACAATCCCTGACCTATTTTGGTTATTTTACTGCTACCGCCCTACCGACAAGAATAAATTTGTTCAGGATAGGATGTCATGTTTGCTTCAACGTTATTCACCTTACCTGATAAGCGCAGGCGTCTGTTTTAAAAGGGGTTCCTTTCCCAGGTAGAAGGCCTAGTGGGATGGAGAAAGGGGGGGGGGAGAAAAGAAAAATACCCTTAAAATGTCAAGAAAGACTGCAGAGAGTTTTTCAGGGCATTGATGGCTCTCTGGCAATCTATTCCAGCGTTCACCTCCTACTTCAAAGCTCCACATTTGCAAGCCACCAGCAAACTTCTCAACCTGTTATTAGAAGCCCTAAAGGCTGGTGTTCACAAAAGAACAACAGGAAGACAGATGAGTGCAATTTCTATTTTTGCATACTCTGCCACTTGTACTTGTGTATTTCCACAGTGTAATCTTCAGGGGGATGGGGAACACGCTAGGCTGGTTTTATTTTTGAAGCCACAGACTCGTCTTCAGCTCAAGATGATACACCTGCACCTAAGTCAATCTATTTCAAAATCTGTCCACTGGCTTTCAATCTTTAAAAAGGAAAGAGCAGATCTGGGAGAAAGTTCCCTAATCATACATTACATGCCAACAAACATGTCTACATACATAACCCTGGTTTTGAGAATAGTACAGAGGAGATTTTTAAGCCCATTCTGCCCAGAACAACAGTTTACACTTAACTTGTTTTGATAATACGGACAGCGATAGATGGGAGGCTAGAAATCTACTTTTGCTGTATAAAGAATGAAATTAAGGAATGGGAAGGCTGAAATGGAAGCATAGAGGCATCCAGGAAGCTTTGGCCAACCTGACGCCCTCCATCAATCCTGGCCATTGGCCAACGTGACTGGAGATGATGGGAGTTGTGGTCCAAAATATGAGGAAGGTGGCACGAGTTTGGGCCATGCAAGGGCAAATGAAAGGTGAGATTTAGGAAATGGAGGTGATAAGAGGGAGAGAGAAAGAGAAAATGGAGGAGTCATTCTTACTTGTTCCAAGGAGAGAGGAGGAGTGGATTTCCTGGTATCACCATGACCCAAGAGCTTGGATCAAGGCAACAGAGTGCACTGCAAAGGCTAGTTTGCAAAAGAAAAGCGTTCCTCTGCACCAACTGTCTCTGATTTGGAGCTCCCAAAAGGAACCAAGTTGTGGACCACCGGTATGAAATTTACGGCATGTAATGCCTTAAGAGAGAATATTATGAAAATGATCTATAGGTGGTACATGACCCCAGTCAAGCTTGCTAAAATTTACCATCTGCCTGATAACAAATGTTGGAAATGTAAAGAAACTGAAGGTACATTCTTTCACCTTTGGTGGACGTGCCCGAAGATTAAGGCTTTCTGGGAGATGATATATAATGAACTAAAAAAGGTATTTAAATATACCTTCCTTAAGAAACCAGAGGCCTTTCTCTTGGGCATAGTCGGCCAATTGGTGCTAAAGAAAGATAGAACGTTTTTTATGTATGCGACAACAGCAGCAAGAATACTCATCGCAAAGTACTGGAAGACACAAGATTTGCCCACCCTGGAAGAATGGCAGATGCAAGTAATGGACTATATGGAATTGGCAGAAATGACTGGCAGAATCCGAGACCTGGGAGAAGAAGTGGTGGAAGAGGACTGGAAGAAGTTTAAGACTTATTTGCAGAAATACTGCAAGGTTTATGAATGCTAAAATGATGTTGGATATAAAAATAATATGGCATTGGTGATACAGTGTTAAAAAGTATGCAAAAATGTAATAGAAAAAGGGTGAAAGATTAAAGTTATATTATGTTAAAAGTAAACAATATGTTAAAGGTGTTCAAACATAAGGAGGAAAGATCGGAGACATAATAGAAGTGATTTTAATAACTAGAAATGAGTTTTGAAAGAGGGTAAGGATTTGCTGTATCTGATTGGACAAAGAGGAACACAGAAAAGGGAGGCGGGAGGAATTCAAGAAAGATTGCTATGTAAACATGAATTTAAAAATTGGAGTTTTTATTTTTAATTTGTTTTTTGTATTCTGATGTATGTTTGTGATTGGCTTTGTGGTTTTGAAATTCTTTTGTTTTTTTGTAAAATTAAATAAATATATTTTTTTAAAAAAGGAACCAATTCTATCAGGCTTGCAATCGGTGCTGAATTTTAAAGCAGCCAAAGGCAAGCCGTGCTGGCAAAGCAACATTCAAGAGCATGCTTTACAGCTTTCAATTGTTCCTTTGCAGCCAAGGCTATACCCATCCACACACTGTGTTTTATGGGGTAAGTGGGCATGGCAGAGTGGGGGCTGGAACAGCCCTTATTGGACCTACCACACTTCTGCTTGTCCCATGCCTAGGAAACACAGTCTGAGCAGTTTTGCGCTTGACTTGTGCTTTTTAGGCATGAGTCCAAGAGATTTCACCCTTGCCCCAGTCCTTTCCCAGTGAAAACCTGCTCTTTAGCTCTAAACTGGAACAAACAGCAATCCATGAAAAACCTGAATTGCCTTTTTGCTCCGACTGAGCGCTAAAGAGCAGTTTTCCCTGGGAGAAAGCAGCAGGACAAGAGGAACTGTAGACAAGCCCTAAACCAACATTCTCAGAGTGCGCAAATCCTTGGGTAGCTCGTTTGCCTCAATTTTCCTAGGTAGCAAGTTGCCCTTTGTTATCTATTTTTATCAGTGAATGAGGACAGGTTGGTTGTGGAGATAGGCAAACCTTTGTAGGTCACCTTTGAGTCCTGTGTTGTGTAAGCAACTTGGGTTTCTTATAAGGTTCCCAAGACAGTTCCAAAAATAGAAGAGGGAGAACACATGACTTCACGTCCCCTTGAGGTTCCTGCTAACCAGAGGAAAATAACGACAATGGAAAGGTGGCAAGGAAACAGCGGGAGAAGAGAGAAGGTGGGGAAAGCTACCTGGGGTTAAAACAAGCAATCAAAGGAAGGGTCCCATGAGGCTTGAACTTCCAAGTTTCCTGGATGGATTAAAACAGCTTTGAATACCTTAGCGAGGACTCTGAAATGACCTACAAAGATCAAAAAGGCTAGGCCTGCCATACGTCAGGAAAATCCCTAACATGTCCTGGTTTTAGGGTGTAAAAATGGTGTTGGGGGGGATTTTGCCAATTTGGCCAAATGTCAGGGAATGTATGGCAACGCGATAGAAAAATCAGCGGAAACAGGTCAAAAAGCTTAAAATCACTATGTTTGGGGTAGGTTTCCCTGCAAAAGCTCAACAAAGCTACTTTTTGAAATACGGCCACCCTAAAAAAAGGCTGTCCCTTGGAGACAAAACATTTAAAGACCTAGCTTTCTGTTGGGAGGAGAAACCTGAGACAAAAAGGGCAACCAGCATCAGGCAAATACTGGAGGAAGGAAGCTTCATTAACTACAAACTCCAAAATTTGGGATCACCTCCAAACCGTTTGTAGGGTTTTGTAGTCATAGAATTGTAAAGTTGGGACCCCAAGGGTCATCTAGTCCAACCCCCTGAAATGAAAGAATCTCAGCTAAAGCATCCCTGATGGCCAACCAACCTCTGCTTAAGAACCTCCATGGAAGAAGAGCCCACCACCTCCTGAAGACGTCCGTTCCACTGTTGAGCAGCTCTGACCATCAGAAAATTCTTCCTGGTGTTTAGTCAGGATCTCCCTTCTTGCAAGCCATGGGTTCAAGTCCTACCCTCCAGAGCAGGAGAAAACAAGCTTTCTCCATCTTCCATGTGCCAGTCCTTTACACGAGAGCTTTCCAAACTGTCACGACACATTCATGTGTCGGCTGCAATGTGTAGGCGTGTCACAAAGATGCTCCCCGTACTCCTCCCAGGGCTGGGAAGGGGTTAGTTTAACTTCCGGTTTGCTAGTAAAATTGAATTGCTGCGCTGCAAAATGATGCCTGTCTAAAAAAGAGTGTCGTCAGCATGAAAGGTTTGGAAAGCTTTTGCTTTAGATATTTGAAGGTGACAAAACTGGACAGCATCTTAAAAAGCAGAAACATCACCTTGCCAACAAAGGCCTGTATAGTTAATGCTATGGTTTCCCCAGTAGTGATGTATGGAAGTGAGAGCTGGACCCTAAAGAAGGCTGATCACCGAAGAATGGACGCTTTTGAATTATGGTGATGGAGGAGACTCTTGAGAGTCCCATGGACTGCAAGAAGATCAAACCGATCCTAAACCCTGCAAGTCAGCTCATTCCACTCAAGAGAGGATCCATGGCAAATTAAACGGAAATTCACAATGCAATCCTATACCTAACAAGGTGCCCCATGGAGAACATATGGGCACAGCTTAGAATCACTGGCACCGAAAGAAAAGGATTCTGAGAATGGTAGAGAGCTATTGCAGGCATAGGCAAACTCAGCCCTTCAGATGTTTTGGTTCTCAACCTGTGGGTCCCTGTTGCACTACAACTCCCATAATCTCTGACCACTGGTCATGCTGGCTAGGAATGATGGGAGTTGTAGTCCAAAAACATCTGAAGGGCTGAGTTTACCTATGCCTGAGCCAGTGGTTCTCAACCTGTGGGCCCCCAGATGTTGTTGGACTACAACTTCCACCATCCCTAACTAACAGGACCAGTGGTCAGGGATGATGAGATTTGTAGTCCCAAAACATCTGAAGGGCCAAGTTTGCCTATGCCTGAGCCAGTGGTTCTCAACCTGTGGGCCCCCAGATGTTTTGGGACTACAACTTTCATCATCCTTGACCACTGGTCATGCTGGCTAGGAATGATGGGAGTTGTAGTCCATCAATATCTGGGGACCCACAGGTTGAGAACCACTGGGCCCTGAGCTATTGCTTTGACCAGGGAGGCTAATGAGAATCGAGGAAGAAGCAAAGACTCCTGGGAGTGCAGTAAGAAGGTCAAAACGCCCCGTCTCTCTCCTCATCCCTCTGCCCACCCAAAAAAGCGTACGTACTCTGCCCAGAGCCGCGTTCATGCTCCCCAGCCGCTCCTAGAACCCCTCCAGGCGGTAACCACGGCGACGCAGCGGGAGAAGCACGAGTCTCTATGGGTCCACCGCCGACACATGCCCCCCAAGCCTCTCGCGTGCAACGACAAAACGGGTCCCCCTCGCTCACCCGACCCGTCCGCACAGGGTTCCGCCGCAATTTTGTCCTTCCAATCAAAGTGGCCGAGGCCGCGAAGGAGACGGCCGCCGCCGCCAATCAGCGGCGTCCTCCTCCCGACGGCTGCTCCGATTGGTTAAGGACGGGGGAGCCTGGAGACCGACAGAGGAAGGCGGGGTCTCTTGTCTGGGTGGCTTTTAAATCAGTTTTTTCTTTGCAAGGCTCGAGAGTTTCCCTGTTACTGAGAAGGAGGCTTGTATCCGTCATTACCCAAAAAGCAAGCCTCATCAGCACTACTGAATATTTTCCCGCTTCTACTTACTAAATAGACGCATGATTCTTCTTTCCCTTCATTTTAATACACATGCCTCTATCTATCTATCTATCTATCTAGAGGTTATTGGGTTGTTTTTATTTTGATTATATATTTTTTATTTTGATTATATATTATTTGGTTTCATATTTTGATTTTGTTCTGTGAAGTGCCCTGAGACCTCTGGGTATAAGGCAATATATAAATTCAATAAATAATAAAATAATAATAATCGTATAAAAGCTATGGTTCCTATGTGCTGAATCTGCGTCTGGAATTTATTATTATTATTTACTAAATTTGTATACTCTTCTTCACCCAAAGATCTCAGGGCGCTTCACAGCATAAAAACACAAAATACATAAAGAAAACAAAAACAAAGCAAGCCTATACCTCACTGTAGTGTACCTAGTGTGTTCAGGGATAGCCAACCTGGTGCCCTCCACAAGTGGCTGGGTTTCAGCTCCCACTATCCCTGACCATTGGCCATCCTGGCTGGGAATGATGGGAACTGAGAGTTCAGCAACATCTGAAGTGGCTTTAAAGAGCTTGTAAGGCTGGACTTGCAACTTATTTTGATTCTTCCACTGGGATTGCTTTTCTTTTTGCCCTTTGCACCATCAGCGCAGGTAAGGAAGGTTGGTTGCAAAGTGCCCTTGTTGATTTCATAGTGCCTTGTTTCATACGAATGAGCCAAGCTCCTTTAAAATTGAGGCTTGGAGACATCACCTTGCCAACAAAGGTCCGTATAGTAAAAACTATGGTTTTTCCCAGTAGTGATGTATGGAAGTGAGAGCTGGACCATAAAGAAGGCTGATCGCCAAAGAATGCATGCTTTTGAATTATGGTGCTGGAGGAGACTCTTGAGAGTCCCATGGACTGCAAGAAGTTCAAACCGATCCATTCTGAAGGAAATCTGCCCTGAGTGCTCACTGGAAGGACAGATCTTGAAGCTGAGGCTCCAAGACTTTGGCCACCTCACGAGAAGAGAAGACTCCCTGGAAAAGACCCTGATGTTGGGAAAGATGGAGGGCACAAGGAGAAGGGGATGACAGAGGACGAGATGGTTGGACAGTGTTCTCAAAGCTACCAGCATGAGTTTGACCAAACTGCGGGAGGCAGTGGAAGACAGGAGTGCCTGGCGTGCTCTGGTCCATTGGGTCACGAAGAGTTGGACATGACTAAATGACTAAACAACAACAACAACAAAATATTCTTTACAAAACAAATTCCTTCCAGTAGCACCTTAAAGACCAACTGAGTTAGTTCTAGGTATGAGCTTTCGTGTGCATGCACACTTCTTCAGATACACTGAAACAGAAGTTTCCAGACCCTTCTATATAGTGAGAAGGTGGGGAGGGGTATTACTCAGAAGGGTGGTGGGAATGGGTGATTGGCAGATAGCTGTGATGAGCCTGTTGACGACTCTTAACGACTGCAATAGGTCTTACAGGAAAAAGCAAGGGGTGAAAAGGTGAAAAATGGCTTTGTCATGTATAATGAGATAAGAATCCAAGGTCTTTGTTCAGACCAGGTTTTTCCATGGTTTTGAGTTTGGTGATAAGTTGTAATTCAGCAGTTTCTCTTTCCAGTCTATTTCTGAAATTCCTTTGTAATAGAACAGCTACTTTGAGATCTTGTATAGAATGTCCTGGGAGATTGAAATGTTCTCCTACTGGTTTCTCTGTCTTGTGATTCCTGATGTCCGATTTATGTCCGTTTATCCTTTGGCGTAAGGTCTGGCCTGTTTGTCCAATAAAATATTCTTTGACGGTGAGGGATCAGGAAATAGCTGAGCTCAGAGAAAAATCATCAGAAGATCCCAGACTCAAATCTGTTCTGTCTTTGAAAAGTCTATGCACCAGTTTATGGGGAAAGAACATTTCTTGGAAGCAGCCAGGAGATTTCCAGAAACCAGTGGGTTCCAGTATCTCTTTGACTGACATACCAGCTGGCACAAAAGACAGATCTCTCATAGGACAAATGCACTGTCTGAATCACCTTGCATGAGGCAGAGGCAAAACTCAATACAATAGTGACTCAGCTGCTACAGGAATGCACATTTATGCTGCTCCATCAGCTGGCAGACTGAACCATGCTGCAACCCTATATATGCACCCCTCCCTATTAAACAGGGACGCGGGTGGCGCTGTGGGTTAAACCACAGAGCCTAGGGCGCTTGCCGATCAGAAAGTCGGCGGTTTGAATCCCTGCGAAGGGGTGAGCTTCCATTGCTCGGTCCCTGCTCCTGCCAACCTAGCAGTTTGAAAGCACGTCAAAGTGCAAGTAGATAAATAGGTACCACTCCGGCGGGAAGGTAAACAGCGTTTCCGTGCGCTGCTCTGGTTCGCCAGAAGCGGCTTCGTCAGGCTGGCCACATGACCTGAAAGCTGTACGCCGGCTCCCTAGGCCAGTAAAGTGAGATGAGTGCCGCAACCCCAGAGTCGTCCGCGACTGGACTTAACGGTCAGGGGTCCCTTTACCTTTACCTATTAAACAGAGGCACACGGGTGGTGCTGTGGTTTAAACCATAGAGCCTAGGACTTGCCGATCATAAAGTTCGAATCCCCGCGACGGGGTGAGCTCCCATTGCTCGGTCCCTGCTCCTGCCAACCTAGCAGTTTGAAAGCACGTCAAAGTCCAAGTAGATAAATAGGTACCACTCCGGCGGGAAGGTAAGCGGCGTTTCTGTGCACTGCTCTGCTTCGCTAGAAGCGGCTTAGTCACGCTAGCCGCATGACCCAGAAGCTGTACGCCGGCTCCCTCGGCCAATAAAGCGAGATGAGCGCCACAACCCCAGAGTCATCGACAACTGGACCTAATGGTCAGAGGTCCCTTTACCTTTACCTATTAAACACAGTACAGGTTTTCAGGGGGCTTATTCCTATTGGCCTCTGTGCATAGGGTTGCACTGCAAGGCCTTCCCTATAAGTCCAGAGGATGTCATATTTCCTCAGTCACAGGGCTGGTGCACAGCACTGGGAGACCCGCAGGAGGCTGAGAAATCAGCAAACCTCAAACGTGGCAACAGCTTGCACGGTGCAGCCAAACTGCGGGGCGTCCAACCCTATTGGCAGGAATTCCCCACCCATTCCGCAGTGATTGGGCCTCTCTGCTGCCTCTGTCACTGGGTTGAAAAAGCATCAATCAAAGCAACGGGACCCCGGGAGGCAGCTCCTAACAACTAGCTTTCTGATTGGCCCATACTTTCAGCCCCGAGAAACAGCCATATTGAGTGTGGCATTTCGGGGAGGGAAATCTGGTTTTAAAAGCAGAGTATATATCAGCTCAGTCTTTGCTCATTTAGAACTAGTTATGTCACTTTGGTACTGGATGCCTTCACTTTTTATTTGTTACTGTCTTCCCAATTTTTACTTGTTAATGTTTGCAACTTCTTCTTCTTCTTCTTCTTCTTCTTCTTCTTATTAATTAATTACCTCTTGCAAGGCACCTCTTAAGTGATTTGCAATGTGCTTAATGGTGTTCCAGCCATAGCTGTCAAAGTTTCAGCTAAAAAAGGGAAATAATAATAATAATAATAATAATAATGGCAATAATGATATTATTATTATTATTATTATTTCCCTTTTTTAAATGGAAATTCCCTTATTCCGAATAGGATTCCTCGCAAGAAAAGGGAAAAGTTGACAGCTATGGTTCCAGCTGATTTCTGGAATGCTGACACCTATTAAGACTTGGGCTCTAGACTGCATGACTTTGGAGAGTTGGGAACTTGTATGCCCACATTCTGCAAAATGTATATTAAAAAGCAAGGTCTCAAAATTTGAAGACACATGTTTAGAACATGATGAAGATATCTCACAGGGCAGCGGAGGTTTAGGATCAGAGTTTGCCCTCTTCTAGATGGACTCCCTTCCCAGGTGGACAAGCCCCCTCTGCCCCTCACTTTCCTCTGCAGCACATGCAGAAACCGCCTGCTTGACCGTTGGACCCACTCTTGGTATTGTCCACTCAGTTCACCGGAGAAATCCCTAACTCATCGAGGGTTTGAGACCCATCGGCTACCCTCGCCTGGTTTAACATGCGGGTCAAAGCTGTTTTCCGGTTTTGTAGCTGCCGTCACATACTGACATCTTCTAGAAGACACAGGTGAGAGTTGAGTGCAGGTTGAGAACCAAAGGTGGAGAAATTACCCCAGAAGGAGCACTATCAGAAGTGCTACCCCTCCCCTAACATTCTGTAATAAATGAAAATCTGCCCTTATTCCCTTATGGGGGACACAAGAGCCCTTATAGAGTCCTTTGCAGGTTCTCCATGGGTCGGAAAAAAGAACAGAGGCCAACCAGAGAATATTGAGAAGCAAAGCAGCTAGTAAGCCTGATCTTTATTGGACTGTTGCAACAGGGTGCCTCCTTCACACGCAGGAGGGAGGAGGAACCCAGAACAAAGGTGTGTCCGCCTTTATATAGACATTTTAAATTGCCCGTCCTGGAGTCCAAGACCACCCCCCAGAAACATCATACATACATCACAGAAAGGGCGGTCTACAACAGAAATCTGAGTGCGTTGTTTACCTCCTGTCTGGCAGGTTACCTGTTAATGTTCACTTGACTGGATACCCTGGGGAGCCTGGCCAGTCTTTTGTAATGATAAATACTTAGTTCCTGAGCCAGGTCACAGGCTCACCCTGTTCATACACAGACATACCCTTAAGACAGGATTTATGGAGGAAAAGATAATGGGGAGGCTTTTCCATTTTCCTTGACCTTGCAGAGAAATCATTTGGTCAGTTTGGGAGTCAAAACGGTTTCAGGGCTGGTTTCCTGTGCTGCTTCAGACATGTGGTTCATATATTTATGTACATGTTTGCTTGGTACATTTATGAACATTTATTATATATATAAGACCTTAATTTTTTTATTTCAATTCCATACACCCTTGTATCAGACATTAGAAGCCGATAATTTTTATCTCGCCCATTAAATATTTCAGCTGTTGATTTCTGCTGTGCTGTTAAAAAGTGCTGTTAAAAGCACAGGAGCAGGGCAGTTTGTTTGTTTTTTGTCAGGTGTGTGTCATATGACAATAAGACTTTTAAGAAGCTACTCTTTCAAGTAAGGTGAAAAAGGTGCTTTTGCTCACTTCCCTAACCACTCCTGCTAATCAAGGGGGCACTCTTACAAGGCTTAAAAAAAAAAATTTAATTGGAATTTTATTTACAACATAACACAACCCCCCATCCCCCAATACACAAATCTACCCTCATTAAACGTGAACATAACATACAGTGTGCATAACATAACATACAACAATACAAACAACCAAATAAAAGACTTCCTTTATCCTGTATCTGGCGTCCTTATTTACTTCTTATAAACTGTTTTCTTTACGAATAATTATTAAGATTTTTCTAATTATAACTTAAAATATCCACAAACTCTCCTGCAGACATTAATCGAAACAAGTCCAGATATGTATTTTAGGGCACAGTTTGTGAAGTATTTTCTGCATTTTCCCCATGCTTTTTGAAACTTCTTGCAAGGCTTTTAGATCCAGGGTGGGTTTAGCAGGTAGGCTGCTTTCTGCAACTTCCTAAAAGTTACTTAGAATTACAGCTGTCAGTTGATCAGGAAAGAAGGCCTGGCTTCTTATGCTTTTTAAGGAGTAGCTTGATTTGTAAGCTGGTGCAGCTTTTCACAACATCAAGATAAGCATTATTATTAACTGCTAAGGTTTGCCCAAGAAGCAAAGAAACAAGGCTGGTAACAACAATAATTAAAAACAAGCTGAAATCAAAGTACTGAGGTTTAAGGCTTCAATCCTGTGTAACCTAGAATCATAGAATCATAGAGTTGGAAGAGACCCCAAGGGCCATCGAGTCCAACCCCCTGCCAAGCAGGAAACACCATCAGAGCACTCCTGACATATGGTTGTCAAGCCTCTGCTTAAAGACCTCCAAAGAAGGAGACTCCACCACACTCCTTGGCAGCAAATCCCACTGTCAAACAGCTCTTACTGTCAGGAAGTTCTTCCTAATGTTTAGGTGGAATCTTCTTTCTTGTAGTTTGGATCCATTGCTCCGTGTCCGCTTCTCTGGAGCAGCAGAAAACAACCTTTCTCCCTCCTCTATGTGACATCCTTTTATATATTTGAACATGGCTATCCTATCACCCCTTAACCTCCTCTTCTCCAGGCTAAACATGCCCAGCTCCCTTAGCCGTTCCTCATAAGGCATCGTTTCCAGGCCTTTGACCATTTTGGTTGCCCTCCTCTGGACACGTTCCAGTTTGTCAGTGTCCTTCCTGAACTGTGGTGCCCAGAACTGGACACAGTACTCCAGGTGAGGTCTGACCAGAGCAGAATACAGTGGCACTATTACTTCCCTTGATCTAGATGCTATACTCCTATTGATGCAGCCCAGAATTGCATTGGCTTTTTTAGCTGCCGGACGGTGTTCTGCGGACAGTGTACTCAAAGCTACCAGCATGAGTTTGACCAAACTGCGGGAGGCAGTGGAAGACAGAAGTGCCTGGCGTGCTCTGGTCCAGGGGTCACGAAGAGTCGGACACAACTAAACGACTAAACAACAACAATAGAATTTAGTCCACCCACAGCTTGAGTCCACTGCCATCCTCTACTGATTCCTGTAAAAGATTAATGTTGCTTAATTTGTCTTCCCCCCGCCCCCGTTTATTCCGATGCATGTTGAACCAGAAAGTGGCTTTTTACAGATTTCACTGTTGATCAAGTTACTGACAACAGCAAGCACAGGTATAATTTTTCTGCAGGACAAAGGAGGAAGATATTCTAATATCAGTGTGAAGAAAATGACGTCCTTTCCGTTTCGCTATTTACCAGTTCTTTGAAAACAGCTGCCTGATTACAGCCGTAATTTCACTTCTGTTATCTGTCATTTGTGGCCTGAAGCAGCCCTCGGAGACCCAGTTCATTACATCGAGGAACCGGGACCGAAAAGACCGAAAATAGAAACTATAGACTCCCCAGTCTGCAAAATAGCTATTCGTTCACTTCCTCCATTATTAATAGGCTTTCGAGAAACAGCAAGACCTGTGTGAAGAGAGTCCCTTAAGCAGAAGGGCTACTGCAGCCACCTTATTAATCAAGTGCCAACGGAGTGGAAAGGCGAATGAGGAAGCCTAATGAAGGGTCTTCAGACATGACATTGGGCATCTTACGGGAGACCACCTGGCCCAAAGCTGGTCGGCAGATCACCACAAAATAAGTATTGTCTGTAATAAACGTAAATCTGCCCGTAATTCCCTTATGGGGGACACAAGAGCCCTTATAGAGTCCTTTGTAGGTTCTCCATCAGTCAGAGAAAATAACAGAGGCCAAGCAGAGAATATTGAGCAGCAAAGCAGCTAGTAAGCCTGATCTTTATTGAAAATGTTGCAACAGGGTGCCCCCCTCACACGCAGGAGAGGAGGACCCAGAACAAAGGTGTGTCCGCCCTTATATCGACATTTTAAATTGCCCGCCTTGGAGTCCACCCCCAGATACATCATACCTACATCACAGAAAGGGCGGTCTACAACAGAAATCTGAGTGCATTGTTTATCTCCTGTCTGGCAGGTTACCTGTTAATGCTTACTTGATTGGATTGCCTGGGGAGCCTGGCCAGTCTTTTGTAATGGCAAATACTTAGTTCCTGGCTCAGGAACAGGCTCACCCTGTTCATACACAGACATACCCTTAAAGACAGGATTTGTGAAGGAGGAGACAATGGGGAGGCTTTTCCATTTTCCTTGACCTTGCAGAGAGATCATTTGGTCAGTTTGGGAGTCAAAAAGGTTTCAGGGCTGGTTTCCTGTGCTGCTTCAGACATGTGGTTTATATATTTATGTATGGGTTTGCTTGGTACATTTATGAACATTTATTATATATATAAGACCTTATTTTTTTTATTTCAGTCCAAAAGAAGAGGCTGCTGGATGAGGCCAATTTGCCCATCTAGTCCGGCATCCTGTCTCACAGTGTCCAACTGGAGTGATTTCTTGACTGAAGCGGCTTCCAAACAATAAAGAACAATAACATAACAAGTACAGCATAAATCATATATAATTAGCAGAACATCAGTAAAACAATTACAACCTATAAAACACTATTAGCAAAGCAGCAACAAAGAAGCAGGCTAAACATCGCAACTGCAGCATGTCCCATTATATGACTAACAAAGCACTGATAATGTGTAAAACCATTATGAACAAAATAGCAAGAAAAATGAAGCTAAACACACACACAGGTTTACACACCCTCTTCCCCAATGACTCATAATCTTTCGCTCTGTTCAGCCTCTTCATTAAAATATACATTAACAGATGCCTGCAGGAAACCTGCAAGTAGAACCATTGCACAAGAGTAACTCTCCGCTCCTGTGGTTTTGAGCAACTGGGATCGGTTGGAGGCAGCAAGGCTTCTGAACCCAACATTTGCCACAAGCAGAGCAGATCCGTTGAAATTAGTGCACATCACTAATTTAGGTCCATTCATTTCATCATCATCATAAATAACTTTTTATTTATACCCCGCCCTTCCCGGTTTAAAAACCAGGCTCAGGGTGGCGAACAACAAATTTAAAACAATTATAAAAGCAGCATAAAATACAGTATAACAACATGAATAACTGTAAAATTCAAAAATCCCCAGGGCTAGCTGGCTGAATTGGTCCTAATTGGGCCAGCGAGGAGCCCAGGGAAGAATTAGCTGTGGGGTCTCAGAGCGGGTGATCTTCATAAAAGGGGAGGGGGAAGGAAGAGAAGGGACGTAAAAGATCAGGCTGAATTCAAATTAAAGGCCAGGCGGGATAGCTCTGTCTTACAGGCCTGACGGAAGGAGGTTAAATCCTGCCAGGGTCCTGGTCTCCTGGGACAGAGCATTCCACCAGGTCGGAGCCATCACTGAGAAGGCCCTGGCCCTGGTGGAGGATAGTCCGACTTCCTTAAGGCCTGGGACCTCTAAACTATGGTTATTCATGGACCTTAGGGTCCTCTGTGGGGCAAACCAGGAGAGGCAGTCCCGTAGATACAAGGGCCCTCGTATCCCGTAGATACGAGGTTAAGAACAGTTTCAGGTTAAGAACAGACCTCTGGAACGAATTAAGTTCTTAACCCCACTGTATACATGAAGCCCCATAGCATTAGGGGCACATAATAATAATATTTTTAAAATTTATACCCCCCCCCCATCTTGCTGGGTTTCCCCAGCGGCTCTGGGAGGCTTACAACATACAGTGGTTCCTCGGGTTAAAACACGAAACACACACATGTGGCTGAAGGAAGTCACACGGGTATTGGGGAATAAGGGGAGGTGGTTGCAGGGTTAGATGTGGGAAATTTGCAGAAATAATATACAGTGGTACCTCGGGTTAAGTAATATACAGTGGTTCCTCGGGTTAAATACGAGGGAAAAAGTGAGTCTTATAGAGCAAAAAATACGGTAACTGCCGACCCCATCTCAACTACAAACATAGCACAAACCACCGGCTGGTTATAATGGGTTTGGGTGGGCAAGAGAACCAGCAAACATTTGTTGCTGCGGAGCGGACGTGCTTTTATGTTCTCGGGGACAGGTGCTTGGCAACCCGTGACTCAGCTCCGAGTCAGGGAGTTCCCCCGGGGTTGCACGCCTGCTTGCAATGAATGGGAGGCGTGCGGAAAATAAATAAAGAAATATAGAAAGCACGGGTCGTGTTCCTGTGTAGGAAGACAGGCGGCTCCCATTCATTTCAGCCGGGGTGGGGGACGAAACGTACATTCTCAGCAGCTGGTGCAAGGCTGGTTTTCTAAAAAGAGACACCAGCTACTCGCCCCCCAGCAGTCTCCCTCTTGCAGAAAGAGCCCTGCTGCCATTTCCCCTCTTTCCAGCCCACTGAAGCTCACTCACCATGACGAAAGCACTTCCAGTAAGCCACTTAGAAAACCCTTAGTCACAAAATGATTTAAATGGATCCTATTCTGGCTGCCCTTGGGCAATGCGCAGGAGCGTAGCAGAAAGCACAGTGGAAGACCCTAATGCCAGGAGATAGCTTTAGGTACATATGTGCTTATTTATGGACAAGTAGCCCCTTTTTATTGTTCTTTCACAGTGATGTTGTTAGGGGTACAGTGGTACCTCGGGTTACATATGCTTCAGGTTACATACGCTTCAGGTTACAGACTCCGCTAACCCAGAAATAGTGCTTGAGGTTAAGAACTTTGCTTCAGGATGAGAACAGAAATCGTGCAGTGGCGGCGGCAGAAGGCCCGATTAGCTAAAGTGGTGCTTCAGGTTAAGAACAGTTTCAGGTTAAGAACGGACCTCCGGAACGAATTAAGTACTTAACCTGAGGTACCACTTTTCTGGTCAGTTGGTACACTTTCTTCACAATGTATGTCACTTCATCCACTGGTTAACAGGGGTCAGCAACCTTTTTCAGTCGTAGGCCGGTCCACCGTCCCTCAGACCTTGTGCGGGACCAGACTATATTTTTTGGGGGGAAATGAACGAATTCCTATGCCCCACAAATACCCCAGAGATGAATATTAAATAAAAGCACACATTCTACTCAGGTAAAAACACGCTGATTCCCGGACCATCTGCGGGCCAGAATGAGAAGGCAATTGGGTCGGATCCGGCCCCTGGGCCTTAGGTTGCCTGTTAGGTTTCTGTGTGTTGCCACTGTGCAGTGCTTGGAGCCACAAGACTCTGTTTTGCATTCCAGACATTCCAGACTGTTGGAAGTCTCTTAGAAGACGGGAGACAGATGTGATGTTACTGCTTTCCCATTCCTTTGTCTTTCCAGTTGTCTCTCTGCTCTCACAGAGAGAGGATGTTTCTTTTCTGTCTGCGTAGTTAGAAATAAAACTCTTTGCAATGTAGCTCCTATTTCTCGTCCTTCCCTGCTGCTGGATACTCTGCATAATGAGGGAATGTGCCTGGAGCCTTATCAGAGGCTGAGGTCGTTAATCATTGTCGGAGGCGATTCCAAAGGACTCGACCAGAGGATGAGCTTTTCCAGCTCGGTCGTAGCGGAGGCTCCGACATTGCCTACCCCTGACTTAGAACCATCGCTTTGTAAACAACATGGTTATTGTGGATTTGTGCCAATTTGTTTGCAAGGACGTTAGGTAAAGTTGGTTAATTATTGAGCATCCATTATGAGTTCCCAAGGGATGTTAGATAATGCTGTCTTGTAATTTCCAGTACATTTCCCCATCAGTTTCCTTAGTGCAACAAGTCTGTTCTTCTGGGGAAGGGGGTATAACCTGAATTTTCCAGTATGTGATTGAATCCCACTCCAAAATAGTGACAGATTGGAAGGGCCCAAAGCGTGGTGTTGGGGTTCAAGCCTTATTGAAGGGGCATCCTTGCTTCCTGTTCCCATATTTGTTGGAATGGTGAAATATAGGAGTTGAGAGTGGATTTCATGCTCTTTATTCAGCTCATAGTGGTGAGGAGGAATGGAAGTTCCCCCAGAATGTCTGCTTTATACACATTATTTACACAATGGGCCCCACGTGATTGGCTAATTCCGGGATTCTCCTGTAGGCCAATCAGGTTGTGGATTCACTTCCACCTGGAGCTGGATTGGGTGGCTCCTGTGGACCAATCATACTGCTGCATTGTTCTAGGACCAATCAGATTGCTACATTCTGAATTCTATTCTTCTAGGACCAATCAGACTGCTGCATTTTGGATCCTATTGTTCTAGGACCAATCAGACTGCTGCATTTTGGATCCTATTCAACTCAGTACATACCACAGATGGACTGTACTTAGGGGTTTTTTGTGTCAGAGCTGCTGTGCCTGCAATAGCCTCAGAGCAGCCATATAGTTATCAGGGGAGCTTTTTCGCAGCAGCGATGATGGGCAGAGCTTGTTAAATGTCCATCTGCCTTCAGGTATGTATATGGGGCCTGTTTGAAAAAAGGCTTTACCACAGCTGTGTCACTGAGTAATGTGCATGTGGGAGGAGGAAACATGCCCAACCTGCACTCCATGGCTATATAATACATTCGTCATGCTCACTAAATGGAACATCCAGGTTTAGTCTTGCTTTGGATACCAATTGCTGCTGAGCAACAACAGGAAAAAAAGGTGCTGCCTTCTTAGGGGCACATGGCTGGACGCTGTGGCCAACGTGAAGCTGAAATACAGAGTGGAACTGTTGTTGTTTAGCCGTTTAGTTGTGTCCGCCTCTTCGTGACCCCCTGGACCAGAGCACGCCAGGCACTCCTGTCTTCCACTGCCCCCCGCAGTTTGGTCAAACTCATGCTGGTAGCTTCGAGAACACTGTCCCACCATTTCGTCCTCTGTCGTCCCCTTCTCCTTGTGCCCTCCATCTTTCCCAGCATCAGGGTCTTTTCCAGGGAGTCTTCTCTTCTCATGAGGTGGCCAAAGTCTTGGAGTCTCAGCTTCATGATCTGTCCTCCCAGTGAGCACTCAGGGCTGATTTCCTTCAGAATGGATAGGTTTGATCTTCTTGCAGTCCATGGGACTCTCAAGAGTCTCCTCCAGCACCAGAATTCATAATAATAATAATTCATAAACCATAATGCGGAAAGTAGGCACCCTATAAATAGGTAAAGGTAAAGGTACCCCTGACGGTTAGGTCCAGTGGCGGACCACTCTGGGGTTGGGCATTCATCTTGCTTTATTAGCCGAGGGAGCCGGCATTTGTCCACAGACAGCTTCTGGGTCATGTGGCCAGCATGACTAAGCCGCTTCTGGTGAACGAGAGCAGCACATGGAAATGCTGTTTACCTTCCCGCCAGTGTGATACCTATTTATCTACTTGCACATGACGTGCTTTTGAACTGCTAGGTTGGCAGGAGCTGAACAACGGGAGTTCACCCCATCGCAGGGATTCAAACCGCTGACCTTTTGATTGGCAACCTGTAGGCTCAGTGGTTTAGACCACAGCGCTACCCGCGTCCGTATAAATAGAAATGAGCAAACCAGTGATATTTTAGGGAGCAAGCTAGCAGGCAGGGCCTATGACTTACATCACAGGAACCAATACAACACAAAACACTGTTGCTGTATGTAGGTTTTATTTTATTTCTTTTTTTTATCTTATACAGTGATACCTCGGGTTAAGTACTTAATTCGTCCGAGAGGTCCGTTCTTAACCTGAAACTGTTCTTAACCTGAAGCACCACTTTAGCTAATGGGGCCTCCCGCTGCTGCCGCACGATTTCTGTTCTCATCCTGAAGCAAAGTTCTTAACCTGAAGCACTATTTCTGGGTTAGCGGCGTCTGTAACCTGAAGCGTCTGTAACCCGAGGTACCACTGTATTTTGGAAATGTACATCCAGTTTTTTTTCCTTTAAATTTTTTGGGAGTGGGGCCCTAAGCTATAGCTTGTTTAGCTTATACATAAATGCAGCACCGCGGGGTATTCAGGCTAAATGCCACGCCAGGGCGAAATATAAGAAAGAGAAAACCCCGCCTCCCCAGGGGAGGGTCCCTTAACCAATCAACACTGGCCGGGGGCGCACGCGCAACCCTGCAGCCGCCGCCGCCGCCGCCAACCTCAAGCCCCACCCCGCTGCTCCTTGCGGGCCACGCCCTCTTTTTTCGTTTCGCGCGCATGCGCAGAGACTCGTCTCGAGCGCCGCCTGGGCTGTTCTAGCGGTATGAGTGGCAGGCGAGCCGGGCGCGCGCGCGCGCCTCCTTCCCTCCGTCCGCCCGCCCGTCCGTCAGGCGCGAGGCAGGGGCGGGACGTAACTCCTCTCCCTGCCCCGTGATTGGCCTTCCGTCTCTCTCTCTCTCTTCTCCCCTGCCCCTCCCTGCCCGTCCGTCAGGCGCGAGGCAGGGGCGGGACGTGCCTCAGCTCCCTGCCCTCTGATTGGCCTCCACGCTCGCTCTTCACCTCCCTCCCTCCCTCCCTCCCTCCGCTCTCTCGCTCGCCAAGCGAATAACAAGCTGAGGGGAGGGAGCCGGGGGAAGAGGCGGCGCCGGCGAGGCTGAGGGAGGGAGAGGCAAGGCCGCAGGCGGGGCCGGGATTTTGCCTCAGCGGGCGCAGAGGGCGACGTTGCGTCGTGGCTGCCTGGCTGGCGGAGAAAAGAAGAGCCCCGAGCCCCGCCGGCCGCTCCCGTCCCTTCCCCTCCCCGCCGCCTTCGCCGCCGCCTTTCCGTGAGGGGAGAAGGAGGAGGAGGAGGAGGAGAGACCCGCCGCGGGGGCAAGAGCGAGGGGGCCGAGCAGCAGCAGCAGCGGCGGCCCCGCCGTCCCCTCACCCCCTCCAGCCCCCTCGCCCCCTTCTCCGCCCCCGAGGGAGCCCGGCCAGGGGAGCCTCCCTCCCTCCCTCCCTCCTCCTCTTCCAGCTTCCCCACCTTCCTCCTCCTCCTCTTCCTCATCATGTCGGCGGGCGGAGACTTCGGCAACCCTCTGCGGAAATTCAAGCTGGTCTTCCTCGGGGAGCAGAGCGGTGAGTCAGGCCCCGATCCTAGCCCGGTGTGTGTGTGTGTGGGGGGGGTGATCAACGGTGAGACCCCCCCACCACGACACCTAAACAACCCCCCCCCCAATCTCCTACCTGGCTGCCTCCTATTTCACCCCACCCCGGGGTGTGTGTGTGTGGGGGGGTGATCAACGGTGAGACGACCCCCCCCCAAAAAATCTCCTACCTGGCTGCCTCCTCTATCGCAACACCGCGCCGCATCATTCCCCACGGCCGGTCCTGTTGGACCCGATCCAGACCCAGGCGGAGACCTCGGATCGCTCCCCGCCGCCGCCCTCCTCCTCCTTTCCTGCCCCCTTCATCGTGGGTGCGGCTGGAAAAGGGGATCTTTTCCTCCCTCGGGATTTTGACGCCCCCCCCCCCGATTTTGGCTCTATATTCTGGGTGGGAAGGGAAAGAGAGGGAAGGAATATCCTCCTCTTTCCCCCCCCCCCCTTGAATCCCCCTTGGGGGCCAACACCCCCCTCCAAAAAAAACCAACACCCCCCCTCCCCAGAAACAGCCATCTTCCCCCTCTGCTTGCATATTCCTAAGCAACCTCTCCTCCCCTCGGATCGAGGCCCCCCCAAGCCCAAATCCCTGCTTCCCACCTTCTTCCTGTCGCGGTGGGGAAGATGGCTTTGGTGCAGATGGAGGGAGTCATTCAACCCATGCACGGATCTCTCCAGGCCTGAAGCTCGGAGAGCCTGTCTGGTGCTCTTTCTAGCATGGCCAGGTGCTTAAAGCAGGTGACACTTGTCTTTTTCTGTGCCTCTGTTATCGAGCACCTCCTTCCCTGCTGCCACTCCTGGTTGTTGTTGTCGTCGAGACCTTGATTTTCTCCTTTTTCCTCTCCCTATTCTGCCGAAGGAAAGGGTCACTAAAGGGGAGCCTTGCTGTTTCTCTCATCTCTAGGAACAAACAGGGCCACCTAAATCTTCAACTTCCATTCCAGTATAGAAGAAACCAGAGCCCATTGAAATGTTATCTGTCCCTGATTGCACTGGGTTCCTCTTATTCTTTGTATATCTCTCCATCCCTTTCCCTGCCAGGAATAGATAACAAAAATGCAAAATAAAAATAGTACCCTATGGAAATCTCCAATATTTCAGCTGTTCCTAGGCATGAGATAATTCATTTTGAACTTCGAGGCTCAAAAGCCCCCCCTGCTGTTGTTCCTCAGATGGGGAAATGTGAGGGTTTATAGTGTGTGTACCTGCTTTCAAGTCTATGTGAGGTCCTGAATCTGATAAAGGAGTAAGGATGGTAGGAATTCCTGTTCATTAAGGGTTGTGTGCAAATTGCTTTTTGGACCACTATTTTTTCCCTCAATGACAACCCTGATCCTTTGACAATATTCTAAGAATTGAATTCAACACTAGGCGATTGACGTTTGTAAGCTTCTGTAAGAATTGAGACCTTTCCCACTGCTTAATCCCTGACTAGATAATTTTTTGGAACAAACAATTCATGGTTTTCAGATGTGGGCTTGGCAGAGTGGTTTGGTCCTGGTATGGTACACGCTCCATTTAGTAGAAGAAAAAAATAGTGGTCTTGGGGAAAGAGAAAAGCTTCAAGTAGAATAAAAGATTTAGATAATAGCATATTAAACTTTTTATTATTAAAGAAACCACAGCCTTGCTGATTGATGCATTCTCAGTTTCTGTGTGGAATGAGGTGAGAAGGCGGCCAGTTCTGCTTAATACATGTTTTCACAATTCAATGCGGTTTCCTCACAGAAAAACAACCTAATCCAATGATTCTAGTAGTCTAGACATTTACCATAGTAAACCTTTCTTCTTTTCACCTGCTCTTCCTTTATCTACATGCCCACTTGCTTCTTAGGAGACTAGGCTTTGGTTTCCCCCAACAATTTGCAGTTGGTTATTTTAGTCCAGAAGACAGGGACCATAGTTAAGTCATGGCATATCTAGATAGCAGAGCTGAGGGAGGTAGTCTTACACCATGGAGCACTGGTATCAGCAAATTAAACTGGATAAAATGAAAAGCGGTCTGATGTCAATATAAAGCACCTTTTTATGTTCAAACACTTTCATTGGCCATTATCTGGATATGCAATTTTGGCTTCCCATCAAAGAGATCACAATACTGTGCACATTCACCAGGGAGTAAGTCCTTGAATTCAGTGGGGCAATAAAACATGTCTCTCCTGTATCAGTCTCTACAGCCACAGCAGGTGCTGTAACTCTCCTATGGTTTGACTTTATCCTGGAAACCAAAGGCACACTCTTCCATTGTCTCTTGAGACGGATGCCAACAAACTTCAGAATAGGCATTATAGGATTCCACTGTCAGTGGAATGAGTACTTGTAACCACTGTTGGTATTGAGAGAGCGATTCCAATTTTTTAATATATGTATATGTTATTATTCAAAACACTGAATAATAACATATAAATATATAATTGAAAATTATTCCCTTTTGTCTCCTTGTAATCTTTGCATCTGTCTTCTGCTTTTGAAATGATGGAAAGGAAATTAATCCATGTAGCCTACCTTGATCTCAGCAAGGCATTTAACAAGGTGCCCCATTATATTCTTGTAAAGAAGCTGGTAAAATGCAGTCTTAACTATGCTACCACTCAGTGGATTTGTAACTGGCTGACTGACCGAACTCAAAGGGTGCTCATCAATGGTTCCTCTTCATCCTGGAGAAGAGTGACTAGTGGGGTGCCACAGGGTTCTGTCTTGGGCCCGGTCTTATTTAACATCTTTATCAACGACTTGGATGATGGACTCAAGAGCATCCTGATCAAATTTGCAGATGACACCAAACTGGCAGGGGTGGCTAACACCCCAGAGGACAGGATCACACTTCAAAACGACCTTGACAGATTAGAGAACTGGGCCAAAACAAACAAGATGAATGTTAACAGGGAGAAATGTAAAGTATTGCACTTGGGCAAAAAAAGTAAGAGGCACAAATACAAGATGGGTGACACCTGGCTTGAGAGCAGTACATGTGAAAAGGATCTAGGAGTCTTGGTTGACCACAAACATGACATGAGCCAACAGTGTGACGCGGCAGCTAAAAAAGCCAATGCAATTCTGGGCTGCATCAATAGGAGTATAGCATCTAGATCAAGGGAAGTAATAGTGCCACTGTATTCTGCTCTGGTCAGACCTCACCTGGAGTACTATGTCCAGTTCTGGGCACCACAGTTCAAGAAGGACACTGACAAACTGGAATGTGTCCAGAGGAGGGCAACCAAAATGGTCAAAGGCCTGGAAACGATGCCTTATGAGGAACGGCTAAGGGAGCTGGGCATGTTTAGCCTGGAGAAGAGGAGGTTAAGGGGTGATATGATAGCCATGTTCCAATATATAAAAGGATGTCACATAGAGGAGGGAGAAAGGTTGTTTTCTGCTGCTCCAGAGAAGCGGACACAGAGCAATGGATCCAAACTACAAGAAAGAAGATTCCACCTAAACATTAGGAAGAACTTCCTGACAGTAAGAGCTGTTTGACAGTGGGATTTGCTGCCAAGGAGTGTGGTGGAGTCTCCTTCTTTGGAGGTCTTTAAGCAGAGGCTTGACAACCATATGTCAGGAGTGCTCTGATGGTGTTTCCTGCTTGGCGGGGGGTTGGACTCGATGGCCCTTGTGGTTTCTTCCAACTTTATGATTCTATGATTCCATACCTGAGGGTGTTTTTTGTGTTTCTGTATAGAGGTAGTGCATTTGGGGGCAATAGCATGCCCATGCTAAAGGTCACGTATGTCTGAGCAATCAAGGAGCTTTTTGCTAGTATTTAAAGATGGTGGTTTGTGCCAGGAAACTATTGATAAAATGAAGGCAAAGTGCTGGCCTCAGACCTTTTGGATATAGCTGTTTGATAACGTGATGCATAAATCTGAATAAAGCCTTTGGGATTGGCATCTCAGGAATACTTTTCTTTTAGTAGTTTCTCCCCCACCTTAGTAGAATTTTTCTCACACCAAAAACTTCTGGTATATTTCATGTAAATTGATACGTTGGTCCACATGGTGCAGTGGCCAAGGTTGTATAAAGATGGCTGAGCTAGATATTGAATATCTCTGTGTAGGCTGAAAACAATGTTTGTGAAATTTCCAATGAAATTGGTACAGCTCTGAAGTGATGGATATGCTTTGTAAAGCAATGTAAGGTGTACATTATCTTCTGTTGTTTTAATTTTGCTCTTATAACAAATATATATAGAGAGAGAGAGAGAGAGTGTGTGTGTGTATACACACACTCTCAGTCCTAACAACCTTGTGACTTGGATTAGGCTAAGAGGGCAAGACTAAACCAAGGTCACCCCGTGAGCTTTGTGGCTAAGGGGGCGATTAGAATCCAGGTCCTCTGGGTCTGAGTTTAATGTGCTAACCACTACTTCACCCTGGTTACCGTATATTACTCATGTCTCTGTGCTGCGTTGATTGTATTTTATGTAGAAAAATGGAATGGCTTTGATTAATGGAAGCTGTAATTTTGCTCTTTAACCTTTCTTTAGTTCATTATTTATGTAGCAAAATTACATGTTGAGACGGCAAGAACTCCCATATGGCTTGTATAGTTTGTAGAAGATGCTGTATAAAAGTCTGCGAGCAGATGACGTAATCCAACTACTTTGCAGGCCTTAGAAGATTTAGTCTAGAATCATCTCTCTAACTGGTCAGCTAGAAGCATCCAAGATGCTCACAAGCAGGGTAATAACCCTCACAGTGAATCCCCATCGGCTAGTAATCAGTGGCATATCATTCAGGAGGTTCTCGTTTGGTTTGTAAGTGAATATTAGCCATGATAAGCATCTGTCAGGATTTTTTTCTATTAAAAACAGAAAGAAATGGTTTCCATTTCATGCTTTAGTTAATTTTGCATTGTCAGACAGAAGCCATATGCTCCTGCTACACCTAGGAGAGTGGAATACTGTTCTTTTAGTGGTCTGTTTGCCATTTTCTGAAGCATCTGACAGGTTATTAGGAGTTACTGTAAATCAGTATGCCAGGGCTCTGATCTGGCCTCTTGCGCAGGCTGCATAAATCTTCCCTTTAACTATGTGTTTCTGATTCTTAATTAAGTTTGTCAAAGCCCCAAATGCCTGCACGGAGATACCATGTGATCAAGGATGCTGCCTGAGATTGGATGCTTTGCAGCAATTCTGTTTTTACATATGCTTCAAAAATAGAAGTGTGTTCTAGTTGGAGATGCAAGTTGAATCTGCTCTAAATCTGTGGCTTTTCTATCTTCCAGTCTATATCTGCTTGGACTGTGGTTATTTCTTAAGCTATAGTTTCTGATTGAACCACATTGTTGTATTCCTTTTCTTAACATTTTTGCTATATCAACACATATGAATACTGCATGCTTAAGACTAAAGATGTCCATGCTGGTATATTTTTTTCTTAAAATGAAAGGTGTTATATAATTTATATAAATAACAATGTGGTCTTAATGATTTTTCAGTTTGTTCAGCCCAGTCCAGCTACTGTTGTTGTTCAGGTTGCGATAGCAGTTTGAGACTGACTGCCAGTATATAATCTTTAATACACTATATTAAGTGGTTTGGAATAATGTGTGGCTTATTCTTGATGCAATGGGCAGATTCAGTTTTGAGACTAACTAGATGTAGCCTCCAAGGAATTTTTTAAATATAAAGACAGGATATAAATGCTTAAAATAAATTGAGGCCTTTTTGCTTTACCAACTGCAAATAATTAGTTAAAAAGTTAGCACTTTGGGGAAAGAACCTAATTCCTAATGAATAGTTTTTTAAAGAACAGTTGGGTACATTGGCAATCTTTGGTTAAAAAAATACCGTAAGTTGAAACTATTTATCCTGCCTATGTGGGGAGGAGAGCGGGGAAGACTGTTGACTTACTCTATCTACTTCCACATGGAATCTTTGCAGATGTGAATACCAGGAGGAGGTGGGGTGACCGGAAAAAAAGGAAACCCTCTAACCTGGATTTCAAGCTCCCAGTGCCATCTGTCACTGCCAACATTTGCTTGGAAGTCAGGTTACAGGTATAAACTGTGAAAGTTTCAATCCTTTTTGGTGATGTAGTTGCTCAAAGGTCAACGAGCCAGCTGAGATCTGTAAATGATATTGCAAAACCAACAGCTCCTGTCTGGCAGGAATTGTTGAAAAGGGTGTGCTTGCTGTTTTTTCCCCACTTTAATCCAGTAGATTAGAATAGTCTTCCCTGATGAGTTAATTGATTAGTGTTTAGATCATGAGAATGCTGTTGGAAATTTATGGTAATCTGCACAAGAAGCAAGAAGAAAGTCTACTGGTGTTGGATCTGTTGCAGCAGAAAAATACAATAAAGTGCCCTTGGAAGACTCAAAACAGCTTCCCTTCTTCCACTTTTGGCCCAGACTGAAAAGGAATCAAGTAGCAGGCTGTTGCTTCCTTTCAGCTTAACATCCAGCCCTTGGTGGTTGTCAACAGCATGCAGTCTCCTCCTGAAGTTTTATTGCACCATGAGGCTACTGCAGATGTGCAGCCTTCATCTTCTGCTGGCTTTGGGGGCATAAAGGGGTTGATTTGCTCCCCCAATATCTTGCTGTATGGTTATGGGGGTGTTTCCACAAGCTATCAAGACCCTTAGTGAATAAATTGTATTTAGAGAGTTAAGAACTATCTAATGTAAGTATTGTTAGGGACGTGGGTGGCACTGTGGTCTAAACCAGTGTTTCCCAACCTTTTTTGGGCAAAGGCACACTTGTTTCATGAAAAAAATCTCGAGGCACACCACCATTAGAAAATGTTTAAAAAATTAACTCTGTGCCTATATTGACTATATATAAAGTAACTCTCTTTAATAGGAATCAAATAAACACAAAGAAAGTATTTTATAATTACTTTATTATGAAATAGTAAGTACCGTATTTTTCGTCCCATAGGACGCTCCGTCCCATAGGACGCACCTACTTTTTTGAGGGGGGAAATAAAGGAAAAATTTTTTTCCTTTATTTCCCCCCAAAAAAACCAGGTCGGGGAACAGTGGGATGGCGGTGCTGCGCCTCCCCGCTGTCCCCCGAGCTTGTGGGGCTAGCCCATGTCTGCCTGGCGCGAGGGGCGCTCTGCTTCAGGGTGCCCCGCGCGTCTGGCGGCAGGCTACAGTCCGCAGCATGGGGAACCCTCTGTTTCAGGGCGCCCCATGCGCCCCCCGGGTGCGCAAGGCTTGCCAACACGAGCGCGGAGCACGGGGCGTCCTCCGAAGGGCGCCCCGTGCTCCGCGCTGCCAGCTGCCGCCCGCAAGCCTTGCGCTCCTGGGGGAGATCCCCCGGGTGCGCAAGGCTGGCCAACACCAGCGCGGAGCACGGGGCGTCCTCTGGAGGGCGCCCCGTGCTCCGCGCTGCAGGCTGCTGCCCGCAAGCCTTGCGCTCCCGGGGGGAGATCCCCCGGTGCGCAAGACTTGCCAACACCAGCGCGGAGCACGGGGTGGCCTCCGAAGGGCGCCCCGTGCTCCGCGCTGCCAGCTGACGCCCGCAAGCCTTGCGCTCCCGGGGGGAGATCCCCCGGGTGCGCAAGGCTTGCGGACACCTGCGTGGAGCACGGGGCGTCCTCTGGAGGGCGCCCCATGCTCCGCGCTGCAGGCTGCTGCCCGCAAGCCTTGCGCTCCCGGGGGGAGATCCCCCGGGTGCGCAAGGCTGGCCGACACCAGCGCGGAGCACGGGGCGTCCTCCGAAGGGCGCCCTGTGCTCCGCGCTGCCAGCTGACGCCCGCAAGCCTTGCGCTCTCGGGGGGAGGTCCCCCGGGTGTGCAGGGCTGGCCTACAACAGCGCGGAGCACGGGGCGATGGGATGTGGGAGGGAGCTCGCTCCCCGCCCCGCCTCTCGCCGCCCGACTCGCCCGCCTCCCTCCCACGGCACACCAGGCAACGTCTCGCGGCACACTAGTGTGCCGCGGAACACCGGTTGGGAAACACTGGTCTAAACCACTGAGCCTAGGGCTTGCCGATCGGAAGGTCAGCGGTTCGAATCCCCGCGACGGGGTGAGCTCCTGTTGTTCAGTCCCAGCTCCTGCCCACCTAGCAGTTTGAAAGCACGTCAAAGTGCAAGTACAGTGGTACCTTGGGTTACATACGCTTCAGGTTACATACTCCGCCAACCCAGAAATAGTGCTTCAGGTTAAGAACTTTAGTTCAGGATAAGAACAGAAATTGTGCTCCGGCGGCGCAGCAGCAGCAGGAGGCTCCCTTAGCTAAAGTGGTGCTTCAGGTTAAGAACAGTTTCAGGTTAAGAATGGACCTCCGGAGCGAATTAAGTACTTAACCCGAGATACCACTGTAGATAAATAGGTACCGCTCTGGCAGGAAGGTAAACGGCGTTTCTGTGCACTGCTACGGTTCGCCAGAAGCAGCTTAGTCATGCTGGCCACATGACCCGGAAGCTGTCTGCGGACAAATGCCGGCTCCCTCGGCCTATAGAGCAAGATGAGCGCTGCAACCCCAGATTCGTCCGCGACTGGACCTAACGGTCAGGGGTACCTTTACCTTTAATGTAAGTATTGCATGTGTGGATACTATACACTGTTGCTTTATGCGACCTTAAAACACACACACACACCAGTGACTCAGTGCCTATTTAAATAATTTGGGAATGGTATGGCATAAGCTTTATTGGGCCTGGAATAAAAACAATATTCCCCACACCCAGTTTAAAAGGACATTGATTGTTTAATTAGCCAAAGGCCTGAGAGAAGGGGGATTATTTTGACTGGCTCTTAAAGATATGTGACAAAGGCACTGAGGGAGCCTCTCTGGGGAGAGCATCCCACAGGCATTTAAAATGCTTTGACCCCAACATATCTAATAGATCTTCTAAGCTGATTCCCAACTGTTGTTTGTTTGGTTGTTTTTGGTATTGCTGAGTAATTGCATCATATTGACTAAACATGTGCGTTTGTGTGTATGGTTATACAAAGGGATTGTACACTGTTGTGGTTAGCTTCATAGCAATTCCGCCATGTAATTCAAATAGGATAAGTTTGCATTAGTTACTGCTCCTTGAGCTCATGTGGTATGCTAGGATATTTGATAGTATCTGGGAACAAGATTTTTTTGGTGTGTGTGTGTGTGTGTGTGTTGAGGAACACCAACATTATGGGTGATTCACATTCTGTGATTCTATGCCTTGGTGCTACAGGAACAAGATTTGGGCTCATGTGCTTAGATTTTGCAGCAAACCAGAATTTGTTGGTTCAGATGTTTAACTGCTTGCTGTAGAGTTTGCTGCAAAATCAGAAGTTGAAGGGACAGTGTGCAAGCCCACCATTGATGGGCAGCAGGGCCTATATGGGAGCAGATATCCAGGCCACGAGTTTCATAGCTCTGTATGCCAGCAACAGCATATCAGATTGGGGACATAAGCAAATAGGCACCAATGGTTAAATGATGTGGAAGCGGCCCATTTAAAATTGGTCTCATTCTTTTTTGATAACTGAAACAATCTGGGAAGCCTCCCAGAGTGGCTGGGGTAGCCTAGTCAGATGGGTGGAAGGTAAGTAAGTAAGTAAGTAAGTAAGTAAATAAATATCATCCTTCCTCCTTGGTCTGTTTAGTTCCTTCAGCTTTTTCTCATGTAACTCTAAGATTTGTTTTATTATTTGAGTTTTAGCTTTCACATTTTAAAAACTTGGATTTTTGTTTCCCCCGAATTGGTTTGTGCAACCCCATTAAAACCCACCCTTAGATCTAAGGAAAGCTGAAAGGGCCAAATGTCTAAGGGTTGCCTCAAGGCAAAGAATCCCATTGACTTACGCCATTCAGACTTTGATCATGCTCATGAGTGTGCGAGTCACTTGCATTGAATCATTTTCTGTGTCAGCACCTCTTATCTACCTTCTCCTAGCACATTGCTTCAAGTTTGCATGAGTGACTACATTAATCCGTGTTTATGGTACAGTACTGTCATAAAGCCTCTTTTGTTATCATTGACCATATCATATGAAACAAACTGGACCTTCAGGACTCTTGTTCAGGGATGATAATTTGAAGAATCATAGAGTTGGAAAGGACCCTGAGGATCATCTACTCCAACTTTTTTTCTAGATCACTTAACTGCTGCCTTGGAGTATGTAGATGAGTGAGACTGTATCTTTTGTATAACTGTAAATTGTTTAGGATTTGGGCAGCTATGGCTAGAGGACTTTATGTGTTTTGCATTTACCCAAGATTTCATATGTATCTTATTTTAAAATATTTCTAGACAACTTTCTATTAAAAACAAACCTTAGAGCACATTACTGCATTAAAACATATATTCAAACCCTTTCTCTGTATATAATGGTAAAAAAGTCCAGCCTGTAATATCCAGTATTAATGACTGGAAGTGCCTGAGCAGAGAGAGGTTATCAATAAATGTTGGAAGCATTCTACTGCCTCTCATATATGGGAGCAGAGTATTCCAAAGTATAGGTGCTACCATGGAGAAGGCCAGTTTCTGCATTGTCCCTAGATGAAGTGGTGCAGCCAACAAGACCTCTCCAAGGACCTGAGCAGTTAATAACAAGAACCTGGATATGACTCAGTACCTGAAAGGCAGCTCCTTACACACAAGTAATATCGGCACAAGCAGGGTTGCCATACATGCAATTTTTGCCAATTTTCTAAACTTTTTTTTTAACTCAGCAACTTTGGCAGAAAGAAGAAAAAAAAAAACTCAGCACAACTGGCACTCCACTCAGTATCTTGGCTGCTGCTTTCTGCACCAGCTATAGCTTCCAAACCAGTCCTAAGGATAGCCATACAAAGAGCCCATTAGAGGAGTTCAGGCCATGAATCACAGTTGGTCAAGCTGTTACCGTGTAAGATTGTTTTACAGGAGTGTATTCATCACCACTTCAAAACTGGTGAACTGCACTCCACGCCATAAAAATGCATTAACCACTCCCACACGCCTGCTCAGCCGTTGCCCCCTATGACTTGAGTAAGCCATGACAGGCAAATATTGAAATGATAGGATGTAGGCAGGACAGCTGCAAGTCTTCAGGCCACAAAAATGAGCTGATTCCACAAAAATGGGATAAAATGGTACATTGGACACATGGCCGACACATGGCTTGGTACTGCACTAATGACAGTATTCAAGCTGGCATGAAGGTGAGCAATTTCATCCTCAAAATACCTAGCAAAATTGTCTCAGTAGGCAATTAAACATTCACAGGGGTAGATGTCAACAAGCCCTGCACCACTCGGGATAGCTCTGCTGACAGGCTATTTCAGGAGGCAACAGACACAGTAAAGTAGTACTTCTCTGCCTTTGCTGCTAGGTAGGTAAAATTATGCATTCTGAACACATTGGGTCAGTCGCACATTGAGTCTTAATGCCTTTTGTGCTCTAATAGTAGTCTGGCTTGTTTCATTACCTAGAGCTGCTTAGAGAACCAGGGGCAGGTTGGGCTCCACAGCACTGGAGAGGGCACCCAGAAGTGATATTGTTGATAGTCCTTTGTGATTTACCGTTCCATACCGAGACAAAATCTCAACAGAATCACCGACTTCAGCTACCCCAAAATTATCTAGACTATCCTAGGAATCCCAGTGGTGACCATCCTAATGGATCTCCTAGCATACATGGGTTGTGGAGGCAACCTGCTGTAAGACCAAACTTCACCTGGTAGCGGTGTGATCATGATAATAACAAGGTGATATTCTCCACTCCCAAATATCCAGACCATCCCCTCACATCACAAGGCAAAGACTTAAATTGAGCATAATGCCTTGCTCTGTGCATCAGCCTGATGACAAATCGAGACAGCCCCATGGTGTACAAGATGCATTGTATTCAGTCAGGCCTTTGGTCCTTCTAGGACCAGTATTGTGTACCCTGACAGCAATATTGTGTACCCTGGAAGCAGATTCCCTTGATCTTAGGCAGAGAACATACACCATACAAACAATTGGCAGTGTTCTTTCTCACCCTTCTAGCACATTATCCTTCTAACCTGGAGATGTTGGGAATTGCACATGGGATCTTCTGTCTATAAAGGTCTGTAACTGAACTGTAGGCCTTTTTCTGTGCATTTCATATTGAGTTTTTGGGTTAGGCAACTCAGCTGCATCTTGCATTAGTCTAATAACATTTGTATAATCCAAAGATCTGAAACTGTATCCTGCTGTGTTAAACTGCTATTCCTTAGCTATCAGAAAATACCTAAATGCTTGTGGATGGTTGAGCAGGATTTTTACAGATTAGATAATCCTTCCTTTTGAACAAAACAATCTGCTGATTTGAAGTAGGCTTACAATGTGTACATGGTGTGTTTGTGATATGTATATGGGTGTTCAATGGGTTCTTGCCCTTTTACTGTTGGTACAGGTATGTTCAATGAACAGTGAAACTGTCTTTATAGCTGTCACAACCATTCACTTCTCCACACATGAGACCTTGACTGCTTTTAAAAAAAATGAATTCAAATAATAATGTACATACACCGATCAATTGGGGAGGGGTTTCCAGAAATGTTGACTCGCTCTTATTCTGCAATCTCATATCAACTCTCTTCTAGCATCTTGCTGATGTTGTTATTTAGTCGTTTAGTCGTGTCCGACTCTTTGTGACCCCCTGGACCAGAGCACGCCAGGCACTCCTGTCTTCCACTGCCTCCTGCAGTTTGGTAAAACTCCTGCTGGTAGCTTCGAGAACACTGTCCAGCCATCTCGTCCTCTGTTGTCCCCTTCTCCTTGTGCCCTCCATCTTTCCCAGCATCAGGGTCTTTTCCAGGGAGTCTTCTCATGAAACAGCTTCATAGATCCAACCTTAATTAGCATCATATAGTTCCCTGATGTGCCTTCTTTCTGATTAGTTGCAGTTCATGGATCTCTTAACTTCTCACCCTTGGTGAAGAAAAGACTCTTGGCTCCAATGCCTCTTCAACTGATTACCATTTTACAATTGTCCCATACAAAAGCTTCCAAGCCTCCAAAGAATGGTGTGGAATCCTCCTCCCTTTCAGCTACAGCTGCTTTACCTGGATTGATGAACATAGCCTTTCCCAGTCTACAGCCTCAATTCTTACCTATACCATTCTCTTCCCTTCCATCCTTCGCCATTGGGAAGCACACCTCTGATCTTCCCAGGAAGTTATTCACATTGGTTGAAAAAATCACTACATGGATCTGTATGATCTGACAAAAGAACTGATTTGCCGTTTGAGTGTAGTTACTAGTGAATGTTTATAATGGTGGGTAGCTGTAGAATTGGGAAGTCCCTTATTTAAGAAGTGTCAGTTTTTAGACATAGTTGTGTCCAGGATTATTAGGGCCATGGGTATGTGGAATTCATTTTTAAAAGCCTGTTTTTTTATTTCCCCTGTTATACAAGTTTCTGAAAGTTTCAAATTCTGACCTCTTGGGTCCAAAGAGGGCTGATATTCTGTGCATTTGGGCAGACTTGGAAGACCACCTTGTTTGTATTTCCACCTACCTTGGCCTGTCTTCTGTGAATTGTTCTTTTGTGAACTTGGAGTAAAGAAATACAATTATAGAGTTCTAGGCAGTGCATGCTGCATAGAGGCAATGGAATCAGGTCCAGACAGATTGTGAATGGTGAGGTTGGAAGGGGGGAGGATCCCCACAATCCAAGGCTGGATTCTGCTGCCCCAGCCTTAGTCTCAGTTATAAAATACGTGTAACATGGTGAGAGCGTTCTAAAGTTGGTACTGTTTATGCAGCTGTGTCTTCATTGTGCTAATTACAGTGCTACTTGGAGAAAACACTATTTAAACATTCAAAGCACTTCAAACGCCTCCTTGGTAATCCTTATAACAAACGGATAAGGTGGGCTGCTAATGTTAATGTACTTCAAATGGCTGAGGCTAAGCATCAGTGGCTCAGTTTAGGGACAGTGCTGCTATTCAACAAATCACGGTTTATTGGTGTTGCAACAAAGCCACCTTTAGCACTTCTCTTCCCCAACCTCCTTGTGTTCCTGGTGAATTCATGTTTGTTAAAGCATAGTTTCCCCATGAGGCCAAAACTGTGAAACTAGCTGAAGTGCTGTCTCTAATCCTGATTTGAAAATTAGCATCAAACAGATTTACAGAGATTTATCAAGCAGGGCATTGTTCTTGCTTAAGACCACCTAGTAAGTGTATGGCTGATGTGACATTTGAATTACGAGCTTTCTGGCTCAGTCCATTCTCTGTCCTGTGCATGCTTCTTGTTAGCTGATGCAGCTCCACCGTGGTACCTCGGTTTAAGAACAGTCTGGCTTCAGAACGATTTGGTGTACAAACTCTGCAAAACTGGAAATAGTGTCTTGGTTTGAGAACTTTACCTTGGTTTAAGAACGGAATCTGAACGGTAGAAGGGCACCGGCAGCAGGAGGCCTCATTAGGGAAAGCGCGCCTCGGTGTGAGAAAGGTTTTGGTTTAAGAATGGACTTCCAGAACAGATTAAGTTTGTAAGCCAAGGTACCACTGTACTTAGTTTTGGCCATTTGCTTTGCCTCCTGGTACCATTACTTGGTGTATGTGGTCCAGTACTCGTTGTGCAGCCTCCTCCCAATTACTGCAGGTAGAGAAAGGACAGTTCTTTGCATCCAGAAGTGTGTTTGGTGTGGAACTATCATTATAGCCTACTTGATTTACTAGCAAGTAAATCATACTGCATACACAGCTATGGGTGGTAATCAGATGTCAGTAGGAATGGCCTGTCTTAGTTAATGTGTCCATTAGTTTGATATTGCAGCGAAAGTCATTATGTCGTTAACCACTGGCTCTTTGGGGATGCATGAGCTGTGAGACTTTAAAAGCAGGAACTACGTAGCTTTGTCTAAAATGAGCTAGACATTTTCCCATAAAAACCTTGCGGCTTTTATGAGACTGTAGCAGACTGTCCTCAATATTGCTCACAAATATAAAGCTAATTCACTTTAGGAACGAAGACTATAGCTTTGAGTTATTACCATATGTCACCCTTGTTTGGAAATAGAAAAGTCACCAAAGCTCAAAGATATTAATCTTCTTCCAGATGATGATACTGCAGGGACATGACTCCTTTCAGGCCAGTGGGGCAAGTCCAGTTATCTGTAACTATATCTTCCCAAGATTGGTAGTTGCTTGATAGCTCCTTGGGCTGGTAGTTCTTGCATGGCTCCCACTGTAAGTCAAAGCAGTGAGATGGAAGTTACTGTATTTTTTGCGCTATAAGACGCACCAGACCGTAAGATGCACCTAGTTTTTGGAGGAGGAAAACAAGAAAAAAAAAATACTCTGAATCTCGGAAGCCAGAACAAAAAGAGGAATCGCTGTGCAGCAAAAGCATCAATCCCTCTTGCTGTTCTGGCTCCTGGGATAGCTGCACAGCCTGCATTCGCTTCATAAGACGCACATTTCCCCTTACTTTTTAGGAGGGAAAAAGTGAGTCTTATAGAGCAAAAAATACGGTACTCCCACTGCAAGGAAACCAGAGTAAATCATAATGGGATCTTGATGGATCTCCTGTAATGTCTTGCACTACCTCAGTGCTTTGTGCTGACGAGAGAGAGAGAGAGAGAAGGAATGTGTGTGTGTGCCTTTCGCAGTGCTGTGTGAATTCTAAGCAGTGGAGTTTCCTGTCAAATAGGGTTGCTTGAGAGCAGCTCTATTGCAAGTATGCCTGTGTTTCATGTTGCTCATCCTCCTCCTTCATTGACATTGACACTTGCAGATTTGGCATGTAACTTCATAACCCTTGACCTGTTGTGTAATGTCTGGCATGTGTTACATTGTCATAGGTTTCTAAAGTTATATTAATGTGACACACTAAAGTGGGGGGCATCGTAAATGATTAACTGGACCTCAAGGCCTTGATGTGCTCTGCAGGTAGCTTAAGCGGTTGTGTTAGATTTTTCTGATTAGCTGAAAGTTTCCATAAACATGGCCACTTGAAGTCTTTAATATTGTCTTGGCAGTGCCTGATATCTGAAGATGCGCTTAAATGGAAGGCCAGTATTTTCTCTTGTGCAGCGCCTCATGGATGGTTTGCCTCTCTAGGCCAGGCTTCCTCAAACTTGGCCCTCCCGATGTTTTGAGACTACAGTTCCCATCATCCCTGACCACTGGTCCTGCTAGCTAGGGATCATGGGAGTTGTAGGCCAAAAACATCTGGATGGCCGAGTTTGAGGAAGCCTGCTCTAGGCCATCTTAGAAGAGAGATTTGTATTCAGTATCCTGGTAGAAAACAAAATATAAAATGTAGAATATTTTTATTATGGCATTTGGTTACTGGTATTGGAGAACTACTTAAAGCTGTAAGATTAACAGCAGAGCAGTCACAGCCTTTAGAAACTCTTATCTGGCAGAACGTAAATGGGGAGCTATTCAATTGGGATATACAGATTACAATTTAATGAGCCTGTCCTTGAAGTTCTGCTGTTGTTGGAAACTGACTAAACTGGTATGATCCGCATAGCTTGAAAGCATTGCCTTGCACAGTTCCATTGGGAATAAGGCATCCACTTGGTAAAATCCTTATGTGATGGGATTACCTAGTCATTTCCGCTTCTGCCTCTCATGAAAAGCCAGTCTTTCTTCAATGACTGCATTAAAGACAAAAGTGATGTTTAGGTTGGAAACCACAGGACAGCTGTTAAATAAAACAAAGAGAATGTTATGTTCTGTAGAAATATACTGTCTTTTAAAATGGAAATATTTATGCTTAAAATATTTTTTAAACTCCTTTCAGCTATGTTAGCCTCCAGAATTTTAGGCGTGCCTTTATTGATCACATGCCTTCTTAATTACTCAGTGAGGGGCATTTATCTTATGAAAACTCTCTAAGCCTTCTCTTATGGGATTTTCACCATCTTTCTAGTTGTTTTGTGCAGTAAGATGGCAAAGTAGCCCTGGCATCAAACAAATCTTCCTATAGCCACGTATTAGGTCAGATGCCTCACTTCTTGAATACCTGAATTTATTTTGCTTAAGATGCCTGACATGCAAGTGAGAGATCCATTGAAAAGCTACCACATGATTAAGAAAACAGTTTTGAATGGGGAAAGGGGAAGGGAGGACAAAATAGGGGATAAATTATGAAGTGGCATGTATAAATAATAGAACTAGCTCAAGCCTCAAATTAAAGATGTCTTTTCTTTGAGTTTGAATGCCTTAATACAAAAGCCTTTAAAACATGTACATGCCTTCGAAAATTGATCTGACCAAAAGGGTATAAAGCTGATACCTTCGTTTATTGTTTCATTTTAAAATGCACTCCTTTTTAGGCTTGCAGTGGAAATTGCATAAATAGCATTGTAGAAGAAATGCAAAATGTCTCCTAGTCTACAAGGACTGTGATCATGCAATGTTAATTATGTAACTAAAATATTCACGCTTAGTGGCAGCCTTTTTGAAACTTGCATTTCCACCAAATTCCTTTACTTTAAAACGTGGCCAGCTAGCACTAGCCAGCCCTGTACCCACAACATGCACTAGTATCTGCTGCCTAAAACCTTTCGACACGTGTGATTGCTAGATATTCTCAGAACAATGGGTAACAAGCCAGTTATGTGGTCTAACTTAGAGACTACGGTGATTAAGTGACATATTTTGACAAATGGTCAAAATATGGAATAAAAATACCTTAACTGGGTGCAAGAAGAATTAAAGGAAGTGAGCAGCACCTTAAAAATGGCTCTTCCTCTTAAACGTTATGTTCTTTGGCGATGCTCCCATGTACTGATAGCCTTCTCAGGAAAGTATCTGACTTGCTTTGGCTTTTCAAGAAAAGAACTCTGGCGACAGTTGTGGTTTTTTTTAGCACCCTCATAGATAAAACAGATGTGTACGGTTTAAAATCCCAGCCTATGTTAAACTGTTAATTTGAAGGTTTCTTCTCCTTTAAGCAGACTCTCTAATAAAAGATCTGAACTTTCCCACCTGAAGCAAAATCTGCTCCATTGGCCATTGCATTAAATTATCCTCTTGAGAGTGAATATTGCTGCAGTTATGGTTTTGTCATGTGAATTATTGCTAAAAAATTTAACGCCAAGTGACCCGAAAAGTGTTGCTGCTTGATGAGGTGTACTGTTGCTCAAAAGCATATGGTTCTCCCCCTTCCCCACTTAATCATGTGGAAACTGGCTCCTTTCAGACATCACACTGAATTGTGGTACATGTCCCTCTCATAGGCTTGAACTCAAAGAATAGTTTTCAAATTTACAACAAGCAAACCATCTGCAGCTGTTGTCTGTTGTCATTTTTTACTGTTACTGAATATGAGTTCACGTATGTTTTAACTACACTAATTCTCCAATCTGAAACAGTAAGGGAGAATGTGGGGGCTGAGAGAGCTTTCTGGTTATAGGCAGAGAGCAGGAGGTCCAGATTTAGTTTTTGCTATATTGTACCATCGAACAAATAAAAGACTCAGAAAAACCTAGGGGCTTAAACCCCTCCTCCCCAAATTGAGGTGTGATTTGCTGCTGGAAGAAGCAAAAATTCTGTTACAGTGGTACCTTGGGTTACATACGCTTCAGGTTACATACGTTTCAGGTTACAGACTCCGCTAACCCAGAAATAGTGCTTCAGGATGAGAACAGAAATCGTGCTCTGGCAGCGTGGCGGCAGCAGGAGGCCCCATTAGCTAAAGTGGTGCTTCAGGTTAAGAACAGTTTCAGGTTAAGAATGGACCTCCGGAACAAATTAAGTACTTAACGTGAGGTACCACTGTATAGACATTCTTAAGTTTTTATGATGTCCTTTTGTCTTATCAGTAGTAACTCAAGGACCTTTGAACATTCCAAAGGTTGCCCTAATTAGGCATTTCCATTGGGTCCCAAGACAGACAGATGCCAACCATCCAATTAAAGCCCTGTGTTTTGCATTAAGTGTGGCATGATGGTTGCTGGAACTGGAACAGGTGACTTAGTGGCATCATATAGCTGTTTGTATTTGGCCAGCCAGGACTGTGTGTGCCTGTTTTTGGCGCATAATATTTCTGTTGCACTTCATATGTAAAACATTGATTTCTCTCCACGTTTGGCTTCCTTGGAGTAACTGCAGTTAATGAATGAAAGAGTTTGAAATTCAAGCTTCCTGAAATGTAACAAACAAACCTTTATTAAGATAATAATGATGATCTTAATGTGAGAGCACTGTGGTATACACTATAAAACTAGAAATACGTTTCTGAAGATGTTGAAACCCCAGTATCTGCCACTTCTCTGCTCACCCTTGGACAGGTACTGTTTGCTCCCTCTACAAGCAGCCAAGATGAAGCATCACCTGGCCCTCTGTCTCCCTTTTTTCCTTCCTCCAGTGCTTCAGCACTGTCCCGGGTGTCTGTCCCAGCCCTTTAGCACTCAGCCCAGTGGCCAGCATAGTCCTGTGTTTCTTTTCTTGGCAGTTCTGTGACAATTAAATGTGACTTGCCCACATCTGATTTTAAAGACCCAGTGGCCCCTTAAGTCTAGAAAACATTGGTAGCGGATGGAGATAAAGAGTAGCTCATTTTCAGTGATTCCAGATCTCTTACTTGCACTTAATGATAGATAGATATTGCATATTTCACTGCAGAATCTAACTGGAATTGCTTTCTTTCTGCCACGTGGATGTTCACAAGACACGCTTCTTAGCAAGATGCCTGTGTACACACCCACACCCACACCCACACCCACCCCAGCAACCTATATCAGTTGCTGCTTTCTGGAGCCAAGTGTTACCTGGCTAATTTTGTAGTCTTTCTTCCTTTGGCAGTGGTGGAGATCCATGGGGCAAACCTAGCTGCTTTTTCGGAAAGTTCTTTGCTTCCCTAGGGTCTCTTGCTCAAGGTCCTCCGCAGCCTAAGGGATTGCACACCACAATGTAATCCTCTAAAGGTTGCTTATAAATGACAAGAAGTTTAGTGAAAGAGATTACACTAAGTAATCATACAAATATCAACCAATAGTTGGATCTCAGATTTAACTGTTACTTTGCTAGGGTTATAATGTATCCTGAAATCTGCCCACCCTGCATACTTAAAATACCTTTAAAAATTGTATTTCAAGCTGTAAAAATGCCTCTTGCTTGGTATTTACAAGAATATTGTAAAGGAAATCTCCTGAAAGGAATCCGACTTGGTTTGGATATTTCTGGTCAGTTTCTATTATTTTGATGTATTTTCTTTTTTAAAGGAGGACAGTTAACTCTTGGTTGCTTAACTTTCTGTATCCCAATTTCAGACAGACAACATTTTTTTAAAGTTAACATCAATGTCCAGACTTGAGCATGGGGATGAGCCCCCTGTTGATACTTTTTCCAGAGAGCTACGCATTTGTCCCTAAATGCTGGGGTGGGAATGCTCTTGCTTATGTACTTGATTGCATCTTTAGGTGTGGATTGCTGCTGAAATAGTGCTTAAGGATGCAATGGCAGGTGCAGCTCAGAGGGGTTCTGGAGCCTTTGTGTCTGGCATTTGTTGTTTGTAATTGCTGATTAGCGCTTCCTCTTATCTTTGGGGAAAAGATAATAGGTGTAATCTTCAGGCTGTGGAAAAAAACATGCACCCTCAAATATCTTGCCACTTGAAATAGCTTATCATATTGTTAATAGTCTTCAGGGGGCAGGAGTGACTTACTGTATTTTTTGCTCTATAAGACTCACTTTTCCCTCCTAAAAAGTAAGGGGAAATGTGTGTGCGTCTTATGGAGCGAATGCAGGCTGCGCAGCTATCCCAGAAGCCAGAACAGCAAGAGGGATTGATGCTTTCACTGCAAAGCAATCCCTCTTGCTGTTCTGGCTTCTGAGATTCAGAATATTTTTTTTTTCTTGATTTCCTCCTCCAAAAACTAGGTGCGTCTTGTGGTCTGGTGCGTCTTATGGAGCGAAAAATACGGTACCTTACCTATGATATTAAAAAGGTTTAGAAATACTTACTTTTCCATACTACTAGCACCTGCTGCTGTGTGTTTCTGTGATCTGACTACTCTTGCTCTAAAATCTCAAGTGGTATTACCAATAATGAGATGTGGAATTAAATAAAATGCAGTTTGAACTATTTATCGCTTTCCAAGTGCTTCAAATATAACAAGCACTGCCTGGAGATTAGAGAACAGGACTGTAAATCTTCAGGCAAAGATTATCTGATATTATTTTTATTTGATTTTTGAAAAGCATAGTACAAAAAAAACCCCATCAACTTGACAAAGAACTGCAACAAATGTCTGAGGTATAATCTCTCAAATAATAGCACCATCAAGAGGAAAAGGAAAAAAGCACTTTGAAAAAAAGAAATACATATTGACACTGAGCAGAATAGCAAGCCTATCTAACATCTCCAGATAAGATTTTCCCCCACCGACAAAGCTAGCTGTGCTCCTTGGGGTCTGCTCTGGGTTTATATTTTAAAGTTACTTAATATAAGCAGTATTACTGATCTGACAAAGTACTCTACATTTCTAGCGTAGCTGGCAGTCCCTGCAGCCTCTCCTTCTCTGACCAATGGATGCAAGGACAGCTGGGATGCAACCTCCCAGGAGCCTTTGGTCAATATATTTTATCTTGCCATCTGCTAATACTTAGAACTTACCGTATTTTTTGCACCATAACACTCACTTTTTTCCTCCTAGAAAGTAAGGGGAAATGTCTGTGCGTGTTATGGAGCGAATGCCTACGGATGGCGGGGGGATCTGCTGCAGTCGTGAGCAGAGGATCCATGGTTCCCCTTCCTTCCCTCCTCCGTGGCTCGCTTTGAAACAGCAAAGCGGGAGAAGAGCCGCTGAGTGGGGAGGAGAGAGGAACAGAGAGCCTGCTTGCTTTAAAGGAGCAAAGCGGGAGAGGAGAGGAGCCTTCTCCTCTTATACCCCTCTTCTGCATTATTAACAGCATCCTTCTCCACCCACCCCACTCGTGTTCCTTGTCCCTTGAGTGCTTTTCCTTCCCTCCCCACTTAAAACGTGGTTACAAAGCACGGATCCACATGGATCCTCAGGATTTTTGCACTGGGTCACCCCAAATTCACCATCAGATCACATAGCATGTCCATGGCTACAGCTTGCACCAAAGAATCACGCACCCACTGTTTCCTGGGGCTGCAGTGGTGCAAAAACGTGGTTACAAAGCATGGATCCACATGGATCCTCAGGATTTTTGCATTGGGCTACCCCAAACTCACTGTCAGATCACATGTCTGTGGCCACAGCATGAACCACAAAAATCATACACCCGCTGTTTCATTTAGAATATTTTTTTTTCTTGTTTTCCTCCTCTAAAAACTATGTGTGTGTTATGGTCGGGTGCGTGTTATAGAGCGAAAAATACGGTAATTAATATGCCCTGGTTGCATCCGAATTGGACTACTGTTGCCTTCCCCTAGTGCTTTCAGATGTTATGGACTACAACTCATTCCACAGTCCTTCAGCCAGGATTTTTGTTAGGGGGGCAGACATTTTGGGGGGGGCAGAACCTCAGTTTGCTATATATTTTAATTGATTTGTGGGGGGCAGCTGCCCCTCCCTTGGCTACACCCATGGTCCTGTTGTAGACGCTCTATATGTCTTTAATAATATCTTTAATAATGATTTTAACTAATTGACCTGGAATGGACATTGAGCTAATTGGCTTGTTATTTCCTGAACTCCCCACCCCACAATCCCTTTTTTAAAAAACGCTGTTACAAACTTTCCTTCCTTCTATCATTTTTTTTTGGGGGGGGGGTGTTTCCTTAAAAAAAAAAAAAAAGATCATTGAGATATAAACTATGGATTGTGAAAAAGATGCGCAAATTAAGCAGCTTTTAATATTTCAATAAGTATGTTTGTTGCCCTTAAATTTTATACACAGGGCAGTTTACTAAAAGAAGGAAATATGAAACCTAAAAATACAATTGAGTGCATAATTTTGAAATACAGATAATTTTGGGGGGGGGGGACCTTTCCCCAGTGGGACGCTAGGTTTTTGACACTTTTGGGTGCAGAATACATGCATTCCTGGCTAGGATAATAGATGAAAATTCCAAAAGATCACAACACAGCACAAGAATCTCTAAAACTCACACCGCATCTTCTCCCAATCATCTTTTCTCTAAACATGTGATCTGAGTACTACTTGCTTGACATCTGGCTTTTGTAGAGGTGATAAACTTGCTGCTTTTCTTAAGCTAGGAGAGCACTCTTAGGAATGCACCAGCAGCCAGCAAGTAGGCATGAAAAATCTTGTTTACTTTAGATATTGCCTGTCAGACTGACTGGAACTAAGCCCTCCAGTTTGCACTTGGAGGCAGACAAATTGTGATGGGAGAATAGGATCTGCTGCCTTTCCAGGCTTATCTGGTTTTTTTGGGGGGGGGGGTTGTTTTTTGTTTTTTGTAAGCTCTCCACTGTACAGAAGACTGCATAGGTTGCTGATGTAAATTCAGAGACCAAAGATTTCAGTATTGCTTTGAAATCCATCTGTATACGTTTGCATTGAAAATGTGCACAAGTTATTCCCAGATAAAGACAGGAAGGAAATTCTCATAAGGCTAGACAATAGATTTTAAAACATTGATGTCTTCCATTTGGAGTATGGAGAATATGGGTTAGGCTATTTCATTAGCAGTGTAAAAAAAAATGTAAGCATTTCACCAGCATCTGGCAGCCTGGGCTCATCATACTTTGGGTCTAGAAACTGGGGATAAGAATATGCTTGTAGGAGCAGGTTCTGTTCTCAGTGCTTCCTGCTGAAATTCAGTGGAACTAAGTAAATGGGATATAGTATCAGAGTTGAACTAGAGCAATGCCTGCCTCTTGTCCCAGCCACCAGGTGTTTTTAAACTTGGCCTGACAAACATCCCTTTCCTCCTTCCATATACAGTGGTACCTCGGGTTACATACGCTTCAGGTTACAGACTCCGCTAACCCAGAAATATTACCTCGGGTTAAGAACTTTGCTTCAGGATGAGAACAGAAATTGTGCTCCGGCAGCGCGGTGGCAGCAGCAGGCCCCATTAGCTAAAGTGGTGCCTCTGGTTAAGAACAGTTTCAGGTTAAGTACGGACCTCCAGAACGAATTAAGTATTTAACCCGAGGTACCACCGTAAATGATTTGTATCATTTGCTTTTATGGAGGAAGGGGGAACAGGAACAAGACTCTGCCCTGAACTCCCAATGTACAGCCTCCACCAACAAGGACTTCATGGTTGGGAAGTCCCTGTAGCGTACAAGCATTCATTCAGCAACTTCTTGCTTTCCAGACGACATAATAAACGAGCATTTCCCCACTTTCTCTTGAGGAGAAGTGGAAGAGGCTATGAAACTAATTGTGTGGGGTGTTGGATCTTCTTCAGTGATGACACCTGCAAAATTCTGCATGTATTTTGCATTTGGTGTGATCCAGTTATCAAGAGTCTACTTCCATTACCCTTGATAATGTTGGTGTTGATATTTGTGTGCTGCTGAGAATGGGGCTAATTTAGGCTTGATTCCCCATCCCCACCCCCCTCATCCAGTGGAGCCAGAGTATGCAGAATTTTCTCTCTTCTGAGGATGCTCTCCTGCTAGCTGAGTGTCATTCCTCATTATTTCATGCCATTTCACTCTACTCTAGCTTCCATTTCTGCTTCTTTTACACCAGACAGTCATAAATATTCATGCGGGCTTCCGTCATCCCTTTAGTCTTGTATACTTAGCTCATGGCCTGTTACTACTACTTTTTTAAAGGGCTTTGTCTTAGCATGCCAGTGGAGAGGGCTGCTTAGTGTACTAATGCTTGAGACTCTTAGCTTTGCAGTTGAAAAGCACCCGGGCCCTTTTGAGAGCTACAGACTCGCTTTGTGTTTGCAGGGTGGTTTTTTTTTTGGAAATTTAGCCATCAGTTGCTGCATCTGGATGATGATTCTAGAGAATTTTAAACATTCTTCCATCTAACTGAATTTTATTGTGAGTTTCCATATTATCTCACCCACTTTATATACAAGTCACAGTATCCTCTGTACTCTTAAATATTCATTTCTTGCTGTGACTCTAGCATGTCTCACCATATCTGTCTAAGCTGTTTAACTTACAAAAACAGGGGCATGTACTAACTAGCATGAAATTTGGCCCCAACTTCCTGCAAATCCTCAAACAAATATACTCCCAAGCCTCAGCAAAATGCAGAACTAACAATATGGACTCTAATACCACAGCAATCCAAAGAGGCACAAAACAAGGATGCCCACTGTCTGCCTTCTTATTTATCCTGGCTCTGGAACCCTTAGCAATCCGAATCCGAGCAGCCACAGACATCAAGGGAGTGGAAATAAAAGGCAGAACATATAAATTAGGGCTCTTTGCAAAATTTACTTGTAGGCCCAACACCATTGCAAATGTGTTGAGTTCTCTGATTAGGGAGGTTGCTGTGTTTAAGGGGTCTGGTGTTGTGACCATTAGGTCATCTGCAAAGTCAGAAGCTATGTGCTTCAACACCCCTCCTCACACCCAAAAAGAACTCACTAATGTCATCAAGATAAAACTTTGCCACACCAAGTTCAGATACATAGGAGTACAAATAACCAGAAACCTCAATAAATTATACCTCCACAACTACAAGCCCCTGTGGCGCCAAATAAACAAAGACCTAAAAAGATGGAACAACATGAATTTCACTCTCTCAGACAAAATAGCCATGATCAAAATGATCACCCTCCCAAAACTAACCTACCTATTCCAAACCCTCCCAATCTGGATTCCCCAAACCCAACTCCGCAGATGGGAGAGAAAACTACACTCCTTTATCTTCTCACACACAAAAAAACAAAAATAAGCCCCAAATACCTGCACCTCTCCACCTCAGAAGGAGGATGGGGAGTCCCCAACATAGAAATATATTACATTGCCAACCAAATACGCCATATAATCCCATATATACTAGAAGATGAGACAAAACAATGGATACACCTAGAGGACACAATTGAAAATACCTGCACCACAGCATACCCTCTCCTCCCAAACAAACTAAGGAAAATTCCCACAACACTTAACAGGTACACACAGACCACGCTCAAAGCATGGAAAACAGTAATAGGCAAACTATCCCCAACCCCATCCCCACTAATTCCCCTGGCGTACCACCCATTATTCCACCATGCAGCACAAAACCTCCAGATTAAAACCTGGCAAACCAAAGGCTTATATCGCCTAATAGATTTCTATAAAAATAACAAACCTTTGGCAACACAAGAAATACAAGACAAACTAGAAGACACCCAAAGGCCCTGGTTAACACATCACCATTTACATGCCCTCTTAAACAATCCAGTAGTAAAATCAGTAGCAACTAGGCCCCTGACAACCTTTGAAAACCTCCTCCTAACAACAAAGGGACACGGTACAGGGATGGTATCCGTAATATACAAAATACTACCCCAAAATCCCACAAACTCCCTAGATGTGTGTGCAGACGCTGGTTGTCAGCGTGCATCCAGCACGGATCACGTTCGCAACCAGAGCGTCCACTGTTTACACTCTCAGGGTGTCTGTCCAGTGCAACCCCACCCCCAATTTCAGCACCAAGGAGAACTCCCATTCTATACATTTGTGTGTGTGTTTTAAAAAATAATGACACACAAATGCTGCACCAATGATTACTTGAGAGAGAGTTGTAGAAGCTCAGAAGATCATCAGTGCTCAGAAAGCATGGTCTGATGAAGTAAAAGAGGAGGGTAGGAGACAATACTAACTGGTATGTCCTTCATTTGCAAGAATGCCTCAGGTGGGGGTCAAGGAGTTGATCAAGGGGAAAATGCCTTTTTGAGTGGAACAGAAAGTGTGTCTCCAGTTTTAAATTGCCCTTGGTGCCATTTTAAGAAACATTGGTGGGGAATTCGGCAATCAATTGCAGGATGCTAATAGCTTTTCCTCTTCCTCTGTGTTAACAGTCCTGAGAACTAAAATGTTTTTTTTAAAAAAAACACACTAGGAATCTACCTGCAGCCTATGGGCTGTACAGGCACTTTCCTTACACGTAGCCCTTCTCTAAAGTGCAGAGTCATTGTGAATCCAAAATAAGAGAATCTAATGAAATGTGAAGGGATTGGAGCACTGGAAAGCATTTGCAGCGACCCAACTTTGAGGAGCTTCTTCTTCTGGCTGATAAAAAATAATAATAATTTACAGCTTTATTTGTAGGCAGCAAATTGCCTCACAGTGGGACTAATTTTCCAAGGAAGTGATTAAAAGGCCAATTTTCAAAACCTTAATGTAAGATTGGCCAAAGCACCAGTTAAAGAACAGAAAGCGCAAGACTATTTGTGCAGATAAATTTCATTTCCCCCCTCCTCAAGTTTTACTTTTGCTCTTTTCTCCCACTCCCTCAAATTCCTGATCTTGCCATCCAGAGCAATTATGGCAATGACTTCCATTTACAACAAGGATTCCTTTTCCACAGTGCTGAGGCAGTATGCTGTTGGACAGTTACAGGAGCAGCAAATAAGAGCGTGTTAATTGGAACCACTGTAAATTAGTCCCACTGTCAGGCAATTTGCTGCCTACAAATAAAGTAGGGAGAAACAATATGTCAGATACAGAATTTTGACCAATGTGGAAAGAGGTTAGTGTTTGTGTGCCCGAAAGGCAAGAGGAAAGAATGAATAGCAGTGGAACTGGCCTAGTCGGTAATGAAAGAAGCAGAACATGCATTTCAGGCAGGTGAGTGTTATCCCAACCTCTCATAAACACTTCTGTGCCTTTGGTGTCTCATTTTGGTTCAAATGTAGAATAATTCAGCAAACCAGAAGAGATGTTAATGGGACTGGTGCTTATCTCCTTGTTATCTTCGTATATGTTTGCGGAACCATGAAAGGTCCAACTATGTGTTTTAATGTTGCAACCTGCCCTGTAAGGTTCACTCTAAGGGTGGTGGTGGTTGTTATTATTCATTATTGTTACTCCCCAGTACTCTCCAGTACATTTTAACACAGCATGGTTATGGACACGGCTGTCACTGTTTTGTAAAACTCAGTACTGTATTGGCCTGAATATAAACTGCACTTTTTTTCCAAATTCTGATCGTGAAAAGTTAAAGTGTGGCTTTTATTCATGACCTTACGGCGCTGGCAAAGTGGTGCAGCTCTCCCCCCGCCCAGCCTGGGAGTGCAGGGCAATGGTGTGCCGCCCGCCCGCCGCTCCCAAGCCTCCCCATAGCCATCGGGGGGGGGGGGTGTGCTGCTGGCAAAGCAGCATAGCTCCTCCCCCCAGAGAGCAGTGCGGGGCAATGGTGCGCAGCCTGCCCGCCACTCCCAAACCTCCCCTACGCCGGCTGAGGGAAGAGGGGGGAAGGCCTCTGGCAAAGCGGCACAGCTCCCCCCCCCAAAAAAAAGCATCCCGGGAGCATGGGGCAGTGACACCCGTCCCATCCGCAGCTCCCAAGCCTCCCCCAAGACACTGAATTTTAAAGGTGCAGCTTATTTGTGGGTGCAGCTTATATTTGGGCCAATGCGGTACAGTGGTGCTTCGCAAGACGAAAAGAATCCATTCCGCAAGTCTCTTCGTCTTGCGGTTTTTTCGTCTTGCGAAGCAAGCCCATTAGCGGATTAGCGGGCTTAGCGGCTTAGCGAATCAGCTGATAAGCGGCTTAGCGGATCAGCTGATAAGCAGCTTAGCGGCTTAGCTGATCAGCTGATAAGCGGCTTAGCATCTTAGAAAAAGGGGGGGAGGGGGGAAAAACCCGCAGGAACTCGCAAGACATTTTCGTCTTGCGAAGCAAGCCCATAGGAAAGTCGTTTTGCGAAGCACCTCCAAAACGGAAAACCTTTTCGTCTAGCGGGTTTTCCGTCTTGCGAGGTATTCGTCTTGCGGGGCACCACTGTATCTCACTTTTGGACAGCAGGCTGATCAAATGAATCCACTGATAGTTGCTTATTCTTAATGTAACAGCGAACTTGAACACCAGTGATTAGAAGCAGGTGAGCAGATTACCAAGAATCACCGGTGGGAAGTGCTGCAGTTCAAGCCTGTATATCACAAGCATGGTGGAAGTCCTCTGTAATAGATGTGTGGGGCCTAGTAGTGATTACTTATTGGTGAGGAACAGCACTTTGTGCATACATATGCAAAGAAACACTTTTACCTGTGTTCCAGAGCAGAAGCCTGGTGTTGAGAACGGGTTGTAGTGCTAATGGATCAAATTAAGCCCACAGAGATGATGAGCAGAGCTCTTGCCCATGCTTTCTGAGTGGGCTCTCATCAGCAGGCACTGGCAAATCATAGGTATTTGCTCATTGTAACTAGCGAGACAAGCAACTTAGAAGCTGCAATACAGGTCCCTTTGCAGTTGCACCCAGCGCTTGGCTGGCACCGGCCAATTGATTCAGGGATCAAGATTGATTTGAGTGATGAACCTATTCTTACTTTACTTTGTTGGGATGAGAACTGAAAAAGCAAAATATAGAGGTTCTTGTCCTTATTTGAGTATAAAATAGTATGTATTGTTGTGTGTTTCTTTTTAATATGCAGTGTGGGGAATGGCTACTTGGGCTTTGGTTCAATGCCAGTTTAGCTCTTAGTGTGATTTCATGTTGGGGCATCCTATTGCCCTCTAATTTTATTTTATTACTCTTTCAGTTTAAGGTTACTCATTTTGTCTACTGAGGTTCTGTTTAAGGTGCCTATTGCACTCAGCTTTGAACTTTTTTATTATTATTTAAAAATAATATTTATTCAACTTTTAAAGATTACACAGAGAAAAAAGAAAAAAAGAAAAACAAAAAAGACAGAAAAAATACAAGCAATTAAAAAAAAAGACACAAATCAAACTTTTACATAACTTTCTTTCCTTTGCTTATTTCCTTGACCTCCTCACACCTCCCTTTTTTGTATTCTAGTTCAATTAGATATTTCAGCAAATCCTTTCCAGCTTTGTTTTTATCCTATTAATTTATCTTAATATACTGTAATTTTACATTCTCGTCTTTCACCAATTAACAAATCCATTTTTACCTAATCCTTTATATCATTTCTGCTAAAACCACATTACTTCATTCCAACATCCTTCTAACATTCCTTAATTTTGCAATGTTTCTGTAGATAAACTTTAAATTTTTTCCAATCTTCTTCCACCGACTCTTCACCTTGGTCTCGGATTCTCCCAGTCATTTCCGCCAGTTCCATATAGTCCAGCACTCAGCTTTGAACTTTTGGAAAGTTGTCAATACATTTAAAAATAAATTTTCAACTGTTCAGTCAAAGCAGGATTGCATCTTTGCCTTTTCCCCATCCATGCATCAATTCCTTGCACAAAGCATGCAGTTCAAACTCCTCAATCAGTTATGTAGAGGTAGCCAGAGAAATAGTTGCAAGACTTGCATTTTAGCTTTCAAACACCAGAGTCATCATTGGCAAAAAGAATGCTTTCAAACAGCTGAACTAAAGTTATAGCAGTGTAGCCATGTAGATAAATGCTAACCCTAAAAGCTTGCCTATGTTCTGTCCTAGAGCTGTTTGGAGGGCAATGCAGCCAAACTCCTTGCCAAGACAGGACCTTTCTTTTCCTCAAGCCACTGGCTAATTGCCACATTTCTTTACATTTTAATTTGACTGGTGTGCAGAATTATGAGATGTCACCATTTTGTGTGAGCATTTGCCTAAAAGCTCACCATTACAAGCCACTGAACGACGACTGAGGCAGTAGACTCCCCTCCTGCTCTTCTAGCAGTACATGATGTTCCTGGCTGCTTGAATCCATGTGAGCAGCTGCTCACACTAGAAATAGCTGCTTTAGATTTCCTTGCTAGCTTTCAGAAATTTAAATGTCTGATATTTAAACATTGAACTTTCCACTCAGTACTTGATGTGCTTAGCTGATGTGAAAAGCTGTTCCATAGGCTATCCTGTTGTGTATGCATTGGCTGCTGTGAGACTGAGGCAGAGCTGGGAACCAGGTTTAAATTTCCATTCCGGGCTTATCCACATCTACCTTACCAGGCATAATATGTACTTTAAACCTCTGTATCCAGACACCCTCTCCCCCTTTTTTTGCTCTGGAGTTTTCCTTCAAAAACCCGCTCTTCAGAACTCGATTGGAGCAAATGGCAAACTGCAGAAAACCCAAATTTGTTCCAATTGAGCACTAAAGAGCTTTGAAGCCTACATCTGCGCCTGGAAAGAGTGGGGCAAACGTTGTGTAGATAAGCCCTCAGCATTAAAACTTGCTGGGTAGCCTCTAATGAAAGTGCTTAGCATGAGGCTTTTAGAATTCTTCTCAGCTGAACCCACCCCAGAGTATTCACCGTATTTTTCGCTCCATAAGACGCACTTTCCCCTCCTAAAAAGTAAGGGGAAATGTGTGTGCATCTTATGGAGTGAATGCAGGCGGGAGGCTCTGCTCAGCGCTCCCTTTAAAGAGCCGCACACACACTCCGTGAAGGCTCCCCTTGCCCGGGAGAGGCTGCGCGCAGCCAAGCAAGAAGCCAGGACAGTGAGTGGGATCGCAGGGATCACTGCGCTGCGATCCCGCTCACTGTCTTGGCTTCTGGCTTAGCCGCGTGCAGCCTCCGCAGGGCAAAAATTTTTCATTAAATTTCATTAAATAGAACTAAAACAAAGCCCTCACAATAGGTAACAGAGTAGCAGAAATCAGTTAAGGTAGCAGGCTAAATGGCTATTTGAAACTCAGCACCAATTGATAAAGTTTAATAAAAGTTTAAGTATTTTATGAAACCTGACCTGCGGACCCCCAAGATTGTTGGCAGACCTCTAAAGGAATATGAAAGAGCACTCAGAATAGTGGTAGTAAAATGAAGCTTGATTTTCATAACAAACAATAGAAATAGTTTCTTAGAGAATAAAACACACCTTAACTGCCTTCCAGCTTTTTGTTTGGCCATGCTTAAAACACACTCAGCAACAGTATTCACTAGAATCCACAATCTTGGCATCCATTAAGTTTTCAGGCACTTTTGCTTTCAGAGAGCATCTTATTATTTTTATTTTACTTTACTTTATTATTATTTGTACCCCACCCATCTGAGTGGGTTGCCCCAGCCACTCTGGGTGGCTTCCAGAATATCCAGAATCAAGCACTAAAACCATCCAGATGCCTTCTAAAGGTTGTATGGTTACTTATCTCCTTGACATCTGATGGGCGTTCCACAGGTGGGTGCCACTACCAAGAAGACCCTCTGCCTGTTTCCCTGTAACCTCACTTCTCGCAGTGTGGTCTCAAGATCACTCCCAGAATGCCCTGCTGCAACATACATTGGTTTCATGGCAGCTATGCAGGGATTCCTGCATATACGAGCCCTTTTCTTACATTGATTCCCTGATGGTAGGATTTTGGAAAACCACTGATACAGCAATTCCAGGCACTTAGGAAGCCACCTTTTCCCAGCTCCATCTGGCTATGCTGGTGATCAGGCCTGGGAATTCTTGGTTGCAAGCCTGGCCTACTGTTGATTACAGTCCCTAGGCACAGAATGCCACTGCTGCATTAGGTTATCTTAATAATAGCATATAACAAAGGTTGAATGGTGTTCCTGCGTACCCGTTGGGTGTGAGAGATTGCAGGCAAACGTAACTTACAGGACCGCTAGTTAGTGCATGGAGGGATAGAGGAAAATAGAGCTGTATTGCTAGACAGACTCAGCTAGGCACAACCCTCTCCTTTGGAGAGGGAGGAAGTGAAGCCATTCCACATCCTTTCTCCCTCCCTCTTTCCCACAACATGTAACCAACGAAGGGTAGCATGTAAAAGCTTGCTCCCAAACTTTGAGCACTGGTTTTTCTACCCAAGGGTTGTTTTCTGCCTGTACTACCTGTGTTCCTGCATGGATCAATGCCTGACTGATACCTTGAGTCTGCAAGTGAAACGTTTTAAACTTAACAGTGTGTGGTCTGCTGATTGCAAGAGAGCTAGAAGCTCAATGGCATAAAAAGGTTTAGCAACCTGTATTCCTAATGCTTTATAGTGCCGCTTATTGTTATGAGTTTAATACTTTGCCACTGGGGCTCTCTTTTTGCTAGCCCCATGTTTTGAATCCAAGCACCCCACCAATTCTTTTGTTGTTCACCCCCACACGTGGGTCCACAGGGATTCATATATTGAATTTCCTCCCACAGAAGGTGAGATTGAATGTGACATAGATGGGCTGCTGGCCTGATCCAGTACACTCCTCTTGGGTTCTGATAGGCTATAATGCCCTTCTAATACAGTGAGAGTAAATACTAGTAACAGTGCAGATTCCATTACTTGTTTGCTCTACTGTCTGGTATTCTGTTACAAAGGGTGGAGTGCTTTGAACATAGGAATGTATTGTGTCACCGAATCCTGAGGTCCTATTCCTCTGAATACTGTACTCGAACTTTTGAGTGGGCGTTCTTGCATTATGTAAATCTGCTCATATTAAGAACGGAGCCCACTGCTTCTCTTTAATTACAGACACAGCGGGAAGTGGCTATTGTTGATTCTTAATCTCTGGAAAGGTACTTCATTGTGCCATCACTTCTGCAATCTTGCACATTAACAGTCCTCACTGAATTAAAATGGTGAGATCCCAGTGCTTGAAGACATTTATATGAAAGAGATCCTTTTGTCACCTTACATGGAAGTGTGTCCAGTATGAGCCACACAAATAGTCATTATGTAGGCTGAAATGAACTTCATGAAACTCGCAGATCAAAATCTTGGAAAACTTGGATGAAATGTACTTTAAAGGTTTTGCAAATGATAGTCTTTTATAACAATCCTAATGTAAGAGCTTATAATTTAAGATCTTGTTATATATTTCCCTCTGTTGGATGTACTGAGTAGATAACAGCATATTTTGTCTGGTTTTATGATATTTTATATTGCGTACCACCTTGAGATTTTATGAGTGGGGCTGTATATAAATATTTCTATAGAATATGTCAAAGATTGTCCCCGCCCCCGAAAACAGCATCTAAAAACCCTACGCCTTTGAGGTTCTAGGCAACCACAAGATGGTAAAAAAAGAGTAAAGCTAGTAACTTTTTGTAGTCTCTTGCTCTGATCTGGTGTTGCCTCCCCCTCCTAAAGCATCTTCACTCTCAAATGCTATCTGTACTGGACGATTTTCCTCTTTGTGGGTTTGATTATATGGCAATCTTCTGCTACAACTTAAGTGTAACACCTGGAATGCATTTTTTGGATGGGACTAATACTCTCTCAATTTTGTCTTCCAGTGGGGAAGACCTCTTTGATCACCAGGTTCATGTATGACAGCTTTGACAACACCTACCAGGTAAGACAGTATTTGTTTCATGATTTACAAATGTCAACTTATATAATGCAGGGATTTTTCAAGTGCGGGTTCCCAATAATAGAGACTTTAATGTGATTTTAACACTGTACAGCTGGGAGACAATAGACCCCTTCCACTTGCTTTTAAAAATAATATTAATTTGTGCGCTGGGAGATTGGTTTCCTTTTTCAAAGGGGGAGAAAAAAATGGCCGTACATTTTGTTTGGATAATCAAAGCCACTTGGAAGCTTAGGGAGTCCCTGATCTGCCATGAGACACCTTGTTAACAGCTTGATCCAGCTCAGACATATGAATTTACCCAGATCATGCTGATTTGCCTTATAAATCAGGAAAGGTAAAGGTAAAGGACCCCTGGATGGTTAAGTCCAGTCAAAGGTGACTATGGGGTGCAGGATACACACATAGCAAATTCACATGCCTACTATCTATGTGTGGGAGTAGCACTGTGGGTTAAACCACAGAGCCTAGGGCTTGCCGATCAGAAGGTTGGCGGTTTGGATCCCCGCGACAGGGTGAGCTCCCATTACTCAGTCCCTTCTCCTGCCAACCTAGCAGTTCGAAAGCACAAAGTGCAAGTAGATAAATAGGTACCGCTCTGGCGGGAAGGTAAACAGTGTTTCCGTGCACTGCTCTGGTTCTCCAGAAGCGGCTTAGTCATGCTGGCCACATGACCCGGAAGCTGTATGCTGGCTCCCTCGGCCAATAAAGCGAGATGAGCGCCGCAACCCCAGAGTCGTCCGAGACTGGACCTAATGTTCAGGGGTCCCTTTACGTTTACCTTTACTTTCTATGTAGGGCTAGCTTGTGGTATTCGGGCTTCGTACACTTGATATTGTTGGTTGTTCTTGGTGAGGAAATATTCTCTGCAACCTGCAGTTGAGTGAATCTAGCTTCTAGGATTGAGCCCAGACAGTACTAAGAGAGCAATTGCATGCATTGTAAGTATTGGGCAGCAAGGTGCTCCTGAGAATCCCATCTCCAAATACATCTTAAGTCATCAAGGAAACCCCACATGCAGAGCTTAAGAAGTCCCTCTGCATATGGGCTGCTTGCTAAACACACTTTGGGGGTGCTTTCCCCCTAATTTAAAATAATTTGTAAGGGTAGTTCTTAACGTATTTCCTTCCAGTTACGAATTAGTCTTTCCTGCAACGTGAGCAACACTTGACCGAATGGCCAAATAGAAATTCCTGTTGGGTCAGCAGCTTTGGCAAAGCTTTCATGGCACGGGACGACTTGGAGAGGCCTCAATCCTCCCAGTGGAGGAAGCTTCTTTTCCATTTCCGGCCACTGTAATTACAGAGCTGTTGAAGCAGTTCTTTTATGTAATCATCTGTCTTTCTCATGGTCCCCTTTCAGTCCGCTTTTTCTCTGTGGAACATGTGCCCTAGATTTTGGCTTCGATCTTTGACCCTCAGCGCTTTATAATAACAGGGCTGTCTCCATGGAAAGGAATCTTGGTATAATGAACGAACCAATTGTAAAGTGAATGCCTAAAAGCCTGAAACTGCAAGGCATCTCTGCTGGACAGACTCTACCCTGTATTTCACTTTGCCTTGATTTGCATTGGGCGAATATAATTTGGCCCTGAATTGCATCTGCCCATCATTCCAGCACCACCCTAGTTATGTTTTCTGCTCTGAATGGTTACAGAGCAGTTCTGTTGGATTTGTGTGCCCGTCCACCACTTGCTTTTCCTGTCTGCTAATCTAGTGAAGCACACTGTCTGTCTGGCCCCCCTCCCTTTAATAGGGGTGGGAAAGGAGAGATTGAGACAGGCAGCAGTATCTTTGGTGGCTGGGAAAAGGCAGCTCTGTCGGGGGGGGGGGTCGTGGCAGGGAGAGAGCAGCAGTGTGAAAGTAAAGAAGCATCTGCAGAACAGTTACAGTGGTGCCCCGCAAGACGAACGCCTCGCAAGACGAAAAACCCGCTAGATGAAAGGGTTTTCCGTTTTGGAGGTGCTTCGCAAAACGAATTTCCTATGGGCTTGCTTGCTTCGCAAGACGAAAATGTCTTGCGAGTTTTTCCGACTTTTTTCCCCTCCCCCCCTTTTTCTAAGCCGCTAAACCGCTTATCTGCTTATCCGCTAAGCCGCTAAAAGCCGCTAAGCCGCTAATAGCGCTAATCCGCTAAGCCGTCAATGGGCTTGCTTCGCAAGACGAAAAAACCACTAGACGAAGAGAATTACGGACCGGATTCTTTTCGTCTTGCGAGGCACCACTGTACTTGTAAGGCTCCCTTAACTGTCTTTGTCCCTCTGATTCGAGTCTTAACATTAGCTCATGCCTGTACAGCACACGCTCAGAGAGCTCTGCAACCATAATTGCCAGGCCTATCTATGGAGAGGGAAAACCTCCTTTACCCAAGGGGGAGCTCCTGTTGTGTGCGCATAATGAATTGCGCAAACTTCACCTGAATTTGCATAATTTGTAAGAAACTTTCACTGCTACCAAATACGAGATCTTCAGAGAATGCTTAGTGAAGATGAAATATAGACTAGGGCAGCATCTATGTCTACCCATAGTGGAGAAAAGCAATCAGGGGAGACGGTTCAGGAACTGTATAGGCAGGTACTGAGGCCTTCCCTATGGCTTCCAAGCCTTCACTACATAAATGATTTTAATAGCCATAAGGGTTGAAATGTGAATGCTGTGATTATGATTTTTTAAAACTAAGCCACTAGTAGGGAGAATAGGTGGTTTGCATTTCTGCACTTCTCAAATGAGGGACGGGTTTATTTTATGTATTTTTTAATATTGTTCTCTTCCTTCAAACAGGGTGGCTATCAATATAAAATTACCGAAAGCAAACAATATAGTAATAAAATAATAATTAAACCATGAAATTACAGTGAAATTTATACAGATCAGCAGCAACAGTCACTTACAGCCCTAGTAATTTTAGGAGGTACCTCCTTCTAAGACCCAAAGGCCTGTATAAACAAAAATGAATTTATCTTATACCTGAAGACTTTTAATCTGGGTGCTAATCCAATATCTCATGGGAGTGCTCTATAATTGGGGTGCTGCCACCAAGAAGATGGTGAGGTGAGAATTATGTGGTTAAAAAAGGACAGGTGACTTGTCAGAATTCATGCAGGAAGCAATCTTGTCCGTTTTGCTATGTTGGTCCCATAGAATACTTGGAGTCCTAGAGCAATATATGATTTTAGACCAATCCCCATGCCTCAGGATATTCAGTCAAGCAGATGTTTGTCTCACCTTCTCTTCACCTTCATGGGAAAAGATCCCAGTTTCCGTGGCCAGCATATTAATGGCTTAAAGGGCAAAATTATTTAATGAGCTGTGTTCAAGAGACTATTAAGAGGCAATAGCCATCTTCAGATTTTAAGTGGCTATCGCTTAGATGATGGCACAAATTTGCTTTCTGTTGCTTTGGGTAGGATCTAAACCAGTGGGTCCCAATTACAAGAAAAGGGCTTTAGACAAAACTTGAGAAACTCTTGCTTACGGTACGAGATGTTCCATGGCAGAGCAGACTGCCTCATAAGTTGCAAACTCTTTCAGAGGGACATCCAACCTCAACTTAAAACCTTAAGACTTGCCATGCCTTGGAACTTAAGATCTTATTACATGGAAAAGGGAACAGATGGACAGATGATGTTATTAACTGTGCAGAAATGCCCCTTGCTTTGACAGATATGAAAGTTAACTTGGAGTCCAGGAAATGGTCACTGTTTCTTTTCAGTTTTCATCAGAGGCAATTAGTGCTCAGTGGATACGATAAAGGTCTGACCTTTATATCAGAAGCTGGGATTGGGTGCTGTTCTTGCTTGTCTAGACCAGATGGGAATGGGCTTCTGTTTGTTGTTCTCCTTCATTTCCCCCTTGGGAGATTCTTCTAGCTTAGCTACTCCTTCCTGATAAAAAGCTATGTCTGAAAGGCTTCTCACAAGCTTGGGGCTATCTAGGGTTTGGTGGTGGAAATAAGACAGCAAGCAAATCAGTGTCGCTCAGCACCTAGACAGAATAACCCTCATACTGTTGTCAGTCACTAGAAAAATTAAGAAGATTGTATTTTATATTTGCTGTGGGGGGGTGCATGTGCCTGCTAGCTGCTGTGCAGGACTTTAGCTGTTGCCTGCCAGTTATTATTAATAAACCGCCTTCAGGAGAACATCGGAACAGACTTGCAAATCAGTGCAGCATTTCCTACTGAGTGTCAGAAAAACTGAAGGAGATGAAATGGCACATTTTGTAGAGGAGGCGTCTCATAGCACGGAGAGCAAAAGGCTCCATTTTTAATTGCTAACAGTGTGCGCAGGTTTTTTCCATGCTTGTAAATAGTCTCAAATTTTTATATATGAATCTTTGCAAACACACATATACTCCTTGTCGAAGACCAAATTTTGCTGCTTTGGCAAGGATAGAAATGTCTATTTGTCTAGAAAACCATGCGGGGCCATATCATTTTGACCACCGTGTATATTTTTAGTGAATCCCATCCTTCATTTGCTTAATTCCAAAGAGATACCACATTTGGCAGAATGGAATGCTGCCGTGGTGTTTGGTGGAGACACAGGGATATAGTAAAGTCATGAGCAAGGGCAGATTAGCAGTCAGTCATATAATGGGGAACTTATGTGCCTGGGATTCTGTTCAAATCTTAACGCAGACTTGTTGAGCATACAAAAGAAAACAGTTGCTATAGCTATATTGACTACTCTTTGTTGGCTTGTCTTCTTCAGCAGCAGTCTTGAAGACTGGGCAAATAACGTATCAGAGATTCATGTGAATTGTCATTTGGAGAGGTTGCTGAGAATTCTGTTGGATCCCATGCAGAAGTATAGTTCCCAGGCTTCTCTGGAAGAGGGTTTGACTTGTTAAAGCAGTTTAAAAGTTTGTGATGTAGATACACCCATTTTGGAACAGGTGTTTGTTCAGCTGGATTTGGCAAATAGGTGGAGCTTTGGATGTGTTTAGAACTTCCGTAATGAAATGCTGGAAATGAAATTAGCTGGAAATGACCAGACTTTTAAGTGTGTTCAAGAAGCTTCCATGGCCCATCTGGAAAATTCCCCACTCCTCCACATGCAGCTGCTGGGTGACCTTGGGCCAGTCACACTTCTCTGAAGTCTCTTAGCCCCACTCACCTCACAGGGTGTTTGTTGTGGGGGAGGAAGGGAAAGGAGAATGTTAGCCGCTTTGAGACTCCTTTGGGTAGTGATAAAGCGGGATATCAAATCCAAACTCTTCTTCTTCTTCCCGCTCTCAGGTCTAAAATTACCTTCTTCATTATAGCTTTCCCAAAGCGCTCCAGCTTTACTACCACATGGTTTCCTTCACTTTTCCCTTGCTAGTTCTGTTCTCCTAAATACTCTGAGCAGGGGCCAGATCACATCCATCTCCTGTATGGCACATAACACACTACAGTGGTGTCTCGCAAGACGAAATTAATCCGTTCCGTGAGGCTCATCGTATAGTGGTTTTTTCGTCTTGCAAAGCAAGCCCATTGACAGCTTAGCGGATTAGCGCTATTAGCGGTTTAGCGGCTTTTAGCGGATCAGCTGATAAGCGGCTTATCAGCGGATCAGCTGATAAGCGGCTTAGCGGCTTAGGAAAAGGGGGGGGAAGGGGGAAAAAACCCGCAGGAACTCACAAGACATTTCGTCTTGCGAAGCAAGCCCATAGGGAAATTTGTTTTGCGAAGCGCCTCCAAAACGGAAAACCCTTTCGTCTAGCGGGTTTTCCGTCTTGCGAGGCGTTCGTCTTGCGGGGCTCCACTGTACTTGTGCTGTAACCTTTGAAATGGTTTTTGTGGAGGCAGAAAAACATAGGAGGACCTTCACTTTTGGGGACACTCCCGTTTGGGAAATCCTTTATAACTGTTTGCCCTCCCTTGTTGCATGTGCATGTTTGATCATGCTTTTTAAAGGAAAGTTCAGGTCTTTTTTGAGCAGTTCCAATGGATCCTGCCATTGGGCAAATTTCATGATCCATGGATTATTGTGATTACATCCCTGTAGATTATTGCTGGCCATTTACTTGAGATCAGAAATGAGTTCCCCCCCTATTGTTCAATATTGTAGGAATAAGTGGCCTTGGCATTGTGGCCAATATATGAGGTATTTTTGTCCTTTCCAAATAGCAGGGTAGATCTTTGGTTTTTGGGAACACGACCTAAGCAACCTAAGAAAAAGTAACGTATTTGCTCACTGATGAAAACTTTGTTTTGCAGGCAACTATTGGCATTGACTTCTTATCAAAAACCATGTACCTGGAAGATCGCACAGTGAGTAAGACTTTTGTAGTAACTGGACTACTCCAGTCCAGGGAGCACATTCGCAGTCTAAATGGAACTTAGGTCCAAATGCGAGAGCAGCCTGGCGTTCTAACCATGTCTGTATTGGGTCATGGCTGGAGGTGCTACCTCTGTCCCTGTCAGTGCAAACTCTTCAGAATGCCAGATGGCATGTCTACACTGGCTTGAAAAATGTATGATTCAACGTGCATTTGGGGGCTTACAATTAGATCACACTGCTGTAGAACAGACTTTATGTGAAAACACAAACTTAGATCTCAGTGGAACACTTGTAGATTTTATGGGGCATTTTTCTACAGATTGGCTTTTTGTTTGCTTTGCAGATAAACTCATTTAAGCCAGCTAGCAATTAACACAGTGAGCAAAAGCTGCCTTACTACCATAATTAGAGATGCAGAATAAGTAAGGTGGTTTTTCTTTATTGGATAGTCTGTTCTTGGGCTGAGACAGGGAGGGGAACCCGTGACCTCCAGATGTTGGCCTCCAGTTCCCATCATTGGGTAGCATGTCCAGGGATGATGGGAGTTGTAATCCAGCAACGTCTGGAAGCCCTACAGCTTCCCCACTGCTGAGCCAGAAGGATGCAGACGTTTGCATTTTCCAGGTCTGCCACTGAACAGAATGGAAAAGTGGTCCTCTGCTCCCTACATCTGCTTTTCTTTATTTGCAATATCTGCTGCTGTTTCTTCAATCCAAGCAATCAGAGCTGCTTGTAAGCAATAACAACATTTTATTGTTATTGTTTATTTCTTAAGCTTATTGGCTGCTATATTCAAGAGCCTCAAAGCATAATATTAAAACATGAACTGTTAAAAAGCAGTTCCTTCACCCTCCTAACACAGGTCCTAACCATCACAGACAGCCATAAAAGAGAGGGGCTGGATGCCTGATTTAGAAGCTCAAAATTGGCTGTCACAAAAGGATGCTGTCCCTTTGAAAGCGCGCACACACACACACACACAGCTTTCCGGTTTTTATTTTTATTGTACATTGTTTTTAATCCTTGCAACAACACCGAGGCAGCGGATATATATTGCCTTTTTAGTTATCTCATTATAACCCATCTTCTGTGATGGAGCCAAAGATGCTACATTTTGTGCCTTCAGACCCATGCCCCTTTCAAGTGGGAAACAGAAGGCAGATACAACACAAGACGAGCTGATTTGGGCTTGACAAGTTGGTTGGTTTATATCACTTATTTCTTGTTCCTTCACCCAAAGGATGCAGGATGCTGTGCATAATAAATAATGCCAGACACATAACTTAATAACGAAGTTTGTTAAACAGTACTTCGACCAGCACAAAATTGCCTCTCACATCTGAGAATGAAACAGCAGTGATACTCTCCCGATACCCAAGGACCCACGAGAACGAAAACGTTTTAACCAAAAAGCAGGGGAGCTTGCCTGCTCTCAGATACTACAAAGTTAAAAGGCAACCCCACTGTTTGCCACCTCTTGGTTCCATCTCTTAACATGGCAGTTGCTTTCCCCCAGGCTGGTGTATTAGGAAATGTATTGGCAGAGATGATGTTCATGGAATCTACTTGTAGTACTAGACCAGCGTCCAGCAGTGTGGGTGCCCCCGATGATCCTAGGCTTCTCACTGTCCCAAGCCCCGATGTGTCCTTTCTGGGGTATTGTCAGATCGCTTTCTGTGAATGCCCGCCATGAATGCTGGTTTGTTTGTGTTTTGACACGCTCCTTTTAACCAAAATGATTCTCTCTACATGGCCGCTGGCTGGCGATTGGCTTTGCTGATGAGACCCATTTGATCACTGCTCAGCTGGTTGTTGACAGCCCCTGGTTCCTCATGAAAGATCCAATTTGGTCTGATATTTCGCCCACCGTGCCCTTGGCACAAGAGAGGGTCCCTCTGTGGAGGGAATGCTTCTAAACCTTCCCCTGCAAGCTGCAGGAAGACACCCAACTTCTACTGCCTGTGAAGGAAAGCTGCAGATTGGCGCTGCCCTCTGATGATTGGCAGCTGCGCAATCTGTTCCCTGCCTGCCAGAATGGGCGGGCCGCTGAAAAGTCCCGCCCTTCTGCTTCCGCTCGCAACCCTAAAGCGGTTCCTTCCATGCATGAGTTTTATATCATTTTTACTTCGCTTTTTTGTTCTTAAAAAAAAAAAAAAAGCAATCAAAAATTGATTCATTTTTAGTGGCAGTTTGGCTTTTTTTTTTAATTTTCTCCCATCCCACAGATCAGGTTGCAGCTGTGGGATACTGCGGGTCAGGAACGTTTCCGTAGCCTCATTCCCAGTTACATCCGTGACTCTGCCGCTGCTGTAGTAGTTTACGATATCACAAGTAGGTATATTTTGCTCTGGCTTTGACTTTGTTTTTTTTTCTTGCTTGTTTTGACTTGATTTCTGTTAGGTACGGTTGCAATTGTGGGACACAGCAGGTCAAGAGCGGTTCAGGAGCTTGATTCCTAGCTACATTCGTGACTCCACTGTTGCAGTTGTTGTTTATGATATCACAAGTGAGTGGGGGGGAAATTTCTGCATTTCTGGTACTCTCTGCTCTCCCTCCCTCCCTCTTTCTCTTTCTCTCTCGCATCTATGCACACACACACATCTTCAAGCCTAGCTGTGCATGCCATACCACCTTCACCTGCTTGTTCCTCATTGTGGCATGAAAATTTTCTGGCTTGGAGCTTCAAGTGGGAGACTTTATATTTTTTTCCCAAACGTCTTGTGTGTAGGGACATGTTTTGAATTGGATTCACTTGAGCCGAACCTTGCGGCTAGCCGGAACTCGCACCTGCAGTGTGCATTGATGAAGAGTGTCTTTGAGCACGTGCAGAAAGCATTTCCTCACTGCTGGCCACACAAAATTAACGTGCACATTGGGGACTTCAAAGAGGAGCTCTTCCAGGCTTCACAAGCGAGACCCCTGGCACTCCTGATGTTCTAAATTTTAAGCACTGTCTCCTATACACAGCATTATCTCTGCAAGATTCTCTTCTTGAGTGGACCGTGGTACGTTTGCCCAAAGGTGTGCTAGGGTTTTCACCCTTGAAGCAAAACCTCTACCTCTCTTTCTGTTCCATTTTTCACTTCTCTTCCCCTACCCCACCCTGTGTGCCCAGAATTCCTGAAAAGCAAGCTGACCTCATCGCCATCTTAGTTATCTGCTTTTCTATGGGTGTCACTGTCATGTGTTTGGCTTCTGCAAACTGTAATTCTCCAACTGAGCTTCTCCACTGAAGTCATTCGCTGTTTGCTTCTCCGCTGCTCCTAAAAGCTGGGTGTGAGCTCCAAGGATTGTGACACACACCCCTCTCATGTGCCACATTTCTTTCTTTCCTAATCAGTTTTACTCTTTCATTTCCAACCGAGGTATGTACATCTTTAAGAACTATTTAAAAACAAAAACAAAAAAACTTATCTTCACGTGACAAACGAAAAACACAAGCAAAGCATTTTTTAAATTAAAAAAACCAAAACAAAAACAACTTAAGTTGCAAGAGAACCAAACTTTTTGCAGCTTCATCTCAAATCATCCTGTGTGGAACAAACAGGTGGAATCAGAATTGTTGGCATTCAAGGATAAAAAAAAAGCAAAATGTATGTTATTTAACCAGCCAGACTTCTCTTGAATGGATACAACAAATGTGCTTTGGGTTCTGATTATAGAATCATAAAATTGGGGATCCTGAGGATTATCTAGTCCAAGGATCAGCAATTTTTTTCAGTAAGGGGCCGGTCCACTGTCCCTCAGACCTTGTGGGGGGCTGGACTATACTTTTTTGGGGGGGATGAATGAATTCCTATGCCCCACAAATATCCCAGAGATGCATTTTAAATAAAAGCACACATTCTACTCCTGTAAAAACACGCTGATTCCCGGACCATCCGCGGGCCAGATTTGGAAGGTGATTGGGCCGGATCCGGCCCCTGGGCCTTAGGTTGCCAACCCATGATCTATTCCAACCCCCTGCAATGCAGGAGTATGCAGTTGTCCCATATAGGATCGAACCTGCAACCTTGGCATTATCTGCACCACGCTCTAAATCAACTGAGCCCATCCAAGGCACACTGGCTTAGATACTTAGATAGGCACCCCCCCCAAAAAAAAAAACTTTATTGAATTTTTTTAAAAACAAACACTTCATGTTTCTTAATTATTTTTAATGTAAGCTAACGCAAGGAATTTCTTGAAACGAAAGCTCCCCATCTCCTTCTCTTCCAAGCCCCCCAACTCATTTGTTTAGGTGCACTTCCTAACCCTCAAGAAGGGCTTTAGTGGGGCGTGGGGGGAAGCTATTTCTTCCATTAATTTATTTTAGGATGCAAACTGTTGTTCAGGCAATCACTCCCCCCGCCCCAAACTCTTGAGGATGTGTGTCATTCCTTGCTCAATAGTTGCTATTTAAGTCCACGTCAGCTGAGTGAACTTCCTCTGTTTTTAAGTCTAGGGAAGCAGTCGGCCTCAGATAACCCTGGATGGAAGTAGGCCAATGAAATCTCTGCAGCGAAAGCAGTTTTAACACTTAGCGCCTCTCTTGCTCACAACTGGGGAATGGGCTCAGTTCTCGTCAGGTGAAGAATTGTTCAGGCTCTCTGCAGCTGACTCCCCCCCCCCCCAATCATTGCCAAGAAATATCCTGCCAGGACTCAGCACCTTTTCGTTTTGGGTTTTAACTGTTACTTGCGTTGGATTTCAACTGCTGTGAGCTGCCTCAGCAGCCACTGTTTGCTAGGAAAGTGGAAGAAAAATGTACCAAAAAAGACTGAGAAAGATAAATCCATGAGCAGCAGCAAGGCTGTTGCAATCCTCCTTTCAACCACTTGTGTGGAATTGTCATTCTGTGCAGGTGTGATAATGTTGTTCCATACCCGACTACTTTCAAGCTCCCCTTCTCTCCTGTCTTTTTGGGTGGAGAAAGGTTAGATAAAATGAAGTTCAGTGCTACATTTTGCTTCATTCTCTGTCCAGACCTACATACAAATTTTGCAGAGAGAAACACCGAAAGGCTGGTGTTATTTCTACCCCCCCCCCAAAACATGCAGACAACAAGCATACAGAAATATTCCTGTTTTTGTTCTCTGCCCAGTTTAATTTGTATGAACTCCATAGCTCAGCTATTCTGGAGTAATTTTCTCAACAATGTAAATTAACAAATAAAGGAGTTGGCAGTACAAATTCCTTTTCTTTAAAGCTGAGGTCCGTGACCATCCTTTTATTGGGGGCCCACAGTTTGTGAATCAAGCATGTATTAATGGGAGAGTAGGTCGCAGTTTAGGGACGCGGGTGGCGCTGTGGGTTAAACCACAGAGCCTAGGACTTGCCGATCAGAAGGTTGGTGGTTCGAATCCCTGTGGCGGGGTGAGCTCCCGTTGCTCGGTCCCTGCTCCTGCCGACCTAGCAATTCGAAAGCACGTCAAAGTGCAAGTAGATAAATAGGTACCGCTCTGGCGGGAAGGTAAACGGCGTTTCCGTGCACTGCTCTGGTTCGCCAGAAGCGGCTTAGTCATGCTGGCCACATGACCCAGAAGCTGTACGCCGGCTCCCTCGGCCAATAAAGTGAGATGAGCGCCACAACCCCAGAGTCGGTCACGACTGGACCTAATGGTCAGGGGTCCCTTTACCTTTTAGGTCGCAGTTTAAGTAAGTAATAGGATATAGTTTATAGTCTCTGTGCACCCATATGAATGCCAACCTGACTTGCCACCTGCCCTGTTGGATGGCCCAGGAGGCAGAGTGCTGAGTCTGCCCCTTTTTTATCCACCTCAGCCATGAGGTGGATAAACAGCTACATGGAAAGGCTACATGGTATTATTTTTCTCCTATTTGCTTCCTTAGCCTATGTCCCAAGAAAGCTCCATGTAAATAGATTTGATTCATTCTCTCTCTTATTTAAGGTTATCCATCTTTGAACTGGGGTGGTGGGAAGAGCTAGCAGGTCTTCCCTCTCCCCCCCCCCCTTTTACAGAGGTTCCCTGTAATGCAGTTTGAAGAAGCTCTTTTCTAGGAGATAATACATGTTGTTTTCTGTCACTTCAGGCCCACTTCCGCTGGATGTGCTGAGAATATTACTTCTGCTGCTGCTACCACTACTACTACTAATAATAACTTACACACTCTTCTCCCTAAGGTCACAGGGAGAGGTACAACCATTTTAAACACAGCACTGAAAACAATTTAAAACAACTTATAATCACAAAAATAGTGTCAAAGGTCATGGCAAATTGGTGAATATTCAGCATTCACCAAAAACTTTATAGTAAGGTTGCCAGATGCGCCATTGTGGGAATAGAGTTCCACGGCTTAGGGGCTGCTGCTGCTGCTGCTGGGGTGCCCGCTTACAGGCCACCTCCGTTCCCCCAGCTGTTGTGGATAGCAGACTACTAAAAGGGCCTCCTCCGCTGAGCCAAACACCCAAGAGGGTCTGTAGGGAAGGAAGCAGTCTTTGCAATATTTGGACCCGAGTCATTTAAAGCTTTAAATTCTCACGTGAGCACCCTGAACTGAGCCCAGAGACAAACTTGACAACCAGCGCAGTTCTTTTGAAATGGGTATTATGTGAGATCTAAACAGAACTCCAGCCATTTTGAAACCATTAATGGCATTTTGAAAAATTAGAAATTTTGAAGTAGTCTTCAAGGCTAGCCCCATGGAAAGTACATTGCAATAATCCAATCTAGAAGTGTCTAGAGCAGGGGCTCTCAAACTTTTTTCTCTGGGACTCACTTTCAGGATAGACATTTTCTCACGCTAGGCCATTTTTTTTTAATCCATAAGAAATACATTGGAAAAGAAAAAGAAACATCCGCTAGCAGTCCTTGAGTTATAACATAGAACACACTTTGTAATATGATCATGGAAATCCAGAACGTATAAAACAATGCAGCTACATAAGAACACGAATCACTCCCAAAATATAATTGTAAACGAGCCTCTTTCATATGAAATTATGCATACAAACGCAATGAGAGGCGTGAGCTTGCAGTAGCACTTGATGCTCTTGCTCTCATTTTGAAACGATACCAATCCACGTTCTGCAAATAAAAAAATAAAATATTTTGATGCTATATTATACTATGCTAAACTGAAATCTTTAAATTTTCCTTTGATTGCCCTTGAACCTTCCAGCCACACTTTCCATCTTGTCCTGCCACACCCTTATACTTGAAGAGTTCAACTTATCCCACATCCTTATTCGAGAGATTGACTCAAGTGCAGCTTTCAGATCAATGAAAGCTGCGTATAGCACACCACCTGGTTTCTTAACATACTTATCTATAAAATGGGCTAGTACAAAGCAACGGTCTATAGTGGATCTGCCTTGTCTAAATCCTGCTTGCTGTTCGGCAAGAATAGCTTCATCAGTTATCCAGTCAACTAGCTTGTTGTGAAGATGCTTTGCATTTAATTTGCTAATTACAAATAGCAAACTAATTGGTCTATATCTGGCCCTTTTTGAATAAAGAGATGACTACTACTGTGGCTCAAACTTCAGGGAATTACCCAGTCTGCCACAGCCGTTGAGAACCACTACTAGAGCATGGAGTCCGGTGGCCTAGTCACTTCTGTCCCAAAGGGGGCATAGCTGGCAAACCGGCTGTATCGGCACAAAGACCTGATCCTCCAGTGTCAGGGTTGGACCCAGGAGTTACCCCCCAAGCTGCAAACCTGCTCCTTATATGAGAGGGCGACCCTGTCCAGAATCCATCATCTCTGCACCACCCTGCCTGTAGTTTTCGACACACCAAAATCTTAATTAACCTCTGGCACAGATGACAACCTGGTGCATCACGCGCAGATGCTTTGAGAGTGATGGGAATGTTGTAAGGTGACTTTCACCTGCTTGTTTACTTTTCCTTCCTAGATGTAAACTCATTCCAGCAAACCACAAAATGGATTGATGACGTCAGAACGGAAAGAGGTAGCGACGTCATCATAATGCTAGTAGGGAACAAAACAGATCTAGCAGACAAGAGGTAAGGCAGCTGATTCCTTGCCATTGTGGCCAATCCAACTGGCTTTTATGTTGAGAGAGTCTGTGCTGTGCGACAGTATAGGGTGGTGTATGATTGGCCCTTGGGCTGTATGCAGCTCCACAGGTATAGGGCTGTACAGTGGTGCCTCGCAAGACGAAATTAATCCATTCCGTGAGGCTCTTCGTATAGCGGTTTTTTCGTCTTGCGAAGCAAGCCCATTGACAGCTTAGCGGATTAGCGCTATTAGCGGTTTAGCGGCTTTTAGCAATCAGCTGTTAAGCGGCTTATCAGCAGATCAGCTGATAAGCGGCTTAGCGCCTTAGGAAAAGGGGGAAAAAAGGGGGGGAAACCCACAGGAACTCGCAAGACATTTTCGTCTTGCGAAGCAAGCCCATAGGGAAATTCGTTTTGCGAAGCGCCTCCAAAATGGAAAACCCTTTTGTCTAGCGGGTTTTCCGTCTTGCGAGGCGTTCGTTTTGCGGGGCACCACTGTAATTGGAGGCCTGAGGAGCTGAAGCCTGGAAAATATGGAAATCATAACATCAGTGCATCTTGAACTCATATGCTCCTTCCCCCACCCCACCCAGTATTAGGATGTTCAGATGGTCAGTTTGCAAAAGGAGAAAAGTAATGGAGATGATCTCAATAGAAACATATGGTATTAAGAGGTTAACTCATGATGATTCATGTACCGCTTACAGCCAAAAAGAGGTGTGGGATATGAATTGACAGTTCCAAGGAGCGCTCTTGAAGAGGGCAAACCTCCTCCAGAGAGTTAGGAAGGTTCCTAGAGAAATGATTCATCTTTTCAGTCACCAAAAAATGAGACCCAAAACTTCCTGCTCCCTTAAAATGCATTTGCTGTTTCTTCCATGCTCTCTCAGAGTGGCCTGGTGTAACTCCCAGCCTTCCTCCAAACACTAGCGCAACACCCACCTCTTCACTGAAGTTTTTGGCTTAGCCCACCAAGTCCTCAACCCTTCCTGAAATACGCATCCCTTGTTAACTGTGTAAAAATCTGCAAAAGTATTAAATCCTTGAGTTATTCACAGGGGGCTGTCTCCCTTGTTGGGTTACTTTTCGTAGAATAGAATCATAGAATCATGGAGTTGGAAGAGACCACAAGGGCCATCGAGTCCAACCCCCTGCCAAGCAGGAAACACCATCAGAGCACTCCTGACATATGGTTGTCAAGCCTCTGCTTAAAGACCTCCAAAGAAGGAGACTCCACCACACTCCTTGGCAGCAAATTCCACTGTCGAACGGCTCTTACTGTCAGGAAGTTCTTCCTAATGTTTAGGTGGAATCTTTTTTCTTGTAGTTTGGAACCATTGCTCCGTGTCCGCTTCTCTGGAGCAGCAGAAAACAACCTTTCTCCCTCCTCTATGTGACATCCTTTTATATATTTGAACATGGCTATCATATCACCCCTTAACCTCCTCTTCTCCAGGCTAAACATGCCCAGCTCCCTTAGCCGTTCCTCATAAGGCATCGTTTCCAGGCCTTTGACCATTTTGGTTGCCCTCCTCTGGACACGTTCCAGTTTGTCAGTGTCCTTCTTGAACTGTGGTGCCCAGAACTGGACACAGTACTCCAGGTGAGGTCTGGCCAGAGCAGAATACAGTGGCACTATTACTTCCCTTGATCTAGATGCAATACTCCTATTGATGCAGCCCAGAATTGCATTGGCTTTTTTAGCTGCATTGACAGCGCTATAAAAATGCAGGTCTTGCTTCTTCATGTTAATGTCTAGGACCACCTAGAATGTGGAAGCTGGTAGCAGTTCTGTAAATGCTTTTGGGGATTGAGGCGGCTGCAGGCTGGGTGGGCAGTCAAGATTGCAGGTGCCTGTAATGCCATCTTGGTCAACGTATTCCCTCTTTCTCCAGGCAAGTATCTATTGAAGAAGGGGAGAGGAAAGCCAAAGAGCTGAATGTAATGTTTATTGAAACTAGCGCAAAGGCCGGATACAATGTAAAACAGGTAAGTGGTGGGGAGGAAGCACCCCAAATTTTGGGGTGTGGGGTAAATTCTTGGAGTCAAGGAGTAAAGTCATGTTTTCAGCTCAAATAACTGCAGTCACGTCAGAAAACTTGAGATCAGTTTGCAGAACTTTCCCCGCTTTCATCAGAATGCTGTTTTGGATTCATTGGTTGTTGAATTGCTTTGACAAGTAGTCAGTCGTCCCCACAGTAACACAGTCAAACAGCTATTTCCCCCAGTGTGCACAACTATGCCAGGATTAAAGGTAAAGGTACCCCTGCCCGTACGAGCCAGTCGTGTCCGACTCTGGGGTTGCGCGCCCATCTCGCTTAAGAGGCTGGGGGCGAGCGCTGTCCGGAGACACTTCCGGGTCACGTGGCCAGCGTGACGAAGCTGCTCTGGCGAGCCAGCGCCAGTGCAGCACACGGAAACGCCGTTTAGCTTCCCGCTATAAAGCGGTACCTATTTATCTACTTGCACTTGAGGGTGCTTTCGAACTGCTAGGTGGGCAGGAGCTGGGACCGAACGACGGGAGCTCACCCCACCGCGGGAATTCGAAATGCCAGGATTAGGTCCACACAAATTCTTGTATGCTGAAAGAATTTTATGAACCGACCCTTAGCATAGACTATTGGCTGGGGATGGGGTGGGGGTTAAGAGGGGCAGATAAACTTAACAGGTAAAATAAAACTGAATACAATGGTACCTGGGTTCTTAAACTTAATCCATTCCAAAACCAAAGTGTTCCAAAACCAAGGTGCTCTTTCCCATAGAAAGTAATGCAAATTATATTAATCCGTTCCAGACTTTTAAAAACAACCCCTAAAAGAGCAATTTAACATGAATTTTGCTATCTAACGAGACCATTGATCCATAAAATGAAAACAATAAGCAATGTACTGCTGTCACAAAATCAGTCAGTCAGTAGCTGAACTGGGTTCCACCCAGTGTCACACACACACACACACAGCCGCAGAAACAAAAACGCAAAACAAATAGCAGAAACGGACAGACCTCAGCGTAACACTCAAAACAGAAGCATAACACTCAGAATGGAGCACGTTCAGCTTCTGAAAAAAGTTCATAAACCGGAACACTTACTCCCGGGTTTGCAGTGTTTGGGTTCCAAGTTGCTTGAGTACCAAGGCGTTTGAGAACCAAGGTACCACTGTACATAATTCTTCCGGAGTTTTGGTAGGTGTATGTGCTGGGCTGGGTGTGCTTGCATGCCTTGTGTCCCCTTGGGATGGGACCTGACTTCCCAGGGGTTTATTGGTTTAAAGATCTCACAGTTGCCAAGAAAGAGTTGCAAGCCTACCCCCTATACCTGCTGCAAGTCTTGGAGAAACCTGGGTTGGGAGATCCGTTGAAAAGCTACAGAGGCAGGGACCCTGGTTTTTTGGATATTGACAAAGGATGCAACACTAAATGATGTTCAGGTTCATGTTGAAAGATGAGGCTGCACTTCTGACCTGCTACAGCAGCATTGCTTCGTGCTGCATAGAAATCCGTGCTGCATAGAAATAAAATAGGCACTAAACATTAGGAAAGGAACACTGGAGTGTGAAGACCGTGAATTCCTTATGCAGCTTTCTGGCTTTTTGTAACGTTTCCCTAATTGGATTTACTCTTGCATGCTCCGACTGGTAAATCCACTTTGACTTGGCTTGCTTGCCAATTCCCTCTCTTTAGTTTGGTAATTTTGGTGGACAACCTTGCTCGGGGCATAATTTTGCTCCCAGCTTAAATATAAAGAAGTGATTACTGTATTTTAAAACGCCTGTTGTCAGCAGCTGGATTTAAATGGAGTAATCCAATTGGTTTCTGTCAAGTGACTCCGTTTTCCAAAAGAAAAAAGTATGGTCTTTAAATACTGCAAAGGGGAGCCCTCCAGCACAGTCAGCAGGAGAAAGGAGGTAGTGGTAATATAATTACTTCAACACACCGCCAGGGCCTTGGAGTCCTTTGTTCAAGCAGGCAGCGGAAGCTGTGACATTGGGATGAGCATAGGAAGATGCAGACCAGGGTGTGTTCAGGCCTTTTCAGAATTCCTTACCACCCTTTGATTACTCAGTATCATTAGCCATGGTGAACAGAGGACCCACTGGTTTTTCCCAGAGCAAGAATAATCCCATGAAATGGAATATTGGGCCAAACCTGAGAGCCCAGATTGAGATGCCACAAGCCATTAACCAGAGTGGAAGCTGCGCATGGAAAGAGCTTGGGGGTGAAAGATTTGGGAATCCTAGTGGTGAAGTGGTTTGCTGCTTTCAAACATTGTTCTTTTGATGGCCTCTTTGAGAATGAGAGGTTGAAGCTTTCTCATCTTGTTTTTTGAAAGCTGAGATTTGAAGTATGGGTGTTGCCCAGGAAGCTCTGTGCTGCCCACCCCTGGTTATGCGCGTCTGTATTAGCAATGCCCTTAAATGCCCAGTTACTTGCATCCTGAGGACAACTTGACTTTTAGAGCAACTTCCTGGCTAAACAAAATTGTCTTGAATTCACTGATGAGCAGTTGCCCACCTCTCCCGTTGAGAAGGAGGTGCACTGAAGTTTCATCACGATGGTATGTGCTAGTCACCTCTTTTTGCCGGGATGCAAAAAGGATACCGTATTTTTCCCTCCATAAGACGCACCTGACCATAAGACGCACCTAGTTTTTAGAGGAGGAAAGCAAGAAAAAAAAAATTCTGTGCAGAGCATGTAAGCGGCTCTCCCTTTTCTTGCTTTAAAGCAAGCAAAGTGAGGGCCGCTTACATGGCTTCTGTCCCGCTTGGTGCAGCTCTCACTTTGCTTGCCCAGCCCTCCACCCGCCTCGCTGTAAAGCGTGGCGACGCCGGAGCAAGAAGAGGAGGAGGAGACACTGGGACAGGTGCTTTGCTTTCTTTACAGCAAGGCGGGAGGAGGGATGGGCAAGCAAAGTGAGATCTGCACAAAGTGGGACAGAAGCTTTGCTTGCTCCCGTCCGTCCCTCCTCCCGCCTCGCTGTGAAGCCAGCAGAGCAATAGCCGCTGACACGCTCTGCGCAGCTCTCGCTTTAACGCAACAAAAGTGAGAGCTGCGCAGAGCGTGTCAGCGGCTCTTGCTCTGCTGGCTTCACAGCAAGCGACGGACGGGAGCCATGGCTCCGCCTGCGGAGGCATCCCTCAGCTCGTGACTGCAGCGGCAGCCAAGGGATCCCTCTATCGTCCAGGGCATTCGCTCCATAAGACGCACAGACCTTTCCCCTTTTTAGGAGGGAAAAAGTGTGTCTTATGGAGCGAAAAATACGGTAAGTTGTGGGGGAGACATGCATGACTTTATTTTGCCCTGTGCAGAATCACAGGCCTGTGGCCTTGGGAGTCTTTGAGCACAGGACCCTTTCCCAGTCCAGCTGCATGGATTGCAACAGATGCATCCCTCCTGGTTGTTTTGTTTCTGATTTACTTCTTCTGTTTTCTTCCGCCCCAACCCTCTCACCCTTTCTAGCTTTTCCGACGTGTGGCTGCTGCCTTGCCTGGGATGGAAAGCACGCAGGACAAAAGCAGAGAAGACAGTATCCTTTTCAGCCCAGCATTTGCAGCCTGTGGATTAAGAAGGAGAATGGGTGTCGAGGTCCATGGGATTGAAGAAAGCATAGCTTTCTGAATTGGGGAGAGTGGTGGGTAAAAAGTACAAAAAGAGAACTCTTCAAAAGAGACTCGAGGTGGGGATTATCAGAAGCTTGGGTTGAGCGTTTTAACTTGGAATTGCAGTGCACAATGTGCAGGTGTGCCCACTGAAAACGATCCGTGCCAGGTAGCTGAAGCAACTGTGGTAAGCCCAAAGCCCCCAAACCAGAGTTCATGAGTCAGTTTGCTTTGCAGGGAAATTGCCACTTGACCTCAAACCCAGTGATTGGATCGACTGGGCCATACAGTGTGAAGGAAAGTCCATTAGTTCAGTTGTCAATCACAGGTGGCTGTGGGGGAAAGTATAAGAAAACCAGCTTCCTGGTCCCAGTGAGACCCTGATGAAGGTTGTTGGCATCCGTCTGTCTCGAGAGACTATGGAGTGGACTATGGGGTGAAGTCGAACTGGAGAATGGCAGCGCCTGCTGTGGCTGCAGAGACCAGTAATTCGTAATTGCCGAGTCCCATGTTTTTGCTCCTGCTTTGGTAGCATAGAAGAGACCCTCCCCAGGATGCAAGCCTGGGCAGTGTTTTTGGAGGTCCTGGGCTGCCCAGATGACAAGACATGCCCCCCCCCCCCCGTTGAGATGGTACAAAGGAAAGCAGGTGCCATCTTAGGGACTGCACTCTGGATTTGTCTAGGATTTACCCGAAGATGTCCCGCAAGGCAGCGAGTACAGCTTTTTTCTGATGAGGGTAACAGAACAGAAAAGGCATGATAACCCTTCATGAATTTATTCACCCCAAAACCCTAGTGACGTTGTTGTTATTGCCGAATAAGTTAATGTCGGGAGTCAACTTTAGTGGACAGAGTTCTGTCTTCTAAAGTAAGGCGAGATCAGAGTGCCTCTTCTAGAATGTAGGTAGCAGCGGATTTCTGAATGGGCTATAAGGAGAACTTCGGTCAGAGGCACTTCGCTTGTCATTCCTTTGCCCTGGCTATTGATAGCCACTTTTATTGCCTTCCAGCCCTTCCAAATTGTTAGTTCTAGTCATGGCTGTGTGAATTGTTTGTTCTGATCTGACTGATAAAGGAGGCATTTATGACATGGTGGGTTAACATGACATGCAGTGCTGGAAGACAAAGGTTCAAAGGTCCTTGCTTCTATTGCCACATGTGTGTCGTAGCATACAAAGCTTTTTAGCTTGTTTTCCCTTAATTAGATGTGTTCCCCCCTGCAAAAAGGCTGCAAAAAGCCTCCCAGATCAAACTTACAAAGATCACTAACAGTGAAGATTCTGTGCTCAGGCTTACACTCTAAAACACACAACACAGAAGGAAAAGAGGTTGGGGAGAGAGGAGAAAACAGAGCAAACCTAGTTCTCAGTCACAGAGCATGCACAATCACACATGAGAGGGATATTCAGGCTTTCAGAGCTTCAGGAGATGGGTGGTACTTCTTTCTGTGATGAAACCTTAAGGAATCATCACTTGCTGAAAATCAACGGAAGCATCATTCCTCCTCCCTGTTGATGGTTACAAGCAAAAGGAAAACTTTTTCAGACACTGTGGCTTTCCCAAGCAGACTCCGCAACCATCACAGACTTCACCAGGCATTCCCATTGTTTGGAAATCAGTTGCCAGCACTCGCTGTAGTTTAAATTTCTATACCACCCTTCATCTGAGGATCACAGGGCAGCTTGCAGTATTATACAGTGGTACCTCGGTTTTCGAGCATCTTGGAAGCCTAACGTTTCAGTTTTCGAGCGCTGAAAACCCGGAATCAATTGCTTCTGTTTTTGAATGCAGCTCAGAAGTCGAATGGCTTCCGCTGCGTTTTTTCCCCTTTCAGTTTTCTCCATTGACTTTGTGCCTTGGCTGTCGAACGTTTCAGAAGTCAAACGGTCTTCTGGAACGGATTACGACAACCGAGGCACCACTGTAGTTGCAGGTGAAGCTGCAGTTTTCACCCAGTGGGGAATTAATGTTTCATGCAGGAAGGGGTTGCAAGGAATGCAATGCCAGAGACTCTGGAAGGGCTTATTCCGTAGGAGTGAGGGCTACCAAAAAGAGCATGCTATCTGCATGGAGAACTTGGAAGTGGGGGGTTAGCCACATGTTCTTCCTTGAATGTTTGGGCATTTTATGAGACTTGAGGGGAGACTGTTTCAGCCATTTCAGCCTGTCTTCCTCTTTCTGCTCTTATTTCCCTTAACTACTTTCCCCCAACAGTGATCGACATCAAACTTGAAAAGCCTCAGGAGCAGCCAGTCAGTGAAGGCGGCTGTTCGTGCTAATATAGTGTATTGCTTTTCTCTTACCTTTCTCCAGACCATCACTGCTTCTTCCTCTCCCCCCCCCCTTTCCCCTCCCCAGACTCATTGGCAGCAATGTGACTATTGGCTTGCCCACCCCCACCCCCACCCCCCCATCCGTAACGTAGCCGCGGTTCATCATTGCTGCTTGTCTCGTGAAGATGATCTGTTAGCTTCACAAGCACAAAAGAAAAGTCGGTGTCTTCGTTATTTATAAGGAAGTTTCAAAAACGAGCCAAAACGATCCTAGCGTATTTCAGTGATTCTTTTGGAAACAGCAGTCCCGCCAGAAAGATAGGTACAAATTTGGTATTATTTTTTTTTTTTAACATTTCAATATTGCACTTACAGAATTAGTGGAAATGGGAGTAGAACGTTTGGATTTGGTGAAAAGGAGTGTGCAGCGTAAAAATGCATCGGCACCCGAGGCAGGCACTGTGGAGCAGTCCTCGGAAGTTCAGCCTGTTCTTTTGCAAAAAAACACACACCAAAACTAGCCTGCTTTGCCTTTTCGGTTGAGATCCTCTAGCCATTTCCCCCCCTAAACAGTAGCCTTTTTGAAATGCTAATAAGATGCTTTTTGTAAAGGGGCAAAGTTGCAAGATACTGTTCTCGGGGTTTAGAAAGCGTTCGCTCTACGTAGGAGCCCCACAGAACAAATGAACCAGTTTGCAGTGCACCTTTGGGTGGACTGGCTGGACTGTCTTCAGAATGAGGATGGGGGAGGCACAGAGGCTTCAAACAGGTTCTGGCACTATAGACAACTTGGTCAAGTTGTGAATCTGTCTCTGAACAGAGACACCTACGCTGCCAGCCATTTAAAGATCCAGCATAAAGTTAATACGTAATGAGGGAGATGAGGAGACAGAACAGAAGAGACTATTCCTGAGTTGGAAAGGGAGGAGGGTACTTGTAAAAGTAGATTTTAAAAGTCCCTTAGATGAAAAAGGAAGGGAACAAAAGATGGAAACAAAACTTAAAATTATGCAGACTTTTGCCTTCGTTTTTAGCATTTTTTTTTATTATTTTGGGTCTTCGGAGTCTCGTGTATTTGTTATTCCTGCGTAGTTTGGTTAAATAATTGGTTGTTTAGTATTACGTTTTAACTGGACTACAATTAACCGTGGTAACCTTCAATATTTATTTCTTTGCTTTTTTTTTTTTACTGTCTTCAAGGGTATTTTTTTTGGGGGGGGGAGGTGTTTGTTAATCTATTTAGAGCTTTGGCAACGTCACGAGATATAGCTAATCCAAGAAACACACTGGGAAGTGGGGACACACATTCACATGCTCACTCTAGAAGTGCACTCTCTTAATCTGTACTAGTCATTGTGAAGTTGCTGTGTAAGTTAACACAACTGTAAATACATTGTTTGTGGGAGGAGCGTTTGCGGCTGGGGAGGGGTAGAATCCAGAAAAAGCCTCTCAAATTTCCGTTTTTCTAAGTGATCGTTTAAAATGGGGGGCGGATGGGGAGAACTGGCTCTCCCTCTCTATCTTCAATGCCCCCTTTCACTTTAGGGGGGGAGCCCCCTCCCCAAGCACCCCAGCTTCGGATGTGCACACGCATAATCTCTCTGTTCCTGCATTGTGGAATTGGAATGGCAAATTCATCACTTTGACCTGAGTTTCCAGTAACTTTGCATATACCAGCAATGTCATCGTATCTTTCAAGGGCAGAACAAGACACCCAAATGCTTTTAATGCAATATTGAAGAGGTGGTTTATCTTTCCTTTTCCTTTTTGGAAGTAGCATGTCTGGAATTCAAGCGTTTAAATAATGGCGCGACAGGTGGATGTGTTCTTTTCCGCCCCGAAAAGAAAAACGAAAGGGAAGGAAGGCCTGGCTACTTTTCCTGTATTGTTGTATTCTATATGTGCGAAAAGAAAAAAAACCCACAAAAAAATTAAAAACATGATCCATCTTGCTGCTTTTTAATATTGAGTTTTCCGTGGCTTGGGTTCTTAAAGCAATGAAAATGTGTACACGGGTTGGATTTTTTTAAACATGCACAGAATTTTTTGCTTCCAATAAAGTATCTAATCAAAACACTAAAATCGACAGGCCTTCGCCTCTGCTCATTTTACGCTGCTGCTCATAGCTGTCAACCGTCCCTTATTTGGTGGGAAACTCCCTTATCCCATGTCCCACTGCTGTCCCTTATTGATGATGTCCCTTAAATTTCCCAGGTTTCAAAGGAAGCAGTTCCTCTCCCTCCCTCCCTGCCGGCCAGGGAGGAGGGAGGCTCCAGCTGTGTTGCTTGGCTGCCCGGTCCGCCCCCCTCCAGCCTCCTCTCACAAGCCTCAGCCCCCGGGAGCCCCTCCCCACCGGGACCGGCGGGAGTCTCGGGCCCTTCCCCTGCCACCATCCTTGCAGCCACCGAACTGAGCGTCTCTGCCTGGGGCCTCCCATCTGCCCACCGCCGCCGCCGCTGCTCCCGCTAGGCCATACTGCAGCTGCGCTGCCGAAGGACCCAGATGAGATGAGCAGCCTGGCGTGGCCTATGAATTGCTGAGGAGCCTTGAGAGGAGAGCGAGGGCAACCATAGAGAAAGCTGTTCAGAGAGAGGAGGGGGAGGCGGAGGCGCGGGCAGGTGTTCCAAGGGCTAGCCATAGAGGGGGAAAGCGGAGGAAGGACCGCAAGCGCTTCTCCCCTAGATTTGTAGTGGTAGACTAGCATAGATGGTCTGATCTGCGGGTTTACTTTGGGCGCTATTTCCTCCCCCCCTCCTCCCGCCCCGCCTGATGGAGCTGAGAGCTGCAGATGGAGCACGAGAGAAAAGATACAGAACTGCAGCAGCATCTTCGTAGCTTGGACTTTGTTTTGCGCGAAAAGTGGTTGCTGCTTGTAGTTATTTAATTGCAGTGTTTCATCGGCTGGTGTCTTGAGCAGCAACCTCTGGAAACAAAGGGCTAAAAACCGGCGCTGCTCTCCCAAATTACCGGTATCTCGTCCCTTTTAACTTTGTATTTCAGCTGGTTAACTAAAATCCCTTATTTTGGCTGCTGATCCCTTATTTTCGAGGTTGCTGGTCCCTTATTTTCAAATCTGTAAGTTGACAGCTATGCTGCTGCTACGGTCCCCGTCTCCCAGCCTTCCTTCCTGGCCTCTAGCGCTCCTCCTCGTAGGTATGACGGTGCTAGGAGAGTGGGGAGGGCCAGTTCGGGTGGCACGGAGTTGTTGCAGTGCCTTTCACTCTTTGGGTTTGGTGCGTTGGCCAAGCAAAAGAATCTCAGATCTTTATTGGGACTGGTTGCAAAGGCGCCAGTGACCTCCCTCAAATACGGGGAAAACGCTATCCCAGGGGTCAGCAAACTTTTAAAGGAGGGGGCTGGTTCACCGCCCCTCGGACCTTTTGGTGGGCCGGACTGCGCGCGCACTCTCTCCCCCAGCTCCTCCCCTCCCAGTGTTGGTGCTGACCTTGAAAGCCCTAAACGGCCTCGGCCCAGTATACCTGAAGGAGCGTCTCCACGCCCATCGTCCAGCCCAGACACAGAGGTCCAGATCCGAGGGCCTTCTGGCGGTTCCCTCCCTGCGAGAAGCCAAGTTACAGGGAACCAGGCAGAGAGCCTTCTCGGTAGTGGCGCCCGCCCTGTGGAACGCCCTCCCATCAAATGTCAAGGAAATAAGCAACTATCTGACTTTTAGAAGACATCTGAAGGCAGCCCTGTTTAGGGTAGCTTTTAATGTTTAATAGACTACAGTGGTGCCCCGCAAGACGAACGCCTCACAAGACGGAAAACCCGCTAGACGAAAGGGTTTTCCGTTTTGGAGGCGCTTCGCAAAACAAATTTCCCTATGGGCTTGCTTCGCAAGATTAAAATGTCTTGCAAGTTCCTGCGGGGTTTTTCCCTTTCCCCCCCCTTTTCCTAAGCCCTAAGCCGCTTATCAGCTGATCCGCTAAAAGCCGCTAAACCGCTAATAGCGCTAATCCGCTAAGCTGTCAATGGGTTTGCTTCGCAAGACGAAAAAACCGCTATACAAAGAGCCTCACGGAACGAATTAATTTCGTCTTGCGAGGCACCACTGTATTACTAAACGGCTATACAACAATTTTAATATTCTGTTGAAAGCCGCCCAGAGTGGCTGGGGAAACCCAACCAGATGGGTGGGGTATAAATAATAAATTATTATTATTATCATTAAATTAATTTCCTACCACCTCCGCCACTCTGCCTGCGTTTGGGAGCCAGCAGTGGTGGTGACGCCTCTCCTTTCTGGGCCAGCTTTCGCAGGCGCCCATTACGGGGCCAGCAGGCATGCCAAGCTTCAGCCGAAGCCCCATGACGCCATCACTATCACGCCAGTCATGATGCCCACAGCGCAGCCATGGGCGGAGAGGCTGGCAGATGGCGAGGCTGCAGATTGGCTAGCTGCTGGCACCAATGAAAGCACAGCTCCGTTCCTCCGCAGGGCGGGGAGAAGCCAGGAGGAGGCGCCGCCACCACGGTGGGTGGGTGTGTGTGTTGGGAATGGCACCCGAAAAAAATTGCAAAAAAAATATTGCACAGCCCAATCACGCCAATCCAAGCGACAATTCCAGGACTGTCTTTGGGCCAGATCCCGAGGGCGATTGGTCCCGATCCGGCCTGCGGGCCTTAGTTTGCCAACCCATGCCCTATTTCATAGGGAGACAGGGAGCTTTTGCAAGTGGGAGCCTGGGTTGTGTGTGTTCTCTTCCAGGAGAAAGGAAGATTGCCAGTAACCCCAAACAGCCCTCTGCTTTCCATCGCCACCTCTCTTCCCCAGGGAGCAGAATTGCCAAAGACAAGAGTGCAAATGCATTTGGGTGGAAATGGAACTTAAGGCCAGTAAGGTTTGTGTTGAACATAGCTCCACAACTAAGGAGAATTTGCCTTGTGCGCGAAGGAATTTTCTCCCTGACTCAACCTTGGGAAGGCCTTTCTGGAAGCAAGAGCCGTTTGACAGCAGAACGGTCTCCCTCGGAAGGTGGTGGAGGTTTTCAAGCAGAGGTTTGGAGGGTCCTCCATCAGGAATTCTTTAGCTGTGATTCCTGCATTGCAAGGGGTTAGATTAGATGGCCTCTGAGGTCCCTCCCCACAATTCTATGGTTCTATCTCTCTCTTATATGCCTGTTGCCTTTGTCCATGGAGTTTTCTTGGCAGGGATACTGGAGTGGCTTGCTGGTTCCTGCTCCTGGTGGATCACGTTTGGTCAAAACTCTCCACTATGACCTGTCCATCTTGGGTGGCCCTGCACGGCATAGCTCATAGCTTCTCTGAGTTATTCAAGCCCCTTCGCCACGGCAAGGCAGTGATCCATGAAGACAGGAGTGCCTGGCATGCTCTGGTCCATGGGGTCACAAAGAGTCGGACACGACTAAACAACAACAACATCTCTTCCCATCCCTTGGTGCCCTCTAAATCTGGAGCAGATTTTGGGATGGCACCAGGTGTGTGTTGCACGAGAACAGAAATTCCAGCTGCACCAGCAGGAATCCTTTTGCTGGCTTTCGATAATGCAGCTGGGTGGTTGAACTTGGCCCTGAATTGCGATTTGTACCATATACGGATACAGAACTTGTAGGGACCGGCACCTGGGTTTTGGCTATAGTTGAGTCACTTTTGTCTAAAAAATGACAGTTAATAAGTATAACAATAACAGCAATCTAAAACATACACTGCTGCTACGTCAAGGACACTGCCAGATTGTATAACTGCTCTTATTGATCTGGGAGTCCAGTTTTCCAGGAGGGTCTGAGATGCTAGATGTCTCTATAGTGACATCTGCTGGCTGGTTGCTTGCTAGAAATAGAACAACCAAGTTCAGAGTTATTTCTGTTAGAACAGGCATTCCCTTCTTGCTGTTAGGGTGAAAGCTTCCCTTATCTTGTGCCCAGTTGAAGGCATTAAAGGCCAGAAGGGAAAAGCCAGCTGGTGCTCCCGATTCTCGAGTCAGCCACCCTTAAGCTGTTGTGAACTACGATTCCCATCACTCCTAGCGAGCAGAGCTATTCTCTCCCATCAGCCCTAGCATCACATGCTGGCTAGGGCTTCTGGGAATTGTAGTCCAAAACACCTGGTTGGCCAAGACCATGGGTAGGAAAACTAAGGCCTGGGGGCTGGATCCAGCCCAATTGCCTTCCAAATCCGGCCCGCGGATGGTCCAGGAATCAGCGTGCTTTTGCATGAGTAAAATGTGTGCTTTTATTTAAAATGCATCTCTGGGTTATTTGTGGGGCATAAGAATTCGTTCATTCCCCCCCCCCCAAAAAAAAATATAGTCCGGCCCCCCACAAGGTCTGAGGGACATTGGACCAGCCCCCTGCTGAAAAAGTTTGCTGACCCCTGGCCAAGACCCATCAAAGGCTGGACTCGACAGACCCTTTCCCCACAAAGGAAACAAAGACTTTGGTGCAGTGAATAGCAACTTTTATTATTCTTAAATAGCTTTTATTCCCCCCCCCCCCACCAAAAAATATACATAACTATTAGTGCTTTGAACAACACTTGACAGAACCAAACTGCAAACTGACACAGGAGAAACCCAGACACTGAAATGTGTGGTGAGCGAAGCAAACCTAAGCGAGGTCTTGCTTGTGCTGTGGATAGTGAGGAGCTCCAGACACCCCCATTTCTCAGCCGAAGACTGCAGGGCCCTGAAGGGCACCCCCCCTTTTGGCAGCGGCTAGCGGCTTCACTGACCCCTGGGCTGCTGCACTCTCCCTGCCGAGAGATATTTTGGTGCTTAGGTACAGCGTACTTCCCTGCAAATCCAGAGGTGAAGTATGCATGGATTTATTCCGGGCTGTTTTCTCTTTAAAAGAGGCGCGATCTGTGAACATGACAGTGTACCCAAGTACAAAAATACCTGATTCTCGTTTGAAATGGCCTTTAACTAATGACCTGACAGGCCAGGCCAAAGCCCCTCAGAAAAGGCAGAACTCCACACAAACAGCTTGTTCCACGATTCTTTGCATATGCACATTGCACAAACCGCACTGCATTCCACAAGGCAGAAATAATGCCCACCCCCGGGTGTTAAAGCATATTGGGGAGGGAGTCTTTCCCCACTCTGACTAATCTGCTGAAGAGTCACCCACAGAGAATCACGTAAACCATATTTATTACACAGGCTAACGAAACGGGGCAGTATTCAGACTTTCTGCACTTTTGTGCAAGGAATTTTCCTCTCCCCTGCCCCAATGCTCTGTGCGCCACCCCCAAAACTGTGCCAGAGATTTAGGGGGCGTGTGCGGAGGGGGGGGGGAGAGGGGAATGTTCCATCATGCAGGAAGAAATTGTTCCCGTGGAATACAACCCAGAGAGATTTAAAGTAAAACATTTAGCCTTGGCTACAGGGTACCTTCGATTTGCATCGGAGCAGCTGGAAGTCTAAATGTCTTGCTTTGCAGCTTTCCACGTTCTGCTTTGTCAGTCAATGCATGGAATCATGCATTGGAATCATGGAACCAGATGCAACCTGCAGGTCTGCCTCCAGAATGTGAGAACGGCCCCAAGAGAACTTGTGAGCTACTACAATGAACGGGAGCAGAAGCAGAATGGGAGTGTGTGCCCTGGTGAATGCTCACCTCCTAGGGACCACAAGCGATGCTCCCAAACCCCACTTCCATCTTTGATAAGCAGCCTCCCACTTCAGATCCCTGCATTGCACTAGATGACTCCCTTCCAAATCTACAATTCTGGGATTCTAGTAGTAGTGTCAACGGGTAGGGCACAAGGCAGGGAGCTGAACAGTAGGTGGCGCCAGAGCAAACTCATCCTCACATTTTCCCCATCTTCCTTGGTGAGTTCAAAGCTGAGACTATGGAGGGGGAAGGAAGTTGGCTGGCAGTGCAACCCCCTGGAATAGTTGTAATAAAGGAAGCAAGCAGCAGGGGCTGGCAGAGTGTAGTCTGAGGTTGGCGGGCAATGTTCCCTGTGCCCAAAGGAACCAGCCGCTGCTGTGGTCTCGGTAATGTTGGTGTGTCTCAGTGTGCAGAGTCCCTACAGTCAGCCCCCTCACCTGTTTGGACTGTTTTAATGACAATAATGTTATGGATCCATAGGGAAGGGAGGGGAGATTTTTTAAAATTTTGTACGCTGCTTGGGGAATTTCTGGGCTGGGTGTGGTGGAATGGTCAATAAATAACTTTGGAAAGGAAATAAACAGTCAAAAAAAAAAAAAAAAAGCAGAGAGGCTGTATATTTGCCTTGTTAGCTGTGAAGTGCAATTGGTTGTGGTTTGGTCACATAATTGTGCTTTCAAGTTGCAGAGAGGGAAAGTTCCGAAACGGCCAAGAAAAAAGATTGCTGTGATTTTAGTATTGTGGCACTTGGGAGAGCTTGCATCTACAGTGGTACCTCACAAGACGAATGCCTCGTAAGACGAAAAACTCGCAAAACGAAAGAGTTTTTCGTTTTTTGAGTTGCTTCGCAAGACGGATTTCCCTATGGGCTTGCTTCGCAAGATGAAAACGTCTTGCAAGTTTGTTTCCTTTGTCTTGCAAGTTTGTTTCCTTTTTCTTAAAACCGTGCATTCACTTCGAGGAGCAACTCATAGCACGCGGTGTGGTAGCCTTTTTTGAGGTTTTTGAAGACTTTGGTGATTTTTGAAGCTTTTCCAAAGTCCGTGCTTCGCAAGACGAAAAAATCGCAAGACGAAAAAACTCGCGGAACGAATTAATTTCGTCTTGCGAGGCACCACTGTACTCGTTTTTATTTTTAAGCCTTTGCTCAAGGGCCAGGCCTTGTGGCTAGCAACCTCACAAAACCTACCTTTCACTTGCTAAAACACAAGCAATGCATTTCTGCCACTCAGCCTTGCCAGGCTACTGGTCTAGGGCAGGGTGTTATTAGGGGCAACCTGGGGGTGTCTCTGACACTGTTCCTTCTCAGCACTCCTCTATAGCACCTTGGCACACGCAGATTGCAGCTTTTAAACTACTGCTTCCGAGTTTTCCACTCTCAGGCTGGGCAACCATCTGGCGGGGTGACGGTGAAAAATTTCACACCAAATGGGCAAAGGGCACGAGGAGAGTCCTGCTGCGATTCCCGCAGGGACCAGATGACCCTTCCGACTCTCTTACGATTCTAGGGATCAGGCCAAAGGCTTGTCTAGCCAGCATCTCAGTCTCACAGCGGCCAAGAAGATGCCCCGATGGGAAAGCAGCCCACAAGCAACTGGCGTTCAGAGCAGAACTTAAACACGGCCTTATCCTCCATGTGTTTGCCTGGTCCCCTTTCAAAGCCAAGCTGGTGGCCATCCATCGCTGGCTCCTGTGGCAAGGAGTTCCACAGTCTTAACTGCGTGCATAGTGGTTTACACTTCTATAAACCAGAAAGCACAAACCCACCACTGTAACCTGCAAAAACAACAGACATTGGGGACACCAGCCCCCTTTGAACTCAGTGGGGCGCTTCCACGGACTAGATTTCTTTGCATGAAAAGCTTGTGCCATAATAAATTGGGCAGTTTTCAAAAGCATCCTATGACTCTTTATTAGGAAGCTAGGAAGTCCGCCTCCTACGGAGCCAGACCTTTGGTTCATTGAGCTCAGTGCTGCCTACACGGGCAGGCAGCAGCCCTGCTGGATTTATGGCAGAAACCGGAACTGAACCAGGGAGCTTCTGCGTACACTGAGCTACAGCTGCTTTGTTGCCAGGCGTCTTAAAAACGGCTGCCATCCCAGAAAACAGCCAGAGTCCCAAGGCCGTGATCCCGGTGAGATCAGCCACAACACCTCCAAGTATCTGGAAGAGATGGCAACCCACCTTTACAAAAACCAGCAATCTGAAACGAGCCCCCCAGGAGCTCGTTTCACCGGAATAAATAAGGTCAAGCTGAAAGCTGACATCTGTAACCTGGAGGTTTGCGGCTTTCTTCCCCGCAGGGCTCTGAGCCTCGGAGACGCAGTAATTCAGCAGGTGCCGCCGCTCCCCATTGTTGCGGAAAGGCTTGACCTGATGGATTTCGGCCTGCTGTGGAAGCCTCAAAATGCAGAGAAAGAACAGTGGGAAAAGTTTGTAGCCTCTGGGCACTGGAGGGTGTCTGCCCTCTTCCAGGGTGCCAGCAAAAACGACATGAAAACCGAGGTGTTGTTTGGGGAGGCAGGACAACGTAGCTGGCAGCTACGCCCCCAAAATACACGAAGACCGATTTGAGTAAGCCGAGCTGGAGGATGCCTAGCAAAGCGAAATGGGGAGGGGAGGGTGCGGCAGCGCAGAAAGTGGCTCTTGTGATTGGCGGCAGAAGCAAATATCACATCAGGTGTGGGCAGGTCAACATCAGGTGTGGGCAGTTAACCAGGCTGGTGGAATCCATTTCTGATTCTATTTGCTAGCTATGGTTTGTTAGAGCAGAGAGAAACTGGTGGCTCGGGTGGGCGGGGCCAAGTGCAAAATGGCGGCTCGGGGGTGGGGCTAGATGAAGAATGGCGGCTGGGACTGGGCGGGGCCTGCTGCCTACCATGCCCCCCCCCCCCGGGCTTACTTGCACATCAGGGATGCTAACGGCCTCCTTGCGACGAAAGAAGCCTTTCTGGTGCTAACTCTTTTGTTAAGACGATTTAGTGATAAGGGACAGCCGCCGGCCTCCCGCAAACGGCCCAGAGATGTTCGGGGGGGATCCCGATTTTGCTTCTGCCCACCCCTGGCCTCCCCTACAAAGCAGGTCCCCCTTTGGCCCTCCCTCTCCGGTGGGGAATCACAGCGGCATCTTAGCTGAGCGTCTGGGCTGGGTCTGCGGAAGAGGGGGCTCAGAACCAACAGGGCATCCACATGAACGAGCCCAAGGCGGCCCCTGAGGCGGCCCCCGCCAGCAGGCCCAAGGCCATCTGGTCTCCGGAGACGCGGTACGGATCCTCGCGGAAAATGACGTGGGTCGTTCCGGGTGCTGCGGAGAGAGGAAAAGGAACAGATGTAGTAATCGATGTAAGCAGGAAACATGGCCAGTGACGGATTTACGTATAAGCTAAACCATGGCTAGGCAAGCTAAGGCCCGGGGGCCGGATCTGGCCCAATTGCCATCTAAATCCGGCCCATGGACTGTCCAGGAATATAACACCAGTCTTGAAAGACCTACACTGGCTCCCAGTACATTTCCGAGCACAATTCAAAATGTTGGTGCTGACCTTGAAAGCCCTAAACGGCCTTGGACCAGTATCCCTGAAGGAGTGTCTCCACCCCCATCATTCTATCCCAGACACTGGGGTCCAACTCCGAGGGCCTTCTGGCAGTTCCCTCATTGCGGGAAGCCAAGTTACAGGGAACCAGGCAGAGGGCCTTCTCGGTGGTGGCACCCGCACTGTGGAACGCCCTCCCACCAGATGTCAAACAACTACCAGACTTTTAGAAGACATCTGAAGGCAGCCCTGTTTAGGGAAGCTTTTAATGTTTAATAGGTTATTGTATTTTAGTGTTTTGTTGGAAGCTGCCCAGAGTGGCTGGGGAACCCCAGCCAGATGGGCGGGGTATAAATAATAAAATATTATTATTATAAATTATTAGTGTGTTTTTACATGAGTAGAATGTGTCCTTTAATTTAAAATGCATCTCTGGGTTATTTGTGGCGCCTGCCTCGTGTTTTTACATGAGCAGAATGTGTGTTTTTATTTAAAATGCATCTCTGGGTTATTTGTGGGGCATAGGAATTCGTTCACCCCCCCCCAATATAGTCCAGCCCCCCACAAGGTCTGAGGAACAATGGTCCGGCCCCCTGCTGAAAAAGTTTGCTGACCCCTGAGCTAAACAAGCTATATCTTAGGGCCCTACTCTCTTGGGGGCCCCCCAAAAATGTAAAGGAAAAAAACCACTGGATGTACATTTCCAAAATACAAAAGATAAAAAACAAATAAAATGAAACCTACATGCAGCAATCAGAAGGCTTTTCAATGTTTTGTTAAATTTTGGTTGGTAATGCCTGACTTTTGAACAATGCAGTCTCTTCTGCTTTTCGTGCAATGCAGAGAAATTCGCACCCGGCGCCACCAGAGGTCACCCTACACTTCAGGATGTTCCTAAGCCAGCAATGGCTACATCAGGGCTGCCCAAACTTTTTTTCAAAGAGGGCCGGATTTGATGAAATGAACATGCGTGAGGGCCAACCAAAGAACTGTAAATGATAGATCGATAGATGGATGATAGTGCAGTTTTAATTATAATTATCATCTATCTCTAATTGTTTCTTATTGATTATGATAGATAGATAGATAGATAGATAGATAGATAGATAGATAGATAGATAGATAGATAGATATAGATGATACATAGATGATAGATAGTGCAGTTATAATTCTATATCATCTATCTATCACCTATCTATCTATCTATCTATCTATCTATCTATCTATCTATCTATCTATCTCTAATTGTTTCTTATTGATTATGATAGATAGATAGATGATCTATCTATCTATTTTTCTATCATCTATCTATCTATCTATCTATCTATCTATCTATCTATCTATCTATCTATCTCTATCTATCTATCATCTATCTATCTATCTATCTATCTATCATCTATCTATCTATCTATCTATCTATCTATCTATCTCTAATTGTTTCTTATTGATTATGATAGATAGATAGATGATCTATCTATCTATTTTTCTATCATCTATCTATCTATCTATCTATCTATCTATCTATCTATCATCTATCTATCTATCTATCTATCATCTATCTATCTCTATCTATCTATCATCTATCTATCTATCTATATCTATCTATCTATCTATCTATCTATCTATCTATCTATCTATCTATATCTATCTATCTATCTATCTATCTATCTATCTATCTATCTATCTATTATCTATCTATCTCTATCTATCTATCATCTATCTATCTATCTATCTATCTATCTATCTATCTATCTATCTATCTATCATCTATCTATCTCTAATGCAAATAATCACAATAACAGTGTGGCACGAGCCCTTTCATAAAAGCAGTCAGTTCCTTAAACCCTGTTTCAACAAGAAAAGTCTTAATCTGCGAGACGACAGACAGCAAGCAGGGAGACAGCCTGGCTTCTCCTCAAAGCCCAGAACCCCCGGAGTCTTGCACCTTTGGGAGACTGGGCTGGTGTGCAACAACAGCCTCGAAGCGTTGCATCTGCAACACTCATCGCCGCATCCTGTCTGACCAGCTCCAATGTTTGGCCCTCTGCTGCAGCGCCCAAAACGTCACACAGAGGCCCATCGCCACCCAGCCTTGGGGGAGGGCCTGAAAAGAGCCCCCAGCTGAGCAAACCTGAACTGGCCTGGGGGGGGGGGAGGTGAAAAGGGACGGTGATGGATGAACACACCTCCGTACTGGTTGCCGTAGTAATCGGAGCTGACGTACATCGCCTGGTGGGAGTCGAGGGGAACCGTCTGGTAATAGTCGTCGTACGGGTCATACAGGTGCACCTGGAGAAGGTGAGAAACAAGAACGTTTGCAGCTGAGAAACCTGAGTCGGAAGCCGGAGTGGGGGGGCAGGAGGCAGCTCCCCATAGCAACCAGCCTCTGCACCCAGATTGGCTTTGGAGGCTCCCCCGGGGTGCCCCTGGCATTTTGAGGTGCCCTGGGTGGCAGCCAGAAACTGGGCCTTCATGGTGGTGGCCCCTCATCTGTGGAATTTCCTTCTCAGGGAGGCCTGCCTCGTCCTTCTCTTGCGTATGCCAGCAGAAACCCATTTTCATTCTGATTTTTTTAACTGGTTGGGTCTGCTGCTTGTTTCCCTGCATGGGCTGTTTATAGTGTTTTCTTTGCTAAGTTGTTGATGGAGCAGCTATGGGGGGGGGGAGAACATGGATTTGAAGGGAGGACCTCCTGCAAGATGTAAGCACAGCTGGACAGCTGTGAAGGAGAGATTCTCACCCAGACCCCAAAGGAGAGAGGGGCAGCAGTCTGTTGACGGAGGGGAGCAATGCAGAAAATGGGGTGGGGGGGCTTTCCCATCCAGATCCTGAACAGCTCGCCAAGTCTTTGGATCCCAAAGGCCAGAGAATTTCGAGTTCAGTCCGGAGCACTCGAGGCCCTCCCGCGGCGCCAAAGCCATCGATCGCCAGCCTGATTGCGCTTATTGATCTGTGTGGCTAGCCAGGCCGGGAAATTGGGAGAAGGCTCGGCTAAAAATAGAGTTGCCTCAGCAGGAGAGAAATCTAGCTGCTCGGCTCCAGAGCAAAGCCACTTGGAGCAGGCAGACGTGGCAACTAGGCGACTGGCGAATCAGTTTAATGTGCAATTACTTTTCCCTGCAACTTCCCCCTTCGGGTGGCGTGGGAACAGCGCCGGATTCACGTATAAGCTAAACAAGCTATAGCTTAGGGCCCCACTCTTTTGGGGGCCCCCAAAAAAATTAAAGGAAAAAAAACTACTGGATGTACATTTCCAAAAAACAAAAGATAAAAAACAAATAAAATAAAACCTACACGCAGCAGCAGCGTTTTGTGCTGTGTAGGCTCCTGTGATGTAAGTCATGGGCCCCGCCTGCTAGCCTGCTCCCAAAAATATCACAAGTTTGCTCATTTCTATATATAGGGTGCCTACAGTCTGCCATTTATAATTATTATTCGTTTGCATGATGTATTTACACCTATTATTATTTCATGTTATAGCGAGTTTCTAGAGGCTAGATTATGAGTCTTTGTAAATTGTGTTTCTAAAGGAACTTTTGTTATTGCCAAATGCCGGTGTGTTTGCATTATTAAGTTTGTTATGAATAAAAAAACATTTTAAGTTAGAGCTTAATAAGAATTTAACTATGAATATACTTCTCAATTGTATTTCACTGTTGATATACTCATGGACACGGGTGGCGCTGTGGGTTAAACCACAGAGCCTAGGAGCTTGCTGATTGGAAGATCGGCGGTTCGAATCCCCATGGCGGGGTGAGCTCCCGTTGCTCAGTCCCTGCTCCTGCCAACCTAGCCGTTCGAAAGCACGCCAGTGCGAGTAGATAAATAGGTACCGCTCCAGCGGGAAGGTAAATGGCGTTTCTGTGCGCTGCTCTGGTTCGCCAGAAGTGGCTTAGTCATGCTGGCCACATGACCCGGAAAAACTCTGCGGACAAATGCTGGCTCCCTCAGCCTCTAAAGCGAGATGAGCGCCGCAACCCCAGAATCGTCTGCGACTGGACTTAACTATCAGGGGTCCTTTACCTTTTTAATTGATATACTTTTTCTTAATTGTATTTCAGTTCCACAGTTACTTTGATAAAATACATCTTTTGTTATGTGCAAATGGCTTTAGATACCTATTAGGTCCATAAATTACCATAGAGCATTTATTCAACACAATGGCCCATCTAGTCCAGCATTCTGTTCTTTTTCATTCTCCCGTATTTTCAGGGAAGCAATGAGAACTAGAAACCTGAAGAATCTCAGACTTCCAGGGCTCTTGCCCAAAAGGAGAATTTAAAGGGGCAGGAACGGTTCACAATCAGGGCAGGAAACCGGACATGGAATTCAAGGCAGACTCACCTGAGTAGCTTTGGCCTCCAGAATCGCTATCTTCCAAGCTCTGTCAAGAAAAAGAGAGAGGCAGCAAATAAAGCAAAGTGTCACCAGCAGAGATGGACAATTTAAAAAGTCCTTCTCCCTTTTCCCCAAGTCCCCCCCTCCCCACCCAACTGCTGCAAAAAGAAACCATGGGAAACATGAATAACACTTGCAGCTCTATTATTGGATTTTGATTGTGTTTAAATTAGGAGTCCCTTTTGTAGTTATCGACCGAATTTTTCGCCCTATAGGACGCACTCCCCCCCCCCCAAAATGAAGGGGAAATGTGTGTGCGTCCTATGGGGCGAATGATGCAGGCTTTCGATGAAGCCTGGAGAGCGAGAGGGGTCGGTGTGTACCGACCCCTCTTGCTCTCCAGGCTTCAGGAAGCTCTCCGCTAGCCGTGGGAGCCCGGCGTGAAGTTGCACAGCTCTCCCACGGCTTGCGGAGAGCTGCCTGCAGGCTTCGGGCTTCGCACAGCTCTTAGCAAGCCGTGGGAGAGCTGCGCGACCTCGGGCAGATATCCGCAAGCCTGGGGAGACCGGCGTGAATTCCCGCCGGGCTCCCTAGGCTTGTGGATAGCAGCCTGTTCTGGGGGCTGGAGAAGTTCGGGCTGCGGGGGAAATAATTTCTTTTCTTTATTCCCCCCCCCCAAAAAAAGTAGGTGCTCGCTATGGGCCGGTGCGCCCTATGGGGCGAAAAATATGGTACAGTGGTGCCTCGCAAGACGAAATTAATCCGTTCCGCAAGTCTCTTCGTCTAGCGGTTTTTTCGTCTTGCGAAGCAAGCCCATTGATGGCTTAGCGGATGAGCGCTATTAGCGGCTTAGCGGCTTTTAGTGGCTTAGCGGATCAGCTGATAAGCGGCTTAGGGATCAGCTGATAAGCGGCTTAGCGGCTTAGCGGATCAGCTGATAAGCGGCTTAGCGGATCAGCTGATAAGCGGCTTAGTGGCTTAGAAAAGGGGGGAGGGGGAAAAACCCGCAGGAACTCGCAAGACATTTCGTCTTGCGAAGCAAGCCCATAGGGAAATTCGTCTTGCGAAGCGCCTCCAAAACGGAAAACCCTTTCATCTAGCGGGTCTTCCGTCTTGAGAGGCGTTCGTCTTGCGGGGCACCACTGTACTTCATTTTTTAATAAATTTTATTTTCACATTTTGCAGAATACACCAGACATTCTTTTTACACATTTAATTTTGCTATCAACTTCCCTCCTTCGGCAGTCACATAAGCTGTCTCTTCTTTTTCCTGCACCTCCAACATCAAAACCTAACTATAATTCATCTCTTGAAGTCACCATTTCAACATGGCCCTTTGCACGTGTTTACAGTGGTCCTGCTAATGTTTTAAGTTGTTTGCAATAGTTCTTTAAACATTCAATAACCAAACCCCCACTCTTGCTTTTGTTTTAATTTTTTTAAAAAATTATCTTCTTGATTTCTTAATCTTCCCGTAAGTTTCGCCATTTCTGCGAAATGTTTGCTGCTGGTCCTCTGTATTTGGGGCAGATTCTTCTTTCCACTTTTTGGGCAAACACCATTCGAGCTGCCGTGGTGGAGCTATTAATTTGTGTGTGTCTTTGTGTGTGTGGACATGCAGTACAGACACACAAACGCGTTAGATTCGTCCCTATTGAAGGAGGCCATCTTTTTATTATTATTATTAATAATGTTTATTCAGAATTTGAGAATTACAAAAAGAAAAAAGAAAAATACAAAAAACAGAAAAAAATTACAAAGAAAAAATACAATCATTGAAAAAGAAAAAGAACAGTTTAAACCTTTACTTAGTTTTCTTCCTTTACTTATTTCCTTGACCTTATTTTCCTTGACCTCCTCACACCTCCCATTTTTGTATTCTAGTTCAAATTGTTATTTCAGCAAATCCTTCCAACCTTGTTTTTAACTTAATAATTTGTCTTAATATATTGTTATTTTACGTTCTCTCTTTCATCAATTTCATAAATTCATTTTTACTTAATCCTTTATATCATTTCTACCAAAACCATATAATTTTCTTTTTCCAGCATCTTTCTAACAATCCTTAATTTTTGAAGATATACTTTAATTTTTTTCCAATCTTCTTCCACCGACTCTTCTCCTTGGTCTATTGAAGGAGGCCATCTGGGCAGAGAGAGAGAGAGTGGCTACAGCTACCTGTGCTCAGGTAACTTCAACACCAGTTGTTGCACTCCAGAAACCATCAGCCTCAGCTAGCAAGACTGAGGTGAGGGGTGATGGGAGTTGTAGTTCAGCAACACTCAGTGGTCCACAGGACCCCTCCCTTTGATAATACTGTGTAGCCCAGGGATGGGATACAAATGGAATGCCCTGAAGATGTTGTGGCATCACAACTCCCATCATCCCTCATTGCTGGACCTGCTGCCTGGGCCACATGGGATTCGGAGTCTACTAACAAAATCTGGAGGGTGGTTACTGCTGGCAACAGCCCAGCCTGTGTTGTACTCTGGGGAAGAAAAATGCAAATTTTGCAGCCCAAATATGCTGTGTGACCAAATTCATGCTTGTGGCATGCAGTTATACAGTACTGTGGTACCTCAGGTTAAGAACTTAATTCGTTCCAGAGGTCCGTTGTTAACCTGAAACTGTTCTTAACCTGAGGTACCACTTTAGCTAATGGGGCCTCCTGCTGCCGCCGCACCGCCAGAGCACAATTTCTGTTCTCATTCTGAAGCAAAGTTCTTAACCTGAAGCACTATTTCTGGCTTAGCGGAGTCTGTAACCTGAAGCGTCTGTAACCTGAAGGTACCACTGTACCCTCTTGCCACGACTCTCAGACCTGCTCATCTGCTTCCTCTTACTTCTGCATTTCCTCCTGACTTCTAAGCCTATTGTGGCTTCTGTAAAGGACTAGAAACTTGATTTCATGAGAAAACAAACGCTAACGGATGTTCCCAGGATGCTGGAACACGATCTCAGCCTCCAAATTCTGAGCTTGCCTGGTGCAATTATTATGAACGCACACTCAGCCGCAAGCTATAGCTTCTCGTATTTGTATTCCTGTGAAACATGGACCACTTATAAACGCCATCTCCAACTCCTCAAAAGATTCCATCAACTGTGTCTCCAAAATTTTACACATCACTTGGGAAGACAGGCGAACTAATGCCAGTGTACTGGAAAAAAGCAAAGATCACCAGTGTCGAAGCAATGATTCTTCAACTTTGTTGGACTGGTCATGTTGTGCGGATGCCTGATGATCGTCTTCCAAAGCAACTGCTCTATTCTGAACTTAAAAATGGAAAGTGTAATGCTGGTGGTCAACAAAAGAGGTTTAGAGACTCTCTCAAGGCAAATCTTTAAAAATGTACTATAAACACTGACAACTGGGAAACACTGGCCTGTGAGCGCTCCAGTTGGAGAACAGCCTTGACCAAAGGTTTCATGGACTTTGAAGACACTCGAACTCAGGACGCAAGGGAGAAACGTGCTACGAGGAAGGCACGCTTGGCAAATCCACACCATGATCAACTCCCGCCAGAAACCTATGTCCCCACTGTGGAAGGACGTGTGGATCCAGAATTGGCCTCCACAGTCACTTACGGACTCTCTGTTAAAACCGTGTTTATGGAAGACAATCTTACTTGCTACAAGGGATCGCTAAAGAAGCTTCTCATAAGAAGTTTGTGCCCATAACTTCTGCAGACCCGCAGATCACAATGAGCGCATTTTTTTGCAAAGGCAAATTGCGACCTTCACCCACCCGGGTGACTCTGTCCCATGCTCTGCCTGGAATGTGCAGGTCCAGCAGCTGCACCCACGACTTTCAGGGTCCTCAGGACTTCTCCATTTCCCCCTCTGCTGGGAGGAAGGCGCACATACAGAAATTCCAGGCAGAAATTCAGAGTCCCTTCTGCGTGGCTGCATGGGCTCTGCAGATCTGGGAGACACAAAAGGAGGCCTGTTTTCCTTCCGCCTGCCCAGCTTGGAGCAGAAAAGCAGCCGTTCGGCCCAGCAGCAAGAACTAGAGTAGCCTCCATAGCTGTTTTTGCAAACCTGACGCCCTTTGGATGTTCTGCATTACAGACCGCCCTCTTTCGCTGTCTGAGGCGAAACAGAAAGGTGCTGCCTTCTCGGTGGTGGCGCCCACCCTGTGGAACACCCTCTGATCACATGTCAAGGAAATAAACAACCATTTGACTTTTAGAAGACATCTGAAGGCAGCCCTGTTTAGGGAAGTTTTTAATGTTTGATGTTTTATCGTGTTTTTAATGTTCTGTTGGGAGTCGCCCAGAGTGGCTGGGGAGACCCAGCCAGATGGGCAGGGTGTTGTTGTTGTTTAGTTGTTTAGTTGTGTCCGACTCTTCGTGACCCCCTGGACCAGAGCACGCCAGGCCCTCCTGTCTTCCACTGCCTCCCTCATGCTGGTAGCTTCGAGAACACTGTCCAACCATCTCGTCCTCTGTCATCCCCTTCTTGTGCCCTCCATCTTTCCCAACATCAGGGTCTTTTCCAGGGACTCTTCTCTTCTCATGAGGTGGCCAAAGTATTGGAGCCTCAGCTTCACGATCTGTCCTTCCAGTGAGCACTCAGGGCTGATTCCCTTCAGAATGGAGAGGTTTGATCTTCTTGCAGTCCATGGGACTCTCAAGAGTCTCCTCCAGCACCAGAATTCAAAAGCATCAATTCTTTGGTGATCAGCCTTCTTTATGGTCCAGCTCTCACTTCCATACATCACTACTGGGAAAACCATAGCTTTAACTATATGGACCTTTGTCGGCAAGGTGATGTCTCTGCTTTTTAAGATGCTGTCTAGGTTTGCCATCTCCTTTCTCCCAAGGAGCAGGCGTCTTTTAATTTCATGACTGCTGTCACCATCTGCAGTGATCATGGAGCCCAAGAAAGTAAAATCTCTCACTGCCTCCATTTCTTCCCCTTCTATTTGCCAGGAGGTGATGGGACCAGTGGCCATGATCTTCGTTTTTTTTATGTTGAGCTTCAGACCATATTTTGCACTCTCCTGTTTCACCCTCATTAAAATGTTCTTTAATTCCTCCTCGCTTTAGCGGGGTATAAATAATAAAATATTATTATTACTATTATTATTATTGCAGTAGAATTGCCAGACATAGCTGTGATTTGGCCTTGAGAGCCAGTGTGGTGTAGTGGTTAAGAGCAGTAGTCTCATAATCTGGGGAACCGGGTTCGCGTCTCCGCTCCTCCACCTGCAGCTGCTGGGTGACTTTGGGCCAGTCACACTTCTCTGAAGTCTCTCCTCAGCCCCACTCACCTCACAGAGTGTTTGTTGTGGGGGAGGAAGGGAAAGGAGAATGTTAGCCGCTTTGAGACACCTTCGGGTAGTGATAAAGCGGGAGATCAAATCCAAACTCTTCTTCTTCTTCTTCTTCTTCTTTGGAAACAGCGTCTGGGTGAAAATCACTGTAATGTCCGGGAAAATCAGGATGTGGCAACCCATGTCAGTAGTGTAGATTTTGGCGAATTTCCTTTTGCTGCTGCTGCTGCTGCTGCTTCTTCTTCTTCTTCTTCTTCTTCTTCTTCTTCTTCTTCTTCTTCTTCTTCTTCTTCTTCCTCTTCCTCTTCCTCTTCCTCTTCCTCTTCTTCCTCTTCGAAGCTCAACAACTTTGGCCCAAAACTATTGTTTTTTCTTCCAGATTTTGTGACAGCTCAACCACTCTTGTGTGTGGATTTTCACTTTTTGGAAGATGGCAAACCCCCCTTGCGGGCTGCCCACTCCACACCCCACTGGCAGGCTTCCCGGTTCTGTTAAGTTCTCGTGAGAGTCTTGCAGGACCTTGCAGAGGCCTCTGAGCGGCTGGACGGCCATCTGTCATGGATACCTTAGTTGAGATTCCTGCATTGCAAGGGGCTGGACTAGAGAACCTTTGGGGTCCCTTCCAACGCTACAGTTCTCTGATTCTCTAAAAAAATTGTCCAGTAGCACCTTAGAGACCGACTAAGTTTGTTCTGGGTATAAGCTTTCGTGTGCAAGCACGCTTCTTCAGATAGCCAGAACAAACTTAGTTGGACTCTAAGGTGCTACTGGACAATTTTTTAATTTTTAAAATTTATTTCGACTGCGTCAGACCAATACGGCTAACCTACCTGAATCTAGTTCTATGATTCTGTGCCACTAGACTTCACCTGGCGACTACTCTAGAGGAGTCACCGAGGCTGCAGCTCCTGGCCAGAATTTTTTCTTCCCCCCCCCCTTTTCTTTTTTTATACATTTTTATTGTGTTTTTTTTAACATATCATTTCCAACCATCATATAACATAACTTCTTATCTTATACAATATTTTAGACCTCCGTCAACACCTCTGATGATTTTCCGTTCTTTATCACTTATTCTGCATTTCTTAATTTCTCTATTACTCTTAATTATCGTTAATAATTCTCATAGTCTTTCTTGCAATATTTCAAATAATCATCCTTACAAAACTTCTTGCAATCCTACTAGCGTAATCTGTTCATTACAATTACTTTTCAAATAGTTCTCATATTTACTCCAGTCTTCTAAGAATCTCTGGCCCCGCAGGTTTCGAATCCTTCCTGTTAATTTATCCAGTTCTGCAGAGTCCATCCGTTTCATCCGCCATTCTCCTTTCGTCAGTAATTCTTCTTGCTTCCATTTTTGTGCCAATAATATTCTTACTGCCTTCACTGGCCGGGGATTTTTCTAATTGGATTTTGCAGGGGGGGCATCACTTCAGCAAATGACCCCGCCCCAGCTAATCTGGGGTTGTTCTGGCCCTTCTCTGACCTCTGCGGCCCTTGACGTCTTCAAGTCATCTTTAATTATCTGCCCAAGCTGCTCTGCTAAGCAGCTGGGAAATAACCGGTGGCCTTTGGTCACAGCCCAGATGGACATGGTACTACTAACGTCTCTCCAGCCGCAGAAGTGAATTGAACATTGAATTTACAACCCAACTCTTCCTTCCAAGGAGCTCAAAGGTGGTGGACGTGGTACTCCCCCTCCTCATCTAACTCCCACAAGAGCCCTGTGAGGCAGGTTAGAGCTGAGAAGGAAGGGTTGGCCCAAGATCACACAGGGAGCTCCATGGGTTTCACAGAATTGCAGAGTCGGAAGGGACCCCGGGGTCTTCTAGTCCAATGCAGGAATCTCAACTAGATCATACATGAGTGGGGTCCATCTAACCTCTGCTTAAAAACCTCTTGGGAGAGCCCCCAACCTCCTGAGGGGGTCCGTTCTGCTGTTAAACAGCTCTTTCCACCAGAGAGCTCTTCCTATTTTTTCTGTATGCCACAACAGCTGCGAGAATATTACCAGCGAAGAATTGGAAGAAACAAGATTTATCAACTTTTGAAGAATGGCAGATGAAGATGATGGACTATATGGAACTTGCTGAACTGACTGGGAGACCCCGAGACCAGAGAGAAGAGACGATGGAAGAAGATTGGAAGAAGTTTAAAGAATATTTAAATCTTAGAATAGCTTTGGAAGCGGATATAGGCTGTAGGGTTAGAAGTAGAAGAGAGTGTATTTTAAAATAGTATTACTTCTAAGGGATAAATTGTGAAGATTTTTATGGTAAAAGTAAGTGTGATAAAAAAATGGTTAAAGATTATGAAATATGTAAACTGCTAAAGATGAGGTAAAATGAAAATCAGATGGGGGGACTTGGGGAAGCTCACCTAACAATGTTTAGAAAAAATAAGGATAAGACAAGAATTTGTTTGTTTTTCTGTTTGTGTTGTTTAGTTGCGTTATAAAAAAAAATTAAAAAAATTTGGGGGGGGGAGAGAGCTCTTCCTCATGTTTAGTCAGAATTGCCTTTCCTGTGACTCGAAGCCACGGGTTCGAGTCCTGCCCTCCAGAGTAGGAGAAAACAAGCTTGTTCACTTTTCCATGTGACAGCCCTTTAGATATTTGAAGATGGCTCTCCTATCTCCTCTCAGTCTCCTCTTTTTCAAGCTCAACATACCCAGCTCCTTCAAGTTACCAGACCCTGGATCATCTTGGTTGCACACATTCCAGCTTGTCAATATCCTTCTTAAATTGTATTGCCCAGAACTGGACACAGCATTCCACGTGTGGTCTGCCCGAGGCAGAATAGAGTGGGACTATTACTTCCCTTGATCTGGAGACTAGACTTCTTTTGATGCAGCCTAGAATAGCATTAGGGACACGGGTGGCGCTGTGGTCTAAACCACAGAGCCCAGGGCTTGCCAATCAGAAGGTCGGCGGTTTGATTCCCCGCGACGGGGTGAGCTCCTGTTGCTCGGTCCCTGCTCCTGCCAACCTAGCAGTTTGAAAGCACATCAAAGTGCAAGTACCGTATTTTTCGCCCTATAAGACACACTTTTCCCCCTCCAAAAATGAAGGGGAAATGTGTGTGCGTCCTATGGGGCGAATGCAGGCTTTCGCTGAAGCCTGGAGAGCGAGAGGGGTTGGTGCGCACTGACCCCTCTCGCTCTCCAGGCTTCAGGAGAGCCCCACCGCCAGCCCCACAAACTCGGGGGACAGCGGGTTAGAAGGCTGGCGGCGGGGGGGAGAAACCCCGCAAAATTTATTTTCCCCCCCAAGCGCATGCAGCTTCGGTATGGCTCTGGGTCCCGTTCTGGGGGCTGGGGGAGGGGGAAGCTCGGGCTTCCCCCACCCCAGCCCCGCGCCGGGGGGGGGAATACTTTTTTTCCTTTATTCCCCCCCCCCAAATCTAGGTGCGTCCTATGGGCCGGTGCATCCTATAGGGTGAAAAATACAGTAGATAAATAGGTACCACTCCGGTGGGAAGGTAAACGGCCTTTCCGTGCGCTGCTCTGGTTCGCCAGAAGCGGCTTAGTCATGCTGGCCACATGACCTGGAAGCTGTATGCCAGCTCCCTCAGCCAATAAAGTGAGATGAGCGCCACAACCCCAGAGTCGGTCACGAGAGGGGTCCCTTTACCTTTACCTAGAATAGCATTAGCCTTTTTTGCTGCTGCATCACACTGTTGATTCATGCTAAGTTTATGGTCCACCAAGAGCCCTATATCCCTTTCACATGTACAGTGGTACCTTGGGTTACAGACGCTTCAGGTTACAGACTCCGCCAACCCAAAAATAGAACTTTGGGTTAAGAACTTTGCTTCAGGATGAGAACAGAAATCGCGCGGCAGTGGGAAGCCCCATTATCTAAAGTGGTGCTTCAGGTTAAGAACAGTTTCAGGTTAAGAACGGACCTCCGGAACAAATTAAGTTCTTAATCCAAGGTACTGCTAGTAAGCCAGGTGTCCCCCATCCTATATTTTGGCATCTGCTTCTTCCTGTCTCAGTGCAGAACCTTACATCTGTCCCTACTGAAATTCATTTTGTTAGCCTGGGCCCAACTCTCCAACCTGTTTGAACCCTGGTCTCCACCAGCTCCTAGTCGGACCCTCTGTATAGACCATGGGTAGGCAAACTAAGGCCCGGGGGACGGATCCAGCCCAATCACCTTCTAAATCCGGCCTGTGTACGGTCCGGGAATCAGCGTGTTTTTACATGAGTAGAATGTGCCCTTTTATTTGAAATGCATCTCTGGGTTATTTGTGGGGCATAGGAATTTGTTCATTTTCCCCCTGAAAATATAGTCCAGCCCACAAGGTCTGAGGGACAGTGGACCGGCCCCCTGCTGAAAAAGTTTGCTGACCCCTGCGTACACCACCCCACCTCTACCACAGCTGGACCCCATAGGCTTCATCTGGTCCTACAGTGATCACAAGGATTACAGGAGATCCACCTCGCTGAGTATTGTCTACAATGACTGCCAACAGCTCTCGAGGGCCTCAGAAGTCTCCCCTGGAAATGTCAGGACTTGAACCCAGGACCCTCGGCATGCTTTAAGTCTGAATAGTTTGCATACCTGGCTTCCGTACACTGCATGAATCTGAGGGGGAATATTTCCAACCAGTCTGTTGCCAGGGGAGCCTGGCAGAAACGCAGTCGCCCTCCAGTTTGTAAACACAGCAGCTGATGTGAGGAGGTGGAAATCTTTCAAGAGCTACCACATCCCCGGAGGAAGCCGGTTTGTTTCCAAACAGTGCTCCCCGAGGCCTGGAGGCAGCAGCACCGGGATCAAGAGTAAACATCATTAACAAGGGCTGGTGGCAAACATTTACCGTATTTTTCGCCCTATAGGACGCACTTTTCCCCCTCCAAAAATGAAGGGGAAATGTGTGTGCGTCCTATGAGGCGAATGCAGGCTTTCGCTGAAGCCTGGAGAGGGAGAGGGGTCGGTGCGCACCGACCCCTCTCGCTTTCCAGGCTTCAGGAGAGCCCCAGCGCCAGCCCCACAAGGTCGGGGGACAGCGGGGAGGCGGAACACCACCATCCCGCTGTCTCCCGATGTGGTTTGGAGGCTGATGGCGGGGAGACGCGTGCTTCTCCCCGCCGCCAGCCCCACAAGTTCCGGGGACAGCTGGGAGGCGCAGCGCGTCTTCCCGCTGTCCCCGGACCTGGTCAGAAGGCGGGCGGCGGGGAGAAGAGCGCTTCTCCCCGATGTCAGTCCCACAAGCACCGGGGGGGGGGGGGTAATAATTTTTTTTCTCTTTATTTCCCCCCCCCCCAAAAAAAAACTTGGTGCGTCCTATGGGCCGGTGCGTCCTATGGGGCGAAAAATACGGTAGTTGGCTGGATCTCAGAGACAGGAAGGAAGGAAGTGATGCTCCAAAAGCTCAGGGGCAGAGAACTGGGGCATCTCTCCCCTCCCCAATACCCTGGGTTCCAGCTCCCAGCAGCCCCTGCAAAAAGCCCAGCCAATGTTCAGGAATCATGGGATTTGTAGTCCCAGCTCCAACGCTACAGCCTCACTTCATCCCAAGGAAGCCCTTTCCGGCAGTTTTCTCAGGCTTCAGCGGCCGGCGATTGTTCCCATTTTACAGAGCCCGTCTGTTCCCATTTTACAGATCGTGGAACCAGAGTCACGGGACATTGTGGAGGAAAGAGGGCTGCAGACCCATTTTCCCCTTCTTAGCTCCCATATTTAACAGTAATAATTAATACGTACAGTGGTACCTCGGGTTACAGACTCTTCAGGTTACAGACACTTCAGGTTACAGGCTCTGCTAACCCAGAAATAGTACCTCGGGTTAAGAACTTTGCTTCAGGATGAGAACAGAAATCGGGAGGCGGCAGCGGGAGGCCCCATTAGCTATAAAGTGGTACCTCAGGTTAAAAACAGTTTCAGGTTAAGAACAGACCTCCAGAATTAATTAAGTTCTTAATCTGTATTGGTCGCTGGCTCGTTTCCAGGTCCAATTCCAGAGGCTCGCATTGGTGTTTGAAGTCCTAATTGACCCAGGCTGCAAATATCTGAAAGGCCTCTTCCTCCTGCCATGGGTTTTTTCGCTGAGATTCCTGCATTGCAGGGGGTTGGACTAGATGTCCCTAAGGTCCCTTCCTATTCTACAATTCTTTGATTCCTTCCCTACAGATCCTCTCAGGTGCTGGGATCGGCAGAGGAGGTCTTCTTGGTAGTTCCTGTGCCCCTCAGGGGCTTGGGGGAGGATGTTAGAATTCCTGCTCCGTGATTGCAGTCATGGGATTGTTGTCCATCACATGATAGTATATGTTTTGACTCCACAGAGTGGGACGTGACGGAGACAGGATGTTTGTGTTACTGTGTTCCGTGAAGTGGGACTATTGTCCTTTGTCCTTTTTCTCTTTGCTGTCTGATGCTAGAGAGAGAGGGAGCCATGTTGCAGTGCTCCGTGTGTGTTTATATGTAAATAAAGTAGATTAGCCAAAATGCTGAGTTGCTGAGGTCTGTCACAGAAACTGCAAAGATTCTGCAGATCCCTAACTGTGCCGATGTCTGTTGGCATCGGTCTCTGTGATGTTCGGGCTGAAGAAAGCTTTTGAAGCTCCCAAACGATCAACCAGGAGGGAGAGAACATGCCAGTTGGGCATGTGTCTCTGCCAGGGTCCTACTCGGGTGTAGGCTGAACTCCTGACAGTAGCCCAGGGGGACACGGCCTTCTCTGTGGCAGCCCCTAAGCCGTGCAACTCCTCACAGAGATACATCTGGCACCTTCATTGTATTTTTTCAGAGGATGGTGAAGGGGCTTGAGGTGTGTGCTTTAAGGACGCACTTTATTTTCACGGCCGCAAGTTGTTTTAATTTTTTTTTAATGCTGGAACCCACCTGGGAACCTTGGGGCGAAGGAGGGGGGGAACAATTCATAACAATAACAACTATATGAACTGCAGAATATTTAATACTAACTCATATTAAACTGAGCAGCTATGGGCAAGTCTTGGCCTCAGTTGTCCACCTGTAAAATGGGATTGTTATTGCAGCAACTTACACAGCGTCGTCCTCGCTTTCGGCACACAGCATCGTTTTGGAGCCGTCTCTTTGCACGATGCACATCAGACACTCGCGGGTTCTGCCTTCAGGAGGTGGGATGTCTGGAAAGCCAAAGGAGAGGCAGACAAAAGGGGCGGGGGAGAAAGAAGTTGGGGAAGAAATGTTTAAAATGCATAACTTTTTCTTTAAAAAACCGAACCTTTTTTTAAAAAGGAATTCTAGGTACCGAAACCCCAAGAGAGCAGAAAAAAGCTATTTATATATGCGACCACAGCTGCATGGATGTTATTGGCCCAGAGATGGAAAGAAGATAAATGTTCCTACCCAGAGAAGAATGGCAGACAAATTTGATGGATTTATGCCGAAATGGCTCAAATGACAGGAAGAATCAGAAATCAAGACCAACATTTCAATAAGGAACGGGGGGAAATTATAATTTATCTTAAAAACCATTGTAAACTGTTAGCAGGACTGGAATAACACTCGTAGTTTAATGGTGAATTTTGGTCATGATGGAGATGGGAAAGATTTGGATTATTATAGAAGATGCAGGAGGAAATGATTCACAAAAGGACCCACCAAGGGGAGATTGGAAGTCCAGGAGATTCCTTGGAATCTGGTTTCTATGTTATATATTGGATATGTGATTGTAAAACTTTGAGCGTTTTTTTTTAAAAATAAATGCTTTATTGGTTGAAAATTGCATAACAAAACAAAGATGATCAACTGACGTTAAACTAAAAATAAACGTATACAATCTCTCATTCCTTAACTGATACTTGCTTTGTACACTGTTTTGTGATTCAATTTAACTTGACCTCCGATCCTCCCATTGCGTTCCCAGATTAAATTCCTTAAATTTGCACTGGCCTAAAGTTTCTCTCTGTTGTCTGACTTGCTTTCAGTTTTATCAAATTTTCCTATTTTACACAAAGTAAAACTTTGATTTGAAAAAACAAATAAACAAATTAGGAAAGAAAGTAGGTTCAGACGATGAAGGCGTCAGAAATGAATGTCTGCTCCCCTGCTTTGCATTCAGAAGGTCTGCGGAGTGAGCGTGGATACCTCTCGGAAAAAGTTTTCAAGCGACACAGCAGGAAAAGCAGCTGTGCACCAAGACATAGTAGACTACGGGGTGGAGAGGAGCTCAGTGGAACAGCAGCTGCTTGGCTTGTAGAAGGTTCCAGCTGCAAGCCCCAACTGGTGAACTGGAGGAAGCTGGTAAAGGTAAAGGTCCCCTGGACAGCGAAGTCCAGTCAAAGGCAACTATTGGGTTGCGGCGCTCATCTCGCTTCCAGGCCAAGGGAGCCGGCATTTGTCCACAGACAGCTTTCCGGGTCATGTGGCCAGCAGGACTAAACCGCTTCTGGCGCGACAGAACACCGTGACCGAAACCAGAGCGCACAGATACGCCGTTTACCTTCCTGCCACAGTGGTACCTATTTATCTACTTGCGCTGGTGTGCTTTCAAACTGCTAGGTTGGCAGAAGCTGGGACAGAGCAATGGGAGCTCACCCCGTCGCAGGGATTCAAACCGCTGACCTTCCAATCAGCAAGCCCAAGAGGCTCAGTGGGTTAGACCACAGCGCCACCCTCGTACCTAAGGGCTTTAAAGGTAAAGGTAAAGGACTCCTGGCAGTTACCTCCAGTCGCATACGACTCTGGGGTTGCGACGCTCATCTCGCTTTACAGGTCGAGGGAGCCGGCGTTTGTCTGCAGACAGTTCTTCCGGGTCAAATGGCCAGCAGGACTAAACCGCTTCTGGCGCAACGGGACACCGTGACGGAAACCAGAGCGCACAGATACGCCGTTTACCTTCCTGCCGCAGTGGTACCTATTTATCTACTTCCGCTGGTGTGCTTTCAAACTGCTAGGTTGGCAGGAACTGGGACCGAGCAATGGGAGCTCACCCCATCGTGGGGATTCGAACCGCTGACCTTCCGATCAGCAAGCCCAAGAGGCTCAGTGGTTTAGACCACAGTGCCACCGGCATCCCTTCGGAGGAAGCTGGAGGAACATTCGCCTGCCAGCCCTGCTCGGCTCCTATCCCTGGAATCGGGGGTGGGGGTGGGGGGAAGGGAGAGATGCCATCCTGACCGTGGTGCCAGGCAGCATCATTTACGGGACCCCCTTCCACTCCCAGGAACCAGGACCCTCCTTGCCCAAAGTCCATGGATTCTATATAAGCTCACCCGCCCCTTGGGCAGAGAAGACAAAAACCAAAAACTACACTAAATGCGGTCTTTATTTAATAAAATAATAGATGAGACGTTTTGCTCTAATCGTGTTCATTAAACTGCGTTCAACGTGTTGATTAAAACGCCTGGTCGGAATATCTTTATTAATTTCCCATTACTTTGCCCGGGATCAGGTTCAAAGGACCTTGTAATTAATCAAGGAGTTATTATCCCTCTTGTTCTGTTTTTGTTTTTTTTTTTAAACCCCTCAGAATTCAGCTTCCCACAAAGCCACACTCAGTGTGCTTGGTAGTTGAAGGTTTACCAAATGGTCTTCCCACAGATGGGCTGAAGGGCAGAGATGGAAGGAAGGAGGCATTCCCTTGCTATTACAAGGGCCAGATCCGTCCAAGGCCCCATCTATGGACCGTTAAGAGGCAGCTGGGATGCCTGTATGCTACCTTTCCTATCGTTTAGCTTTTCATCCATCGCTTTTTACAAAGCAACTTCCAAAGATGTTCGACACAGGATTGCCATAAATACAAAGGGAACACGATTTTTGAAAACCGTACACAATACTAAAAGGGCTCATCCAGAGAGAGAGAGAGAGAGAGAGATTTTAGTGTGGCAGCATCATTTCCCTGACCTGGTAGGCTTTTCTTATGTTCTGAGGCTGCCTGTCAGTGTAGACAATACTAGATGGATCAATAAGACAGGCGAACTAATGTCAGTGTACTGGAAGAAGCAAATATCACCAGTGTTGAAGCAACGATTCTTCAACATCAACTTCGTTGGACTGGTCATGTTGTGCGGATGCCTGATGATCGTCTTCCAAAGCAACTACTCTATTCCTGACTTAAAAATGGAAAACGTAATGCTGGTGGTCAACAAAAGAGGTTCAAAGACTCTCTCAAGGCAAATCTAAAAAATGTAGTATAACCACTGACAAATGGGAAACACTGGCTTGCGAGTGCTGCAGTTGGAGAACTTTTTTTTCCTTTTAAAGGAAAGCAGGAATTTTTACTTGGCATTGTAGGGGAGGACATTAAGAGACAGGATAGCAAATTGTTTTTATACGCAACAACGGCAGCAAGAATATTATTGGCACAGAAATGGAAGCAAGAAGAACTACCGACGAAAGAAGAGTGGCAAATGAAATTAATGGACTATGCAGAATTAGATAAAATAACAGGAAGGATCTTAAACGTAAGGGACCAGAGATTCTTAGAAGACTGGAGTAAATATACGAACTATTTGAAAAGTAATTGTAATGAACAGATTACGCTAGTAGGACTGCAAGAAGTTTTGTAAGGAGAATTGTATGAAATATTGCAAGACTATGAGGAGAATTATTAGTTAATGATAATTAAGACTAATAGATGAATTAAGAAATGCAGAATAAGCATAGCTGTCAACTTACAGATTTGAAAATAAGGAACCAGCAGCCTTGAAAATAAGGGACCTGCAGCCTCACCTGTTCCAGGCACTCCAGTCTTCCTGTCCTCCTGCAGTCTGGTCAAACTCATGCTGGGTAGCTTCGAGAACACTGTCCAACCAACTTTGTAACCAGAGGTTCAACTGAATAGAATCTGAATCACATGCACCACAAGGCCTATGCAGCCTCAACTTAAGATGGCTCCCCGGCCTGGCTTTGCACTGCAAAGTTTGCAGCAGCACGTGCAACAAAATGGCGTCCAGCATTCAAAAACTTCCTCAGCTTGCATTAACTAGCCACACACAAGGAATGCAAGCTCCACCCCCCAGTCGTTCTTAGACTTCTTATTGGGTGAGCAACACAGCCAAGCAACACAGTTGGAGCCTCCCTCCTCCCTGGCCGGCAGGGAGGGAGGGAGAGGAGCTGCTTCCTTTGAAATTTAAGGGACATCATTTAAGGGACATCCATCAATAAGGGACAGCAGCGGGACATGGTGCTGGAATAAGGGACTGTCCCTTCAAATAAGGGACACTTGACAGCTATGAGAATAAGTGATAAAGAACAGGAAGTTATCAGAGGTGTTGATGGAAGTCTAAAATATTGTATAAGATAAGAAGTTATGTTAAAAAAACTAATTATTTTTTTTTAAAAAGGAAATGATATGTTTAAAAAATTAATAAAAAATATATATAAATAAAGGAAAGCAGGAATTCTCAAAGCCTCAAGGGTGGGTGGTGCAAGGAAGCTCCCGCAGCTCATTTTGACCAATGACTCGCAGGAGAGGCCCAGAATCAGCCCAAGGCTTCCCGCTGCTGGAGGACCAAAAACATGCCGATTTGGAAGGGAAAGTCTGTGGCAAAGCAAGGAATCAGCCGCACGCAGCCAAGCGAGCCGAATGCCTCTGCATGTCAGGTTCGCTGCTGCAACCGACGGAGTAATTGGGACCTTGGGGAGAAGCTGCCGACTCGGTGGCTCCTGCTGAAACCACAACAAAACGAACGGCGGTGCAAGATCTGGCAAGGAGCCCAGAGACACTCAGGAGATGGGGCAGCGTTCAGAAGAGACCAGATAAGAGAAAGAGGGAGGACAGTCCCCCCCCCAACTCCATGCAAGTTCCACTCTTGGCATGCAAAAGAAGGGATTCAAAAAATAAAAATAAAAAGCATTGATTTGTTATAAAAAGAAAAGTGCATACATAGCAGAAAGAAAGGAAACAGGGAATCAGAATTTAAAACCATGGTCTGGAAGGACAAAAGGACAAAGAAGAAGCGCACCTCCAAAAGGGATCGAAAAGTATTAACTCGCAACAAAGATTCCCATTTCAAATAATGAAGATTTGGAAAAATGACAGTATTCTCTATCTGTGAACACAACCCACGTCCGCGTGTCTGCGCATGTGCAGGTCATGATTCACTGCTTCTGCGTATGCACGTGACATAATTTTTACTGTCTGCGCATGCGCGAGCAGCGAAACCCAGAAGTAACGAGCTCCATTACTTCCTGGTCGCCATAGCGCGCAACCTGAAAATACTTATCCCAAAGCTACTTCAACCCGAGGTATGACTGTACTCTGAGGAGATGGAGTCTCTGTTAGTCTTTCTTAACCACTTGGGTTCTATTTATTTTCCAAGTAATGTCTTCACTAAGATAAACTCCTAGGAATTTAAAGGAAGAGACTCTCTCCACACATCCCTCCCCGATGTACAGCAGGGCTAGCTGTTCTCTCTTCCTCCGAAAGAGAGCAGTGGACTAAGACTTGGAAGAGGAGGGTTCGAATCCCCACTCAAGCAACAAAGCTCGCTGGGTGACCCTGGGCCAGTCACGGCCTCGTTCAGCCTGACCTACCTCAAAGGGTTGTTGTGAGAATAAAACGGAAGGGAGAAAAACTATGTCCCCGACTCTGAGATCCTGGGAGGAAAGGTGGGATATAAATGTAAGAAATGAGGTACTGAATCGATTTTATTCCGCTTCCCATGAAATACCTTGAAGCGACTTCACGGGAAAAGCATCAAGAACAATAAACCAATTCAAAGCCATTCCAATTTCATGTATGGAAAATGATTCTGAATCAAATGGATTTGAGAATGGTGTTGGGACAAAAAGACTCAAATTTTGGGAAGAGGAATTTTTTTTTCATCCTGTCCAGACAAACAATGAAATACAGCTAATTTAAATGTAATAGTTGAGTTGAAACTGCAAAGATATAGAGGGAAGTCAACAAATTTATAAGGGACTCAAACCAGTATGAAGGAAATTTCTTTTTAGGATCTTGTGTATAGAATATTTAAATTATGGTTTGTACTCTTTAAATAATGTTGTTTTTGATAAATGTTTTTCTGTTTTGTTTTTATTTTTGTTGTTGAGTTTTTATTTTTCTTTCTTTTCTTTTTTATTAATATTTTTTGCATTATTTCCCTTTTCATTGTTGTCCTATTTACCTTAGATCTTTATACATTTCTACTCTGTATTTTCTACTATTTTTTTTTTCCTTATCTCAGAATATGTAATTTAGGATCAATTTATTCTTTTTATCCTTTCTTTGTAAATTTCAAAAACGTAATAAAGTTTTGTTTTTAAAGTCACATTTTGGGAAGAGGAATTTGACTTTTGCAAGCGTTCAGGCTGGAAGAGCGGCGAGTTCCCTTTCAGCCCCAGCTGTAGCCAGGGAAGAAAAACGAGATAAACAGGTCACTTAAAGTTTATTGAACATTATGCATCAATATCCCGGAATCACCTGCAGGGAGTGAGCTGGAACCTGGCAGGGAGCTTGGGCAACTGCAGAGTGTTGCAATTTTTAATTTTAATTTTTTGCTGCTGGAAGACTCAGCAAGGAGAGACATGGTGCTGCATGAACCAGCCCTCTGTTTGGGCTGTTTCTTTCCATCCATTGTCTGCGAAAGAATGCTCTGTGTGACTCAGCACTGTGGTACCAAGCAGTGCAAGAGCAAAAACACGCAAACAGAGGGAGGAGAGACAGAAAGAGGGCAGAGGGAGGAATGTTGCTTCTGCCCCGGGGAGGAAAGCTGGTACAACGGGATCAGTTAAGCTGAATTGATTAAACTAACATTTTCAAATGGGGTTTTGAATAAATGTGCAATTAATTAATTGGGCTCCATGATCACTGCAAATGGTGACAGCAGTCACAAAATTAAAAGATGCCTGCGTCTTGGGGGAAAAGCAATGACAAACATCTTAAAAAGCAGAGACATCACCTTGCCAACAAAGGTCCGTATAGTAAAAGCTCTGGTTTTCCCAGTAGTGATGTATGGAAGTGAGAGCTGGACCATAAAGAAGGCTGATCGCCAAAGAATGGATGCTTTTGAATTCTGGTGCTGGAGGAGACTCTTGAGAGTCCCATGGACTGCAAGAAGATCAAACCTCTCCATTCTGCAGGAAATCAGCCCTGAGTGCTCACAGGAAGGACAGACCCTGAAGCTGAGGCTCCAATACTTTGGCCACCTTATGAGAAAAGAAGACTCCCTGGAAAAGACCCTGATGTTGGGAAAGATGGAGGGCACAAGGAGAAGGGGACGACAGAGGACGAGATGGTGGGACAGTGTTCTCGAAGCTACCAGCATGAGTTTGACCAAACTGCGGGAGGCGGTGGAAGACAGGAGTGCCTGGCGTGCTCTGGTCCATGGGGTCACGAAGAGCCGGACACGACTAAACAACAACAACAATTCATTAAATCACAGAACTGTACATTTGGAAGGGACCTGGGACAGAAATCTCAGCTACAGCATCCATGACACATGGTCACCCAAACTCTGCTTAAAAACCTCCAAGGAAGGAGAATCCACAGATTCCCGAGGTGATGAGGGACATCGCTTCCTTGGCTATGAAGGGCAACAAGGAATATCATGCAAGAACTGGAATTTCGTTTATCCATTTGAAACAAGAGAACGCAGAACTTCCACCTGCATTGGTACCGCTTTGAATTTCATCATAGCATCGTCTTTCTTAGTGGGTCGTGCAGGCTGCTGTCTGAATGATGCTTTTTAAACTGGGTAGCAGGCCCTGGGGATGAGTTTGTGGAACCAAGAGGGCAGAGGCTCCCAAACATTTGGGAACCACTGCTGTCGACAATCCTAAGTTTCCCGCACATTTCCATCTCTCCAACGCTTCCTCCAAACACCACCTGCCACGAGGCAGCAAGGACAAGTCGAAAAATAACCGTCGGATGGATGCCTGATGCTGACGCAGACCTCGGCGGCTGCCGAGACCATATAACACTGGTTTTGAAAGACCTACACTGGCTCCCAGTTCATTGCAGAGCACAATTCAAAGTATTGGTGCTGACCTTTAAAGCCCTAAACAGCCTCGGCCCAGTAGACCTGAAGGAGTGTCTCCACCTCCATCGTTCTGCCCGGACACTGAGATCCAGCGCCGAGGGCCTTCTGGCGGTTCCCTCATTGTGAGAAGTGAGGTTACAGGGAACCAGGCAGAGGGCCTTCTCGGTAGTGGCGCCTGCCCTGTGGAATGCCCTCCCTTCAGATGTGAAGGAAATAAGCAGCTATCCTATCTTTAAAAGTCATCTGAAGGGAAGTTTTTAATATTTAATTGCTGTATTGTTTTTAACACTCGATTGGGAGCCTCCCAGATTGGCTGGGGAAAGTCAGCCAGATGGGTGGGGTATAAATAAATTATTATTATTATTATTATTATTATTATTATTATTATTATTAACAAGAGGAGGGGTTTCAGGGGAGAAACAGCCGGCAGGGGAAAGGTGAAACATCCCTCCCCGCCACTGTCTCTCTGCTGCAACCCAGCACCGTCCCCCGAGGATATTTTGCTGTGGAGAATGTGCCTCTGGGCCTGTTTTATATAACCAGAGCTGTCTTGTAAATATCAGGTGGGTCCCCAGAGGCAAAGGGAAGGCAGGCAATTCAATGGAAGGGTTTGTAATGCGGTCGCTTGGAATGGATGATGAAAAATATTAAGTATATTGGCAAACCGGCTTACTATAAACATATGCAATGAGATCTAATATACCTCTTTGATAGTCTGAAGGCCTCTCATTAGATGTCAAGGAGATTAAATACCTCTACAACTTTTAGAAGACATCTGAAGGAAGCCCAGTATAGGGAAGTTTTTAATGTCTGGTGTTTTATTATGCTTCTATATCTGTCAGAAGCTGCCCAGAGTGGCTGGGGAAAACAAGAATAAAATAATAAAAATAATAAAATAATAAATCATCATCATGGCTTGGTGCAAGTGGGAAGCAATTCAGTTCAGCCCTATTTTTCAGCCCCTTTTCACAGTCGTAGACCCAGTGTGGTGTAGTGGTTAGAGCGCTGGACTAGGACCAGAGGGAGATCAGGGTTCAAATTCTCACTTAGCCACAAAGCTCACCGGCAACCTTATACCAGTCGCTGCCTCTCAGCCCAAACTCCCTCACAGTGGGGATTAAATGAGGATGGGCGAAAGATATGCACACAGCCTTAAGTTCCTTGGTGGGGGCTGGAAAAAGTGAGTAATAATAATAATAATAATAATAATAATAATAATTTATTATTTATACCCCGCCCATCTGGTTGGGCCTCCGCAGCCACTCTGGGCGACTTCCAACAGAATATTAAAATACAATAGTCTATTAAACATAAAAGCTTCCCTAAACAGGGCTGCCTTCAGATGTCTTCTAAAAGTTTTGTAGTTGTTGTTCTCTTTGACATCTGGTGGGAGGGTGTTCCACAGGGCGGGCGCCACTACCGAGAAGGCCCTCTGCCTGGTTCCTTGTAACTTGGCTTCTCGCAGCGAGGGAACCACCACAAGGCCCTCGGAGCTGGACCTCAGTGTCTGGGAAGAATGATGGAGGTGGAGACACTCCTTCAGATATACTGGACCAAGGCCATTTAGGGCTTTCAAGGTCAACACCAGCACTTTGAATTGTGCTAGGAAACGTACTGGGAGCCAATGTAGGTCTTTCAAGATATAAGCACAATGAACAAACAGATGCAGTCTTAAGAACTAGCAACTTCTTTAAGGAAAAAATTAACGGCGGCTCCCCAGGCGGTTTCAATCCCGGCGTCAGAAAAACACCATCGCTCCCTGTCCCTGCGGGATCACGCGCGTCGGCGTGGTCTGCAAGCAACGAGCGAACACTCACCGCGGCACTCGCGGCCCGTCCGGACGTCCCTGCAGTTGAACTTGATGTTGATCCGGCCGTCCATATCGCGTCCGGTGTCGTCGTGGTAGTAGACAAGGGCGCCATCGACCCACAAGACGAACCAGTTCCTTTTCCAGCGTCTCAAGATGGAGCCTGTGGAGGGAGGAAAGAGAGAGAGAGGTTCTGAATTGCCCCCAAAAGATGTATTTTTGTATGCCACAACTGCAGCACAGATTTTACTAGCCAAAAAATGGAAAACGCAAGAATTACCAACGATAGAAGAATGGCAGATGAAGATGGTGGAGTTTATGGAGCTAGCTGATCTCACCGGGAGAATCCGCGACCAGAAAGAAGAGGAACGCCAAGAAGATTGGAAGAAATTTAAAGGCTATTCGAATAAATATGGTAATATTAAAGATATGTAAACACTTGAAAGAACTAATTAGGCCTAGGATTAAATAAATAAATAAGAAAATGCGTGATAAGAAAAGTTAGGAAATCTGATTATGACCGTAATACGGTTTTATGAAATAATGATATTGGAAACTGCTACATTTAATTACTAAGAAATTCAGATGGAAGAGATTAGAGGAAGTCAAGTAATATGTTTATTAAGATGGATTTCAATTAACTAAGTAAGTTTTAGTTTATGTGGTGATATGTGGGAAATTTGAAGTATTTTATGTTTCATATTTTTTCTTTTTCTTTTTCTATTTCTTTTATTGTTGTTTATTCTCTCTTTTGTTATGAAAAATAATAAATATTATTGTGAAGGAAAAAAAGAGAAAGAGAGAGAGAGAGAGGGAAGGGTGGAGAAAGGTGACTAGGGAGACCAAAAAAAGTGGAGATGATATAGCAGTATGCAAATATAATGCCTCTTTTTTTTGCCAGCCCTTCTTGGAGCGAGGAGGTCACTGCGCCTCTCTATTTACATATCCCTCGTGCAGCTCCAGAGCCAGAAAAAGCCAGGAAAAGCTGTCTGCAAGCCAAAACCAGGGGCACGATCCACAGAGAAAGGTTGCCTTGCTTCCTGTGGGGCTCGAGGCTGCGGGTGGGTGATGCCCTCCACAGTTTGCTGACTCTGTTTCCCAGCCATATTCCTCTCGTATTCTGCCCCATCGGCTGGATTTCTGTTCTGCTTTTTTATATATATAAAGAAAGAGGCTCCGGGATCAAATGTCTACTAAAAGCATTTGACACGAGAAAAGAAGCTGGTTTCGCTGAGGGGCAGGGAGCATTGTGAAAGTTTCTTGCTTTTTTGAAAAAAGAGAGAGAAATACAGTTCATATTTTGCTTTTGTGGGCAGCTGCAGGTAGGACGGCTAAAGTACCGAAGGGATTTGGGAGCAGAGGAAGCCTTGAAGTGATGAAATTCCCAGAGCGGTTTAACAATCCATCTGTCTTCCAAAATATAACTCTGGGAATTGTAGCTCTGTGAGGGGAACAGGAAGCTCCTAACAATTCTCTTTAGAAGACATCTGAAGGCAGACCTGTTTAGGAAAGTTTTTAATGTTTGATGTTTTATTGTATTTTTAATATTTTGTTAATATTTTTTTGGGAGCCGCCCAGAGTGGCTGGGAAAACCCAGCCAGATGGGCGGGGTATAAATAAATTATTATTATTATTATTATTATTATTATTATTATTATTATCTCTGCACCATTAACTAACTACAGCTCCCAGAATCCTCTGGGAGACGCCACGACACAGCGCTTTAAATATGCAGTATGAATGTGTAAAGTGTACAATTCTTCCGGACAACACGCGTGTGACTTTGAGTTGCTCCATGTCCCTTTTCGAACGATTAATTTTATGGAAAAAAGAACCCCCCATTTTAGAGCAGCGCACCATATAATCTATTAATAATCTCCTACAAGACAAGGCAACTGCCTTATTCACCTATCCAGGGTTTCTACTCTGGATAACACCCCAACATAATACCGGAATACGTTCGTACCTTGGAAGTCGAACGGAATCCGTTCCGGAAGCCCATTGAACTTCCAAAAGGTTCGGAAACCAAAGCGTGGCTTCTGATTGGCTGCATGAAACTCCTGCAGCCAATCGGAAGCTGAATAAGCCCAAAAATACTTTGCAAACCGGAACAGTCACTTCCGGGTTTGCAGCGTTCGGGAGCCAAAACATTTGAGAACTAAGCTGTTCAAAAACCAAGGTATGACCGTATTCAGTGCATCAGCAAGCCTAACAACTGGCAAATTATTTCAAGCTTTTCTCCTCCAGGCATGAATCTAATCCTCATGGTGTTTTGAGAAAGAAAGAAAAAGTTGCTCTCGTGAGCAGATGCGAAGGAAGAGGCTAAACTCTCCTTCTTGGGAGGTTTTTAAGTAGAGGTTGGGTGGCCCTCCGTCATGGATGCTTTAGTTGCGATTCCTGCATTGCAGCGGGTTGGGTCCCTTTCCAACAATTCCACGATTCTACGACTGTTAACCACACATGTCTCCACACTGCCTGACCAGGAAGCAGGATGGAGAAGCCAGTCCTTGCTCGGCCACAAAGGAGCACGGGATCTTACTCGTTTGGGAGAACAGCTCCTGATCCCAAGAAGATTCCCAGAATAAATGTGTGAATCATGTAACAAGGGACAGGCAGACATTGCAGATATACAACACTGATGTTATATCAAAATGTCGGCGGGGGTGGGGAGGCTATTGCTTTTATTTTGATTATGTATTTTGTGGTTTTATATTTTGATTTTATTCTGTGAACCGCCCTGAGACCTCTGGGTATAGGACAGTATATAAATTCATAAATAATAATATTACAGTGGTACCTCAGGTTACATACGCTTCAGGTTACATACGCTTCAGGTTACAGACTCTGCTAACCCAGAAATAGTACCTCAGGTTAAGAACTTTGTTTCAGGATGAAACAAATAGTACCTCAGGTTATGCACTTTGTTTCATTTTTTCTTGGAAATGTCCTGTTTTTCTGTATTGTGTTTTGTTTCTTTTCTTTTTTTGTAATGTTTTAAAACCTGAATAAATATTATTTTTTTTTAAAAAAGAACTTTGTTTCAGGATGAGAACAGAAATCGTGCTCCGGCGGCACAGCAGCAGCAGGAGGCCCCATTAGCTAAAGTGGTGCTTCAGGTTAAGAACGGACCTCCAGAACGAATTAAGTACTTTACCTGAGGTACCACTGTGACAACAACAACAATATCATCACACAGAATCAGGCCCTTTTCCACATCTCACCTCTCTTGGGTTTTAGGAGACCCCACTGAGGGTGTGATACAATGGGGTCAGGTGGGGTGGGGAATTTTCTCAAAGGAGAAAACTTGCTTGATCGAGGGACAGTCCATGTATCTATTGGCCTATTCCGACCTCTTTTTCTCCTGCTCAAGGCCGCCCAGAAAAAGCATTTCGGACCCAGAAATTAATTCCGAACGTGCAGATAAAATATAACTGATGGAATTCTACAGGACGGGGTATTAGTGTGCGAAAACAGTCGAGATCCAAGGTGTTACGTTGTGGGTGAACATATCAGACGACACAGCGATTCTTCAAACAGCTCTTGTTTATTCACAGGCCAGAAAAGAACTGAAGGGTTCAGCCAGCCTGCTTATATAGAGCTCCACTACAATGCAACAGTAACAACTTTCTGTAACTATCCAATCACTGAACGTCACTTTCGATCCCTTATTTGCATATGTCGACCTGAACTATCTACCGTATCCCCCTGCTGGCCCAGGGTGAGAACTTCAGTACATAACACCAGGCTCTCCAGGCCTGCGCCTCCAGATGGGGGAGACATCAGGCGCTATCCTGTGGCTGACAGGTAAAGGTAAAGGGACCCCTGACTATTAGGTCCAGTCGTGGCCGACTCTGGGGTTGCGGCGCTTATCTTGCTTTACTGGCCAAGGGAGCTGGCGTACAGCTTCCGGGTCATGTGGCCAGCAGGACTAAACTGCTTCTAGCGCAACGGGACACCATGATGGAAACCAGAGCACACGGAAACGCTGTTTACCTTCCCGCTGGAGCGGTACCTATTTATCTACTTGCGCTGGTGTGCTTTCGAACTGCTAGGTTGGCGGGAGCTGGGACAGAGCAATGGGAGCTCACTCCGTCGCGGGGATTCGAACCGCCGACCTTCTGATCGGCAAGCCCAAGAGGCTCAGTGGTTTAGACCACAGCGCCACCCGCGTCTCTCTGCATTAGAGAAGAGCAGGCGTTGAGCAAGGACCCCGTGGAAGGTTCTGGAGGATGAGAGGAGAGGGGACCCTGTGTGTTTGCTCTCACTCATGCATCTTTCTGGAGACAGCGAGTGGGAACAGGTGGTCCAGCTTCAAGGGGACGGACAGCAGCGCAGAGAGCGTGGAGAGATTTCTTCTGCCTGGATGGCTTCAGCAGTTATTCAGGTGGATGATTGCCTTGAGCAGAGCGGTTTGGAACAAAATGTTGCCTAGGCTACAGTCCTCAGCCCACCCTCTGTCGAAAGCAATGGGCTTTGCTTCCAAGTAAACAGGAGGAGAGGAGGAGACCAGGCAAAGGAAAGGGGGAGACCTTTGCATTTGGAGCTCATGCCAATATCAGAAGGGGCCATCAAATTCATTACAGTGGTACCTCAGGTTAAGTACTTAATTCGTTCTGGAGGTCCGTTCTTAACCTGAAACTGTTCTTAACCTGAAGCACCACTTTAGCTAATGGGGGCCTCCTGCTGCTGCCGCACAATTTCAGTTCTCATCCTGAAGCAAAGTTCTTAACCCGAGGTAATATTTCTGGGTTAGCGGAGTCTGTAACCTGAAGTGTATGTAACCTGAAGCATCTGTAACCCGAGGTACCACTGTATTATTTTGCCTGCTTTAACTTCTTATTGGTTTCCCCCATTTTTTGGATTTAAAAGTGGCAAACTGCCTGGGCAGAGACGCAGGATGGAAGCGGAGCAAAGAAATAAGGTTCCGATCCTGACCCCCTTTACCTGGGAGGAAGCCCTGCTGAATGCAACAGGACTTGCTCCTAAGTAGACACGGAACATTGTTAAAGGGATTGTTGCATTCCACCACCTTTGGGGGAGTGCTGCCTGGATTTTCTGCTGCTGGTACCAAATGCCCTAAGATATAATAATAATAGTAGTAGTAGTAGTAATAATAATAATAATAATAATTTATCTCCCCCCATCTGGCTGGGTTTCCCCAGCTACCCATGGTGGCTCCCAACAGAATATTAGAAACACAATAAGAGTACGAAAAGAGTCTTTCTGGATCCGACCGTATACCTGGTTCATCTTCCCATTTTCGACAGTAGTCAGCCAGATGTGTCTGGGAAGCAAAGACAGCTTTGTCCATCTCTAGCCAGTTTTTTTTTACAAAGAGTGTGGCCCCCAACAAGAGCAAACACCCAAGCTTTTGCAAGCTTACCTGGGAGTAAGCTCTTGCTCCCAAGCAGACACAAATGGGCTGTGTACAGTTTGGGGGCTTGGGGTCCGAACTGTGCAAGGAATCCCAAGATATAACTGGTCTCTCAAGCACCCCATCATGAACCCAGCAAAGGCAGCAGTCCCAGAAGCTTGCCTGCCTCTCTCGGAAGAAGAAAGGGCCTCTTATATAGTTGTAAATTCCCAGGCTAAGACTTACTCTGTCTCCAGAGCCAGCCGCATTTCAGCAGGGCCATTTCTGCAGTGATCTCCAGGCTGATCTATCCCGGCAGGAGAACTTAAGAAGAGGAGGAAAGGTGGGAGTTAGGAATGCAGAACTATCAGGCTGTAACATCAGATCACCTTCGCTCCTCTCCGAGAAAACAACTTGTTTTTTTCTGCTAGTGGGAATTTTCTAACTGTGGGGTGGAGAGGAGGGAGGAGAGCGGCAATTGGGGTCACTGGACTTCTAAATAAAGGCACAGAGTGTGCGGCTAACCAGATCTTTTTTTAATGCTCCTCTCGAATTATCTCTGTTATGTAAATTACAAAAGGGTGGGGAGGCGAGACTGCAGCGCCTTTTCCCTCTGCGGGATTTAGAGATTAGCATTTTGCTTCTATCTTTAACTGAAGCTCTCTAGAACATACCTGGAACGCAGGGCATCGCTTCCAAGCAGCCTGCCCCAACCTGGGGCCCTCCAGCTGTTCTGGACTACAATTCCCATCATCCCACCCCCTAGTGGGGCTGGTGGGAGTTGTAGTCCAATACACCTGGGTTGGGGAAGGCTGCTTTAAACTGCTTTCTAAACGTCCCGGCTCCTTTCTGCTGCTGAGCTGTTGCAAAACACCCCTTCGCTGTGCAGTCAGGCTCACAATGAAAACCAAGTTGGGGAGAGACAGAGAGTATAAACACCCACCCATTCCAGGCTCTGCCACGTAAACAAACCCACACCGCTTGAAAGCATATGATTTCGCTAATTTCCGCAGACACACAGAGCGCAGAACTTGGCAGGAGTACAGAAATGGGATCAAGACGGTGGGGAATATAAGCATGGCCAGGCAAGGGGGTTGGGGGAAATGTGGTATAATGGTTAGTGTTGGATTTGGACCTGGGAGAGATAAGGGTTCAAATTCCCCCATTCAGCCGTGAACCTTTCGCTGGGTGAGCCTGGACCCAGACGCTGCCTTCTCTCACAACAACCCTCCTTCCCCTTCTCTCTCCCCCCTTCTCACCCCCCTCAACCCCACATTGCTTACGACAAAAAAAAAAAAAAGCCTCAAATTGACTGTAATTGACCTTTATGAAAGACTCTACAATTTGAAAACAGAGACGCTGAATGTACTCTTGTTCCTTATGGGAAATCTTTCAGTAAAAATATATTTAAAACAATAATAATGGGGGGGGGGGAGAAGAACCATGTAGGCCACCTGGAGTTCCTTGTAGCCAATCAGAGGGGATAAAAATGCAATCAATCAATCAATCAATCAATCAATGAACGGGGTGGGCGGCCAGGAACCCAGAGCAGAAAGGAAGATTAGGGTCTGGAGAATCATAGGAGCACATGGAAGCACATGGAATCCCAAATTAAACAATTTTTAAAAATAACAAAAATCTGTTTTTAGTCTATGAAATAATGAAGATAAAAACGAGCGGTTAAAAGTCCAGGAGTTTCGTTCAAACAGGGCAGCAAAAATACTACAGAAAAGTACCATTGAAGCTGTCGACCAATATACGCTTATAGGGGAGCAAGCCTCATCTAACTCTTCCTGGCGCTTCCCCCCAGGTAAACGTGCCTCGGATCTACCTGGCTGGCTGAAGCCTACAAGGCGAGGGAGAAATGTGGAGAAGAGAGGAGATATATTTTTTTTCCCAGTGGCGGCAGGAGAAACCCAATCCCAAAGCCTGATGGAAAAGGATCCCCAAAGTTTATCTCTGTGTTCCCGTCTCTGCCCGCACAAATCTGCTCCGCTAATCTGGAGCTTGAAACTGGACCCAAACTCTATTTGCGATTCCACCTCCGGCAGAGGAAAGAGAACTCAAAATGAACCCGGGTCGTCGCGCTCTGACGTTGCTTGGACCAGGGTTCGGTTACACCCGCTTGCTGGACCGCCCCGATCACTCACATTTCTCCTGAACGAAGGGGCTGGATGCGCCTTAGGTCTGGATAAGGTGGATCAGCTCCGCTCCCTCCTTCCCACACCAAGCCTGGGATCGGGGCGGGTTGCCTTGTCGCCTCTCTCTCTCTCCTCCCTTCCCACCTTGTGGATCCGTTGCAAATAAGAAGCTGCGCCGCCTCTCCCGGGGTTGCAAAGATGCGCACGCGATGCCCAGGTGCGCCCGCGCCTGCTTGCGTTCTTGCGCGCAAAGAAACTCCACCACGCGCCACCCCTTTGCACCATCCCTCGCCCAGCCCATCAGGTCCAAGTCCTCTCTTCCCCACCCACCCACCCACCTCACCCTGTTTTTTTTACCTAAAGAGCCCCCGGCGCGCGCTGCCCCCTTTCCCGGGACTCGCCGGGCAGCCACATCAAACCTCTGGCAGATGGAAACACAACACCCTCCCTTCAAACGCCCAGCTCTCTTTCTCTCGCTCTCTCTTTGCACAGAATTCTGGGAGTCGTAGTTTGCACTGGGCAGCGCAGCCCGGGATGGACTCCAGCTCCCAGGATGCAAGAGGAGGAGGAGGAAGAGGGGGAGATGCTAGCCTTCATTCCCCCAAAAAGCCCCCCTCACCTGACTCCCCGTTTCGTTGTGCATCCGTTGCAAAGGGGAAGAAGGTCCTTAATGCTCTCTGCTGCCTACTGAGAAATCATTGCTTTCTCATGGGGCTGACCCCCAGGTATGCGGGCATCTAGGATCTGCAGCCTTGGAGAAAACAGAAAACTGGGCAGCTAGATCTCCTCTCCCATCTTGACCCAAGAAAATCAGAGTTTTATAGTTCAAATTGGGGGAAAAATAAATACAGTAAATGGATAAAAGTACAAAGATTCACAAAATCTTTAGGGGTTTGGTGCTGGAGGAGACTCTTGAGAGTCCCATGGACTGCAAGAAGATCAAACCTATCCAAGGAAATCAGCCCTGAGGGCTCACTGGATGGACAGATCCTGAAGCTGAGGCTCCAGTACAGTGGACGCCCTGGTTGCAAACGTGATCCATGCGAGATGCACATTCGCAACCCACATTGGTGCATCAGTTTCCTGGCGGGAACTGCAATTAATCCAGAATGCGGCAGCTAGACTGGTGACTGGGAGTGGCCACTGAGACGATATAACACCTGAGAGATCTGCATTGGTTCACAGTACATTTCCGAGCACAATTCAAAGTGTTGGTGCTGACCTTAAAAGCCCTAAACGGCCTCAAAGGCCCAGTATACCTGAAGGAGCATCTCCACCCCCATCATTCAGCCCAGACACTGAGGTCCAGCGCCGAGGGCCTTCTGGCGGTTCCCTCCCTGTGAGAAGTGAGGTTACAGGAAACCAGGCAGAGGGCCTTCTCGGTGGTGGCGCCCTGTGGAACGCCCTCCCATCAGATGTCAAGGAAATAAGCACCTATCTTCTCTTTAAAAGACATATGAAGGCAGCCCTGTTTGGGGAAGTTTTTAATATTTAAAGCTGTATTGTTTTTAACACTTGATTGGAAGCCGCCCAGAGTAGCTGGGGAAACTCAGCCAGATGGGCGGAGTATAAATAATAAATTATTATTATTATATATTATGTATATTCTGCGCATGCACAAAGAGCAATTTAGCGCTTCTGTGCATGTGTGACCTCTGAAACCCAGAAGTAACCCGTTCTGGTACTTCCGGGTTTTGGAGCATCCGTAACCTGAAAAAACGCAACTTGAAGTGTCTGTAACCCGAGGTATGACTGCACTTTGGCCACCTCATGAGAAGAGAAGACTCCCTGGAAAAGACCCTGATGTTGGGAAAGATGGAGGGCGCAAGGAGAAGGGGACGACAGAGGATGAGATGGTGGGACAGTGTTCTCCAAGCTACCAGCATGAGTTTGAACAAACTGCGGGAGGCAGTGGAAGACAGGAGTGCCTGGCGTGCTCTGGTCCAGGGGGCCACGAAGAGTCGGACACGACTAAACGACTAAACAACAACAACAAATGCATCCCCCTGTGTCCCCCCCGCCAGGAAAAAAGCACTGGGCATTCCAGTCTTCCAGTCCGAATGGGACTTTGTTCTTTTGCTGGCTGAGTAGCAGGTTTTAGATAGGAAAGAGCCACAAACTGAGTCCACACCATACATTTAAAGGACAGCCCGCACACCCCACCCCCATAGAGAACCCTGGAAACTATAGATTTTTTTAAGGTGCTGGGAATTGTAGTTCTCCTAGGGGGTGAACTACAGTTCCCGGGGTTCTTGATGGGGAGGAGATGCATTTTAAATGCAGGATTCATACGCAGCCTGAGCAGGTGCAGTTGAAGCAGCTGGAAGTGTGTGCAGCAGCGATGCTCCCATCTGTTCCCCGCAGCGTGTTTCTCATTTTGCTCTATTTTTAGTGGCGCTTCAGCACAACGGCTGCTCAAATGATGCTCCGGTGACTTGCGCCCCCCCCCCCCCGCCCTCTGGATTGGAGAAAGGACAAGAGGCACTGGCTGTGCCAAAACAGAAGCCCACCGAGGACCACACTCTTGTGTCCCTCCTTACGTAAGGCTTTGGCAAAACAGGAAAAAACGATGAAGCAGACGAAGGCATCCTTCCTCTGCCTCGGGGCCAGAACAACCAGGCGTGTGCCAGGCATGCGTCTCCTCGGGAGGAGGCGCCCCAAGTTGTTTTCACCACTGCTCACCCCGGCTCGCTAAAAACAATCGTTTAAAAGTAATTGAACACTAATGGAATTAAAATAATATAAAAATAATATTTAATAATATTTTAAAAAAACAGCCTATTGAAATATAGGTGATGAAAACAGCACAGTACTATTAAGAGCCCTTTAAAAAAAGAGGGGAGGAGCCAGTTCCCAAAGGCCTCTCAGGATAAGAGAGTCTCCACCTGCTGGTGGAAGGACCACAAGGAGGGAGCCGGTCTGGCTTCTCTATGGAGGGAGTTCCAAAGTTGTCTGGGAGCAGCCACCACCGGTCCTGCGTACCTGTGAGGATGAAAGAAAGGCCTTCCCTGAAGACCTCAGAGCCTGGCCAAATTCCTGAGAGAAACTATGGTCTTTTGGATAGTCTGGACCTAACTAGCACTTTGAATTGCGCCCAGAAACTGATCGATAACCTGTGGTTACCTGGCCTGTTCCTTACACAGCCAAGAGATTGGCCTGTTTCTCCCTCCGGGATGCGGGGAAAAAACAGATCCCCCTTCGTTCAAGAGCAAAGATTGAACAGGGAGAATTTACTACAGTGTTGCTCGTGCCTCCCCACAGACAGAGACTGATGCCATCTGCTTATTTACCATGCGCATGAATGAGCCACTGGGGAATCTGCGCTCTCCCCCAGAGCTGCAATCTGCATCCTAACGGTTCTGAGGTCGTGAAGAAAACGAGTTTGTTGATATCAAGGCTCATTTTACAAGGAGGAAGAGCACAGGGGCAGGTGGGAAGAGGCATCTTCAAGAGCGCTGTTGCACCAAGCTGTGTGAGAAACCGGGTGTGCAATTGTTTCCGTTGGAGTTGTGATGGCCTGGGACTCGGGCTCAGACTTGGAACCAGAGGAGTCTCAGTCCACACCGGATCCTTTGCCTCAGGCATCATCTGAACCAAGTCTGGGGCCTGATTCTGAAGAGCCCCAGTCTGTACAGGTTCCCCTGCAACAAGCACCAGCTGGGCCGAGTCAGGGGCCTGAGCCTGCCCTGGCTCCAGATGCGGGGATGACCTCATTGCCTCCAACTGGGCCATCACTTACAGTTGCTCCACTACCGGTTGGGTCAGGGGAGGCTGAGGCGGCCCCTCGGTCTAGTAACCCACCGACATCTCCTGAGCTGCAGAGACTGAGGTCTGAGAGAAGGAGAGACCTGAGTACTCTCAGGAGGAGTGCTCGCCTTCGGGCGAAAGAGGGAGGTGAGTTTCCAGGGGATCAGGACCGGCCGCTACCCCAACAAAGATAAAAGGCTGTCGGACCCCGCCCCAGGTTGCGGGAGCAACATTGCTGTATGCTAGATCCTGCCTGAGATCCTGTACCTGTCCTTGCCTGGTTTCCTGCCTCGTGTCCTGCCTCGACCCTGTCGGACTGACTCCTAGCAGAACCTTTGGATTCTGGTCCGGTCCTGGACTGCGTTTCATGGGTTACCCCCGGGGCCAGCACAGGAGTTTTGCTGCTGAAAACAACTGGGGAGAATTACCTCCGAGCATGGATGGTGTTCGTTCACCGTCCTACCAATTAGCTACAGGCATTGCGGACATATTAGGAATTTGGAAGGAAGTCCACGATGACCAGCTGTCGGGGTGTGTGTGTGTGTGTGTGTCCGTCCTGCCCTCTCTTGTGGCAGCTACGCCGCTTGATCAGCAGAAATCAGCAGGCAACATTTTGCACGACTATTTTTTTTTACTGAATATTTATTAGGATTTTCAATAGCAGAACAAAAACAAAAGTAGACAAAAAAGAAAAAATGACAAAAATACAAAACTTAAAAACAATTAAAAACACATAGAATTTCAATTGCTTATTTGCGTTTAACTTGTTTCTCAGACCTCCTCACTCCTCCCCTTCTTGTATTCCAATTTAAATTATTAGCTCAGCAAGTCCTTATTGCTTATTTCTCGACTTTACTCAATAATTTATTTTAACATGTTATTATTTTACTTTTTCTCTTTCTTCCATTTCCTTAATTTTTTTTTTGCAAACCTTATCTTCATTTAGTTTAAACCATTTTAGAGACCAGTTTTAACTTATCCAAACTTAGACATCAATACTTATACATCAGTACTCTTTTAAACATTTTTCCTAATGTCGACCAAACTTCCCTTCCACGACTTTCCCAATTTTCATACCAATAGCAAAACAATATAAAAACAAAACCAATTATAATTGTATACCCTTTGGATTCCCAGCCTCTACCCACCCCTTTCCCGGTTTCAGTCCCCAGCAAGTGTCCATCAGTCTCAATATATTAGCCTGGAGATCTCATGTCCGAGGCTCTTAGATCTCTCCCTCTCTACCGGTCTTTTTGATAGTCCTTAATGTTAAACCCCAAATCTCGGAGAGGCTCCGGCCCAACAGGATCCATGTCTTTCCCAGCCAGACCTCCATACTTAAAAATAAAGCCTATGGGGTATTCCAAATCTTGTTTCATAATCCTTTCAAGTCCAAATGTCCCCAAAGCTCCAACTTCCGCCTTAATCAAGTTTATAATCCTTTGGTCTTCAGATCTCCACATAAGGAGATCACTCAATTTCCCACTCTCCAAATCAGGCCAGACTTTCCACATCAAGTTTTTATTTTGCTTTGTTGCCATCATGTCAGGCCTCAAGTTATAGCTCTCCTTTAACATCTGCAAAATTGCAGCTCCTCCTTCCTTTTCTTCAGGGGCAACATACCATATTTTCAAAGCTCTCAGATTTCTCTATTTGTCCAATTGAATAGGCTTCCTGTTTCAAATCCTTATCAGATTTAACAATGTTATTTACTGCTAAGTCCAGAGTTGTAACGTTTGTAGCCAAAACATCAATTTGGCCTTGTAACTTTCCCAAGAGAACAAATGCTCTGTCCAATTCAGCCTGGATTTTCCCTCCTCCAGCCATTCTTGTAATGTCCCTAAACCCCCTCTAGGGGGATTTTGGTTCCTTAATGTTCCTTTCAGCTCAAATCCAAAAATCAAGCTAATTTGTATCAGCCCTTCCTTTTTTTCAGCAAATTGTAACAAATATAACCAGCAGAAGCAACAGAAACAAAGTTCTCTTTTTCTTCTTGACAGCTAACTTGACAGCTGTCAAACTCTTCAGTATTCCATCAACAGGCTCTCTCGCAGAACTCTCCCAGGTCCGGGGGGGGTGACACTTCAGCTCCCAAAATTAGTTCTTTATCCTCCAGTAAAATTTATTGTAATGTCAAACCATGAAGTTAAAGTCTTTTTTTTAAAAAAAGAAAGATTATCTCAACCTTAGTTAGCAGGTCCTTTGGTTTAGATTATTTACAAAGGGGGGGGGGCGGACTTCCTTTTTAAACCTTCCCCGCTTGTTCCTAATTCATCAAAAATTTTAAATTCCAATTTCCGTACTACTCACGGGTTGTTGCTTTAGAGTCCAATTGTTCAAAGGAAAAAGTCAGTGCTCTCCGACAATGGCTTGCGGCTTCACTCCGCAGAAGAAGCAGTCTACTCTCAGCACCGTGCCACACCCTGTCCCTGTTCCGGAGCCTTTAAAAAGGCTCCTTCGCAGTTTGGGGGGGCGCAAATGGTGCCCGCCGAGTCACCACGCTCACAGGCTTCCGCGCCTGTGATTTTTAAGGGTCCCCGCGTTGCCGCCGCGGCGAGACCCGATCCTGCGGAGCCGATTCCCTCCGGAGCTCGGAGGGAATCTGCCATTAGTCGATGGCGCTAACCCAGAAGTCCATTTTGCACGACTGTTTTATACTTTATGATAATTTAGAATTTAAATGTATTTTCATGTACATCGAATACATCGAATACATCGAAACAGGGCCCTGTCCTGGCTTCTGATCCATAACTGACTTCTGACTTCTGCTCAATGATTGAAACTCAGATCTTCACGTCAAAACTGACCATGGACTAACATGAACTTAGCTCTACTCACAAACTCTTATCTTTAATACTGTAACGAATTATTGTATGATACATATCCTTATGAGTTTGGGTTTGAAATCTCTATTTGAATTTGTAATCCTTGTCAGAATACATGCTTCTGAATGGATTAGTTTTTGTTACAATTGACTATTGATTTGCGAGTAGGGACCACTCCCACTATTGAAACTTATATTGGCCAGAGTTCTTGGTGTGCTTTTTCTTGGTATATTTAATAACAAGAACTCCAACTCATTTAACGACATGGGAGATCAGCAGGATCAGCTGCTGATGCCTGAAGTGCAAGCCGTGGTTGATTGTATTTGTATTTTTTTACACTGATACATCACCATTCCCTTCCAAGGTGTTGCATGTGCTTCTCCCCTTCCCCATTTTACCTTCACAACAACCTGGTGAGGTAGTTTGGGCCAAGAGACAGGGACTGGCACAAGGCCACCAAGCGAGCTTCATGCCTGGTCTCCGGTGGTCGAACTCTGGTCTTCCAAGTCACAGTCCAGCACTCGAACCGTTATGCCACACTGGCTGTCTGGTAAAGACGCAGCAGCGGGCAAGTGTCAGAAAGTTGGAAATCGTCGGAAGAAGGCTTCCATGCAGGAAGGTGGAGGATCAAGCCTCAATTCTGGTTACCCTTCTCAGAAATTCACCAATACCTTCAGCTATTCCCTTACAAGGGACGCGGGTGGCGCTGTGGGTTAAACCACAGAGCCTAGGGCTTGCCGATCCAAAGGTTGGCGGTTCGAATCCCCGTGACGGGGTGAGCTCCCGTTGCTCGGTCCCTGCTCCTGCCAACCTAGCAGTTCGAAAGCATGTCAAAGTGCAAGTAGATAAATAGGTCCCACTTTGGCGGGAAGGTAAATGCTGCTCTGGTTCGCCAGAAGTGGCTTAGTCATACTGGCCACATGACCCGGAAGCTGTACACAGGCTCCCTTGGCCAATAAAGCAAGATGAGCGCCGCAACCCCAGAGTCGGCCACGACTGGACCTGATGGTCAGGGGTCCCTTTATTCCCTTACAGGGGTTCCTTACAGCAACCCCAGATAGCTCAGTAGGTAGAGCACAAAACTCCTGATGTCAGGGTCGTGGGTTTGATCCCTGTGTTGGGCAAAAGATTCCTGCATTGCAGGGAGCTGGACTTAGATGACCCTCGTGGTCCCTTCCAACTGTGATTCTATCTGCGATCACATTTTACAATGAGCTTGCCGTTTACTTTGGCTGCTCAGCCTGGATGCTAATGTCCATCCTGCTCTCTGGTTGTTTCAAAGGCCTGTTTGTCTTGCTAGCAGAACAGCAGAAGAGGCTTCTCTCAGGACTCAGCTAACAAACAGGCAGCCATTGTTGCTGCAGCTCAAATAGTAGAGCTCATTCCCAACATCTGTGGCCCTTTCGCTCTAAAAATAAGGTTCAACTCAGGGGCAGGGGACTTCTGGCCCTCTGGAGGTTTAATGGACTCCAACTACCATCAGCCCCAGCAAACAAGGCCCACAGTCAGGGATAGGTAAAGGTAAAGGGACCCCTGACTGTTAGGTCCAGCCGTGGCCGACTCTGGGGTTGCGGCGCTCGTCTCACTTATTGGCCGAGGGACCTGGCGTACAGCTTCCGGGTCATGTGGCCAGTATGACTGAGCTGCTTCTGGAAAACCAGAACAGCACACAGAAACACTGTTTACCTTTCTGCTGGAGCGGTACCTATTTATCTACTTGCACTTTGACGTGCTTTCGAACTGCTAGGTTGGCAGGAGCAGGGACCAAGCAACAGGAGCTCACCCCGTCGTGGGGATTCGAACCGCCGACCTTCTGATCAGTCAGGGATAGGGTTGCCATATTTCAAAAATTCCTGACACCCACAAAGTTGTTGAGCTTCTCAGTGCTTTTCCCACCACGTTGCCATACAGCTGGGTTCCCCCTGACATTCTGCAGATTCGGCAAAATTCCCCCCGACGCCTTTTTTACACCCAAAAATCAGGACGTGTCTGATTTGGCCAGGCATCCTGGAGTCTAGCAGGCTAAAAAAAAACTAATTAAAAAACAAAACAACTTTGAGTAAACATGCATAACACAACCTAGTTACAGACACACATTATATAATGCCTTCTACATAGTCAGATGAGCTTACAGCAAATGATTAAATCAGGCATAGGCAAACTCCGGCCCTCCAGATGTTTTGAGACTACAATTCCCATCATCCCTGATCGCTGGTCCTGTTAGCTAGGGATGATGGGAATTGTAGTTCCAAAACATCTGGAGGGCCGGAGTTTGCCTATGCCTGGATTAAATGATCTTAGAAGAGTTTTTCCCAGTTTTGTTTGATTTTTATGCAGCAGTGCAGCCCCTCCAAAGTGAGGCGCAGGTGTTTGGAGGGCCTGATCATTTTTTATTTTTATTTTTTTTTAATGATGTTTTATTACATTTTAACAATAAAGAAGTTATAACACATAAAAGAAAAAACACAAAAAAGATCCGAAAACACAAAAATATAAAAATACAAACATTTAACATAGAACAAAAGGAAAAAACAAAAAACAAAAATCCCTCTTTTTTAATATCTCATCTTTGATTAACTTATTTTCATGACTTCCTCACGCCTCCCTTTTTTGTATTCCATTTAAAGATTGGTTCAGCAGATTCATATCCTGTTAGTTTATCCTTAATTATTTCCCCCCCCACATATTATAGTTTCAAATTTTCATCTAATATCAATCCATTCTTACATATTTTTACACCTTATTACTAGAACCCCTTCATTTCATTTCAATGTCATTAACATTCACATTTTTTTTTTTTAGTCCTTTTTAAAAAGGGGAAATAATAATAACAAAACACTTCCTGGATCTCATCTTTCTTTGTTTCACCTCTGACTAATCCTCTGCATTGTGAAAGATGTTCAGAGAAGGCTATATCCCATCACTGAAGAAACACTCCTCTTTAGGGAGCGTTGCACAAGACTTCCATTGCTGAGCCGTCTGAGAATCCACCACCAATAAAACGAGGCAGGTTCTTTATGTTTAACTGTTGGACTTCAACATCAACTTCGTTGGACTGGTCATGTTGTGCGGATGCCCAATGATCGTCTTCCAAAGCAACTGCTCTATTCCGAACTGAAAAATGGAAAGCGTCATGCTGGTGGTCAACAAAAGACGTTTAAAGACTCTCTCAAGGCAAATCTAAAAAAATGTAATATAAACACCATCAAGTGGGAAACACTGGCCTGCGAGCGCTCCAACTGGAGAACAGCCTTTACCAAAGGTGTCATGGGCTTTGAAGACGCTTGAACTCAGGACGAAAGAGAGAAATGTGCTAAGAGGAAGGCACGCTTGGCAAATCCACACCGTGATCAACTCCCGCCTGGAAACCAATGTCCCCACTGTGGAAGGACGTGTGGATCCAGAACTGGCCTCCACAGTCACTTACGGACCCATTGTTAAAACTGTGTTTATGGAAGACAATCTTACTCGGATATGAGTGATTGCCAAGGAAGAAGAAGAAAAAGAAGAAGGGTAATTATCTCACATTTGATGTTGCAACGAATGTTTAATATTCATGCATTGATGTTCCAGTACATTTTTAGAGTACATGTGAAAAGGGTTGCAGTGGTTCTCAACTTGTGGGTCCCCAGATGTTGTTTGACTACAACTCCCATCATCCCTGAGCTCTGGGCTTGCTTGCTAGGGGTGATGGGAGTTGTAGTTCAACAACATCTGGGGACCCACAGGTTGAGAAAGGCTGGGTCTTAGTAGACCACACGTTTCACATGAGTAAACAGTGTGATGCAGCAGGAGTCCTGTGTCCAGTTATGAGCACCATAATTTAAGAAGGATGTTGACAAGCAGGAACGTGTGCAGAGGAGGGCGACCAAGATGATCAAGGGTCTGGAAGCCAAGCCTGATGAGGAACGGTTGAAGGAGCTGGGTATGTTTAGCTTGGGAAAGAGGAGAGAGGGAGAGAGAGAGAGAGAGAGAGAGAGAGAGGAGATATAATCACCATCTTCAAGTATCTCAAGGGCTGGCACATGGGAGATGGAGCAAGCTTGTTTTCTCCTGCTCTGGAGGGCAGGACTCAAACCTATGGCTTTAAGTTGCATGAAAGGAGATTCCGACAAAACACCAGGAATAACTTTCTAATGGTAACAGCTGTTTGCAGTGGAGCAAATTCCCACGAGAGGTGGTGGATTCTCCTTCCTTGGGGGTTTCTAAGAAGAGGTTGGGGTGGCCACCTGTCTTGAATGCTTTAGTTGAGATTCCTGCATTGCAGCAGGGGGTTGGACTAGATCAGTGTTTCCCAACCTTGGGTCTCCAGCTGTTTCTGGACTACAGTTCCCATCATCCCTGACCACTGGTCTTGCTAGCTAGGGATGATGGGAGTTGTAGTCCAAAAACAGCTGGAGACCCAAGGTTGGGAAACACCGGACTAGATGACTCTGGAGGTCCCTTCCAGCTCAATAATTCTACACTACAATGACTCTGTGTTCTTGACAATATGTCTGTCCCAGCTATGCACTGCAGCTATTTTGAGTTCCCACCTTGTCAGCTCAGTTTATGCTCCGTCATACCTCACTGTCATGCTCAGGAGACAGCCTGAGAGTTATTCATCCTAATGCCTTAAGCATTAGAATTTCACGCCAACAGTGAGATTTCTATACTTTTGGGTCCATCTTGCCCACCAATGATACCAGCCAGCTGCTCAGGCCAGCAAGAGATTGAGAAACAAAAGCCAGGAGGTTTAAGTCTGAAGCTTATCCCAGGAACCTGGTGTCAGAGATGAGGAGTCAGATTCCTCTTCAGCTGATGTATACCACACACAGAGAATAAGATCATTCTTCTTTGGTGATCACTCATAGCCAAGTAAGATTGTCTTCCATGAATGAGATCTTAACAGTGAGTCCGTAAGTGACTGTGGAGGCCAATTCTGGATCCACACGTCCTTCCACAGTGGGGACATTGGTTTCCAGACGGGAGTTGACCACGGTGTGGATTTGTCAAGTGTGCCTTCCTCTTAGCACGTTTCTCCCTTGCGTCCTGAGTTCGAGTGTCTTCAAAGCCCATGACACCTTTGGTAAAGGCTGTTCTCCAACTGGAGCGCTCGCAGGCCAGTGATTCCCAGTTGTCAGTGTTTATACTACATACATTTTTTTTAGATTTGCCTTACGAGAGAGTCTTTGAACCTCTTTTGTTGACCACCAGCATTATGCTTTCCATTTTTAAGTTTGGAATAGAGTAGTTGCTTTGGAAGATGATCATCAGGCATCCTCACAACATGACCAGTCCAACAAAGTTGATGTTGAAGAACCAGTTCTTCGACACTGGTGATCTTTGCTTCTTCCAGTACACTGGTATTAGTTTGCCTGTCTTCCCAAGTGATGTGTAAATTTTTTTGGAGACACAGTTGATGGAATCTTTCGAGGAGTTGGAGATGGCGTTTATAAGTGGTCCATGTTTCACAAGCATACAGTAAACACCCACCCACCCACCCACCCACCCACCCACCGGTGCTTATGACTCCAAGCCTTAAAAATGAATCCACTGGTTGAATTATTTATAGTCAATCAAAGCCTGGCTTGATAATAAAGTTGTTTAATAATCACTTGGCAACTCTTAAATACTTAAGCCCTCTATTCCAGGCAAGCAGTCTCGCTATCTAAAGCTTCCCCCACCCATTTTGTGTGCTGATGGGACTTGCCAAGTGAAATCATCAGAAGGAATTAGGTTAACCCTGCGACATAACCGGTTGATTACAAAGCGGGATGTGTGTGTGTGTTATCTTCTGCTAAGGGAGGGCAGGCAAGCCTCTAAACATGCCAGCCTTTTGCACGGCTTGGAATTAAGCGAAGTGCTGAACTCCCCTCCCCACCGTTAAAGTGAATTTATAACAATAATTAAAGTCGCTCCCTTAGGCAAGGAGTACGGAAGTTTTAGCAGGGTTTTTTTATCCGCTCCAGGCTATCTGCTGACTATTAGCTCAAAACTCAGCAGGGATGTGGGCTCTGCGGTTGGGTCCAATTATTCTCAACCGTCCTTCCTCTGGCAGAGTTGCAGGTTTCACTTAGGCGCTGCAATAAGTTGTTGCCTTAGCAAAGGGGCCACAAGCTTTACCGGCCATGGGCACTGTCAGGGAACTGCCATCAGCTCGGAGGCGAGAGGTGGAAGGGCAGTTGTGTTACAGGGAGCCTCTGAAGATCTTGGGAAGCTGTTCCCCCTCTGGTGAGGAGGAAAGCCCCGCCTCCAGTACCTTGGTTTACAACCATGATCCATTCCGGAGGTCCAGTTGTACAGTGGTACCTCGGGTTACAGACGCTTCAGGTTACACACTCCGCTAACCCAAAAATAGTGAAAACAAAAAATTCCTTCCAGTAGCACCTTAAAGACCAACTAAGTTAGTTCTAGGTATGAGCTTTCGTGTGCATGCACACTTCTTCAGATACACTGAAACAGAAGTCACCAGACCCTTCTATATAGTGAGAAGGTGGGGAGGGGTATTACTCAGAAGGGTGGTGGGAATGGGTGATTGGCAGATAGCTGTGATGAGCCTGTTGACGACTCTTAACGACTGCAATAGGTCTTACAGGAAAAAGCAAGGGGTGAGAAGGTGAAAGATGGCTTTGTCATGTATAATGAGATAAGAATCCAATGTCTTTGTTCAGACCAGGTCTCTCCATGGTTTTAAGTTTGGTAATAAGTTGCAATTCAGCAGCTTCTCTTTCCAGTCTATTTCTGAAATTCCTTTGTAATAGAACAGCTACTTTGAGATCTTGTATGGAATGTCCTGGGAAATTGAAGTGTTCTCCTACTGGTTTCTCTGTGAGACCTATTGCAGTCGTTAAGAGTCGTCAACAGGCTCATCACAGCTATCTGCCAATCACCCATTCCCACCACCCTTCTGAGTAATACCCCTCCCCACCTTCTCACTATATAGAAGGGTCTGGTGACTTCTGTTTCAGTGTATCTGAAGAAGTGTGCATGCACACGAAAGCTCATACCTAGAACTAACTTAGTTGGTCTTTAAGGTGCTACTGGAAGGAATTTTTTGTTTTGACTATGGCAGACCAACACGGCTACCTATCTGTAACCAAAAATAGTGCTTCAGGTTAAGAACTTTGCTTCAGGATAAGAACAGAAATTGGGCTCCGGCGGCGCAGCAGCAGCAGGAGGCCCCATTAGCTAAAGTGGTGCTTCAGGTTAAGAACAGTTTCAGGTTAAGTATGGACCTCCGGAATGAATTAAGTACTTAACCCGAGGTACCACTGTAAACCAAAACAAGTTGTAACCCAAGGTGCGCTTTCACCAATGCCCCCCCCCAAAAAATTAGTTGTAATCCCCCCAAAATGGGTTGTCATCCCAAAAAAGGGACACACACTTCAGGGTTTGACGTGGTTGTAATCCAAAACCATTGCAAACCAAGGTACCACTGTATTCCTCTTAAGTTATAGAGCTGAGGAGGAGCAAACTAACTTCTGCACAAGACCGACCATCAATTCCTTTCTTCAAGAGGCAATATGGAAAAATCTCTTAAGGCAAGTGCAAAAGTTCTGAATATGGGAGGAAGCAGAATTCCTCCCTCCCTCTGCAATAAAGCCATGGGCCAAGGGATGCCCCCCCCGGTGGACTAGATGACCCCCAGGGTCCCTTCCAGCTCTACCATTCTCTGACTCTGTGATCACGGCAACCTTCACTAGTGCACAGTTTGGGGGAGCACAGGAGCATAGACAAGAGCACATAATAATAATAATAATAATAATAATAATAATAATAATAATAATAATTGACAGGGACTCAAGGCGGCCTATATTTGGGATAGAACCAGCTAAACACATTGGGAAAAAGTAATAAATACATATGAATATAATTAATAGATAAAAACAAAACACAAACTCAGAGTCACCTAACTTCTTTTATGGAAAAGTATCAAAAATTCCATGTATGTAGATGCCTTTTGCCTGACTGTGAGGACGAAGCTTTGAAAATGATAACAATACGCATGCATGGGGTGGGTTTCTGGCAACGGGCAGTGGCCAGATTAAGGCCCTAAGCAGCGAAAATATGTTGGTGCCCTCATATATCTATATCTTTAAAGAAAATTAGGGGTGGAGAATTTCTATTTCTAGAATCTTAGAGTTGTAAGGGGTTCAACGGTCATCTAGTCCAACCCCCAGCAATGCTGGAATCTCAGCTAAAGCATCCACGACAGATGGCCGTCCGATCTCTGCTTAGAAACCTCCAAGGAAGGAGAGTCCACCATCTCCAGAGGGAAGCCATTCCACAGTCAAACAGGCTCCAGAAGGAAGTGAATCAGCAACCTGATTGGCCTGCTGGAACAGTCCAATCAGGCTTCAGGAGGGGAGTTGAATCAGCCAATCACATGGGACCTATTGTGTAAAAAATGTATATATAGCCAGCGGTTTTGGGAGAAAGCACTCACTCACTGTTTACCATGAGCTCAAATAAAGAGCATGAAATCAACACTCAACTCCGGGTATATTTCACCCTCCATCCCCACTTTTGTTGGCAAAGAAGAAGAAGAAGAAGAGGAGGAGGAGGAGGAGGAGGAGGAGGAGTTTGGATTTGATATCCTGCTTTATCACTACCCGAAGGAGTCTCAAAGCGGCTCACAATCTCCTTTCCCTTCCTCCCCACAACAAACCCTCTGTGAGGTGAGTGGGGCTGAGAGACTTCAGAGAAGTGTGACTGGCCCAAGGTCACCCAGCAGCTGCATGTGGAGGAGCGGGGAAGCAAACCCGGTTCCCCAGATTACGAGACTACCGCTCTTAACCACTACACCACAGTGGCAAAGGTGAAATGAGGAGGGCCTCAGGAATGCAGGACTCTAAAGCAGGTCCATGAAGCTGTTTGAGATACCCTGATCCCAGGTCATTTTGGGCTTTCCGGGTGAAAATATGATACCCTGAGCCATTTCCTGTTGCAAGCCAATGAAATTGACTTAATATGGTCCGTCCTGTCGGCTGCAGAGCACGCATCTCACTGTGGCCTTGACTCTGCTGAGGTCAATGCTTGCAGAGTAGGACCAGCCAGAAACCAGACTGTAATCAGGGATCTAAAACAAAATATCAGTTTCATCCAAGAGAATGTGGAATTTATGGACCAATGGGCACTTGCCTCAAAAGGGCACGTTTGAAACAGGGCAATAATGGTTTAAATCAGAGGGTTCAGGAGCTGGCATCTCTCTTAAAGGTAAAGGGTAAAGGGACCCCTGACCATTAGGTCCAGTCGTGGCCGACTCTGGGGTTGCGGCGCTCATCTCGCTTTACTGGCCGAGGGAGCCGGCATACAGCTTCCGGGTCATGTGGCCAGCATGACTAAGCCGCTTCTGCCGAACCAGAGCAGCGCACGGAAACGCCGTTTACCTTCCCGCCAGAGTGGTACCTATTTATCTACTTGCACTTTGACGTGCTTTCGAACTGCTAGGTTGGCAGGAGCTGGGACCAAGCAATGGGAGCTCACCCTGGTGCGGGGATTCGAACCGCCGACCTTCTGATCGGCAAGTCCTAGGCTCTGTGGTTTAACCCACAGCGCCACCCGCGTCCCTGGTATCTCTCTTACCATATCCCTAATGAAATGATCAAGCGTTCCATATTTTATGAAGCCCTCTTTGTGCATAAATCACATTTTTTTTCTCCAAAGCCTGGTGTTTTCACATCAGCAAAGCTGCTAATAGCTTGAAACAAGCGCACTGCCGTTTCTGGTGCATCTAAATGGTCGTTTGAGGTTAGCATCTAAATAAATTTGCATGCCCACTTAGGGATGTTTGTGCAGGCAATCTTTTTTTCCAAGGCCGCTATTAGCATTTATTTATTTATTGGGCTTATTAGCGCACACAGAGCACACAGTCGGAACAGCTCAAAAAATATATTCCGAAGACAATTAACACAGGAAGGGAAGCCAGAAGAGGAAAACACTTCAGATGACTTTGCAGCCTCTCACTTAATAATAAAAAAATACTTGATTGGGAGCATATGCATATGCAGTATTCAGAGGCGTACCACTTTCAACAAAGCTTTTGCATGCTTCAAAGGGTTAACCTGAGATCAGTGGATCTACATCATGGGTAGGCAAACTAAGGCCGAGGGGCTGGATCCAGCCCAATCACCTTCTAAATCCGGCCTGCGGACGGTCCGGGAATCAGTGTGATTTTACATGAGTAGAATGTGTGCTTTTATTAAAAATGCATCTCTGGGTTATTTGTGGGGCATTTCTTCTTCTTCAAAATATAGTCCGGCCTCCCACAAGGTCTGAGGGGCAGGGGACCGGCCCCCTGCTGAAAAAGTTTGCTGACCCCTGATCTACAACAATAAGCTCCGCTCCCAGTCACCAGTCTAGCTGCTGCATTCTGGATTAATTGTAATTTCCGAGTCACCTTCAAAGGTAGCCCCACGCAGAGCGTGTTGCAGTAGTCCAAGCGGGAGATAACCAGAATGTGAAGAAATGAAACTCATGCTGCTTGGCTGAGGGGAGATGGGCAACCTGGATCTCCCTTCGCCTTTTAAAAATGTGGCTCTTATCTGAGTGGGGAGTGTTATTGGGTTATTGTTTTTATTCTGATTATATATGCTGTGATCTTTTCTGTGAAACGCCCTGAGACCTCCAGGTATAGGGCGGAATAATAATAATAATAATAATAATAATAATAATAATAATAATAATAATAATAATTTATTTATACCCTGCCTATCTGGCTGGGTTTCCCCAGCCACTTTCGGCGGCTTCCAACAGAATATTAAAATACAACAATTCATCAAATATTTAAAGCTTCCCTAAACAGGGCTGCCTTCAGATGCCTTCCAAAAGTCTGATAGTTGTTTATTTCTTTGACATCTGGTGGGAGGACGTTCCACAAGGCAGGTGCCACCACCGAGAAGGCCCTCTGCCTGATTCCCTGTAACCTCACTTCTCGCAATGAGGGAACCGCCAGAAGGCCCTTGGAGCTGGACCTCAGTGTCTGGGCTGAACGATGGGGGTGGAGACGCTCCTTCAGGTCTACTGGGCCAAGGCTGTTTAGGGCTTTAATGGTCAGCACCAAGACTTTGAATTGTGCTCGGAAACGTACTGGGAGCCAATGCAGGTCTCTCAGGACCAGTGTTATATGGTCTCTGCGGCTGCTCCCAGTCACCAGTCTAACTGCCGCATTCTGGATTAGTTGTAGTTTCTGGGTCACCTTCAAAGGTAGCCCCACGTACAGTGCATTGCAGTAGTCCAAGCAGGAATGTACAGTGGTACCTCTGGTTGCAAATGGCATCCGTTCAGGAGGCCCGTTCGCAACATGAAAAGAGCGCAACCCGCAGCGGCACATCTGCGCACGCACGGGTTGTGATTCGCCGCTTCTGCGCATGACGTCATTTTGGGCTTCTGCGCATGCACGAGCGGCGAAACCCAGATGTAACCCTTTCCGTTACTTCCAGGTCGCTGCAGGACGTAACCTGAAAGAAGGTAACATGAAGCGGACGTAACATGAGGTATGACTGTAAACTCAATAAATAATCAAGTAAAATAAAATAGGAATTATAACTGTCATTTGAATTTGTTGGTTTGGCTATATATAACTGCCCTGGCAGCATTGTGAGCACGAATCATCACGAATTCATTGTAAAAAGGACTCCTGCAGCACACACACACAGACACAATCTGAAGAATAGCTGTGGTGAACTAATCCACAGCAACGCACCGTGGAAAACATCACCAAGGGCGGAAAGCTTGTTGCTCCAACCGTTCTGTCAATGCGCAACTCCCTCCTTCCCTTCTTCCCATTGGCAAACCTCCTTGCTCTTCCCTGTTTGAGGAGTGGATGCTAGCAGCAGATGTTTGTACCCAAAATGAACCGGGCTTGCTCTTGTTTTGTTCAGCAAGTAATGGCTCCCGCAGGGTTTCATTTAAATATTGCATGCCTGTTGCTTTATAAAAAATTCACACAAAGCGGGGGGGGGGGGCACATTCTTGGAGGCTTAGAGCCACAGCGTGGCGCACTTAAATGACTGCTGATTGTCCTCGGTGCCTTTGCCAGGGAAAACACCCCTGGAGGCATGGCTCTTTGCTGGTAGCGGGTTTCTTAACAGTAAATATTTGTATTAGGAGAAGGGGATCTGATCTGCGAGAGTCACGTGTCTCCCTGCCACCACCCTCTCCACTGCACAGGGGGCCGGATAGACAGGGCAACGAAATCTGAGAATCACAGAATTGCATCATTGTATGGAACCTCAAAGGTTCTCTAGTCCAACCCCCTGCAGTGCAGGAATCGCAGCTAAAAAATCCAGGACAGAAGGACTCTGCTTAAAAACAGCACATGAAGGAAGGTTCACCACTATCAGAATCATGCACATGTTGGAGAACTTTCCCATGAGCCCTGGGGAGGTGTTATGTACTGAGTTGAATAGGATCCATAATGCAGCAGTCTGATTAGTCCTAGAATCATAGAATCATAGAGTTGGAAGAGACCACAAGGGCCATCGAGTCCAACCCCCTGCCAAGCAGGAAACACCATCAGAGCACTCCTGACATATGGTTGTCAAGCCTCTGCTTAAAGACCTCCAAAGAAGGAGACTCCACCACACTCCTTGGCAGCAAATTCCACTGTCGAACAGCTCTCACTGTCAGGAAGTTCTTCCTAATGTTTAGGTGGAATCTTCTTTCTTGTAGTTTGGATCCATTGCTCCGTGTCCGCTTCTCTGGAGCAGCAGAAAACAACCTTTCTCCCTCCTCTATGTGACATCCTTTTATATATTTGAACATGGCTATCATATCACCCCTTAACCTCCTCTTCTCCAGGCTAAACATGCCCAGCTCCCTTAGCCGTTCCTCATAAGGCATCGTTTCCAGGCCTTTGACCATTTTGGTTGCCCTCCTCTGGACACGTTCCAGTTTGTCAGTGTCCTTCTTGAACTGTGGTGCCCAGAACTGGACACAGTACTCCAGGTGAGGTCTGACCAGAGCAGAATATAGTGGCACTATTACTTCCCTTGATCTAGAGGCTATACTCCTATTGATGCAGCCCAGAATTGCATTGGCTTTTTTAGCTGCCACGTCACACTGTTGGCTCATGTCAAGTATGTGGTCAACCAAGACTCCTAGATCCTTTACATTTCTCCCTGTTTAAATTCATCTAAAATTCATCTAGAACAAGAGGATTCAGAATGCAGCAGTCTGATTGGTCCTAGAACAATAGGATCCAAAACACAGCAGTCTGATTGGTCCTAGAACAATAGGATTCAGAATACAGCAGACTGATTGGTCCTAGAACAATAGGATTTAGAATGCAGCAGTCTGATTGGTCTGCAGGAGCCACCCAATCCAACTCCAGGTGGAAGTGAATCCGCAACCTGATTGGCCTACAGGAGGATCCCAGAATTAGCCAATAATGTATATAAAGCAGACACTTTGGGGGAACTTGCATTCCCCACTACTATGAGCTGAATAAAGAGCATGAAATCCACACTCGACTCTTAGTGTATTTCAGGAGGTTTATGGGGGCCCTGGGGAAGAACCCCACCATGCTCTATGGTGGCTGCTCCCTGCCCCCCATCACTTTCAACATTTTCAAAAATGTCAATCAACATTTGATGATCTCCTTCTACCGGTCCACAATAGAAAGTGTCCTTTCCTACTGCATCACGGTGTGGTACGCTGGTTTGACATCATCTGATAGGAAGTGCCTACAGAGGGTGGTGAATACAGCACAAGATATTATGGGCTGTCCTGTGAATCCACTGGATGACATCGTGGAAGAACGTTGCCTCAGGAGAGTGAGGAAAATTCTCAGGGATGATTCACACCCTGGCCAGCACTTTCTTGATCTCCTGTCTTCAGGCAGAAGATATAGAAGCAGGATTAGTCGCACCAACAGGGTAAAGAACAGCTTCTATCCAGTGGGCTTTTAGGCTGCTGAATGAAAAGATAACAACAGGGCAACTGACTTTCGGGTTTGGTGGGTGTGCGTCAGTAAACGAGGGGAATTAAGACCAAGAGAGCTGAGTGGAGGGTGCTCGTGTAATCTCACTGTATACAAGTTGTACCAGTGACAATAAAGTATTTCAATTTCAATTTTCCTCTCTCCTGCTACTTTCCTGCTCTATCATTTTCTCCCAAGCCTGCCATCACCTTGGTTAATTCACTCTCTTGCCTCAGCTTCCCAAGCAGTGCTGGAATCCAGAAAAGGGAAACTCTTTTTCTTTCCCCCACGAACATTTTGAGGGGCTGGGTGCACCCCAAAGCCTCTGGGCCGATGAAGCCGGCAGTTGTGCCTGGAGCTATAGAGGTGGGCAGCAATTTGTTGTTGTTTTTGGGCAGGGGTCAGCAAACGTTTTCACCAGGGGGCCGGTCCACTGTCCCTCAGACCTTGTGGGGGGCCAGACTATATTTTGAAAAAAAATATGAACGAATTCCTATGCCCCACAAATAACCCAGAGATGCATTTGAAATAAAAGCACACATTCTACTCATTTTAAAACACCATTAAAAAATTCTTTTTTCTTTTTTCTTTTTTCTCTTTGTAATCTTTAAAAGTTGAATAAATATTATTTTTTAAAAAAAAACCTGTCAAGGAAATAAACAACTATCTGACTTTTAAAAAACTGTTTAGGGAAGATTTTAATGTTTGTTGCTTTATTGTGTTTTTAATATTCTGCTGGGAGCTGCCCAGAGTGGCTGGGGAGGCCTGGCCGGATGGGCGGGGTACAAGTAATTTTTATTTTATTTATATTTATATTTATATTTATATTTATATTTATATTTATATTTATATTTATATTTATATTTATATTTATATTTATATTTATATTTATTATTGTCATACCTCATGTTACGTTTGCTTTAAGTTACGTTTTTTCAGGTTGCGTCCCGTGGAGACCCGGAAGTACCAGAAAGGGTTACTTCCAGGTTTTGCTGCTCACACATGCGCAGAAGCGATAAATCATGCTTCCCACATGCGCACGAGACCAAATTGCGCCACTCACCTGTGCAGATACGGCGTTTCAGTTTGCGGGCTTTTCATGTTGCGAACGGGCCTCCAGAATGGATCCCCATCACAACCAGAAGTGTTGTTGTTTAGTCTTTTAGTCGTGTCTGACTCTTCGTGACCCCATGGATCAGAGCATGCCAGGCACTCCTGTCTTCCACTGCCTCCCGCCATTTGTGTTGGCATTCACGCTTACTGGGAGCGTCGAACATTCCTGAACAGAAGTATTAACAATGTTGTCATTTAGTCGTTTAGTCATGTCCGACTCTTCGTGACCCCATGGACCAGAGCACGCCAGGCACTCCTGTCTTCCACTGCCTCCCGCAGTTTGGTCAGACTCATGCTGGTAGCTTCGAGAACACTATCCAACCATCCCATCCTCTGTCGTCCCCTTCTCCTTGTGCCCTCCATCTTTCCCAACATCAGGGTCTTTTCCAGGGAGTCTTCTCTTCTCATGAGGTGGCCAAAGTATTGGAGCCTCAGCTTCAGGATCTGTCCTTCCAGTGAGCACTCAGGGCTGATTTCCTTCAGAATGGAGAGGTTTGATCTCCTTGCTGTCCAGGGGACTCTCAAGAGGTACCACAAAGGTACCACTATATTATTATCTACAGCAAGCACAGAAACTGCCTCCTTGACCATTGGACCCACTCTAGGTCTCATCTGCTCCTTCCACTGGAGCTTGACTTCGCATGCAGGGGGAATCCCTAACTCACAGAAGATTTGAGACGTATTGGCTACCCTCACCTGGTTTAGCTGTCCAGTCGAAGCCTTTCCCAAGTTGTGGCCGCATGTTGGCAGCTTCCAGGAGCCACAGGTGAGAGATGAGTGGGCAAACGGGCAAACCCCAGAAGGAGCGCAGTGTGTCTTTCATCAGAGGTACTACGCCCCACCTAACACCCTATACATATGGACAGCAGTATAATGCAGGAATGTTTTCAACAAATTAGCTATCATTTGTCCTTAAAGAGCCGGTGGACTGGAATTGGCAGCCAGCCTTGTGCGCTGTGACCTTACTCTAGTAAGGTTTAAGGTTCCACAATACCTTGGTCAGAGCCGGATTTAGTTTTGATGAGGCCCTAAGCTACTGAAACTAATGGGGCCCTTTATATGTTCAGCTGTACTTTGTCAGCAACAAATGGTCGCTGTTTTTTGTGTGGAATATATGCTAGATGGTAATTTATGGACCTAATAGGTATCTCAAGCCATTTGCACATGTTGCCATGCAAGCAGTCCATGAAGAATGTAAAAAGGTAAAGGTAAAGGGACCCCTGACCATTAGGTCCAGTCACGGACGACTCTGGGGTTGCGGTGCTCATCTCGCTTTATTGGTTGAGGGAGCCGGCGTACAGCTTCTGGGTCATGTGGTCAGCATGACTTAGCCACTTCTGGCGAACCAGAGCAGCGCACGGAAACACCATTTACCTTCCCGCCGGAGCGGTACCTATTCATCTACTTGCACTTTGAGGTGCTTTTGAACTGCTAGGTTGGCAGGAGCAGGGACCGAGCAACGGGAGCTCACCCCGTTGCAGGGATTCGAACCGGCGACATTCTGATCAGCAAGCCCTAGGCTCTGTGGTTTAGACCACAGCGCCACCCGCGTCCCATGCAGAATGTATGCACCCTATATATAGAAATGAGCAAACCAGTGATATTTTAGGGAGCGGGCTAGCAGTCGGGGCCCATGATTTACATCATAGGAGCCTACATAACACAAAACACTGTTGCTGCATGTAGGTTTTATTGTACATATTAGTTTTGTATCTTATATTTTGGAAGTGTACATCCAGTTTTTCCCTTTTAATTTTTTTGCCCCCACCCCCGAGAGTGGGGCCCTAAGTTATAGTTTGTTTAGTTTATATGTAAATCTGGCACTGACCTTGGTGTTTTTCCTGAAAGACTTGAACACATTCACCAGTCTGGAAACTGATTGTTTGTTTTTTTTCCATTAGCCATTCCCTTCTTGCAATTTTCTTCCAGCCCTGCCAGAATGCATGTATCAGCTGAGAGCAACCCTTAACGCACTTTGCAAAATAAATATATTCTTCCCCATAGAAAAAAACTCTTGCAGACTCTCTTTCCCCCCATCTCCTCCGCGATCTGACATCCTTTGCTCCTTGCTGCCTCCTATATTCTTTGTCCCTGAGCCACCCAAGCAGATGAGAGACTACATTACCCAGCATATGAGGAAACCTTAAACTAGGAAAATGGGTGGATTATTCCAACTACATCTCCCATCGGGCTCTGCTCGCGGGAAAGCGCCTGAGACCACATTGGGTCTCTCGCTTGCAGCCTCTGCAGCCGGTCCATTTTATTGCATTTCAGTGCTCATTTTGAGATGCTTGCAGCGATGCCCGCAAGTTGCAAGGAGGGCAGCTCGGCTCCGCTCCGCTGCCAGGAAAGAATAATGTCTTATTTATTCCTCCAGAGCCGCGCAGGGCCATCGTTTTGCAATGTTTGCAGCAGGTCCCAAACGATGGAGCCTCCCTGCAAGTTCATTTCTCTCCTCGCGAGGCGTTTTCAGCTTCTGGAACATTAAAAGGTGAATAGTTTTCCGCCTAACCTTTTCCCAGGTCTTGCCTTCACAACAATTATTATTTTTCCCAGACGTTGTTTACCATATCCACTTCGCAAGGCTCAAATATCCCGTCCTCAGCTTCCATTGGACCAGGCAGCTGCTGCTATTATTATTATTATTATTATTATTATTATTATTATTTGCATTGCATCCTCCGATTATTAATATTACAGAATGGTTCTCATTGCATGCTTTGAGCCGAACTGTGGAGCCTTTGGTCTGAAAAGCGGCAGGGAGAGAACAAACCAACCGCTCAGACGACACGTTTCGCTTATATAATAATAATAATAATAATAATAATAATAATAATAATAATAGTAATCGATCTGCACAGAAAACAATAAAAGTAACGTCCTTTATCAATTCATATGAATACGAATAATATATTTTACAATGGCACTTCCTAAAAGCTAAGTAAGACTTAATTAATGGGCGCTATAGAGATGTAAAAGATGTATAATAATGATAAAAATATGGAGAAATGTGCAATGGTGCGATGCGGAGACTGGCAAGTAACAGCTGTGTGTGCGCGCGTCTCTCCGGTCTTCTTAGCGCCGAGGGAATGCCCTTTTTCTGATTCAAGTAGCTTTTTAACTGTGTTTTAAATCTGGATTTCAAGCAATTTCACGCAGCCTCCGCGCAAAGAAGTTTATGGCTACCTTTCCTTGCTCGTTTGCTAAACAACAACCCCAACAACGTTGTGCTTTTCACCTTTTAAGCCGCCCAGGAAAACCTATAAATGACGGCGATCGCCATCACCGGCGACGGGGCTCCGTTTTATTAGCTCGCCCAGCAGCTATTAATAATCTGTGATTCGCCTACTACAACTCCCAGCATGCCCCGCGGGCCCCTTCCCTCCCCTTTCCGCCGAAGCCCAAGAGGAGGAGGAGGAGGCGGAGACGCCTCGGCGACTACAACCCCCGAGATGCCCCGCGGCGAGGCGGGCGCCTGGCGGGGCTGATCCCTGCGCGCGCGGGGCATGCCGGGATCTGTAGTCTCCCGGCTCTCGTAACGGTTCTGCCGGCTGGCGCTGCCTCCTCCCTCTCCGGCTCCCTCCTCCCTCCCTCAGCCAGGAGCCTCGGCGCTGCGCTCCCTCACAGCCCCGCTCGCTCGCTCGCTCGCCCACAAAGCTCCGCCGCGTCCTTGGCTCCCGCGCAGAGGCCTCCTGCTCCCCCCGCGACACCGCCGCCGCCGCCGCCGCCGCCGCCGCCACCGGAGGACGCTGCTGCTGCTCGGCGAGGGGAGGCTGGAGCCCCGCAGCCCCGCCGACGAGGAGGACCCCTGCTCCCAGACCCGCAGGTGGGGAAGGGGGACACCCCCCGCCAGAAACCCCCCCCCGCAACAACAACAGCCTCCCCCTCACGCGCCGTCGAGCTCCCCTCCCCCCTTCGCTGGGGGGAGCAGAGCCCCTCCAAGCCCCCCAGGGGGAACCCGCATAGATCCCCATAGACCCCCTCGGTAACCCCCCCCCTCTATATCGCCCATAGACCCACCTCAGAGCCTCCCTCATAGATCCCCGTAGACACCCTCGATATCCCCCATAGAACCCCCTCAGCCTCGTAGACCCCCTCGATGACCCCCCCCATAGAGCCTTCCTCATAGACCCCCACATAACCCCCCTCCCTATCACCCCATAGACCCCCCTCAGCCTCCCTCATAGACCCCCTTGATGACCCGCCATAGACCCCCCTCAGAGCCTCCATGATAGATCCCCATAGACCCCCTCATAGCCTGCCTCATAGATCCCCATAGACCCCCTCGGTAACCCCTCCTTGATATCCCCCCATATAACCCCCCTTGATATCCCCCCCATAGACCCCCTCAATAACTCCCCATAGACCCCCTTGGTAACCCCCCTTGATATCCCCCCATATACCCCCTCGGTAACCCCCCATAGACCCCCTCAGTAACCTCCCTTGATATCCCCCCATAGACCCCCTCAATAACCCCCCATATACCCCCTCGGTAACCCCCCTTGATATCCCCCCATAGACCCCCTCAATAACTCCCCATATACCCCCTCGGTAACCCCCCTTGATATCCCCCCATAGACCCCCTCAATAACCCCCCATAGACCCCCTCGGTAACCCCCCTTGATATCCCCCCATATACCCCCTCGGTAACCCCCCATAGACCCCCTCGGTAACCACCCCCTTGAGACACCCTCATAGCCACCTTGAGTTCCATCAGAGAAAAAGGTGGGAGATAGATAGACAAACAGATATAATATGATAATATATTAAATATATATAATACATTATATTATATCTATCAATCTGTCTGTCTGTCGCCCCCTTAGCCTCAGAGAGTGTGGGAGAGAGGGGAAACCCTAGCAGGGTCAAGTGTAAGGGGTCTCCTCGGTTTTCTCTCCCCTTTTCTGTGCCCCCCTCCACCAAGTTCTTGCAGTCATGGGGGCGGGGTGTGTGTCTGGGAAGTTAATGTGGGGTCGGACTTGTTAGTGGTTTTATTATTTCTGGCCTGCAGTCTCAAGGTATTGGCGTGTTTAGGGGATGCCGAGGATGCTGGTGGTGTGTATGTGAAATGTGTGGGGGGGTATGCATAAGAGAGGGATCAAGGCAAGTTTTTTTTGGGGGGGGCGGTGCAGAATCACTGAGGAGGGGCTGCCTCAGAGTGCTTGCTTTGTTAAGGTTAAAGGATTGTTTTTTTAGGTGGGGGGGGAGCAGAGGCAATTTGTGCATGCACATGCATGTTATGTATGTATGTATGTGTATGTGTGTGTATATATGTGTGTGTGTGAGAGAGAGAGATAGATTGTGTACTTTTATTAATTTGTATGCACCCTTTAAAAATATTTTAGCAGGGAGATCTGGGAAAGAGATGCCATGCTGCGTGAGGACAGGGTTTGTGGGTCTGCATTGGGACCCCTGACCTCTAGTGGCATGAAGGGTGGGAGAAATTGTCAGGAGTGTGTCACGGTTCGTTTGTGTGTTGATGGCTCAGTGCATAGCTGTCAACTTTCAGATTTGAAAATAAGGGATCATCAGCCTCACCAGTCCTGGGGACAGTCTATGGGATATCTTACAATCCGGGATAGCAGCGGGAAGCAGCAGGAAACGGCGCTGGAATAAGGGAATGTCCCGCAAAAAAGGGAAGGTTGACAGCTATGCCTCAGTGTGGTGTGGAACATGCAGATGAAGTTGGTGAATCCTTTTGTGCGTTCTGGGGTGGTGGTGGTGGCACAATGGGACAATCCACAATGGTTGACTGAGAACCAGAGAGGCCCCAGGTTCAAATTCCTGATTAGCCACGAAACTCGCTGCATGACCTTAGGCCAGCCTCTTGGCGCACACCTGCTTCACAGGGTTGAGGATCAGGTGGCAGGGAGAACTGCACCTTGAGTTCTTTGGAAGAGGAAGAGAATCAGGATACGTATAAATTTAAAAAGGACGGAAATGTCAAAAGGCATTGGGGTACATATCATCGAGTAGGGGCAGAATAGTAAAAGGATACTGATCTCAGTGGGGGTTGATGTAGATGTGATACAGGGTTCGGCAAGATGTTTGGAATTGGGGTATTGCTGATAGGCACATTGGTGTGCCTGTGATGGGGACAGAGGAAGTCCCTGTTAGAGTTAAGGGTTGGGACGAGGCAGATGATGGCAACAGGCATTGAGGCAATGGGAGATGGTAAAGGGCATTGGAAGACAGGAGTGCCTGGCGTGCTCTGGTCCATGGGTCACGAAGAGTCAGACACGACTAAACAACTAAACAACAACAAAGGGCATTGGCTTGGCATTGACACAGGGCACTGATATCTGGTGTAGCAGGGGCAAAGGAGCGTAGCAGGAATGGGAACACGGTGTGCTGGTACAGGGGTATCACAAAAGCCCTGGGTTTGGGAAGGGGAAATATGTTTGTGGGTGAGACAAAAGGGATAATTAAACGGATTTGGGATAATTTCGGGATGCTTGCTGGGCGTTATGGAGGAAAAGCAAGATGGTGATGCGTTGCCCATAAAAGCTTTAAGGTAGATGGCTTTAGAACACTGTGGATAAGTACAGGGCCATAGCATGAAATGGGGAATCTTTCTAGGTGCTTAGCAGGATGGACCAAGAAACACAGTGGTGGAAATCAGTGAAGGGATTGAGCGTATGAAAGGAGTGCACGGGAACTAGGGATGGCATGCCGGCAAGAAGTTTTGAACGAATTCCAGCAGGGTGCCATGAGTGAACTTGATCATGGCACTAGTGTAGGCACGAGGGGTGTGGCATAAAACATTGGCCACTGGGAGAGAACTGGATGGGCACACCATGTTTTCTGTCTTAAAGAAGCAGTTGTTTAATATGATTGTTTAGGCAAAGGGAGTATGGTGAGGGTAAATTGGGGTATTGCTGATAGTGAGATAGGTAACAGGCAGGTGAGGGTAGCGAGATAACATCTTGATGGGAGGGGTCTGAGATGGGGTATCTAAACTTGTTCATACTCAGCATGTATATCCTGCCATCAAAGGTTAATATTTGGGGAAGAGATTGGGAGGAATTGGTGTTTGAAACTCCCATTGTTCTAGGCGTGTTTTGCGACAGGGAATTTCATGCGATCAGTTTCTGAGCTCTGGGTGCAGTACTGAGCCTAAGATTTCAGATTGGGACTGCCACTTCTGGAAGAAAAGGAGGACCTTTTTCTGCCTCTCCACATCCAGCCACTCTTGAAGACTGGAGAAGGGACCCTCATAACAATATTAGGGGGATGGGCAGGGGAAGGACTCGACCATGTGAAAAATGAACATAAGATTTTAGCTGCAGTTTATTCATTTTCAGCTTTGTATTCTTGTTATAAAAAAGCGTGCATAGACACTCCATTGCAGTGCCCATAACCTAGGTTTAAGGTGCCATTCAGTTTCTAACACTGGGAAGAATGCCTTTTGGAGCGAGGGTGGCAGTGGCAGTAGGAAGAGGACCAAATTACAGGAGTGGCTGTGAAAATAGGGAGCATGTAAAGATGGCATACATCCCGCTGAATAGTGATCAGTGCAGTGTAATTTTGCCCATGCCCGCTCAAAAGTGCCCCTTGAGTTTGATGGGACTTACTGTCAGCTAAGCGTGTATAGGATTGCAGCCTAAATATATGCTTCCTCAGCTGAGCTTCTGCAGCAATGTTTCATAAGCATAGCACCTCTCAAGCGTCATGAATGTTCAATGCAGAGTATTGGAATGTGCACACTTAGAGAATGACTCCTACGTGTACTATGCCAGACTGATCTGTGATGAGGTGCTGTGGGAGTTACATGCACATTTTAGACAGAAGAACGCTGCATTTTGCAAGAGCGAGGGGAAGGTAAGAACTGGGATTCTAATTTGCCTTCCCTCCTCTTGGGAGCTGGAAGGAGAATTAAGAGCACACATATACTTGCTTAGCATCACTGCAGTTCCTGAACGGCAAATACTCTGAACCTTTACTACCTCCTCTGAGCTTTGCAAAGGGCAACTCTTGGAAGTTACTCTGGGGCTGTGCAGAAGGATTCTTTTAGAGAAACCGGGGAATGTGTGTGTTCTGCAACGTTCCTTTTTTGCATGTAAATCACTTTGGACATTGTATGGATGGTAGTGACCACATAAAATAAAAATCGGCATCAGTATAGGTGCCTAAAATGTAGCTAGGGCTGCCCTTGTACGTACTGGGAAAAACAAATGGATGGCTGTTGTGTAACCCTATGTGGTGGGGAATGAATATGGTTTCTGCCTTGTCTTTAATGATGTGCTGGAACCCAAGCTTTGGATTTGATGTGATTGAAAATGTCATCATGTAACATCCGTGGGCTGAAAGCAGATATATTGCAAGACTGAGAAATGTTCAGCTGCATTAATTTTCTATCATGAATACAGGCTGGAATGGGGATAAAAGGTTTTTTATATTTAAAGAGATTGCTGCAAGAGTTCATTTATTGGGATAGCAATAATAAGGGCAATTAAGTTTATCATTATATTGCTGATTAATAGTGTTGAGGTGAAAAGTAGTCCTGTGTTCATCCTTCTTTGTAAACAGTCATGAAATATGGCAAAAAAACCACCCCTATTCATTGCTGAAAGGCTTTTTTGCTCTAGCAGTTTCCTCCCTCCCCTGCCCTGTTTGGTGATAAGCATTCAGGTTATAGCTTGTATTTCCTGTTGATTGAATTTCATCCAGAAGGAATTCAGTTTGTGCTGAAAACTGTCAAATGTGGAAAAATGAGCAGGTTGAGTTTTTCCTCTCATCTGTCTCCCTGCCTTCCTTCAGACAAAGGCATGTTGTGTTAGCCAACGAGGGGGAAAGGCAATTGGTTCCATTTACGTTTTAATCAAAATATGATTTCATATGCAGCAGAGTATTTGTTCTCACTGAGAAGTTGCGATGGTGAAAGGAAGGGCATTTCTTCAAGAAATGCAGATGATGAAAGCATCTTAAGGGAAACATTTTGCTGGGCTAGATTGAATCAACAGTGTTATTTGGTGATGAAATGTTAACTGTGAAGTGGCTGCTGATTATAGTCTGGTTAGAGCCAGAGGGGAATATAATGAGGCAGAATACAGGCTGCAGACCAAAAAATCATTCTGCCATCAGATCACATCTTGGCCATTTTTTTTCCAATTGCCACCTTTTTTTGCAATATCTGCCTGGTTTATTAAATTATAAATATTAACTACTTACAGGTGTTGGAACATGTAGTTCAGTTACTAATGAATTCATAGAGAAATAACATTTAATGTTTGTAAACAATTTTACTGAATGCAGGTAAGCTTAATAACTGTGTTAATCCCTCAATAAACAATATTAATTGTTGATTGGCAATCCAGTGCTAATCAACATAATTACTTTTAACTCCTGTTTGAATCAATGGAATTTGTTCCTGGTGGTAACATGACTTACGATCATAATACTATTGGGAAAGGGGGTACGGTTGGGTATTACATCTTGAACCCAGGTTATCTGGTTCAGTAGCCTTTGTGCAGTGCTAAGCAGTTACCCTTTAGCAGACTGCTAAATAGTTGACGGGGGGTTTTTTGGGCTTCATTTTGCACCTGGTAACAATTCACTCCTTCCTGGCTGGTATTAGCTGTTGATAGTATAAATTCTGCCAGCTAGCAGTAGCTGGGACCTCCAGCCTCCTTTACTGCCCCGCTTTCTCTGCTTGCATCCGCGAGGCTCCAGCTCTTTCTGGTCTTTGGTGTTTCAGTCAGCCTTTCATATTTTCTGAATGCAAAGAAACAATCCCAAGCTGTTCCCTACGTGATAGTGCATAGAAGGACCACATTTCAGGACCATGACCCTCTGTATACACCATGGGTAGGCAAACTAAGGCCCAGGGGCCGGATCCGGCCCAGTCACCTTCTAAATCTGGCCCACGGACGGTCTGGGAATCAGCGTGTTTTTACATGAGTAGATTGTGTCCTTTTATGTAAAATGCATCTCTGGGTTATTTGTGGGGCATAGGAGTTCATTTTTTTTCCTCTTCAACATATAGTCCGGCTCCCCACAAGGTCTGCGGGACAGTGGACTGGCCCCCCGCTGAAAAAGTTTGCCGACCCCTGGTATAGACCTTGGAACTTATGATTCACCTGCCATTGCAGTATGCCTCTTGGCCCTGATCCTGCAAGGCTGTTCATACTCCGGCCTCTAGCAGATTAACTGTCAGGATAGCTAACTGATTTTAGTAGGTTGCACCTGTAGCAGAGCGTACTCTGCTGTGTCCCATCATTGTGCACCGGGATTTCCCCCCTTCTTCCCCAATGCCTTACCCAGATCTGCTCCAGAACTGATTTTGGGTGCATGCTGGGGGTTAGGGTTAGGGAAACACTCCTTTGTGAAAGCAGAAATCCTTGCACTGTCAAAACCTCAGGCTTAGTACTATATTGGATTCCACCCAGACTGCGTTCATAGGCTAGAGCTGCAATCATCAAAATCATAGAGGGAGTGTTACCATATTAATGTATATGTTTGTCACATTTACATACTGCTTTTTCACCAGTTTCCATTTAAAAGAATGGGCACACTACAAAGTGACGAGAAAGGGAGGAAGAAATTAAAGCAAACCCATACCATGGACATTGAGGGGAGAATCTAGATGGCAGTTTGTTTTATTTTTACATTGATATTCCACTTTTTTCTCCAAGGAGCTCAAGGTTCTGAACATGCTTCTCCACCTCCCCATTATATCACCACAACAACCCTCTGAGGTAGGATAGCCAAGACAGTGACTGGCCAGTGTAACCCAGTGAGCTTCATGGCTGAGTAGGGATTTGAACCCTGGACCTTGTATTCTCCGCACCCCCAAATAATAATACTGGAGTAAGCAGATTTGAAGGGGGAAGTTTTGTTTGATGAATAATTTGTTACTAATTTGCTAAGAAATAGCGCTTGGGAATAGCTTAAATGTTAAATCTGAGCAACAGCACAGTTATGATGTGAAATGTCTATTTGATTATTTTTCTCTAGTGAGGCTGAATAATTCACCTGTCAGTTTCTTTATTCAAATGCTGCTGTGTCACTTGTCGGATTGAGCTTTGACTAAAGTACATCTAAAAAGAGAAACTGCCTGTAATGAACTTTTTTGTGTGTGAAATATATAATGGTTGGTATGACCCCCCCTCCCCCAAAACAGAGAACAGCATTGATGGCCCTCTATACTTTTCCGACAATTGAGAAATCCCAATGAGGAATAATTGCTGTTATCAGAGAACACAAAACATCTCTTAGGCAACAACCCAGGATGTTTTAGAAAATTGTCCCTGTTCTGACTCCCTGCAGTATTTCGGCTCAAGCATAGCAAAATTTCATCCACTCTAATCAGTCTTGGAAATGCAGGTAAGCCCGGAAATGGCCACAATTGCAGGGGCACCCTGCTTAGGCAGGCTGAGTGTATCCTTCAGCCTAACTATTGTTTCTGACTCATTTTTTAAAATGCTACAATCATGGCTGGATTTTTGATCTTCTTTCATAAAATGCTGGGTGGCTGGAGATGATGAGCTTGTTAAAAGGGAAACACTGTTTATGTGCTTTCCCTCCCAAGCGCTCTGTCTGCCCTTCAGTCCAGTTTACAATCTTCATTTGTCTTCACTTAATGCCTTTCAGGCTTGATTATATCTGCTGGAGCTCTTGATTTGAGCTCTTTTCCAGCCCTTTTCTATGCTTCCAAGGTTTTCCATTCGGAGATCTTGCTCAACCGAGATCCTGTTTGGTTTGATGGCTGGAAGTGGGCTGGCCCCAGGTTTTGTGGGCGCTGGGTAAACCTGGCCCTAATTCAGGCTAATATCATGACTACAAACATCATATTACATGTACATATTGTTTCTAGTCTTAACATAGGGTACTGTTTATTTGATGAATCCCTTCCCATTGAAGCTTGAAGAGATTTCATAGTAAAAACAGTGGGGCCGTAGAAATTACGTTTTAGAAATGTGTCTGTCATGCATATGGACTACAGTGGTGCCCCGCAAGACGAACGCCTCGCAAGACGGAAAACCCGCTAGGCGAAAGGGTTTTCCGTTTTGGAGGCGCTTCGCAAAACGAATTTCCCTATGGGCTTGCTTTGCAAGACAAAAATGTCTTGCGAGTTCCTGCAGGGTTTTTTCCCTTCCCCCCCCTTTTCCTAAGCCGTTAAGCCGCTTATCAGCTGATCCGCTGATAAACCGCTTAACAGCTGATCGCTTAAAGGCACTAAACCGCTAATAGCGCTAATCCGCTAAGCTGTCAATGGGCTTGCTTCGCAAGATGAAAAAACGCTATACGAAGAGCCTCACAGAACGGATTAATTTTGTCTTGCGAGGCACCACTGTACATACCTTCTGTTTGGTTATAGCCTGTGGAGTCTGTAGCAGGAGAACGTTTTTCATTAGGATGACTGTGACCTGTAAGCAAGAAATCTTACAGGGCTGTGTGAGGACAAGTCCTGTCTTTCACCCCAGATAGTGGATGCCCTCATCCTCACTGATAGGAATCACGTGTGTGCCTCTGCATGTGGACAGATGCATCACCTGCATTCCCCGCCCCCCCTTAGCAGCTATACAAATCATCCCTATATGCGCACACTCACCCACTATAACGACAAACATTTTGCTAGTACTTAATTTTATTAACAAGGGATGTGGGTGGCGCTGTGGGTTAAACCACTGAGCCTAGGACTTGCCAATCAGAAGGTCGGCGGTTCGAATCCCTGCGTCGGGGTGAGCTCCTGTTGCTCAGTCCCTGCGCCTGCCAACCTAGCAGTTCGAAAGCACATCAAAGTGCAAGTAGATAAATAGGTATCGCTCTGGCAGGAAGGTAAACGGCGTTTCTGTGCACTGCTCTGGTTCAACAGAAGCGGCTTAGTCATGCTGGCCACATGACCCGGAAGCTGTACGCCGGCTCCCTCGGCCAATAAAGCGAGATGAGCGCCACAACCCCAGAGTCGTCCACAACTGGACCTAATGGTCAGGGGTCCCTTTAACTTTAACTTTAATTTTATTAACACACATTTATTTCCTTACCTTAAATGACAACTTGGGGAAAATAGCAGGGAACATGGTCTTCACCCTAAATCAGTATTTGCTCGAATGCGAAAAGCATAGACTTGAATGGTGCAGGTTAGTGCTGGATCATTCGTGTTGGCATTCATGCTTACTGGGAGCGTCGAACATTCCTGAACAGAAGTATTAACAATGTTGTCATTTAGTCATGTCCGACTCTTCGTCACCCCATGGACCAGAGCACGCCAGGCACTCCTGTCTTCCACTGCCTCCCGCAGTTTGGTCAAACTCATGCTGGTAGCTTCGAGAACACTGTCCCACCATCTCGTCCTCTGTCCTCCCCTTCTCCTTGTGCCCTCCATCTTTCCCAACATCAGGGTCTTTTCCAGGGAGTCTTCTCTTCTCATGAGGTGGCCAAAGTCTTGGAGCCTCAGCTTCAGGATCTGTCCTTCCAGTGAGCACTCAGGGCTGATTTCCTTCAGGATGGAGAGGTTTGATCTTCTTGCAGTCCATGGGACTCTCAAGAGTCTCCTCCAGCACCATAATTCAAAAGCATCAATTCTTTGGCGATCAGCCTTCTTTATGGTCCAGTTCTCACTTCCATACATCACTACTGGGAAAACCATAGCTTTCACTATACGGACCTTTGTTGGCAAGGTGATGTCTCTACTTTTTAAGATGCTGTCTAGGTTTGTCATTGCTTTTCTCCCAAGAAGCAGGCGTCTTTTAATTTCGTGACTGCTGTCACCATTTGCAGTGATCATGGAGCCCAAGAAATTAAATCTCTCACTGCCTCCATTTCTTCCCCTTCTATTTGCCAGGAGGTGATGGGACCAGTGGCCATGATCTTAGCTTTTTTTGATGTTGAGCTTCAGACCATATTTTGCGCTCTCCTCTTTCACCCTCATTAAGAGATTCTTTAATTCCTCTTCACTTTCTGCCATCAAAGTTGTGTCATCTGCATATCTGAGGTTGTTGATATTAACAATAGGAATACAGTATTCATTTGCCCTTGAAGCGTGGTGATTCCTGTCTAGTGTTGTGATGAGCTTATGTTCCCCCCCCCCAAAAAAAAATTGGGACTACAAAAACATGCCTTGAGTATGAGACATCATTAATCAGCCCTTAGTAATTAAACCCAAGCAATTCACATACAGTAGCAGAATGCTAATTAACATCCCCCCACATAAAGCTTCACAATTTCAGAAAGAATGCAAAATCTGACTTCCCAAACACATTTGAAATTTGGTTGTGATCTTGGGGGTTCATCCCACTTTTCCACACCCCAAGGGCAGGAACATCTCTCTCAAGGCATAGAATCTGAAAGGGGGCTTGTGGGTCTTAGGGAGCCTGGGGCCAGGTGACTGGTTCCAGGGAAGCAGCTTGTTGTTCCAGATCAGGGGTCAGCAACCTTTTTCAGCCGTGGGCCGGTCTACTGCCCCTCAGACCATGTGGGGGGCCAGACTATATATTGAAAATAAAAATATGAACGAATTCCTATGCTCCACAAATAACCCAGAGATGCATTTTAAATAAAAGAACACATTCTACTCACATAAAAACCCCAGGCAGGCCCCACAAATAACCCAGAGATGCATTTTAAATAAAAGCATACATTCTACTCATGTAAAAACACTGACTCCCGGACCATCCACAGGCTGATTGAAAAGACGATTGGGCCGCATCCGGCCCGTGGGCCTTAGGTTGCCTACCCCTGTTCCACAGCTTCCTTTCACTGAAGGGCTGATAAACTCTTGAGGTGATGATCACTTCCACTGTAGTGTCTCTCCACTCTTTGAATCCCTGTGATAACAAAGATGCACCAGAAGTGTTCCCTAGAGAGTCAGGAATAACAGGCTGTTTCATTTAGGAGGTACCAGCCGATCAGAAGGTCGGTGGTTCAAATTCCCACGATGGGTGAGCTCCCGTTGCTCGGTCCCTGCTCCTTCCAACCTAGCAGTTCGAAAGCGCGTCAAAGTGCAAGTAGATAAATAGGTAGCACTCCGATGGGAAGGTAAATTGTGTTTTCGTGCGCTGCTCTGGTTTCGCCAGAAGCAGCTTAGTCATGCTGGCCACATGACCTGGAAGCTGTACGCCGGCTCCCTCGGCCAATAAAGCGAGATGAGTGCCACAACCCCAGAGTCGGCCACGACTGGACCTAATGGTCAGCTAGTGAAAATAACTATGAAAGGTACCTAAAACACTAAAATTAGCATAAAAAATAATGTTGCAAATAACAAAAATGAAGTGGCAGCCATAGTGGCACAATCACATCTTCCCTCTGCCTTTTTCTGTTAATTGAAATGGAAGTGAAAAATAGCAGAGCTTCAGATGGCAGACTCTTTATTTGTTTTATAACACTTGTATCCTTCCTCTTGGTAAGCTCAAGGCAATTCATGACAGGAAAAAAGGATCCCAATATAATTATTAATAACTCCTTAATTACATAGGAAACCATAAATATAACACACCAAGTTAATTATAGCACCCAGCTCCAAAAGCAGCAGTAAAGTTTGAAACCTCTCTGCAATCTCCACACGTTAAGCAGTGTCAATGAGCTTTGTACAGGTTCCTCAGTGAAAATACTGAGGGAAAATTTTGCAGCTCAACTCAGGGGCCACTATTAAGAAGGTCATGCTAATTCCCATCATGGTCCTTTCTTCTCTTAAAGTTAGTACTTGAGCAAGCACTTGCTAAATCATCATATTCTCCTGCACAGGGGAGGCCTAAGAGGTCTGCAAGCCTTTGGCCATATTTATATATTGCTTTTGCCCTGTTAAATGTGATTATTTTGACCATGTAGAAATCCCTTACTAGCAAGGTTAGTGGTCCGTAATTTGAGTAGTGTTTTTCCTAGGGATTCGTAAAACTTTGAACACTTGACCAGATCAACATTTCCCCCCAGGCTGACTGACTCTATACCCCATAGGACTTTGCCTGCTTATCTGTATGTCTTAATAAGCTTTCTATTTTTATCTCTCTGGGGTCTTGGTCTGTTTAGTCATGTAAAGCCTCAAGCCAGTTAATTTGTCCATAATCCAGTTAAAAATACATTCTTAAATTTAAACAAAGTTAAAAACTAATTGCCTGATCCTGCCATGTTAATAGAAGCACCTCAGGGTAGATTTTCCTGATTCACTTTATCAACAGAAAGAGTGATATGTTTGTCTACCCATTTGTTTTAGGTTATAATGAGTTACAATGTACAGAAATTAGCATCTATACAGTGGTGCCCCGCAAGACGAATGCCTCGGAAGACGAAAAACTTGCTAGACGAAGGAGTTTTTCGTTTTCTTAGCCGCTTCGCAAGACGCATCTCCCTATGGGCTTGCTTCGCAAAACGAAGCTTGCCCCGCAAGCTCCGGGGATAGCGGGGAAGCGCAGCGCGTCTTCCCCGCTGTCCCCGGACCTCTTTTGAAGCAAGGGGCGGCAGGGAGAAGATCGCTTCTCCCCGTTGCCAGCCCCGCAATCTCCGGGGACAGAGGGGAAGGCGCGCTCCTTCCCCTCTGTCCCCGGACCTGTTTAAAGCAAGGGGCGGCGGGGAGAAGATTGCTTCCCCTCTGTCCCCAGAGATTGCGGGGCAGGCAACGGGGAGAAGCAATCTTCTCCCCGCCGCCCCTTGCTTTAAACAGGTCCGGGGACAGAGGGGAAGGCATGCGCCTTCCCCTCTGTCCCTGGACGGTCTCCATAGGAACGCATTGATTGATTTTCAATGCATTCCTATGGGAAACTGTGCTTCGCAAGACGAAAAACTCGCAAGAAGAAAAAAATTGCGGAACGAATTAATTTCGTCTTGCGAGGCACCACTGTATACCAGAAGTAATATAACAATATGGGTATCTGAGTTTTCAAAATCCTAGAGTTTATATTGGATTAGAGCAGCCTTTCTCAACCTGTGGGTCCCCAGATGTTGTTGAACTACAACTCCCATCACCCCTAGCTAGCAAGGCCAGAGCTCAGGGATGATGGGAGTTGTAGTCCAACAACATCTGGGGACTCAAGGTTGAGAAACACTGGATTAGAGTAACATATTTATTTATTACCTATGTGCCTTACCTCCCCTTCACCCTAGAGAAGGCTGGGCACAACAGTTTGAAATGGGTACTCCTGGCAACCTGAAACCACCTAGGCTTCAGGTGACAGTACTGCATCAAGGACCACCCCAAATAATGCCCCTGTGCAACCCCGTCCACACCTGGTAGTATTTCTACTTCCTGTACTCAAGAACCCCAAATACATAGCACATCTATCTTGTCTGGATTCAGCTTCAGTTTATTGGCTCACATCCAGCCCATTATTGCCTCCAGGCAATGGCTCAGCAGCTCAACTGCCATTCCTGATTCAGATGGAACAGGTAGATCTAGGTGTCACCAGCCTATTGATGTTGTCCCTCATAAAAGTACATTGCCCCGCATAAAGCACATTGCAGTGGTCCACCCCTGAAATTACCAGGACATGGATAGCTGTGACTAGGCTATCTCTACCCAACGGGGGTTAAATGCACACCATGGCATGTGGAATTGTGGATCCCTTTTTATGTATATGCACCGGTGTCACCGGTGTCACCGGTGAATGTACCAGCCGTGGAAACCAATACACAGACTCTTTTCTTAGACCTACAGAGAGCAGTGAAATTGTACTTGCTCTGAAGGGAGCAAGCACAGCTTCCCAAGAGCCTAAATGGGGAGTTGGTAACCATATCCCAAAAAATTCCCTCAGCCTGACCCCTCTGATTTGTCCCCAAAACAACTCTGATGGGGGGACTGATGAGATCAGAATCAAGGTGTCCTTTTGTATTTGCTGAACATACTAAAAAGTTTAAAGTGATATAATCTCACTTTGTAATTATTTTATTACCAAACTTTATTATGTAGGCTCTATAGATTTCTTGCACTTGGTTTTGTACTGCAGAATTGCTATTAATTTTGCAATCTGTATCACACCATTCGCGTCACATCTGAGTGCATTAACAAATCATAGCAGAATTAAGCCCAAGGAAACAAAATGATAATTGTTTTCAAATGGGGATAAGTGATTCCTCCAGCCCTTCTTATCAAAGCTGATAATGCCCTCCCAGATATCCTCGAAGGCAAATTATGCTGATGTCTTGTATCATAACCCAGAAGACTACCAAATGTAGTCTTAGCATATTATAACGTGGAACTGATAATGAAACAGAAGTATTTCCATTGAAAATGTCTTGGCATTTCAGTGTCTCTGATCAGCCCCAAATGCAGCAAGCTGCCATTTGCAAAAACACAGTTCTGCTATGAGCCGACTTTGAGCTACCTGACAAACAGATGGGGACAGGACAGCTGAAACTGCTGTACCAAACCCAAGAATTTGAGCTCCCATTCTCTTCCCAGAGTGATTGTGCTGTATTATTTACTGTATTTTTCACTCTATAAGACACACTTTTCCCCTCCTAAAAAAGTAAGGGGCAATGTGTGTGTATCTTATGGAGCGAATGCAGGCTGCGCGGCTATCCCTGAAGCCAGGAGAGTGAGAGGGATCGGTGCTTTCGCTGTGCAGCAATCCCTCTTGCTGTTCTGACTTCGCTTTGCTGGAGAGGCGCTGCGCAGAGAATGGAAGCTGCGCAGCGCCCCTTCAGCAAAGCGGGAGGAGAAATGGAGCCCCTTCCATTTCTCCTCCCGCTTTGCTGGAGAGGCGCTGCGCAGAGAGGGAGAGAATATTTTTTCCCCTGTTCTCCTCTAAAACTAGATGCGTCTTATGGTCGGGTGCGTCTTATAGAGCGAAAAATACAGCAAATGTTCACTCTGTATTTAACTAGGAGGAGTGACTTTGATTCATAGAATAAAGTGTAAAATAAAAAAAACATTCAGTTGTTGGTGCCTTGCAAACCCTTGGGAAATAGTCATAAAAAAGCTTTGCCTGGCACTGGAATGATGACAGTGGTGCCAGGCAGGCCTTCCTGGAGAGAGCATAGATGATGATGATGGTGATAATTTATTATTTATATGCCGCCCATCTGATGGGGTTGCCCCAGCCACTCTGGCCAGCTTCCAACAAGATGGAGAGCTATTACAGAAAAGGACCATAATCTTGCTGCTGTCTCCCAGGCCTCCCTTTGGAGGTGATGTGCAGAGAGGGGCCTCGAATGATGATCTTGGGGTCTGGGCAGGTTCCAAGCCGTAGGTCAAACCAGCACTCTGAATAGGGCCCAGAGAACAGATTGTCAGCCAGTGCAGTTGGGCCAGAAGCAGTGCTAAATGTTCATGCCTTCCTGTCCCAGTTAACAGTCTAGCCACCATGTTCTACGCTATAATTTATGAACTCTCTTCAAATGCAGCTCTACATATAACACATTGCAGCAGTATAACCTAGAGGTTATTTGAGCATAAACAATTGAAGCCAAAATCTCCCTGATCAGACAGTGTTGTAGCTGGGTTGCAAGTCGGCTCTTTTTTCCAGACTTAGAAATTCTATCTTATGAAAACACAGGCATTGATACAGTAAAATAAGCCCCAACTGTTGCAGATGCCGTGTCATAAGAGGCTAGTTTATGTATGTTGCTGTGCAATTTTTCTTCTTCTTTCCCATGGACTATATATCTGCACATCACAAAGGGAGTAATAAGATGGAGGTTTGAACTGCAATTTCCTAGAAATTGCTCCTTCTGGTAAACGATCATTCAGTCTCAAGCCTTCTGCTGCAGTGGATGGAACAATAAATACAATAATGCTCTTTTATCTTACAAATAGTTGCTTAAATGGGTTGTTTGTTTTTAATGATAGTATGATCCACAGGACTCATAAATGCCTGTGATTTTATTCTCATGGAAATAGCTCGTGTATTTTGGCTCAAAAGTCTCCTGTTGTGGTTAATTTCTATAATATGCTAGCTAATCTACTCTTTTTATCCTCTGCAGATCTAGTCTAGTGTTTCCCATATGGTTTGGTAATTAGCCCAACACACAGTCCATTTTCCTTTGCTATGGGCTGCCAGGTAGTTACTAGGTAACTGGCTAGTCTCCCTGAGTAAGAATTCATGATAGCCCTGTGATTAAAAGGTTGAGTTGCAATTTAGAAATGTGTGTTACTGTTGCTCTTGGGAAGTCACGAAGAAATATTTGCCAGTAGCAAAGGCCACCTTGCATATGTCGTGACCTATTTTGCTGCAGCAACTTTGCATAATTGAAGTGTCCTGCTGGTGCCAAATTATGGTTGATAGATCCGTTAGGATAGACCTACCCTTTAATCCACTGTCGGGGCTCTGTGAAAGGGCCAAGAGGTGGCCAGAAGAATACCTGTGCCACTATCACAGTTTGCTAGAAAGACTTAAAAAACCTATACAGTGGTGCCCCGCAAGACGAATGCCTCGCAAGACGAATGCCTCGCAAGACGAAAGAGTTTTCCGTCTTTTGAGATGCTTCGCAAGACGAATTTCCCTATGGGCTTGGTTCGCAAGTTCTTGCAAGTTCTTGAAAGTTTTTCCCCTCCCCCCCCTTTTCTAAGCCGCTAATAGCCACTAAGCCGCTAATAGCCACTAAACCGGTAATAGCGCTAAGCCGCTAATAGCCGTGCTTCGCAAGACGAAAAACCGCAAGACGAAGAGACTCGCGGAACGGATTAATTTCGTCTTGCGAGGCACCACTGTATGTATCTGAAAAAGCTCTAAAAATGTATATATTTTAAGAGCCTTTCCAGCTGTTGTGGCAAACCACTGCAGCAGCACAGGTGATGCCTGGCCACTTTTCCCGTAATGCCAGCCTCTGGGAAGGATCATCTTGGCCAGGCATGGCCAAACTCGGCCCTCCAGCTGTTTTGGGACTACAATTCCCATCATCCCTGACCACTGGTCCTGTTAGCTAGGGATGATGGGCGATGTAGTCCCAAAACAGCTGGAGGGCCAAGTTTGGGGATGCTTGATCTTGGCCCTTTTGCAGAGCCCAGGCAAGGGAGGTGTTGGTGAAGAAACTGCCAGTGCTACTGCTCAGATAAAGCAGGGAGGACAGAGGTGAGTAGTTGCTGTGGATGGGAGTCTGGCCCAGTGGTGAGTGAATGGGTGGCAGGTTGGGCCAGTGAGGCGTCCTCAGCAAGTGCCCTCCATGACTGAATGCTGGTCCTGGTCCTGGTCTTGACACCTCACCATTGTGAATTTTCCATGGAAGGTGATAATGGGGAGTTGCTCATAAAAGGTTTTCTGGAGAGGATTTACAGAGAAGTTACTTCCTTTCATGTTTATTGGGTGGATTAAATAAATGTTTATCTCCTGTGCTCTGCACGATGTGTTGGGCTGCAGCTGTTCAGGGTGTGCCTTATGTAGTCCATTATCTAGCCCGCAAGCATCTGACAGCAGTCGAGGCAGCTTAAGTCCTGAGTGTTTCAAGAATTATGTCCCCGAGATACTTTCTCCTGCAAGTCTCTTCCATTTCTCAAAGTACTGCATGCTTTGAAAGGATCATATTCATTGCCGTCTCTGAGGAAGCTGTTGGATGCTGCCTGATCTGTGTGTTATGTAGAAATAGAAACTAAGACTCTTTAGTTGTATTTGGTAGGCCGTGTGTAAATATGCATGTATAAATGTGTGTGTGCAAGCTGTTTAGTGTATTTTAATGATACACAAGTGTTGCCTGTTTTTGTTTTTTCAGGATAGGGTGAGCAAGAAGTTAGGAAATGCTTGCATAAAGGAATGCTAGGGATTTGCCTCCCAGGTTAGGCACCTAGTGTTTGCGTGCCACTTGTCCCTATTCATTTTGATTGAGTTGAACTTTTTCACGTTTTGGGTCTTTCAGAAGCATTGCCTTGCCTGAGGTGTTTACACAGTGGAAGAACAGGATGATGTAGGTTTGCTTCGAAGGATGTGTATGTATCTTACTCCTCCGTATATGCCAGTAACAATTCGATTTTTCCTGTGCTTTCTCTTATTGTAGCAAAAATGGCATTGCACACAAATAAGAAAATGGTATCGGAAGTGGTGCCAGGGTTTGCAGAATTCAAAGAAATCTGCAGGCAGGGTGGGGGGAACCCCAAGGAGGGTGAACTGCCTCGTAAAACAGCCCCACAATAACTCAAATGGTGTGGGGTTTTGTGTGTCTGGGAGGGAAGAAACTGTCAGTGGGGAGAGGCAGGAACCGGGATAGAATGGAGGCATTAGAATGGAACCAAAAAACATATAGATAAACAAATCTAACCCGCAGCCCTCCAGATATTGGACTGCGTCATCTTTGGTCACTGCCCATGCTAGCTGGAGCTGATCCAAGTCCATTTGGAGGGCCACATGTTAGCCAGTTTCCAGTATCCTGGAAAAGTGCTTAGCAGTCTGGCCATAACCGTCTGGAGCAAACTACCAGTCAACATATTACAGTGGTGCCCCGCAAGACGAATGCCTCGCAAGACGGAAAACCCGCTAGACGAAAGGGTTTTCCGTTTTGGAGGTGCTTCGCAAAATGAATTTCCTATGGGCGTGCTTCGCAAGACGAAAATGTCTTGTGAGTTCCTGCGGTTTTTTTCCCCTTTCCCCCCCTTTTTCTAAGCCGCTAACCCGCTTATCAGCTGATCCGCTAACCCGCTTATCAGCTGATCCGCTAACCCGCGTATCAGCTGATCCGCTAACCCGCGTATCAGCTGATCCGCTAACCCGCGTATCAGCTGATCCGCTAAGCCGCTTATCAGCTGATCCGCTAAGCCGCTTATCAGCTGATCCGCTAAGCCGCTAATAGCGCTAATCCGCTAGCTTCACAAGACGAAAAAACCGCAAGATGAAGAGACTCGCGGAACGGATTCTTTTCGTATTGCGAGGCACCACTGTATTGCAGGTCCCCCTTGCAAACTTCTTTGTAGTCAGGGCCGTCTTACCCATAGGCACTAGGGGTGCGGGGCGCCGGGCTCTCAGGGGTGCCAAGATGAGAGTGTGGGGCCCAAGAGTTGAGTCTGGGGCAGAGTCTGCCCGTCGGTTGGAGCGCTGTGGTGGGCTCTTCTGCTGCAGGCTGCTCTGCGCCGTGAGTTCAGGCGAGCCAGCAAGATGCTGAGGTGGCTGGCCAGCTCCTCCATCCTGCTTGCCTGGGACTGGGCGACGTGGGGGGGGGGCACTGGGTGGATCTTTGCACCCCAGCGCCGCATATGCTTAAGACAACCCTGCTTGTAGTGCTTGGTTGTATGATCATTAAGATTATTTAAGTGTGCCTGTATCATTGTTTTACCCGCTGGAGCCTAAGGAAGAAGGGGATGCTGGAGATTTATATAAATACATAAAATTAGATTATCTTTGGGGGCTCTCCATTCCTTAGACTTTCCAGGGCCAAGCAATAATTCTTTCTAGGCAAGCAGCTTACCTGCTCCTTCCTAATCTACTACATGTATCCATGGACCACAATGCTCAGGCATCTAATCCATAAAAGTCTGCGCCATAATAAAATTTGTCTGACTTTAACATGCCACAAGACTCTATTCTGGCTTCAACAGACTAGGACAGCTATCCCTCTGGAGATTTTATTGTCTATGTTTCAATGATGTGGCTTATTTCTTTATTGGTCATAGCCATTATTTTGCATGGAATTCCTCGTGTAGCCTATTTAACGGCTGAACATTGCTGAGAGAAATATAAGCCTCTCAAAAGAATTGCCTTCACAGAGTACTCCTCCTCTGGAGTTAATTGTGTGCCACCTTGAGTGTTTTTAAAGAGGAATAAATTATCTAGTCAGCTGTCTTGGGCTCTGGTTGAGATATTCACATGTGTATAGGCTTGTGGAGGACTTCCTTATTAATTAGGAGTGCCTCTTTGGTGTCATTACTTAATTGGGTGCCACAGGAGCTTGATGCAACAAGAGATGCTCTTAATTAGGGGAGGAGCCATAGCTTAGTGTAGAACATCTGCTCTGCACGGAGAAGGTCCCTGATTCAGCACTCAGCATCTCTTGGGTACCAGGACTGGGAAGAATGAGACACTGGAGGACTGCTGTCAGTCAAGGGAAACAATATTGGCTTAGAAGGACTGAAGGTATAAGGCAGTTCTGTATCTAAGAATCCAAATCCTTTACAGGGTATACAATAACTGGTGTGTATTGCTCAAGCCTAGTATTTTAGCACCTAACAGCTGTGGTCTTCTGCGAGTAAGATCTGTTATTCTGTTTGCTGAAGTGCTTCTCCTGATAACAGTTGGCTTCTCGGGTCTTTCACTGTCTAACATTGTGTAGTTGAATTTAAAGTGTGATTGTCCAGCCGCTGTACCGCTTAGCACTGGGGTCAGCAAACTTTTTCAGCAGGGAGGCCGGTCCACTGTCCCTCAGACCTTGTGGGGGGCCGGACTATATTTTGAAAACACACACCAGAAAATGAATTCCTATGCCCCACAAATAACCCAGAGATGCATTTTAAATAAAAGGACACATTCTACTCGTGTAAAAACACACTGATTCCAGGACCGTCTGTAGGCCGGATTTAGAAGGTGATTGGGCCGGCTCCGGCTCCTAGTTTGCCTACTCATGGTTAGCAGAACTGACTTTATCAGAATTTTAGCACACAGCGTGCTAAGGTTAGACTTCTCTCTGGTATGTTTGAGAATGTTAGACTCCCTAGAATATGTGCAACATATGTTACACTAAACCATGGTTTACTGCAGGGGTTGGGAAACCTCAAGGCCACAGGCTAAATGTCACTCTCCAGGCCTTGAGGCTCTACCTAGGCCATGCCTACGTCCAAGGCCACACCCACTCCTTAGGCCACACCCCTTACTAGCCTTGCCCTCTGCCTTCCTCAGGGGCTGCAAAGTGTTCTTGAGCTGTGTTAATGCCTCTTACTTGCCTATATGGAGAGGTTTTGTGTGGGTGGGTGCATATGTGTAGAAAAAACATTTTTGCATGGCTGAAATGTAGTCCACAGTACAAAGACAGCAGCCACATCTGTTGCTGCACCCACTTTATCCTCTTGCCCCACCTACCATTGGTATGTGGCCCCCAGAAAGCTGCCCACAGTGGAATTCGGCCCTTGAGCTGAAAAAAGGTTCTCTGGCTCTCTTTAGTGCTATTTGGATGAGCCTAAGCATAGTCTTGGCCTCACACATTGTGCCCGCTCCCAAAAATGAGTAATGAAGCTGGCTAGTTAAACCAACCATTGTTTGAAACAAGGCAGAAGCTTTAGCCAAGCTACTGTTTTTCTCCATTTCAACCCCACCCCCCACCCCCGGCCTGCGATATAAGGCTAATACTGACTTACTGTACCAAATTGTCGGATGGATGTGAAACTTTGAACAATGTAAAGAAGTCTTGAAATCCCACAAGCTCGTAGCAAGCATGTTAGTAGCCTATGTGAAATTCCATTGTATATGCCTTTGTGGAACTCATGGTTACGCACCAGGTAAGTTGTAAAGTTCAAGGCTTTTCTAAAGTACTCTATCTTTTAGTATTGGCTGGACTGGAGCTAACCGTTCCACCGAGTATTTCTGTGTTCTTGTTCTCCAGTTCACCTTAAAAAGGGCTAAATTCTGTAAAGCTTCATAGATCTAGGGTATAGATCACCCCACTAACGATGGGGTGATGAGCATTAGAGCTTGCAGATGTTGCAATTACATAAGAAGGAAAGGAAATGGCACGAGGTGTTACAATTATCCGCAGATATAAAAATGTTAACAAGTATATTATGGAAATATTAATATGCCATGCCAGAGCATCTGTTTCGCTGATCATGTTAGAGTTTCAAAAAGAGAGGATGATAGGGAATTTTTCAGCTTAAACCTAGTTTTCTTTAACTGCTGGGAAATATACTTTTAAGTTAAACAAATCAGTGATTCTCATTCTCTGTTTCTTTTACTACCAAGGAGAGATATTTACAAGAGATAATCTCTCCACTGCAGTGATTGATTTGTTCCATGCAAAGTCTTATTATTCCTCTGAGGAGCTCTGTTGAAGACATCAACATTGGACTGACTAGTGCATGTGAATATAAATGAGCATTAGTGTTGACATAAAATCCTGCATGCAAAAATCGCAGCATTGCTACAATGACAGCAGACCATAGGCAGTCCTAGAAGTAATTTTCTCGGGACACAGAATAGCTTTCAGGTGATAAACCTCTGCGTGGATAACACATGTTGTTGCTTTATGGGGCTTTTGTCAAACTTTGAAAAGAAATCAATATACAGTACTTAGTGGGACATAGACAGGTAGTGTCAAGATGGGCAGACCTTGAATTTAGGTACAGTGGTACCTCGGGTTAAGTACTTAATTCGTTCCAGAGGTCCGTTCTTAACCTGAAACTGTTCTTAACCTGAAGCACCACTTTAGCTAATGGGGCCTCCTGCTGCTGCTGCGCCGCCGATGCACGGTTTCTGTTCTCATCCTGAAGCAAAGTTCTTAACCTGAGGTACTATTTTTGGGTTAGCAGAGTCTGTAACATGAAGCGTATGTAACCCAAGGTACCACTGTATTTGTGTTTCTGCAGCAGTCCTCCTTGATGTTGAGATCTAGCTCTGCACAAAAGCTGCATATTAAGAGAAACTGTTTTGGGCAGAAGACAAAGAGCTTTCAATCTTTTTCTATCTGCTTCAGTTCCAGTTTGGTGTTACCATTTTCAGTACTAAATACTAGAAGCGTAATGGTTGGTTGTTGCTCGTTCAACAGGAAGATCCTCTGCTCTTTTGTTCCCAAGTGATTTTGTCTGTCTCGAGTTCCCAACCTGGTGTCTCCTATTTCCAACTCTGCTTTATGTCTTCCCCCTTCCCCCTTTACTTCCCCACCCTGTGTGCCTGCCCTGCTGTATGCTTGTGACTTCTAGCAAAATGACTCTGTCTTCCCCCCCTCTGCACTGTTGCACCGACCTTAGACTCTGCCACTTAGAGGCTGCAACCTGGCACTTTAGCCTGTTGAACTTGCCAGTGCTGCTCTAATAACCTGGTTTAACATCTGCCTTGGCAGCTCTGTGAATAAGCCTGGACAAGTGATTAGCCTGCACCATTTTTACTAGTCCTTTTATAGACAGAGCAGAATTGCAAATTGTGTACAACACAGAAGTTAATTGCCAATTTATTCACTTGGACGAAACCCTCCTTGAATGGGATGGGAAAGTGTGTGGCTAGGCACTAAAGGGGAGAGGAAGGAAGGACTAGGGATGGGGAGAACCAGAGTCTTGATTCTTATGTTGTTGTTGTTGTTGAGTCGTTTAGTCGTGTCCGACTCTTCGTGACCGCATGGACCAGAGCACGCCAGGCACTCCTGTCTTCCACTGCCTCCCGCAGTTTGGTCAAACTCATGCTGGTTGCTTCGAGAACACTGTCCAACCATCTCATTTTCTATCGTCCCCTTCTCCTTGTTCCCTCCATCTTTCCCAACATCAGGGTCTTTTCCAGAGAGTCTTCTCTTCTCATGAGGTGGCCAAAGTACTGGAGCCTCAGCTTCAGGATCTGTCCTTCCAGTGAGCACTCAGGGCTGATTTACTTCAGAATGGAGAGGTTTGATCTTCTTACAGTCCATGGGACTCTCAAGAGTCTCTTCCAGCACCAGAATTCAAAAGCATCCATTCTTTGGCGATCAGCCTTCTTTATGGTCCAGCTCTCACTTCCATACATCACTACTGGGAAAACAAGAGCTTTAAGTATACGGACATTAGTTGGCAAGGTGATGTCTCTGCTTTTTAAGATGCTGTCTAGGTTTGTCATTGCTTTTCTCCCAAGAAGCAGGCGTCTTTTAATTTCGTGGCTGCTGTCACCATCTGCAGTGATCATGGAGCCCAAGAAAGTAAAATCTCTCACTGCCTCCATTTCTTCCCCTTCTATTTGCCCGGAGGTGATGGGACCAGTGGCCATGATCTTAGTTTTTTTTTATGTTGAGCTTCAGACCATATTTTGCGCTCTCCTTTTTCACCCTCATTAAAAGGTTCTTTAATTCCTCCTCACTTTCTGCCATCAGGGTTGTGTCATTCTTATAGCCTACATCAAAGATTCCTCCTTACCTGCATACAGTTCCTTATGGCTGTCACATGAGTGCTTAACTGCAGTAACTTGTATGCCATACCTCTAGCTGAGAGTTTGCTGTCCTGGACTAGATCCTTTGATGACCACTTGCTTAGTTGCTGCTGTTTAATTTTATTGTGATTGTGTGGTTTTATTTTTAACTATTTTTCCTTATGATGTTGCAAATGTGGTGTTGTAATATATTGTTGTAAGTCAGCTTCCAAGAAGTTTCCCCGAAAGGCTGGGTGTAAATTTATTAAATTAAGAAATAAAATAAATTTCACGTTGCAGCAGAAAGTGGCAGAGCTAGTAAACAAGTTTACAAACCATGGTTTTCTGTTGTACTCATTACAGGGCTAGAGGGAAATTTATATAGAAGGATGGCTTGTTTGGACTGTATTCTAGGTCCAAACAGAGGCCCCTAAAGGGATAAGATCTCTCTGTTCTGTGTTTTATCAATAACAGATTGAAAATACATTTAGTGCCTTATTGGAGCTGGGTTTTTGAACTTGCAGGTGGAGGATGAATTAATAATTACCGAGAAAATTCTGATTTTATTTTCATTTTCATAGTAATTTATAATAATGGCATGGCACACTTTTAAATATTGCTGAGAATGTATAAGGGATAATGATGCCTAAAACCATCAAATAATCAGTTGGGCACCACAGTTCAAGAAGGACACTGACAAACTGGAACGTGTCCAGAGGAGGGCAACCAAAATGGTCAAAGGCCTGGAAACAATGCCTTATGAGGAACGGCTAAGGGAGCTGGGCATGTTTAGCCTGGAGAAGAGGAGGTTAAGGGGTGATATGATAGCCATGTTCAAATATATGAAAGGATGTCACATAGAGGAGGGAGAAAGGTTGTTTTCTGCTGCTCCAGAGAAGCGGACACGGAGCAATGGATCCAAACTACAAGAAAGAAGATTCCACCTAAACATTAGGAAGAACTTCCTGACAGTAAGAGCTGTTTGACAGTGGAATTTGCTGCCAAGGAGTGTGGTGGAGTCTCCTTCTTTGGAGGTCTTTAAGCAGAGGCTTGACAACCATATGTCAGGAGTGCTCTGATGGTGTTTCCTGCTTGGCAGGGGGTTGGACTCGATGGCCCTTGTGGTCTCTTCCAACTCTAGGATTCTGTGATTCTATGATTCTATTCTATTCTATGAGAGAAAGAGCTTGAGGAGATCTTTGTGCAGAAAACATTTGAGTTCCAAAATGAGGTTTTGATTAAGAGGGGCGACTTAAAGGATTGGCATCTTTTATGGATGACAAACTTTTCTTTCTACATCATAAGCATAAGCAGTGGAAATGGTAGCATGGTTGAAAATTGGTTGTGGTGAGCAGAGAAAACACCTACAGCTCTGTTAATAGTTCAGAATATTAAAAGACAAGTAAGGTTTTATGGTTGTGTTGTACAACTATTCCATCTTATGTGAAACACATGTTTTATTTAAACATTGGACTGCCCTCCCTTCCCCTCTTTTGCTTTAATTGTGTGTTCAACACAACAATGGCTTTCTAAGTCCTGGATGTTCTCACTTGGGAGATGAGATCAATATGCAGTTGTAATTTCTGAAGCTGTCCGTTGGTACTAACTCACAGGTTTCATTTACATGCAATGCTAAACTGTGTTTAGTGTTAAAAAGATGAGGCTGTGTGTGGGTTGCGTAAATTTCAGAGTGGATCCTATGCTGTAGTTTGGGTATGGGAGTTGAGTCCCTGACCTAAACAAACACATAATATAATACTGAAAATGAGGCTGTCTCTGTACACGTCTAATGCCATTATTAAAAGAACAGCGAGTCCTAGAAGAAAAGTGTGTGAGCATGTGTGTGAGAGAGAACGCATTTCTGCTTTGACTGCATTTCTTTCTCTGTCACCGGAATGTGACCACTTTGTGTAAAACTGCAGTCAGTGTATCTTTTCATGAACACATAATATATGCTCTTTTGAAGTGCTGTGTTCTGATGAATGGCCTTAGCTTTCACCTAAAACACACCAGGGTGAGTTTTTGTGGAGATTTCTGCTGCCACAACCGTCTCCTGCTGCAGATGGAAAATAAGAGCTACCGAAGAGCAAATAATTTGGTACAACATTCATTCAGCCATAGTGTGCATTGTCTTGCAGCCCACATCTCAGGGGCTCATTATTTCCGGGAGTATGGGGTAGTAACCACATGAAAGTTAGCAATATATTTCATTGAGATGGGCAAATTGGAATGGCTTGGAAACAAGTGGTGCTCTTTCCTCAAAAGTCAGAAAAGGCTTGTTTTTCTGAGCCAGTTTTAGTCTGGAAATTGCCCCTCTCTCCCTCACATTCCTGCTCCCCTTAAACCCCCTCCTCTCACCCCTTTAAATTATACTTACTGTGTGAATAGGAGAAAGAAGGCGTTCAGATGTTCTTATTTCCCTCTCTGGTTACATGTGGTGGATAAGCTTGGAATTCTTCTCTGGTTGGGATTTTATTCCAAGCTGGAGAAGAATTTGGGAGCTTGTGAAGCTCTCCTCTCCTTTGAGGTAGGTTTTTAATGGGCCACAGAGCTCAAATCTGAGCCAGAGCTTTCTTTGGCAATTTTTTTGGACATCTTTACTTTTTAAGGAGATCGGAAGAGCCTTCTGGATCAGACCCCTGCCCATCTAGTCCAACATCCTGTTCTCATAGTGGCCAGTCAGCTGCCTGTAGGAAACCCGCAAACAGGATCCAAGCACAAGAGTAGTCTCCTTCCCCCTGGTTTCCAGCAACTGGTTTTCAGAAGCACTTGCACATCCCATTGTGAAGGGAGAGCATAGCCAGCATGGCTAGTACACAGTACATAGTATTACAGATGTGGTCACACCATAGATTTATATCTATGATTTGGTCAGCTTTATTTTTACAGTGGTGCCTCGCAAGACGAAAAGAATACGTTCCACGAGTCTATTCGTCTTGCGGTTTTTTCGTCTTGCGAAGCAAGCCCATTAGCGGATTAGCGGATTAGCGCTGTTAGCGGCTTAGCGGATCAGCTGATAAGCGGCTTAGCAGATCAGCTGTTAAGCGGCTTAGCGGATCAGCTGATAAGCGGCTTAGCGGCTTAGAAAAAGGGGGGGAAAGGGAAAAAACCCCTCAGGAACTCACAAGACATTTTCGTCTTGCGAAGCAAGCCCATAGGAAATTCGTTTTGCGAAGCGCCTCCAAAACAGAAAACCCTTTCGTCTAGCGGGTTTTCTGTCTTGCGAGGCATTCGTCTTGCGGGGCACCACTGTAGTTCCTTTCTTGATGATCCCTAGCATGGAAGTTGCTTTTTTCAGAGCTGCCACATTCTGAGACTGATGTTAAGTAGACTTCTTATTTATTATAAGCTCAGGATAGAGTATTTGGCCCCCTTCTATTTTAAGCCTCCCCATAACCATGTGAAGGAGGTTAGGTTGGGAGATAGTGGCCCAGGGTCACCCAGTAGTCCTCAGAGAATTGTAGAGTTGGAAGGTACATCAAGCACCATTTAGTCCAGCCCCCTGCAATGCAGGAATCTCAGCTTGCGGTGGGGCCCCCATCCAATTTGAAACCATATTGGGCATCGCTTAGCTTTGCAAATGTACTAACAGTTTTATTATGAGGAATTCAATGGTTCTATGATTTACACTATGGTTAGCAGACGTCCCCGTTTCTCGGGGATAGTCCCCGGATTTACAAATCTGTCCCTGGACAAAATCCGTCCCCGGAATGTCCCCGGATTTCATTTAATGTCCCTGGATTTATATTTTAAGTGTTGTAGATTTATTAGTAGCGAAAGAATGTTGCGTGATTGGTTCAACGGCACAAGACACATCATATGGGGACGTCTGGCAAGGCAAAATGGCGGGCGCCACTGCCAAGGGGGAACCGGGGATGTCAACTTGGGGAACCACTGACACACACACACACACACCCCCTGGTGACCCAAATTGAGCCAGGAGAGAGAGCACCCGGCCACCAGCCTGACTGCCCAGCGGTGCTCCGGGGCCATGAAAACCCCGGAGCCAATGCAGGGAGAAGGAGGAGAGGAGAAGAAGAAGAAAGAGAGAGAAAGAGGAAGGAGAGAAAAAGAGGGGAGCCCCAACCTTGCCGCGCTGCTGCTGCTGAGAAGAGGTAGGAGAGCACCAGGAGGGCAAGGACTTGCGGCGGAGCTCAGGCCCGAGCAGAGCCTACTCCATGGCAGCTAGTGCTCCAAGAGAGCCCAGAGGAAGGCTGTACAACATAGGAGATCACAGAAGAGAAGATATTACTTCTTTAAAACTTTTTAAATAACTTCTTTTTAAATAACTTTTTTTTCTCCTTTAAAAGAAAAAGTGTCCCCGGATTCTTTGAAAAAAATCTGGTAACCAACCTTAATTTGCACCCAGGTCTCCCCAGTCCTACACCAACACTAACTACTACATCTACAGCTGGCAACTGTGATTGCCACAAACCATCCCTTGGCTCCAAGTCAGAACTGGCAATCTATTTGAAACCATGGTTTCCATTTCTGGTCCTGGGGCAGGTTATGACGCTGGGGAATTTGGGTCACAGCACAGGGACAAGATAATGCGCAGCCCTTGTCTTCTAAATACCCTTATTTAAATACCTTTTGTACTCTTGGAGTACAAGTATATTACGGTGAATATTTTTCAGCTGTGAACTAGGAGGATGAGAATTATTTTGGATTAAAGAGTATGATAGTTTTTCAGCCTCAGCCAGCAACTCAACCACTCAGCTTCCTTCCCAGTTGCTAAGTTTCTGCACTCAGTTTGATGCTTGCATTTTTTCTCCAGTGCTGCAGCTTTGCATGGTTTCCAGGATTCTGAGCTACATCTGAGGTCACTTTCCATAAAATAGACTTTTATCCTAGTTAATATGTCCCTGGGTGTGTCACCTCTGTCCTTCCCCTATGGTATTATATATTTTTTGTTCTCATGCGTGCTCTTCTTCCCCATCCCCTAAAGGAGTCCCTTAACAAGTGCCTTTTCATCCTCCTCAATGTGCCAGCCTGTTTCTACTGGCTATAAATCTAGCCAGACAGCATCTGTGGGAAAAGTACACATCCTCAGACTCTTGCCAATAATCGTGTCCACATCCTGCAAGTCGAGAGAGGAATTTCATTAAATTGCAAAACTCCCCCCCCCCAAAAAGCACAGGTGAAGAAACACAACCAAATCAAATATCCTTCCAGTAAGCAAAGTTTATTACTGCCCCTGTGGAAGGTGGGGCTCAAAGGTTCAGTTGTGTTGAAGTTGAATCTTAAGTTCTCCTTGTTTAAAAAGAAAGGGGAGGATCAAACATGGATTGCCTTCCCAATCTGGCCCACGGATGGTCCAGGAATCAGTGTGTTTTTACATGAGTAGAATGTGTCCTTTTATTTAAAACGCATCTCTGGGTTATTTGTGGGGCCTGCCTGGTGTTTTCACATGAGCAGAATGTGTGCTTTTATTTAAAATGCACCTCTGGGGTTATTTGTGGGGCATAGGAATTCATTCACCCCCCCCCCAAAATATAGTCCGGCTCCCCACAAGGTCTGAGGGATGGTGAACTGGCCCCCTGCTGAAAAAGGTTGCTGACCCCCTGCACTTAATATTATTATAACTACTATTATTATTAATAAACAAATGTATACTTCACAGTATAAAGCCTTCAAAATGGTGTGCAGAGTAAAAACAATAAAGCTATAAAACAATAAAATCATTTCAACAAACTCTAAAACAATAAAGCTGTCCATACAAACTCTAAAAACGATCAAACAGTTTTATCAGATATAAAATTGATCTTTCACAAATGGCTGGGTTACACCTCAGGGAATTCCTTTGTAAACAAACATGTATTCAGTAGATGCCTAACACCATCATTCTAGGTACCTGCCTGATTTCAGCCTCAGCTGCAACACTAAAAGTCTGGTTTCTTGCTCAGGCTAAACGTGCTTTGAGTTCCCCATAGAGTGGTCAAGGCAGTCCCTTGGATATCCTAATCCCAAGTTGTTTAGGACTTTGATTGCTAAAAGCAGCACCTTGATTTGTGCCCAGTAACAGACTGGCAGTCATTGTGACCAGTTCACTAAGAACTGTTGAGCTTACTCAGGAGTATAGTCAGGATTTTGTACAGTGAGCCTGCGATAATTTGAAAATATGGAAAAATCCATACCTCTTAATGCTTTTTGACAACCTAGTTGTGATGACAAACAGAGTTAAGGAGCAACCTGCCGATTCGGTAAATTGAGTAATGGGTCCTAATCTGTGTGAAGGGATGTGAGATGTTGCTTCCTTAAACATTCTTGGCTACGAAAGGCAACAAGGTGTATCATGCAGGAGTTGGGATTTCATTTATTTATTTAAGGCAAGAGAACCCAGAAGACAAGGTTGGATGATAGGGGTGAAACACTGTGGCCGATGGCCACATAATATCTGTACTTTTCTCCTTTAGTGTCTTCTAAAATCACTAGGCTGCAGATATTGCTGTCTCTCCATTGTAAGTGGAAATAACCTTCCAGCAGGCATGGGGGAAGAATAGATTGAAAAGGGGTGTGTTGTGTGTGTGTGTGTGTGTGTGTGTGTGTACGCGAGCATGCATGCATGCCAGCTAGTTTAACAGATTTTAACATCAGCCTCTGCCACGAATTATTTGATGGGGAGACACTTTTCTTAGCTCTCAGAAATGCATAGGTTTCCATTCCTGCTGTGTTAGTGATGAACCATCATTCCGTCAAGAAAAAAAAGGAAGCTCTGGGAAAGAAAGCAATTTTTTGCCACCCATTAACATATGAAGCATAGCTACTGACAGGCACCACAGGCTATTCTTACGTTCTTATGTAAGCTAGGAAACAAGGTCTGTTTGTGGCACAAGAAAATCCCTCCTTTGAAAAGGAGACTCTTCCCCTGGTGACACAAGAGTTGGGTGATGGATCGAGATGTGCAAGGGATAGCGTTAGTGTGCGGGATGGGGCTGAGATTAGAGGCTTAGGTAAGCAGTGCCACTCAGCTCCCTGGAGATGGTCTAGGCGCCGGGAAGAATGGCAGATGAAGGTGATGGATTACATGGAACTGGCAGAAATGACTGGCAGAATTCGAGACCAGGGAGAAGAGTCGGTGGAGGAAGATTGGAGGAAATTTAAAGACTATTTACAGAAACATTGTAAAATTAATATCTGTTAGAAGGATGTTGGAATAATATTATATGATTTTAGCGGGAATGATATAAAGGATTTGGGAATAACTGACTGTTAATTGGTGAAAGGAGGAAAAGTAAAGTTACATTATATTAAGACAATTTACAGGACAAAAATTTTAAAAAGAGGGAAAGGATTTGCTGAAGTGGATAATTGACCTAGAATACAAAAAAGGGAGGTGTGAGGAGGTCAAGGAAATAAGCTAATGAAAGATTAGTAATGAGGAGATCTGATGTATTTTTCTTTGCGCTTTTGTTTTTGTTTAATGGGTTTTATTTCTCTGTTTTTTTTATATTGTGATGTGTTGTTTTGTTTTTGTTTAATGTCGTATTTTTACTTTTTCTTTCTGTAATTTTTAAAACTTTAATAAATATTATTTTTTTTAAAACAGGAGATGGTCTAGGCTCTCCTCTTTGGCCTGGTTATTTTTGTTTTGTCTTTATGAGTGCCTTCAGATTATGTGTTTATGTGATTAATGTTGAATGCAGCCACCTTTGTGTCCTTTCTGGTGAGCTTTGATGGGGCATTTGGCTGGCTGATGCTAGGAATAGCATGTTGGACTAAATGAACATTGGTCTGAGACTGCAAGGCTATATGGAATCCCCCCCCCCAGGCCCTGAGTAATGTTGGAAAATGTCTGGAATTCTCCCAGGTTTCTGAGCATCACCTAGAACCTGGGTGGCCAGAGTTGCAAAATCAACTTGGAGTCACCTGGTGAAGACTTCATAAGGCTAAGAAACAGAAGACATGCAACTTCTATTGCTGCTCTTCTCTCCCTGTGAGCCATCTCACAGTCCTTTCTCCTGGGGGACGTGGGTGGCGCTGTGATCTAAACCATTGAGCCTCTTGGGCTTGCTGATCAGAAGGTCGGCGGTTCAGATCCCCGCGACGGGGTGAGCTCCCGTTCCTCTGTCCCAGCTCCTGCCAGCCTAGCAGTTTGAAAGCATGCCAGTGCAAGTAGATAAATAGGTACCACTCTGGCGGGAAGGTAAACAGCATTTCCGTGCGCTCCAGCTTCCATCATGGTGTTCTTTTGCACCAGAAGCGGTTTAGTCCTGCTGGCTACATGATCCGGAAAGCTGTCTATGGACAAACGCCAGCTCCCTTGGCCTGAAAGTGAGATGAGTGCCGCAACCCAATAGTTGCCTTTGACTGGACTTAACCGTCCAGGGGTCCTTTACCTTTACCTTTTACCTTTCTCCTACTGCTGCTACCACCTCCTATGCTCTCCTAATGAATCCTCCTTCACTTCTTAATCCATTCTTGATGGTAGCCCATTCTGTCAGTGTTCCTCAGCAGGCCCTTTGTAGCTTCATCAAACACCAACTGATTGATCTCCTTTGGCAACTAGATCCCTGTCCATGTATCCTCATTCATGCCCACCTCTCTGCTTTTGCATGTGTTCTCTCTTTCACTGCAATGCACCCGGCTACATATTCAAATATGTAACCTTAAACTACAGGAAACGGAGCAGGAGTTATGCATTACTTCATGATCTTTCACATAAACTTGCATCTAAGTCGCTTAGTACTGGGCTGTTCAGGCAGTTTGTTCCAAGAGTCTTGGATGTGAGCCTGTGTCCCTAGTTGCCTCCGCAAATGTGTGTGCGCGTTTGTGAAACAAACTTAATAAAATGAAGTTGAATAACATTAGAGATGGCTTTCTGAAATTAGGAATGCAACTTGGATGAAGGTGCCTGAAGGGAAAATATGCCAAGACATTACAGAGGGTTGATATGATGGTGTTTGCCCAGGCTGCTGCCTGTGTTTATGTTACTCCTTGAAAATGTTGTTTGACAGTTTGTGTGCATGTGCACGATTTTGAATTTGGGGAAGTCTTTGGACTGTCAACGATACAGTACCTGGAGTCTGGGATGCGGGTAGCGCTGTGGTCTAAACACTGAGCCTCTGGGGCTTGCTGATTGGAAGGTCAACGGTTCAAATCCCCACGACAGAGTGAGCTCCCATTGCTCTGTCCCAGATCCTGCCAACCTAGCAGTTTGAAAGCACGCCAGTGCAAGTAGATAAATAGTTACTGCATCGGCGGGAAGGTAAACAGTGTTTCCGTGCACTTTGGTTTCCATCACGGTGTCCCGTTGCTCCAGAAGCAGTTTAGTCCTGCTGGCCACATGACCCGGAAAGCTCTCTGTGGACAAACGCTGGGTCCCTTGGCCTGAAAGCAAGCTGAGCGCCGCAACCCCATAGTCGCCCCTGACTGGATATAGCTGTCCAGGGGTCCTTTACCTTTTTTTACCTGGAGTCTGTTAGTGCAGGTGCTGTGATTTATCTTTGTCCCATGTTAAGCTTATTTTTGTTAATAGCTGAGATCTGCCCCACTGCACTCCTATCCGAGAATATCTCTTTTATTTTCCATATCATATTCATTTTACTGGAGTTAGTTTTGGACATAATTTGGTTGGGTGAATAGTGAGGTGCTTTTTTAATAGCTTTGATTTTGAGGCTGAAGATAAACGTGGGCAAGTGATCTTGACCAGACTGCTTCTTTGATGCCTAATGAACTTTCCGCCAAAGATTATTTCCACCCTCCAACTCCCAGACATTTTTTGTTTTGCAGGATCTTCTATGATACTGCTTTTATATGGGAATTTGGGAAGCTGCTACTGGGCTGTCACCAACTGGTCAAAGTCTTTTTGAAAATAAGGTTTTTTTTTTAAAAAAAAATACTGGCAAGGTTCTCCTGCTTTTAACAGTTGTATAAGAAATTCCGCAGCTGATGCTTTTCCCAGTGTGGCGATTCAGTCATGAGGAAAGTTTTTTGGCTATATGGGGAAATAAGCTGGTAAGGCTACAACTAAAAGGCATCAAACTGCTCAAGATGGTTCATGTCAGATGCTGCCTGGTTTTGAAGAAAGACTCTGCTTCATGCTTTTGCTGTTATCCACACTGTTAGGTAAATTTAACCAATCGCTCTTCACAGGGCCATGTCTTGCAGCAAGTTATGAGCGTGTTTTCACCTCTTCCTTTGTTGTTTGCTGTTTCAGAGTTGTGGAATGCTGTGAAGACTTCCCTGGCCCCACAGTCATAAACGAAATACGTTTGGAACTATTTTCAGCTGAAGGATATCTTTCCTCTATTAAAGGTACCAAACTTTATCCTTACTGCCTCAACAGACTTCATCTTTGTGTGGAATTTCAACCAGTTTTTCTCCAGATCCTAAAGCACACGATAGAATGTATATCTGCTGAGAAGGGCCTTGTAAAACTCTGGTATTAACTGGGCACTTTGCAGAGATTTTGAGATTATAGTATGCAATAAGATTAAAACATTTTAAGAACCTAAGAAGAGCCGGACTGATGTCCAAGGCCCATCTGGTTCAGCATCCTCTTTTCATGGTGCTCAACCAGGTGCCTACAAGGCAAGCCCGCAAGCAGGACAGGACAGCCCTCTTGCCACTTGTGACTCTCAGCAACTGGTATTCAAATGCATACTGTCTCCAAAAGTGGGAGCAGAACGTAACCAGCATGGCTAGTAGCCATCGCTAGCCCTCTTTTTCATGATTTTTTCTTAAAAATATAAAGCAATGTAGAAACGAAATGAAAAACAGTAACAATCTTCTTTTAAAGCCATCTAAGTTGGTGGCGCTGTGGTCTAAACCACAGAGCCTAGGGCTTGCCGATCGGAAGGTCGGCAGTTCGAATCCCCACAGCGGGGAGCTCCCGTTGCTCTTTCCTTCTCCTGCCAACTTAGCAGTTCGAAAGCACCTCAAAGTGCAAGTAGATAAATAGGTACCACTCTGGCGGGAAGGTAAACGGCGTTTCCGTGTGCTGCTCTGGTTCGCCAGAAGCAGCTTAGTCATGCTGGCCACATGACATGGAGAAACTGTCTGTGGACAAACACCGGCTCCCTTGGCCAATAAAGCGAGATGAGTGCCGCAACCCCAGAGTCGTTCGCGACTGGACTTAACGGTCAGGGGTCCTTTACCTTTACCTTTAAGTTGGTGGCCAGCACTGCCCCCAGTGGGAGTGAGTTCCATAGTTTGGACTATGTGCTACTTAAATAAGTACTTTATTTTATCTTGTCTTGAATATTTCAACATGCAGCTTCCTTGGATGTCAGCGAGTCCTGCTGTTAAGAGAAAGGGAGAAAAACTCTGTCCGTTTATTTCAGCATTTTGAAAAATGAGGGTGATATAAAAGCACAAAAATACATAACATAGTGACAAACAAACAAAATAGCCCACTCCCATTTTAAAAGGCCATAGATTGTTTAATTATCCAAAGGCCTGGCAGAAGAGAAATTTTTTTGCCTGGCACCTAAATATATTTCACTTCTTGGTTCTTTTGTGAAGCTCAGGAGACCATTCTCTGTGAATTTGAGATTCTGAATCTGTGAACTGAATTGAGCTTCGTTATCTTTCTGTGGTTGGAGAAGACCTCTTGCCCAGGGACGGGCCTGTTGTAGATCTTTTGCTCAGCAGCTCACAGATGCAACGGAGACAGCCTTCACGTTGAGAAGGAATTGTCTACATTGTGTTTAAAGGTAAAGGGACCCCTGACCGTTAGGTCCAGTCGCGGACGACTCTGGGGTTCTGGCGCTCATCTCGCTTTATTGGCCGAGGGAGCCGGCGTACAGCTTCCAGGTCATGTGGCCAGCATGACTAAGCCGCCGCTTCTGGCGAACCAGAGCAGCGCACGGAAATGCCACTACGTTGTGTTTAGGAAACATAAAAGAAGATGGCTTGGCTGGTGGGTGACTTGGCATGAAATAAATAAATGGGTTAGGATCACAAAGTGAACCAGGGGAGGCAGGCAGAGGGTCTTCTCTGTAGTGGTGCCCGCCCTGTGGAACACCCTCCCATCAGATGTCAAAGAGATTAAACAACTACCTGACATTTAGAAGACATCTGAAGGCAGCCCTGTTCAGGGCAGTTTTTAATGTGTGACATTTTAATGTATTTTTAATATTTGTTGGAAGCAGCCCAGAGTGGCTGGGGAGACCCAGCCAGATGGGTGGGGTACAAATAATAAATTATTATTATTATTATTATTATTATTATTATTATTAGTATTAGTATTAGTATTATTTATTTGGAAAAGAACAGGAAGCCAGTGGAGCAGCAGCTAGGCCACTGGTCTCTACTGGGGGATTCTGACGCTTGCTGCTAGGCAGATGGTTGAACATCATATCCTAGAACTTCATGTGTGGGAGAAGTAGGGGACCAGTGTTCCTCCAGACATTGCTGGACTCCAGTTTCTATGAGCCCCTGCCAACATATCCAGTGATCAGGGATTAACGGGAGCTGTGGTCCAGCCATGTCTGGAGGGCCACAGGTTTCCCACCCCTGAGGCATGGCTTTCTGGTGCCCAGGCTTTTCTCTTTAGCTCTGCAGGGAAAATGACTTCAGCTTAGCTCATCTGTTTGCTCTTCAGATCTTGCTCCTGAGCCTCTGTAGATCACGTGATTTGGTAGCTACTGCTCAGCGTGAAACCAAACCCTCTGAAGCAGCACTGTCCTTTCTCTATGTGGCTTTTGAGCAATTTACTTTGTGATTTTTTTCTTTTGAAAACGAAACACTTGAAGCATAAGATTGTCTGATGGGTTTTGGCAAGGATTGGGAGAAGAGCGTGGTCAGTCAAAACTTGAGTACATAAATATCTTCTCAAATCTAGTGCAGAATGAAGGATGCCGAGAGACCTTATTGAATAGAGCCTGGTGGGTGACCAGCTTAGTGATTTCCTATTTCCTGGAAAAGTGCAGCAGGCTTCTCAGCAGTGGGAAAACTTTAAGTGGCTGGGATGAGATTAGAACAAGAGGTTTGCTCGCTTGTACCTGCTTTTTCATGGTGCCTTCCCACTGAGCATGTCCTACATAGTTCTGCCTTCAAAAGCCTGGCTGGAAGTAGCAGCTCTTTATTTCTGATGTATAATTTACTGTGTTTTTCCTGGCGCGCCAGCCTTGTTTGTATTGGTAAGTGTGTGTTCTCTGCGTACAGCCTGCTGACAATTTTGTAGGCTGAACATGCTGTGCTTGAATATACTTGGGTCTTTGTGAAGTGCTTTTGAATCACAAAGTTGAGTTAATAAGCTGGGTCGAGTTAGCCCATAAACGCTTCCTGTTTCCATTTGCCTTACTTTTGTTAAATAGATACCAAAGTTGCAAGTCTGGGTTCCTTCAGGATAGTCCCATGGACATCGTATGACAGCGCTATCTTAGTTAAAAAACGGAAAAAACCCCCACGAATTCTCTAAAATAAAATCCAAAGCCAGCCCCAGAACGAGGTTTTGGGGCTCCTTATAGCTTGTCATTCTTGTTTTGTGGCGTTTTTTAATGCCAGGCTGTCATGAAACCTGAAAGTTTCTGAGCCACTACAAATTATTGTGATTAAGTGCCTCCTCCAGACATGCCCCATAAATGCTGTGGGTCAAAGAAACAAGCCTTTGTTATTTAGTAAGAGGCAAATTAAGATTTCAGCTTTCTTGGCAAGTCCTAATTTAAATTTTAGACAGCTTACGTGGGAGAGCCACTGAGATGCGTTGCCTGAGAAAGACAAGCAAATGCGGCAGTGCCTGTGAGAGATGAGCGAATGCTGAAGCTTGAATCAAGGGTGGGGAACCTTATCCCACCTGAGGGCCACATTCCCTTCCAAGAAAGCTTCTAGGGGCCATATGTAGTGGGCAGAGGCAAAAAGGTGGTGGGGGATGTGATTTGTACAGTAGACTGTATTGCAGCCATGCGTAATTCAGGTTTCTACACACGCCCACCTCTTTTCATCAAGGCAAGCAAGAACCATTATCACGTTATGAGAATACATTCTTGCCTGGCAAAAGCACCTGAAGATGTGGGAAATGACCTTTGTGGCCTCGGGATACTGCCAAGGCCTGACTAGAGAGGCCTGCATTTGGCCCCTAGGCCTGAGGTTTTCCACTGCTGTATCAGTAAATAAACCTCCTGTCTGGGAGCAAAACAGTAGAGCGGGCAGGAAAGACTTTTGGAACACTCTTGGCATCTTCTGTAGATTTTTAGATTGCTCTTTAGGATTTTGACCTGGGTTCGCATTCCCATCACTAAGTGCTTTGGAGGCAGGTGCAGGTAGCTAAAGCTAAGGACCCCTGGACGGTCAAGTCCAGTCAAAGGCGACTATGGGGTTGCAGTGCTCATCTCACTTTTCAGGCTGAGGGAGCCGGTGTTTGTCCACAGACAGCTTTCTGGGTCATGTGGCCAGTATGACTATACAGCTTCTGGCGCAACGGGACACCGTGACAGAAGCCAGAGCGTACAGAAACGCTGTTTACCTTCCTGCCGCAGCGGTACCTATTTATCTACTTGCACTGGTGTGCTTTCGAACTGCTAGGTTGGCAGGAGCTGGGACAGAACAATAGGCGCTCACCTCATCACTGGGATTTGATCCACCAAACCTCTGATCGGCAAGCCCAAGAGGCTTAGTGGTTTAGACCACAGTGCCACCCGTGCTGTGCATGCTCACGCAAGGCAGACACAACACCTAACTTACTCCCACGTTGAGTTTCTTAGAGAAGGCAGGATAAACTAAATACTCTCTCATAAGGTATTTTTTTTAATAGGTAAGACACTAAGGGATATAAAACAGGAATCATCTCCAGGTTGACCTCTGTGGGGAATTGTGTTCTTCCTGATCCTTTTATCAGGAAATGCTGGGGATTGAACCTACATTCAAAGCTTTGCCATTGACTCATGGTCCAGCCAAGAAGGCTTATGGCCTCTTTTCTCTCTCTCTCTCTCTCTCTCTCTCTCTCTCTCTCTCTCTCTCTCACGCACACGAACGCGCACACACACACACACACACACACACACGCACCATGCAGCAGCACATCCATCTTTTATTCCACAGGGAAATGAGGCCAATCCCAGCTTTTGGGTTTGAGTACTTCTATCACATATCTGTGAGCACCCCCCCCCCATTTTTTAGCTATACGTGTAAAGAATTTTAGGTATCCGCCTTAATGTGTGCAGCAACCTTAACGATTTGCGTTAGGATATTTTGGGAGGTGTGTGAAAGAGACAGAGCAGGTAAACTGTTTAAGCTCAGGGTGGATCAGAATACGCTTTGCTCAAAAGTGGACTTTGAGGGGAGGCTTAAGAAGAGAGAAAGGAAGGCTGCTGTAAAGAGACTGGAATTAAAGGCCGAGACAACTGGAGGAATCTGAAGTAAGCAAGAAGGGATGTAAAGGGGAAGGAAGAGACACAGAGGTGGAGAGGCTTAAAAGTAAGCTGATGGGCAATGACACGATCATAGCAGCAGCGGGAGGGAAGACCAGGCAGAGAGAGGATGTTGCAGTGGCAGAGTCAAGAAGAGGTTTGAGGGAGGAAAAGGATCCAGCAACATGAGCAGATTTCCGATAAAGTTTGGGCTGGAGGAAACATTTCAGATCTCTGGGTTCCAACAAGAACTTGTAAGATGCTAGGAAGGAAGAAGCCATTTAGGGTTGCTCCGGTAATGGTCCAACCAATGAACCGGTTCAGGACAAAAGGAAGACAGACAGAGGGAATATCTGTGGTATGGTATGAATGGTGCCAATACTAAAGGGATACCATTGCTTTTGGTTGATTGCTACAACAAAATGAAGAGATGCATTCTTTCTGAACTGCCCTTCTTCAGAAAGCGCCCAGGGCAATGCACATCAAACTTATGGACAAAGCATAATAAAACAGCACTAAAATGCATGCATGAATTCTATCTGTATTAGATCAGTTAAAACAAAAATACATACAGTTATAAATAAGAAGTGTATTCCTCACCAGCAAACTGCAAAATCATGGGCAGCTGTTGTCAGTTGGTGCCTGCTACCCAACAATCCCTAGTCATTTCCAACTAATTCCTTTCCCACTAAATGAGCCCAGTCTTGCCAACCTTCAAACTCAACTGTCCAATGGCTCTGGAAGTGCATCTGTTTTGGGCCTGCACCTCTTAGCTCAAGGTAGTTGGGGAGACTGAGCTTGGGCTACTATGTACATGCATAGCAAGTATCCCTCCCATTCCCCTTTAACCATTGGATGTAAAACGAGGTTTAGCACTAAACCAGAAAAGTATCTACAAGAGCTGATTTGCATGAGAGTCAGTTCAGTGGAGTTTCGTGGGGCATGTCTTAGTAGATCAGGAACATTCTGAAATAAATTTTCTAACTGTTATGCATTCCATATAGTAGATGAGATAGTCTTTGAAATCGCTCTCGTATTTTTTAAGCCTTAGGGCTTTTCGGTGTAATTTCCACTGTCAGTTCAACATTCTTAATTGTTGTGGCTCCTAGGTAGGAATATTGGGGTTTTTTGTAGACCTTTTCTTCAGTCTCCTAACAAAGTAGCTATTGAAATTTGCCAGGTTGTTAGCCCCAAGTGTCTTAGCTTTCACGTGTAAGAAGGAATGGCATTGTCAGATTTGTTTAATCCCTATTTTTAGCAGACAAAGAAATTAGTTCTGTCTAGACTCTAGGGCTCTAAAGTTGCAGCTTTTAAGGAGTGCCATAATTTGGGGAATCCCCTCTCCTCATTTTCTCTTCTATAAAGGGGCTTTGAGCTGCCAAACCTGTTCTGGTTGTATTAAGGCTCTGTATCTTACATATTTAATAAGAATAATTTATTCTGCCTTCCCAGGTAGCAAAGCTGCTTTTAAGGCCACTAACAAGATACTGGGGTTTCAACATTCAAACAACTAAACAGGTGCTTACATACGCACACACTCCAGCATGGCAGATAATTAAAACATCAGCGCTTTCGTAAAATACCAGTGTTCCTAAAAAACATTGAACAAAGTTATCTTCTTTTGGTGGTGAAAGCTGAAAAGGAAGGAGCCAAAGGCACATGGCGCTGTAGAGAACCTAAGAATGTCTTGTTCCATTTGAAACAACTATGAGGTTTTCAACCTTTCATTTGCCCATAATGCTGAAGTACGTAGGACGATGCCTTATACTAGGGGTCAGCAAACTTTTTCAGCAGGGAGCTGGTCCACTGTCCCTCAGACCTTGTGGGGGGCTGGACTATATTTTTTGGGGGGGGAAATGAATGAATTTCTATGCCCCACAAATAACCCAGAGATGCATTTTAAATAAAATCACACATTCTGCTCATGTAAAAACACCAGCCAGCCCCGCAAAATACCCCAGAGATGCATTTTAAATAAAAGCACACATTCTACTTATGTAAAAATGCACCGATTCCCGGACTGTCAGCAGGCCGGATTTAGAAGGGGATTGGGCTGGATCTGGCCCCTGGGCCTTAGTTTGCCTACCCACGCCTTATACTGAGTCAGACCATTGGTCCTCTTAGCTCAGCATTGTTTACATTGAGTGGCAGCGGTTCCCTAAGGTTTCAGAGGGATGCTTTCCCAGCCTTCCTGGGAGATGTTTGGATTGGACCCAGGGCCCTCAGTCAGCCGCATGGCAAGCTGCTGTATAGTGATGGCATATCATGCAGATGCAGTTTGTGTGTCAATGCCACAGCTGTGCCATTGGAGCTGCTTTCATGGTTTTCCCCCCACTTGAGCTCCATCTTGACAGGAGAATGGTGAGGATGGGGGAAATTATCATGCAAGTGGTTTTAGTTATGTAGTTCTGGAATTTGTGGAGCTCCGGTGGCCCTGTGGGTTAAACCACAGAGCCTAGGGCTTGCTGATCAGAAGGTCGGCGGTTTGAATCCCTGCGATGGGGTGAGCTCCCGTTGCTCGGTCCCTGCTCCTGCCAACCTAGCAGTTCGAAAACGTGTCAAAGTGCAAGTAGATAAATAGGTACCGCTCTGGTGGGAAGGTAAATGGCGTTTCTGTGCGCTGCTCTGGTTCACCAGAAGCGGCTTAGTCATGCTGGCCACATGACCCAGAAGCTGTACGCTGGCTCCCTCGACCAATAAAGCGAGATGAGCGCCACAACCCCAGAGTCAGCCACGACTGGACCTAATGGCCTGGGGTCCCTTTACCTTTAACTGCATGAGATCTCAGCCGAGAAAGCTGCTCATGTTCACCTGGAGGCTAAAACCCCCAGTGACCTCAATCCCAAGGTGAAAGGCAACTCTGGGATCGCCTCGCCTGGGCCAGTTCACTCCCGCGGAGATCGCTTCGTGGGCCGGATCGCGTCTGCGCAGATGCGATTTCCGGTGCCATGGAAGCGAGTCCCCGCTCCACGCTGCGTTGGTTTAACAAAGCAGGGACTCACCGAGCAGGCGGCTTGGTTCAGGGGGCCTTGTGGGCCGTTTAAACGACTCCCGTGGGCCGCAGGTTGCCAACCCCTGACCTACACAGTCAATATACAGACAGGCTCTTCTGCTGAGTTTTTTCTCTGAAAGCATCTCCCCACACCCATCTTTCCATAGCAAATTATTTCAAATGATGTCAGAGGGCCAAGCTTGTTGCTCCCTGTTCTGCTCAGTTGGAGTGGAAGAGCAAGGTTCTGTTTCTGCGCTTTCTGTGCAGCTTTTGCAGACGCTAGGGCAGCCTGGCTAGTCTGCCGGCTGAGTGCAATGCATCCCTGAAGTGTTTGACTCCTGTTGCTGTGACTTTTGGTATTAAAGTCAGAAGGGAGAGGGGCAGAGTCTGTGTGTGCCAGTGCCTCAGCACCTACTTGCCAACCTCTATGCTTACCAAAGGGGCAGAGAGGGAGAAAGCACAGCTGGCTGCCCGTCCGGGAATCCTGCTGTGTTTCCTGATTGGGAAGCTCAGCAAGGTACACCTAGTGATTGCCAGAGGGGCAGCAGAGCTGTATACCTGGCTACAAACGCTGCAAGGGCACTGCTAGATGTGCTTTACGGTTCCAGCTTCCTGTGTCCAATGGTGTGTGCTCAGATTATTATTATTATTTTATTTATTGCTCGCCCTTCACTGCAAGGCCCCAGGGCGGCTTGCAATATTAAAAACAGTTCAAAACACATCCACAAGCACATTGGCTGTGATTCCTGGAAGACCTGCTTCTCTGCCTTGCTGGTCTTTTCCCACCTGGCCTTGCAGAGTAGGGCCCTGACTGACTCCAGCTACAAAAGCTGAGGCTGCTGAACAGACTCTTGCTGTTCTATTGCATAGGGTTTTTTTTTTGTTGGGAAGGGGTTGTTGCTGTTATTGATATAAATTGATATTCATCCATTGATGTTTGATTTGATTTAATTCGTCAGCTTATGATACCTTTATTTTGTACCTTAGTTATGATTTACAGTGGTACCTCGGGTTACAGGTGCTTCAGGTTACAGACACTTCAGGTTACAGACGGCGCTATCCCAGAAATAGTACCTTGGGTTAAGAACTTTGCTTCAGGATGAGAATAGAAATCGTGTGGCGGCGGCGCGGCAGCAGCAGGAGGCCCCATTAACTAAAGTGGTACCTCAGGTTAAGAACAGTTTCAGGTTAAGAACAGACCTCCAGAACGAATTACGTTCTTAACCAGAGGTACCACTGTATGTGGAAACTGTTCAGTTTGGCTGTGTACTTTTTGATGTTTTATTGTTCATGACTAATTGTCGTGTTTGAAATTGGCATATTTTTTCATGTCGTCAGCCTCCCTGAGCATGGTCAAAACAAAAAATTCCTTCCAGTAGCACCTTAAAGACCAACTAAGTCTATACAGACCCTTCACTATATAGAAGGGTCTGGTGACTTCTGTTTCAGTGTATCTGAAGAAGTGTGCATGCACACGAAGAACTAACTTAGTTGGTCTTTAAGGTGCTACTAACTCATACCTAGAACTAACTTAGTTGGTCTTTAAGGTGCTACTGGAAGGAATTTTTTGTTTTGACTATGGCAGACCAACACGGCTACCTATCTGTATCTGTCCCTGAGCGTGGTTTTAACTGTCGAAAAGAGGCATACAGATAAGATGATGTACGTGTGTAAAAACAAGATGCATCTTATGAGCCCACAAGCAGCTCACAAAGGCAGCAACCACCTCCTTTTTGTCTGCCAGCAACTGGTATCCGATCACAGGCTTGAGGTAGGATGTTCTGTGGTGGCTTGGGCCTCGCAGGGGAAGCTGACCACAGCATTGGCCATATCTGTGGTGCCGGTGGAAGCCCCCAGGGAGCAGTCTGCGATGGTTCCAGAGTGCCAGCTCAGGAGGTGGACCCAGCCCATTTTACCAATTCCTTGAACTCGTTGCTTTGGGCCTCAAAGCCCAACTGGTGCAATGCAACCTCTCGGAAGGAAAGTGTTGGGGGTTTTTCTCCCGTGGCATCTTATATCCGTTCCGTTGTCCGCTGCCGGGTTGCCCTTGGTTTGAGCATTCGCTCCCTCCCGGGCTTGTGTCTCGTCTCATGTCAGCGCAACATCCCTGGTGTTCCTTTTCCCTTTCAGCTCCGTGAAGGAACGACCAAGCTGTTCTCCTCAACGTCGCGTTTGTTTCCTTCCAGAGAACCTCGCTGTAATTCAGTTATGAATCATTGCTTTATTTGTCATGTCAAGCTCCAGGAGGATGCTTTAAGTGCTTCTAGTCGGCAGTAATTTGAGGCACTCTGCCAAGCCGTGTTCAGCTGTTGTCAGGCCTGGCAGTGGCTGCAGCTGATATGGCGATAAAAACACATTCTGACTACAGATGAGTTTGGTTGCTGCCTGCTCTGCTCTGTTCTTTTTTTCCTTTTCTTTTTGCATGTGGCAGGCAATAAGTGCTAATTAACAGGCATATGAATTGCTGCGGCTTATCCTCTGGGATTATGGAAATGCTGGGAGCTGGGAGAATGATAGCCCTGTGCTTTTTATAAAATGGCATAAAAATGATTGTTCCCCCCCAGTGTTATTTCCTTCGCATAACTCTTTTCTTTCAGCCGAAAAAGTTGCCAGCATAATGTATGTCTCTCGAGCATTTAGTTTTCAAAAGTATTCAGAGAGAAAGAGAGCTTATTTAAAGCATTTTTAGCTAGCTCTTCAGCTTACAGAATGGTCTCAAGAGTAATAATAATAATAATAATAATAATAATAATAATAATAATAATAATAAAATTATTTATACTCCGCCCTTCCCGGTTCAAAAACCGGGCTCAGGGCGGCTAACAACAAATTTAAAACACTTAATTGTAAAAGCAGCATAAAATACAGCATAAAAACATGAATAACAATAAAAATCAAAAATCAATTTAGGGGAAATAAGCATTAGATAATCCCCAGGGCTCGCTGCCTGAATTGGTCCTACTTGGGCCAGCGAGGAGGCCAGGGAGAATTAGCTGTGGGGTCTCAGAGCGGGTAATCTTCATAAAAGGGGAGGGGGAGGGAAGAGAAGGGAAATAAAAGATCAGGCTGAATTCAAATTGAAAGCCAGGCGGAATAGCTCTGTCTTACAGGCCCGACGGAAGGAGGTTAAATCCTGCAGGGTCCTGGTCTCATGGGACAGAGCATTCCACCAGGTGAGAGCCATCACTGAAAAGGCCCTGGCCCTGGTGGAGGATAGTCTGACTTCCTTAGGGCCCGGGACCTCTAAACTATGGTTATTCATGGACCTTAAGGTCCTTTGTGGGTCATACCAGGAGAGGCGGTCCCGTAAATATGAGGTCCCTAAGCCACAAAGGGCTTTAAAGGTCAAGACCAGCACCTTGAACCTGACCCGAGACTCCACCGGGAGCCAGTACAGAGTTGCAGTCGAAAGGACCCTACACAAAAGAAGGAAAAGGGATTGTCAGGGAGGAGGAAAACAGAAAACTATTTTTTCGTTAAAGAGTTAAGAACATAAGAAGAGCCTGCTGGATCAGGCCAATGGCCCATCTAGTCCAGCATTGTGTTCTCACAGTGGCCAACCAGATGCCTGTGGGAAGCCTGCAAGCAGGACTGGAATATAAGAGCACTCTCTGCTCCTGGGGCTTCTAGGAACTGGTATTGAGAAGCATTGACAGCCCTGTGGAATGGTTGCTGTAAATGGAGCCTGATAGAGCTGACCTTCCAGCTGAGTGAATGGAGACTCCCTGCAGTCCCGTATCGCTCGCTTTCCTAGAGCTTGATGGAGCAGCTGCTGTAGATAATTTCTTTCCAAGAAAGCAGCTGAGCACAATTTAAGGGAGATTTCAGGGCGCTTAAACAAACAAACAAACTCACCTGAAAGTTCATCTGTGCACATCCAGATGCTATGCTTAGGTGACAAGCCCCCTCTGAATTTGCTGGCCAGAACAATTGCCTTTAGTTTGGCGTTTAAAGGGCAAGTTGTTCAGAAAAGAATTGCCGTTCTCATGGGGCCTAACATTTTACTTGGAAAGAAATAATCTCATTACTACACCAGTATCTGTGTTTGCACCGTGTAAAATTAGATGATTATTCTTTTGTGCTGTGTCCTTGTAATTTGGTTCTGCCGTCTTAATTTCAAAATAATAAAATTTTAAACAGGCCAGCTATTTTTATTTATTTATACGTGATATCAGTGTTCTCGAAGCTGGAGGGTGATAACACTTCTTAAATGCACAGTATGATAAAAGGATAAGGAAGAGGGCTGCATGAGTTTATGCAGATGTGATTTGTACAAACTTCACAACCTTAAAGATGTGTTAGCAAACAGCAGTAGTGGCATTTGACTTCTTACTTTAAAGAGCTTGGGAAGCCCACGCCCCTGACAAATGTCTTGCGCAAAGGTTGTCCCACTGATCTTTGTGGCTAATAATCAACGTACCTTCCAGACCAACAGACCAACCTGAATCTAGGCCTGGATAGTTTTCAGGTTGGGGGTGGGGCTTGAAGGTCCTATGCTGTTGACTAGAAAATGATATTTGCACCCAGCCTGGCCGATACAGAAGCCATGTGGTGATTCTAGGCCACACACCCTTATCCTCTCCTGTGCCTGAAACGTTCTCCAACTGCTTTATACTGTGTACAAGGCTGGATCCAATCCTCAAATTCCCAGTTGCAAGTGCCAAGCTCCCTAGCACAACAAGATATGCACACAGCCTAAAAAGGTAAAGGTAAAGGACCCCTGGATGGTTAAGTCCAGTCAAAGGCGACTCTGGGGTTGTGGCGCTCATCTCGCTTTCAGGCCGAGGGAGCTAGCGTTTGTCCACAGACAGCTTTCCGGGTCATGTGGCCAGCAGGACTAAACCGCTTGTGGTGCAAAAGAACACCATGATGGAAGCTGGAGCGCACGGAAATGCTGTTTACCTTCCCGCCGGAGTGGTACCTATTTATCTACTTGCACTTTTGATGTGCTTTCGAACTGCTAGGTGGGCAGGAGCTGGGACCGAGCAACGGGAGCTCACTCCATTGTGGGGATTCGAACCGCCGACCTTCTGATCGGCAAGCCCAAGAGGCTCAGTGGTTTAGACTACAGTGCCACCCGTGTCCCTAACACAGTGTTTTCCAACCTTGGGTCTCCAGCTGTTTTTGAACTACAATTCCCATCATCCCTGACCACTGGTCTTGCTAGCTAGGGATGATGGGAGTTGTAGTCCAAAAACAGCTGGAGGCCCAAGGTTGGGAAACACTGCCCTAACACAGCCTGTCTTGTGTTGTGGGAGGAGGATGTAACCAGATTGACACTGAGGGCCAAGTTAGATGTGATAGAGCAGCCCCGTTTCTTCATGAATGTGCCCGATTCATGTGTAGAACAGGGTGAGGGTGAAGTTTTACTCAAGCCTCAAAAGGGGTTCCCCTGCCTTGCTTTCCTTTGCTCCCTCAACCTCAGGCTCTTTCTTTCAGCCTGGATCTGATACCTGAACGGAAGCTAAGCCTAGAGCAGAAATGATCTGAAGCAGCAAATCATGAGGAATTAAAGGTGGAGTGGAAAGACAGGGCTGTCCTTATGCGACACTTTTGATACTGCAGCAAGATTCCCTCATTTCATACGCAAATAGGGCAGATACAGGCCTTTCCCCCCCAATACAATCGTCTATTAAACATTAAAAGCTTACCTAAACAGGGCTGCCTTCAGATGTCTTCTAAAAGTCTGGCAGTTGTTTTTTTCTTTGACATCTGGTGGGAGGGTGTTCCACAGGGCAGGTGCCACTACCGAGAAGGCCCTCTGCCTGGTTCCCTGTAACTTGGCTTCTCGCAGCGAGGGAACCGCCAGTTCCCCCATCATCCCTACTGCATTGTCCCTTAGCCTTCTGTTGCATTGAAACTGCCCACTGGCAATACTCTGGGGCATGGGTAGGCAAACTATCGCCCAGAGGGCCAGATCTGGCCCAGTCGCCTTCTAAATCTGGCCCACGTACGGTCCGGGAATCAGCGTGTTTTTACATGAGTAGAATGTGTCATATATTTTTTTCAAAATACAGTGGTGCCTCGCAAGACGAAATTAATCCGTTCTGTGAGGCTCTTCGTATAGCGGTTTTTTCGTCTTGCGAAGCAAGCCCATTGACAGCTTAGCGGATTAGCGCTATTAGCGGTTTAGCGGCTTTTAGCGGATCAGCTGATAAGCGGCTTATCAGCGGATTAGCTGATAAGCGGTTTAGCGGCTTAGGAAAAGGGGGGGAAAAGGGGAAAAACCCCGCAGGAACTCACAAGACATTTCGTCTTGCGAAGCAAGCCCATAGGGAAATTCGTTTTGCGAAGCGCCTCCAAAACGGAAAACCCTTTCGTCTAGCGGGTTTTTCGTCTTGCAAGGCGTTCGTCTTGCGGGGCACCAATGTATAGTCCAGCCCTCCACAAGGTCTGAGGGACAGTGGTCTGGCCTCCTGCTGAAAAAGTTTGCTGACCGCTGCTCTGGTGATTTGACACTGCATTTACTGGGCATTAAGGGCATGTGCAAACGACATATTTACTTTGGACCACTCATGTAGTTAACAAATCAGTCATCACCCGTGCACCCAAAATATAATGGATTAGTCTTCGGACTTGGAGGATACATAATTTATAAACCTGCCTTCTAGAGTGTTTCATGAAATATGAGCTATTCTTCTCCTGATTACCTCATCAGATCTCCTTAAGCTTTGGTGTGTGTGTGTGTGTGTGTGTGTGTGTGTGTGTGATGTGCCGTGTCCAAATGACACAGATGCTGCTTATACAACCACTCTGTTTTGCTGTATCTGCTGTTAGTGGAACAAGAACACTGCTGAATGGTTGAGAATTCTGCAGTATCATCACACTATTGCTTGTGCAGTTCTAAAGAGATCTCTTTTCCTTCTCTCCATTTATCTGTTTAACAAAATTTATGTATCACTGGATTGTAAGAGCAACAGCCACGTGCAAGTAGAACGTAAGTGTGTCGGGGGGATGCCTGGATTGTAGTTAAGTGGTATATGAATTGCTTAAATACATAAAACAATAAATACATTTTATTTAAACAATAAATACATTTTATTTTTTAAAAAATCTTATCTCAAAGTGATTTTTGCATAGACCCACACACAATCTGCTAGTGCTGTTCTTGTTGAATGCAGGTTCCTTTTTTCCACAGCAGGAATGTTCTTCGAAAAAAGTGCTTGCAATTAAGCCTTGCATTAGTTTTGCCCAAAGCGTTAATAGCATTGGCTTTGTGTGCCTGCCAGGGTTGTCAGTGACCATGTTTATTTTATTTTGGTCTTTTTTTGGGGGGGGGGCACTTGTTTCCATATTGGGAGAGCTCATATTGTTGCTTTTGCTTGGGTAAAGGATTATCTGCTGTCAATTAATGTTTCTCAGATTACAGCTTTGCACATTTGTTCCTGTCCAGCAGCAACTGATGGGCCTGATAGATATATATCTCTACTTTCCTGAGTGCTAGTCAGGCAAATGCTCAATTTCACAGAGAGGTGTTTTTGTAATGAAGTTTATGCAGTGTCGGTTGAAGAGGAGATAATGTCTAAGAAGAATGAAATAAAGAAATAATAATAATAATAATAATAATAATAATAATAATAATAATTTTTATTTATACCCCGCCCTCCCCAGCCAAGGCTGGGCTCAGTGCAGCTAACAAGCAATAATAAAAACAAGGTGAATGAATACAATTTAAAAAACAAAATTAAAATATGACATTAAAATATTGAAACATTAAAATATTAAAATGTAGCCTCATCGCAGGAGGAGAAAGGAAAATAAAAAAAGAAAGAGGTGGAGGGAATCAAATTGGCTCCAAGCCAAAGGCCAGGCGGAACAACTCTGTCTTACAGGCTCTGCGGAAAGAAATCAGATCCTGCAGGGCCCTGGTCTCATGAGACAGAGTGTTCCACCAGGCTGGGGCCAGTGTTGAAAAGGCCCTGGCTCTGGTTGAAGCTAATCTAACTTCCTTAGGGCTCGGGACCACTAGGGTGTTGCCATTTATGGACCTTGAGTCTCTCCGTGGGGCATACCGTCTTGGCTCGGGGGTTGCATAACTCCATACCTTCCAAAAAAAATCCAATGAAAATAATAACTAATAATAAAAATAAAAATAAAACAACAACAACAACAATTTATTTATACCCCGTCCATCTGGCTGGGTTTCCCCAGCCACTCTGGGCAGCTCCCAACAGAATATTAAAAACATGATAAAAGAGCAAACATTAAAAACTTCCCCAAACAGAATTGCCTTCAGATGTCTTCTTAAAGTCAGAGAGTTGTTTATTTCCTTGACATCTGCTGGGAGGGAGTTCCACAGGGCAGGAGCCACCACCGAGAAGGCCCTCTGCCTAGTTCCCTGTAACCTCACTTCTCGCAGCAAGGGAACCACCAGAAGGCCCTCGGAGCTGGACCTCAGTGTCCAGGCTGGATGATGGCGGTGGAGACGCTCCTTCCGGTATACAGGACCCGATTTAAATTAAAACATCAATTTGGTGCAGTAAGGTATTGGTGCAGGCATTTGCAAGTAGTACAGTGTTACCTGCTTCTCAGACTTAATCCATTCCGGATGTCCATTCCAAAACCAAAGCATTCCAAAACCAAAGCATGCTTTCCCATAGAAAGTAATGCAAAACGAATTAATCCGTTCCAGACTTTTAAAAACAACCCCTAAAACAGTAATTTAACATGAATATTACTATCTAACAAGAACATTGATCCATAAAATAAAAGCAATAATCAATGTACTGTACTATAAAAGAAATAAGACAGTATTGTAGATGATAAACATGAAAATTTATTTTTTTTCTTCCCTGCACTGATGATAGTCATTGTTTGGATGGGGGTCTTTTATCCATTTCTGCAGTCACGCATACAATCAGTAGCTGAACTGGGTTCCACACAGTCACAAAAACAAATGAACCAAAAAAGCCTCAAAAACAAAAACGCAAAATAAATAGCAATAACAAAAGCACCAAACTTAATCCGTTCCGGAAGTCCGTTTGACTTCCGAAATGTTCGAAAACCAAGGTATAGCTTCTGATTGGTGCAGGCGCCCCGGAAAAAAATATGACAACTGCATGTTGTCAAAAAAAATATGACAACTGATGTTCACCTTCCAAAAATTGTTTGAAAACTGGAATCCTACTTGTGGGTTTTCGGAGTTTGAGAACCAAGGTGTTTCAGAACCAAGGCGTTTCAGAACCAAGGTACCACGGTATATTGCTTTCCCTAAGACTCTGTAAGTTAGCCTTCCCCAGCCCAGTGACTTCCAGGTGTTTTGGACTGCAACTGTATAGCTGACTAGAGCTGATGGGGACCAGCAGTCCCTTAATTTAATGTAGGAGGACACCAGTTTGCAGAAGGCAGGGGCGGTCATGCAAACCCATGTCCCTCTTTCAAATCCTGACCCATGAATTCCACTTGGCTGGCTTTGAGCAATCCAGTTAGCTTCTGCCTCAAGTCTCCTGCCTGCAGTGTGTATATGACGACAATGACAACAACAACAATTTTATTATTTATACCCCGCCTGTCTGGCTGGGTTTCCCAAGCCATGCTGGGCAGCTTCCAGCACATATAAAAAGATAACAAAACATAAAAAATGCTGGTGATGATGGCGACATTTCAGGGCTATTACGATGCTTGCTAAAATAACAATGCTACACATAGATAATATTCAGCAACTGTACGTTGTACAGTGTACTGTACAGCAACTAATTTTATAATGAAATGATTTTAGAATGTTGTATCATTTTACTGTTGTTAGCTGCTCTGAGCCCGGCTTCGGCTGGGGAGGGCGGGATATAAATAAATAATAATAATAATAATAATAATAATTATTAGTTACAGTGGTGCCCCGCAAGACGAATGCCTCGCAAGACGGAAAACCTGCTAGACGAAAGGGTTTTCCGTTTTGGAGGCGCTTCGCAAAACGAATTTCCCTATGGACTTGCTTCGCAAGACGAAAATGTCTTGCGAGTTCCTGCGGGTTTTTTCCCCTTTCCCCTCCTTTTCCTAAACCCTAAGCCGCTTATCAGCTGATCCGCTAAAAGCCGCTAAACCGCTAATAGCGCTAATCCGCTAAGCTGTCAATGGGCTTGCTTCGCAAGATGAAAAAACCGCTATACGAAGAGCCTCACGGAACGGATTAATTTCGTCTTGCGAGGCACCACTGTATTTATGTTCTTAATAAAAATTATTTTAAGCCCTTTGAACATTGGAATGGCTTATACTAATGCTAAGTAAATGATGAAAGTGTGCTGATTTACTTCTTCCATTCCATTAAGTCATCCCAAGTCTCGCAGGTTACAATATTTTTCTCCTGGTTGTTAAAGAAGAGGTTTCGATCCCTGTTGGAGTAGCTGAAGCTGCTAGCTCTATAGCAATTCGAAATAATTAGACCAGCCTCTGGCTCTTTAGTTTTGAAGTACAGAAATAACTTAGAAGGTTTTCTTGCCTCATTTCTTTGCGTCTGTAGCACACCAAGGTGAAGGGTTTCAAGGTGGTGATTTTTCTTCAGCAAGCATGAAATCAGCTGTGATTGTTCTCATTTAGGAAATGTGTCCATTCCAACGAACTTTGCCTGTTTGCTTAATATTCCCAATTTTTGGCAAATGCTTTTTGTTGAGATCAATCAATATTCAGCTGTAAAATCTTCCCACCTGTTTTAATAAGGCTTTAATGCTTCTTTAATGAAAGGCCACAATGATGTGGGAGATGAACATCTCAAGAAATTCTCCCCTTTTCATCTTTTATAAAGCAGGTGTTTATTGATATTTATTTATGTGTAGAATTGGCAGTCTTCCAAACTTCGCAAGACATATTGATGTTCCTTGCCGACATAAGCAGTTTTTCATAAAAAAAAGTTAAATTGTGAGACAGTTGCCCTATATTTGTCTTGTATATGAGCAAATTCCCCACCCAAACTGATGTCCAGGTGAAGCAAAGCAGCATTAATCAGAACATTAATAGTAGTAATAATAATAATAATAATAATAGTAGTAGTAGTAGTAGTAGTAAAAATAGCAGAATAAAATACAGAAACACAGGAACAGTAAATCTTTTAAACAGACTCTAAAACAATAAATCTGTCCGTACAAGCTCTAAAAACAAGGAAACAATTTCATCAAATGTAAAAGTGAGTTTTCACAAATGACTGGGTCACAACTGAGTGAAAGCCTTCCTTAAGCAAACATGTGTTGATTCTGAGGGCTGGAGCTACAGCACTAAAAGCCTGATTTCTAGAATAGAGCAGTGCTCCATAATAGTGGGCAAGGCCGTCCATTAGATATCCTGGTCCCAAGTTGTTCAGGGCTTTGAATTCTAAAAGCAGAACCTTGAACGATGCCCAGAATCGTACTGGCAGTCATTGAAACCAGTTCACATAGACCTGTTGAGATTACACAGGACCTGGGGCTGTCCGTCTGCCTTGCCTGGCGTCCTCATAAACCCCTCTGACTCTGTCCTGAGCCCTGCCTTGATCCCTGATTCTTTCCAATTATCCCCCGGGTCTCGAGAGCAAAGGTGGTAGTGGACCCAACAGGAACCTCAGAGTTGTTGTTGGGTGGCCCAATTGGCTGCCAAGCCGTTGTGTTGCCAGGTGTGAAGTTGGGAAGAAGGGTCTATGCAGGCAGTGACCCAGTTGCAAGCAACGGTTGAGCTGAGGACCAAGTAGAATGGGAGTTTGAGTGACAATATGTTTGTGCCTCTGTTTCAGTCTTTTCTGAACATTTGCTCAGTGAACAGATACCTTTTCGGCTCATTAATTAATGCCCAGTTTGTTTTCTCCTGCACTGCAATTCCCTGGCTCAGCTCCTGCTCTGACTTTGGCCTCCGTGCCTGGTGGTGGTAATGGGCTGAATGGTAATGTTTGTAACAAATTTCTTTACTGGTTACTTCCTAACATACAAATGAAGTCCAGGATGTACACCATATACAATCCTCAAGCAAGGTATATAACCTATTTAATTAAATCCAACCTATTTAATTAAATCCAATCCTTTCTTAATACATTCTTGGTTGAGTTCATATATTACACAGTCCTCAAATGTGGTTAAGGAAAGCTCCCCGGAAGAAATATATCTGGAAATCTGCATTCAATTTCCTGTATCTTTCATTATTTCCCTTGCATTTTGCTTGCTTTCTCTTCCCCACTATTTGTAAGACCTCGTTGGACAGCCACTTTGCTTTTTTGCATTTCCTTTTTCATTAGGATGGCTTTCATTGCTGCCTCCTGTATAATGTTACAAGCCTCCATCCATAGTTCTTCAGGCACTCTGTCCACCAAATCTAAATCCTTAAACCTGCTCCTCACTTCCACTGTGTATTCATAAGGGATTTGATTTAGATTGTATCTTACTAGCCCAGTGGTTTTTCCTACTTTCTTCAGTTTAAGCTTCAATTTTGCTATAAGAAGCTGATGAATCATAGAATTGGAAGAGACCACAAGGGCCATCGAGTCCAACCCCCTGCCAAGCAGGAAACACCATCAGAGCACTCCTGACATATGGTTGTCAAGCCTCTGCTTAAAGACCTCCAAAGAAGGAGACTCCACCACACTCCTTGGCAGCAAATTCCACTGTCGAACAGCTCTTACTGTCAGGAAGTTCTTCCTAATGTTTAGGTGGAATCTTCTTTCTTGTAGTTTGGAACCATTGCTCCGTGTCCGCTTCTCTGGAGCAGCAGAAAACAACCTTTCTCCCTCCTCTATGTGACATCCTCTTATATATTTGAACATGGCTATCATATCACCCCTGATCTGAGCCACAGTCAGCTCCAGGTCTTGTTTTTGCTGACCGTATAGAGCTTCTCCATCTTTGGCTGCAGAGAATATAATCAATCTGATTTCGATGCTGCCCATCTGCTGATGTCCATGTGTAGAGTCGTTTTTGTGTTGTTGGAAAAGAGTGTTTGTGATGAGCAGCTGGACCCTAGATGGTATTAATGAGCAAGATGGCTGCCCAGCACTGCTTGGTTGAGAAATCCCCCTCCGCCTTAGTACCATTGACACGGGTGGCACTGTGGTCTAAACCACTGAGCCTCTTGGGCTTGCCAGTCAGAAGGTCAGTGGTTTAAATCCGCGTGACAGGGTAAGCTCCCATAGCTCTGTCCCAGCTTCTGCCGACCTAGCAGTTCGGAAGCACACCAGTGCAAGTAGATAACTAGGTACCGCTCTGGCGGGAAGGTAAATGGCATTTCCGTGCACTCTAGCACTTGTCACTGTGTCCCGTTGTGCCTTCTCGGTAGTGGCACCCTCCCTGTGGAACACCCTCCCTTCAGATGTCAAGGAAACCCCATAGTCGCCTTTGACTGAACTTAACCTTCCAGGGGTTCTTTACCTATATGAAAAGGCTCTCAAAATTCCAGTTAGTCAGAAGCAGAGCACGAGTTAGCATTGATGCAACTGCATAAAAAAAGGTCTAATGAGATTTTAGGCTCCATGAATAGGACCATAGTTTCCAAGTCACTGGAAGTAATAGATCCCCTTTATTCTTCACCGGTCCAATTTTCTATGGAGTACTATGTCTAGTTCTGGGTGCTGCACTTTAACAAAGATATAGACAAATTGGAATTGATTCAGAGGAGGGCAACTAAGATGGTCAATGATATGGAAAACCAGCCCTATGAGGAAAGGTTGAAAGATTTAGGATATTTAGCTTGGAGGAGAGAAAATAGAGGACTAACATATAACACTTTTCTAATCCCTGAAGGGCTATAATGTAGAAACGGACAAAAGTTTATCCTCTACAGCTTGAAGGTCAAGACTAGATGTAATAGGCTTAAATATCAGAGAGTAGATTTGGCCTGAATGTTAGGAGCAACTTATTGATGAGAAAGAGCAGTTTGAAAATGGAACCAATTGGCTAGGGAACTGTTGGGATCTCCCTAACTGGAGGTCTCCAAACAGAAGATGTTCTCTCTTGTTATGGATTTCCTGAACTGAAGTTACTGGAGTTAGACTAGATCAACCTTCGCCAACTTGGTGTTGTCTAGATCAGTGTTCCCCAACCTTGGGCCTCCAGCTGTTTTTGGACTACAATTCCCATCATCCCTGACCACTGGTCTTGCTAGCCAGGGATGATGGGAGTTGTAGTCCAAAAACAGCTGGAGGCCCAAGTTTGGGGAACACTGGTCTAGATGGTTTGGACTCCAACTCCCATCAGCCCCAACCATCACTGTTGTTTCAGAGTTGAGGACTAAGAGAGAGGGAAGAATCATCCAGAAGTCATCTACTTGTGTGACCAATGTTAGTGTGGAAGCCCTAAACTCAGGTTTATTATTATTTTTTTGCTGCAGTATACTAGCAATCTTTAGCATACTTCCTGTATTCTGGCACCAGCAGCTGTTGTGTGTGTGTGTGTGTGTGTGTGTGTGTGTTCGTGTTCCATGTGAATGGAGACCCATGCCAGTGCAGAGTCTTGCCCATATGATCACATCCACAGGCAAAAATAATATTTCTATATTTAAATCGTTAACCTACCACATCTTATGCTCATTAGATTGTCTCCAAACAAAAGCCTAGCTATAAAAGATGAACTATCATGGATCAGAGGTATAACATGGAGAAATTATGCAGAGGATAATTAAGTCTTTCTAGACACAATTATTACTTTGGCAGCATGTGTGAAAGACTTGGAGTCACCTATTGATTCTAATTATTAAAAGTAACTGAATCACTGATTTTTTCTAAAATTGGCTTCTGGTAATGGGGATTAATATGAAATTAAGCCATTATATTGAAAAGAAAAGAAATTGACCCCCATCTGTGCATAGCATCAGAATCTTTGATTTTAAAAAAATCACTGTTGAATTTTTTATCACTTGTAGTCACTTGTAGCATTGAGGACTTTGCTGAAAATGATAGTCAGATCTGTGAACTAATGAGATTTAGGTGATTTTTGTTGGTGGTAGGATTTGGGGACGATGCTTTCACTGTATTGTTTGACAACGAGGCCGATCAGCTCTCTTCAAATTTCAGACAGTGCCTTGTTAGGAGTGTTCCAACAGACCTTGCGTTTTTATAAGGCTTATAAATAGCTGTTTGTTTCACCACCTGTGGCAAGAAAATATTCCTCCAATCTCACCTTTCCTTAAAAAAATAATAATGTGTGTGTGTGTGTGTGTGTGTGTGTTCATTGACTGGGGAAGCTTCTGAACCCTTTAAGATTATTTGATCCACTCTTATGGCCTTAAGTCATGTGCATCTCTCTATGTGTAGATCTGCGCCCTGCCCCTTATATATAAGACCTGCAGTCTCACAAGACTATACAACATGATTCCAGGGGTTCTGAAAAGCATCATTGGAAGTGAGGTGTTTGGGGTGAGAAGCTGATAGACAATCCAGAACTGTTCCAGTGGAATTTGACAAGAGAAGGAATAACATGATTTGAAACTTAACTCTTACGTTAAGTACTGAAGCAAACCATCTCCCTGTTTTACTGTGAGAGCATTAACTTTGTGCTAAGTAGTAAAAATGCAGTGAAACCTGTGTGGATAAAGGTGTCAAGTCTTATTCATGAGTCTTTCAGATCTTGAAGAAGAAACACATTACCATCCCTGTTTTTCGCCCAAAGTACATACAGTGGTACCTCAGGTTACATACGCTTCAGGTTACAGACTTCGCTAACCCAGAAATAGTACCTCGGGTTAAGAACTTTGCTTCAGGATGAGAACAGAAATCGTGCTCTGGCGGCGCGGCAGCAGCAGGAGGCCCCATTAGCTAAAGTGGTGCTTCAGGTTAAGAACAGTTTCAGGTTAAGAACGGACCTCTGGAACGAATTAAGTACTTAACCCGAGGTACCACTGTACAGTCATACCTCGAGCTGAATGCGCTTCGGGTTGAGCGCGTTCGAGTTGCGCTCCGCGGCAACCCGGAAATAACGGAGTGCGTTACTTCCGGGTTTCGCCGCTTGCGCATGCGCAGACACTCAAAATGACGTCATGCGCGGAAGTGGCGAAACGTGGCATGCCATCGCACCGTCCCATCTTGCGTTCCGTTTGGGATGCGAACGGGACTCCGGAATGGATCCCGTTCACATCCTGAGGTACCACTGTACATAAGTACAAAATTTTAAATGGAACCAAGAACTCTTATTTAGAGGATGGGTTCTCATTCTAGTCTCATGTTGGGTCATAGCGGCAGGTGGGGTTGTGGGTGAGGAAGAGGAAGAGGAAGAAGGGAGGCAGGAGGAACCATGGGGATTGCATAGTGGAAGGTGAGAATGTCACACAGGCAGCTCATGGGGCAGGAAACATTTAATAATCCCACCAGGGAAGAATGGCAGATGAAACTGATGGACTATATGGAAATGGCGGAAATGACTGGCAGAATCCGAGACCAGGGAGAAGAGTCGGTGGAGGAAGATTGGAAGAAATTTAAAGAATATCTACAGAAACATTGTAAAATTAATGAATGTTAGAAAGATGCTGGAATGAACTTACATGGTCTTAACAGAAAGGTTATAAAGAATTATGCTAAAATGGATTGTGAACGGGTTAAAGTGTAATATTTAAGGTTAAATTGCGTTAAGATAAATTATAGAACAAAATTTGTGGAAGAGGGAAAGGACTTGCTGAAACAATTATGAATTAAGAATACAAAAAGGGAGGCGCAAGGAAGTCATGGAAATAAGTAAATGAAAGATAAATATATGGAAATATTGGATGTTGTTTTTAAATGTTATTGTTTAGCTGTATTTTTCTTTATTTTTGAAGTATTGTAATCTTTTTTATTACTACTGTTTGTTCTTCTTTTTTCTTTTTTCTTTTTTTCTTTTTTTCTTTTTCTAATTGTTAAACTTTAAACTTTAATAAATATCTTTTTTAAAAAAGGAAACATTTAATAATCTAGGGAGAAGAACATTTTTTAAAAAAGATGCTTGGAAAAGACAATCTGTTTTAGAGTTGCAAAATGAATCTGCCAGCTCCCAGACTCTCTAGAAAGGCCTGCTATGGAAATAAGGGAGTGCTTTACCAGGCTATGCTATGATGTGTGGGTGGCCTGAGTCATGGTGACTTGTCCAAAGCCAACCTAGAGAGCTTTGTGGCTGAATCAGGATTTGAACCCAGATCTTCCAGATCTAATATGCTACTTCACAGTCCTCTTGTGTGAAGAGGGACAGAGTAGACTATTTTCAGGCTTGAATGTTGTGGGAAAGGGTAGAGAGGGCTTGGGGTTTGTTTCTCTGTGCTTTACTACAATGTCTTCCCATCTTCTGATGCATATTTAGCGACCAAACCTTCAGGACAGGCATTGTATATTTTATGTTTGTGGAATGTAACGTTACTTCTCCTAAATCCTTGGAATAGGCTGCAGGATTGCTGAACTGACCATCCCATAGACACTACTTCCATTCACTGTATCTGTGTGACAAAATAGGCTCCAACGTGGACTAGTGTGTGATTATAAATACCCAATCACCATGAAATTTGCTTTTAATTATTAAATCTAGAGATGGAAAACTCTCTAATGCAGTTAATAATTCTTCCTATGCAGTACTTCTAATTTCTATTAGAAATGGGCCCTGTCAAACAAAATTATAGCACTAATAATACTTTATTTATATATAGTCTGAAAAGTACCTGGTATGGAATACAGCATAATCAGGAAATTATATAATATAAATCAATAAAAAGTACAAATGCAACTAGCAGTCCATTTGTGAAAGCAATAACAAGGAACATAAAATGTGGCTAACACATAAAAACAAAACAACAACTCAACAGCGGCAAGGGTAAAAGTGGAAGCAATAAAATGGGATGTTTTAATGTTTTAAATGCCTGCTGAAATAAAGGGTCTTCAAACTACTTTATCTGCGCATAACTTACCCTAATTGGAATTTTACAAAATTATACTTAGGCTGTTGTGGGTTTTTTTGTTACCTCTTTACAACTCAGACGCTTTGTAAAACTAAAGCATGGAGTGATGGGTGTTTGGCTCCACAGCTGTGATTCCACACAAAAAATGTGGTCCAATTTAAGCTGGAGGACCAGGTGGTATGAGATCCAACGGAAGATGGCTGCTGGTCATCCAGAGGCTGCAGGACCTTGGATAGCTCCAAGTCTGTTATCTTGGCTGTGTTCTTATATACTTCGCTACGCCCCACATCATCAGACTGTGGGTTGCCTCTTAGGGCTTGGAACCTGGCACTTTTTGGGGGGGCGGGGCTCCAATGTTCGGGGTTGTTTGTATGATGGGCCTCTGTTTGATAGCTTGGACATGCAGGGATGCTTGAGGAATTCTGACGTGAATAGGCCTGATCCCCAAATCCTGAATTTCACAGTTCTCCAGATTTTGTAGGGCAGTGAAGCGGCCAACCTCAGATAGTGGATTTGGAGCAGTGTTTGATGATCTCCTTCTTTTGCTGTTGTTGTTTTGTCGTTTAGTCGTGTCCGACTCTTCGTGACCCCCCAGACCAGAGCACACCAGGCCCTCCTGTCTTCCACTGCCTCCCGCACTTTGGTCAACCTCATGCTGGTAGCTTCGAGAACACTGTCCCACCATCTCGTCCTCTGTCATCCCCTTCTCCTTGTGCCTTCCATCTTTCCCAGCATCAGGGTCTTTTCCAGGGAGTCTTCTCTTCTCATGAGGTGGCCAAAGTGTTGGAGCCTCAGCTTCAGGATCTGTCCTTCCAGTGAGCACCCAGGGCTGATTTCCTTCAGAATGGAGAGGTTTGATCTTCTTGCAGCCCATGGGACTCTCAAGAGTCTCCTCCAGCACCATAATTCAAAAGCATCCATTCTTTGGCGATCAGCCTTCTTTAGGGATCTCCTTCTACCGGTCCACAATAGAAAGTGTCCCTTCATACTGCATCATGGTGTGGTACGCTGGTTTGACATCAGTGGATAGGAAGTGCCTACAGAGGGTGGTAAATACTGCACAAGATATTATGGGCCGTCCTGTGAATCTGCTGGATGACATCACGGAAGAATGTTGCCTCCAGACAGTGAGGAAAATTCTCAGGGATGATTCACACCCTGGCCGGCACTTTCTTGATTTCCTGTCCTTGGGCAGAAGATATAGAAACATGATTAGTCACACCAACAGGGTAAAGAACAGCTTCCATCCTGGGCTGTTAGGCTGCTGAATGAAAAGATAACAACAGTGCAACTGACTTTCGGGTTTGATGGGTATGCATCAGTAAACGAGGGGAATTAAGACCAAGAGAGCTGAGTGGAGGGTGCTCGTGTAATCTCACTGTATACAAGTTGTACAAGTGACAATAAAGTATTACAATTTCAATTTCAGTCTAGTGCACAGCAAAACTGAAGACTAATTTAACCGATGGAGCATGGTTTAGCCAGGAATCTCCCCACTGAAATGAACCAGAGTTGTGCAAGCATAGGAAATCGTCCTGGTGGATTGTGAAAGAGAAGGTTCGGCATTTATTTTCTTCTTTGCACAGCCCTGGTGTGAGGCTCTGAGAATCAGCTATGCCGCATTGCCTCGTAACTTTTCCCAAATGGTCTAAAAGCTGAGAGGCAACTGAACCTCTCTTACTGCCTTACGGATGCTCCCGGATTTCCCATCTGCAGCTCTTGGTGATTGCTGAGCAAAGCTTCCATTTTATCACGCACAGCCTTTGAAGCGCACTATTGTTCAGCGAGGCGAGATCATCCGAGTGTGACACCGCAGCCACTTAATAGCGTGGAAAGTTCAAGTTGAGTGTTTACAGTGCTTCCTTTTCCCTTTCTCAAGGCATATCCTTCATATCCAAACCCGCTACCTCCTCTCACCCCCTTTGACTGACACACGGGCCATTGAGTGATGGCGCGACCTCTGTTGTGTTGCTATTTACACTTCGTCTGAAGTAATTTCCTTTGCCGGCGACTGCTTTCACAGCAGAGATGCGATAGGAGAGTCACCAAGTTGTGGTGGACAGGTTGCTGGAGGTTGCTCAACAGTAGGGGCCTCTTAGGATTGTCCTGCTGGAATTCTTGCTCCTCTGGGTATTTGGCAGTTTCTAAGCAAAAATAGCACTGGACCACTTCTACTGTATGTCTTTTCTATTATATTCCACCTCGCTCTGTTTTTAGTTGTGTGTTGTCTATCCATTCCCATCGTGTCTGCGGTGCAAAGCTGCTGTAATAAAATAAGTTTCTTTTTTTATTATTATTAGCAATTTCAACATAACAAATTATCAAAACATATCATATTCATTATTTTTCCCCTTTTCCCCCATCCCCCTTCAAACCCTCCCTCAGCTCCTCTCTCTGATTTCTCAGCACATATTATTCTCTGCATGTTACAAAATTTTACACATCCTTGCATTATCTATCTAACATGTTATCAACCAATAAATATGTGTATGTTTATTCAAAACCTGCCAAGGAGTCCAGTTTATTTTGTTGTCTTTTTAGATAATTTGTAAAAAGCTCCCATTCTTCCTTAAAGCCACAGTTGTCCTTCTCCCGCAATTTGTATGTCAGTTTAGTCATCTCTGCATAACTCATCAATTTTTCTTGCCACTGTTCTTTCGTTGGGATTTCCTCATTCTTCCATCCTTGTGCTGTCAAGACTCTTGCTGCTGTTGTAGCATACATAAATAAATTCTTTGTTTTTCTTGGCAGGTCTTGTCCTACAATCCCTAACAAAAATGCTTCTGGTTTTTTTTTTACAAATGTCATTTTAAACATTTTTTTCAGTTCATTGTATATCATTTCCCAATAATTTTTAAGTAATAAAATAAGTTTCAAGCCTGCATCTGCTTTGGTGGGCTCTTGCCACAATAAAATGTGTTCAGGCTTTAAGGTGTCCCGAGTTTATTTTCTGTGTTTGTTCCATTGGACTGGCACAGCCCCTCTCCTAGATTTTACAGTGGTGCCTCGCAAGACGAAAATAATCCGTTCCGCGAGTCTCTTCGTCTAGCGGCAACCCTATTAGTGGCTTAGCGGATTAGTGCTCTTAGCGGCTTAGCGGCTATTAAAGGCTTAGCGGCTTAGCGGCTAAGAGGCTATTAGTGGCTTAGCGGTTTAGAAAAAGGGGGGGGGGAGCGAAAAAACTCGCAAGACTCGCAAGACGTTTTCGTCTTGCAAAGCAAGCCCATAGGGAAATTCGTCTTGCGAAGCACCTCCAAAACGGAAAACCCTTTCGTCTAGCGGGTTTTTCGTCTTGCGAGGCATTCGTCTTGCGGGGCACCACTGTACTTGTCTTTCTGACTTGTTTCTTCTCCCTGCCTCTCCAGTGCCAATGTGAAGTTGAAATATGTATTTGACTAGGTAGAAGTATTGCAGAAACTATTTCAAGCAGACCCCATTTGGTGGAAACCTAGATTTTTGCATAAGCAACATAATAATCAGTTACTGAACTGAGAAACAAAATGTTTTCAGTGCAACTGCTTGTCCACACTTATAAAACAAAAATGATTTTGTAAATCCCGCTTTTCAATGGGTGACGTGGTCGCATGGTCTAGTGAAACCAGTGCAGCAAATGAACTTAGCATCTAAAGACCTGTATGGAATGAGCAAGGAATAGATTTGGATCTCCTAGTGCAGTGCTCTTCAACCTTGGACTACAACTCCCATCATTCACGAGCTGGTTACGGATGATGAGAGTTGTAGTCCATCAACGTCTGGAGACCCAAGTTTGAAGATCACCCTGCTGTAGACCACTTAGTGATTTGCAGTAGGTGGTTAAAATAGGGGTGGCTAACCTTTTTGGGGCTAAGGACTACATTGACCCCAAGATCTACCCTTCTGGGGGCTGCGTGGTCAAAGTGGGCATAGCCAAAATGTAAAAGTGGGTGTTGCCATTTTGGGGTGGGCTTAGAAGATGGCATATTTGGAGTTGGGAGATTGAGAGCTCAAAAACAGGGAGGCGGGGTGAAGGGAGGAGTAGAAGAAGTGAACTCAAGCGCCAGTTCTTATAATGACTACTTTGGATGGGAACAGTGGAAAGCCACTGTTCTGCAGTCTGGCAGTCCTGCCTCTCAGGTTGCAATGGCTGCCAATAGATCAGTTCTGGAACCAAATGGAAATGAGTTTGAATTACAGTAGTCGAGGTACATCTCCAGGTCTTCACGCATCCTGGCCAGCACAGCAAATAAGTGGTCTGATTACATAGTACTTGTAAATATTATCTGGTGAGGCTTGCAGCAAGAGGACATCCCTGCTGTGTTGCCTGTCATTGTACCCTGATGGTGTGCTGAACCCCTCTCCAACCTCGTAGCCGCTTGCTGGAATTGCTGGGTGTTCATAATTCTCAGACTTGGTTCACTGTCTCTATCATGGTAGGTTTCTTTTTCTTTTTCTACTTTATTTTCAATGCAAAATTTCAACATAAAATATAAACAAAATAATACATTAGTCAAAAAATCAAAGAAAGAAAAAAAAGAACAACCACAAAAACGTAAACAAACATACATATACTTTGACTCCCTCCCATCCTTTTGAGACTTCAACTTTTCATTTTATCTTAATTGTTGTGTTATATATATATTATGTTATTTCTAGCTTTAGACCTTTTATAACCATTTCTTCATTCCCTTGACCTTGCAAACTTCATTTATTACATACTGATATGTTAATTCCAGAACAATGTTTTTTCATATACTCTTTAACACAATCCCATTATTTTATTAATTGTTTATCTGATTGTCCTCTTAAGACTGCCATTAACCTTGCCAAATCTATGTATTATGGTAGATTTCATGAGCCCATGAGCTGAGGATTGGAGGTCCACCATGCAGACCTATGACAATGGCACTTTGTACTTTATGCAAGTTTTAGCTTTCCTGGAATCTCATCTCAAGAAATTTGGAGGAATTGTAATTGCGGGTGGATAGGAGTTTCTTAACTGTCAATTTTGGGAGGAGGGTGTGTGTCTGTTAAATTACTTTAGCATTGCGTTTGTAGCATAGAAGTATCCATGATATTTCCCTTTGAAGTTATTCCTTTTTAAATCAAAAGACTCTTATCTCCAGCATTAAAAGATTCTATCTGTGAAGCACTCTGGTGGAGAATTTTAAATTCACACCAGTCAGGAAATTGAGACTTATGGTCCCTGCGGCAAAAGTAACGGCCACAGTGCATATATATAATACGGTGTAAACTTAATGGCTCTATAAATACAGTAGCAAAAAAATACTGCAGACGGGCAGGAGTGCCAAGCTGCAAAGGCTGAGAGGACCATAAACTTGGCATGTGTGACATGTAAATCTTCAGCTGCAACGTTGTGTGCCGGATGAGACTCACAGACAGGGAACACACATTCTTCCATTTGCAAGGGGAGGCTTTTGCAAATATTCATTAATTTGGACTGTTGGAGTCTCTTTCCCGGCCATCCTCTCCACCCCCAAGTTCTTTGCTTTTTTATAGCCTCCATCTTCTCGCTCTTTAAAGGTAAAAGTAAAGGTACCCCTGCCCGTACGGGCCAGTCGTGTCCAACTCTAGGGTTGTGCGCTCATCTCACTCTAGAGGCCGGGGGCCAGCGCTGTCCGGAGACACTTCCAGGTCACGTGGCCAGCATGACGAAGCTGCTCTGGCGAGCCAGCACCAGCGCAGCACACGGAAAAGCCGTTTACCTTCCTGCTATAAAGCGGTACCTATTTATCTACTTGCACTTGAGGGTGCTTTCGAACTGCTAGGTGGGCAGGAGCTGGGACCGAACGCCGGGAGCTCACCCCGCTGCGGGGATTCGAACCGCCAACCATGCGATCGGCAAATCCTAGGTGCTGAGGTTTTACCCACAGCGCCACCCGCCTCCCATTCTCCCTCTTTAAAGAGCCGCTAATACAATGCTAACTTAGAAGTGGCAGGAAAGCTAATTAATTAAGCACTAATTGTCAAGCCAATTGTTGCTAGGCTTAACATTTGACTTGTTTACTATCTGGAGATAAAAAGGAAAAGAACTAATGATCTAACAAATTGCTCATCGCTCATAAATGTCCACATTGTTGCATGTATGAATGATTATTTTATAAAGTAAGCATCCTTTTTTCCCCTTTTCCTTTTAAATGCAATCCAGAAGTGGTGTAAATGTGATGGGTATGATGTTTAAAATTGTCTAGGTAGCCGTGGAGACAAATGGTTTGCCTAATAAAGCTTAATGACTGATTTTTCCCTCCACTAATCAGAGCTAAGAATGTGCTTCATTAAGATAATTAACTGAGTAGTTGCTTAACTGTCAGTCCTAGACACAAATTCCCAGGTTCCTTGCTTTTCTCTAAATAAAAGCCAGAGAAAAGAAAGATCCTGGCTCCCTTTAATCATCTTTATTAGTAAGATGATGGGCAAAAGGGTTATTAATTTTTTTAAAAGGCAGCTCTCTGCCTGGAGCTGCGACATTTCAGATAGTACGGAACATACTGTTGGTGTGCACGCCAGAAAGAATATTTTAGTTCATATGTTGGTCTGGCAACAGAGAGATAAATTTGAAGCTAGCTTTTTGTTATGAAGAGCTGAGCTGCATCCAGCCAGACATTTAACACAAGTAGGCCATCAAACCTCGGCACTTCCTCAGTGCTGCCAAAGCTTGAACTATAGAGCAGAGCCCAAAGCTCCACTCAGGATGCTCCCTGGATAGTTGGTTTAAATATATCTGGAAATCTGCATCTTTATGTGATTTGATTATTTGTTCCACTTGTACATTCTCCGCCCCTCCCCAAGCTCAGGGTGGCATAGATACTGTTCTGACTTTTTAACCATAGTTCTAGTTACAGGTAGGTAGCCATGTTGGTCTGCCGTAAAAACAAAATAAAAATATATAATATAATATAAATATCTGAAGAAGTGGTATCTAAATAAGTGTGCATGCACACAAAAGCTCATACCAATAACAAACGTAATTGGTCTCTAAGGTGCTTCTGGAAGGATTTTTTTTATTTTGTTTCTTTTCACCATAGTTAGCCAATTTGGGGATCATTCTGTTTGCTTGAGAGCTCAACTCCCTTCCGCGGTGTGTTGCATCTATGTTGCAGCCATGTTTATCACTTCCCAGATTCTTTCCTAACAATGGCTTGCCAGTGGGATTGTGGAGCGCTGAAACCATGATGCGTGACAGAATTTCCACCGGTCTCTATTTTCCCATGGATATTTTAGAGTAATAACTGGTGTAAGTGAAGGCACCAGGTGAGTCTCCCTGGGGAGAATGTTCCACAAATGGGGAGCCACCTGTTCTAGTGTTGCCGCCCTCCAGACCTCTAGTGCAGGGGGCAAACAAAGAAGGGTCTCAGGTGATGATGACAGGTCTGCCCGGGTCCCCATCGTTCTGCCTGGACACTGAGGTCCAGCTCTGAGGGCCTTCTGGTGGTTCCCTCGCTGCAAGAAGCCAAGTTACAGGGAACCAGGCAGAGGGCCTTCTCGGTGGTGGCATCTGCCCTGTGGAACGCCCTCCCACCAGACGTCAAAGAGAAAAACAACTACCAGGCTTTTAGAAGACATCTGAAGGCAGCCCTGTTTAGGGAAGCTTTTAATGTTGAATAGACTATTGTATTTTAATATTCTGTTGGAAGCCGCCCAAAGTGGTTGAGGAAACCCAGCCAGGTGGGTGGGGTATAAACAACAACAACAACAACAACAACAACAACAACAACAATTTATATTGGGGGAGGCAGTCCTGGAGGTATTGCGGTTCTGAGCTTCGTTAGGCTTCATTAGGTTTCATTAGGTCAAAACGAGCACTTTGAACTGGGGCCAGAAACTAATTGGTAGCCAGTTCAGTCAGGTCAGTATCAGTGTAATATGCTCAAATTGTCTTGTCTTGTTTTTAATACTGATTGGGAGCCGCCCAGAGTGGCTGGGGAAACTCAGCCAGATGGGCGGGGTATAAATAATAAATTATTATTATTATATTATTATTATTGTCCCAGTGAAAAAGTTGGCCGCCAAATTCTGCACCAGCTGAAGTTTCCGAACAATCTTCAGAGGCAGTCCCACATATAGCACACTGCAGTAGTTGCGTATCACAGCTGTCCAGAACCTCAAGCCCAGCGCTCCAGCTGCTACACAACAATAATAGTGTAATGAATGTTGCTTTATGATATGGGTATGATTTATTTCCCGAGAAATGAATCTTATACTCAGTGTACTACATGCACCTGTGGCCCAAACATTGTGGGGTTTTTTGGCCTCAACTCCCTGATCTGTCCTTTGGCTTGGACTCCCCCTGGTGGAAGAGGGGAATTGTTCTTTCTGATTTCTCCCAAGTACCATTTCATCGCAGTACTGAAAAACGCGTTTCTTGCAATTCTTTCGCTGTAATTAGGAGGACAGGTAAGTCATCCGTGAGAATAATTTAAGAGAATTAAGTGAAGGCTCCAAAACTTGAATAACTGAGTAAGCTGTTGTCTTTTCGTAAATACTTACCTTTGCAGCTCTATGTCATGAATCGTAAACATAGTCTTTGCCATCCTAATGTGAGGGTGGGAAATATTTTTCAGTATTCAGTTTTCCCCCTTTCTCTTTCAGAGTTTTCACGTCTTCCACAATGAATCCAGTTTACAGCCCCGTTCAACCTGGGGCTCCTTATGGAAACCCTAAGAACATGGCCTATACAGGTAAGGTTGCTTCTATTACCATGCTCAGAGGCCTAGTTCCCATGCAGGTCATGTGCCTTTTTATGGGATGTACCATTTCAGATGGAAGGTGGGGCTAATCAAACAATGCTCTTTAATACCCCCACCTCCACTCTCTGCATGTAGAAAGCTAGATCCGGGATGGCAGGTCTTAGCTGGGTTTTAGCCTTGTGATGTTCTCTCTGTGTGTGTGTTTTGCTTTGTACATTTGTTCCTGAGAGCAGCTCCTATTGGGAGCTTGAAGTGGTATAGTTCAGATGCAGGTTTTCCATGCAGCAGTGTGTGTACCAGGCAGCTGGTTAATTCAGATAAGTTGAACCCTTCCAAGAAGTGCGTTGCTATAACCAAGTTTTGTTGTTCTTCTGGGATCTTGTTGTTACCCCTGGAGTTTCCTTCAGTGCACCAGCTTTTGTTTGATAAGATTTCTCTCCTCAGGCATGTTCTAATGTGATACTTCAATTTGTGCTTAACCTTTGGTATGTCTACCCTATGGGATCTCATCACTTATCTTCAGTCTGCACGCCTAAAAAAAGTCAGTGGTTTCTCTCTCTGCTGATGGCTGCTTCCTTCTGCATAAATAACTCTCTGTAGGTTACAGTGATGAACTTTGCCATGAATTACCACTGATGTAACCTGTGAATATTGCACAAGAAAACTCATCCTTATGTTAGCAATTACATCTGCTGAAAATACAAAATGAAAAAAAGAGAGGCCCCAATCCAGTTATTTATTGTTGATGGTTTCTTGTTTTAGTTGCATGCCCGTGCCTCTCAACTTTATAAAGATTTCCTCATTAGGGTTCCTTAGTGAAAAACACAGATAAAATTTCCCTATAATTATTGGAAGTTTATGTTCTGCAACTGTATTGATGAATCAGCAGCTAGATTTGGAATATATGACTTTTTCTTCTTCTTCTTCTTCTTCTTCTTCTTCTTCTTCTTCTTCTTCTTCTTCTTTTCCTTTTCCTTTTCCTTTTCCTTTTCCTTTTCCTTTTCCTTTTCCTTTTCCTTTTCCTTTTCCTTTTTCTTGTTCTTTTTCTACTGTGCCCTGTCAGCAACAGTAGACTTAGTAGCAGGGCAACACTAGTCACTCTTGGAAGAAACTGTTTTTCCAAATCCCTTTTGGTTCCAATTCAGGCCTGGTTGGGGGAGGAAAACTGTCTGGGTTGTTCTGTGGGGTGACGTTTGCTGAGAGAAAGATAAGGGATATGCGACCCTGACGATTCTGTTAGACCGGGGGTCAGCAACCTCAGGCCGATGGGCCTCAAGCAGTCTACGGGGGTCGTTTAACCACCCCACGAGCCGCTCCCAAACCGAACCGAGCCGCCCGCTCGACGAGTCCCCGTCCGCTACGCTAAAGTGGCGCGGGAACTCGCTTCTGCGATGCCGGAAATCGCATCTGTGCAGACGCCGGAAATTGAGGGCACGGGTGCTTATGTGCGCCCGCAATCCGGCCCACGGAGGAATCTCCACTGGAGTGAACTGGCCCAGGCAAGGTAAACCTCTGCTGACCCCCGTGTTAGACCTTTTGATACATTTGGCTACGGTATCCTTCTGGATAGGCTGTCCAGCTTAGGTGTGGGAGGTGGTTTTTGGCAGCGATTCTCTTCCTACTTGGATGGCTGTTTCCTGAAGGTGGTGCTGGGAGCTTACTGCTCAGCCTCTTGGCTGTCATACAGCCCTTACTGTCGGAAAATTATTCCTGGTTTTTACTCAGAATCTCCTGTTTTGTAACTTGAATCCATTGGTACTGGTTCTACCCTCCAGAGCAGGAAAAAACAAGCTTGTTCCATCTTCTATGTAGCTTTTTATTTGTTGTTGTTGTTGTTGTTGTTGTTGTCATCTACTTATCATCATCTACTTATTTAGGGTAAGCCACCCAGAGAACTTGATGTTATGGAATGGCATACACATACCATAAATAGGTACAGTGGTACCTTGGTTCCCAAATGGCTGAGTTGTCGAATAAATCAGCTCCTGAACGCCGCAAACCTGGAAGTAAGTGTTCCGGTTTGTGAACGTTTTTCGGAAGCCAAATGTCTGACACGGCTTCCGATTAGTGCAGGAAGCTCCTGCAGCCAATCAGAAGCTGCACCTTGGTTTTTGAACGGTTTCGGGAGTCGAACGGACTCCCAGAACAGATTAAGTTCGAGAACCCAAGGTACCACTGTAATGGAAAATGGGGCCAGTATCTATTTGTCCTAGATCTTTTTGTCACTTTTCAGACAGGAGTGATGCTCAATTGTTCTGGGATCCTGTTCTGGGATGCACCAGTTGCCACAATATAACAGGCTATTGTAAGTCTACAACTACCATGTTGTAGATCTTGAAAGAAGCTGCCATGTGTCCTACAGAGCCTAGTTGTTTTGTTTGGAAGTGTCTTCGTTCCTGTTGCCGCAGCCAGTAGCGAGAGACCGTCTCTGAAAAACCTTCTCAGTAGGAAATTAGGAAGATGGGCATTTTGACCAATGCCAGTTGGCATGCAGGGACCTAAAATATGAGCTGAGCATCTAGTGCATAGAAAGGTGACGGAATGGGGCAGCTTAAGAGGTGCAGATACCTGGGGAGAGAGAGACCTGAGGAGGAATGATGTAATGGCTGGTGATCCATATGAATTGCATAAGAGGCAAACCTGCACAGGATCTGGAAACAGAACGATATATTGGAACAGACAGAGTGTTCCAGCAGAAAATCAGGAAATGGCTATAAGGGAATAAGAGTTCAGGAGAGGCTGAGAATAAGCATTCATGTCATGTCTGAGCTTGGTTCTTTGTGTGTCTTTGTAATATGCATGAAGATAAATGTTGTTTAATAGCATCAAAATATGTTAACCTCCTAAACGTAGAAGACAAGCTTATGGGGCCGTGATAATCTAATGTATTCTGTAGGCAGCTGTATGAAAGAGATGCATTTAAAACTCATAGGGGAAAATAGGAAAATAGGAACTTTTCTCTGTGGCCTTGGCTGCTGAAGGAGCAAAGGGCTTTATTTGCTAAAATAACAAATAATCCTGTTGCATTTAGACTAACAAAGGTGCCACAAGACACATCTGTAGTTGCCAAAGATAGCACTCAGTCTCCTGGCATTTGTAAATACTTGTTTTCTCTCAAGTGATGCAATATACATTTTGTTCAGAGTTTTCCATGAATCATCTTCTTCTGGCTGAAGTTGTATATTGAATTGTTGTTTGTTGTTGTTTAGTCGTTTAGTTGTGTCCGACTCTTCGTGACCCCATGGACTAGAGCACGCCAGGCATGGAATATATTGAATATATGTATATTGAATATATGTATATTGAATAGCCTTTTAAAAATCTCCTTATTTCGATGTGCTTTCTCCTTCAAATTCAGCATTATTATTCCTGCTGAATCTATATTGTGAGATAGTGTGCAGCAAAATGGCTGGAGCGATGCTGAAATTTTGAGTGAGCCTTATGTATCGGAATGGGTGGTTACCTTCCTTTTGCATGACTGCGGCTTAGCAGAAATGTCAAGCGCCTTGGCTTTATTCTGGCTGCATGTCAATGACAGGTGACTGCTCTGTCTATCTTAACATCCGATGAATCAAATGAGCTATATGAATTGATTACATCAAAGTGTTTCATTTGAGCTACCTCATCTTTTGAAAGGGAAGGCTGCAGTTTGAGTAGCTGTTGGTCCAAATAAAAGGCATTTACTCACTTTTAGGACCAACACTGTTCCAGTGACATAGACCTGCTGAAAACCCTAGTGCTCTATCTAATTTGAATTGATTTAAAATAGATAACATCTTAACATGCTAGACAGCATCTTAAAAAGTAGATACATCACCTTGCCAACAAAAGTCCGTATCGTAAAAGCTATGGTTTTCCCAGTAGTGATGTATGGAAGTGAGAGCTAGACCATAAAGACGGCTGATCGCCGAAGAATGGATGCCTTTGAATTCTGGTGCTGGAGGAGACTCTTGAGAGTCCCATGGACTGCAAGAAGAACAAACCTATCTATTCTGAAGGAAATCAGCCCTGAGTGCTCACTGGAAGGACAGATCGTGAAGCTGAGGCTCCAATACTTTGGCCACCTCATGAGAAGAGAAGACTCCCTGGAAAAGACCCTGATGCTGGGAAAGATGGAGGGCACAAGGAGAAGGGGACGACAGAGGACGAGATAGTTGGATAGTGTTCTCGAAGCTACCAACATGAGTTTGACCAAACTGCAGGAGGCAGTGGAAGACAGGAGTGCCTGGCGTGCTCTGGTCTAGGGGGTCACGAAGAGTCAGACGCGACTAAACGACTAAACAACAACAAAAATAGATAAGCCCCCCCCCCCCCCGTAAAGCAGGGATGGAGAAGCTGGTATCATCTAGATCAGCCATAGGCAAACTCCGGCCCTCCAGATGTTTGGGACTACAATTCCCACCATCCCTAGCTAACAGGACCGGTGGTCAGTGTCACTTTGCACACAATGTCAGTGTCGTTTGTGCAGGTTGTCTTTGCTATTCGCTTGTGTTCCTTTGGTGGTGAGAGAAATTGGGGTTGGCTTAGGGTGTGGTTGCTTGTTTGTGATTGGCTGTGGTGACCTTTGTTTTCATGTGTGAGTGGTGTATGTGTGTGTGTTTTTGAATCAGGTTTGCCATATTGATTCATATTCTGTTGGTGGATTCTTGTCATTGTCTTGTTGGGCTGTGAATGTACCCTTGGGGTCTTATGATGCAGTCAAATGTCACAACTATGTACCTTTGGCTAACACTATGGGTTCCTTGCTCAATCTTTCCAAGATTATGGAATACAGTGGTAACTTGGGTTACATACGCTTCAGGTTACAGACTCCACTAACCCAGAAATAGTACCTCGGGTTAAGAACTTTGCTTCAGGATGAAAACAGAAATCGTGCTCCGGTGGCGCGGCGGCATCAGGAGGTGGTGCTTCAGGTTAAGAACGGGCCTCCGGAACAAATTCTGTACTTAACCCGAGGTACCACTGTATAAAGGTGGATTAATTTAGAGGCCATAGCAAAATGTTTTTAGGTTTGTTAGCATTTGGTTCCATTTTGTATTTTTCTATATATTGCTTCTATCTTTTTATTGTTATTAATAGGGAGTGCTTCAGTGAAAAATTGGGGGATATGCTTTGATAAAGCATTGTGGGCAGTTACAGAAAATAAAACCTGATGCATGCATGCAAGCAAGCAAGCAAGCAAACACACACACACACACACACACACACGTACACACTTATGAGAGTTTATGTGAATATGCCATGTTTGCTGATTCAGGTATTTGAAACAAACACCATTTAAAAGTTTAGGTATGTGCAGAGAGCTCTTTGCTTTCTTGCTGGATCCTAATTTGGATGAGCTCAAAGCTCCAGTTTACTGCCTTCCTCTTCCCATTCTGCAAATATTCTGTGGAGTATCAGCCATTCTGTTACCTAATTCTATTGCCATGGATTTGTGGCGGGCCAAAGGACTAACCTCATCGTAATGAACTCAGAGGTGCTCCCCAGGGCATCCCATAATATAATTTAGCTCTTCTAGTAAGAGCCGCAATTTGATCTATTTCTCTTTGCCATTGAGTGGCGATAGTAATTAAATAGTGATGTTTTGAAGAATCAGCAGAGGTAACTTAGCTGGATAAAGCGTTCACCAATAAATGCACTCATAATTTTTTCCCTGTTGATGAAGTGTCTCCTTGATTCAACAGGAAAAGTATATTGACAGGGCTAGAAAAATAATTCTAGTGTCTAGGCAGTGCCAGCATCAATCTTTCATGCGGCCGACTTGCAGAAGCTTGAATAAATATTTCAAAGTAGTAAGACTCAGCAGTAAACTTCTACGAGTTCACGCACCTGGGATTTTTCAAGCCTTGCATATTGAGCAACTATGAAGTTCTTTTCTCTTTACATTGCATTAATGAATGTGTGCGGCATTTAAAGAAATATCCCAGCCTGATACTTGACCATATGTACGTACTGATGATTTCACTTGCTTTAGGTCAGGGGTCAGCAAACTTTTTCAGCAGGGGGCTGGTCCACTGTCCCTCAGACATTGTGGGGGCCTGGACTATGGTTGGGGGGGGGGATGAATGAATTCCTATGCCCCACAAATAACCCAGAGATGCATTTTGAATAAAAGCACACAATCTACTCATGTAAAAACACCAGGCAGGCCCCACAAATAACCCAGAGATGCAGTTTAAATAAAAGCACACATTCTACTCTTCTGAAGGAAATCAGCCCTGAGTGCTCACTGGAAGGACAGATCCTGAAGCTGAGGCTCCAATACTTTGGCCACCTCATGAGAAGAGAAGACTCCCTGATGTTGGGAAAGATGGAGGGCACAAGGAGAAGGGGAGGACAGAGGACAAGATGGTTGGACAGTGTTCTCGAAGCTACCAGCATGAGTTTGGCCAAACTGCGGGAGGCAGTGGAAGACAGGAGTGCCTGGTGTGCTCTGGTCCATGGGGTCACGAAGAGTCGGACACGACTAAACGACTAAACAACAACAGCACACATTCTACTCATGTAAAAACACGCTGATTCCCAGACCGTCCGCGGGCCGGACTGAGAAGGCGATTGGGCTGGATCTAGCCCCTGGGCCTTAGTTTGCCTACCCATGCTTTAGGTAGTGAAATGGTAGTTGTAATAGTGGTGGTAGGAGTAGGAGTAGTAGTAAGTATGTGATTTTTATTATTAGTATTATATATATGCCACCTATCTGGGCAGTTCCCAGCCAAACTTGAACTTGAACTTACTGTTTGAGCCTCTTTTGAGCAAGTCATGATCTCTCAGCCTAATCTATGTTGTGAGATACCTGTGAATAATCAGAGCCCTGTTGGATCAGACCAAAAGCCTATCTAGTTCTGCCTTCTTTGCACACAGTGGCCAGCCAAAGTCCTGTTGGAAACCACAAGCCATCTTTGTGCAACCCATTATTTTTCTAGAAAGCGTGGGCCAAATTTCCACAGTGGGTGGTTTTGTTTGTCTCTGACCAGTGTCACACTCTGGCTCCTTGGCACCAGAATCGGAGACAATGCAGGATTTAAGAGAGGGAAGATAACGAAGGATTATTCAGGAAAGGTATGTTGAAGGCTCCTCTTCAAATGTCTGCTAATTTCAGCTATTTGTAGGTTTATTATTTCCTCCCCTCTCCAGTGGCTGCAATCCACCTGAAGCATCTTTTGTTTTCACTAGCAGAATTGAGAGAGGTAAGAGGGTTGAGGTTTGATAGGTGGGAGAGTCAGCCTGCTAAGATGTCTAGGAATGAAACCACTGGCTCTGCTGAGTGCTTTTGAGCAAAATTGTATGGAATTGAGGGACCAAGTGGATGTGCATTCCAACTAATCAGGTACTCAAATGACCTTTATTTGCCCTGCTGGAGGTCCCAGGGAGAGCTGGAATCGCTTGAAAAGGAAATGGAAGGCAAATTCAAACACGGAAATGCTTAACAAGGTCCCCAGGAATGCAAGTGAATGCACAAAAGGCAGGGAAACTTAGATGTTGCCAGTGTGAGAACCCATACACAGAGCACTGATGAATCAATTGAACCACTAGAGCCCTTAGATGTTTGTCTTGGCTGCCCAGGAGGCAAAGAGTTGTCATAAGAGTGGCTTTTATTTTAAAAACCATGAAACAGAAAACTTCAGGATGGAGAAGAAAAGCCCAGGCACAAAATATATCAAAAGCTCTTCATGTCCTACCATTTTTCTTGCATGGGGTGAGCTAAATCTGAATTACAAAAGAGAACAGAACTATATTTTTTTTGTTGCCTAAAGATCGCTTGACGTTTTAATGAAAAAGAGTCCCTTTTATTCATACGAGAAATATCTGTGCTGTTATCATAAGACTGTCTGTGCTGGGCCAAGGCAACAGTCCACAAAAAACAGCCGCATCAGTGTTTTTCCTAACTCTAGGCTGGGTGACAGTTCCTGTCCATTAGCAAGTCCCCAGAATTCTTAAAAACCAGCGTTTTGGAATGACAAAATCTAAATTTGCAAGGGGCGGGAGAAGGAGCACAACAGCACCAATGGCAGCAAGAGCAGGCAGAGGACTGGGAAGGAGGTCTTGGAAAAGGAGCATGTGCTACCACCAAACAGCGCCACATGCCATGCCCATAGCAGCAGCTCCCATCTACCCACCAGGCTTGGGGCCTGGTTTCATTATAGGCTGCAGCCGAGGATCATGTGGGCCAGAGGCAGAAGGCATAGTCATGGATGGGCTAGTGGTCAGACAGTGGATTTGGCAAACAAGAGGAAAGATGCAGTCAAAAGCACACTTGTGGTCTAGCACCAGGTTGTATGAGCAAACACCTAAGTTCTAGACCAGGGGTCAGCAACCTTTTTCAGCCATGGGCCGGCCCACTGTCCCTCAGACCATGTGGTGGTCCAGACTATATTTTGGAAAGAAAAAATACAGTGGTACCTCAGGTTAAGTACTTAATTCGTTCGGGAGGTCCGTTCTTAACCTGAAGCACCACTTTAGCTAATGGGGCCTCCCACTGCTGCCGCACGATTTCTGTTCTCATCCTGAAGCAAAGTTCTTAAACCGAGCTACTCTTTCTGGGTTAGCGGAGTCTGTAACCTGTAGCGTATGTAACCTGAAGTGTCTGTAACCCGAGGTACCACTGTAATGAACGAATTCCTATGCCCCACAAATAACCCAGAGATGCATTTTAAATAAAAGGACACATTCTACTCATATAAAAACACGCTGATTCCTGGACCGTCCGCGGGCTGGATTAAGAAGGCGATTGGGCAGCCTTAGGTTGCCTACCCCTGTTCTAGACCAGGCTTCCTCCAGATGTTTTTGGCCTACAGCTCCCATGATCCCTAGCTAACAGGACCAGTGGTCAGTGGTCCCGGGAATTGTAGTCTCTGAATTGTAGCCGAGGTTGAGGAAGCCTGTTCTAGACTATGGTCTGAAGGCCCATGAAGCTAAGCAGGCCTGGATGGGTGACTGCCTGGGAGCCACATGTGCTATAAACATACAAATAACATGGAACAGTAAAGTATTAATACATTATCATAGTCTTCTTCTAAATCCATATGAAACAAAATTACCAAAGTGCTTTTTTGTTGAAACATAAGCAGAAATGTGAAATTTATGAAATATGTGTGTGTCTGTGTATGTGGGTGTGGGTGTCTCAAGAAAACATATTTAACAAAACCAAAGTAAAAACAGGACGCTTAAAGGTCCTGTTTAAAGGACCCTCCAAAATTGAGAACAATAAAAACCTGATTAATAAAACTCAAAATGTCATCTTTAAAACCCTCTCTTTAACAATATATGCAGAGATAGCTAAATCACAATCATGAAAATAAACTTGACAATTTTTAGTGATGCATTGGACCTATTATATAAACCGGAATCAGCTGTCTGTGCAGTCAGGTACTACTAATGAAATCAGTTTTCTGAAGATGAGAGGTTGTAGCAGGTGCATTGTTTAAGCTAAATGGAATGGAATGAAGAGGTGATTTTAACCACTTACTGGTATAAAGTACCTAGAACTGAATAAATAGGTGGTATGTTAGAAAACCTGGAAACAAGAAGCAGAGAAGAAACAATGAAGGAGAAAATCCTACATGTGTGTTCACAGTGAAGGGAGGAAATCCACTTCATCGGGGAGTTAAACCGTAGGGTAAGGACCCAGCGCAGCTCCCTCTTCATCAGCAATTTGACAGCCAGCTGATGTACATTTTTTTATGGTCTCAAGGAAACGTGGTTGTGGTGGCGCTCTCAAAATGCACCACCAGAAGAGCCCCAGATCTACAAGTGCAGATGTTGCCAACGTAAATATTTTCACATGATCATTTGATGGCATGAACCAATGAGGGCAGCCAAAAGAGTGACTAGTGGGGTGCCACAGGGTTCTGTCTTGGGCCTGGTCTTATTCAACATCTTTATCAACGACTTGGATGATGGACTCAAGGGCATCCTGATCAAATTTGCAGATGACACCAAACTGGGAGGGGTGGCTAACACCCCAGAGGACAGGATCACACTTCAAAACGACCTTGACAGATTAGAGAACTGGGCCAAAACAAACAAGATGAATTTTAACAGGGAGAAATGTAAAGTATTGCACTTGGGCAAAAAAAATGAGAGGCACAAATACAAGATGGGTGACACCTGGCTTGAGAGCAGTACATGTGAAAAGGATCTAGGAGTCTTGGTTGACCACAAACTTGACATGAGCCAACAGTGTGATGCGGCAGCTAAAAAAGCCAATGCAATTCTGGGCTGCATCAATAGGAGTATAGCATCTAGATCAAGGGAAGTAATAGTGCCACTATATTCTGCTCTGGTCAGACCTCACCTGGAGTACTGTGTCCAGTTCTGGGCACCACAGTTCAAGAAGGACACTGACAAACTGGAACGTGTCCAGAGGAGGGCAACCAAAATGGTCAAAGGCCTGGAAACGATGCCTTATGAGGAACGGCTAAGGGAGCTGGGCATGTTTAGCCTGGAGAAGAGGAGGTTAAGGGGTGATATGATAGCCATGTTCAAATATATAAAAGGATGTCACATAGAGGAGGGAGAAAGGTTGTTTTCTGCTGCTCCAGAGAAGCGGACACGGAGCAATGGTTCCAAACTACAAGAAAAAAGATTCCACCTAAACATTAGGAAGAACTTCCTGACAGTGAGAGCTGTTCAACAGTGGAATTTGCTGCCAAGGAGTGTGGTGGAGTCTCCTTCTTTGGAGGTCTTTAAGCAGAGGCTTGACAACCATATGTCAGGAGTGCTCTGATGGTGTTTCCTGCTTGGCAGGGGGTTGGACTCGATGGCCCTTGTGGTCTCTTCCAACTCGTATGATTCTATGATTCTATGAAAAGTAGTGAGGTTTTTGTACATTTTAATGGTCAACTGGACTACTGAATGAATGCATCCTGTTGGTGCATTCTGAATCGAAACAGTTTCCACACTGGTGACGTCCGTAAGGTGCCAAAGTGGACTGTTGAACTATGCACATCATTACGAACTTATCAGTCTTTGCAATTCCTGGCTCTTTTATAAGCATTTAGAGGTTTCTTTTCATGGCTCCTACATTGCGTAGCAAGTGCCAATATTTATATATATAGTGCACCGCAAAGATCTGCTTACATAATCAAAAGTAAAGCAGCAAGTGACTATTCTGGGCACTTTTTGAAGCTTTCTGAACCAAGCACATTCCTATTTGAGCTCAAAACTTTGGATTTGGCTGATGTTCTTCGAATAGTCTTTGCTCAAAAGAGAAACCTGTACTTGCAAGGCCTCTGCGCTGAAATCTCTTAAATTAGCACAGTTACATCGGAGTGGAAGGAATTGCCCAAAAGGGAAATTCTGTGTAATCATGATATGGTACAGATAGCTGTCAGATCTTAGATGAAACAAAAAATTCCTTCCAGTAGCACCTTAAAGACCAACTAAGTTAGTTCTTGGTATGAGCTTTCGTGTGCATCTGAAGTATGATCAACTAAGACCAACTAAGTTAGTTCTTGGTATGAGCTTTCGTGTGCATCTGAAGAAGTGTGCATGCACACGAAAGCTCATACCAAGAACTAACTTAGTTGGTCTTTAAGGTGCTACTGGAAGGATTTTTTTTTGTTTTGACTATGGCAGACCAACACAGCTACCTATCTGTAACTAGATCTTAGATGGACATTTCTATCTGTTTACTCCCTGTATAGTCCGATGCGGAAATACACTCCTTTAATCAGTCTCTTCAACTGAGAGAGCAAAACATCTAAATTCCACTGTTGAACTTATAGTTCTCTATTTACTTCTCTTTTTTTGGCTAGAGCTTGGTGCTAGTCGGTAGGTTAAATCCCTGCCCTAGTCAGGTTCAGATCACCAGTTCAGGATCTTCTGTAGACTAGAAGGCTAGAAACACGCTTTTCTTACCACAAGAGAAATAATAATAATAATAATAATAATAATAATAATAATAATAATAATTTATTATTTATACCCCGCCCATCTGGCTGGGCCTCCCCAGCCACTCTGGGCGGCTTCCATAGAAACCAAAAATACAGTAAAATATCACACGTTAAAAACTTCCCTGAACAGGGCTGCCTTAAGATGTCTTCTGAATGTCAGGTAGTAGTTTATCGCTTTGACATCTGCTGGAAGGGCGTTCAACAGGGCAGGCGCCACTACCAAGAAAGCCCTCTGCCTGGTTCCCTGTAGCTTTGCTTCTCGCAATGAGGGAACCGCCAGAAGGCCCTCAGAGCTGGACCTCAGCGTCCGGGCAAAATGATGGTGGTGGAGACACTCCTTCAGGTATACTGGACCGATGCCGTTTAGGGCTTTAAAGGTCAGCACCAACACTTTGAATTGTGCTCGGAAACTTACTGGGAGCCAATGTAGGTCTTTCAAGACCGGTGTTATGTGGTCTCGGCCGCTCCCAGTCACCAGTCTAGCTGCCGCATTCTGGATTAGTTGTAGTTTCCAAGTCACCTTCAAAGGTAGCCCCACGTAGAGCGCATTGCAGTAGTCCAAGCGGGAGATAACCAGAGCATGCACCACTCTGGCGAGACAGTCCGCAGGCAGATAGGGTCTCAGCCTACGTACCAGATGGAGCTGGTAAACGGCTGCCCTGGACACAGATTTGACCTGTGTCTCCATGGACAGCTGTGAGTCCAAAATGACTCCCAGGCTGCGCACCTGGTCCTTCAGGGGCACAGTTACCCCATTCAGGAGCAGGGAATCCTCCACACCTGCCCGCCTCCTGTCCCCCAAAAACAGAAAGGCGAGGTGCTTAGGATCCAGGGACAGATTGTGCAAGTTCCAGCCTGGTGACATTTGTGGAGAATTTCAGCCTCATTGACCTTGATTCTCTTTAGCACACGGGAGTGCATTTTTGCATCTGTTGTTCACAGCGTTACAAACCTGCGCCTTAATTCTGGTTTGCAGTGTAACTTTCCAAATGATTTCCCAGGGGAATGCGCTGTGCTGCTGGCCCCAATTAAAACAAAGGGCGAGAGGGAAAACTGCTGGCTCTTATGCCTTCTGGTGTTCAAGCAGTCTAATCCTCTGCTTTTAATAAACAAAACAAAAAAAAGATTCTTTGAGGATCTTACAAGGGCAAGCACATTGTGTTCCGTTGCTCCTTTTTAATGATAACTATGAATGACTCACAGCTCTGAGGTTTCACAGGTAAAAGCCAGAGTAGGGTGTGTGTGTGTGTGTGTGTGTGTGTGTGTGTGTGTGTGTGTGTTCCTTGTCTTGAGGGTGGCTTTGAGCAGGGTCAGGCAATTGTTTAGTCTCCCCAGCCAACTTGTCCAGTCGCTCTGTACTTGTTCCTTGACCTCAGGCCAGTTTTTTGCTGATATGATCAGCTACTATATTGACCCTTGTGGTCCCTTCCAACTTGACAGTTCTGTGATTCTACGAATTGATCACTGTAATGCATTAGAGCAGGGATCAGCAAACTTTTTCAGCAGGGGGCTGGTCCACTGTTCCTCAGACCTTGTGGTGGGCCGGACTATATTTTTGGGAGAAAAATCAACTACAGTGGTGCCTCGCAAGACGAAATTAATCCGTTCCGTGAGGCTCTTCGTATAGCGGTTTTTTCGTCTTGCGAAGCAAGCCCATTGACAGCTTAGCGGATTAGCGCTATTAGCGGTTTAGCAGCTTTTAGCGGATCCGCTGATAAGCGGCTTATCAGCGGATCAGCTGATAAGCGGCTTAGCGGCTTAGGAAAAGGGGGGTAAGGGGGGGAAAAAACCGCAGGAACTCGCAAGACACTTTCATCTTGCGAAGCAAGTCCATAGGGAAATTTGTTTTGCGAAGCTCCTCCAAAACGGAAAACCCTTTCGTCTAGCGGGTTTTCCGTCTTGCGACGCGTCGTCTTGCGGGGCACCACTGTACTGTAATTCCTGTGCTCCACAAATAACCCAGAGATGCATTTTAAATAAAAGGACACATTCTACTCATGTAAAAACACCCTGATTCCTGGACCGTCTATGGGCCAGATTGAGAAGGAGATTGGGCCGGATCATTCGGTCCAGGTTACGTCTTTTCAGGTTGCATCCCGCGGTGACCCCGAAGTATGTGAAGAAGCGGCGAATCATGACCCGCAGATGTGGGCTGCATTCTGCTCATGTTGCGAACGGGGTTCTGGAACTGATCCCGTTTGCAAGCAGAGGTACCACTGTAGGAATTCTAGTGTAGCCATTTTGCTGGAATCCTAATGTTCTATGTTTGGGAGGTGGTGGTTTGGTATGGTAAAAATAAATAAACGGTAAAGGACCCCTGGATATGGGATGCAGGTGGCGCTGTGGGTTAAACCACAGAGCCTAGGACTTGTCGATCAGAAGGTCGGCGGTTCAAATCCCCACGACGGGGTGAGCTCCCGTTGTTCGGTCCCAGCTCCTGCCAACCTAGCAATTCGAAAGCGCGTCAAAGTGCAAGTAGATAAATAGGTACCGCTCCGGCGGGAAGGTAAACGGCATTCCTGTGCGCTGCTCTGGTTCGCCAGAAGCAGCTTAGTCATGCTGGCCACATGACCTGGAAGCTGTATGCCGGCTCCCTCGGCCAATAAAGCGAGATGAGCGCCGCAACCCCAGAGTCGGTCACGACTGGACCTAATGGTCAGGGGTCCCTTTATCTTTAAAGGACTCCTGGACAGTTAAGTCCAGTCAAAGGCGACTATGGGGTTGCATCGCTCATTTCACTTTCAGGCCGAAGGAGCCTGCGTTTGTCCACAGACAGTTTTCCGGGTCATGGGCCAGAATGACTAAACCACTACTGGTGCATGGAGGACTGTGAGAAGTGCCAGAGCACATGGAAACGCCGTTTACCTTCCTGCCGCAGTGGTACCCATTTATCTATTTGCACTGGTGTGCTTTTGAACTGCTAGGCTGGCAGGAGCTGGGACAGAGCAACAGGAGCTCACCCCGTCGTGGGGATTCGAACCACCGACCTTCTGATCAGCAAGCCCAAGAGGCTCAGTGGTTTAGACCACAGTGCCAGGTTTGGTATGGAAGAGCAGTCCATCACGCAGGCCCCACTTGCAGTCCAAAGTTTAGTTCGGTTTGGATGTAGGCTTACTAGTCAGTGTAAGCCAGGCCTCAAAAGACCCTTCTCTCTGCAGATCATGAGGACATATAGCAGGCCTTTTACCTTTTCAGCAGGTGAGCTGAGAGTGCCAGTGGCCACTAGGAGCAGCACTGGCAATGTCAGTAGGAGCCTCAGGCTTCTTATAGAGGAACAGCAGATCAGATATTTGCTAGAGGCATACAGTAATTGGATTCATTCTTGGAAAAGGGAGCATTCCTGCCTCTGGTAATCTTCTTTTTCAAAAGAAATATTTTTATTGAGATGACAGATTATGAATGGAGCAACGCTTGAAAATACACACATATACAGTATTAGAAACAGATATGAAAGCTAGGAGCTAAATGGCACCTTAAACCGAGGTTATGGGCGCAACAATGGAATGCCTAGGCACATTTTTTAATAACAAGAATACAAAGCTGAAAATGAATGACTGCAGCTAAAATGTTGCGTTCATTTTTCACATATATGTTCACAGCTCCGAACGTATAACATTGGCGCTGGCCTATCTGCACCAGCTTGCATTTGGTTTCTGAGCTGAATTTGGAGTGCTGGTTTTCAACTTACAAAGCCGTATACGGCCCAGAACCCCATTAACTTGTAGCGCATTGTTTCTTCTGAGGCCCTTCTCCAAGTACCAGACCCAGGAGAGGTGTGGAGGGTGGCTGATGAAAGAAGGTCTTTTCTGTAGTGTCTTCCCATCTTTGGAACATTTTCCCCAGGGAGGGTGAACCTGTCCCCAAGTCTAAGATACTTCCCCCGCCCCCATGCTTTTTTTTAAATATACACTGAGTGGATGGTTTAGCGGCTTGCTGTTTTATAGTGATTGCTTGTGATAATTTTATGGCAGGGGAATGTGTACCTGGGGGATGTTTAGTGTGATCACTTTTAACTGTTGTTGTGTATTTTAAATATTTATTTATTTACTATGTCAGTCACCATGGCACCTTCAGGTAAAGGGAGACAGGCAGTAAGTATTTTTCTGGGCTGCTGTTATCTTCTGAATACCAGTGGCAGGAAGCCACAGGAGGGGAGGATGCTAATTACATCTATACATCAGCTGTTTTGCCGTCTTGGGAAGTCCAGAGGAGGAGAGAAACCTTGGGGGTGGAGTTGGAAGCAGAGTTTGAGAATACAACTGTGGGATGAGCACAGATTTGGAAAGGGCCTTTGAGGGGCATCTAGGCCAACCCCCTGCAATGGAGCTATCTCAACTCAAGCAGCCTCAACTTAAAAGAACATAAGGCTTCCCTGCTCCAATTTGACATCTGCAGTTCCCGGCCGTCGGGGACATGCTCTCGTTTATGCTCTCTCTCATGCTTAGCTGCCCAGCTCCGCCGCCGTTCCAGTTGGCCAAGGGGATCAAAGTCATTTCACCCCTCCACACCTTGCCCAGCAGAGAAACCGTGCACCTTGCGCTCCTCACGGACAATGGTGCGACGACCGTCTGTGACTCCCGCTCCTCACCCGATCTCTTGCCCCCTTCCTTTTGACGGATTGGGGAAGGCTTGGGAATCTTGGGCGGGCAGCCGTTTCCCGGAAGGGGTGCAGCTTGTCTGCTGGTCAAAGTGTTGGAATCCTGCCTCGGTCAGAGGAATGTGCCACGCTCCAGGCACCGGCTGAATTCCTTGTTGACCTCCCCCTGCGACTCCCGGCAGGAAAACAGGCGAGGTCTGTGATCGGCGATCCTTCCCAGATGTGAGAAGAATACACCACTCCTTCTCTCTCCCCTTTGCTATCCCCAGGGAGAGGAAAGAGACAGACAGAAATGTATCTACATGCTTTTATTTCTGTCTTTTGCAGCCATACAGATAAACATGTCTGCACACTCTTTACAACAACAGCAGAGAGAATATAACTCCACCCATGTACTTCCAGTACAGGTCAGATGACACACTGAGCTAACATCCGGTGCTCAGAACGGTGAATGGACTGCCCCTTTCTTCCCATGGCAACAGTCACAAACATCAACATCTTGTCTGGCTTTCCAGCCACCTGCAGCTGAAGAAGCTGCTGCTCGCTGCTGCATTGCTCCTTTTTGGTAACACAAAGTGCAAAGATCTTCTTTCACACCCTGTGAAACTCTCAAAATGAAGGGGGAAGGGGGTAGGAGATTGGCAGAGGCTCGGGAGTCATGGGCGGGCGACGCGCCGTTGCCCAGGATGGGCGCAAGGCACGCGGTTTCTCTGCCAGGCAAGGTGCAAAGCCCTTCTTTTGCACTCTTCAACCCCACCTCTGCCTCTGCCTGCGCAAAAACTATCTTCCCACCCCTCCAGCTGAATATTACTCCAGGAGAGCAGGGTGTCGCGTTTCCCGGGGACATTTAATGAAATCCGGGGACAGATTTGCAAATCTGGGGACTGTCCCTGGGAAATGGGGACGTCTGGTAACCCTAGACTAGATGGGCCATTGGCTTGTTCCAGCAGACTCTTATTTTGTTCTTAAGGCAGGGGCAAAACTAGGCTTTCTTTCACCCGGGTCAAAGACCCAGTTTAGCACACTCACATGCACATTTGTGTACACACACACAATTGCACCCCTCTGGAGGCTTCAGCCAGGGCAAAAAACCTGGCTAGACCCCCATCCTGTAGCTATGGCTCTGCTTAAAGCTCTTGCCAGACTTTTTGTGTTTGTCCATCCAGAGCTGTGTGAGCTTTCAGAGCAGTAAACCTCTGAAATCTACACCTCTGCAATCTTTAGACTTCCGTGAGTCATGCACAACAACTTTCTTCCCTGCAAAATGTAGCTTTAATAATAAATTGGCTTTCATCTGTCCTGATTTGCATATTCTTTTTTACAGGCAAGGGACTGTTTTCTACCTGAAGATATAGGAACATACTGTGGAAGTTAGTTCCTGCATGAGACTTGATTCTTGACAAATATATATTTGCAAGACCAGTTTTGGAATCTTGAAAATTGGCTCTTTGACCATCCTTCATAGAGAGGCTGTCCTTTACTGGGCTTTCACAGTTTGTAGATTCCATGAAGGAACAAATGAAAATTGGATCCTGCTAGCAGTCTGCTGGAATTACTTCTAATCTTGCATTCAGGCAGGCTTAGCAATGAGCAATTTGGGTAATGTTTGCATTGTCTGTTTCTATGAGCAGTGAATTAGGATTTAGTATTTGGAAGGGTGTATATTAAATATTTAAATTTTCTCCTCCCCAGGTAGACAGTTATTTTTTTTACATTCTAGGCGGGCATTATACTTTTGTTGAAAGGTCAGCTTTTATGGATGGAAATCTGATCCAGTGCTGGCTGGTAAAGCCTCTGTTACAAGTTGTCAAAGTAATACTTTTGCCTAAGTTGCCGCATGCCAGCCCCTGAAGTTGTGTGGCACCATCATGCCTGTAGCTGGCCAGCCAGATGTTTGCATGGGGCACACAGGACAGGCACTGCTCCCCTTCTTAAACCCTCTACCTTTGTTGCCACAAGGAGGAAGGAGCCAAGTGAAGGCTTCCTTTCCTTTCCTTAGTAAAGGTAAAGGGACCCCTGGCCATTAGGTCCAGTCGTGACCGACTCTGGGGTTGCGGCGCTCATCTCGCTTTACTGGCCGAGGGAGCCAGGGGACAGCTTCCGGGTCATGTGGCCAGCAGGACTAAGCCGCTTCTGGCGAACCAGAGCAGCGCACGAAAATGCCTTTTACCTTCCCGCCGGAGTGGTACCTATTTATCTACTTGCACTTTGACATGCTTTTGAACTGCTAGGTTGGCAGGAGCAGGGACCGAGGAACTGGAGCTCACCCCGTCACAGGGATTTGAACCTGATCGGCAAGCCCTAGGCTCTGTTGTTTAAGCCACAGCGCCACCCGCGTCCCACCCTATCTTAATTAACCCTTTTGCTGTTTCTCTTGGTCCCAGAATTCTGCTCTTTGCCTTGGTTGGGAAGAAGGCACTGTCCACAACTTTCTGTTTCTTTGATTTGCTCTGAGTGTTTCAGCTTCAAACATTAAAGAGGATGAATGTTGTGGTGGGGAGCAGGCTGTCATAGATGGATAGGCAAACTAAGGCCCAGCGGTCAAATCCGGCCCAATCGCCTTCTCAATCCGGCCTGCGGGCGGTCTGTGAATCAGTGTGTTTTTACATGAGTAGAATGTGTCCTTTTATTTAAAATGCATCTCTGGGTTATTTGTGGGGCCTGCCTGGTGTTTTTACATGAGTAGAATGTGTGCTTTTATTTAAAATGCATCTCTGGGTTATTTGTGGGGCATAGGAATTCGTTCATTATTATTTTTTCAAAATATAGTCTGCCCCCCCCCACAACGTCTGAGGGACAGTAGACTGGCCCCCTGCTGAAAAAGTTTGCTGACCCTTGCTCTAGCTTTATACACGATTCACGGAATTTGGTTTTCTATAATGGTTTGTTTCGTTTGCACAGAGCATGCACATCCCGCCTAGAGCATTCTGAGAAATCACTTTCCTCCTGTGCTTTGTATCAGATTTCTGTGCTGCACTGTAATGCAGATCTAATTCTTCTGAAATGTAAGCTTTGTGCTGAATGGCTTACCATGCTGGGCCTGGCTCATCTGTCCCGGGCCTCAAAACTGCCACCTGCCAGTCCTATCCATTGCTGCCACCACCTCGAGTGACAATCTTGTTTGTGGCACCAACATTTCTGAAGAAGGGGATAATCGCAGATTCATTGAAGGAACTGGATTGTTTCTTTTTAACAAAAAATTATGTACTGCTTGATTGTAAATAAAACCTCTAAGCAATTTACAAAAACGACACAAAAATTGAAATTGTAAATAAAAACCTTTATTTTTTTAAAAAGCAGATATATTTTTAAAAAATCATCAGTTAAGCTAAAACAGGCATATATGGGGCAAGGTGATCCTTGAAGTTGCCTGGTCACAAGATGCCGTTGTTTAAGTAAGGCTGCTATAGTTGTAGAAAAATAGTTGCAAGATTGGATGGGGAGAGAGTCAGTCTTTTCAACAGGGCAACCAACATCAGCTGTGGGTTTTATCTCTCCAGATTTAAAACAACTTCACTGGTTATCCATTTCTGAGCATAATTCGAAGTGCTGACGTTTACTTTTCAAAGCCTTATGGTTTGGAGGTTGTGTAGTTGTGGGACTGTTTTCATACATGATTGAGCTCATTGTCAATGACTGTTCTTCACATTCTCCCACCTTCCGAAATTACAGGTAGGTAGCCGTGTTGGTCTGCCGTAGTCGAAACAAAATAAAAAAATTCCTTCCAGTAGCACCTTAGAGACCAACTAAGTTTGTTATTGGCACGAGCTTTCGTCGGCATGCACACTTCTTCAGAAATTAGATAGTTGGTGACTATCTAACCAGCTCTGACTCCCTGCCATTAGAATGACCTTCCCAAGGAGGGTTGCCTAGCACTGGGGATGGAATTTCCTGAAAATCTCAATAGATTTAGTCTGATAACTGTCCTGTTCCTTAATCCTGATGAGGAATTTGCCTCCCCCTTCTGCTCAAAATAGAAACAATTCTCACATATTATGCATAATATTATGTATATAATACTACAGGCATATGTGCTCCAGGTTTCTTAAAGTAGCCAGAAAAGATACAGATAGATATAACTGAATTTAAATACATATTATTAATATACTTACAAAGTTGTGATGCAGAAGTATAGCACGGGGCTTGATACTTTTGTATGTATCATATGCAGATTATGCCTATTTCTGCGTGTAATTTTGCATATAATTTGCTGGGTTTTTAAACAGCGACCACCAATGCGGGAGCAGCACAGACATACTTGATGAAAGAGGCAGTTTGATGCAAGCAAAGCTCATCTGGGTCAGAACTACCAAAAACTGTGTATTAATTCATTTAAAGCAGATTCCTTCATTCTTACCTGGCACCAACTCTTACTTCCTTTTGTCTTCCTTTTGTTACTTCCTTTCCCCATGCACTGCCTTTTAAAACATCAGCTGAATCAGGTTTTATTTTTGATGCTTGTTTTATTCCCTCTGTTGTCTTTAATTTTATGTTTTGCCAGCTTGCTATATATCATTGTTTTAACTCCCCCCCCCACCCCTTTAAATTGGGATGTGGGTGGCACTGTGGGTTAAACCACTGAGCCTCTTGGGCTTGACGTTCTGAAGGTTGGCGGTTCGAATCCCCGCGACGGGGTGAGCTCCCGTTGCTCGGTCCCAGCTCCTGCCCACCTAGCAGTTCGAAAGCACGTCAAAGTACAAGTAGATAAATAGGTACCACTCCGGCGGGAAGGTAAACGGCATTTCCGTGCGCTGCTCTGGTTCGTCAGAAGCAGCTTAGTCATGCTGGCCACATGACCCGGAAGCTGTACGCCGGCTCCCTCAGCCAGTAAAGTGAGATGAGCGCCGCAACCCCAGAGTCGGCCATGACTGGACCTAATGGTCAGGGGTCCCTTTACCTTTACCCTTTAAATTGCTGGATTGTGGGCCAGCTCACAGTCTAAACTGTGGGAGCCAGTGTGGTGTAGTGGTTAAGAGTCTCGTAATCTGGGGAACCGGGTTTGAGTCTCCGCTCCTCCACATGCAACTGCTGGGTGACCTTGGGCCAGTCCCACTTCTCTGAAGTCTCTCAGCCCCACTCACCTCACAGAGTGTTTGTTGTGGGGGAGGAAGGGAAAGGAGAATGTGAGCCGCTTTGAGACTCCTTCGGGTAGTGATAAAGCGGGATATCAAATCCAAATCCAAACTCTAAACAGATAAGGCTGAGTTATGAGAAGGTTATGTAAAGGAACAACAACAACAAAACTGAGGAGAAAATCAAGCAGGGTAGTAAAGCCCTGGTGGATGGGAGGGAGAGGGTGGCAGGAGAAAGCATTGTTTGGAAAAGAGAATATGAGGGGTGATGATGCTGGTGGCATCCAGGTGTTATTTAGCACATCTGGAAGGTAAGGAAACCTGCTTCCATCCCCTATTCAGCAGTCCAGTTGCTAGACCCAGTTATTAAGTTGCCAGGGCACCCTGGAAGTTCCCATCCCTGGAAATTGCACCCACATGCATTCCCACCCATACCACTAAAATAGTTATTTAGCACAGTGGTGCCACCAGATTTGAGAGTTTTCTTGTTTAGCTTGCTCTCTACCACACGACAAGCATTTCTTGTCCCTTTAGCATAACCCAAGTGCGCCTGTGTTTCTCTCGAAATCTGGAGGACGTGCAAGGCTTCATTTTGCTCTGAAACATTCTCCCCGTGTCCCTTTCTCTCCCTGTGCTCTTGCTGGCTTTCGTCCTCATTTCATCTAACCCAGTACCGGCCTGGAATGTTAATGCATCTGCAGCCAGAGATGATTTATCAGTTCCCAGAGCTCTGGCTAGGACAACAGGAAGAAAATATTGTCTCAATGAGCTTGCTTGGCACTGTTCAAATACACGAGTCCGGAAAGACTTTCCAGTGCTTTGGCCTCCACCAGTTTTGCATTGTGCCTGGTTGAAAGGGAGCTTTTTCAACGGGGTGTTTGTCTCTCGATTCAGCACTAACCTGCCATCGTTTTTTTTAAATGCAAGAGGTAAATGGCAGGCTCTGTTCCCAGACCCATAACCCTCATCTTGGCCGCACTTGGTGACCTCTCCAACTCAACACAAGCACCTGCTACTGGTTTTGTGCTGAAAGAGTTCCTGGAAACAAACCCTGGTATTTCACATTGCCCGTGTCTTCAGAAAGGGCAATAAAACCGAAGCATTTGTTTTTATGTTGTGCTACTTAACGATGAGCACCCCCCTTCAACCATCCAGCTTTGCTCAATTTGGAATAGGGTTAAGTAAAAGGATTTTTGGAAAAACACACATACCTAGCAATAATATGGTTTATTCTTTATTTCTGAGCCTATTTTGAAGTGTTGTATCCAACTAAGTTCTACTTAAAATGGGCCCATTGAAATAAATGAATCTAAGTTCTACTTAGAATGGACCCATTGAAATAATAATAATAATATAATAAATTTTTATTTATACCCCGCCCTTCCCAGTTCAAAAACCGGGCTCAGGGCAGCTAACAACAAATTTAAAACACTTTAAAATACTTAATTATAAAAGCAGCATAAAATACAGTATAAAAATATGAATAACAATAAAAATCAAAAATCAGTTAGATAATCCCCAGGGCCAGTTGGCTGAATTGGTCCTACTTGGGCCAGTGAAGAGGTCAGGGGAGAATTAGCTGTGGTGTCTCAGAGGGGTGATCTTCATTAAATAAATGAACTAAGTTCTACTTAGAATGGACCTGTTGAAATAAATGAATCTAAGTTGGTCACTTAGTAACTTCAACATTATTATCAAAATGGTGGCAGGCAAGGAAGCCATGCAGCTGGGCCTTTGTTAGGCCCACAGCTTTTCTGCAGCAGCATCCTGGGCTCAAGGATCCATAAGAAATGTGGTTCCTGCTGGGAAATTTCCATCATGGATTCTTGTGCCCAGATGCTGCAGCAGTAAGTAGTAGTTCTGAGAGCCTAACTGAGCGGCTCTGTCTGTCCTTGGAAGGGAGGGGGGAAGTAGTCATGGCAGTGGAGAGAGTTAGATGACGCCAAGTGAGCCTGGAATGAACTGGGTTTGGACTCAGTATGTAAGAATTCAGGGAGGGAAAACCAGCAGTTTTACCATTCTAACTCGCTTGTATATCATGCATGTCCAACAGGTTGATCGCGATCTACTGGTTGATCGCAGAGTGCCACTAGTCGATCGTGGGTTTCTGATTGTTCGGCCATAATAATAATAATAATAATAATAATAATAATAATAATAATAATTCTTTGGCGATCACTCGTAGTCGAGTAAGATTAAGAACTCAGAGGAGGAGAATATTCCAAGTGCAACATTGAATTCCACCCAATAATTATCAATAAAAGACAGCTAAAAACAGGCATTTCAAAACCATTCCAAGCTAATTAAAATAAACAGTAAGCTACGAGCAAATTAAGACACATGTAACTGCCTAACCCCAAATGTTTTAAGCAGGTGCTGGAAAGAATCTTCTTCTTCTTAGGCGATCACTCATAGCCAAGTAAGATTGTCTTCCATGAACACGATTTTAACAGTGAGTCCGTAAGTGACTGTGGAGGTCAATTCTGGATCCACACGTCCTTCCACAGTGGGGACATAGGTTTCCAGGTGGGAGTTGATTATGGTGAGGGTTTGCCCAGCGTGCCTTCCTCTTAGCACGTTTCTCCCTTGCATCCTGAGTTTGAGTGTTTTCAAAGCCCATGACACCTTTGGTAAAGGCTGTTCTCCAACTGGAGCACTCGCAGGCCAGTGTTTCCCAGTTGATGGTGTTTATACTACATTTTTAAAGATTTGCCTTGAGAGAGCATTTAAACCTCTTGTTGACCACCAGCATTATACTTTCCATTTTTTAATAATAATGATGATGATGATGATGATGATGATGATGATGATGATGATAATAAAAGCTTAACAACTCTGGGTCACCCTCCCCCCCTAAAAGCTCAACAACTCCATTTTTTTTATAGTGGGAGTAGATTGCAGCCTCTTGGAAGCTGGACATGCCTGTTGTATATGAATCTCGCCCTGGAGTGGTATGAGGAGCAGACTGTGATGTCGGCTTCACTCAGTGCAATATCGCTTGTGAAACTGCCGCCACTCCTGAGTCTCTCTTGCTAACAGCATCCGCCGGGGGGAGTCAAGAGTTCCTTCCCGATCCCCAGCTGAGCGGTGCAAACAAGCTGCATTGTCCCAGACCAGGAGTGCCTGGGTGAAACCGCCTTAGTTCTCGAGGTGAGAACTGGGGCAGTTTCTCCCCGTGCCCCGCATGCAGAGGCCAATGTATCTTGTTTTTTCAGCATTATGGTATATCGCCAAACCGGAATGTTTGGCTGGCGATACACCGCGATGTCGAAAAGCTGATATCACCCAGCCCTACTCAGCAAAATCGCTAGTGCTGCTTATAAATTTCAATCTGAACTGATTCAGACAGGAACTGTTGCAAGACAAAATATGTTCATCTTAAATTGCAGTGGAACTGAGCTATTGCAAAGTTCTCTGGTTTGATCGAGCATTTCATTTCTTACGTAGAGCCCTGCTTCTCTGCCTCCCCCAACGTGTGTGTGTAATGAGATTGCTTAGGAAATTTCACTAAAAAAAAACTCCACAAACACCCAGTGATACTTGAGCTGAATTTTCATTGTAATGATTTAGTCCATAAAGCTAACTGAGCCCCATAGATATGAGAGTTCCTTAACGTGTCTTATCCTCTATGAAGCAGTTATTGTAGCTGGGCAGTTATAGCTTTGCGTTTGACATTATTGCCTTCTGTGTCCTCTTGAGGATTATGTTTCTGCCTCTCATTTATTAAATGCCTTACATGTTGTAGGAATGAGCGTTCTCCTCCTCTAGGGAGAGGGATTTAGCTGCCTCTTTTATTGGGGTCCCCAGGAGGTAAAGTGCATGGTAATAACCATCGGTGGGAGGTGATAGCAGGAAGACTCATGTTAGCTTAAGGGGGTAAAAGAACCACATGGGTGGCAATCATATGATGCTGTCTGTCTGCCTTTGATCATTTGACTCAGAGCTGCTTTCGCTTCAGCCCCTTGCTATCTTTCCTCAGGTAAGGACCATTTCCCGCTTTCCCCCCTGCTTTTTTATTTTGGAAGTGTGATCAATGGGGTGCAGGCAAGGAATCTGCTCAAAAGCCACTGAAATTTTACAGGTTGGTTTTATTATTGTTCTAGATTCAGGTAGGTAGCCGTGTTGGTCTGACGCAGTCAAAATATATTAAAAAATTGCCCAGTAGCACCTTAGAGACCAGCTAAGTTTGTTCTGGGTATAAGCTTTCGTGTGCATGCACACTTCTGCACACGAAAGCTTATACCAAGAACAAATTTAGTTGGTCTCTAAGGTGCTACTGGACACTTTTATTATTGTTATTTTGAAAGCAGAATAGCATTACAGTGGTACCTCAGTTTAAGAACAGCCCTGTTTATGAACGATTCGGTTTACAAACTCCGCAAAACCGGAAGTAGTGTCCTGGTTTGCGAACTTTACCTTGGTCTAAGAACGGAATCCGAATAGTGGAAGGACAGGAGGCCTAATTCGGGAAAGTCTTCCTTGGTTTAAAAACAGTTTCGGTTTAAAAATGGACTTCTGGAATGGATTACATTCGTAAACCAAGGTACCACTGTACCCAGTTTAGCAGGTTGAACTTGCATGAATTGCTTACTACTTCAGATGAACAAAAAGTATGAATCAAGAGAATTTGTGACTGGTGAATCATGTAAGCCCCAGAGCACAGCAGGCTAGGACTGGGTGCTGAGCTTGCCACAGTCTAGAAAAGTTGCTAAAGTATGGAGATTACAGAGTAAAATTAGGGAGACCTGAATTTGGGTCTCGCCAACATTTATACTTCTGTGTCAGGTTCTCTCTCCTTCATAGTGTCAAACTTGACATGAGCCAACAGTGTGACGCGGCAGCTAAAAAAGCCAATGCAATTCTGGGCTGCATCAATAGGAGTATTGCATCTAGATCAAGGGAAGTAATAGTGCCACTGTATTCTGCTCTGGTCAGACCTCACCTAGAGTACTGTGTCCAGTTCTGGGCACCACAGTTCAAGAAGGACACTGACAAACTGGAACGTGTCCAGAGGAGGGCAACCAAAATGGTCAAAGGCCTGGAAACGATGCCTTATGAGGATCGGCTAAGGGAGCTGGGCATGTTTAGCCTGGAGAAGAGGAGGTTAAGGGGTGATACGATAGCCATGTTCAAATATATAAAAGGATGTCACATAGAGGAGGGAGAAAGGTTGTTTTCTGCTGCTCCAGAGAAGCGGACACGGAGCAATGGTTCCAAACTACAAGAAAAAAGATTCCACCTAAACATTAGGAAGAACTTCCTGACAGTAAGAGCTGTTCGACAGTGGAATTTGCTGCCAAGGAGTATGGTGGAGTCTTCTTCTTTGGAGGTCTTTAAGCAGAGTCTTGACAACCATATGTCAGGAGTGCTCTGATGGTGTTTCCTGCTTGGCAGGGGGTTGGACTCGATGGCCTTTGTGGTCTCTTCCAACTCTATGATTCTATGATTCTTGTGGAAACTGAAGGCACGCAATTTTTCTGTTGTGGTATCAGCATACTGTTTTGCTTGCTTCCCACCTGCTCATCCCAGTTCTTCCTAACAGACTGGCACGGGCATGAAAACTCTTACCATGGTGTTTCAACGTTTGTAAAGGTATTTAAGCAGTTATCCAGGGGCGGGAAGAGGAGAGAATCCAGCACAGGGCTGCCATTTGTAGTTGAGTGTAGCATTTGGGCTCATCCCCATTATATGGCTTTGGCCATGTCTCTCTCAGCCTTAGTTTCCTATATGTAAAATGGGCTCTTACAAAGGCAAAGGCGATAAAGTCTTGTGAACAAGAAATGCTACACAAATAATATGAACAGTAGGTGTAGGCACTTAAAGCAGAAGGATTTCTAAAATGTTTCTATTAGGAACAAAGCCCAGTGGCTTTGTTTTGCTTTCCCAACACTGTGTAAATCCATCCCACCAAGTGTGTCAGACTAAAATCTGAAAGCGTAAACATGAAGTAGGAACCAACCGCTTTCCCATTAATCTTCAAACTTTGGTTAGCATGACAACAGGTCACAACTCTTCTATTGCCATGACAATTTGCTGTGAGATTGTTGAAATGTCATGCCATCAAGTTATTTTTAGTTTATTTGCTCTTCCCATGGAGACCAACTTCGACTGAAGTCGTGAAACAACTTCATATTAAGCACTGTGAAAGATATTGGCAGCAAAGATCTCCCTGCCATTGGTGTTCCTCTCTTCCAAGTGATGGGCAATACTTTAGCGCTCATTTTCTCAATTATTGGTGATGTCATGGCTTTGGGTCCCTGGCCTGAATGGTGAGAGAAGATTCTGTAGTGTTAAATGTGTGTGGCTTGTATAAGAGAAAGGGATATGAGTCAAAAGCAGAAACCTTCAGAAAGAGGCCGCTCTGAAATACTTTGTATGGCTTTCTATGGTTTTATTTACTTTCCCCCCATTTATGCGTGCACGTTTTGCATACACATACTCTTTACATATGCCTTTTGTGTGCTGCTGTTATGGTGGGGACCAATGCATCAAAAAGTGGATACAGATTTAAAAGAATTAAGTTATATATAGATAAGTAGATACACTCACCCCACTTTGAAATATCTTAGGTTAGAAAGCCAATTCAAAAATGTACTAAAAGTTGTTACAGTCGTACCTCGGGTGACATACTCTTCAGGTTACAGACTCCGCTAACCCAGAAATAGTACCTCGGGTTAAGAACTTTGCTTCAGGATGAGAACAGAAATTGCGCGGCGGCAGCAGTGGGAGGCCCCATTAGCTAAAGTGGTGCTTCAGGTTAAGAACAGTTTCAGGTTAAGAACTGACCTCTACAACGAATTAAGTTTGTAACCAGAGGTAGCACTGTATTTTTTCAAAATGAAATACATACAGTGTGCCCCCACAGTATGATTGGTGGCAAACATTATGACAATGCTGTCTATTTTCATCCAGTTTTGCAAAAGCTTCCCTAAATGCTCACATTTCAGATATTCAACTTGCTATATCAGTGCCTTCAAGTGAAAGCATTTGTTCAGTTTCACATGCAAATGTTTAGCATTTTTTAGAAGAAAAGTGGGACCTGAAAGAAATTGTCTCTGTGTGGGGTGCTCCTGTTCAAAATGACAGCCACCCGGACTTTGCACCAGGATATTCCATTCATTCCATTTCACCTCCAGTTTCCTCTCTGCTCCCCATCAAGCCCAATCAGTATTCCATGCTCGATGAGCATGCTCAGTTTTCATTGACCTGTTTCCCCTCTCTCCCTGGTGGTTCTTAAGAGTTTTTGTGCTTCTGTAAACCTTAGAATTCCTCCAAGCTTGCGGATACATCCTGCCCCTGTGTGTGTGTCTGGTTTCATTTTGGCTGCTTAAGTTTTCACCTTCTGATACTGTCGGATCAAAGACAAGAAAAATCCTTCTCCGAAGCAAAGAGAAAGAACTGCGCCTGCAAGATACAAACAACACATTGCCGCGTGTATTCTGTCGCTCTCCAGTAACCAGTGAAAATAAAATGGGATGTTTTACAGACATCTGAGACACTCTGGGGGATAATTCCGTCCGGCATTTAATTGAGGAATTTCATGCCGCTACAATGGAATTTAATTTAGATTTACAGCCTTGTTAAACGCGCAGCCTTTCTGTTGCTGATTTTATAGTGCCTTGTCAAAAAGGGTTTGTTCCATGACCAAGTGGGATTTCGGTTGGTTACTGTAAAAATGCAGTAGCCGTAAAATCAAGACTGCATTTAACCACTAAGGTACAGAAAGCTCACTCTTGACCCATTTTGTAACCTGCCTGCCACCCTTGGATGTGTCTATGGATTGCAGTGGCTGCCACTGGTCCCCATGTTTCCTTATGATGATGAACAAGTGTACAGTGCATGTATGCAAGGGAAGCATAGCCAAGCCAGAGGTATTGGTGGTGGCTAGGAGTGTTGGGAAACTGAGTCCTGCTGTGAGCCCCTCAGGCCAAACTGATGTTCAGTGCACCTTTGCATTTAACACACTGTTGTGTTAAGATACAAATTATAATTATCGTTACTACTGCATGTGTGCTGGGGAAATTTAACTCCATCCCCCAAGCAGTTGCTATTTGCATTTTTTAAAGTGCACATCGAATGGATATACACATTTAACATCATATCTAGTTTGGATTTTCTTTTTTAAAAAATCATTTTTATTAAGTTTCCCATTTTAACAATCCAAGCAAATCACATTGAATGTTCCAAATTATACAAATACATATCAAATAGTCCAAATATTCTGCCTAAATTATAAAGTTTTTGTTGGGACTTCCTATGCTTCAAGTTCGGGGGGGGGGGGGGCTTTGATCATCTCATATCTCTGCTGCCTTGCATAGTCTTTCCAATAGTTCCTTTAATCTTCCTGTTGTTAACCTTCCTTCTTTCATGGGCTCTGAGTTGTTTCCACAAGTGAGTTGAAATAAGTCAAGTGTGATTTTCAATGGGTGTAAATTCCTTTTCGTTACTTGCAAATTGCAACAGAAGTAACAACTGTACAGTCATATCTCGTTACAGCTGCTTCAGGCTGCATTTTTTTGGGTTGCAGACCGCCGAAACCCGGAAGTACCGGAACGGGTTACTTCCAGGTTTCGGCGGATGCGCAGAAGCACTAAATCACGCTTTGCGCATGTGCAGAAGTGCCGAATCATAACCCGCACATGCGCAGCTGTGGGTTGTGAACGTACATCCTGCACGGATCACATTCGCAACCTGAGCATCCACTGTATTTGTTTGTACTTGAACTTACCTTTGTGTTCTATTTTCTTCATTCACCAAACAGGGAGTTGACTTTTCTGGACCCCCACCCCCACCCCAGAACAGTTTAAATTTGACAATGAAAACGTATTTCAAAGAACAGCTTCTGCTTCACAAGATTATTGTCTGGATGGGATCCAGAAAGAAGTGGCATTTGCTGATCTCTGCGCCTTTTTATTGTAGCCAAAAAGCAGCACTTGGCTGACACTGCCAGAGCATCTCTTTCCAGCAGAGCCAGTAATCTATACAGGAGCCCTTGGGGAAGGTAAAAATTTTATGCACCGCAGGGAAGTAGCATGCAGTCTTAAAGGTGGATTTCCAGGACTCCTGGGTTTAATGCTGTAACACACACTCCTTATCTGGATATTGAAACCTGAATGGCTGCATGATAATTTGTGGTTCAGGCCCCTTTTGTCCCTTCAGTGGTCGCACTACTGATTTAGCAGTGACTTTCCCCACTTCCATCCCTCTGAATAAACCTGTAAAATGAAAATACAACTGCTTGAAGATGGTTGGGTCTTCTGTGAAACACCATAATATTTTTTTCTAAGCTTGTGCACTGTTATCAAGCAATTCCTGAATATTATCTTTTAAAATATGCATTTAATGACCTTTGGTGACAATCTGCCTCTCATGTAAAGACATTTTGGGTTGAAGGATGTGTGGAAGTGGCGGGGAACCCAGTCTGAGACCCTTGTAATAACTAGAAATAATTGATTTTGCCTGTCGAGCCACTTTTCTGATCTTGTAGTAGTTCATTGTTTATGTTTGCTTATATCCAGCATAACAAATAAAGTGCTATAAAAGACAACCAATTCTGAACAGACTCATAAGCAAATATATGTATAATTGCTTCAATTAAAAAAGAAAATGAGAAAGTGGCACTTGAATCCCTTGCTCAAAGGAGAGGAGGCAGTCTGATCTGTGAGGTGTTAGTGTTGCAGTGCACGCTCTGGTTATCTCCCGCTTGGACTACTACAATGCGCTCTACGTGGGGCTACCTTTGAAGGTGACCCAGAAACTATGTACAACTAATCCAGAATGTGGCAGCTAGACTGGTGACTGGGAGCAGCCGAGACCACATAACACTGGTCTTGAAAGACCTAAATTGGCTCCCAGTACATTTCCGGGCACAATTCAAAGTGCTGGTGCTGACCTTGAAAGCCCTAAACGGCCTCAGCCCAGTAGACCTGAAGGAGTGTCTCCACCTCCATCCTTCAGGCCGGACACTGAGGTCCATCTCTGAGGGCCTTCTGGTGGTTCCCTCCCTACAAAAAGCCAAGTTACAGTGGTGCCTCGCAAGACGAAAAGAATCCGTTCCGCGATTCTCTTCGTCTAGCGGTTTTTTCATCTTGCGAAGCAAGCCCATTGACGGCTTAGCGGATTAGCGCTATTAGCGGCTTAGTGGCTTTTAGCGGCTTATCAGCTTAGCGGATAAGCAGATAAGCGGCTTAGCGGCTTAGAAAAGGGGGGGGGAGGAAAAAAAAGTCGGAAAAACTCGCAAGACATTTCGTCTTGCGAAGCAAGCCCATAGGGAAATTCGTTTTGCGACGCGCCTCCAAAACGGAAAACCCTTTCGTCTAGCGGGTTTTCCGTCTTGCAAGGCATTCGTCTTGCGGGGCACCACTGTACTGGGAACCAGGCAGAGGGCCTTTTGGGTGGTGGCACCCACACTGTGGAACGCTCTGCCACCAGATGTCAAGGAAATAAACAACTATCTGATGTTTAGCAGACATCTGAAGGCAACCCTGTTTAGGGAAGTTTTTAATGACTGATGTTTTAATGTATTTTTAACTTTTGTCGGAAGCCGCCCAGAGTGGCTGGGGAAACCTAGCCAGATGGGCAGAGTAATAATAATAATAATAATAATAATAATAATAATAATAATAATGGAATAATGCCAGCCTCTATGCTTCATTCTTTGTATGGAGCTGCAGCTACTTGGATGGTGAAAGATATGGGCGGCTGCTGGAGAATTATCAGGAGTAGACTGGTATGCCAATACAGCCCCCCCCCCCACTCTTCCAAATTAACTGTTAAATAAAGCTTGTTCATTCCAAGAGCTGCTTTTGTGACATCAGTCTCTTCAAACAAACACTCAGTTAATTAATATTGAAGTGCATTTGAAAAACCAGCGGGGAAACTGTTCAGGTAAATGGGTGCTTTGGTCAGCTGCATGCTTGATAGCTCTGCAGAAGACACAGGCATCCGCAGATCTGGCTGCCAATTTAATACTGATTTTTTTTTTTTTTTAAGCATTCCTTCTTTGCTACGGAAATTTCAGGACGAGCTTCTTTCAGCTGTAAACGTTTCCACGTGACAGCTGGTTAGAGCTGAGATATTTCTCCTGTAGGCCAGGGTGCACATCTGTGCTGGCAAATGACATTAGCTGACCCCCTCTGGTGTTTGCGTGGTGTGTAGCTTCGGCAGTGCAGCATTCATGCTATAATGCTGCAAGGATTCTGGAAAGCAAGTGACTTGACATCTTCATCAGCTTCTTTGCCAGTGGGCATGCTTTTTGTGAGACGTCTTTCTCGACACTGTCCGGGTGTGTGACACCGACAGGCCAGTTTTAAAATCATTATCCTGATTTTAGTTTGCTAGGCATCAGAGTGGGTTTGATTTAAATCACCCGTCAGTAAGACTTGATAAAAGACCTCTCTTTTAAATCAGAACCAGTGAAGGCGGTGAAGGTCCTGTGTGAGTGCCTGGAGGCGGTTGGAGGATGGATGGCGGCTAACAGATTGAGGTTGAATCCTGACAAGACAGAAGTACTGTTTTGGGGGGACAGGGGGCAGGCGGGTGTGGGGGACTCCCTGGTCCTGAATGGGGTAACTGTGCACCTGAAGGACCAGGTGCACAGCCTGGGAGCCATTTTGGACTCACAGCTGTCCATGGAGGCACAGGTTAAATCTGTGCCCTGGGCGGCTGTCTACCAGCTCCATCTGGCACGCAGGCTGAGACCCTGTCTGCCCGCAGATTGTCTCACCAGAGTGGTGCACGCTCTAGTTATCTCCCGCTTGGACTACTGCAATGCACTCTATGTGGGGCTACCTTTGAAGGTGACCAGGAAACTGCAATTAATCCAGAATGCGGCAGCCAGACTGGTGACTGGGAGTGGCCACCGGGACCACATAACACCGGTCCTGAGAGATCTGCATTGGCTCCCAGTATGTTTCTGAGCCCAATTCAAAGTGTTGGTGCTGACCTTTAAAGCCCTAAATGGCCTCAGTCCAGTAGACCTGAAGGAGCGTCTCCAGCCCCATTGTTCAGCCCGGACATTGAGATCCAGCTCCGAGGGCCTTCTGGCGGTTCCCTCATTGCGAGACATGAGATTACAGGGAACCGGACAGAGGGCCTTCTTGGTAGTGGTGCCAGCCCTGTTGAAAGCCCTCCCTTCTGAAGGCAGCCCTGTTTAGGGAAGCTTTTAATATTTAATGCTGTATTGTTTTTAACACTTGATTGGAAGCTGCCCAGAGTGGCTGGGGAAACTCAGCCAGATGGGCGGGGTATAAACAAACAAACAAACAAACAAATTATTATTATTATTATTATTATTATTATTATTATTATTATTATTCACTTTTTTACAGACTCATTCTTGCTGGTATAATCTTAATATTTACAACTGGGAAGAAGGGCCTGGAACCAGTGAACTCTTATTAGTTGACTGGCAAGCACTTCAAGGTCTCGCCAAGGGCTTACAGATCCCAGTTACCCAATGGGATTGGGAAGAGGTTGCCAGCCCTGAAGGGTCTTCAGCACTTGCCTCAAGTCTGATTTGCACAGAAATGCAACTGACTTTCACCATCATTACACAAAGATCCCAAGGCTTGTGGAGTATTCTGCTCACAAGGTTTCACTTTCATTTTTACTGCTTCACACTTAGCTACTTGTGCAGATCTTTTCTACTCTAAACTGTCTATTCATTGAACCTCTTGGAACTTAGCATTTAAGAGGTAAGGGGTTGATTCAGCGTATATAAATTTGCAAAGGAACAATGGGATTAAGGTTTTCCCCCTCAACTCTGTATTGTTCATTTTGTAACATTTTTCCTGTGAAGAAAAGGCATGTTATCTCTGCGGACACAAATTCACACTTTGTAGAACTGCAAAAACAAGCATCTGTGATAATATCTTCTCGTTAGAAAAACTGCCCCAAATAACCTTACAGAAACCTCTGGAAGAGCATGACATTGTGAATGGATTAATGGAATTCATTTACCAAAAAATTTAAACATTGCATATAAAGCCTCATGCTACATAATTAAAAACAAATCCTTTTTTCCTCATGAATAGCCTTTGGACTATAATGTAACTTAAATAGAAAACTATCTCTAGAAAGATTGTTCCTCCTAAAGTATTTTATTTTTAAAAAATCCAATTTAAATTTAAAAAATCTGTTTTTTTAAAAAAATTAAAAAACCATTGATTTTTATCCACTCTGCTAGGCATGGAGCAGTATGATCCTGGAGGGGGGAAAACATATTTTCACAGTCCAATTGATCTCATGGTGGTGGAGCCGTTCCCTGATAGTCATTTCTTTGTCTCTTCAGCTTATTTTCACCAGCTGCTTCCACTGACTCCTTGGTCTCTGCAACTGGGAAGTCATCCTGTCAGGTTAGGGGGATGGGGCGGCCCCTTACAAAATTGTGTGCGGTTTCTTCTCGCACAAAACTGGAGGGCAACCAAGATTCTAAAGGACCTGGAAACTAAGCCTTATGAGGTAGCTGGATGTATTAACATTTAACGCGGAGAACGAAAGACTAAGAGGTGATATGATAGTCACCTTCAAATATCTGAAGGGCTGTCACATGTAAGATGTGTATTTTGTTGTTTAGTTGTTTCGTCGTGTCCGACTCTTCGTGACCCCCTGGACCAAAGCACGCCAGGCCCTCCTGTCTTCCACTGCCTCCCACAGTTTGGTCAAACTCATGTTCGTAGCTTCGAGAACACTGCCCAACCATCTCGTCCTCTGTCGTCCCCTTCTCCTTGTGCCCTCCATCTTTCCCAGCATCAGGGTCTTTTCCAGGGAGTCTTCTCTTCTCATGAGGTGGCCAAAGTATTGGAGCCTCAGCTTCACGATCTGCCCTTCCAGTGAGCACTCAGGGCTGATTTCCTTCAGAATGGATAGGTTTGATAAGATGGGTGTTAGGAGCGCCCTACTCTTGTGTAGGACCCTGGTAGAGACACATGCCCGACTGGCATGTTCTCTCCCTCCTGGTCGGTCGTTCGGGAGCTTCAAAAGCTTTCTCCAACCCGAACATCACAGCGACTAATGCCAAAAGGCATTAGCACACTTAGGGATCCGCAGAGTATTGGCAGTTTGCGTAACAGACCTCAGTAGCACAACATTTTGGCTAATCGACTTTATTTACATATAATACACTCAGAGCATTCTGCCTTAGCTCCTGCCTCTTTCTCATCAGACCGAAAAGAGAGAAAACAAAGGACAATGTGTTCACGGAACACAGTGACACAGACATCCTGTCTCCGTCACTTCCCACACTGTGGAATGAAAACATACACCGTCATGTGATAGACTACAATCCCATGACTGCAGACACGGGGAATGAATCTCCAGCCTTTGGAACTGAAGGCACTCTTTCATTGGAGGTATTTAAACAGAGGTTGGATGGCCACCTGTTAGGGATTCTTTGGTTGTGATTCCAGTTTGGACTAGATGGCCCTTCCAACTCTACAGAAGGTTGGGGAAGGCTGAGTGAGTATCTCCTGTAATGCTGAGGAATGGAGCCAAGATTTCTAAGGAAGAAGTTTTGCTCTTTCCTTGCCACTGGGCTAACATGAACAACCCAGCAACAACTGCTCACCACGCCAAGTTTACTGGGCCTCAGAGATTATCCAGTCACCTGAAACACCATCTACGAACTGGGATTTAAACACAGACCCACTCAAATCACAATCCAGGAAATTAAATTACGCTGCATTTATACCATGCATTTAAAGCACATTTGAAGCAGACTCTCCCCTTCCCAGTAGTCTGGGAACTGTACTTTACTCACAGAGCTACAATTCCCAGCACCCTTAACAAATTACAGTTCCCAGGATTCTTTGGGGATGGATGGAGAATGTGCGAATTTCTTTGGTTTCCTTTTTACAACCTGCCTGTTGAGAAAGGGTTTGCCATTGTAAGAATCAGGATTGGGGCGATCAAAGGGATTCCTTCAGGTGAACTGGTGCCGGTGGTGCGAAATCGTGTCCTCTTGATGATGCAACCAGATATTTTAACAAAAAGGGGACATGCATGCAGAGATCAGTGACTTGAGGTCCTTTTAGATAATAAGACAGGCTGAATTAATGGTGGCAGGAGGGCTGACTTTCTAAAGATGAGGTTTTTAAAGATGAGGTGCCTTCCTTTTGCTTTCAAAGATTGTGCTTTATCTCTCCACAACAGTCAAGAGCAGATTGCATGAGGGTTTTTTTAATGTCTTGCTTATAATCTCTCAACGTACATCAAAATGGCTTTTCGCCCTCCTGAGTGTTCAGCTTTTGCATTCATATATTAAAGGCTAGAAACACAATATGCTTTCTCCCTCCGCCTCCCCAGCCCGGCTTTGATCTATAACCTTGAAAATGTAGATTGCTTCCATTGATTTTTCTTTGTTTTGTTTTGTATTTTGTTGTGTGTTATCTGTCGGTGGAGTATACGGCGGCTACGATCTAAAATTTGCTTTTGAAGCTTTTAACAGCGTTATGTGAGCATACAGTGTTTTGAGCAGCGGCGTCAGAATGAATTAAGGTAATTTTGTGCTAAAGCTGTGTTCTCCGCTATGGAAGAAGCAATACAATCTTTGCCTGAAGGAGAGTTAATATTTTTTACATTCCGGCAGAGTGATGCAATAATGAGCTGGTGAATGAGCAGAGTGAAAGTCATGGAGTCAAAAGAAGACAGTTACAGGCTCATACTTCCAATGGCTGGTGTAGAAAGGATATGGGAGATAACCAACACCACTCTTCTGTATGTGTATATTATGTATAAGATGTGATATCTGACCCAGAAATCACATCTTTGTATGGCCTGTTGATTAAGCTATTTGGCATAATATTTTAGCTTCTTGTGAAAATCTAGTTGATTGTGTTATGGCAGAATGGGAAATGGCTGCACAATCTCTTTTGTGTATATAATTCTTTCTTTCCATCTTCCTCATTAGTGTGTCTGTCTGTGTGTGTGTATACACAAAGAAGCATGTATTACATGAAGAAGAAGTTCCTGGAAAGGAGGCGAATCCATTACCTCTCCACCATATTCCTAGATTTGAAGAGGGAGATTTCCATGCCTAGCAACATGTGACCTGCAAACAGGCAGCCTAACAGCAACTCTGATTAGTGCAGGCTCATGTGGCTTTGCCATTTGTTGAGTTATTCCATTTAACAATATTCATATGCCACTTGATTGTAGTTCAACCTCCAAGTGGTTTACAGAAAATAAGCCATTAAGGGCTGGATTCAGCTATATAGCTGCACTAGTGGGAGCCTTCACGGTGAGTCCTGCTAGTGCAGTAGGCCTTTCCTTGCTCTTCCCCGCCCCCCGCCAAGTGGCTATGGAAGGGTCAAGAGAGCTTAGAGGAGGAGAATATTTTAAGTGCAACACTGAATTCCATCCAATAATTATCAATAAAAAAACCAGGTATTTAAAAAAATAATTCCAGGCTAATTAAAATAAACAGTAACCTATAAAAAAAATTAAGGCACATGTAACTTCTATGGATAGCTTTGCCTAGCCTAAAATGTTTTAAGCAGGTGCTGGAAAGAGTCTTCTTCTTCTTAGGCGATCACTCATAGCCAAGTAAGATTGTCTTCCATAAATACAATCTTAACAGTGAGTCCGCAAGTGACTGTGGAGGCCAGTTCTGGACCCACACGTCCTTCCACAGTGGGGACATAGGTTTCTGGGTGGGAGTTGATCACGTGTGGATTTGCCAAGCGTGCCTTCCTCTTAGCACATTTCTCCTTTGCGTCCTGAGTTTGAGTGTCTTCAAAGCCCCTGACACCTTTGGTAAAGACTGTTCTCCACTTGGAGTGTTTGCAGGCCAGTGTTTCCCAGTTGTCGGTGTTTATACTACATTTTTTAGATTTGCCCTGAGAAAGTCTTTAAACCTTTTTTGTTGACCACCAGCATTACGCTTTCCATTTTTAAGTTGGGAATATAGCAGTTGCTTTGGAAGAAGAACCAGGCATCCACACAATATGACCAGTCCAGCAACATTGATGTTGATGAATTATATTACTTTGACACTGGTGATCTTTGCTTCTTCCAGTAACCTGGCATTAGTTCACTTGTCTTCCCAAGTGATGTGTAAATTTTCTTGGAGACACTGTTGATGGAATCTTTCAGGGAGTTGGAGACAGCATTTATAAGTGCTCCATGTACAAGCATACAGTGAGGTTGGTAGTACAATAGCTTTGTAAACAGGCATTTTGGTTTCCCTGCGAATGTCCCTGTCCTCAAACACTCTGCACTTCAATAGGGAAAAAGCAAAGGTGCCTACCTGATGTCTTCTATCTGAAATCCTTTTAACTAGATCCAGGGCATGCACATCATATGCAGCTGTTAAGTTCCATGGATGGCACATATACGCAAAAGTGCATATACTCAAACCACCACCTTGGAACTGTCCCTATGTGCATTATCTTGCCTTACCAGATAGCTTGTAGGCACTCTGCCTTGCTTAAAGGTAAAGGGACCCCTGACCGTTAGGTCCAATCACGGACGACTCTGGGGTTGCAGCACTCATCTCGCTTTATTGGCCGAGGGAGCCGGCGTACAGCATGACTAAGCCGCTTCTGGCGAACCAGAGCAGCACACAGAAACGCCCTTTGCCTTACTGCTGGAGTGGTACCTATTTATCTACTTGCACTTTGACGTGCTTTCAAACTGCTAAGTGGGCAGGAGCAGGGACCGAGCAACTGGAGCTCACCCCGTCGCGGGGATTCGAACCGCCAACCTTCTGATCGGCAAGCCCAGGTTCAGTGGTTTAGACCAGTGTTTCCCAACCTTTTTTGGGCAAAGGCACACTTGTTTGATGAAAAAAATCTCGAGGCACACCACCATTACAGCCCCGTGACGTCAGCGCGCAGCGTCACGCCGGGAGGGACGCACGAAAGTGTAACTTTCAATTTTTTTTCCCTCCCCCTTGCCGGGGAACCTCCAAGCTTTGGGGGTGGGGGGGGGAGGAGGCAGCAAAGCGAGGGACTGAGGGACTCCTCCAACGACAAGGGTTGGGGAAGAAGAGAAAGGGCTATTCCGCTCCAGTCACGGGAGGGGAATATGTACTGGCCCAACTGGTGTGCGGTCTTCGGAAAGCGGGGTGCGGGAAGGAAGCCTAGGCTCGGGGTCCACCGACCTCGGCGGAGAAAGGCAACAACCGGAGCCGATTACGAGCCGGCGCGTGCGTGCAGCGGCTGGCCTCAAGCTCGGGAAGCTGCGCGCGACGATGTTGACGCGGGGCGCGCGAGAGCTTGGGGGGGGCCGGAGAGAGAGAGAAAGAGTTGGCAGCACCAGGCGCTGTTACTTATTGCGCTGCGGACGCTGCCAGCACCTGTGGTGGTTGTGCGGCGGCCGCCGCCGCAGAACGTCCTCGTCAGTCAGCTGAGCTGCCTGGCGGCGTAGGGAGCCGAGGGGCGGGGCTTCCTTTCTGAAGGAGCTGAGGGTGGGGGTCCTCCGGCGCCTTCGGTGAAACGGCGCCGGCCCAGAGCGCTTCTAGGAGGCTGCCTTTGTGCGCGACGTAAAGCCCTCTTTCCCTCCCTCCAGCCCCGTGTCACATGTGGAAAAGGGGGCTGGATCCAGTGACGCAACTCGGAAAACTGTTAGGGAAGCCAGAGCAGGAAAGTGAGTGGGAGGCGGTGTCGCCGCTTTAACCCACGTTTCCTTTTTGAAAGAGAAACCAGTGTTTCCCAACCTTTTTTGGACTCGCTCGCGGCACACCAGGCAACATCTCGCGGCACACTAGTGTGCCGCGGAACACCGGTTGGGAAACACTGGTTTAGACCACAGCGCCACCCACATCCTTGCTTGCTGATATCCAAATTGAATACTTGGAGGGAACTTTCCTCCTGCTATATGTTTGAGGGTAGGATGAAGCAAAAAGTTAATTTAAAATAGTAAGAATTTTTCTTGTTTGTACAGAACATTACTTCCACGTACCTCTGTGAAAGGCAGGCAGACATGTTGCAGTTAGCAATCCGAGTAACACTATAAAAATGTGAGGTATGTTGCAGAAACGTAAATCTCTGGAACCTGCATTCTTCTCTCCTCTTTTTGGAACACACTCAGAATAATTTGTAGCTACTGGGAGTTTGTGATATTGGCACAGCTCAGCAGAAGGCTTCTGCTAAATTTTTCCTGGTGTTCCAAACTATCATGAGCAGTAAATTTACTCTTTTGAAAAAAAATGAATACCCTTTCCTGCCAAGGAATAACACTTCTTAAAGGTTAAGCCTATCTCCAAAGATATTTAATCTGCTTTGATTTATTCTAGGGCTCCAGAACTCCACACCCTTTCCATCTCGCAAAATCTGTACTTCAAAATTTTCCAAACAAGAAAAGAACAGGATTAAAAAGATTGCAAAATCTTCATAATGAAAATAACTGGGTATAGCATAAGCTGTAAAAATCGTATCCTTCTGGGGGATGCCCCAGAAGCTATATAGGAGAACAGTCAGCATTTCACTATTAATCTCTTTAACATTGTGCCAAACCTGCTCCTCTGTGCTCCTGAGGTACGTGACAGCTATCACCCAGTGACTATTATCCCCTTTATGGGCAACATGCTGGAGAGAGTGATGGCAGTTCAGCTGTAGACACTTCTGAAAGAAATCAGTTATCTGAACCCAGTCCCATCTCTCTTTTTGGTGAAAGTTCCGCATTCAGACTGCTGTATCCTGTTGGTTCTTCCCCTCCAGCCCTTCCCTCTTCTTGCACAAGGATTGCGGATGTTACAGTACCAAGTTGGCCAAACACTATTTATGACTATTTATTACTTACATGATGCACTCTTCTCCCCTCCTTCAACCCCCCGGCATCTCAACTTTGTTTGAGCGTTAAATACAATCTGTGTTGCTTCACTGAACGCTGTGCAAGATCCTTATAGCATCTACACCTGTCCACTTAACAATAAAACTATTTTCTATTTTTAAATCTCGGCGGCACAACACCATCTCTTTCATTACTTGAAAGTCCAGTGAAAACTCCAGGCTCGGCTCAGAACTAAAAATAGGTTTATACAGCTAGACCACTGCGAGTCTCCAATCCTTGTTTTGAAGCTCACATGATTGAAAATGCCTGCAGTTGTCATGGCCCCGGGACTGAGATATCGGGCAGCAGTTGAGAAGGGGTTGTCAGACTTGCTCCCCAATCCTTCCCACACAGGACCCTCTGCTTTCGATCCTGTGCCCCATCTGCTAACACTTTAGGAAGTACCACAGCACTCAGACTCTGAAGCGTGGAACTTGGACTTTTCCAGAAAGCTAGAATGTAGTGTTTTTTCAACCAGGTCCCCACTAACCACAACCTTCACCCACAAGAAGGAGCCAGTAACTGGAAAAGAAGATGCAAGTCCTTTAAGATGGCTGGTTGTAGCACTAAGCGGGGGTTGAATCTCCAGAAGTACCTTAGGGAAACTTTTAATATTTAACAGACCACTGTATTTTAATACTTTGTTGGAAGCTGCCCAGAGTGGCTGGGGAAACACAGCCAGATGGGCGGGGTATAAATAATAAATTATTATTATTATTATTATTATTATTATTATTATTATTATAGCTACAGGGTTGCTATCAGTGGCCTTGAACTGGTGCAAATAATATCTGGGGCAGCATCTGCACTGCTGCAGTGGAGACAGGTTGTGTATCCCCAGTAGTGACCACAGGAGGAATGACCACCAGCAGCAAAACCGGACACCTTCATCTCCCTCACCTGCAATAAAACATGTCTCTCCCATATCAGTCTCCACAACCACAGCAGGCGCTGTGACAATTCCAAAGGTTTGACATAACCCCAGAAGGTGCACTCCTCCATTGAGACACAGATGCCAGCAATTTGCAGTGCTGTCCAGGGTCCTGAACCTGCCTTGCTCCAGATCAGCTCTAGCTATAACCACCTTGTTTTGTATCTTCTGGGAACCACCGCCATCCTGGAACAACAGAATCTCTGATGGATCAGGACACCAACCACATACTAAGACATTTCTTTTCCCTGAAGTATCTAGAGATGTAGTTGGTTTGCTTTGGTTTCCCCTGATTGTTTAAAAGATGAATAGTCTTGCCCGCCAGAACTAGAAAGCTTGGGGTTTTTTAAGTATAGCAGCTGTATTTTGCAGGTGATCTACCCATGGCAGAAAGACAACCACATATATTGGCCGTGCGTTTCACCAAGACTGACTCCACTTAATTTATTCCGCTTCTCTTTAAACCCTCATTTTACACATTTTAGCAACTGACAGCACAATCTTAACCATGTCTACTCAGATGCAAGTCCTATTGAATTTAATGCAGCTTACTCTCAGGTAAGAGTTGCAGCCTAAGCCCTTCAAACTTTGGTTCTGCATACTAAGACGGAAAGGTTTTGTCCCCCCAAAAATTCAGCCCTCCTTTCACCATCTCAGGCATGGCTTTAGTCTCTGGCTAGTCTAGCTAGCTGAATTAGATACCTTTAGAGAGTTTTTCCAACTCTCGGATTCTTGCATATCCCAATGTGAAATTCAACTGCTGCCTGGTACCTATGTCAATATAAACAATCTTTCCAGAGATTTCTCAAGTGTCCATCTACTCCCTCCATCTAGAGATTCAGCAAATGTGGTTCATGTTCATAGCCTGATTTATGGGCAGTGCAATCCCCAGGAGTTGATTGGAGCTACTTGCTGCAGTAAATTAGATGTTGAGCCCTTCAGGGCAAGGTCTTGGCCTCTCATGCTTTTGTAGAGTGCCTAGCGCACTTTGCTGATCTGGAAAATGGCTATTAATTAGCATGCATAACACTGCAGCGACAAGGACTGCTGTTAACCGTTTCTTTGTGGGTCAAGGACTTACTTCTCTTGGTTGGAAGTAGGTGTGCATGCAAATAATAATCTTCCCCACCTCTTTCACTTCTTCTTAAAGACTTTTTGGGGTAATAGGAGTTGGAGATTTCTACTATTTCAGACTTTAAATTATGACAGCCTGGTGGAAAAGTCAAAGTTGGCTTTAGCATGAGGAATTTTTTGGACACCCTCTAAGGACACAAAACCGACATTAGCTCCTTTCCCTGAGGTTTATAGAGGAGAACTTCCCAATGGGTTGCATTCCTTGTTAATTAGTGGAAGAAGATGTGCCATTTGAATGTTCTGTCTCTGACCCCACCGTCCTTGTGCTAATCTTACAGATGTGCTTGAATTTACAAGGGCTTGCATAGAACTTGCCAGTGGATTGTACCCATGGGCCAGAGCTGTTAGTCTTCCACTCCACCCCTCTTGACAGCCTCTGAGATTCAGCTCTGGAGGCAGCCACTTAGTTCACCTCATGCTGAGGCTATCTTCCGGTAAAGGGTTAAGTACAGGTTCTGGTTTGTACTTTGGGAGAAATTATATTCTACACCAGGGGTAGGCAACTTAAGGCCCAGGGGCCAGATGTGGCCCAATGGCCTTCTCAATCCGGCCTGGGAATCAGCGGGTTTTTACATGAGTAGAATGTCTCCTTTCATTTAAAATGCATCTCTGGGTTATTTGTGGAATTTTTTCATCTCCCCCCCCCCAAAAAAATAGTCTGGCCCACCACATGGTCTGAGGGACGGTGGACTAGCCCACGGTTGCTGACCCCTGTGCTATACAGTACTCGACCTGCCTTGCACCTGATACAGTGGTGCCCCGCAAGATGAACGCCTCGCAATATGGAAAACCCGCTAGACGAAAGGGTTTTCCGTTTTGGAGGCGCTTCGCAAAACAGATTTCCCTATGGGCTTGCTTCGCAAGATGAAAATGTCTTGCGAGTTCCTGCAAGGTTTTTCCCCTCCTCCCCCCCTTTTCCTAAGCCCTAAGCCGCTTATCAGCTGATCTGCTAAAAGCCGCTAAACCGCTAATAGTGCTAATCCGCTAAGCTGTCAATGGGCTTGCTTCGCAAGACGAAAAAACCGCTATACGAAGAGCCTCACGGAACGGATTTCGTCTTGCGAGGCACCACTGTATTTCATCCGTATTGAAGTTGTGTCATGTTTGCCCAGTGTTTAGATAAGATGCTGGCAAATCAGTTGTGAATCTTGGGCTGCTGTGGCTCATTTGTATGGGAGATATTTTTTATCATATACAGTGGTACCTTGGGTTACAGATGCTTCCGGTTACAGACGCTTCAGGTTACAGACTATGCTAACCCAGAAATAGTATCTCAGGTTAAGAACTTTGCTTCAGGATGAGGCCCGATTAACTAAAGTGGTGCTTCAGGTTAAGAACAGTTTCAGGTTAAGAATGGACCTCCAGAACGAATTAAGTTCTTAACCCGAGGTACCACTGTAATGGTAGAGTTGGGACTCCAGGGGTTATTTAGTCAAAATCTCTGCAATGCAGGAATCACAGCTAATGAATCCATGACAGAGGGGCATCCAACCTCTGTTTAAAAACTTCCAAGGAAGGAGAGTCCACCATCATTCAAGGGAATCGTTCCACTGTGGAACAGCTCTTACCCCCAGAAAGTTCTTCCTGATGTTCATTCAGCATCTCCTTTCTTGCCATTTGAATCCTTTGGTTCGGGTCCTGCCCTCTGAAGCAGCAGAAAACCAGCTTGCGCCACCTTCCATTTCGCAGCCCTGGGTATGGCCTTGCTGAAGGTACGCACTTTAAAGTCAGGTTGATTTCCGTGGTGCAGATCGGATATGTGGTTAATTTTTTGTCACTAGAATCAATGGGACAAATGCTTAACTTTGACTGGATCACGTCACGTATATTTTTCTCCAAGACATGACTGGCTCTTCTTGCAATGCTGGGACACAGCTGCAGAATTCACCTTCATAAGAAAATCAGTAACAAAGCCTGTCTTGGTTTGTGTGTGTGTGCGTGTTAGAATGTTATTTAACTATCCAAGCGCCTCTTGCACTCTATTTTTCCTTCTTTAAGTACTCTTCCTTCTCCATGCCTCACTGGTCTTTAAGGAAAGAATATGTCTGTAGTGCTCAAGCTTTCTAACAAAGCAATTTCACTCTTAAATAGAGGCGTTAGGTTTCTCAGACCATCCTAATAGGTTGGATAAGAGGTTTCATACCGCCTTGCTTAGACGGATGAAATAAGGCTTAACCAAATCAGCATTGAGCAAACAATATATGCTTCCTTCATCAACATAATGGGCCCTTCAAATGTGTGCGTGCCTTAGAAGCAGAGCCCCTTTCCTTCTTAGCAAGGTATTTACTTTGCTTCCAAACAGCTTTCAGGATAAGCCCTGGATTTGCTGTGTTTCTTTTCCACACTCGCTTTGAAACGCCATGCCCAAGACAAAACCACATCCCCGGCCAGTGATTTTATCCTGTTTTTAAAAGCAAAGATGGCTTTTAAAATTTCACTGAATGTCACCTCCTGCACAAACTGTAAGTGTTAGGGGGGAAATGATTTGAAAGCTACCACTCCATGTATGCCTCAAGTCCAGGCCACTAAGACGAGAGACCAACCAAGGATGGAGAAAACTCTTGAATAATAATAATAATAATAATAATAATAATAATAATAATAATAAAATTTATTTATATCCCGCCCTCCCCAGCCGAAGCCGGGCTCAGGGCGGCTAACAACAATAAAATAGTACGGCATTCTAAAATCATTTCATTATAAAATAAATTCAAATCAAATTGATGGCAACCACTGGCTAGAGTTCTGTGAAGATTGCCAAAGGAGGGAGTCAGGCTGCGCCCTGACCAAAGGCCTGGTGGAACAGCTCTGTCTTGCAGGCCCTGCGGAAAGATGTCAAGTCCCGCAGGGCCCTAGTCTCTTGTGACAGAGCGTTCCACCAGATCGGAGCCACAGCCAAAAAAGCCCTGGCTCTAGTTGAGGCCAGCCTAACCTCTCTGTGGCCTGGGACCTCCAGGATGTTTTTGTTTGAAGACCGTAAGTTTCTCTGTGGGACATACCAGGAGAGGCGGTCCCGTAGGTACGGGGGTCCTAGGCTGTATAGGGCTTTAAAGGTTAAAACCTTGAACTAATTAATTCTGAGTGGAGAGCTTTGAATCTTCCATGAACAAAGTTTGTTTTTTTAAAAAATTCTAGAATCCTGGTGGGGCAGGACTTCCCTTTTCAGAAGTTGGGCTGATTAATCCTTGGCATGACTTGTTCTTTTGTATACTTCATAATTATTACAGTGCTTATCCTGAGATAAGACAATTGTGCTAACAGACCTAGAATTCCCTGGTTCATGTTAGATGACTCTTTGAAAGTGGCTGATAAATTGGTTACCTTTCAGTCATCTAGCAAGGAGCCAGCTTGAGTGACAACACGCTTTTTCCACGTTACTGCTACTTTTTGTTTGAAGCATCAGCTGTGTTTTATTGTTGATATGACACCTTGCAGCATGGGACCTTTTCAGTTTCCTATTTAAATTTCCATGCAAATGACTCATCAAGCTGGGCCGTGTCAATTTGGGCACGTTTTATAGTTCATAGAAAACTTCGTCCTCATGTGTTCCTACATGAAAGAGTAGGCTGTGCACCTTTGCAAGATTCACAACATTAGCATTTTTTGGTGCTTATTTTCATTAAATGCCTTTCTATTGAATAGTCCTTTATGGAAGATTACTTGGCTTTTATAGAGAGTATTGTACAGGAATTTAAGAGTCTTCTGCTTTCATTACTTTTTTACGTTGTGATTAAGTCTCATCATTCAAGGTGGATGTAATTCATCATATAAAATATATGAAAAGCACAGGCAATGACATTATTATTATTTATTAAATTTACATACCGCAGGTGTTACGGCAGTTTTATAATCGTAATATGCCATCTCACAGCTTCCTTGGGACACTGTGGGGCAAGTATGATTAACCTGATTTTTACAGCTAAAGATGCTGCGGAAACAGAGGACTTGCAAAAATCCACAAGTCATTGTAAAAGCCAGATTCTGGAGATGTCTGCACCAGTGTTAGTTAGCTTGTTCTGTCCCAGTCAATGAGCGACTGTTTGTTTTCTATTATTCCATTTATATCCTGCCTTTCTTCCATCATGGAACTCAAAGCAGAAAAAACAACTGTCAGATCTAGTTAAACCCCATGTCCCATTTACAGTGGTACCTCGGGTTACATACGCTTCAGGTTACATACGCTTCAGGTTACAGACTCCGCTAACCCAGAAATAGTACCTCGGGTTAAGAACTTTGCTCCAGGATGAGAACAGAAATTGTGCTCCGGCGGCGCGGCGGCAACAGGAGGCCCCATTGGCTAAAGTGGTGCTTCAGGTTAAGAACAGTTTCAGGTTAAGAACAGACCTCCGGAACGAATTAAGTACTTGACCTGAGGTACCACTGTAACTGTAAATTCACCTTGAAGGATTTCAGGTTAAAAATCTGAAATAGAGGCCACGATCCAGGAGATTTAAGCTGCACATTCAACCAACGCGTTCCAGTTCTCAGCTGCAGGAAGGGAAAGAGCCCATGAATGTGCCACGTTCTGGTCAACTGCGGTTGGCAATCCATGTGCTTGTGATCAGAAAGACAGGGTCAAGTGTCCACTCTCTTCCTCACCCTCACTCCGCTGTGAATGTTGAGCTGAATTACTGCTGCGTACAAGAAACTCTGCCGCACGCAAGACATTATACAAATAATAAGCTATTACATTACTGTTTATCTGGAGAAGCACCAGTCAATTATTTTACACACAGTGCTCATGAATGCATGGCCACTAACCCAGTGTCGACATTTGCACAATCTGAAAAGCTTCCATTGCAAGTAGAGCTGGCCGACCCCTTCCTAATTACTGGTGCTAAGTGATGCAACAGCAAATATGAACCAGGAGATTATAGCCCCATGACTCTGTCGTTTCCTTGAGCTGCAGAAAACCACTGCAGACACGATCTTCTGCTTACTGTTGCAGCTCAGCTCCCAGCGATTATTAATACTGTTAATTAGAGAAGGAAGCCCACATCTGCTCAGTGCTAAGGCTAAATTCAAAACAGAGACAAAGAAAATGATGTCCAGCTCCGCTTTGGTCGGCTCACTAAGCAATGGGCTTATCGTAGGGTGTTCCCCGACACCATGTTTCCTAAGATATCACGACAGCACCTTTCCTCAAATTCTTTTCATCCAAGTCACCACACTGGCCAATATTGACAGGTATTTCTACTGTATTGCATGGAAGGTCAGAAACTGTTTTCGTTTTGGGCCCGAAGATGGAAGCAGGAAGAGATTCCGATGAAAGAAGAGTGGCAGATGAAGTTAATGGACTATGCCAAGTTGGCAAAATTAACATGGAAAATTCAGAACCAGCAGGACCAGACCTTTCTGAAAGACTGGAGCAAATTTTTGTTTGTATTTGAAAGACAATTGTCAACAATTAACATTGTTAGTGGGTTTCCAAGAAGTTTTGTAAGGTTAAATGTATCATTTACTATTAAGTATTATTTTTAATTGATTATCTAAGAATAAGATTTAAGGGTAATAATAATATTAACAAAATGCAATATCCGAGTGAAAACAAGAAAGGAAGAGGGAAGTCTCAGGCCAAGATGGCCAATTGGTTTTTATATATTACCGTATATTTCGCTCTATAGGACGCACCGGACCACAAGACACACCTAGTTTTTAGAAGGGGAAATCAAGAAAAAAAATATTATTCCCCTGCCCAGCCCCAAAGAGCAGCCGGGCTTCTGACAAACTGGAACGTGTCCAGAGGAGGGCAACCAAAATGGTCAAAGGCCTGGAAACGAAGCCTTATGAGGAACGGCTAAGGGAGCTGGGCATGTTTAGCCTGGAGAAGAGGAGGTTAAGGGGTGATATGATAGCCATATTCAAATATATAAAGGGATGTCACATAGAGGAGGGAGAAAGGTTTTTTTCTGCTGCTCCAGAGAAGTGGACACGGAGCAATGGTTCCAAACTACAAGAAAGAAGATTCCACCTAAACATTAGAAAGAACTTCCTGACAGTAAGCGCTGTTTGACAGTGGAATTTGCTGCCAAGGAGTGTGGTGGAGTCTCCTTCTTTGGAGGTCTTTAAGCAGAGGCTTGACAACCATATGTCAGGAGTGCTCTGATGGTGTTTCCTGCTTGGCAGGGGGTTGGACTCGATGGCCCTTGTGGTCTCTTCCAACTCTGTGATTCTATGATTCTTTAGCCCCGCGCAGCCTCCATCCCGCTCGCTGTCTTGGCTTCTGCCATAGCCATGCGCAGCCCCTCCGGCAGGGAGAGACTGCCCGCGGCTATGGCTTCTTTAGCCCCGCGCAGCCTCTCCCGGCTGGAGAGGCTGCGCAAGGCTAAAGAGGAAGCCAAGGCAGCGAGCGGGATGGATCGCGCTCACTGCCTTGGCTACTTTAGCCTTGCGCAGCCTCTCCCGGCTGAAGCTTGTTTGCAGCTCTTGGGGGCTTTTCCTGCCTGCCTCCCCCCTGCATTCGCTCCATAGGATGCACAGAATTTTCCCCTTAGTTTTTAAGAGGGAAAAAGTGCGTCCTATGAAGTGAAAAATACAGTATATGCAAGATGGATGCTATGTTAAAAAATATTTGTAAAACTTAATAAAAATTATTATTAAAAAAAGAAAGAAACTGTTTTCATTTTAACCATTCCATCAGCCCTGGGCTCTTCCCAGTGGAAAGTTATAGTTAGGAATTGGAGTCATTTTTCTCCATGCGCATGAGCATCCACGAGACTCTCCTTGCATTGTATTGTTAATATATTAATTATAGGTATTGAAACCAAACCCAAAGACCCATTTAGTCCAGCATCTTGTTCTCACAGTGGCTAACATGATGTTATGAGAGAGAGAGAGGAAAACGAAATATTGAACTCTCAGTTACCATCAACGCCAGACATGCAGGGTCTATGGTTAGGGTTGATGGAAGCCCAAAACATCTGGAGGGCTCCATGTTGGAGAAGGTTGATCTAGAAAATCTGTTCCATGCACAGACACAGAACTCATGAGTAGTGCACCAAGCAGTTTGGTACATATTGGTAGCAGGGCACAAGAGAAAATATGCATTGATGTAGACTAGTGGTGGTTTTTGGTCCTGCTGGGACTTCTGCTTATCTCTGCAACAGCTAATTTTGTTAACTAATAATAAGTTTATTAATATGCATTCTATTTGCCTCCTTAAGTTTCCAGCCTGTCGTCCTTTCCTTTTTCTTTTGTACTGTAGTTGGAACTAAATGAAATACAGAGTTTTCTACTTCAGTGTCAACTTTTACCCAACGGGTCATAAGGATTTGGCCGTGTGCTCTTGGCTATCTATCAGCATTTAGAAGCCGTTAACCTCCCTTGATTGATAAGGTCACATTCTTTATAAATTCATCAAAGACCAAGCTGTGAGACACTGATGTATTACATGAATGGGAATAATGTCACAGATGGCGGAAGGCTGGAAGTGAGATAAAAAAAAAACCATGGCAGTATTATTTTCCCCCTCTCAAATTCTGTCCTTCAGAATTAATTATCCAATCTGCTTAAAACTGAGCAACCTAATGAAATTTCACACCCACTAAATTTAATCATGGAATACTCATGTGGGTTTTGATTCAGTTAAAAACTGCCTCCAATATTTGGTGACACTTTCATTAAAAATGCAGATTTTAAAATACATCTTTATTTTCCCCTTACACACGAATACCTATTGGCTTTCATGGACAAGGGCCTGGGGATGAAGGAGGTATTCATGGCTATACTGTAAAAGTATAGATTACCTTATTTCCTCCTGTAAATACACCTAATTTTTTTTTGCTTCCTGCCTGATTTTAAGGGCTTGGACTGGAGATGCAAGTTGCCTTTGTTGCAAGTTTTTACTGCAGGTTAATGTTGACATTTGAGGCTTTTTGTAACCTGCATCTCGATTGTATTGCCTTTGTGGTAGCAACTATACGCGGAGTATAATGCAAGGAAACTACTCTGAAAGCTCTACTGTACTGAAGAAGAGCAGAATTCCACACGACATCTTACCAGCTTTGACTTATCCTGTAGGTCTTCTGTCCAAACTGTACATCTTCTTTCTTCCATAAAGTGTTTGAATTCAGAAAGAAAATTGGGGAACAGCGCCTAGAGCTACGATGTACTAAAACTATGGCTTGCATCTTGGATCCCTCCCCTCTCTTTTCCAAATTTTGCAATGCCTCTAACACAAGCTTTAAACTACTCATGAATTCTAGCCTTAAATCAAGATTACCCTTTGATTTTGCTTTCTTGGAATTTTCTTGTCTTTGAGGTGAGCAACTCTCTTAATTCTGCCATTACCTTTCTGTGGTGGTTTTCCTTTAATGTGTGTGAATCTTTTTGATAGTGTTTTGTTTTATGAGTACTATATGTCTAAACCACTGAGCCTCTTGGGCTTGCCGATTCGAAGGTCGGCGGTTCGAATCCCCGCGGTGGGGTGAGCTCCCGTTGTTCGGTCCCTGCTCCTGCCAACCTAGCAGTTTGAATCCATGCCAGTGCAAGTAGATAAATAGGTACCGCTCTGGTGGGAAGGTAGACAGCGTTTCCGTGCACTGCTCTGGTTTCGCCAGAAGCGGCTTAGTCATGCTGGCCACATGACCTGGAAAAACTGTCTGCGGACAAACGCTGGCTCTCTTGGCCTGTAAAGCAAGATGAGTGCCGCAAACCGAGTCGTTTGCGACTGGACTTAACTGTCAGGGGTCCTGTACAGTGGTACCTCGGGTTACATATGCTTCAGGTTGCATATGCTTCAGGTTACAGACTCCGCTAACCCCGAAATAGTACCTCGGGTTAAGAACTTTGCTTCAGGATGAGAACAGAAATCGTGCTCTGGCGGCGTGGCGGCAGCGGGAGGCCCCATTAGCTAAAGTGGTGCTTCAGGTTAAGAACAGTTTCAGGTTAAGAACAGACCTCTGGAACGAATTAAGTACTTAACCCGAGGTACCACTGTACTATATGGCTGCTGATGGCCAGATTGGGACTCTGGTGCAAAAGTTCGACGACAACAGCCACAACATGATGATAATGTGAAAGGAGATTTCCAGAGGGGAAATGAAAAAACAAGAGAGTAAGCAGTGTTATTATAATAATGTAGTAACTTTAAATGCATGCAGATGCCAGATCAGCAGTTATGAGTATTCATGCAATTTGCTCTATGGGTTCCTTTTGCTTGATTGCACTACTGTTTTTACAGCACAGGGTATGTTTGAAGCTGCCTTAAAGGTAAAAGGACCCCTGACCATTAGGTCCAGTCGTGACCGACTCTGGGGTTGCGGCACTCATCTCGCTTTATTGGCCAAGGGAACAGGCGTACAGCTTCGGGGTCATGTGGCCAGCAAGACTAAGCCGCTTCTGGCGAACCAGAGCAGCGCACAGAAACGTCGTTTACCTTCCTGCCACAGCGGTACCTATTTATCTACTTGCACTTTTGACGTGCTTTCGAACTGCTAGGTTGGCAGGAGCAGGGACCGAGCAACGGGAGCTCGCCCCGTCGCAGGGATTCAAACCGCTGACCTTCTGTGGTTTAACCCACAGCTGCCTTACGCACAGTCAAATCATTAGTCCCTCTAGCCCAGTACTGCCTGCTCTCTGGCAAATGCTCTCCAAAGTTTCAGGCAGAGATTTCTCCCAGCTTTACTATGTGAGTGCCTTTAACCTCGGCACCCATGGGCACCCATGCACCCTTCGGGGGGCCTTCCCTGGCACCCACGCAGTCCTCCTGCCCACCAATGAAATTGGTCTTGAAATAAGCATCCTGTAGCCAGCATAATAGGTTGTGTTGTGTGCTTGGTTGCAGGGTGTGTTTGGTGCCAGTAACAGTTTGCAGGGGTGCCCAAAGGCCCCGAAAGCTTAGTGACCCTTGCTTTAACTGGAGAGTTTTTGTTAACAGCAACTCTGAATTTGAGATATGAACTTAGAACTCACATTCCTATTAAAAAGGAATATAATGCTTGTGTGTGTGTGTGTGTGTGTGAGAGAGAGAGAGAGAGAGAGAGAGAGAGAGAGAGAGAGACCACCTGCCTCTTGTTGAACATTAAGACCTGAACTGCTGCCATGATAGATCTAGCAGGTTCTCCACCTTCAAAGAGATGTGCAGAGTAGGTATGCGACAACAGCAGCAAGAATACTTATCGCAAAGTATTGGAAGACACAAGATTTACTCACCCGGGAAGAATGGCAGGCGAAGGTGATGGCCTTCATGGAACTGGCGGAAATGACTGGCAGAATCCGAGACCAGGGAGAAGAGTCGGTGGAAGAAGATTGGAAAAAAATTAAAGTTTATCTACAGAAACATTGTAAAATTAAGGAATGTTAGAAGGATGTTGGAATGAAGCTATGTGGTTTTAGCAGAAATGTTATAAAGGATTAAGTAAAAATGGATTGGTAATTAGTGAAAGAGGAGAATGTAAAATTATAGTATATTAAGATAAATTTTTAGGATAAAAACAAAGATGGAAAGGATTTGCTGAAATATCTAATTGAACTAGAATACAAAAAAGGGAGGTGTGAGGAGGTCAAGGAAATAAGCAAAGGAAAGAAAGTTATGTAAAGGTTGGATTTGTGGGGTGTTTTTGGGGTTTTTTTGTGCTTTGTCTGTTTAACTTTTTCTATTTTTCTTTCTGTAACCTTCAAAACTTTAATAAAATCTATTATAAAAAAAAAAGAGATGTGCAGAGTAGGAATGTTTGTTCTTCCTGGGGAAGAAAGAGGTCTCCTTCCAGCAGGATTACCTAGAGCAGGCATGTCCAAAGTCTGTTTTGGGGTCCTAATCCAGCCTGCTGGTTTAATCCGGCTCTTCTTGTGGCAGTTTATTTCCTGGGGTAAAATCCAAAAAAAAACACAACAACTTCAATCCTAAAAAAACCACAACAATTTGAATCCCAAAAAAGCTCAATGACTTTAATCCTTAAAAAAAGCTCAAAAACGTTGGGGTAAAATCATAAAAAGCTCAACAACTTTAATCTTATAATCCTAACAAAAGGTCAACAACTTTGGTTGACCCTCACGGCCCTTCACTTCATCACATCTGGCCCTCTTTGGAAAAAGTTTGGACACCACTGACTTAGAGGGAAGGTTGGGGAACTTGTGGCCATCCAGATGTTGTTGCACTCCAGCTCCCTCCAGCTCCATCCCAGCAACATCTGGAGAGAGACAAGTTTCCTATCCCTGGCTTAGAGGCTTCGTAGCATTTTAAGATCAAAAACTGGCCGTGTTCAGTAAGTGTTGAAGAAAGTTATTTCCTCTGGAGGGGTTTTTGAAGCTTATATGCCCAACAAGAAAAGCAATGACAAACCTAGACAGCATCTTAAAAAGCAGAGACATCACCTTGCCAACAAAGGTCCGTATAGTTAAAGCTCTGGTTTTCCCAGTCGTGATGTATGGAAATGAGAGCCGGACCATAAAGAAGGCTGATCACCGAAGAATGGATGCTTTTGAATTCTGGTACTGGAGGAGACTCTTGAGAGTCCCATGGACTGCAAGAAGATCAAACCTCTCCATTCTGAAGGAAATCAGCCCTGAGTGCTCACTGGAAGGACAGATCGTGAAGCTGAGGCTCCAATACTTTGGCCACCTCATGAGAAGAGAAGACTACCTGGAAAAGACCCTGATGTTGGGAAAGATGGAGGGCACAAGGAGAAGGGGACGACAGAGGACGAGATGGTTGGACAGTGTTCTCGAAGCTACCAGCATGAATTTGACCAAACTACGGGAGGCAGTGGAAGACAGGAGTGCCTGGCGTGCTCTGGTCCAGGGGGTCACGAAGAGTTGGACACGACTAAATGACTAAACAACAACAACAACAACAACAACAAAAAAAGACCAGATCTGTAGAAACAATTGTATAGTAAATGGCAACTGAAGAGCTTATGCTGAAGAGGACTAATGGAGAGTTGTTGATCAGAAGCCCAGAGTTCATGAGCTTCCCTGGGTGCCAGTCTATTATGTTGAATAGAGATTTTTCAGGCAAAATGCCACACCAGCCTATGCCAGTTCCTTTTGTTTTGTATTACCTTTCTGTCTTGAAAAGAATTTCTGAATGTACCGTTCTCAGTTTAGATTGCCTAGTTAGCTTCAAGACTCTTTTTATTACTCTCCATCATATTTATAATCCTCCAAAGACTAGGGGTGGGGGGAGCAGTGCAAGAGCAGAAGAGTCTCAGCATTTCATCTGGAAGTTAATTTCTGATTTCCATATTAATAAAACATAGCTTTATCTTTTTATTTCTCCATAATCCTTGCAACAACAGGGAGAGAAGATTATACTGGATATGTTGAGAAAGCAATTAGAAGGCTGCATGCAAGAACTTTAAAACGGAGGGAAGAGACATGAAATTAAGCGACAGTTCTAAATGTTGGGTTCAACAGGTGCTGCCTGTGATGCAGAATGAACAACTTAGAGTGCAGGTGTTTGTCGCCGTGGTCATCAAAATAGGTTTCAAAAGGCCTCAAGCCATTATTCGGCCACTGCACTGGTTCCTGCATTGCTTTGATATATTTTTGGCGATCACTCTTGGCCGAGTGAGATTGTCTTCCATAAACACGGTTTTAACAGTGAGTCTGTAAGTGACTGTGGAGGCCAATTCTGGACCCACACGTCCTTCCACAGGGGGGGACATTGGTTTCCGGGTGAGAGTTGATCACGGTGTGGATTTGCCAAGCGTGCCTTCCTCTTAGCACGTTTCTCCCTTGTGTTCTGAGTTTGAGTGTCTTCAAAGTCCATGACACCTCTGGTAAAGGCTGTTCTCCAACTGGAGCGCTCGCAGGCAAGTGTTTCCCAGTTGTCGGTGTTTATAGCTATATATATATATATATATATATATATATATATATATATGCAGGTTTTGGTGTCCTCGGGTGTCTTCCCGTGTAAAAGTTGGGGTGTCTAGGCGACGTTTCGACGAGGTCTCACTCGTCATCTTCAGGCTGGTGCTTTCGGCTTCTTGTTACTGGAACAGAGCAGGATCTCAGTGTTTGAGTTCCTATAAATACTGTAGAGGGGGTGTGGTGTATAGCCTCCAATGTTCTGGGCAGAGAGGAAGTTCCCAGGCTAGTGTGCCTTTTCTTCTTTTGTTCCTTAATTACTTGAGAGATATCTTGAGTGATTTCTTGAGTGATATCCTGAGTACCACTTAGGTGGGTCATTAGGTGTGGATTAGTTGTTAAAGTCTTTGTGTCTTGACCTCTTGAACTTTGTGAAGAGTTTTCCTGAGAAGATGGCTGTACTGTACTTAGTTGTGCTCTGGCTTGGCTTCGTGTATAGGGGCGAGCTGTGGTTTTGTGGCTTGTGTTAGCCAGATCTGTGTAGGGATTGCAGGGGGGTGCAGCATCCGGAGGTGCCACCATGGATTGGCTACTGGATGGTGTCTGTAATTCATCTGTGGAGAGGGTCTGGGTTTGGGTCTGGTGTGGTTGATTGGTGTTGGCGTTCTGTGTGCCTCTGGATCTGGTGTCAGTTTTTGTGGGGAGGGCTAATTTCCAGATGTCTGGCAAGCGGGATGTGTCGTCACGCTTGTTCATGTTGTGAGGGTGTTTCTCTATCTCGATGGCTTCCATGATTATTCTCTTGTGGTGATGTTCCGTGTTAAAGAGCAATTTGGAATCTGCAAAATTAATTTCGTGTCCTGTTTCTTTCATGTGTTGGAAAAGAGAGGAAGTAGAAGAAAAAACTTCCTCTCTTTTCCAACACATGAAAGAAACAGGACACGAAATTAATTTTGCAGATTCCAAATTGCTCTTTAACACGGAACATCACCACAAGAGAATAATCATGGAAGCCATCGAGATAGAGAAACACCCTCACAACATGAACAAGCGTGACGACACATCCCGCTTGCCAGACATCTGAAATTAGCCCTCCCCACAAAAACTGACACCAGATCCAGAGGCACACAGAACGCCAACACCAATCAACCACACCAGACCCAAACCCAGACCCTCTCCACAGATGAATTACAGACACCATCCAGTAGCCAATCCATGGTGGCACCTCCGGATGCTGCACCCCCCTGCAATCCCTACACAGATCTGGCTGACACAAGCCACAAAACCACAGCTCGCCCCTATACACGAAGCCAAGCCAGAGCACAACTAAGTACAGTACAGCCATCTTCTCAGGAAAACTCTTCACAAAGTTCAAGAGGTCAAGACACAAAGACTTTAACAACTAATCCACACCTAATGACCCACCTAAGTGGTACTCAGGATATCACTCAAGAAATCACTCAAGATATCTCTCAAGTAATTAAGGAACAAAAGAAGAAAAGGCACACTAGCCTGGGAACTTCCTCTCTGCCCAGAACATTGGAGGCTATACACCACACCCCCTCTACAGTATTTATAGGAACTCAAACACTGAGATCCTGCTCTGTTCCAGTAACAAGAAGCCGAAAGCACCAGCCTGAAGATGACGAGTGAGACCTCGTCGAAACGTCGCCTAGACACCCCAACTTTTACACGGGAAGACACCCGAGGACACCAAAACCTGCATTCCTGTACCCGTGAAAATCTACGAAAGCAAATATATATATATATATATATATGCACTATTTTAATGCCATCATGATCAGGCCTCTGTTGTAGGACAAAGAGAAGCCCGTCCTAGCCCCTAATGGGGAAATCCAGAGTATGCTATACTGAGGACAGGGGTGCTAATAATAATAATAATAATAATAATAATAATAATAATAATAATAATAATAATAATAATAATAAATCTTATTTATACCCCACCATCTGGCTGGGTCTCCCCAGCCACCCTGGGCGGCTTCCAACAAAGTATTAAAATACAGTGGTCTGTTAAACATTAAAAGCTTCCCTCAATAGGGCTGCCTTCAGATGTCTTCTAACTTGGCTTCTCTCAGTGAGGGAACCGCCAGAAGGCCCTCAGTGTCATTTTGCTTGTGCAAATAGGCCTGTATATCAAGGGTCCTCTGTTGTGGTTTGTGTGTCTTCAGGTTGCGTTCTGTCTTCTGTGTGTTGGAAGACTCAGGCCAAACAGTTGAGTTTTGTGGCCAAAGTTCCCATTTAATTTAATAGGTGGGTTTTGACTTCTGACCATTTAATCGTTCATGACTCTGTGAATAAATGCAGCTTAAAAGGAAATTCAGAAGCTGAAGAAATGGTTTTTAAAAACCCTCTAATTGCAGAAGTATGATTCACTATAATTTCTACTGTCCTCAGACATGTGCCTTGATGAAGATTTATGTAAAAATGACGCAGCCAGCATGTCGCCATAATTATTCCTTTATACCTCGCGGATTTACTGTTGCCTGTTTCTGAGAGAAACTGTATTATGGATTGCCAAATCATTCTGCTTGTAATTCTTCTTAAAGTGGCATTTGTGCCCAAGTGGGCTGCTTTAGGCTGGAATCTTGGGCCATGTTAATATGAATTATTGTCTTGTTGTTTTTTGTTTTATAAAATCAATATTACAAAAGGAACAATGAAAAGCAACCTATTTTTTAACCAGTAAATTCTTCTGTGGACTCCTTTTGAAGGAATGGGAATTGAAAATGTGTTTTGTGTATTTCACTGGGGAGTTTCTGCTGTATTCCTTTTTTTTATTATTTTTTTTGGTAACATTGCATTTGTGGAACTTGGCAGCTATCCAGATTTTTGATGGTGCCATACAGTTGCATTTACCATACATTGCAAGGTCTGTGCTTCTATCCATGAATATCCTAAGTCAACCAGGTTCTGTACCAGTAAGAGATGCTTAACATATACCGGTATTTCCATTTCACAAGAGCTGCTCAAGGCTGCTAACATCCATAATAAAAGCAATGAAATCATTAAAGGGTTTAAAAGCATGAGTGAACTGCAGGCTGGGAAACAAACTAGTCAGTGGGAATCCAGGCAGCATAACTTCAGGTGACAGGTAGGCTGAACTACAGTAAAGAGAAGTCAGAAATATTTTGGGGCAGGATGTGTCATCCTCATAAACTGGTTTCCTTTGCTTTCCCCTCACTTTATTTGTGCTTTCGAAAACCACCTTTGGAATCCTTCAGGCGAAGACCCTACCTAATGTTGTCATCTAGTTAAAAATCGAGCCTTTATCTGGTTAAATTCATATAAAGTTCGAGATTTTAAGGCTGATTTTTAATTTCTGACCTAAGCTTCAGTGTTTCCATCCATCCACCCACCCTCCAACTTTTACATGCAGCGGCAGATTTAAACTTTTTGCTCAGCTTAGAGTGATTTAAAATCAGCTGCAGTAGGTCATAATTTCAGTGTGTACCAAGGTGTTTGCTAATTCTTAAATGTCTGTTCTCTTTCTGTATTTTGAGTGAGTGGAGTTGAGCAAATTGGCAAATGGTCCCATTTCAACTCGGTTTAAAGCATGGGCAGGCAAACTAAGGCCTGGGGCCTGGATCTGGCCCAATTGTCTTCTAAATCCGGCCCACGGACAGTCCGGGAATCAGCATATTTTTACATGAGTAGAATGTGTCCTTTTATTTAAAATGCATCTCTGGGTTATGTGTGGGGTATAGGGATTCATTCATCCCCCCCCCCAAAAAAATACAGTCCGGCCCCCCACAAGGTCTGCGGGACAGTGGACCGGCCCCTTGCTGAAAAAGTTTGCTGACCCCTGGAAAGGAATAACCTACAAAATGCCTACAGGATTGCTCTCCTGTACTATTTCAGATATGTGGTTTATATACTTATGAATGTATTTGCTGTGTAGATTTATGAACATATGATTTATGTATATGTGAGACCTTAGAATTCCTGTAACAATTCCTTTGTGACTAAATTTTTGTTTTAATTAAAACTTTAAAATGAACAAATGCAAAATTAACAGTCATCTACGTATGTTGGTATTTTAATACTTGTGACTTCTGTTATTTTGAGCAACGGCTTCCTACTATTCCAGCCCATGATATTAGACTTTACTTTTACTGGATTCTTCTGCAGACACAGCTGTGCAGCTTTGCCAGTCGAGATACTGTAAATTCCCCAGTTCCCTGAAGCATCATTTTGATTCTGGCCCAGGGACCCAGGAGAGAAGCATTAAGCCTTTTTAACACTCTAAAACTGGTTTTGCTAATATTCCATGCACGCTCCATCTGCTTTTGCCTTTGTCGAAAGCTAATGGATTTGAGAGCAATTTGCTCTGCTGGTATTAGTCCAGAACCATCCAAAATAACATAGGGACCGTCTGAAGTTAATTAGGGTGCAGAAATTAAACACCTACAGGTGAAATGGTGAGGTGGTCTTTTAAACCTTCCTCTGTGAGGATATGACCACCCTGCTCTTGATGCACAGAGATGTTGTTTTATAATTGCAGAATTTGCCCACAGTTGTTTTGAGGAATATGCATGTTTCCCCTGCCAGATTGACAACAATTTGTGACTTCAGGGAGGGTGTGCTGGCTCCTACAGCCTGCCGTATGGCATGCTGCAATGCTAAATAGCAGTTGCCTGACATTTTCAGTGGAACAGGCTGTTATATTGCAATTGAGTTTCTTCTGAAGAAGAGGCATTGCAGACTACCAATGTGTTGTCTATACTTCATTTGTGGCGAGGATGGGGTCTGAATTTCAGGGCTCTACATTTTGACAGGCCTAACTTCTGTTCTTTCCCTTTCCCGTGCTGGAGGGTTGCTCTGAACCAGGATGGAATTAGACACAAGAGCAGTCAGAGCAGGGAATCCACTCACAGTATGAACCCAGCTTTTGCAGAATGTGTTAGCACATCCCAAGCAGTTGAGTCCTGTACCAGCAGGTTACTTCCTTGCCAACAAAGGTCCATATACTTAATGCTCTGGTTTTCCCAGTAGTGATGTATGAAAGTGAGAGCTGGACCATAAAGAAGGCTGATCACCAAAGAATTGATGCTTTTGAATTATGGTGCTGGAGGAGATTCTTGAGAGTCCCATGGACTGCAAGAAGATCAAACCTCTCCATTCTGAAGGAAATCAGCCCTGAGTGCTCACTGGAAGGACAGATCCTGAAGCTGAGGCTCCAGTACGTTGGCCACCTCATGAGAAGAGAAAACTCCCTGGAAAAGACCCTGATGTTGGGAAAGATGGAGGGCACAAGGAGAAGAGGAGGACAGAGGATGAGATGGTTGGACAGTGTTCTCGAAGCTACCAACATGAGTTTGAGCAAACTGCGGAAGGCAGTGGAAGACAGGAGTGCCTGGCGTGCTCTGGTCCATGGGGTCACGAAGTGTTGGACACGTCTAAACGACTAAACAACAACGAGGAGATGTTGGTCCTCAGACTTGCCCAATCTACTCTGCTTCAGGATTCCTGTGCTCACACACAATCCTTGATTCCCTCCTAAGGCTAAACTCGAACCAGATTTTGCTGCTGTATTGGCCCGAATATAAGCCACACTCCCCCCCCCCCCATTCCTATGGTGAAAAGTTAAAGTGCAGCTTATATTTCTGACCCTATGCCACCAGCAAAGAAGCGCGGCGCACCCCTCCCCCCCGCCCCCGAGAGAAGCCTGGGAGCATGAGGCAGTGGCGCGCAGCCCGCCTGCCACTCCCAAGCCTCCCCTGAGCTGTTGGGGGGAAGGGGGTGAGGCCGGCGACAAGGTGGCGCAGCTCCCCCCAGAGAGCAGCCCGGGAACGCGGGGCAATGGCGCAGCCCTCCCGCCACTCCTAAGCCTCCAGTCTGCCGGCTGAGAAGGGGGAAGGCCGACAGCAAAGTGACATGGCTCCCCCCCTCCAGAAAGCAGTGTGGGGCAACGGCTTCCGTCCCGTCTGCGGCTCCCAAGCCTCCTCCAAACCGTCAAATGAATAACTATGAATAATCATAGTTTAGAGGTCCCGGGCCCTAAGGATGTCAGACTATCCTCCACCAGGGCCAGGGCCTTTTCAGTGATGGCTCCGACCTGGTGGAATTCTCTGTCCCCACGAGACCAGCGCCGTTCAGGATTTAACTTCCTTCCGCATGGCCAGAGCTGTTCCACCTGGCTTTGAATTTGAACTTAGCCTGATCTTTTATTCCCCTTCCTTCCCCCCTCCCCTTTTTATGAAGATTACCTGCTCTGGGATCCCACAGCTAATTCTCCCCTGGTCTCCTTGCTGGCCCAAACAGGACTAATTTAGCCAGCTAGCCCTGGTGGTCATCTAATGTTTATTGGATGGATTTCCCCCCTAAAATGATTTTTTATTTTATTGTTATTCACGTTTTATCCTGTATTTTATGCTTTTTTTTTTTTGTAGCATCAATTAAGTGTTTAAAATTGGTTGTTAGCCTCCCTGAGCCCGGTTTTCTGAACCAGGAAGGGCGGGGTATAAATAAAAATTTATTTATTATTATTTGTGGTGCGGCTTATATTTGGGGCAATATGGTATTTGTGGTTAGAAGAGAAGGCAGTTAGTGCTAACCAGGTTCATGTTGGTGTGCTTGCTCTAGGGATACTGCTCTGAAGGTGGCTTGCATCCCCAATGCTGGCTTTCAGGGTTGGCAGGGGACCACTGTCACAACTGCACTGGAGTACGGATAGTAAAGTGCAGTGGTGCCTCGCAAGACGAAGAGAATCCGTTCCGCGATTCTCTTCGTCTAGCGGTTTTTTCGTCTTGCGAAGCAAGCCCATTGACAGCTTAGCGGATTAGCGCTATTAGCGGTCTAGCGGCTTTTAGCGATCAGCTGTTAAGCGGCTTATCAGCGGAACAGCTGATAAGCGGCTTAGCGGCTTAGGAAAGGGGGGTAAAAAGCGGAAAAAACCTGCGGGAACTTGCAAGATTTTTTTGTCTTGCGAAGCAACCCCATAGAGAAATTCGTTTAGCGAAGCGCCTCCAAAACGGAAAACCCTTTCGTCTAGCGGGTTTTCCGTCTTGCGAGGCGTTCGTCTTGCGGGGCACCACTGTAGACCCCTGACTGTACAGGCATAATTTCCACCGACAGAGAAAATGAAACAAAAAAAAGGAGGGAAATGGTGTGGATCAAAGCTGTGCAGGTCATCAACGTACAATCTCAGCAGTGCTGTCTGATGGTCCCTTTCCTTGCAGTCTCTGGCTGATGGGAGTTCTTGGGCTGATTAGAATCAAAATGGGTTCAGGGGAGAAAGGGAAAGACTTAATGCGCTCATTATCTGCCTAGGCTTCAGAAACAGCTGCATTCTTTGCTTCTCCCTTTACACTTCCTTCAAAAGGATGGAGTCTTTTGCACACTTCTAATCCTTTCATGTTGAGCGAATCAACACAGATTTAACAGGTAGATGAAAGAGATAAACAAACATTATTTATAGCAGCCTTAAATTCCAGCTTGAAAGAGAGCTCCGTCTTCAAAGGTTGACTCAATTAATGGGCAATCTTTCTGGATTCTGAGGTCTTGCCATTCACAGGGCTGTAGGGGAGCCAGCTGTGTATGCACGCATACAGAGTTTTAAATGTCTATAGAGGATAAAATCATAGAATTGTAAAGATGGACCCCAACGGTCATCTAGTCCTACCCCCTGCAATGCAGGAATCTCAGCTAAAGCATCCATGACTGATGGCCGTCCGATCTCTGCTTAGAAACCTCCAAGGAAGGAGAGTCCACCACCTCCTGAGGGAGACCGTCCCACTGTTGAATGGCTCATATTAATAATAATAATAATAATAATAATAATAATAATAATAATAATAATTTTTATACCCCACCCTCCCTGGCCAGAGCCGGGCTCAGGGTGGCTAACACTAGTAAAATTACAATAAAAACATAATGGCATGTTCTCTCTCTAGCTTCACATCATTATGCTGGGGAGTACCATATTTTTCGCTCTATAAGACGCACCAGACCACAAGACGCACCTAGTTTTTGGAGGAGGAAAACAAGAAAAAAAATATTCTGAATCTCAGAAGCCAGAACAGCAAGAGGGATCGCTGCGCAGTGAAAGCAGCGATCCCTCTTGCTGTTCTGGCTTCTGGGATAGCTGTGCAGCCTGCATTCGCTCCATAAGACGCACACACATTTCCCCTTACTTTTTAAGAGGGAAAAGGTGAGTCTTATAGAGCAAAAAATACAGTAGATTGTGTAGGACTTGAACAAGAGACCCAGGTTCAAGCATCTGAGCTCACGGAGTTGTCTGCTGCCCTGTGCCGTGGGTCGGTCAGTTTCCTTTCTGACACAGATCTCGAAACAATAATGGGTGAACGGCCCCTGAGAACCGAAAAGCAAGACGAATGCAGGGGAAGAAGAATTGATTTCATGTCAGCATGGCTGGCTTTTCGCTTACCTATTTTTACCAAAGTAATTACACCCGATTCGCTATGTGCGATAGCATCTCTGGGTACCGTCTCTGCTTTTGTTTTGCTCCACATGTTGCAGTTGCTTGCATGTGACTCTGCCAGTTGTAAAGGTCCTGTCTGTGTATCTCCTGCGTCTTTCATTTGAAGCACACTAGCAAGCGCTAGCTGGACGCCAGAGATTGGTCAGCAGCAGCTCACCCTGCTGTAACGTGGTGGAGGGGGTTATTACCGTATTTTTCGCTCTATAGGATGCACCGGACCATAGGAGGGGGGAAACAGGGGGGGGGAATTCCCCCTCTCTGCTCAGTGCCCCTTCAGTGAAACGGCAGGAGAAACGGAGCCCCTTCCATTTCTCCTCCCGCTTCGCTGAAGGGGCGCTGCGCAGAGAGGGAAAACTGTGCAGCGCCTCTCCAGCGAAGCGAAGCCTGGAGAGCGAGAGGAGTCAGTGTGCACCGACCCCTCTCACTCTCCAGGCTTCATGCGGCTATCCGCAAGCCTTCGGAGCACAGCGCGAACTCCAGGGGCTGTGCTCCAGGGGCTTCAGGCGGCTTCAGCGAAAGCAACGCAAAGCCTCCGGAGCACGGGGGGAGCTCTCCCTCTGCGCTTCGGAGGCTTCGCGTTGCTATCGCTGAAGCCAAGGAGCCTGCATTCATTCCATAGGACGCACACACATTTCCCCTTAATTTTTGGTGGGAGAAAAGTGTGTCCTATAGAGCGAAAAATACGGTATTTAACTTATCGCTTGCCTTTTGCCCTAAGATGCAGGGGTGGTTTACAACAATTTAAACCACCCAGTTCAACACAGTTTAAATCAGAGGTCGGGAAATTAAGGCCTGCGGGCCGGATGCGGCCCGCCGAGCTCATTCATCCGGCCCACGAACCTTGCGGACCCTGCCACCCGCTAGGTCAGTCCCCGTGCTAAACTGGCGCGGCGTGGAGCCTTCTGATTGGCTGCTGAAGACAAGGCGGCTGCGGCGTGAGTGGCAGTGGTGGGTAGTCCTTTCGGGAGGGGATGCTTTGGGGAGAGGGTGGGTCTGGCCCCCCACAAGGTCTGTGGGACAGTGGACCAGCCCCCACCTGAAAAAGTTTGCTGACCCCCGGTTTAAATCAACCAACAATCACCAAAATAGGATGTGTGTTAAAAAATATGTGTATTAGGTATCAAGGCCAAGTAGAGAGTGTTTCTGAAACCTTTCTCTGAAAGGAGTCCTGGGCAGCAGACAACAAGCAATAAAGCGATGAACACATTAAAAAAAGAGAAAACTTTCAAGCATCTTTTTTTAAAAAAACCCAATACTGATGCAGAGCAGGGAAGATCTCTACTATGAGGTTTGCTGAGAGTAAAAGGTCTTCAGCTGGCACTGAAAAGACAACAGAGATGTCACCTGCCTAATATTCAAGGGGAGGGGAGTTCCAAAGGCTAGGCGCCATGACACTAGGACCCTCGTACCTACAGGACCGCCTCTCCCGGTATGCCCCATGGAGGACATTAACGTCCATAAATAGCAACACCCTAGAGGTCCCTAAGGAAGTTAGATTGGCTTCAACCAGAGCCAGGGCCTTTTCAGCACTGGCTCCGGCCTGGTGGAACGCTCTGTCTCATGAGACCAGGGCCCTGCAGGATCTGATTTCTTTCCGCAGGGCCTGTAAGACAGAGTTGTTCCGCCTGGCCTTTGGCTTGGAGTCAATCTGATTCCCTCCCCCTCTTTCTTTTTTCCTTTCTCCTCCTGTGATGAGTCTGCATTTTAATGTTTTAATGTTGTACTTTAAGCTTGTTTTTAAGTTGTATTCATTCAGCTTGTTTTTATTATTGGTTGGTAGCTGCCCTGAGCTGGTTGTTAGCTGCCTTGGCTGGAGAGGGCGGGGTATAAATAAAATTTATTATTATTATTATTATTATTATTATTGACCCAATTCCCACATTGTTTGAAGCGAACCTCCATTGTTTGCTGGAGGCCCTCACTTGCAGAGTACAGTGGGTATATAAGAGGTGAGCCGATCTTCCGTGGTCCCAAGCGCTCTAGGGCTTTGGCCATTCCAGCCGCAGCTCTGCTGTGGATTCGGCTTGCGGCAATTTCAGCTGTTCCGCTTCTTCCCGGGCAGATGCCACCCAGCCATATTGAGGGTGGCAAACCAGGTCCTAAGGCCCCTGCGCAACTGAGCTTCACTTTCACTGGGACGTTGCAGTGGCGTCAGGGAAGGAGCCCTGGGAGGAAAGGCTCTCGCGCCACTGCGGTAACATCTAAAGGGCACTTCTGTTACGAAACGCTTCAAGGCGAGGAAGATGGATGTGATGTGTAGTAAAAAGACAGCAGCGAATTAGTCATCGCGGCAGTGCATTTGCCTTTCCTTTTTTAAAAAAAGAAGCAGCCAAAAGAACCGCCCCCCCCCCAAATCCACAGTCAAGAGCGTTCGCACGAGAAGCCAAGTGTGCATTTCTTCCTTTGACTTGGCTGCGTCCTCATTAGAATTCTGTGTGCCGTTGCTGGTTCTATAAATAACACTCAAAAGAGACGTTTGATTGCCAGAATCCTGTACACCCCACAGCCTCCTCAGTGGCATGGGCTTTACATACTATTAGCGAATCGTTGGCGTCTCCGGCATTAACTGCAACCATTTTTAATTAAGCTGATTTAGTAGCAGAATTGCAACGCTGATGAAAATGAGAGGTTGGAACAAATAGTTATTTATTCCAGCACGGTGGTAATGACTGTTGAAATAGATGATTCTAATTAACTTCGAGGAGGAAGCTTCATAAATTTATAAAGGGGAGGCAAAAATCCCAGACACATCCCATAGCTACTCAGGGCGCCCATGGAGTTGGGTAGAAGAGGGGTCACATCCTGCAAGCACTTCTGTGGGGCGGGTGATTGCTTTCCTAGTCATCCAGTGGCTGCATTTTAATAGGACGTGGGGTTTGTCTACTCACCTGAAAAGTGCTTTGGCCATTGGGCAGGAAGAACTGCTGGCGGACTGGGCAGAAGACTTTGAAGAGCATCGTCTGTCCCCCTACAATATGACCCTTTTGCTGCTTCCAGGGGAGCAGATCCAGGAGCCACACTAGTTCAGCACTGGGACTGAAAACATCTGGCTCAGCAAACTTTTTCAGCAGGGGGCTGAGAAGGCAATTGGGCCGGATCTCGCCCCCTGGCCTTATTAGTTTGCCTATCCATGATTCTGGCAATGGGGGCTGGTGATGAGGGGCTGTTCTGGCAGCAGGAAGAGTTCCTTGTACAATGGTGCCTCGCAAGACGAAATTAATCCGTTCCGTGAGGCTCTTCGTATAGCGGTTTTTTCGTCTTGCGAAGCAAGCCCATTGACAGCTTAGCGGATTAGCGCGTTTAGCGGCTTTTAGCGGATCAGCTGATAAGCGGCTTATCAGCGGACCAGCTGATAAGCGGCTTAGCAGCTTAGGAAAAGGGGGGGGGGACCCGCAGGAACTCACAAGACATTTCGTCTTGCGAAGCAAGCCCATAGGGAAATTCGTTTTGCGAAGCGCCTCCAAAACGGAAAACCCTTTCGTCTAGTGGGTTTTCCGTCTGGCAAGGCGTTCGTCTTGCGGGGCACCACTGTAACTGCTTCTTCTCTCTGCCCGCCCCCCCAGCCTCCAACATCCTTTGCCTCTGAGGGCTTTAGCAGCAGTCATCATCATCATCATCATCATCATCATCATCAGTTATTATTTGTACCCCACCCATCTGCCTGGGTTTCCCCAGCCACTCTGGGCAGCTCCCAACAAGGATTAAAAATACATCAATGGTTGGGGTATGTTGTAAACTGGGGCAGGGACCCTGAAGAACACCCCCCCCAGCATGGTTGAATACTATCAGCGGCACCTGGTTTTCTGGATTCCTTCGGGCCAAAACAAATTATATGTAAAGTGTATTATTGTTTTCCTGTATCTGGTGATGTTTTTTAAATCACAGTAAAGGTAAAGGGACCCCTGACTTTTTTGGGGGTGGGTGGGAATCAACTTGAGGACCATGGTGTGTGTATATTTGTGAGGGGGATATGGAGGGAAGAAATGGGATAGTTAATGCTTTCCCCCTCTGCTCAGTCCTAATGAAAATCCCTTTTCACAGCTGCTATTTCTCCCTAAGAGAAAACTTCACCAAACATTCTGATTTGGTTATCACGGACCACTTGTGAGAACTGTTAGGGTTGAAAAGATGTATACAGGTGTCATAATTTATTTATTTTTTTAAATCCTCATTTTTTTGCACATGGAGTATTTTAGAAACCGGGGGCAATTGTCAGGTAAGGGGCTGCTTGTATGTCTTTATGTTTACTTGCCTTTTGCAGAAAGTAAGGAGGTGGTGCAGAATCTGAGTCCCTGCTGACCTGTCATCCTTTTATTGCTTTTAATCACTGCATTCTCTCTCTCTTTGCACAGATATTTGCTGTTTGACTTTCCCCCAGCTAAAGTACCTCATCTCTCTTCTCAGGTTATCCTGCTGGATATCCCACGGCTGCCCCCACCTACAACCCAAATATGTACCCGACCACCAGCCCAGGCTATGCCCCAGGTAAACGGAGTTTTCTATTTTCCAGTTAGCCACATTTGGCGGTATGTACTTCCTGGTTTGTAAGCCACACGTTGTGGCTCTTGTGTCTGTGTGTTTTTCATCAGATCTTTCATTCTCTCAGCACCATTAAGAGACCTGCCATTATCAGCATGTCTTTTTTTACAAAATGTCAGGTGCTTTCTCACAGTAAGAACTGCATGCACTATGTAGCTTAACCAAGTATTCATGGCAATGCTGCCTGGTTTCTTTGATTGCTGGTTGTCTGTACAGTGATACCTCAGCTTACAGATGCTTCAGGTTGCGCGTTTTCGGTGAACCCAGAAGTACTGCGCATGCGCAGAAGCACTAAATCTCACTTTGCTCATGCGCAGAAGTGCCAAATTGTGATCTGCGCATGCACATGCGCAGACATGGCGCTGCAGGTTATGAACATGCCTCCCGCACGGATCACCTTCGCAACCTGAGCGTCCACTGTATTCTGAAAATGGGAAGCAGGAATGTACAAATGCAGTTGAAAGGTGCCATAATTTGGTGGTAGTTCAGTGTAGACTGCTAAATGGACCAATGGTTTGGGTCAGTACAAGGCAGCTGCCTTAGTTCCATGATCTAGCTTCCATTGAAGCAGGATGTGGGAGGGTCTACCCCCCAAAAAAGGAGTTTAAGAAAGGGTAAAGATTGGGAACCACCAATACTAAGCTTTAAATTACAGACGTCCGGAAATATGTTGTTCCCTGCATTATTCTTGCACATTCCATCATTCCTACAAGTGGCAAGACCTTACAGATATGTCAAGTGAACTGAATTACTCAAAATGGATTCTGACTTGAAGCTATATATAGTAACAATATTTTTAAAAAACACTTCATTTGGCTCATTTGCATATGAGAACTTTCTAAAAGGTGAGCACCTTTCCCCCTACAAAGGCGCCTTTTAAAAGGGAGATTTTAACCTATATTTTCCTATATTTCTGTGCTTGCTGGAAAGAGATGCAAAGCGGGTTAAAGCAATTCATACAATATTGATCAAACAAACTTAATGTGAGCCTGACTGTCAGGAAATCTTGTTCTAACCTTTTAGCTCAGGGGCCCAAAATGTGTGTGTCAGGAACTTTGCAGGCAGAATGAATGTTTGATAAAATTGCCTATATTTTAATAAAAGATGGGTATAGAATCCTTCTACCTCCAGCATCTCCCTTAATTAAAACCTAATAATGTATCTGTTCCTCTTTAGGTTTCTTGCTTTCTGTGGAGGGTTTTTTTTGGGGGGGGGCGGGTATCTGCTTTGCGATTTCCATATAAGTGTAGATTTAATTTCCACAGGGGCCAGTTCCTCCTAGATCCATTTCTATTAACAATACAGCAGAAGATAATGCAGGCCATCCATTAAATTAGCTCCCACCCAGAAGAGATGTTTGCTAAACTCCAACCACCAAATTGGCTGCGATTAGCTTGAGGTTTCCTTCTCTCTCCATTGCATGTGCTCCCCCCTATTTGATACTGCATCAATAATAATAATAATAATAATAATAATAATAATAATATTATAATATTTTTTAATTATACCTCGCCCTTCCCGGTTTAGAAACCGGGCTCAGGGCGGCTAACAGCAAATATAAAACATTGATTAAAATGTGACTTTAAAACAGCAAAAAATACAACATAAAATGCAGCATCATATCAATAAAATCCAAAAATCAGGGGTCATTTTAGGGGGGGGGGAGACAAAACCCCAGTCAGTAGACATCAAATGGACTATCACATGGTCACAGTAGACTATCACATGGTCACAGTAGACTATCACATGGATCACTGTGGCCAGGTCGGGGCAGGAAAGTTAAGGGACCAAATGATCCCAACTGATGATGGTTTTGAAGGGACGCGTGTGGCGCTGTGGGTTAAACCACAGAGCCTAGGACTTGCCGATCAGAAGGTCAGCAGTTCAAATCCCCGCGACGGGGTGAGCTCGGTCCCTGCTCCTGCCAACCTAGCAGTTTGAAAGCACTTCATTTTTTTTTCTTTTTTTAAAAATTTATTTATTTATTTATACAACAAGAAAAAACACACACACACAAAAACACAAATACCAAATTACACACAAATTACAAAAATAACCATAGCCACATAATTTTCTTGGCAAACAATAAAACATCTATTGGTCTTAACACTAAAGACCCAACTTCCCGTCTATTCCATATTTCAAATTCATGTTACTTACTGCCAATACACATTTTTTTCATAATTAAACTTATTCCCGATAAATCTAATTTCTTCTATCTACCTAGCAGCTATTACTGAAGTTCCTCGAATGCTGCAACAGAATTTAAACTACTATATTTGTTTTTCAGATATTCTTTGAAAACCTCCCATTTAGAAACAAATTCCTGTTTTGATTTATTCTTTATCTTTTCTGATAAACAGAACAGCAGTTTGAAAGCACTTCAAAGTGTAAGTAGATAAATAGGTATCGCTCCGGTGGGAAGGTAAATGGCGTTTTTGTGCGCTGCTCTGGTTCACCAGAAGCGGCTTAGTCATTCTGGCCACATGACCTGGAAGCTGTACGCCGGCTCCCTCAGCCAGTAAAGCGAGATGAGCGCCGCAACCCCAGAGTCGGTCACGACTCGACCTAATGGTCAGGGGTCCCTTTACCATTACTTTTAATGGCACTGAGACCTTTGGCTTGCTGCTGCCCTTCTTCAGGTAACGCCACCATAGTAAGAGCAGGACCAGCACAAGCCAAGTGGTCTCCATAGTGCTTACAGGAGCATCTTCCAGGCTCGTTGGCTTCCTGCATTTCTGATACAGTCTTCAGTCTGCAAACCATGCTGGTATTTTTTTCCCCTACCAGTGTTGTAAGATTTTTCTTTTATTTTGAGACAGGCACTTGGGGCCAGGATTAAGCTTTTAATTGGGGGTGAGGATTTGTGACATGTTATGCTTAGCGTGATGTTTATATATTTGTATTGCACCCGAAGCCCTAAGGAAGGAATATACCCAAAGTTGAAATAAATTGGCTCATTTGAACTTTTGTCAACTCGTTCCTTAGGGCTTGGGGAGGAACATGCTTGTCTAGAGTTAACTCATTAAAAATACCTTTGCTTAGTCCTGGTTTGACTCCCCGGTTAGCAGTTCCATCTGTGATGGATGTAGAGCTTCCACAATTGAGTGTGATTTACCTGAAATCGGTGGTTTACTAGAATCTCAAAAGGCCCCTTGATACTTCTTTAGAGGCATTCGTTAACTTTATTTATTAATTGGTTGTGTTTATATCCCACTTTTTCTCCAAGGAGCTCAAGGTGCCATACATGGTCCTGCCCCCTCATTTAATCCCCTCAACAACCCTGTTAGGTAGGATAGGCTGAGAGGCAGCGACTGGCCTGAGGTCATCCAGCTAGCTTCATGGCCAAGTGGCAATTTGAACCCTGGTCTCCCAGCTCCAAATCTGACACTCTAACCCAGCGGTTCTCAACCTGCAGGTCCCCAGATGTTGTTGGACTACAACTCCCATCACCCCTAGCTAGCAAGGCCAGAGCTCAGGGGTGATGGGAGTTGTAGTCCAACAACATCTGGGGACCCACAGGTTGAGAACCACTGTTCTAACCACTACACTACACTGACACTGATTTTACTGAATTTTTTATATATATAGCTGTCCTATAACACAATATCTCTGGGAAGCACCTGAGCCTCTAGACCAGGGTGGGAAACCTGTTTCTCTCCTGATGTTGAGGTATGGTTCCTTGATGCCATACCATCCTAGCTGGGGCCGATGGGAGTGTGTGATGGTGTTTGTCTGTTCCAGCAGTATTTCTTGCTAAAACTGGGCTGCCAGTTGTCTTGTGGCTATTCGTCTCCACCTTTCAACTGCTGTGATGTCCTGGAATGTTACTTCTTATGGCTAAGAGGAAATTATGAGAAACAAGGGCAGTGGAAGAGCAGTTTGTCTGGAAAAAACCTTCACTTGGGATTTAGGGGGATGGTGTTGCAGGTTTTGGACAGATAAAGGAGCTTTGAATATGGGGAAACTATAGTGAGGTGGGGGGAAATGATATTTGAGTGTGGGTGGCTGAATTTCATATATTGATTTTTTAACTAGCCAGCCAAATCTTTGACTGCAGGTCTCTAGTGGTGTATATCTATATTCCATTCTCCTTGCTGTGTATAAACAAAAGCCTTACACAGGACTATTTAAAGAAAGCCATGCATGAAATAACTTCTTCCCCAACTGTTCTACATTTCAGACTTTTTGCTCTATTGGATTTCAGCTAAGTAGTATTTTATTGGTGTCTCGAGCTTGTTCAGTTTTGGCAAGCGAGTCACTCGAAGGTCAGGCAGGTCTTTCTTTCCTTGAAGGAGCTGTTGTGATGTTGAGATGCTCAACGCCTTTGCGAGAGATCCAGCTGCCATTTTGCCAGCCTGGCCCCTGTCTTCTGCTGCATTGCGAATACTGGGATTGGGGAACTCACTCCAGTGTCTGTGTGGCTATCAGGGAGAAGTTGAGAATGGATGAGTGGAGGCATCGAAAATGAGTTGGTGGGCTAGGCATAGCAGTGAATCAGGATTTGGGGGGCAGGGATGGAAGCAAAAGAGAAGGACTTGAATGGGAGATGTTACGAGGCGATGAAGTGTGTGGCTTCAAGTAGTCTTCCCCTCCACCCTGATAGCCTCCAATTCCCACCAGCCCCAGCCAGCATGGTCAGCACTCAGGGATGATGGGAGTTGTAATCCAAAAGAACCTGGAGCAGGGCACCACGTTGAAGAAGGTTGACCAAGAGCAGGGATGGGTAACCTGTGGCCCACCAGGTGTTTATTTATTTGTTAAATTTGTACAAGATCTCAGGGTGGTTCACAGAATAAAATACGAAATAAAAATGTTGTTGGACTACAACTCCCATCATCCCTAGCCACTCTGATAGGAGCTGGAATCTGACAGCATCCGGAGGGCCACAGGTCCCATCATCCCTGGCTAAGGGGACAAAGGGGTTGGCCAGAGAGGAGGGAATAATTTTGCTGCTGTGGTGAGCCCTGCAAATAATAATAATAATAATAATAATAATAATAATAATAATAATAATAATTTATTATTTGTACCCCGCCCATCTGGCTGGGTTTCCCCAGCCACTCTGGGCGGCTTCCATAAAAACAAAAAATACACTAAAATATCACAGATTAAAAACTTCCCTGAACAGGGCTGCCTTAAGATGTCTTCTGAATATCAGGTAATTTATCGCTTTGACATCTGATGGGAGGGCGTTCCACAGGGCAGGCGCCACTACCGAGAAGGCCCTCTGCCTGGTTCCCTGTAGCTTTGCTTCTCGCAATGAGGGAACCACCAGAAGGCCCTCGGCGCTGGACCTCAGCGTCCGGGCAGAACGATGGGGGTGGAGACGCTCCTTCAGGTATACTGGACCGAGGCCGTTTAGGGCTTTAAAGGTCAACACCAGCACTTTGAATTGTGCTCGGAAACGTACTGGGAGCCAATGTAGGTCTTTCAAGACCGGTGTTATGTGGTCTCGGCAGCCGCCCCCAGTCACCAGTCTAGCTGCTGCATTCTGGATTAGTTGTAGTTTCCAAGTCACCTTCAAAGGTAGCCCCACGTAGAGCGCATTGCAGTAGTCCAAGCGAGATATAACCAGAGCATGCACCACTCTGGCGAGACAGTCTGCGGGCAGGTAGGGTCTCATCCTGTGTACCAGATGGAGCTGGTAGACAGCTGCCCTGGACACAGATTTGACCTGCGCCTCCATGGACAGCTGTGAGTCCAAAATGACTCCCAGGCTGCGCACCTGGTCCTTCAGGGGCACAGTTACCCCATTCAGGACCAGGGAGTCCTCCACACCCACCCGCCTCCTGTGCCCTCAAAACAGTACTTCTGTCTTGTCAGGATTCAACCTCAATCCATTAGCCGCCATCCAAAGTGAGGATGAAGATGTTACCGTCTTGCCTGAAGTTGCTGTAAAGGCCAGTGAGAGTGAGGGTATTCTTTCTTGTAGGGAGTGTCTTCACACTTAGCTTTGTGGCAAATTTCAGGGGCACCGTGGTGGGGAGAGGCTCTTGGTGGGGAGCCTCACTCTGCCAGGAACCTGCTTCACAGCAAGATCTGTTAATGCGGCCCATTCTATCAAAAGGGGCTATTTTCTCCTGCATGTCTGAATGTGCAGTCATGCTAGCAGTGGACTGCTGGAAAGTGCTAGGAATTCAGACAAGTAAATGAAACTCAGCCACTTTCTGCTATGCTATACTCTGGCTGCATTTCCTATACTCTTAATGTTTTCCCTTCCCTGCTTGATGCAAACTACTAAAGGTAAAGGGACCCCTGACCATTAGGTCCAGTCGTAGCCGACTCTGGGGTTGCGGCGCTCATCTCGCTTTATTGGCCGAGGGAGCTGGTGTACAGCTTCTGGGTCATGTGGCCAGTATGACTAAGCTGCTTCTGGTGAACCAGAGCAGCACACGGAAACACTGTTTACCTTCCCGCCAGAGTGGTACCTATTTATCTACTTGCACTTTGAGGTGCTTTTGAACTGCTAGGTTGGCAGGAGCAGGGACCGAGCAACAGGAGCTCACCCCGTCACAGGGATTCAAACCACCAACCTTCTGATCGGCAAGCCCTAGGCTCTGTGGTTTAACCCACAGCGCCACCTGCATCCCTTGCAATGCGAACTTCTGAAGAAGTGTGCATGCACACGAAAGCTCATACCTAGAACTAACTCAGTTGGTCTTTAAGGTGCTACTGGAAGGAATTTTTTTATTTTGTTTCTTCCCCTAAAAGAAGCACCTTCTCTGGACCTTCTTCAGGTACCCCCCCCCCACCTTCTGAAATCAGGTGGTCAGGGATAGGGCCTTCTCTCTGGTGGCCCCTTCCCGTTTGTGAAATACCCTCCATGGAGAGCCTATGAGACTCACTTTAATAACAGAGTGCCAGGTTGAAACATTTTTTATAAAAAATGTGCTGAGCATTTGATGGATCATTTGTTTTATTACTACTCATCTGCTCAGTTTTAAGGTAGGATTTAACGGGTGGGGCAGAATTTTATTTTTGAAGTTTCATTCATTTTTATTCTTTGCAAGCCATGCTGAAGTCTTTTTAAAAAACCCACAAAGCTGGAAGGCAGGACATAGATTTTAAGTAGAATGAAATGGAATGAATTCATATTTCTGATGACTGCTGTTCACAAAGGGCAGCTTCACACCTGCACATTTGTTGCACGATCGCTGCAAAAGCAAGCGATAACTTCCATTTGCCAACGGGCAATCCCAGTAGATACACGGAGGAGACGCATAGGATTTACACGTCGTCTCAGATGCCATCCTTTCCAGCGGGCTCAGCTGAGCAGCCAGTCATGAAATGATGGGCATGCAAACTTCATGCTCAAACCACAGTCCTGAAGCAAAAGCTCAAGGCCAGGCTTGTATGGGAGGTTGTCTTGCCGCAGAGGATAGCTGGCTGAAAACAAGGCTGGGAGGTCATTGGAATCTTTGCTTTGTGCATGAAAGGACAGCACAGCCAGTCAGAAAATTGAAAACAAAACACGCACACACCCTAGTGGATGAACACACCAGTGCTTGAATTGCACTCCAGGGAAGCCTACAGCCAAGGAGAAGATTGTATGCAATAGCAACAAAAAGGTGGCATTTGCACAAGCAACATCCTGGCCACAATCACAATACTGATGGATGTGCTTTCAGCGAGGAGGATTGCATTTTCCAGATGGGTAGCATGGCACACCCTGTGCTGGGAAAATGTTATACCCCTCCATTGGCAGCATCTGAGCTATGTTCATGTTCACTGCAAAACACTAGTGTTTCAGAAATGTGCTCAGTTATTAGCCTTTTTTCAAGATTCTCAGAAGCCAGGGCCATACCTTTCCCCCCACTATATTTTTCCCTCCGTCTGTGTGCAAGCACGGCCTTGAGAAGAGCTCAAAAAGCTTTGCCGACAATAGAGATCAAACCTGTGAAAAACCAGCTTTCGCTTATGTCTGCCTCAGTGAACGAAGGAGTGCTCCCTTCTACATCTCGTGAGCCCACCTTCTCAGAGCTGCCCGCCTTGTCCCTAACCTCCTGTTTCTCGCACCCCTGTTGCATCTCCCCACCGGCACAAAACTGCCCATAGTGAAAAGCCCAGACCATTAGCGAATCCACTACTGTTGGGGAACACAGAAGGGTGGGAGGAGGTATGTAGAAATAAGTAGGGCATTTTTCCAGAATTGCGCTGTCCATTACGGCTTCAAAGGGGACGGACGTGCCATTGTTCAAGTAACAGTTTAGAAAGATAGGAGAAGAGAGGCAATGAGAAGGATCGGGGGGCGGCGTTGCTGAACATCGCTTTACGGGTGCTGCTTGGTTGTTTCTGTAAAATGGCTACCGTATTTTTCGCTCTATAAGATGCACTTTTCCCCTCCTAAAAAGTAAGGGGAAATGTGTGTGCTTCTTATGGAGCGAATGCAGGCAAGAGGCTTTGCTCAGCGCTCCCTTTAAAGAGCCGCATGGAGCGTTTGTGCGGCTCTTGTGTGCCCCCAAGAGCCGCACACATATTCCGCATGCTCTTTAAAGGGAGCATGGCTCTTGGGGGAGCCTGAGCTGCGCACAGCCTCTCCCGGGCAGGGGATGAAGGCTCCCTTTGCCCGGGAGAGGCTGCACACGGCTATCCCATAAGTCAGGAAAGCCTGGCTTCTGGGATTCAGATTCCCCCCCCCCCCTTGTTTTCCTCTTCCAAAAATTAGGTGTGTCTTATGGTCTGGTGTGTCTTATAGAGTGAAAAATACGGTGCTTCGCTGTTGTGTTATTCACCCATTTCCCACCATGACATTGATAAATATTCTTATGCCAAGTATGAAGTTTCCTTTTGCAAAATCATACCATTGGCCCATCTATGCTTCAAGCCAGAAGTGGACCACATTTCCCCCCCCTGTTGGTGAGGGGTGGGGACACACATAGTAGCAGGGGACCAGGCTGGAGTCAAAAGTGGATGAGGCACCTCTTTTTCTTTCTGCCCCCTCTGTCTCCTCTTCCTCCTCTCTTTCTGCTTTCCTTCCTCCCTTCTGCTACCACCTTCCCCCCATTGCCCCGCTCCTTGCCACCCTCGTGAGATTGAGCCAAGGGCGGTCTGTATATGTTGTAAACAAAAATCTGTCCTTTTCCCTTATGGGGTATCCAAGAACCCATATAGAGTCCTTACGTAGGTTCCCTATTAGTAGGAGAAAATAACAGAGGCCAACCAGAGAATATTGAGAAGCAAAGCAGCTAGTAAGCCTGATCTTTGTTGATCTGTTGCAACAGGGTCCTCACTCACCACACGCAGGAGGGAGGAAGAACCCAGAATAATGGCACGCAAGGCCTTATATAGACATTTTAAATTGCCACCCTGTTGATCAAGACCACCCCCAGAAACATCATACATACATCACAAAAGGGGTGTAGCTCAACACCACCACATACATTATACCTACACCACAGAAAGGGCGGTCTACAGCAGAAATCTGAGTGCTTTGTTTACCTCCTGTCTGCCAGGTTACCTGTTTAATGGTCACTGATTGGACTGCCTGGGGAGCCTGGCCAGTCTTTTGTAATGATAAATACTGTACTTAGTTCCTGAGCCAGGTCACAGGCTCCCACCCTATTCATATCTTAAATGTGCCCTTAAGACAGGATTTGTGAAGGAAAAGGCAATGGGGAGGCTTTTCCATTTTCCTTTGACCTTGCAGAGAAAACATTTGGTCAGTTTGGGAATCAAAAATGGCTTCAGGTCGGTCTTCCTGTGCTGATCTATGTACGCGCTTGGTTGGTACACTTATGAACATTTAGCATATATCTAAGACCTCGAAATTCCTATCACATATATCCCAGGGACCACAGGTTGCTCACCTGTGCTTTCAGCGGAGATGCCAGCACCCAAAACTGGCACCATCACGTCGTAGGCCTTGCTTCTTCTCTTTCTCCGTGTTCCCAGTGGCTGCAGAAGAGGCGATGGACGGGCCCCCTCCATGTCAGGATAGGAATTCTCGTGATGGATAGAAGCGGAGAAAAGAGAAAAAGAGAGCGAGAGAAGTGGGGGGCTGCAAGTGCGGAGGAGAAGAATAGTGGGAAGGTGGGCGAGGAAGTAACTGACCTGCCCAACCATCTCTTCTTTTTCTCAGTGTCCACTTCTGCAAAATATTCTGTATCTCCCTCCTCCCACCACAATTAGGCAATTTGAGCCAGCGAAATACCCCCTGCATCCCAGTTTCAGATCCCCACTTCCTAGACAGCCCCAAATCGGCCACAACCTTTAATTGATGCCTCAGACAACTGCTTATAACAATCACCTGCTGTGTAAGATAAAATTATTTTGAACCAATCTCTCAGGACAGGTTCAGCTGTCCCTTTATATGCCTTATGTCACCGCAGTGAAGGGGACGGCTGAACTTCACGAAAAAGGTGGTTTTGGGGGTTTGTTTTTTTACAATGGATGCTTGCACCTTCATCATTGTGTTTGCCCCCTCGCTGTTGGTCCCATTTGTAACATCTTCTCTTCTGTCTTCACTCAAGCGACACTTCTGATGAAACAGGCCTGGCCTCAGACATCATCCTCTGAGGGTACCTTTCACCTCCCAGTGGACACTGGGACCGAGAACAGAACTTACCAAGCTTCATCAGCAGCATTCAGTAAATAGAACTTTATACTTCTGGGGATTTTTTTTTCCTGGTGGTTTTTCTTTCTCTCTTTCTCTCTCTGTGTGTATGTCTGTGTTTCTTTCTTGATTTGGGAGGGGGTTGTATTGCCTGCTTTGCATTTATTATTTTTATTATTATCATTATTATTATTATTATTATCGTCATTATTATTATTTTTGCAAGTTGCCAGGTCAGGAGGAGTTTTCAGGGCTCAAGCCTGAGACCTAGCAAGGGCTCCCAGGTCAAAGCATGCTATAATCAGAAAACACATTACAGTGGTATCTTGGGTTATGAACTTAATTCGTTCCAGAGATCCCTTCTTAACCTGAAACCGTTCTTAACCTGAGGCGCACTTTCGCTAATGGGGTGTCCCACTGCCGCTGCACTGCTGCTGCTGCACGATTTCTGTTCTCATCCTAGGGCAGAGTTCTTAACCCAAGGTACTATTTTTGGGATAGCAGAGTCTGTAACCTGAAGTGTTTGTAACCCGAGGTACAGTGGTGCCCCTCAAGACGAACGCCTCGCAAGACGGAAAACCCGCTAGACGAAAGGGTTTTCCGTTTTGGAGGCGCTTCGCAAAACGAATTTCCCTATGGGCTTGCTTTGCAAGACGAAAATGTCTTGCGAGTTCCTGCGGGGTTTTTTCCCTCCCCCCCGCCTTTTCCTAAGCCCTAAGCCGCTTATCAGCGGATCCGCTAAAAGCCGCTAAACCGCTAATAGCGCTAATCCGCTAAGCTGTCAATGGGCTTGCTTCGCAAGACGAAAAAACCGCTATACGAAGAGCCTCACGGAACGGATTAATTTTGTCTTGCGAGGCACCACTGTACAGTTATCAAGCCCCCTCCTCCCATTTTGGAGACAGGAAATTGGTTTGGTTTGGTTTTTTAATAGTTTTTAAATAGTTTCATTCACTTTGAGGGGTGAGTGGAGCCCGTCACATTAAGGCTGAGAGGGGGCAGTCCTCACATTGCTGGACTCCTACTTCCATCTGTCACAGCCATTGTGGCTGATGGTTAGGGATGAAAGTAGTCAAATAACTTCTGGGAGTCCACAGATTCCCCACCACTACATGAAGGCTTCATTATCACTGTGCAGAAGAGAGCCCAAGACGCAACAACTTTTGCAGATGCTTCAGGGCTTGGCTAATGTAGCCCAGGCTGTGTAATAAACAAAAATCTGCCCTTATAGATAGATAGATAGATAGATAGATAGATAGATAGATAGATAGATAGATTCTTTATTGTCATTACACAAGTGCAACATTGCACAAGTGCAACGAAATTGGATGCCATCCCTTAAAAACAACAAAAGCAAAACAACAACAACAACCAAACAAACCACATTCCAGCCACACCCACACCCACACCCATCAAACTCCCAGGTCACACTATCGAGTTACTGCATTTAAGAAGGCCACAGCTCTTGGATAGAAACTATTTTTCAGTCTATTTGTCCTTGACTTGATGTTTCTGTATCTCCTGCCAGAAGGCAGTAGTACAAACAGACTGTGTCCCGGGTGAGATGCATCCTGCAGGATATTGTTTGCTTTCCTAAGACAACGGGAACCGTACAGTTCTTCCAAAGATGGGAGGGGATGACCAATAATCCTTTGGGCTGTGGTTATGACCTTCTGGAGCACCTTCCTCTTCCTAGCTGTACAGCTGGAGAACCAGGCACAAATACAGTATGTGAGAATGCTCTCTATGGAGCCTCGGTAGAAGGACACCAGCAGTCTCTCACTCAGATTGTTCTTCTTTAAAAGTCTGAGGAAGTAAATTCTCTGCTGGGCCTTCTTCACCAGAGCAGTGGTATTTGCGCTCCAAGTCATGCCCTGATCGATAGTCACTCCCAAAAACCTGAATTCCGCCACCCTCTCCACCCGTTCCCCGTTGATATACAAGGGCTGAATGTCCGCCTTTTTTTTCCTGTAATCCACCACCAATTCCTTGGTCTTAGCCGTATTAAGAGCCAGATTGTTCTCTCCACACCAAGCACAAAGCCGCTCCCTTATTCCCTTATGCGGGACACAAGAGCCCTTATAGAGTCCTTTGCAGGTTCTCCATCAGTAGGAGAAAATAACAAAGGCCAACCAGAGAATATTGAGAAGCAAAGCAGCTAGTAAGCCTGATCTTTATTGAACTGTTGCAAGAGGGTGTCCCCTTCACACTCAGGAGGAGGAGGACCCCGAACCAAGGTGTGTCCGCCCTTATATAGACATTTTTAATTGTCCGCCTTGGAGTCCAAGACCACCCCCAGAAACACCATACATACATCACAGAAGGGGTGTAGCCCAAGGCCACCAAGATACATCATACCTACATCACAGAAGAGAGGGTCTACAACAGAAATCTGAGTGTGTTGTTTATCTCCTGTCTGTCAAGTTACCTGTTAATGGTTACTTGATTGGATACCCTGGAGAGCCTGGCCAGTCTTTTGTAATGACAAAAACTTAGTTCCTGAGCCAGGTCACAGGCTCACCCTATTCATACACAGACATACCCTTAAGACAGGATTTGGGAACAAAAAAACAATGGGGAGGCTCCCCCACCTCCTCTCTCCTTGCAGAAAAAACATTTGGTCCTCCTGTGCTGCTCCAGACATGTGGTCCACACATCTATGTATCGGCTTGGTTGGTACATTTATGAACTATATATATATGATCTTATATTTTTTATAATTTCAGCTGCTCAACCCACCCAAAGATTTGCTGTATCATTTTGTACCGGCTGAAGTTCTTTAAATAGGTTGTAGTCTTTGAGTTGGTAGCTGCATACACATACAGATTTGGGCTCGTTCCCAGAGATTTGTAGGGTAGAAGGCACACAATGCCTCTGTGGCAAGACCCATCACAGTATCTTGTAGTTTATCTGCTTTGCTGTAAGCCTGTGCAGCGCATTGTCATTTTGAAAATGGACGTGCTTGCACTCCCTCTGGGTTTTTAAGCTGCGGGTTGACGGTGGTCCAAGTGAGGTGTGCTTCTGTTCCTCTGGCGAGTTGCGTCTGTGTGTGTGTTGGTCATGGTTATTGGGTACAGTGCAGAGGAGGACGTTTCTGGGAGTTCTTCGTCTGAGAGATTTGTGAGATTCTGGCTTTAAACTGGAAGGCAGCTTTCAGTTGATGTAGAAAAATTGGGGTTTGGCTTTTGCTGCCCACCTCCCCAAAGGACTGAGTCCCCTAAGTCCATGATCGGTCAGAGATGAATGGATGGAAGCGGGATCCAGAGAAAAGCAAAAGCTGATCTTTATTTTTTGTTGCAACAGAGTTCCCTCCCCTCCTTGCAAGAGAGACCAAGAACAAAGTGTGCAGTAACCTTTAAAGACTTTGAATTTGCCCAACCCGTTAGCCAGAGACCACCCAAAAAGCATCCTACATACATCACAGAAGGAGGTGGTCTTCTTTGAGAGTGTTGCTTCTCTCCTGTCTGACAAGGAAAAGGTAAAGGGACCCCTGACCATTAGGTCCAGTCGTGGCTGATTCTGTGGTTGCGGTGCTCGTCTCGCTTTATTGGCCGAGGGAGCCAGCATACAGCTTCTGGGTCATGTGGTCAGCATGACTAAGCCGCTTCTGGCGAACCAGAGCAGCGCATGGAAACACCGTTTACCTTCCCACTGGAGAGGTACCTATTTATCTACTTGCACTTGACGTGCTTTCGAACTGCTAGGTGGGCAGGAGCAGGAACCGAGCAACGGGAGCTCACCCTGTTGCGGGGATTCGAACCGCCAACCTTCTGATCGGCATGCCCTAGGTTCTGTGGTTTAACCCACAGCGCCACCTGTGTCCCTCAGTCTGTCAAGGTACCTGATTGCATTAACTGTGCAGCCTGGCCATTCCTTTGAGATGGTAAATGCTTTGGTTCCTGAATCCCTTATTTACAAACTTACACCTATTGATAGACTGCTTAGCTTAAACTTGCCAGGCTGGATTTGCCCCCTACATTCCAGGCAGTTTATTAACTGGATTTGCAAGTGAAAGACAATTGGAAACCTTTCCCCATCTCCTTCCTCCACCTGCAAAAGAATATTTGAGGTCATTTTGGGAGAGTCAAAATGGCTTCAGGATTGTTCTGTTTCTGTGTCTGCGATGTGAGGGCACCCCAAATTTTTACAACACCGTATTGCTGTGATTCAGATCCCAGAATGGTTTGCCTGTGGCGAGATCCATGTGGCGCTCAGTCTTATGAAGAATGCAACATGGTTTCTGTTTTGCAGGCGTTGCACGTTCAGTTTAGGGTTGCCAGACGATAGTGGTCTTGGAGCTAGATTGATCTTCTTCTTCTTCTTCTTCTTCTTCTTCTTCTTCTTCTTCTTCTCATAGAATCCTAGAGTTGGAAGAGACCACAAGGGCCATCGAGTCCAACCCCCTGCCAAGCAGGAAACACCATCAGAGCACTCCTGACATATGGTTGTCAAGCCTCTGCTTAAAGACCTCCAAAGAAGGAGACTCCACCACACTCCTTGGCAGCAAATTCCACGGTCAAACAGCTCTTACTGTCAGGAAGTTCTTCCTAATGTTTAGGTGGAATCTTCTTTCTTGTAGTTTGGAGCCATTGCTCCGTGTCCGCTTCTCTGGAGCAGCAGAAAACAACCTTTCTCCCTCCTCTATGTGACATCCTTTTATATATTTGAACATGGCTATCATATCACCCCTTAACCTCCTCTTCTCCAGGCTAAACATGCCCAGCTCCCTTAGCCGTTCCTCATAAGGCATCGTTTCCAGGCCTTTGACCATTTTGGTTGCCCTCCTCTGGACAGGTTCCAGTTTGTCAGTGTCCTTCTTGAACTGTGGTGCCCAGAACTGGACACAGTACTCCAGGTGAGGTCTGACCAGAGCAGAATACAGTGGTACTATTACTTCCCTTGATCTAGATGCTATACTCCTATTGATGCAGCCCAGAATTGCATTGGCTTTTTTAGCTGCCGCGTCACACTGTTGGCTCATGTCAAGTTTGTGGTCAACCAAGACTCCTAGATCCTTTTCACATGTACTGCTCTCAAGCCAGGTGTCACCCATCTTGTATTTGTGCCTCTCATTTTTTTTGCCCAAGTGCAATACTTTACATTTCTCCCTGTTAAAATTCATCTTGTTTGTTTTGGCCCAGTTCTTTTTCTTCTTCTTCTTCTTCTTCTTCTTCTTCTTGTTTGTTTTGACCCAGTTCTTCTTCTTCTTCTTCTTCTTCTTCTTCTTCTTCTTCTTCTTCTTCTTCTTCTGTGATCCCTCATAGCCAAGTAAGATTGTCTTCCATAAACACGGTTTTAACAATGAATACGTAAGTGACTGTGGAGGCCAATTCTGGATCCACTCATCCTTCCACAGTGGGGACATTGGTTTCTGGGCAGGAGTTGATCACGGTGTGGATTTGCCAAGCGTGCCTTCCTCTTAGCACGTCTCTCCCTTGCGTCCTGAGTTCAAGTGTCTTCAAAGCCCATGACACCTTCGGAAAAGGCTGTTCTCCAATTGGAGCGCTTGCAGGCCAGTGTTTCCCAATTGTTGGTGTTTATACTACATTTATTTTATTACCAACATGATAAGCCTAAACTGATAGCTTTTAGCTGTGCTTGGATATTTGGTTGACAAATGCAACCTTAAGAGGTCTTTCTCTCTCCCCCCCCTAAAAACCCATTCTTTGCTAATTATTCTCTGCGAGACAACCTTCCTGTGGTTTTGCGTTGACGTCCCAGATTGCTCTTTTCAGGCAAGGTTGCTGCTTTCTATTTTTCTGCATGTTTGCAAAGAGCAAGTCCTTGCTTTTTTTTTAATAGGAGCCGAGCAGATGCAAGGCTTCTGTCAATAATGCAAATGGGCCTGTAGAGAGAGCAGAGGTGCATACAAAGCTATCAGAGAAATCTCTGCTAGGCTAAGGTGACCTTTGGTGATACAGGACAGCCTAGTCTCTGCAAGGAGTTCAGAGATCTCCCTTCCCTACTCGCTCAGCTTGCTTTGAACTCTCCCCTGCCACTTTGACCCTGTTCAGCAGGTGTGGCTGCTTAGAGCCGAGTCCTTTGTCTAAAAGGAGCTCCTGTTAATTTCAGATGTGAAGGAGAGAATAAGGCAGGTCTGGTGCTGTGTGTTTGCTTTGCTTACAGGCTAAGGCAGACCAATTAATGACTCTGCTTGCAGCATCCTCCTGCCAAGTCTGTGCGCCTGGAAACATAAGTGTTGGAAGGGTGCCTGTTTTTAATCACGCAGAGTCTGCCGCCGACAAAACCCGAGTCCTCAAATAATAACATTGGGTGGCATGCATGTTGTACCTGGAAGAAAACATCGTGTCAGATGCCTCTGCTAGCTGGCCTGCACTCACATGCCCCAGGCCATCTGGAGCAGCCCTTGCAATATTTATTTATTTAGAAAACCGACCCTCCCCTCCAGAGCATTTGCTTCCATCAGTGCAGAGTGCAATACTAAAAAACGAACCCATTCGACAAAAGAAATAAACCAGCGCTGTGAAAATGGAAGCAGTGGAATAACGTGCCTTCTCTCCTTGTGGTCTGCATTGCATGGGTTTAAATTATGAATGGGGGTGGTGGTTGGTGAATGTGTGTGCTCTGAACGGCCTCGGTCCAGTATACCTGAAGGAGCGTCTCCACCCCCATTGTTCTGCCCGGACACTGAGGTCCAGTCCTGAGGGCCTTCTGGCAGTTCCCTCACTGCGAGAAACCAGGTTACAGGGAACCAGGCAGAGGGCCTTCTCGGTAGTGGTGCCCGACCTGTGGAACGCCCTTCCACCAGATGTCAAAGAGGAAAACAACTACCAGACTTTTAGAAGACATCTGAAGGCAGCCCTGTTTAGGGAAGCTTTTAATGTTTAATAGATTATTGTATTTTAATATTATGTTGGAAGCCACCCAGAGTGGCTGGGAAAACCCAGCCAGATGGGCAGGGTATAAATAAATTATTATTATTATTATTATTATTATTATTATTATTATTATTATTATTATTATTTGAAATTCAGAATACGGTAGCCCACATCTTGATTTGGTTTCACTGGGGAATTAGTGGGATGAAAGAGAATCGTTAACTTCTAGCAAGTTTGAGGACTTGCCTCTCTCCTCATCCTGGATTCCAGTAGTGTTGGCAAATAGCTGTCCCAGGAATGTGACTGAAGAGTGGTGTGGAAATACTTACGATAAATAAAATAGCAGGAATGGTAATTCGGCAATGTCTGGGCCAAAGGTTCCCCCCATTTTTGTGGGAACGTTCAGGGATACAGGAGAGGATATATTGTCTGATTATATCCTTTTCCAACTTGTGTTAACAAGTTCACAATTTAGCAAAGTAACATTCCCCCTTTTAAACTTGCAGCAGATGCGTTTGCTCAGGCTCGCTAAAGCCACTATAATAACTGTTCTAGTATTTCCCCCTTATTCCCTCATAAAAGATAAGACATGACACAGTCTTCTATAAAAGTATAAAAAGGTTTACTCACATACCATTCTGTTCACAATAGGATCCCAGAAGGCAGACTTAGTTTCTAGGTATATGTTACTTTTCTAAGCTATCTCATAAGAAGACAGTCCCTTTGTCCTCTCTTGGCTAGAGCCAAGAGAGCAACTTTGGCTAAGCAGAGGTTGCTTCTTTGATGCATGTAGTCAAAAGAGAGAGAGATGGCTGCCCTGCCCTGTCGTTACCTGCACAGGTGAGGCCACGCCTACTTCTAGTCACATGCAGAGGAGGTCTGTCCCAGCCCAGCCCAGAAGGAAACAGGAAGTTTACCTGCTGGCTAGACAAACATTCCCCATGTGTAAACATGTTCACTCTAGGAATGTTGTACTTGACTGCTCTTGTGTTTCACATCCCACAATTTTTTGAGGGGGGTGGGGATGAGGGTGAACTCAGGAGAGAAGCTGTGCAGCTCAGGCACAAGCCAGGATCCCAAGAAACACAAAGCTCATTCTCTGAGCCTAGAGAGTTGGTTTTTTCATCCCATGCTGCTCACCAAATGCTCTTCAAACTGTGAAGGGAGAAGGAGATTTGAAACTAGTTTGTGATATAGCATGGAGCCTACTGGGCAAGCGGGGAGATAGGAGGGAGAAGCCAAACATTGCACCTGGGCTAGCACAAGCTCCCACTGTTAGCCTAAGCAGTCTTTGGATCCTAGTAAATACGCTGTGGTAGTCATTGTACTGAATAAACAATGCTGAAAGCTCAATGCCTGAGTGCTCCGCTCCAGTCCTGGCTGCATGTGGAGTTGCACACAAAATCCCACTTGCAAACCTGGTAATCACCGAGGTTCTGATCCTGCCCCTGTTCCTGCCACTCGATACACCATTATTTGGCCTTTGTTGTGTTAACCTCTGTATAAGCCCCATGCCGTGCAGAGAAGTAGCAGCGGCAGCCACTCTGGGTTCCTAAGTGGTTTTTGCCTTGTCTTCTAATTGTGCCGCTGATGGCACACACTGCAACAGATGCTTTGTTAAATACCTCTGACTTGGAATAGCCCACTCAGTTTGTTCTAGGATGCTAATAGCACCTCCCTGACAATGTGCAGCTGTGCTCAGAGAAACACTGCCCGTTTTCATGGTGGCAGGATTAATCCAGCCCGAGAGGCTTCTCATGCCCGAAATCTCAAAATTGGTTTGTTAACGCTGGGCCTGACTCTGAGGTCAGTGAAAAGGAAGGCAATTATGTGCCTCTTGGAGGAAATTACTGTATTTGCCATCTGTTTCCTGCAGTTCAGCGTTCTTTCCCCTCACTATCAGATTTTGGATGAATTTTTGCATTTGCACAATTGAGCACATAATGGACATGAACTGGACGCCTTCGTCACCCTCCTGGGGGGGGGGGTGGAAAGCAACACTTAGCTAATTTGGGGCACGTTTTCAAGTCCGCTTAACTCTTGTTAGCTGCTGTATTGCTATGAAACATCATTTTGTGCTTTGGGCCTCTTTTTTTAAGAACAGTAACAGTCACATTCTTATGGATGCAGCAGTTGCTTTTGGGGCTGTTTGGAATAAGACCTGCCTCTTTCTGAGAAAGCCAGAAACAAGCCAGGTGGTTGGTGAAAATTGCTTAACCTCCCAGATTGACGGGCCTTGCTGTTTGTTTCTCAACAGGGTATACCGCTGGAACGCCCTACAAGGTCCCTCCCACCCAGAGCAACAGCGCACCTCCTCCCTATTCTCCATCTCCAAATCCTTACCAAACCGCTATGTACCCCATCCGAAGTGCCTATCCGCAGCAGAACCTGTATGCCCAAGTGAGTACAACCGGCAGCCGCGGCAATGTCAAACAGCAAGAACAAAAACAAGAGCCTAAAAGTGACCGCTGTTTAGTAACTCTGCTGATCTAAGCGTAGAAAACGGAATTTAATTTAACTGGAAAAATCTGAATGTTCTATGTCATGCCTAAAACACTGTGATTCGGCAGACCTCCCTTGGGAAGATACAGTGGTACCTCGGGTTAAGTACTTAATTCGTTCCGGAGGTCTGTCTGTTCTTAACCTGAAACTGTTCTTAACCTGAAGCACCACTTTAGCTAATGGGGCCTCCTGCTGCTGCTGCCGTGCTGCCGGAGCACGATTTCTGTTCTCATCCTGAAGCAAAGTTCAAAGTTGCTTCATCCTGAAGCAAAGAACTATTTCTGGGTTAGTGGAGTCTGTAACCTGAAGCGTATGTAACCTGAAGCATATGTTACCCGAGGTACCACTGTATTCTGTAATGATGGTGCCATCATTAAGAGCATAAGAAGAGTGCTGTTGGGTCTGAACAGAGGCCCAGCTAGTCTAGCATCTGTTTATCACAGTGGCCATTCAGATGTCTCTTCTGGGAAGCTCTTAAGCAGGAACTAAGGAAAGAGCCCTCTCCCCACCTGTATTTCCAAGCACTCAGTGTTCAGTGCTGGAGGTACTTCCCAGCCACCATGGCTAGTCGTCATTGATAGTTTTATCCTCTATGAATTTGTCTCTTTAAATAGGCCTTTGAATCAGCTAGGATGGCTGCTGAATTTTTGGATGACAAGGGGGGGGGGTCAAAGGTGTGCTAAAAGAGGAAAAGACTGCAGAGAAGCTGAATGAATTATTTGCATCTGTCTCCACAGTGGAAGGTGTAGGGGAGATCCCTGTACCTGAAGCAACTTTCTTAGGAAAGGGAAGCCTCTGCAACTGAGGCTAATAGTTGTGAGATGAGATGAGATTCCTGGCCTCGCTGACTAACGGAAAAGGAACAGATCCCTGGGTCTGGATGGTATCCGCTGAAGACTCAGAATGTGAAATTGCCTATCTTTTAACCAAAACGCACAAAGTTGTCCCTCTATGGTTGAAGACTGGAAAGTGGGCACTGTATCGCCAGTTTTTAAAAGGGGTCCAGGGAGGACAATGCTGGAAATTACAGGCTGGTTAACATATTACGGGGAAGCTCAAATTGGAGCATGATTAAGAATACGTTACTAAGCATGTAGAAGGACAAGCCTGGCTTCTGCAAGGCGAAATCCGGTCTTCCTCACTCTTTGAGAGGGTCAACAAGCATACAGATAAAGGTGATCTAGTTGGCGTTTTGTACCTCACCAAAAATTGCTTAGTAAGCTTAGCAGTTAAAGGATAAGAGCATAGGCTGCATTAAAGGTAAAGGTAAAGGGACCCCTGACCATTAGGTCCAGTCATGACCGACTCTGGGGTTGCGGCGCTAATCTTGCTTTATTGGCCGAGGGAGCTGGCGTACAGCTTCCGGGTCATGTGGCCAGCAGGACTAAGCTGCTTCTGGTGAACCAGAGCAGCACACGGAAATGCCATTTACCTTCCCGCTGGAGTAGTACCTATTTATCTACTTGCACTTTGACGTGCTTTCGTAGAATCATAGAATCATAGAATCATAGAATCATAGAGTTGGAAGACGCCACAAGGGCCATCGAGTCCAACCCCCTGCCAAGCAGGAAACACCATCAGAGCACTCCTGACATATGGGTGTCAAGCCTCTGCTTAAAGACCTCCAAAGAAGGAGACTCCACCACACTCCTTGGCAGCAAATTCCACTGTTGAACAGCTCTTACTGTCAGGAAGTTCTTCCTAATGTTTAGGTGGAATCTTCTTTCTTGTAGTTTGGAACCATTGCTCCGTGTCCGCTTCTCTGGAGCAGCAGAAAAAAACCTTTCTCCCTCCTCTATGTGACATCCTTTTATATATTTGAACATGGCTATCATATCACCCCTTAACCTCCTCTTCTCCAGGCTAAACATGCCCAGCTCCCTTAGCCGTTCTTCATAAGGCATCGTTTCCAGGCCTTTGACCATTTTGGTTGCCCTCCTCTGGACACGTTCCAGTTTGTCAGTGTCCTTCTTGAACTGTGGTACCCAGAACTGGACACAGTACTCCAGGTGAGGTCTGACCAGAGCAGAATACAGCGGCACTATTACTTCCCTTGATCTAGATGCAATACTCCTATTGATGCAGCCCAGAATTGCATTGACTTTTTTAGCTGCCGCGTCACACTGTTGGCTCATGTCAAGTTTGTGGTCAACCAAGACTCCTAGATCCTTTTCACATGTACTGCTCTCAAGCCAGGTGTCACCCATCTTGTATTTGTGCCTCTCATTTTTTTTGCCCAAGTGCAATACTTTTGCCCAAGTGCAATTTCTCCCTCTTAAAATTCATCTTGTTTGTTTTGGCCCAGTTCTCTAATCTGTCAAGGTCGTTTTGAAGTGTGATCCTGTCCTCTGGGGTGTTAGCCACCCCTCCCAGTTTGGTGTCATCTGCAAACTGCTAGGTTGGCAGGAGCAGGGACCGAGCAACGGGAGCTCACTCCGTCACGGAGATTCGAACTGCCGACCTTTTGATCGGCAAGTCCTTGGGTCTGAGGTTTAGACCACAGTGCCACCCGCTGTCCCTATAGACTGTCTTACGGATCAGTAACTGGTTAAAGAATAGGAAGCAGGGATGGATGGATAGAAGAAGTGGGGTTCCTCAAAGATAATATTTGGTGCTTTTTAATGTTGTTCATGAATGTCCTGAAGTTATGTCTAAACAGTGAGGTGGCCAAGTTTGCTATTGATGCCAGTTTGTTCAGGGTGGTAAGAAAAAAGAACGGGATGGCAAGGAGGATCTCTCCAAACTGGGTAAGCAGGTATTAAAATTTCAAATGCGATTCAGTGTCAGTAAGTGTGAAGTGATGCACAATGAGGCAAAAAATATCCTTACAGCATATTTATACACTTAATGAGGTCTGAACTGGCGATGGTAGCTCAGTGAAAATGTCAACCCATAACGCAGCGGCCTTGAAAAAGTCAAATTCCATGGTAAGGATCATAGGGAAAAGAACTGAGAATAAGAATGCCAGTATCAGAATGTTGTGGAACACTTGTGTACGATTCCATCGCATAGGATAATGTAGAGCTGGAAGAGTTCCATAAAAGGGCAACCAAAACTATGAAGAAGTTGGAGAAACTCCTCTGGGAGGAACAGTTAAAATACTCGAGTCTTTTTAGTGTATAGTAAAAGGTAATTCAGGACATGATAGAGATTACCGTATTTTTTGCACCATAACACTCACTTTTTTCCTCCTAGAAAGTAAGGGGAAATGTCTGTGCGTGTTATGGAGCGAATGCCTACAGATGGCGGGGTGAATCTGCTGCAGTTGTGAGCAGAGGATCCATGGTTCCCCTTCCTTCCCTCCTCCGTGGCTCGCTTTGAAACAGCCTGGGGCCACAGTGGTGCAAAAACGTGGTTACAAAGCATGGATCCCCAGGATTTTTGCATTGGGCTACCCCAAACTCACCGTCAGGTCACATGTCTGTGGCCACAGCATGAACCACAAAAATCATACATCCACTGTTTCGTTTAGAATATTTTTTTCTCTTGTTTTCCTCCTCTAAAACTATGTGCGTGTTATAGTCGGGTGCGTGTTATAGAGCGAAAAATACAGGTATTTGTAGTGTGGAGAAGATGCAAAGAGGTAGGTTTTCTCCCTCTCTCATAACACTAGAATTTGTGGACATTCAGCGAAGCTGAATTTTGGAAGATTCAGGAGGATTCAGGCAAAAGGAAGCTTTTCCACACGAGTAAAAGAACAAGCAGACAAACCACTTTCCAAAACACATAGTAGATGAGAGGAATGCCAAACTTCCTTTGTCCTTCCTTTTGCTAAATGAAGGATGTGCTTCTCTGCTATGTCCACTAAGACATGGCATAGTCTGGGGTGTGCAGAGATATTACTTACATGCCTTTTGGAAATACCAGTACAAATTGGAGCAGAACTGTTTTACCACACGAAAAGGTCTTTGATCTGCTCCTTGTAGGTGTGATGCACAGTATAGCTAGACATTGGTGCTATAACCTAATGGATGGGCACTGTGCAGAAATTAAAAAAGGGCAGGCCCTGCCCACAGACATACAATTGAAAGCCAAATTACCATATTTTTCGCTCCATTGGACGCACCGGACCATAGGAGGGGGAGAATAGGAAAAAAAATTTTTTTCCTTGTTCTCCCCCTCCAAGTCAAGGTGTGTTCTGTGCGTTCAAGGTGCGTTCACCCGAAGCCTCCGGAGCCCAGCGGAAGTTCCTGCTGGGCTCTGGAGGCTTTGGGTTCCTTTTGACCTGCTCTTTGGGGCTGGCGGGGGGGGAGTGCTGCTTTCCCCCACCGCCAGCCCCAAAGACCAGGTCGGGGAACAGCGGGAAGGGCGCTCCGCCTCCCCACTGTCCCTCGAGCTTGTGGGGCTGGTGGTGGGGAGAAGCACTGCCTTTCCCCACTGCCAGCCTCCAAACCAGGTCGGGTTTGGAGGCTGCTATCCACAAGCCTTGGGAGCCCGGCGGGAACTCCCGCCCAGCTCCCAAGGCTTGTGGATATCTGCCCGAAGCCCGGGGCGTGCAGCGCAACGTGCCCCGGGCTGCAGACTGCTATCCGCAAGCCTTTGGAGCGCTCCGAAGGCTTGCGGAGAGCTTCCTGAAGCCTGGAGAGTGAGAGGGGTCGGTGCGCACCGACCCCTCTCGCTCTCCAGGCTTCAGCAAAAGCCTGCATTCGCTCCATAGGATGCACACACATTTCCCCTTCATTTTTGGAGGGGAGAAAGTGCGTCCTATAGAGCGAAAAATACAGTAAATTGAATTGAATGAGCCAAGTGACTTGAGGACTGTGTGGCAGTGTCCGAATCTCCCGTTGTTCCAGGTGCATTTTGCGAGAGGGAATTTCATTACTGCATGAGCAGTTTCTGAGCTCTGGGCGCGGTACTGCGCCTAAGATTTCAGATTAAAACTGCAGAGGGGAAGGAAAGGGGGAACCTTTTCTTGCCTCCCCACTTCCAGCCACTCTCTGAAGACTGGAGAAGAGACCCTCTTAAGAAGATTAGGGGTGGGAGGGCAGGGGAAGAACTAGACCATGTGAAAAATGAACATCATATCTTAGCTGCAGTTCATTCATTTTCAGCTCTGTATTCTTGTTATAAAAAAAGTGCGCCTAGACATTCCATCAGGACGTGGGTGGCGCTGTGGGTTAAACCACAGAGCCTAGGACTTGCTGATCAGAAGGTTGGCGGTTCGAATCCCTGCGACGGAGTGAGCTCCCGTTGCTCGGTCCCTGCTCCTGCCAACCTAGAAGTTCAAAAGCACATCCAAGTGCAAGTAGATAAATAGGTACTGCTCCGGTGGGAAGGTAAACGGCGTTTCCATGCGCTATTCTGGTTCGCCAGAAGCGGCTTAGTCCTGCTGGCCACATCACCCGGAAGCTGTACACCGACTCCCTCGGCCAATAAAGCGAGATGAGCGCTACAACCCTAGAGTCGGCCACGACTGGACCTAGTGGTCAGGGGTCTCTTTACCTTTACCTTAGACATTCCATCCTTGCGCCCGTAACCTCGGTTTAAGGTGCCATTTAGCTCCTAGCTTTCCTACTTCAATTTCTAACACAGCTGTGTTGTGATGGTGTGTCCTACATCGTTGCCGATTTTTAAAAAAGCCAACCTCTGCTGAAATGTGGTTCTCCTCCCCTACCCCCTTTCTGAACAGGGAGCATATTATACACAGCCAGTGTATGCGGCACAGCCTCATGTCATCCACCACACCACCGTGGTCCAGCCAAACAGCATCCCGTCTGCTATTTATCCAGCTCCCGTGGCTGCCCCAAGGACCAACGGCGTGGCCATGGGGATGGTAGCTGGGACCACCATGGCAATGTCAGCAGGTGAGAACGAAATGGAAATAAACCGTGTCCTGTTAACCCTTGCGGTAGAGCAGCCTTTGCCAATGTGGTTTCTTCCATGCGCTCCCTGTGGGGCTAGAGCTCCCATACCACGTTGGGCAAAGGCTGCAGTACAGCTTGCATGAAACCAGAACTGTGTTGTCCTGTTTGCAACTCCTAAACTGTATTTGCGGATCTGTCTCTGTCTGCCACAGTTCCAGGACATTGCGGGGAATTTGGATTTCTAAGCATCGCGCCTTTCTGCTAAGCGAAACCCTGCCCAAAGTTTCTTTTCTTGTGGCTGTGAAAATATTATTGGAAGGCTGGCAGGCACACGAGGCCTCTGAACCTGGAGTGGGCGGCAGAATAAGATTTCCAACAGTTGGGTGTTGGACTTAAACTTTCTTCACTCCTCTTGTCTCCCCACAACTAGTAAAAAGGATACAATTATAAATGATGAGAAGGGCTGCTAATTCTATGGAATAGCATCTCTGCCAACAGCCAGCCCTTAAGCCCATTTCAGCTGTTTCTGCCCCTCTTTCTGGAAGGATAAGCCTGGAACCAGAAGACTCTGTTATACAACTCACCCCACACAATTAAAAGCTTGCCACTTTGGGCTCCAAGTTTGGCTGAAAAATGGGGTGCTAACATTCCACAGGGCGGACACCATTACCGAGAAGGCCCTCTGCCTGGTTCCCTGTAGCTTTGCTTCTCACAACGAGGGAACCGCCAGAAGGCCCTTGGAGTTGGACCTCAGTGTCCGGGCAAAATGATGGGGGTGGAGATGGTCTTTCAGGTCTACTGAGCTGAGGCCATTTAGGGCTTTAAAGGTCAGCACCAACACTTTGAATTGTGCTCGGAAACGTACTGGGAGCCAATGTAGGTCTTTCAAGACCAGTTTTACGTGGTCTCGGCGGCCGCCCCCAGTCACCAGTCTAGCTGCCGCATTCTTCATTAGTTGTAGTTTCCAGGTCACCTTCAAAGGTAGCCCCATGTAGAGCGAAAAGCAGTAGTCCAAGTGGGAGATAACCGGAGCATGCACCACTCTGGGGAGACAGTCTGCGGGCAGGGAGGGTCTCATCCTGCGTACCAGATGGAGCTGGTAGACAGCTGCCCTGGATACAGAATTGACCTGCGCCTCCAGGACAGCTGTGAGTCCGAAATGACCCCCAGGCTGCGCACCTGGTCCTTCAGGGGCACAGTTACCCCATTCAGGACCAGCGAGTCCTCCACACCAACCTGCCCCCTGTCCCCCAAGAACAGTACTTCTGTCTTGTCAGGATTCAACCTCCAGTGTCCAACTGATCTTGTTTGACCTTGCTTGCCTTGCTACCCTCAGTGTCAGTTCATTGGCTAGAACATGCTGCCTTGCAGGGCAGGAGGTGCGATTGACCCCCACAGTGTCGGTGGTCTTTCCAGGCTGGAATGAGCAGCGTAGAGCTCATTTGGAGTCCCTCAGCTAGGAGAACGAGCCAGGGTTCACCCGGCACCACAGTTTCCCAGTTGTCAGAGAGAGCAGCATTGTGCAACAGAGAGAAAGCTAGGACCCTCTCTGATGTCCCTGTCCGGATGGAAAGATGGCGAGGCAGGTTTCTGTTCTGAAAGCGCCCTGCCTGGGGGGTAAGATGGGCTCTAAAGAAGATGGAAGCTGAGAATTGACAGCCAAGCGACGCTTTCAAAAGCACCCTTCCCATTTGCAAGGAAACAGCAGCTCTTGAAACGTCGCCTGCAAACCTAATAATAATAATAATAATAATAATAATAATAATAATAATAATAATTTTATTTATATCCAGCCCTCCCCAGCCGAAGCCGGGCTCAGAGCGGCTAACAACAATAAAAGTAACACAACATTCTAAAATCAATTCATTTTAAAATCAATTCAAAATCAAATTAATGGCAACCATTGGGCTAGAGTTCTGTGAGGATTACCAAAGGAAGGGGTCAGACTGTGCTTAGGCCAAAGGCCTGGTGGAACAGCTCTGTCTTGCAGGCCCTGCGGAAAGATGTCAAGTCCCGCAGGGCCCTGGTCTCTTGTGACGGAGCGTTCCACCACGTCGGGGCCAGTACTGAAAAGGCCCTGGCCTAGTTGAAACCAGTCTAACCACCTTGCGACTTGGGACCTCCAAGATGTTTTTGCTTGAAGACTGTAAGGTCCTCCATGGGACATACCAGGAGAGGCGGTCCCGTAGGTACGAGGGTCCTAGGCAGCTTGGGGGCAGGCAGGACAGCACTCTGCAAAAATAAAATTTTTTAAAAAATATTGAAATGTACGCACTTTGTTATGTCTGATTTCCATCGCTAATTGTGCAAAAATGCCTGAGACCAGCAGGACGGTTAAGCTGAAGTAAAATGGCCTCCTTTATCTGCCAGCTCCTGCCCCGCCCCCTCCTCCCCCAGTGAAGGTCTATTTGTTTGGTTACAACTCGGGTGCAACTTGGCACATGGTCGGAGGTAAGGGATCGGATATTCTGCATGGCCTGTGCCCAGGGATTTCATCTGTGCCATGCTGCATCCTCGGGCGTCATTCCCCAAGTTGGACCCCGAAGGGCAAGATCAGCCGCCCACCAGCCCCACAGGAGGAAAGACCTTTGTGTCCCACAGGCCTGCGGCTGCTTCTGCAGTCTCCCCACCCCACCCTCCACCAGCTCCCAGGAGCTCAGTCCACAGGTGTGCGAACACTTGCAAGGGATTCGTGCCAGAGAGCCAATCATACAATCATAGGCTTGTTGAGGGGGAAGGGATGCCCAGGGTCATCTATTCTCTCCCCCCAACCCACCCCCGCAATGCAGGAATCACAGCCAAGCCAAGCCGCACGTGCCAGGGAAATCGTGCTCCCACTTCCTCCGGGGCCCTGGGTTCAGAATCCGCTTCTGACACCTGCTTGAGGGGCCGGGATGCAGCGCCTTGTGCCCCCCTCCCGCCTGACCCCCTCTCTTTCTGTTGCAGGCACTTTGCTGACCACCCCTCAACACACTGCCATCGGAGCACATCCAGTCTCGGTGCCAACATACAGGGCTCAAGGGACCCCTGCCTACAGCTATGTACCTCCACATTGGTAATCCCATTGGCCAAGCCACGTAAGTTGTTGCGAACGCCTGCAGGGACACCCCCCCCCAAGGTTGCGGGAGGTGGGGCTGCATTTGGAATGCTTTTCTAGAGGCCAGTAAGCTGATGTCTGAGACCGGAGTCCCAAAAGGCAACTTCCCCAAATGAGACCGAAAGTCGAAAACGCAACATTTCCTTTTGTACTTGCATCATGGGCTAAGGATGAAGACAGGAGCCAGTTTTTAAGTGGCTTCTCATCAGGGTGGATTTGATTTAAATCAAATCAATTTAAATCGCTACAGTGGACGCTCAGGTTGCGAACGTGATCCGTGAGGGATGCATGTTTGCAGCCCGCAGCGGCACGTCTGCGCACACACGGGTTGCGATTTGTCGCTTCTGCGCATGCGCGACCCCCGAAACCCGGAAGTAACCTGTTCCTGTACTTCCGGGTTTCGGCAGGTCCGTAACCTGAAAAATCGCAACCTGAAGCGCCTGCAACCCGAGGTATGACTGTAGTCAGTAAAACTTGATTTACCGTATTTTTCGCCCCATAGGACGCACCTAGTTGTTGTTTTGGGGGGGGGGGGAATAAAGGGGAAAAAATTATTTCCCTGCCAAGCTTCCCCCGACCACAGCCCCCAGAATAGGCTGCTGCCTGCAAGCCTCACGAGCCCGGCGGGACCTCCCGCCGGGCGCGCAAGGCTTGCGGACACCTTCCCAAAGCACGGGGCGTCCTCCGGAGGTCGCCCCGTGCTCCGGGATGCAGGCTGCCGCCCCAAGCCTTGCGCGCCCGGCGGGACCTCCCACCAGGCGCGCAAGGCTTGGGGACACCTGCCCGAAGCACGGGGCATCCTCCGGAGGGCACCCCATGCTCTGGGCTGCAGGTCGCTGCCCGCAAGCCTGGAGAGCCCGCGGGAACTCCCCCAGGCTTGCAAGGCTTGCGGATAGCTTCCTGAAGCCTGGAGAGCGAGAGGGGTCGGTGCGACAGCCTGCATTCGCCCCATAGGACGCACACACATTTCCCCTTCATTTTTGGAGGGGAAAAAGTGCGTCCTATAGGGCGAAAAATACGGTAAATCATTTTTTTTACAGAAAGACTCATTCTTGCTGGTATCATCTTAATATTTACAACCAGATGAAGGTTTCGTTTTTGGTATCATAAATTTCCAGAGTAGTTTTTACAGTTATATCAAAAATTACTGATTTGGTTATACAATTAGAAATACATTGACAGATAATTATGGAATTATTGTGACGTTTAATAAGTTGTTTATATTTGGACAACTTTTCTGCTGTGCTTTATTGGAAGGAGAAAAACAATCATTTCCTTAATCACAATTTAAACCATTTATTTAACAAAAACAATAACATTATAGCATATGTGATTAAACAATAAAAAAAAACCTTAGACTGAGTTTTAGCACACATGAAAAACTTAAAACAAATCCTTATTTCCTGATGAATAGCCTTTGGACTATAATGTAACTTAAATAGAAAACTATCTTTAGATTTTTTTTCCCTCCAAAAGCATTTTATTTAAAAAAATCTGATTTAAAATTTAAAAATCCATTTATTTTTAAATTTTTAATCAATGATTTTTATCCACCCTGGTTCTCACCTTCAGGGTTTCAAACGGAATATTTGTCTGTATGTGCAGGTGGGGAGGAATTGCTTTCCCCACAACCCAGCAATGAGAAGCAGCACAAGAACCATTGGAAGGTGAACAAGAGGAGGTCTGAGCCTCCCTTTGCAGATGCCCGAGGTCTCCCTCAGAGGCATTTTGAGACCCAATTGCTCTAGAACAGGCATATCCAACTTTCAAGAGACTGAGATCTACTCTCACTATAAAAAAAACTGGCAGTGGTTGTTGAACTTTTTTGGGGAAGTCAACATTTGGTGGGGTCAACATTCACAATCTACCAGTGGATCGCGATCTACCTGTTGGACGGCCCTGCTCTAGAACAAGGCCCAGTGACCTCTGCTGAAGTTGGCTCTGCTCCCAGTCTTTCTGCATGCACCACCAACCCTTTACTAGTTTCTGGGCACATCCAGCTGCTGTGGATTTTGCACAGCCCTCCCTGTGCGGAGCGGAAGACCCACTGGGCTTTCTGCCAAGAGGTGCAGAAGATCAAGGGGTGCATTTATTTATGATTTACTTGTTCATCAAAAAATATTTTTATATCACTGTATCACAAAAGAACATTAAAGCAGCTTATGGCAATAGAGTGTATTCAGGAGAAAGCGCCACGGAGAGGTATAATATTCAAGAGCCCTAGCAAACCCCCCTCTCTGTTGCCTTCTGAATCATGACTGATGGGGCTACAGGTGTCATGAAATTCTACTCAGTATTGATCCAGAGCAGAACTCGCAGAGTAAAAACTTAAGCACGTTGCAGGATTCCCAAAAAGTAGACCAGAGGCTATTGTATTTCATCCAGCAGAGCTTCACTGCTACTGAAGGCAAATGAGCATAATGGTCACAAATCCAAAATGTTCAGGATTGGCCCTGTCCATAAGAAATCCAATTGCAGCAGACTTAACTTAAACTTACAATAGCTTATAATAAGACTAAACCTCAACACTAAGGGTAGAAACCACACCAGAAGGAAGAGAGAGAGAGAGAGAGAGAGAGAGAGAGAGAGAGAGAGAGAGAGAGAGAAAGAAAGAAAGAAAGAAAGAAAGAAAGAAAGAAAGAAAGAAAGAAAGGTAGAGGCTCCTTCTGGCCTTACTATTATAGCCAGCATGACCTTGACAGAAAAAGATAACAGAACCAGTTTAACCCCACTGTACTCAGCTTCTCGGAAGGAATAACCCAAACATCACAAACCTTCTGCTTGTTTCTTTCACACAGAGAAGCTTCCAGAACCCTCTTGAATTAAGTAGAATAGGAAAGATCTCTGCACCCTTCTGTACTAAGAAATGCAAACTGACAAGAAGATCACATTGGCTTTGGAGAGGAGAGGACCTGGACGCATTTGTGTGTGGGGGGGGGGGTGCGCGCTCGCTCGCCAACACACAAAACTCTTCCTCCTGAATAGGGTCAATTTTTGCTGAGAGAAAGGAGCAATGGCGGAATTGTTTCTTTCTTTAGAGAATGGAAATGGACAGAAGCGTTACAGGCCAAAGTTCCTCCTCCTGCATCAGTTGGAGAGGTTTCCGACTGCTGCCACAGGGCGCGTCAGTCAGAACAGGACCTTCAGCAGAGTAGGGCAAGGAAGACTTTAACATGAGGCAGCAAATCAGGCAGGAGGAGTTAAATATAAGCTCCCTCTTACTAAGAGATCTTGTGTTCAGGTCACAGGCCAGCTGAGAAGAGGTTCTACTCCTCCACCTGCCCCTTCAGCTTCTGATAGGAGTGCATAGGTGAGTCTGATCTGAAATATCAGAAGTTAGGACCATTGGTTGGTGAGAGCTGGCAGAGTGCAGCCTGCCCCCTGTGGGTGACCAGCCACCGCAGCCTTCCTCCTAAGTGCCCACTCTCCCTTCCAAAGCTGCAGAACGAAGAGGGCAGATCCAGATGTCACATACAGGATGGAAATGGATGAACACCTGTAAATTTGCTTCCTAGCAGCATCGGTATTGTTGCTCACCCTACGTTCCCCTCTAGCAAACAGGTTGTGCAGGTTTTTGCCTTTTCTTTCAATAAAACCTGCGCAATCTGTTTGACCGGGGGCGCGACTGTGGGATGAAACAAATGCTTCTGTGGTGGCAGGATGGGATGTGAAACCTCTTTCAGGCGGCTTTCAAAAGAATCCCACAGTTCACAATTGGGTAATATTTTTCGTAACCCCAAGCCCCTTCCAACCCCCCCACAAATAAACCTGACTCTTTGGTTGTTTCTTAAAAAAGCCTTGCCCAACAGTGAGTTTGGAAGTTGTTGTAGCTTTGCTGGTCTATAAGGAGTGGGGAAACCATGTTTGCTTGCCTTCAAAATGATGGTGTCTCCAGTTGCCGCATGGAAACTCATAACCATAGTTTGATCTTGGGTGTGAATTTGCGGCACTGTCCTAAATGCTTCTGTTCTTCTGGCAGACCACAACTGACATGCAAAACTCCTCTGAGGTTGTTAAATTGAGTCTTCAGAGAGATGCACCAACTTAGCTGGGGTGGGGACCCAGTCTCACAGGCAAAGGTGTCGACTGGGTGCAAGAGTGAAATCTGTCAAATGCTGGGTCCCTGATGGGAGAGATATGAATCCAGCCTTGCCTGTCTCTCTGCGTTGCTGCTTCTAACTTCCGTCCTATTGTTTTCTTTCTCTCTTTTTCCGGCAGATCTGGAGTCAAACATTGTATGCAACAACTCAAGTCTTACATGGGTGCTGGAGCAACTGTCCCAAGGCACCAAGTCTGTTAGCAAGAACAAAAACAAAAGAAGTGCAAGGGTCACTTTATGCATTCTGTAGGGTTTAATTTTTTAATTCTTTTTTTTTTTTTAGTTGATTTTGTAAAAGCCACTTCCCTGCCATAGCCTCATTCTCTCGCTGCCACCGCCTTTCTCCTCTCCTCCCCCTCCCCCACTCAGAATTGTTTCATGACACCCACTGATGCTGAGGAATATTTGTGCTTTTGAATTCCCCTCTTCCTCCCCCAGTCTTCACCTTCTTCTCTCCCCCAGTTCCACGTTGTAAGTGTCTCCTGATGTCATGCATTTCACCCAGAGTCTAATTTTGGTTTTTTTTAATACTAGCAAAAATGATTGACTGGTGATGTTCAGGGTTTCTGAGTGGAAAAAAAAGCACAGTGCTGGCTGGCTAGCAGGCTTCTCTCCCTCCCCCCTCCCCCTTTTCAGTTCCATTAATATCTACCTACCTATCTGTCTATATCTGTATCTTCAATTGTTCCATCTTCCACAACATGACATGGGAAAATTGGCGTCTTCCAGATAAGGTGTCGGAATTAGATTTACAGTTCATTATATCTGCGTTGAAACGTGGAGCTCATTCCTTCATTTACAGGAGCAGGCAAAAGGATGAATGGCGTGTCAGGCCACCCCCGCCCCTCGTGTCACAGGAAGCAGGGATGCTGCTAACTATTCAGAGGGGTTTTTTTAAACCTGGGTTTATTTTTAAATTGTGACGTCCCCCTGTCTTCCCCTGCTCCACAGGAAGAGGAAATGGGGGGTGGACTTGCATACAAGCCTAGAACCTTAAGTGAGCAAGAGTCATTCTGTTGCTGTTTATGGCCATCTGACCGTGTTCTTGATTCAGAGAGGAGAATGATTGAGAGCTTGGTGGGGAAATCAAGTGAGAGAGGTTGGCAAATTAACGCTTGGCGTACAGGCAGGGAAGTTGGGAAGAGAGGGGACGTGTGTTTTTTAACCCGTTGGGCTTCAGCAGTTGCTTCCACGGAGCGCAACAAAGGAGAGGCTGAGCTGGTCTCTTGTTTCACAGCCGGTCTGCTCAGTCGAACTAAGCGCAGTGGTGTTTCAATAAAAGGAAACGTTCACCCCACCCCTCCCTTTCGGCTTCTCTAGTTTGGCACGTGCTGAAGTAGCCGAGCCATTGTGTTGCACTGAGCAGCTCCAGCTCCCGTTTGCGGCACTCGGTATTTTTTACCACGGATTCGCGCAAGACAAATTCCCGGCATGCCCGTTCGGTTGTGTGAATTGGCCCAAGGATGCGTGGAGCCGACTGGGTCTGGGGAATGTGTGGGGGGGGCTTCTTTTTCGTATGAACCCGAATGAATGCAGCTAACTATGAATGTGATTGGAGAGGTTAAGCGAGCGTCGCTGTGGGCCTGAAAGTGGAGTGGGGCAGTTCCTTTGAATTGTCATTTCTGAAGCGTGGGGCAACTCGTGGGAAGGTTGGCAGCCTCCTAGTTGGGATGGCTGCCCACAGGGTGAAAAGGGTGGGCAGCAGGTCCGGCAGAAGGGACAGACTGGGCCCATCCCGATAAGGGTGGTCCAGAGCAAGTGAGGTTTAAATATGTGATAGGCCAAGCAAGGGAGTTTGTCTAGAAGTGCTGGTCACAGGACAGGCTCTTCCGCTGTCACCAGGGGGGTGGGCAGAGCAAGGACAGCCGGGGGAATGTAGCAAATTTCGGAGAGATGCTTATGCAGCTGGACATTGAGACTGCCGCTCCAGCATTTGTTTGCTTTCAACAGAGATGAATTGAGCTAGGATTTCCTCTGCTCCGCCGTGTCCTCTAGGCTCTTTAAAAGGGCACCGGCCTCAACAGGCCACTGCCCAACATCTCTGAAGTTTTACCCTGGATCCTTTGGTGCCGTGTGTGTGGCGCTGAGGTCTCTCTGGGCACATGAGGCAGCACTTGTAGGCCGTTTGGCTGGTTGGAAAATCTACTCCTCTGTCAGGATTGGGTTCTAACCTTCCTGGGAATGTCCTGGGAGATCTCCATTCACCTGGGATGTTCCCAAGATCTTCTTTGTCAGATTAATTGCAGCCCCAGCGTCACGTGGCTTCTGATGAAAGGTCTCTGGGGAGAGCATTCATCGGAAGGGAACTCCTTTCCGACACGCAGGGGTAAGGAATGTGGTGCCCTGTGGGCACCCATCAACTCCAACCAGTGTGGCCAATAGAGCACCATCTCAGCTGCCCCTATTCTATAGAAGCAGCCGGGCTAAAAGGCATCTGCCAAAGGAGAGAGAAAACGGAATAGTTTAAATAGAAAGCTGGTGTGGTGGAAGGGAAACAACGTATTTGCATCTGTGGAGGGTGTCATCTCGTGATTTCAGGTAGAGACCTCAGCTGGCTTGTTAGATCTGTGCCCCGGAAGCAGCTGTTGGTTCCTGACAAGTCTGCACCCTGCCTTGGTCCCTGGGTGTTGCTGGAGGCGGATTCTGGGAGCGGTGCAAGCTTCAAGTAGCTGGAGGTCGGCTGGGACGGAGCTTGCAGCCTTGGCAAGGAGCCCAGGCAAACAGCTGAAGCAGAGCATGGTTTGCCAGCTAGCACATCTCCCAGGGGCGAAAGGCAGGGAGGGGGGAAGTGGGATAGGCTTGGGAGTGCAGCGCGCAGCCTTGTGGCTTGCATTCGGGACATGGCAGGGGGTCTCGGCGCTCCACAGGAGACAGCAGTATGAAGCCAATGGACAGCCCTAGATGAGAAACGAGCTCACCTGCGCCATGGATCACCAGTAGCCGGAAGGAGTTAGAGACACCAAAAGTGCAAATGTTTCAGGCTGAATAAACTGGAAGGGACGAGGGTGTGTTTGGTCTCCACCTGGCTGCGCCACTGGGCTCCAAGCAGCATCTCTGTCTGGCCTCACCCTGAAACCTTTTGTTCAAGGCCTTGTGCTTTCTCAGCCACCCTGGCCAGCTGCTGGAGCTGTTGCCCTGTGGAGTTCTTTAGGTAGGAAGGGGCCTGTAGAGCTGCGAAAGCAAAGAGCACCCGGGAGACCCAAATGTCCAGTTCAAAGCCTCTGTCTTCTGAGCCAAAATACCAGGCGGACAGAGCTAAGGGGAATCTCTAAGGGGGCACAGTTCCATGGGGCTCTGCCCTGTTCATCTGACACTGGTTGCTCCACACAAGATGGTTGCTGGCGTGTGGCGGGTCTAAAGCACAAGAGCTTTGTTGCTGATGGGGACCTATTGAGTCCTTACTGCATCTCTTGTGGTGTGCAGAACCAAGGCAATCATTTTTGAAAACTCTGGTGTGTCCCGTCCCCGTCCCCGTCCCCCCGCTAATCATTGTGGTTGTTTAATTTAACGTACAGAGCTGTGAAGAAATTGCCCCATCCCAATTTTTGGAATCCTTTCTACAAACACCTTTGGGTCCATCGTTCTGAAGGCCAACTAACTTGTCTGGGTGGGCTGGGGGGGGGTGTGGGACCCTTCTGTGCTGGAGAAGGAGCTGTGCCAAAGGGGGCTAGCCAGGCTCCTTAATCCTGCCACCCCTTTTCCTGGGTGCCGCCCCCTCCAAAGGCAAGAGAAATACCAGTGGCATTGCGGAAAGCACCCTTCCACTCTGGGCACAGGGTGCTGCCCTGCATTCAGCCCTCCTGGTGCCTTGGCTATTCCTACAGCTCTTGGTCCGTCTAAACGTGGCTTCTGCCATTATCTGCCCAGCATCAGGAAACATTTCATGATTTATGTTTTATGGCCAAGCAGGGAAATGAGCCCGTCTTCCCCTACACTGAAAGGCAGGAAGCAACATTGGATCCTGCCCTTGAGATGGATCCTAGGCTCGGAGGGTCTACACAGGGCTGAGAAGTCACTGGAGAGCCAAATTCTACCACCTGGAGCCACATGGCCTGCTAAGTTCTGTGCAGGTTGTTGTGGGCGGCGGCGGTGGGGGTTTATATTTTTAACCAGTGGCCCCCATTTTCACCCTCTCTTTACTTTCTGCTCCTCCTCCTCCTAGCAGTACCCACTGTGAGGCCGGTGGATCTGCTTGGCAGCGGCTGAGACTTCCTGAAAACCTGGCCTTACAGAGGCAGCTCGAAGTAATTGGGATCCAATGTTTAGATAATGCAAGTAATCTTTGGAGTTTCTGTTTGTATATAGCTGTATAAAGTTAGAGCCTTTGAATCTTGGCTGGAAAGCATTTGGGGAGAGCAGTGCTAGGTTGGGGAAGGCAAGGGGGTCAGTGGAGGGCCAGGGAATGATGTCTGCAATGAAATTTTGTGTGTGTATGTGTGTGTGTGTTTGAGTCGTAGCCAGATGCCATCTTAAGGCAGTCCCTTTTGCTGCTTCTGTTGGCTCTATATTGCAACACCACCTTTGTTTTTTTGCATTTCAATAATTCATTGCACCCTCTCCCTTTCCCCTTGAATAATGAAACCAAGAAAATGTTGTGACGATCTCCACCAATGCTAGTTCCTGCTGTTAAACTGACCCCCCCAGAATAACCTTCACTTTAAAATCATGTACTTGGAAACTGATCGACCCACGAAAGAATGCATATTAATCATTGTACTGGCCCAAGCCCACCTCATAGCAGCCTCCCAACCGCGACTCCAGGAAAACGGAACAGTGTGTGCGAGTATTTGCTCCTGTATTTTATGAACCATAATAACTTAGTCAATTTTATTTTTTTAAATTTTTTTAATTTGCAGTTCAGATATGTAATTTAAAAGGCGCTTTTTACCATAAGTGTTATTTAAGTTTTTGTTTTTGTTTTTAATGATTGATGTTTATTATTCTTCACTAGAGGAACTTTATGGTTGAACTGGTTGGAAGCTTCTTCAAGCTACAGGGAGCACTTCAGAACACAAGTCTGTGGGCTTTAGCTGATCAAGAGGAGTTTGTTTGGGTGGCTCCCCCTACAAAAAGAGAGGAAAGAGAAAGCAAAAACGTACCAATGATTTTTTGAAAACACACACACACACACACACACACACACACACACACACACACACAGAGTCTCAGCCGTTAATTCTGAGATGTGAATTCAGAAGACCATCATTAAGTGGCAATTGCAATGAACACATGTTGGCATTGGGCACTGTGTACTATTCTTGAGGGGTGCCCTGTGTACAGAAAGATCCATGGGAATACTGGCACCACAATGCCATCTAAACCTAGTTAGTCTCCTAACAGCCCCCCTCCCCTGCCAAAAACCTGGGCCTTTCCACACCCCAGAATACCTATGTATTATTTTTAGAAATCCACTATTCCTCTGCACCGTCCCACTGCAGCAGTATCCTTTCCCCCATTTAATTCCCGGGGTCCAAATCACATAAGGACCACTGCAAAACAAGGAGGAGCTTGGTGCTGGGGCCCATGTCCATGTCCTTACAAAAAAACCCCTTGCATTTTGGGTGCTGACAAAGTGTGGTTTCCCTGGAAGGAAAATGCCCAGATTTCCTGCAGCAGCAAACAGTTGTGCATCGATTGCATGCCCACAGACCAGACAGTCTGGGCGTCCTTTGTCAAATCAGTAACGTTCCTCTGAGCCCAGTCCCCAGACGTGCACAGACAGGGCTCCTCTTGTGGGCTGTGACAGATGGGTCTCCATGGATGTGTGCGGAAATCTTGCAGTGCGACCATCGACATTCCCATGGGAACAGCAGAGCTGACTTTCCCAGCAAACCTCCATCTCCTTGGCAATTGTTTTAAAAAGACACACACACCCCTCCCATTTGCTTCAGTGCCGTAGACAATTTTGTTCAGGTGAAGTCAGATCTCTGCACTTTGTACACATCTTTTTTAAACACACGCAAAAACCCTTGAGCTAGAAATTACCTTTCAAAGAATCAAATCCACCAGCTTAAAATAGCAATAAGGACCATGAAATATCATGCAGTTACCTTTTTAAAAGCTTTCAGGCAATTCCTTCGATAGAGAGAATTTGGGGGGGTGAGCCACTCACATTACACCCAGTTTGCATTTCCCATCTTGGCACCAGCCAAAGCTTTGTGGGACCATTCTGGTGTGACCTCTATTTGTCATGCCAAATTTGGTGTTGACATTCCTTTTCAACAAACAAATGAAACCACCATAGGCTATGGATTGTGTCTGTCCTCACTTAGTATTTTTAGGGCTTCGGATCGACCAGCCAAGGTGACCTGTGAGGATCCAGTCAGTCGGGCAGAGTCATTCATTAAGTGGGTCAGAAGCCTTTTCTCTGCCATGGGCTATGACAGCCTTCCAGAAGTTTGGTGCTCAAGTTCCCGCCAGCGCCAGCCAGCGCTATGCGAGTTGTAGGCCACCAGGCAGGGGGAGGCTGTGCTTTGCGGGGTCGTTCTCAGCATCCTTCAGCAAGATCTCTCTCTGTGGCAAAGTACCGTATTTTTTGCTCCATAAGACGCACCTAGTTTTTAGAGGAGAAAAGGGGGAAAGCCCCAGTTTTTGGGGGGATCAGCTCAAAGTTGTGCAGCTTCTTTTGCAAAGGAGGAAAACCCCTTTTTTTGAGGATCAGCTCACAGTTGTTGAGCTTACTTTGCAAAGGGAAAAAATCCTGTTTTTATGGGGTTCAACTCACAGTTCTGCAGCTTCTTTAGGAAAGGAAAGGGAGCCATCTCTACAGTTTCCAGACAGATAATCTAACCAGCCAGTCCCATGTCTCTGGGGAAACAAACAGCCTCCGTTTGCAGAACATTCAAAAATGGAGGTTTGGGCAAGGGGCCGGGGCTGCAAAGAGAGCCAGCGATCGACCACACATTCGCTCCATAAGACGCACAGACATTTCCACTTACTTTTCAGCAGGAAAAAAGTGTGTCTTATGGAGCGAAAAATACAGTAATTTTCACTTGTGTTTCCCTCTAAGTTGCTCAGGCCATATTCCACTTTAATCTCACAGCAACCCTGCAAGGTAGTCTGGTCTGGCCAACCTGTGTTTTGCAATTGAGTGAGGATTTGTAGGTGAGAAGGCTGCACCCGACAAACGAGGGGAACGTACACTTGCTGCTTAAAAACCATGCAGAAATGCCCGGCTCCTGCTTTTGAAGTTTCCAGAGAGGGGCCACATCTGGGTTTCCCTCCCCTTTTGCAGGGAGAGGGGCAGCCCCTTTGAACCCTGAATAGTTCCACCCTGTTAGCAAACCTAGCAGGCGCTAAGGGCCCATCGACACTTCCGTTTGTCCCATGATTTGTACTCGGGCTCCGAGAGGGTGGTGTTTTTTCCCTGAGCTTTTCCTGAGAAAACCCACAGGTAACTGCTGACTCGGAAGAAACGCCAATTGGGTTTTTCTGCGGGTTGGCGCTGCGGGTTCCCCCAGGGAAACCAAAAAGAGAGAGTGACTATTTGGCCCCTTTCCTAGAAATCTCGGGGCAAATGGAAGTCTAGATGTTCCCTGAGGTTGGGTGGATTCCTTCTAGCTGGCAGCACTTGGCATTTGTTGACCTTGAACCTCCGCTGGCTATCTGCCCCGCCAAACTGTCTCTCCTCACCCACTTTGGCCTGGCACCTTCCTAAAATTTGACAACTGGTTCCATCTTTTGCTTATGCAAAGGGACGGCTTTCGGGGAGGGGAGTTCTTACCATGTCACTTTTGAGCAAGTTTAAAGGTAAAGGGACCCCTGACCATCAAGTCCAGTCGTGGCCGACTCTGGGGTTGCGACGCTCATCTTGCTTTATTGGCCGAGGGAGCTGGTGTACAGCTCCTGGGTCATGCGGCCAGCATGGCTAAGCCGCTTCTGGCGAACCAGAGCAGTGCACGGAAACGCCATTTACCTTCCCACCGGAGTGGTACCTATTTATCTACTTGCACTTTGACATGCTTTCGAACTGCTAGGTGGGCAGGAGCAGGGACTGAGCAACAGGAGCTCACCCCGTCGCGGGGATTCGAACAGCCGACCTTCTGATTGGCAAGCCCTAGACTCTGTGGTTTAACCAACAGCGCCACCCGCGTCCCTTTGAGCAAATGTAGCCACCAATAAAACCCCAAACATCTCTTCCCCTCACCCCCCAACCTTCGTTTGGTTTCCATAGCCCATGGCAGAGAACTTTGGCTCCTAGGGTGTCAACTTTTGGGGAGGGCAGGTGGAGACAAGAGGCAGCTCTGGGATTTTATTTGCTTCTTTGTTTTAAAAATAATAATTATTATTATGGACTCTGCAGGTTGGACAACCTGGTTTTTAAATTTTCATTGGAAATGGAACAAAAACAAAATAGAAATTAAAATAGTCTTCCAAGTTTTAAATCCAAGGACTTAAACAATGGGCACAGAGAGAGGAGCCTTTGAGATTTAAGTCGGAAAGCCCCACAGCCTCAACTTGTGAATATGAAGTGTAAATCTGTATTATTATTATTATTATTATTATTATTATTATTATTATTATTATTTTGTTCTGAGGATCAGCTAGTGATCTCCCTGAGACAAATTTAAGCCAAGAGTTTGTAACTGTATGATATTTACTGTAAGATGTAGAACATTCGATAACTATTAAAATGTTTCCAAAAAAAAAAAAAGGGCCTTGAGTATCTTTCAATAATATTTTTTTTTAACTTGTTTTTATTTTATTTTATTTCACTTTAAATTACCCGGGATATTTCTCCAAAGAAACTCAAAGCGGCTTATAAGCACCAAACATTTACCATCCCTGCAGAAACCAATAGACCTTCAAATTAGTAAGTTAAAACTTCCCAACCTCTCTGCTATGACCATCTCACCCATTGGGCGGCTGGGTAGACTTCCAGAATCGGCCATGTTTATTCTTTACCTTATAAAATCAGAAATTCCCCAATAGCAGATTCACTGCTTCAAGCGGAGATTTGGGTCTGTAGCTTCACATGGCACATCGGCCTCTAAATAAAGGGGTCTGCCTTAAATCAGGGAGGAACAGCAAATAGAACGCTGCCGTCAGATAAAATATTATCTACCGGGCAGGTAAAAAGCCTAATCCGAATTGTAGAGTTGGAAGGGACCGCCAAGGTCATTTAGACCAGCCCCCGGCAATAGCAGGAGTCTCGAACCCACAGCCCAGAGTTTAAGAGTCTCTTTCTCTGCTGCCTGAACTTCCTGCAGGAGGAACTTTCTGACACTGAGCTGGGAGGCGTTGGGCGCTCTTTCCTTGGAGGTTTCCAAGCAGAGGTTGGGTGTCCATCTGTCAGGGATTCTTTAGCATTGCAGGGGATGGGCTGGATGACCTTTGTGATCCACCCCCCAGCTCTACAATTCTGTAAGAGCAGAAGCAGGGGGGTCCGATTTCCCTAGGCAAGAGTGCGGAGCAAAAGGGGCTCAGAGGAGGAGTCTAGGTTTATCATCTCGCAGCAAGCGCCACCTGCTGGATCGCCGGGGCCGGTGCAGTCTACCATTGCCAGAGGGTAGGTAGCCATGCGAAGTCTGCTACCGCACAAACAGCCGAAGAGTCTTGTGACGCCCTAAAGACTTGCACATTTGTTACGCTGGGGTCTGCTTCATCAGCTGATGGCGCAAGGCTCTAATGTGGTTTCAGGTTACAGCTGCACATTTTGGAAGTGGGCCTGCCCACTGTGGCAATCACACAGGGTCCCCGGACTTTTCACCGTCTATTGATCCCTGTGCCACCACTTTATTTCTCGCTGCCACCACCCAGGCCCTACCTGGTACAATACTGAGTCCAGTCAGGGTTAAATTGAAACATAAACTTCTTTTTATTTATTGCAGTTTAACAAGCGTGTGGTTTCATAAATGGTATCGGTCAATTACAATCATGGGGTGCCTATCCAGACCTATAACTTCCATTACCTGCTCTCACTCACTAAACCACCTCTCAGATATTGACTTGTCTTCCTAGCCCCTAACTATTCCTGACTTGGCTTACAGTGGTGCCCCGCAAGACGAACGCCTCGCAAGACGGAAAACCTGCTAGACGAAAGGGTTTTCCGTTTTGGAGGCGCTTCGCAAAATGAATTTCCCTATGGGCTTGCTTCGCAAGACGAAAATGTCTTGCGAGTTCCTGTGGGGTTTTTTCCCCTCCCCCCCTTTTCCTAAGCCCTAAGCCACTTATCAGCTGATCCGCTAAAAGCCGCTAAACCGCTAATAGCGCTAATCCGCTAAGCTGTTAATGGGCTTGCTTCGCAAGACGAAAAAGCCGCTATACGAAGAGCCTCACGGAACGGATTAATTTCGTCTTGCGAGGCACCACTGTATTTCGCTACACTAACTCAACCTACCCACAGACTCTATCCCAATTCACTCCCACTCCAACCACCCTTAAGGGAGACTTCCTAACCAGCTCCTTATGGCAGAATCATAGAATTGTAGAGTTGGAAGCGCCCCCCCCCCCCAAGTAAGGTTACCAGATTTTTTTCAATGAATCCGGGGACACTTTAAGTACATACATAAAGTACAATCTGGTAATTAAGGCAAAATGATACAATTTTACATCTAACCATTCAACTCTTGTACTGCAATTTGCTCAGCACTATTGCAGACCTCATCTGGAATGGGTACAGTGGATAAGGCAGTACAGATTGCCAGAAGTATGGAAAGCAAGTTCGATGAGGAAAGACTGAAGGAATTAGGTATGTTTAACTAGAGAAGAGAAAGGATGAGGGCTGACACACAGAAGCTATGTCTCCACTGCTCCAGTGGACAGGACTAGAGCTAACAGGCTTAAGGTGCCAGCGGCATTTTTATTGAACATCTTACAAGAAACAGCTTGACAATGGAGCCATTTATTTATGATGAACACAGAATTGAGGTGGGGGGTAGCTAGAGCAGGTGCAAACCACCCCCTTCCTGGTGGTGCACTTTTTTAATCTATCCATTATCTGTGTTTAATCTTGAATTTTATTCGGATGTTTTATGCCTGTTTCCTCGTTCTCATTTGCCCTAACAATTATCGGTCAAAAATCCCAACTGCTATTTTATCTATACGCTTTTCTTAATCCTGGTCTGTGACCGTAATAAAGTTCATTCATTCAATACATACATACATACAGTGGTGCCTCGCAAGACGAAATTAATCTGTTCCGCGAGTCTCTTCGTCTTGCGGTTTTTTCGTCTTGCGAAGCACGGCTATTAGCGGCTTAGCGGCTATTAGCGGCTTAGTGGCTTTAAGAAAAAGGAAACAAACTCGCAAGATGTTTCGTCTTGCGAAGCAAGCCCATAGGGAAATTCGTCTTGCGAAGCACCTCAAAAAACGGAAAACTCTTTCGTCTAGCGAGTTTTTCGTCTTGCGGGGCATTCGTCTTGCGGGACACCACTGTACATACATGCATGCATACATACTATACATTCGGGACGTTGATGCTGCAACGATGGCGGAGGCAGAGGGGTGGCCGCTGCCTTGACCTCAGCAGCCACATTTCCCCTTCAAGGCTTCCATCTCCTTTCTCCATGAGCCTGGGCAGCCTCTGAGTTGTTGGTCCTTCGGTGGTGGTGGTGGGGAAGCAGTGCATGGTGGGTCAGGCATGGAAAGTGGAAAAGGAGGGTTGAGAGCAGCGGCAGCAGCGAGGCTCGGGCAACGCGATGCCTCCCTTCCCATCGGAGCAGCCTCAATCCCATTCCTACTTGTGTGCAAGCAGGAGGGGGCGGGATCCCCCAGCTGGGAAGGGAGGCTTCCCGTTGCCTAACTGAGAAATCCCGGCCCCCTCCTGCTTGCACGCAAGCTCTGATAGGCAGCATGAAGCCTCCCTTCACAGCTTAGTTGCTGGGCTCAGGGAAGGTGGAGGCAGCCCAGAAGCTGCATCTGAGAGCCCCTCCACCACCATCACATGGGGACTTCCAAGCAGCTCCTGAAGCCAGCCAGAGCCAACTGCTGTAGGCTGCTGAGACCACTGCTGCGTTTCCCGGGGACATTAGATGAAATCCAGGGACATTCCGGGGATGGAATTTATCCGGGGACTTATTTGCAAATCTGGGGACTGTCCCCGGGAAACGGGGACGTCTGGTAACCCTACTCCAGAGTCATCTAGTCCAACCAAGATCTAGTCCTATTCCAGAGTCATCTAGTCACTAAGATGGGTGACACCTGGCTTGAGAGCAGTACATGTGAAAAGGATCTAGGAGTCTTGGTTGACCACAAACTTGACATGAGCCAACAATGTGACGCGGCAGCTAAAAAAGCCAATGCAATTCTGGGCTGCATCAATAGGAGTATAGCATCTAGATCAAGGGAAGTAATAGTGCCACTGTATTCTGCTCTGGTCAGACCTCACCTGGAGTACTGTGTCCAGTTCTGGGCACCACAGTTCAAGAAGGACACTGACAAACTGGAACGTGTCCAGAGGAGGGCAACCAAAATGGTCAAAGGCCTGGAAACAAAGCCTTATGAGGAACGGCTAAGGGAGCTGGGCATGTTTAGCCTGGAGAAGAGGAAGTTAAGGGGTGATATGATAGCCATGTTCAAATATATAAAAGGATGTCACATAGAGGAGGGAGAAAGGTTGTTTTCTGCTGCTCCAGAGAAGCGGACACGGAGCAATGGTTCCAAACTACAAGAAAGAAGATTCCACCTAAACATTAGGAAGAACTTCCTGACAGTGAGAGCTGTTTGACAGTGGAATTTGCTGCCAAGGAGTGTGGTGGAGTCTCCTTCTTTGGAGGTCTTTAAGCAGAGTCTTGACAACCATATGTCAGGAGTGCTCTGATGGTGTTTCCTGCTTGGCAGGGGGTTGGACTCGATGGCCCTTGTGGTCTCTTCCAACTCTATGATTCTATGATTCTAACCCCCTGCAATGCAGGAATCTCAGCTCAAATAGCCTCCCCAAAGGTTTGTTGCGAATCTATGGGCATTTGGACAGTGGATATGAAGCTGTTAGTGATACATCAAATATTCAACTTGGAAGGGGAGTGGAGAGAATTTAAAACTGTGGAGAAATAATGCGCTCAACCTGGTTGTAGAAGCTGGACATGCAGAAAAAAATGCCACATCCAAACTCTGTGCCACCCTCATTTGCGCGTTGGATAGAGCCGTACTCGACATTTTCTTGTACCTGTTGGACTATGTTAACAGAGAGAAGGCTGCCTGGTGGCTCCTTGTCAGCTAGCTGCCACTCTATTCTGCCTTGGTCAGGCCATACCTGGAGTCCTGTGTCCAGTTCTGGACATCCCAATTTAAGAAGGGTGTTGACAAGCTGGATGGTGAGCAGAATAGGGTGACCAAGATGACCCAGGGCCTGGAAATGAAGCCTTAAGGGCAGGCATCCCCAAACCCGGCCCTCCAGATGTTTGGGGACTACAATTCCCATCATCCTTGACCACTGGTCCCGTTAGCTAGGGATGATGGGAGTTGTAGTCTCAAAACATCTGGAGGGCCGAGTTTGAGGGTGCCTGCTTAAGGGGAACTGTTGGGGCCTGTGCTCTACTCCCATGGCCATTCTTACTTCATGGTAAGCCCAGTTGAACGTACAGTGGTGCCCCGCAAGACGAACGCCTCGCAAGACGGAAAACCCGCTAGACGAAAGGGTTTTCCGTTTTGGAGGCGCTTCGCAAAACGAATTTCCCTATGGGCTTGCTTCGCAAGACGAAATGTCTTGTGAGTTCCTGCAGGGTTTTTCCCCTCCCCCCCTTTTCCTAAGCCCTAAGCCGCTTAACAGCTGATCCGCTAAAAGCCGCTAAACCGCTAATAGCGCTAATCCGCTAAGCTGTCAATGGGCTTGCTTCGCAAGACGAAAAAACCGCTATACGAAGAGCCTCACGGAACGGATTAATTTCGTCTTGCGAGGCACCACTGTAGAGGGTTTTTCTTTAATTGTGATGGAGATGGTGGTTTAAAGGTAGCAATGGAGTTACACATCCTGGAGTCTTGTCAGGTTGGCTGGTGCCCCAATGATGGAATTATTAGAACTCGCCCCAGAACTGGCCCTACTAAATATCTTCCAAGACAATAATGCCCACTCATACCACAAAGAACTCATAACTCACCTACTATCAGCAGCCAGAACCATCATAGCCAGACACTGGAGAGGCCTGTCAGGAGTAAGCCTGGACCAATGGTATCAAATAGTATGGGAAACAGCCTATTAGAAAAACTAACCAATAAACTGAAACTGACATGGGGGCAAATGGAAGAAGATGCCTTCACCCCGGTATGGCTCCCCTTTATCACACACAGAGCCCAACAAGACAATGACAAGAATCCACCAACAGCATATGAATCAATATGGCAAACCTGATACAGAAACACCCACCCACCCCACTCATACATGAAAACAAAGGTCGCCACAGCCAATCACAAACAAACAACCACACCTAGGCCAGCACCAACCTCTGTCACCACCAAAGGAACACAAGCGAATCGTAGAGAGAACCTGCACAAGCAACGCTGACACTGTTAACGGAAAAATCCGAGGGCTCCCTTGGACAAAAACAAAGACACCAACCAGGATTACTTGGAGCAAAACAGCAGCCTGTAGGCTTGGCCTTTATTGAACTGTTGCAACAGGGTGCTCCCCTCACTTGCAGGAGAGAGGAAGGACCCAGAAAAATGGCGTGCAAGGCCTTATAAAGACTTTTGAAATTGCCACCCTGTAGATCAAGACCACCCCCCCCAGAAACATCATACATACATCGCAGAAGGGGTGTAACCTAAGACCACCCCTCAGATACATCACACCTACATCACAGAAAGGAGGGTTTGAGGGAGGAGTCGTGGTAACCTGAGTGTCCTGTCACCTGACTGGTTCCCCCTTTCCCCCTCCCCATGAGTACTTTCCAGGTGACAGAGGGGAGTTTGCAGTTTCCTGCCCCCAGAGGGAAGAGCTGATTATTGTCCTTTGTTCCAGTCTGTGCTGAATCCACTCCCATATGCAAGTTCTTTGTGATCTTGATGGTCTTCTGTCTAGGACCATCAAGGGTGGCATAGCAACTGGGCAGGGCTCCTGTGTATGTGCTGGTATGCTCAAGGGATTATGGCTGGCCTGTATCAAACCTTCCCCATTTTGTAGTCCTTCCTTCATGGAGTAAAATAAAAGTGGAACAGTGCAAATCCGATGTATGGTTGATTTTCTATGAATTTATAACAGAACCGTAGCGTATGTAGTGTGTGAGTGTGAGTGTGTGTGAAGTTTGTACAAACTGAATGATTGGGGGGGTTTCCTGCGACAACACAAAACCCCAAACATACGCTAAGTAGAATAGAAGCATCGCCACCCGACCCCACTCACCATGGCCTCCTCCACCTCGTTCCCCCTTTTCTTCCTAATGTAACACTTAACATCTGAACCGAGTAAACTGATCTGTAGAAAATGTAACTTGAAAAAAGAGACATTGCACATACTTTTGTAAACCAAGAAATCTTTTAATAAAAAATACTGACACCCTGACAATACTGACAAATACGTTAAAAAAAATAAAATTGGGTATGCTTAGCCTCGAGAAAAGGGACACGGATGGCGTTGTGGTCTAAACCACAGAGCCTAGGGTTTGCCAATCGGAAGGTTGACAGTTCGAATCCCCGTGATGGGGTGAGCTCTTGTTGCTCAGTCCCAGCTCCTGCCCACCTAGCAGTTCAAAAGCATGTCAAGTACAAGTAGATAAATAGGTACCACTCCAGCGGGAAGGTAAATGACGTTTCCGTGCGCTGCTCTGGTTTTGCCAGAAGTGGCTTAGTCATGATGGCCACATGACCCGGAAGCTGTCTGTGGATAAACTCCCTCGGCCAAAGAGCGAGATGAGCGCGCAACCCCAGAGTCGTCTGCAACTGGACCTAACGGTCAGGGATCCCTTTACCTTTTGCCTGGAGAAGAGAAGAGAAGATGAAGAGATGATACAATAGCCATGTTTTAATAATCATTTATTGTTTTTTATACAAACACAAGAACCATTAAACACTTATCCAGCAATGAACATCTCATGATGTTTGCTCTATCCGTTGATTTTAGACATCCACTTACACATTCCGTGTTCAAATTCAAACATGTTACTTAAGGCAACCTCCCCACTGAGAGCTGGTTTCTCATTAACATAGTTAAAGAATGAAGTCCAGGATCTTGGGAGGTGTCTCTCTCTTTGTTATGCCTTTAATTGCCCTCCTGTGTCTGGTGAGATGCTCAGACATTACTGTATCCAGGATGCTATTTTCCCATATGTTCAGAGGTATTTCGGACGGATTCTTCCATTGTTGAGCGCCTGCTAATTGTGCACGTGGTAGCCATTTTCAAATATCCGAAGATTTCTCCCGTGGGAGATGAACACGCTAGATGGAGGACCTGACCCAATGGATTCAAACTACAAAAAAAAAGCATTAGTTTAGATCAGGCTTCCTCAGCCTTGGCCCTCCAGATGTTTTTGGCCTACAACTCCCATGATCCCTAGCTACCAGTGGTCAGGGATGATGAGAATTGTAGTCTCAAAACATCTGCAGGGCCGAGGTTGAGGAAGCCTGGAGTAGAATGAGCCTCAGTATCCGTTTCCAACTTTAGCGGCTTAGCGGCTTTGAAAAAGGGAGAAAAAAGCGAAAAAAATCGCAAGACGTTTTCGTCTTGCGAAGCAAGCCCATAGGGAAATTCGTCTTGCGAAGCAACTCAAAAATGGAAAACCCTGATGTTGGGAAATATTGAGGGCACAAGGAGAAGGGGACGACAGAGGACGAGATGGTGGGACAGTGTTCTCGAAGCTACTAGCATGAGTTTGACCAAACTGCGGGAGGCAGTGGAAGACAGGAGTGCCTGGCGTGCTCTGGTCCAGGGGGTCACGAAGAGTAGGACACGACTAAACGACTAAACAACAACAACAATGGCTTTGCTGCGTGTTTTGTGACTTTAAATCTCTGCTGGGGTTCTCTCACCAAAGAGTACTTGCCCCAAACTTGGATCTTGTCATACAGGGAATTCTCCTTTCTGTACATTCCCTCCTTCTTTGAACCAACAAGGAGTGGGTGTGCATTGTGGGAACGTTACGACTCAGACATCCAAACTGGAGTCCCAGATTTCCTTGAGGGGCTGGGGGCCTTGGGTCAGAACAAAATATAGGAATAATATTCTCTAAGAGCCTAGACACTGAACCCAAGGCCCCCAACACTGGCCCAAGTGTTCATTATTTAATTATGTACCATTACTTACTTAATTGCATTTATATCCCAATTTTTTCTCCCAGGAGCTCAAGGTGACATACATGGTTCATGTTTCTCCTTCTCCTCATTTAATTGCTACGACAACCCTATGAGGAAGTTTAGGCTGAGAAGCGGGGGCTGGCCCAAGGTCCCCCCAGTGAGCTTACATAGCTGAGCGGGGGAAACCACATTGGACCTCAATTTAATTAAACTTAGGAAATTCAAGCCCCAACACTTTGCATTAAAAAACAACAATACATCAATATTCGGACCTGAGAAATGATCTTTGTATCAGTGCTAATTATGCCCCTTTGTTTACTTTTTATTTTGTTGTTTAGTCATTTAGTCGTGTCTGCCTCTTCGTGACCCCCTGGGCCAGAGCACGCCAGGCACTCCTGTCTTCCACTGCCTCCCACAGTTTGGTCAAACTCATGCTGGGAGCTTCGCGAACACTGTCCAACCATCTTGTCCTCTGTCGTCCCCTTCTCCTTGCGCCCTCCATCTTTCCCAACACCAGGGTCTTTTCCAGGGAGTCTTCTCTTCTCATGAGGTGGCCAAAGTACTGGAGCCTCAGCTTCAGGATCTGTCCTTCCAGTGAGCACTCAGGGCTGATTTCCTTCACAGTTGATCAGTTTGATCTTTTTGCAGTCCATGGGACTCTCAAGAGTCTCCTCCAGCACCATAATTCAAAAGCATCACTTCTTCGGCGATCAGCCTTCTTTATGGTCCAGCTCTCACTTCCATACATCACTACTGGGAAAACCATAGCTTTAACTAGCCGGACCTTTGTCGGCAAGGTGATGTCTCTGCTTTTTAAGATGCTGTCTAGGCTTGTCATTGCTTTTCTCCCAAATAGCAGGCGTCTTTTAATTTCGTGAGTGCTGTTAGAGAAGCTGTAATGCCTGGCATACCCAGCTGAGGGCGCCCACCTCCCATTCATTGAGAGCACCTGACAGGGGGGTTGAGAATTCCATTATCAGTTTTCCTTTTTTTGGAAGGACAGGCTAACCTATGACCAGGAGTGATGTGTCATCCCCACTGATCACAGCATGTCACAAAACATCCAGGCGACTCTCCAAGAGACTGATGGCTTGGTCCGCTGTTAGCACATGAGAGAAGACTCCCGGAGCTAAATCAGGAAACCTAGGCAAAAACACAGCCTCTCTCCCAATAGGAAATCCAAGATTTGCCCTGTCAGCATATTGAGCCTGTTGGCTTTGAAAGGCCCCCCTCACTCCCCGTCAGAATATGAAACACCGATGTATTTTTTACATAGGGTTTCCCTGACTCGCGAGATCAGACATTGTTTTTGTTTATTTGCATTCCCTGAATGCCTGTTTATATTTGTTTTTATGCCCTATGCTTCTATAACTACAGTGGTACCTCTGGTTATGTACTTAATTCATTCCGGAGGTCCGTTCTTAACCTGAAGCACCACTTTAGCTAATGGGGCCTCCCGCTGCCGCCGGAGCACAATTTCCGTTCTCATCCTGAAGCAAAGTTCTTAACCCGAGGTAATATTTCTGGGTTAGCAGGGTCTGTAACCTGAAGCGTCTGTAAGCCGAGGTACCACTGTACTGCTTTCATGTTGCATTTTCATTTGAAATAGATTATGTACTCATTAGGGACGCGGGTGGCGCTGTGGGTTAAACCACAGAGCCTAGGACTTGCCGATCGGAAGGTCGGCGGTTCGAATCCCCGCAACGGGGTGAGCTCCCGTTGCTCAGTCCTTGCTCCTGCCAACCTAGAACGTCAAAGTGCAAGTAGATAAATAGGTACTGCTCCGGCGGGAAGGTAAACGGCATTTTCGTGCGCTGCTCTGGTTCGCCAGAAGCGGCTTAGTCCTGCTGGCCACATGACCCGGAAGCTGTACGCCGGCTCCCTCGGCCAATAAAGCGAGATGAGCACCGCAACCCCAGAGTTGTCCGCCACTGGACCTAATGGTCAGGGGTCCCTTTACCTATGTACTCATTGCAACCACACACACTATAAAAGCAGTTTATAAATGCTTTTTAAACTGGACCTTGGACCTGCAAAACTCTGCCCCTGAGCCCTTGAGCTTAAAACTGGGCTGCTGATTTTGGAAGGCGGTTTGTTCAAGAGTCTCCCAACTGGCCCTGCTGAAAAGTTTTGCTTTGGCAAGAATAAATTTATCTCTATAAAAAAATAAATAAACAAATAACAAAGAGCCCTCTCAGTCTATTCCCTTTGGGACTGACCCAGATTTCTATTTTAAAATCCAGAACAGCCTAGAAAACTGGACACAACAACACGTAACTCATTACCTGGGTATGTTAACGGACAGACAGACAGACAACAGAAAGAGGGACCCCCCACACAAAAAATCTAGCGTATGATATAATAGGGGCATTATACAGATTGACACTGTATTTAAGTGTTAACTGGATTTCAGTTAACGAGTTTGGCAGATCTGTAATACTGTTTACATTTATTTATCTTTCTTCAGCTGTACTGTATCGTAAAGGAAAAACAACAACCCTAAAATAGAAAATATGCATTAAGCTTATCAGTAAGAGGTCAAAAGTTTTAGGTCAACTAGACCTAAAAAAACCATCAAAAAATTAATATGATCAGCAGTTTATATATATATATTTCAGAAACACATCTTAAATATTGTGAGTCCTGCATTGCAGGGGGTTAACCCTTTGTCTCCCAACCAAAATGCAAAACTGCACATGCTCAGCATCTTTGAAGAAGCAGCTGAACTCAATGGCAGAGCAGCTCCTTTTGCATACAGAAGGTCTCAGGTTTGATCTGTGGTGCGATATTGATCACCTTTATGTAGCATTTTAGCACTTGCCGCAAATGCTGCAGAACTTTGCAGGTGTTCTTCAAACCCATCTTTAGGCCCAACTATGCAGTAAGAGATTCCTGCTTCACATAAATGTCAAATGATGGGGAATGGCTGTTCAAACTGAAGCAGGCAGGAAGGCCCCTCAAGGACTCTGTACAGGCTCTGGAATACTCCGTAAGGGAAAGGAACCAGTTTTTTCATATAACATTATTACAGTGGTACCTCAGGTTACATACGCTTCAGGTTACAAACTCCACTAACCCAGAAATACGACCTCAGGTTAAGAACTTTGCTTCAGGATGAGAACACAAATTGTGCTCTGGCAGCGTGGTGGCAGCAGGAGGCCCCATTAGCTAAAGTGGTGCTTCAGGTTAAGAACAGTTTCAGGTTAAGAACAGACCTCTGGAATGAATTAAGTACTTAACCCGAGGTACCACTGTATTAAGGAATGTCCCTATTTTCCTTGGAGAAATGTTGGAGGGTATGAGAGGGCAGTTTCTCCCCGGCAGAAAGAGCATGTGGCAGCTAGACTGACGACTGGGAGGGCCGCCGAGACCATATAACACTGGTCCTGAAAGACCTACATTGGCTCCCAGTACGTTTCCGAGCACAGTTCAAAGTGCTGACCTTCAAAGCCCTCAACGGCCTCGGTCCAGAATACTTGAAGGAGCGTCTCCACCCCCATCGTTCTGCCCGGACACTGAGGTCCAGCTCCGAGGGCCTTCTGGCGGTTCCCTTATTGCGAGAAGTGAGGTTACAGGTAACCAGGCAGAGGGCCTTCTTGGTGGTGGCGCCCGCCCTGTGGAACGCCCTCCCACTAGATATATAAGAGAAAAAACAACTACCAGGCTTTTAGAAGACATCAGAAGGCAGCCCTGTTTAGGGAAGTTTTTAATGACTGATCTTTTAATGTAATTTTTGTTTGGAAGCTGCCCAGAGTTTTATAATTGTTTTCAGTATCAGGAGTATAAATGATGTTAGCTATATTAATTTCGTTGTTTCTTATATTGTGGTTGTTGGTTTGACTTTTCTATTGTTTGATTGATTATATGCTTGTTTATTTGTTTGTTTGTCTGTTTTCCCATAAATGTATTTATTTTAAATCAATAAAGATATACTAAAAAACAAAACAAAGAGCCCAGGCCCCTTGGCTCCCCATTCCCCGTTCCTTCTGCAGTTTCTGCAACCCACATTGCAGGAGTCGCCCCCCCCCCCCCAGGGGAGCCCAGCCTGCAGCAAGAGCCAGGAGCAAAACAAAACAAAACACAGCAGCAACTTTCTGGGCATCCTCTCCCCTTTCTAAAAAAAGAACAATCTCCTCAGCTGACTCTGCTGCTTTCTGAGCAGAGCTGGAGGTTTTGAAGGGGACCTTGCCATGGCGCAGGTTGTCTCTATATTTAGCTGCACCGCATGAACGTCAAGCGACCGGTCGCAGCTGCGTGGCGCTCTGGGCCTGGCCTGAGCCTGGCTTTTCCGCTTCTGCCTGCTTGCGGCCTCACAATGGGAATCGCTGGGTAGCGGCTGCTGCGTCACCTGCCCTCCAAGTGACCTCAGGCCAGGCTGGACCAGAACATTCACAGGGAAAATGCTTGTTTACAAACCCCTCTGCAGCGCCACAAATCCAACTCAATGGTGTAACGTTGGACAGTGTCGATCACTTCTCCTACCTGGGCAGTTATCTTTCCACAAGGGCCAACGTTGATGCCGAAATTCAGCACCGCCTGAGCTCTGTAAATGCGGCTTTCTCCCAATTGAAGTGCAGAGTGTTTGAGAACAGGGACATTCGTAGGGAAACCAAAATGCTTGTTTACAAAGCTATTGTACTACCAACCTTACTGTATGCTTGTGAAACATGGACCACTTATAAACGCCATCTCCAACTCATTGAAAGATTCCATCAACGGTGTCTCTGAAAAATTTTACACATCACATGGGAAGACAAGCAGACTAATGTCAGTGTACTGGAAGAAGCAAAGATCACCAGTGTCGAAGCGATAATTCTTCAACATCAACTTCGTTGGACTGGTCATGTTGTGCAGATGCCTGATGATTGTCTTCCAAAACAACTACTCTATTCCAAACTTAAAAATGGAAAGCATAATGCCTGTGGTCAACAAAAGAGGTTTAAAGACTCTCTCAAGGCAAATCTTTAAAAATGTGGTATAAACTCCAGCAAATGGGAAACACTGGCCTGCGAGCGCTCCAGTTGGAGAACAGCCTTTCCCAAAGGTGTCATGGGCTTTGAAGACGCTCGAACTCAGATCGCAAGGGAGAAACGTGCTAAGAGGAAGGGACACCTGGCAAATCCACACCGTGATCAACCTCCGCCCAGAAACCAATGTCCCCACTATGGAAGGACGTGTGGATCCAGATTTGGCCTCCACAGTCACTTACGGACTCACTTTTAAAATCATGTTTATGGAAGACAATCTTACGAGTGATCGCCAAAGTAGAAGAAAGAAAGTTAAAAATCATCTTTACCCACTCCACACCTGTCTTGAACCGTTAACATGATTATTATAAGCCCCTCCTTCCATGAAACTGCAGGGCAGGTCACAGCGATGCAAAATGCAACATTTGAAGCACGTTAAAACAAATTTGATATGCCATGCCGGGTCTAGGGCAGCTGTGTGTGACCCAAACAAATCTGGGACAAATTTGGCCCAAAGCCTGGAGACTCCTAAGCCCTGTACTAAGGGCCAGGTGAGAGTCCCAGAGGTGTTTGGTTGATTTTAGGAGATATGCCCATTGTTCCTGGTCTGGCAACCTTATTTCTCTCTCCCTGGCAACTTCCCCCAAATCATAGTCGCACCAGCAGCGTATCTCTTCTTTGTCGTATCTAAAATGCAAGAAGGGTCTTTACACTTGCCAGAAGCTTGGCCCTGCCCTCGCCAGTCCTGGAAGGAGCCTTTTAAAAAGTCCCACACGCTCAGAGACTTTGCGCCTGTTCATTGGGGGAGATAGGAAGCCCAGAGCACTTGTTCTTTAGATGTCCCTTTTATGAAGAGGCACGTAGTGAGACCAGTGAGGCTCGCTGGCCTCCCGGAAAAGCAAAAATTCAACATTTTCCTGTTAGGCAAAGATCATAAGACGACCCGGATGGTCACCAGATTCTGTGTACAGATCTGTAGGTGCAGACCATCTCCCGACCCAAACTAGTTCGTTAAGAAAATCCACAAACTCGGTTCTATGGGTGACTCTGGGTCAGCTCCCTCCGGTAGTTTATTGTTGTACGCTGTTTTTAAATTTATTGTTGTACAATGTTTTAATTGTTTGTTTTCCTTCTGTGACTGTACCCCCAAGTGTGTTTTATAAGCTGGTCTCCGACCGTAATAAATTATCTCTCTAGTCCCCCAAATCAGTGAGGGGTAGGTTGCCCATAAGCAGCAGAAACAAGGTGGGTGGGAAGGGGAAAAAAACCCCACAGCAATTTCGCTTTCAAGATTGCTTTTATTTATCAATGTACAGAAACGAAACCCACAGGCTTGAAAGCCACCGATAACACCCTTAACATAAAAGACCCCCCCCAAACCTTCTCTCCCCGACAAAACACCACAAACCATCAATAAAAATAAATAAGACAAAGGGCAGAGTCTGAGCTAGGGTTGAGAGGGGTGGCTGGTTTGAGGAGGTCAGAAGTTCCCCCTCCTCCCCCTGCTTTGCCCATATAAATAACATTTTGATGTAGAAAAAACTTAATAATAATAATAATAATAATGACAGATAACAGAAAAAAGCTGTGTTGGCTGATGAGCTGGGTTAAGAGAAGTAGACTGTTTGTAAACAGCTGGACGGAAAACAGCTGGAATCTGCCAGCCTCAAGGTTTAGCAAATGATGTTTCCACAACCAAGGGCCCGAAACATTTGATTCCTAAAAGGTGCCAGGGCTCAGTCTGGCTGCCGGGTGCCCACTACGACCTGGAAGTTCAAACTGCACCCACCCCTGCCCCCTTTCGGTTCCTCTGTGGGACTTAGAATGGTAGCGTTGGAAGGGACACCAAGAGTCATCTAGTTTACCCCCAGGTTAGCAGTAGAAAATCGAGACGCACCCTGTTTCCTAGCCTGCCGTTTTAGCAACCCAGAGAGAGCATGTTTCTAAGGTGTTACCTGCCCCACACACTGAGGTCTAGCAACATGGCTAAGCTCATTAGGGTACCTTTAGCTTGTACACATTGCCCAAGGGTAAGTTTGAGTGTTTACACTACATTTTTGTTGTTGATCTCACTGGCTCTTGTTTATAGTGTCTGTTTTAAATCGGAAGCTCATATTTAATGCTCGTTCTGCTCTTTATTTTAATCCAAAAGTGGGATCTTCTAAATCAAGAGAAAAAGAAAGAACGTGGAATTCAATTTCTGGAGATGTTGCTTTGCTCTTCCATTCAGAATGACAGAACCCTTTGCTTTCTTTTTCAAGAACAGGTGTCTAGTCCACATTGCTGTCAAAGTGTGGGAATGCCTGCTAAGAAGCCAGAGGGGATTCTTAAACAAGACTTTCAGCACTCTCTCAAGCCCCCCTTCCCTTGCACCTGGCCCAAGCGGTATAAATTAATCTGAGGAAGAGGAAATCATGCAAATTGGAATGAGCTGCGTTTTTATCCTGGCCACCGTTTCCCCCATGCAGAACGTTTAAATATTGAGCATCGCTAAACCTGTGCGCATATGCGTGCGCACTCTCTGGTAATGCAGTGGTGGGAACCCAGGGTTCTCCAGAAGTTGTTGGAGACCCCCAGCTCCCAACTGCCCCTGCCAAAATGATTCAGGGACACTGGAAGCTGGAATCCAGGCACGGCCGAAGTCGTCTCTCCCTGACAGAGAGGGGTTGCTCTTTTCGGAACAGAGAGAGATTCTTCGGTTGCTGGTTTCTACCTCCAGAAGCTGGGAGGCTAAGAGGAGGAGAAGGGGGCTGTCTCCTGCTTGCGAGCTTTCTAGAGGCGTCCGGGAGGGTCAGACTAAATGACCCCTATGGATCTTTTCCAACTCTACCATTGCAATGATTCTGCGCCTGGAGACAGGAGGCTGAACTAGACGGAACTATTCCAGAAATGTCTGCATGGTCTTGGGACTTCCCAGGACCAAGGTGGCGAACCCAGGTGTGTTAACAGGTGCTGCGAGATGAAAGGACCAGGTGGGGCGAAAGCAATACCTTACCTGCACACCTATCTCCCGGGAGGAAAGACAGGAGTCTGTTTTCCCACCTTCTCGTGTTCCCAAACACGGGAACAGCGTTTGCTCATGGAGGACGAAGGGGCCCTTTGGTTCCCTTCGAACTCCACCACTCTACAATTCAATGGGCACGATCCATGAGAAAGGTTCTCCAGTCCCACCGACGTGGCTGGGAACCAGACAAGCGCTCGAGCCTGCAACCCTATGTACGCGCTTACTTGGGTGTAAGTCCCATTGAATTCAGCTGGGCTTACTGCTGAGCAGACAGCTGCTGGGTGGCAGGGTTAATGCACGGAGGGGCTTCCCAGCGGATCAGGCCCCAAGGGCGTTTCCAGACACACACAAAAACAAGCGCACTCTTTTGGTCAGTACCAGGAGAGCAATAGATTGCTCTCTAAATAAAGCCCCCCCATTAAAATGAGGGCGATATGAGGGAGCCAGGAGCCGGGCCACAACACTGATGCTTGCATCTTGTGGGGGTGCGCATGACATTGGAGGAAACCCATTTCATAACTGCACTAAGCTACAATAATAGCTACTTAGGGGGCAGGTGGGGAATCGTAGGGATGAACACCCCCCTCCCCGCCAGTGGCAGAAAGGTGTGCTGTAGCTCCAAGTCTAGGACATGGGAGACCAGGGTTCGAATCCCGACTCAGTCCACTGGGTGACTTTGGGCCAGACCTCCCTCTCTGCTTGGTTGTGAGTCTAAAACAGGTGGAGACGAACCACGTTTGCCGCCTTAACTTCCTGGGAGGAAAGGCACGATACAACACAAAGAAACTAAAGGAAATATTGCTGGTTTGGTGCTGAGAAAACCCTATGCCCTCACGACCGGATCCTGCACAGCAGCTCAGGAAAGCGAAAAACTTCTAAAGCATCTATTTCCTCTGCAGCAGAATTTGGCCCTGTGTTAGATCTATGGAGGATTTTCACCCCTGGGGAAAAAAACAACAACCCCAAAAAACTATTTTTCACGGTTCAGAAGCCTACCCAGCCTGGCTGGCGCTAGAGAGCTGATTCCATGCCATGTAAACAAAAGCGCACATGTAGTGGTATTCCAGGTTTGGCGGCCGAAAGGAGCCCCTCCCCTCCAGCCCCCACCGCGTTGCTTCCCTTAGGTCCTTGCGCAGGGGGGGGGAAAGGGCAGGGGAGAGTCTTTGCAATGCCAAAGGTGTCTTCCAGAGTTCGACTCTCCAGGTGGCACGGACGGCGTTACACCCATGGAGGGCCTGCCCCATGGCTCTGCTCCAGGATGCTGGCAGTTTCCCAAGAGCAAGGTGTGGGGGGGAAACGAGGGCAGTCCTTCACCTTCTTCAGCGCCCAGCGCTCGCAAGCCTCGGGTGATGGCTGTTTGGCCGGAGGCCTCCCCTTAATCCAATGTCCCATCTGCGTCGCGGCGGCTTGGAGTCAGATGATCACCTGCAAAGGTGGGAGAGAGGACAGTGAGGTCGGCGGGAGGCAAATGGCAGAATTTGGCCCTCCTTGAAATGGTACCCTGCACAGAATCTGTTTGCCTTCTGAAACACTCCGAAACCAAAGCGCGGCTTCTGATTGGCTGCAGGAAGCTCCTGGAGCCAATAGGAAACCCCGTCAAACTTTCGGCTTTCAAAAGAATGATAGAAAACCGGAACACTCACTTCCGGTTTTCGACCGTTCAGGAGCCGGAACGTTCGACTCCCAAGGCGTTGGGGAGCCAAGGTACAACTGTACAGTGGTACCTCTGGATACGAACGGGATCCATTCTGGAGCCCCGTTCGCATCCTGAAGTAAATGTAAGGCGCGACTGTGCGTCTGCACGTGCGCGGGTCACGTTTTGCCGCTTGCACGCATGCGTGTGACATCATTTTTAGCGGCGTCTGCGCATGCGCGAGCGGCGAAACCCGGAAGTAACGAGCTCCATTATTTCTGGGGCGCCATGGAGCACAATCTGAAAATACTTAACTTGAAGCTACTTCAACCCGAGGTATGACTGTATACACTAGAAATCTCTAAAGCAGTGTTTCCCAAATTTGGGTCCCCAGCTGTTTTTGAACTACAATTCCCATCATCCCTGACCTCTGGTCCTGCTAGCTAGGGATGATGGGAGTTGTAGTCCAAAACCATCTGGAGACCCAAGTTTGGGATACTCTGATCCAAAGGGCAGAGCTCGAATGACCGTTCCCTGCCCCTTATATATGGCATCACTGTGTGTCAATTTAGGGGGTGAAACTTAACACTTGCAAATTTCTTCAGGGGTCTTCAAATACGTTTCTGGGTGTGGGGGATTCAAATCTGCTATTATTTTTGTGCCTGGACAGCATGTAGCTTGGCAAGTCTACGTCTGGTGAAGAAGCCCACTGCTTTCAAAAAACCAAAGAACTTTATTTCGCCTTCTGAAAATGCTAGGCAACGCTAAAGAATAATAAGTAAAAATGATATTAGTATGTAATAAACCTACAAGCACTTGGCAATTGTTTACAGTGACTCCCGTGCAACTTTACCTACACAGCAAACCTAAATTATATTAATTTAAGCAAAATACCTTTTGAATCACGTTACAACTTTTTAGCAGCCTTCATTTTTGGAATTTCAAAGTTAAAAAATTCAACATGCCCTAACAAGGCATGATTTTATTTATCATACAACTACTCTGGCATATGGTTTTTCAGTGCCACCAATATAAACAGATGTCTGGCTCATAGAACCTTTGTTCTCAATAATAATGGAACTCACAAGTGGAGAATACTATTATTTTTATAAATTGTTATTATTTGTAAAGAGAATCTTTGTATGAGTTAATTAATACTTTATTATTTATTATTTGTATAGCCCTTTTGATCTGCGCTATAACATGGTACTTTTGTCCCTCCAGGCTGTGGCGCTTTATGGTTTAAATGCCTGACTCATCGTTTCTTTCCTTTATGTTCTGCTTGCAACTTTTTTGGCACATAAATTAACATTTTAAAAAAGGAAGCCAATGCTAGAAAACCACAGAGGAAAGGAAAGGCGGAGAATAGGAAAGAGCTGAACAGATTTGCCTTGCAGGTCACCCAGATGAACTTGAATGTCTGAATATTCAACAAGCATTTGCCATAAGAGGATTTCGCAGCACCCACCAGTCTTTGGCAGCTGACATGCAAAAGGACATTTCCCTGCTAATTCCACCCCTTCCTTTAACTCCTTTAATAGGAGACTTAAACCAAGACAGCCCAATCTACTTGCCTTCCACCCTGAGATTTTACTGTCTGTGTCCAATAAAAGGTAAAGGGACCCCTGACCATTAGATCCAGTCGTGACCGACTCTGGGGTTGCGGCGTTCATCTTGCTTTATTGGCCGAGGGAGCCGGTGTACAGCTTCCGGGTCATGTGGCCAGCATGACTAAGCCGCTTCTGGCGAACCAGAGCAGCGCATGGAAACGCCGTTTACCTTCCCGCCGGAGTGGTACCTATTTATCTACTTGCGCTTTGACGTGCTTTCGAACTGCTAGATTGGCAGGAGCAGGGACCGAGCAATGGGAGCTCATCCGTTGCGGGGATTCGAACCGCCGACCTTCTGATCGGCAGGTCCTAGGCTCTGTGGTTTAACCCACAGCGCCACCCATGTCCTTGTCCATATCCAATACCATCTTGCAAAAATGGAAACGCTGTTAAATTTTGCATTCTGTTTGGTTTTTACAAAACTGTTTCCAGAAGAAAAAGAAGAAAAAGAAGAAAACTGTGTAGGCTCTTGAAGACCCCTGAGAGCTCGCCACCCCTCGAGGCAATTCCATTCTTGGACTTTGCTTCTTCCCATCAAGACGCTTCTCCGAATCTCCAGCCAGCATCCACCCTCCTGCAAGGAAACTCCACCTGAAAGTTGGCACAGCAACAGCCCCACCAGAGAGCTGTTTCTCAATCGCTTTCTATTTGCCTGGAATGGCGCCCCCAGGTAAGCCACAAAGGAGAAAACAAAGCCCAGCACAGCCCTGTTCTCCAAAGCTCCAGAACTGAAGAAGATGACCAGAAGCAAAAGCTACATGGGTCTTGGCAGCTGACCCATCACCCCTGAGAAGCTGTTGGCAGGGAGCTAGAAGCTGTTGGATTACCTTCAGATAACCAGGTTGCTCTCGCCGAGCCTAACAATGATCGGGCTGTCCTGGAAAACGAACGAGGCTGCAGTCAGAGCTGGTGTCTGCGTGCTCTCCACCCCACCGTCCCCCCAAACAGGTGAGGATCCGTGGCTGCAGCACAGTGCAGGATTTACGTAAAAGCTAAACAAGCTATAGCTTAGGGCTCCACTCTCTTGGGGCCCTCCAAAAAATTTAAAGGAAAAAAAACCTGGATGTACATTTCCAAAATATAAGATAACAAACAAATAAAATAAAACCTACGTACAGCAAGAGTGTTTTGTGTTGTGTAGGCTCCTAGGATGTAAGTCATGGGCCCTGCCTGCTAGCCTGCTCCCTAAAATATCACTGGTTTGCTCCTTTCTACATTCTGCTATTTATCATTAGTAGTAGTTTGCATCCTATATTTACACCTATTATTATTTCATGTTATAGCACATTTCTAGAGACTAGATTATGAGTGTTTAAAAGAACTTTTGTTATTGCCAAATGCCAATGTGTTTGCATCATTAAGTTTGTTATGAATAAAAAAATCATTTTACGTTAGAGCTTAATAATTATTTCACTATGAATATGCTTCTTCTTAATTGTATTTCGGTTCAGCAATTACTTTGATAAAATACGTATGTTGTTATGTGCAAATGGCTTGAGATTCCTATTAGGTCCATAAATTATCATATGGCATATATCCAACACAAAAAACAGTGACAATTTGTTGTGGACAAATGACAGCTGGAGATATGAAGGGCCCCATCACCTTCAGTAGCTGAGGGCCTCAACAAACCTAAATCCGGCCCTGCTGTAGTGTAAGGCATGTCCCACATGAAGATGCCTTGCACATGAGCCAGACCTCTGGCTCCTCTAGCCTGGTATTATCTGTCATCTGGATAGCTCAGTTGGTTAGAATGTGGTGCTTATAATGCCAAGGTTGCAGGTTCGAATCCCGTACGGGACAGCTGCATATTCCTGCATTGCAGGGGGTTGGAATAGATGATCCTCAGGATCCCTCCCAACTCTGCAATTCTACGATTCCTAAATTGTGGTGCCCAAAATCAGACACAGTATTCCAGGTGTGGTCTGACCAAGGCAGAACAGAGTGGGATAACAACAACAACAACAACAACAATTTATTATTTATACCCCAACCATCTGGCAGGGATTCCCCAGCCACTCTGGGCAGCTTCCAACTGAATATTAAAAGCAATACAGCACCAGACATTAAAAACTTCCCTAAAAAGGGCCGCCTGTTGTCTTTTAAAAGTAAAATAGTTGTTTATTGCCTTGACATCTGCTGGGAGGGCGTTCCACAGGGTGGGCACCACCACCGAGAAGACCCTCTGCCTGGTTCCCTGTAACTTCACTTCTCGCAGGGAGGGAACCGCCAGAAGGCCCTCGGAGCTGGACCTCAGTGTCCAGGCAGAGCGATGGAGGTGGAGACGCTCCTTCAGGTATACAGGACCGAGGCCGTTTAAGGCTTTAAAGGTCAGCACCAACACTTTGAATTGTGCTCGGAAACGTACTGGGAGCCAATGTAATATGGTCTTGGCGGCCGCTCCCAGTCCCCAGTCTAGCTGCCGCATTCTGGATTAATTGCTGTTTCCGGGTCACCTTCAAAGGTAGCCCCACATAGAGCGCATTGCAGTAGTCCAAGCAGGAGATAACCAGAACATGCACCACTCTGGCGAGACAATCCGTGGGCAGGGAGGGCCTCATCCTGCGTACCAGATGGAGCTGGTAAACAGCTGCCCTGGATACAGAATTGACCTGTGCCTCCATGGACAGCTGAGTCCAAAATGACTCCCAGGTTGCGCACCTGGTCCTTCGGGGGCACAGTTGCCCCATTCAGGACCAGGGAGCCCTCCACACCCGCCTGCCTCCTGTCTCCCAAATATAGTACTTCTGTCTTGTCCAGGATTCGACCTCAATCTGTTAGCCGCCATCCATCCTCCAAGTGCCTCCAGGCACTCACACAGGACCCTCACCGCCTTCACTGGTTCCGATTTGAAAGAGAGGTAGAGCTAGGGCTAGAACTTCGTTTGACCTGGACACTAGACTTCTGTGGATGTAGCCTAAATGACATTTGTTTCTCTCTCTCTCTCCATCCTGCAACCGAGAGAGCAAAAGGCAGAGCTCAAGGACGCATTTCCAGCCAGACCTGCACTCTCAAGGAAGGCGTGAATCTGGGTCAGTGGGTGACGTGGCTTGGGGAGAGAGGGCGTGGCCTGGTCAGGCAGTGTGGCACGAGGAGAGTCCTGAGGGCCAGGCAGGGAGACTCGGAGGGCCGCATTTGGGCTCCGTGCCTGCAGTTCCCAACCCTTTGTTTGTGATCTAATGGTTACTTTTCTTTAAAAGGGTGTCCGAGCCAATCTGGGGCAATTGGCCTTCTAGAAGATGATATAGAAAAAGAAAGGATTGTAAATTATTTCTATATGTAATGACGGCAGCAAGAATATTATTGGCACAAAATTGGAAGCAAGAAGAACTACCGACAAAAGAAGATTGGAGGATGAAACTGATGGACTATGCAGAATTAGATAAATTAACAGGAAGAATTTGAGTTACAGATAGGTAGCCGTGTTGGTCTGCCATAGTCAAAACAAAACAAATTCCTTCCAGTAGCACCTTAAAGACCAACTAAGTCAGTTCTTGGTATGAGCTTTTGTGTGCATGCACACTTCTTCAGATACACTGAAATAGAAGTTTCCAGACCCTTCTATATAGTGAGAAGGTGGGGAGGGGTAGGAAGAATTTGAAATCTGCGGGACCAGAGATTCACAGAAGACTGGGATAAATTTACAGACTATTTGGAAAGTAATTGTGATGATCAGATTATGCTTGTAGGTTCGCGAGAACTTTTGTAAGGTGGACTATTTGAAATATTGCACACACACACAAAAAAAAGGTAACGAGGGGGAATGTTGGTTAAGATAATTAAAGGCAATAAGAATTTAAGAAATGCAGAATAAGTGATAAGAACGGAGGACCATCAGAAGGGCTGAGGAAAGTCCAAAAAGATTGTGTAAGAAGTGAAGTTTTGTTGTAGGAATGATAATTAATATGTCAAAATTAATAAAAAATTATAATTAAAAAACCCCAGCCTTCTATGGCTTAAGCGTCTGTACGAAAGACACTCTGCACGTGGCCAGAGGGACTGAGCCAGCATCTGCTTAGAAAGGAAAAAAATAATTCTAGCTTCGGCTGTCACCAGAAGGGAGCTGTTTCTTCTGAGGTCGAAAAGGGCTACATAGGGCGATGCTCTGTGTACCCATCACCTCCACCCAGGTGTGCAGGGGAGACCGGTGCTTGGAATTCAGGGGGAGGGGGTTCAGCTGTGGACCCTCCAAGGACAAAAAGCTCATCATGGAGAGATTTGGGAACCTTGCAGAAAGCAGCCGACACCGTTCCAGAGAGCGAGGGAGGCGTACGTAAGAATATCTCCGTCATTTAATTTGTGTGATAACACTCCAAACGGTGTCACGGGCGATTTAGCCTGGCTGGCAGCAAAGCTCCTCTCCCTCTCTCTCCCCGAGCGTCGGCCTTAGTCATCTCTTGTTTTGCAAACTAGGCTGTCTGTGGCAAACGTCAACAGAATTACAGGGCTGCTGGGTCACCTACTTCTGCCCGCCGCAGTGGAGGTTCTGGGCAGCTCATGAGATTCTGGGCTTGGGAGGAGAGCTGGACCCCCCAGAGCAAGGACAGGCATAGGGAAACTCGGCCCTCCAGATGTTTTGGGACTACAACTCCCATCACCCCTGACCACTGGGGTCCTGTAAGCTAGGGATGATGGGAGTTGTAGTCCCAAAACATCTGGAGGGCCGAGTTTGCCTATGCCTGAGCAATAACCTCCCCTCTTTCTCCTTGTTGTGCTTCTCTGAGGTTTTACTGCATCAGCTGCACAAAGGATGGGAACCTCAGGCTCAGGGGCAAAAAGTGGCCCTTGCAGGGGTCTCCTCCTGGCCCTTGGGACTCTCCTCAGGCCACGCCCCTCAAGAGGCCTACTTCGCACTCAACGCACATATTTTTGTTGAGTTTGAAGAGCAATGGCAGCTTAGAATGGGGTTTCTGTGTATACAGCTCAGTTGGTCGGGCATAAGACTCTAAATCTCAGGGTTGGGGGTTCGAGTCCTGGGTTGGGTGAAAGATTCCTGCATTGCAAGGGGCCAGACTAGATGACTCCAGTGGCCCCTTCCAACTCCACAAGTCTATGGTTCTTTGATTCCTGCTGTGCAAAGGCAAGATTTCCATCCATTTTGCCTCTGGACCCAGCATGTGGCCCCCAGAACCTTGTCCAGAAGGCGATGTGGCCCCCACCTTGACAAAGCTTCCTTGCCTCTGATCTACGCTACCAATGGGGACCCCAGGGCCCTCCAGATGTTGCCATTGGTCACGCTGACTGGGGTTAATGGAAGTTGGGAGTCCAAGAACTTTGAAGGGGGTCAGACTAGATGACCCCCGGGTCCCTTCCACCTCCACAATTCTATGGTTCCTTGACACTTTGAGGGCCACGGTTTTCCCGCCCCTGGAGATCAACACTGTGGGTAAATCTGGGCTCCCATCTTATCTAGAAATCGAGATGAGTATAATAGGCCTCTTCTGGTTCAGGAAATCTCATCTCTGTTAGCCACAGTTTAACTGTTCTTAAAAAGCAGAGACATCACCTTGCCAACAAAGGTCCATATAGTAAAAGCTCTGGTTTTCCCAGTAGCGATGTATGGAAGTGAGAGCTGGACCATAAAGAAGGCTGATCACCGAAGAATGGATGCTTTTGAATTATGGTGCTGGAGGAGACTCTTGAGAGTCCCATGGATTGCAAGAAGATCAAACCTCTCCATTCTGAAGGAAATCAGCCCTGAGTGCTCACTGGAAGGACAGATCGTGAAGCTGAGGCTCCAAGACTTTGGCCACCTCAGGAGAAGAGAAGACTCCCTGGAAAAGACTCTGATGTTGGGAAAGATGGAGGGCACAAGGAGAAGGGGACGACAGAGGACGAGATGGTTGGACAGTGTTCTCAAAGCTACCAATATGAGTTTGCTATGTTATTATGAAATTGCTTTTGGCACTGTTTAGTTTGGGCATCCATTCTGAAGGAAATCAGCCCTGAGTGCTCACTGGAAGGACAGATCCTGAAGCTGAGGCTCCAGTACTTTGGCCACCTCATGAGAAGAGAAGACTCCCTGGAAAAGACCCTGATGTTGGGAAAGATGGAGGGCACAAGGAGAAGGGGACGACAGAGGACGAGATGGTTGGACAGTGTTCTTGAAGCGACCAACATGAGTTTGACCAAACTCCGGGAGGCAGTGGAAGACAGGAGTGCCTGGCGTGCTCTGGTCCAGGGGGTCACGAAGAGTCAGACACGACTAAATGACTAAACAACAACAACAAACTGTTCCCTCCCCAGGAGCGCCCTCCCAGCAGATGTCAAGGCAATAAACAACTATTTTACTTTTAAAAGACATCTGAAGGTGGCCCTGTTTTTAACGTCTGATGCTGTATTATTTTTAATATTCGGTTGGAAGCTGCCCAGAGTGGCTGGGGAAACCCAGCCAGATGGGCGGGGTATTGATAATAATAATAATAATAATAATAATAATAATAATAATAATAATAATAATAATTTGCAAGGGGGAAAGAAACCTCGGTTGGCTTCTTTTCAAGATAGATATGTCTTTAAAGAAGGCATCAATCAATCAATCAATCAGTGACATACAAATAGACAGGAAATTTCACCAGGATTCTAAATTCATATTAGTTTCCCCTCCTTTTTAAATGACCCGGTCATTCTGCGTTCCTTTCTTACTGCTGTTCGAGCCATTTTAAAGTATTTCTTGGTTTCCTGCGTTCCTGCCTTTTAATCTAGAAGCTGCCTCAAGGGACTTTTCCTCCTCGTTGCCAAAAGGGAGGGCAGAAATTTCCTTAAATCAGACCAGCTTCTCTCAGAAAAGAGCCTTGCAGGCTCTAAGGACCTCAATCCAGAGCGTGTGTGTTTGGTGCTAGAGATCTCCCAGCCTCTCCCACTCACCTCTTGTCGGCCATCTGCCGTCGTAAGCCATTTCGGCTTCACTCCGTTGCTGACCAGTGGCTTTTCCTCCGGGACGAGGCAGGCGTAGGGGGGTTCGGCGGGCTCGGCCCCCACGCTCTCTGAAACGGTTTTCACTTCCGAGGGGCTGGGCTTCTGCTCGGGGATACGAGCCACGCGGAACCTGGGCCACAAAACAAAACACCGTATATAAATGGTGTATCTTATCTTGCTATATACATAGAAAGGTAAGGTGGTTGTCACGCTCTGCAGTTGGCCAGGGAAGGCAGGGCTGGGGAGCGCAGCAAGCAGAGTCAGCGGCCCCTTGTCTGTGCAAACCAGGGGTTGAAAATGGGCTTTATTTCACCCAGGTCAAAGGCCCAGTTTGGCCCAGTTTGGTCAAAGATTCACCCATGCACATCTGTGTACGTACACACAGGCTGGGAGCCTCAATGGTGCCCCTTTGGTGTGTGTATATAATAATAAATAATAATAAATTTTATTTATACCCCGTCAAAACCGGGCTCAGGGCGGCTAACACCCGATACAAAAACAAATTGATTGAAATACAACTTAAAAACAAGATTCAAATACAACATTTAAACATTAAAACACAGCCTCATTTCAATGGAAACTCAAATCAAAAACTTTTGGGGGGATGAAAACATCAAGTCTTCACCGAGGCTAACTTTCCAGACTGGTCCTATATAGAAAAAAGCTAGGCAAGTCCCCAAATAGGAGTTCCATCACAGGAGGAGAAAGGAAAGATATATAGATTTATTTTTTTATACTGAGTTCTGGGGAGATCATTCCAGAGACAGGGAGCCACCACCGAAAAGGCCCGTTCTCGTGTTGTTTTCCCTAGGGTGGCCCTGATCCGAGCATTAGGGAATTTAGAGCTGCCTTTGGGAGGAAATGTAGCAGAGCCTTGTAGCTTCGAGGCCAGCCTTTGCAATCTTAAGGACTATCAACTTGACTTGAACAAAATGATACAGTGGTGCCTCGCAAGACGAAATTAATTTGTTCCGCAAGTTTTTTCTTCTTGCGAGTTTTTCGTCTTGCGAAGCACGGTTTCCCATAGGAATGCATTGAAAATCAATCAATGCGTTCCTATGGAGACCGTCCGGGGACAGAGGGGAAGCGCCACGCGCCTTCCCCTCTGTCCCCGGACCTGTTTAAAGCAAGGGGCGGCGGGGAGAAGATTGCTTCTCCCCGTTGCCTGCCCCGCAATCTCCGGGGACAGAGGGGAAGCGCCGCGTGCCTTCCCCTCTATCCCCTTGGTTCAAAAGGGGTCTGGGGACAGCGGGGAAGACGCGCTGCGCTTCCCCGCTATCCCCGGAGCTTGCGGGGCAAGCTTCGTTTTGCGAAGCAAGCCCATAGGGAGATGCGTCTTGCGAAGCGGCTAAGAAAACGAAAAACTCCTTCGTCTAGCGAGTTTTTCGTCTTCCGAGGCGTCTGTCTTGCGGGGCACCACTGTAGTTCCCGGGACACCAAGTGCCTGAGCTTCGCGCGGTACAATCGCAAAGCATGAAGCGGCCTGTTCCGTGACTCACCTGCCCACCGATAGGATGGTGATCTCTCCCGGCCTGCCAGCCTTGCCTCCGGGCTTCGCGAGCTTCGCGGTGGCGCTGCCAGGAGCGATGGAGGTGGCCGGCGTGGCTTCTGCCGATGGCAGCACTTCCGGCCACTTCTTCTGGCTGCAGCGGGTGCAGGTGGGGCCCGGGCGGGTGGCCAAGCCTTGGACTGTGTGCAGGTGGTGCTGGTGCCTGCAGATGTGGGGAAACTGAGGCAGGAGATGCAGCCTAAGTGGGGGTAGGGGGTGAGAAGGGGAAAGGACCACCGTTAGAGGAGAGAACAGAGACCCCCTCAAAGGCCACCCCACAGGTTCACCACCCAACTTGATCATGTTACGCCAGGAATCACTCCATCAACTCCTTCATGGCAGGGGTTGGACTGGATGACCTTTGGGTTTCCCTTCAATTTCTACAATTATAAGGTTTTACTCTTAATAATAATAATAAATTTTTATTTATACCCCGCCCTTCCCGGTTCAAAAACCGGGCTCAAATTTAAAACACTTAATTGTAAAAGCAGCATAAGATACAGTAAAAAAACATGAATAACAATAAAATTCAAAGTTCAGAAATCAATTTGGGGGAAATCCATCTAATAAAGCATTAGATAGTCACCAGGGCTAGCTGGCTGAATTGGTCCTACTTGGGCCAGCGAGGAGGCCAGGGGAGAATTAGCTGTGGGGTCTCAGAGCGGGTGATCTTCATAAAAGGGGAGGGGGAAGGAAGAGAAGGGAAATAAAAGATCAGGCTGAATTCAAATTAAAGGCCAGGCGGAATAGCTCTGTCTTACAGGCCCGACAGGAGGAGGTTAAATCCTCAAGTGCCCTAGTCTCCTGGGCCAGAACATTCCACCAGGTCGGAGCCATCACTGAGAAGGCCCTGGCCCTGGTGGAGGATAGTCTGACTTCCTTAGGGCCCAGGACCTCTAAACTATGGTTATTCATGGACCTTAAGGTCCTCTGTGGGGCAGACCAGGAGAGGTGGTCCCATAGAGGTTCAGCTTAATATTACATCCTTTTTCAGTGTCTGCGCCGCCCTATTCCTCATCGTGGGCAAAAAATGTAATGGGTGAATCTGGTTGTTGAGAACCAGGATTATTATTATTATTATTATTATTATTATTATTATTATTATTATTATTATTATTTGTATACCGCCCTTCACCCGTAGATCTCTGGGCAGTTCATACCATAAAAATACAGGATGATGCAGCAGTCAGAGAGAGGAACTATGTCTAATCCCCTGTCATGAGGCTCCCTGGCTAGTGGTAATAATAATAATAATAATAATAATAATAATAATAATATCATCACCCAGGGAGCCTCTCACAAGATACGTACAAACCAACACACAACCATGCAAACAACACACAGAGCATATTCAGTTGAAAAAAATAAATTACTAAGATGCAGTTACATTTAGCAAAGTTTAAGATGAGCAATAATAATAATATTTATACCCCGCCCAGCTGGTTGGATCTCCCCAGCCCCTCTGGGTGGCTCCCAATTTTAAAAACATGATAAAAGGTCAAACATTAAAACTTCCCTAAACAGGGCTGCCTGTTTATAGCTCAGCTGCAACGGCGAGCCATGGGAGGGGAGCTTATGTGATTCTCTCTTTTTAGATAGGGGGCCATCTCTTTGTAGTCCAAACTGTTCACATAAAAGGCCCCGTTTCTCTAACGAGGGGAGGGGGTGATGATAGGGGGCAGCGGGAGAGGAAAAAGATCCAGATACCTTGCTTTTATATAATCAACTCTTTATTTTGTTCTATGTATATCGCGGTGTTCTTTTGTTACTGTGGGCAATGGCTGACGCAAATAAAGTTCATTCTTGCGTTTACAATTTTGTATTTTAGCTAATTTTTAAAACTACTGGTCTATGGCCGTAATAAAATGATCAATGGAGCAAAGAAAAAGCCACACTTCTTACTTGTTGACGGGCTTATAGATGGGCTGCAAGACCTGCTTGCTGTGATAATCTTTCAGCATCTCCTCCAAGACTGCGGCGTTCTCTGTCGGCGGCAAATGAGAGGGACAGGGAGGGGAAATAAAGCAGAGCCGTTGAACAGGAGGCGAAAAAGGAGGAGGAAGAGAGTCATCGTTGCAACACGAAGCCTAGCAAGCCCACTAGTCCTCATTAAGGTGTCTTCATTTATGGGGTAAACCTGTTTGCATACACTTGTAACTTTAAGCCTGAAGGCTGCCTTCAGGGATCTCACTGTGCTCTGCCTGATCCCAAGTAAACTTTCTTTTTGTTACTTACGAGTAACACTGTGGTGTCTTTATTATATTAGGAGGGATTCAAGGGGTCTTACCAGGAAAATATTACAACGCATTTCAACCTGGACAAGCCAGACTGAATTGCGTATTGTCTTAAGAAACTCACACGAGTTTGCAACATGTTTTCTTATCTTTTTTTCCTTTTTAAATATAATTATTTATTAGTTTTTTCTAAACATATCATTTTCAACAGTAATTAAACATACTTTTACATCTTATTCAAATTTTTGACTTCCATCAATCCTGTCTGAAAATTTTCCAATCTAATCTCTCAGTATGCATTTCTTATCTTCCCTATTACATTTCAAACTCATAACCAATATCTCTATCTTTTTCTACTTTGTAACACTTTGTATATTTCTCCTTACAAAACTTCTTGTAGTCCTACTAGCGTAATTTGTTGATTACAGTTGCTCTTCAAATAATTCATATACCGTATTTTTCGCTCTATAGGACGTACTTTTTCCCCTCCAAAAATGAAGGGGAAATGTGTGTGTGTCCTATGGAGCGAATGGAAGCTTTCACAGCCCTCCGTCTCGCTGTTCTAGCTTTGGGATGGCTGCACTGCCCTGCAGAGGCTACAAAGGATGTCCCCGAAGCCGCAAGCCTTTGGAGTGCAGCTGCGCTCCAAAGGCTTCAGGGATCTTTGAGGCTGGCGGTGGGGGAAAGCAGCGCTCCCCCCCCCAGCCCCACAAGCTCGGGGGGCAGAGGCAAGGCTGTTCCCTCACCTGCTGTTGCTGTTGTGCTGTTCCTTGACCTGCGCTTGAACGCACCTTGAACGCACCTTGTTTTAGAGGGGGAGAACAAGAAACAATTTTTTTTCTTGTTCTCCCCCTCCTATGGTCCAGTGCGTCCTAGGGTCCGGTGTGTCCTATAGAGCGAAAAATACAGTACAGTGGTGCCCCGCAAGACGAATGCCTCGCAAGACGGAAAACCCGCTAGACGAAAGGGTTTTCCGTTTTGGAGGTGCTTCGCAAAACGAATTTCCTATGGGCTTGCTTCGCAAGACGAAAATGTCTTGCGAATTCCTGCGGGTTTTTTTTTCCTCCCCCCCCCTTTTCTAAGCCGCTAAGCCGCTTATCAGCTGATCTGCTAAGCTGCTAAGCCACTTAACAGCTGATCCGCTAAGCCGCTTATCAGCTGATCCGCTAAGCCGCTAAACAGCTGATCCTCTAAGCCGCTTATCAGCTGATCCGCTAAGCCGGTAAGCCGCTTAACAGCTGATCCTCTAAGCCACTTAACAGCTGATCCGCTAAGCCGCTTATCAGCTGATCCGCTAAGCCGCTAAACAGCTGATCCTCTAAGCCGCTTATCAGCTGATCCGCTAAGCCGGTAAGCCGCTTAACAGCTGATCCTCTAAGCCGCTTATCAGCTGATCCGCTAAGCCGCTAAGCCGCTTATCAGCTGATCCGCTAAGCCCCTAAGCCGCTAATAGCGCTAATCCGCTAATCCGCTAATGGGCTTGCTTTGCAAGACGAAAAAACCGCAAGACGAAGAGACTCGCGGAACGGATTCTTTTCGTCTTGCGAGGCACCACTGTACTTCTTCCAATCTTCTGTAAAGACTTGCAACAAGTTTTCTGCTGTGTAAAGGGGAATGTAAGCTCTGCTAAGCAAAGGAACTTGCTGGCACAAGTTGGGAAGGATATTAATAAACAATATATCCTCTCCTGCCACCCTGAACATTCCCACACATGCAGGCAGAGGCTCTGGCACTGAGCCTGCCAATGAACGGGACTCAAGGAGGAGGGAATTTGACCACCCATAACAAACGGATAAAGCAAAGGTCCCCGGCCCCCCTCTTTCCTGCGCAAGGCTCGCTCACCTTTCTTCTCTGTGATCAGACGCACCAGGACTCCAATGGTGTCTTCGTTGGCATCTTCTATTCTGTAGGCAGGACTATTCCCTAAGGAGAAAAGGACAGCGGGATGAAAAACGCTCTCCCTGGCTTTGCTGACCTGCTCTGAAGCCAGCTGAGTCATAAAGGGTCAGTAGGTAACGCGAGTCAGTCCCTGGAACTACTGGAAGGCTCATTCGTACTTTGTGCAGCGATAACATTTTTATTTACAGAATATCTTTTTACACAGAAGTTTGGCCCACAAGCTGACTTGGCAAATACAGTGGCACTGGCTTCAGTTGTTTCTACAGTGGTACCCCGGGTTACATACGCTTCAGGTTACAGACTCCTCTAACCCAGAAATAGTACCTCAGGTTAAGAACTTTGCTTCAGGGTGAGAATAGAAATCATGCGGCCCCATTAGCTAAAGCAGTGCTTCAGGTTAAGAACAGTTTCAGGTTAAGAACGGACCTCCGGAACAAAAAGTACTTAACCTGAGGTACCACTGTATTGATGTTTTACCTGTTTGGCTATTTATGTAGTAGTTCATTATTCTTATTATTGCTATTATTATTATTACAGTGGTACCTCGGTTTAAGTACTTAATTCGTTCTGGAGGTCCGTTCTTAACCTGAAACTGCTCTTAACCTGAAGCACCACTTTAGCTAATGGGGCCTCCTGCTGCCGCCGCACCACCGGAGCACAATTTATTTTCTCATCCTGAAGCAAAGTTCTTAACCTGAAGCACAATTTCTGGGTTAGCGGAGTCTGTAACCTGAAGCGTCTGTAACCCGAGGTACCACAGTACTGGGAAAAAATATAATCTGTTTAGGAGACCATTGTAAGCAGATGAGAACATTAGCAGGATTTTAATCTCACTTGTAAAGTAACAAAGACTATGGGCATTTTAGACGGATGACAAATGGGGATAACAGACATGGAGATGTAAATACAGTCATACCTCGGGTTACAGACGCTTCAGGTTGTGTTTTTTCAGGTTGCGGACCTGCCGAAACCCGGAAGTACCAGAATGGGTTACTTCCGGTGCCCGCACATGCGCAGAAGTGCTAAATCGCTCTTTGCGCATGCGCGGAAGCGCCGAATCACGTCATGTGCGTGCGCAGAGGCGGCACAGTGGGTTGCGAATGTGCCCCCTGCACGGATCATGTTCACAACCCGAGGTTCCGCTGTATTTTAAATGAAAATTGCCAAAATCTATACTGCAGACATGAGCTGCCATATGTCCGGCAACCATACAACGTATGCCCTCTCAATTGGTTCTGTCAGAGAAATTGGCACCAATAAGAAACCAGAGGCCTTCCTCCTGGGCATGGTCGGCCAATTGGTGCCAAAGAAGGACAGAATTTTTTTTATGTATGCAACAACAGCAGCAAGAATACTCATCGTGAAGTATTGGAAGACACAAGACCTACCCACCCGGGAAGAATGGCAGATGAAGGTGATGGACTACATGGAATTGGCGGAAATGACTGGCAGAATCCGAGACCAGGGAGAAGAGTTGATAGAAGAAGATTGGAAGACATTTAAAGTTTATTTACAGAAACATTGTAAAATTAAGGAATGTTAGAAGGATGCTGGAATGAAGTTTTGTGGTTTAGCAGTAATCTTATAGAAATAAGTAAAATCGGATTATGAATAGGTGAGAATGTAAAGTCACAACGTATTAAGACGAATTATTAAGATAAAAGTAAAGATGGAAAGGATTTGCTGAAATTGCTAATTGAATTAGAATACAAAAAAGGGAGGTGTGAGGACGTCAGGGAAACACGTAAATGAAAGACAAGACATGGAAAGATTGAAATGTTTTTAATTGTTTTTAATTTTTCTGTATTTTGTATTTTTTGTGTTTTTTTTTCTTTCTCATTTCTGTAACCTTTTTTGAAACTTTAATAAATATTATTTTTTTTAAAAAAAGAAATTGGCACCAATACAGGTGCCACATACCTGCCCCACATTTGTAAGAACTTGATCTTTAAGTGTGGCAGCACCTACAACTCTGGAACTCCCTGCCTCTTGATCTCAGGCGCCTTCGCTGTACTATTTTTGACAGCTGCTGAAAGCATTGCTGTTTAGAAAAGTCTACCCAGATGTTTAGAAAGTTTATGCAAGTTTTTATCTGCCATTTTAACTTTTCGAAATTACTGTCGTTTTCTTCTTCTTGATAACTTTATTGTTTTGTCTTTTTTGGTAAACTGCCTTGAGGTTAGTTTTTTCTTTTTACCATAAACAGAAATATTAAAAGTCTAGCTCCGATGTGTATTTGCTGTGAAACAAAGAAACACCCTCATGGCAGCTATGCTTCGCCCTGAGTAATGCTACCTGGCTTAACAAAAGCTTTGCCCCAATATTGTGAGCAAAGGTTTCGTGATTTTAATTTAATAGCCTGCTTGTTGCTGGTGATACAAGAGGGAGGGGGACAATTTCTGGAGATTCTGTGGTGGAGTTCAGGAACCCATCAGCTCCTTACGACCTTCCTGAGTAAACAATGACCTCATAGTGGGGGTTAGACTTATGCGCAGGATTCCTGGTCCACAGCTGCAGCCTTGCCGGTAAAATCTGGGCTTTCCCCTTGGCCAACTCCTCTTCCTCTGACACTCTCTTCCTCCCCTGAGGCAGCAATGCTGGCCAAGTTGTCACTTGGCCAGTGCCAAATTTACGTATAAGCTAAACAAGTTATAGCTTAGGGCCCCACTCTCTGGGGACCCACCAAAAAATTAAAGGAAAAAAAACCTGGATGTACATTTCCAAAATATAAGATAAAAAACAAATAAAACCTACATACAGAAACAGAGTTATGTGTTGTGTAGGCTCCTATGATGCAAGTCATGGGCCCCACCTGCTAGCCTGCTCCCTAAAATATCACTGGTTTACTCATTTCTATATACACTGGTACCTCGGTTTACAAACAGTCCTGTTTACGAACTGTTCGTTTTATGAACTCTGCAAAATCGGAAGTGAACTTTATCTTGGTCTACGAACGGAAGATGGTGACAGCAGTCACAAAATTAAAAGACGCCTGCTTCTTGGGAGAAAAGCAATGACAAACCTAGACAGCATCCTAAAAAGCAGAGACATCACCTTGCCAACAAAGGTCTGTATATTTAAAGGTATGGTTTTCCCAGTAGTGATGTATGGAAGGGAGAGCTGGACCATAAAGAAGGCTGATCGCTGAATAATTGATGCTTTTGAATTCTGGTGCTGGAGGAGACTCTTGAGAGTCCCATGGACTGCAAGAAGATCAAACCTATCCATTCTGAAGGAAATCAGCCCTGAGTGCTCACTGGAAGGACAGATCCTGAAGCTGAGGCTCCAATACTTTGGCCACCTCATGAGAAGAGAAGACTCCCAGAAAAAGACACTGATGTTGGGAAAGATGGAGGGCACAAGGAGAAGGGGATGACAGAGGACGAGATGGTTGGACAGTGTTCTCGAAGCTACCAGCATGAGTTTGACCAAAATGCGGGAGGCAGTGGAAGACAGGAGTGCCTGGCGTGCTCTGGTCCAGGAGGTCACGAAGAGTCGGACACGACTAAACGACAAAACAACAACAACAACAAACGGAAGCTAAACAGTGGAAGGGCACTGGCGGCGGGAGGCCTCATTAGGGAAAAAACGGATTTAGTTTAAGAACAGACTTCAGGAACAGATTAAGTTCATAAACCGAGGTACAGTGCTGCCCCGCAAGACGAACGTCTCGCAAGACGGAAAACCCGTTAGACGAAAGGGTTTTCCGTTTTGGAGGCGCTTCGCAAAACGAATTTCCCTATGGGCTTGCTTCTCAATATGAAATGTCTTGCGAGTTCCTGCGGGTTTTTCCCCCTTCCCCCCCCTTTTCCTAAGCCGCTAAGCCGCTTATCAGCTGATCCGCTGATAAGCCGCTTATCAGCTGATCCGCTAAAAGCCGCTAAACCGCTAATAGCACTAATCCGCTAAGCTGTCAATGGGCTTGCTTCGCAAGATGAAAAAACCGCTATACGAAGAGCCTCACGGAACGGATTAATTTCATCTTGCGAGGCACCACTGTACCACTGTATATGGTGCCTACATTCTGCTTGAGATATCTATTAGGTTCATAAGTTACCTTATATTCAACACAAAAAACAGCGACCATTTGTTGTTGACAAAGGACAGCTGGACATATGAAGGGCCCCATTACCTTCAGGAGGTTAGGGCCTCATCAAACCTAAATTCGGCCCTATCTTGGCAGCCCTTCTTCGGCTTTGTCTTTTCTACCCTGCCCATAGGCAGAGTGGAACAAGCACAGCAGGACCAACCAACACACAACAAAGAGCACAAAGGAGATTATGACTGTTTGTACAGATGACAGCTTTAAAGAAGCAAATGGACACTCCCCGATACAACCAACGCCTTCAGAATGGGCACGTGCCTTGAATAGATGATGCGCCACAAAAGCTCTGCTGCTGGCAGACTTCGCAGCCAAGGGTGGAGCTGCTTTTAAGCAATGTCTAGGAAGAAGGGTGCAGGATCTGCACCCAAGATGAGCATGCAGCCTGTCCTTTTTGCTACACCAGAAGAAAATGGATATAGCCCTCTTGCATCAAGTCAGCTCATCTAGCCCCAAGTGTATGATCTGGGTGAGCTCCCGTTGCTCAGTCCCTGCTCCTGCCCACCTAGCAGTTCAAAAGCACCTCAAGTACAAGTAGATAAATAGGTACCACTCCGGTGGGAAGGTAAATGGTGTTTCCGTGTGCAGCTCTGGTTCGCCAGAAGCGGCTTAGTCATGCTGGCCACATGACCTGGAAGCTGTCTGTGGACAAATGCCGGCTCCCTCGGTCTATAGAGCGAGATGAGCGTGCAACCCCAGAGTCATCCGCAACTGGACCTAATGGTCAGGGGTACCTTTACCTTTTTTAAAGAACCCCTGGAAAGTTAAGTCCAGTCAAAGGCGACTATGGGGTTGTGGCGCTCATCTTGCTTTCAGGCCGAGGGAGCTGGCGTTTGTCCAGCTTTCTGGGTCATGTGACCAGCAGGACTAAACCACTTCTGGCGCAACGGGACTCCGTGACGGAAACCAGAGCACACAGAAACGCTATTTACCTTCCTGCCACAGCGGTACCTATTTATCTACTTGCGCTGGTGTGCTTTCGAACTACTAGGTTGGCAGGAGCTGGGACAGAGAAACGGGAGCTCACCCAGACGTGGGGATTCGAACCGCCAACCTTCCGATCGGCAAGCCCAAGAGGCTCAGGGGTTTAGACCACAGCGCCACCCACGGGCATTAATAACTGCATTGGTGGTGGGATTATACTGAAACATCCACACATAATTTGACATTATTCGTTGTTCTCCAATGCTTCCTGGATGACTAAGAGGTAATACGATAGCCTTGCGTACAAGGCATGATGGGGATCAGGAATAACCAAGATAGACATAATATTTGGCAAGGACCAAAAGGAACAATATGGTTTTAAACACAACACACAGGAAGAAGAAAGGAGAACTTCACTTGTGGATCATAAGTTATTAAATGTGTCAACACAAATTGAAGTTAGAACACGGTAGCTGTTGTATAAGGGATTATTATTAAGATTGGATTGTAACTGGATTGAATAACAGTTTGGAAGCAGAATTAAAGGGAATTATTATACCTTGAATAATAACCAGGCAGAGGGACTTCTTGGGGGTGGCACCCGCTCTGTGGAACGCCCTACCATCAGATGTCAAGGAAATAAACAACTATCTGACTTTTAGAAAACATCTGAAGGCAGCCCTGTTTAGGAAAGTTTTTAATGTTTGATGTTTTATTGTGTTTTTTATATTCTGTTGGGAGCTGCCCAGAGTGGCTGGGGAAACCTGGCCAGATGGGTGGGGTCCATATAATAAATAAATAAACAAATAAACAAACAAACAAAAATAAATTACTCTGTTGCCTTAATAGCTCCCTGAAAAGTGCACTCCGCACCGCTTGCAAAATGCGATGATTTGAAATACAGGGAGCGCCAATGGAGATCATAATCCGGAAGAGCTCACATCCCACCCTGGCCCTGCCCTGGCTCACCGTTCCTCTCAGATTTGGCCCCCTCCTCGTCCGTGTCTTTCTGGGCGGTGCAGTGATAGCCTTTCTTCATCAACAGGTTGCAGAAGAGGATCCCTAGCAGGCCCATCACGCAGAAGACTGGGACAATGGCCAAGACGGCGTACTGGGTGGCGCTCTCCTCCGGCTTCCCCTCTCGGGTGCCGTTGGCAGCCATCTTGTTGTCCCGCCTCTGCAGAGCTTCGGCGTTGCGTGCCAGGCGGGTCAGCCACTTCCTGGATCCTGAGAGGGTAAGGAATTGGGAGACATTGGTGGCATCACAAGATCAACCAGAATGTACCACCAGCCATGGGGTGACCCCCTCCCTGTCCTTGGCTCCAGCTCCAACAACTGATGGGCTCCCTGCCTTCTGCCATCCCAGTCCCAATGGAAACCAGGCACTGTGGCCTTAATGGATTTGGACTTTACCATTCCAGCTCCCTACAACAATTCCCAGAGAAGAACGGCAGATTAAGTTGATGGATTATACTCAAATGACAAAAATGACCGGAAGAATCAGAAATCAGGAAGACCAAAGTTTTAATAAGGAATGGGGAAGAAAATTTATAATTCATCTTACAAACCACTGAAAACAGTTAACATCGTTAGTAGGATTGGAGTAACACTTGTAGTTCAATGGCGAATTTTGGATATAATGGAGAAGTAAAAGGTTTGGATAATCACAAAAGATGCAAGAACAACGGGACCCACAAAGGGGAGGAGGGAAGTCCAGGAGATTCTTTAGAATTGTATTTTTATGTTGTATGTTGGATATGTGTTTTAAAAGCTTTAATTTAATTTTACGGGGCAAGAAACCAACAATTCCCAGATCCTCCCTTTTCCTTGATGCTCACTTACAGTAGGCTTTGAAAGCACAGCTGACCTTAGTGGCTCCCCTCTCTTTAAGCCGAGACGCTCAAAGGCTTTATTATTATTTACTTTATTTTATTATTTATCAAATTTATACGCTGCCCTTCATCTGAAGGTCACAAGGCGGTTGGCAACATAAAAACAACCAAGCCCATTCCATTGTGTCAAATGCCTTTTAGGCATCTGGAAGCAAAGCAGTGGTGTCAACGGAGCAGGGCGTGTAATCAAATTAAAACACCCTTTGACATCACATCCTGGTTGTTCCTACTTACAACAAAATCCACATTTCACCTGGAGATCATTTCTACAGTGTTCATTAGAATGCATGCTTGTGGCAGAATTTTACAACCTGCCTTTGCCACACAGGCATGCCTGATGGATGAATCAACCATGAATTTTTTCAACATTTGGGTATCAACAATTATTGCCACCATCTGCCCTGCAGAAATTCCTGTTGCAAGGTATGTCTGACTAGCCGTGATGCTTTCGCACCTTGTGTTGTAAGGAACTGCAATGTGCCCCTTGGACCCGTTCTGGTATTTGACAGCCAGACTACACAGAGGTGGAAACAGAAATCCTAGGGCTTGGAATTTCCTGCCTTTCTACACCACCTTGTTCAGAATAATAATAATAATAATAATAATATATTTATATCCCGCCCATCTGGCTGGGTTTCCCTGGCCACTCTGGGCGGCTTCCAACAAAACACTAAAATTCAATAACCTATTAAACATTCAAAGCTTCCCTAAACAGGGCTGTCTTCAGATGTCTTCTAAAAGTCTGGTAATTGTTGTTCTCTTTGACATCTGGTGGGAGGGCATTCCACAGGGCAGGTGCCACCACCGAGAATGCCCTCTGCCTGTTTCCCTGTAACTTGGCTTCTCGCAGCGAGGGAACCGCCAGAAGGCTCTTGGTGCTGGACCTCAGTGTCCAGGCAGAACTATGGAGGTGGAGACGCTCCTTCAGGTATACTGGACCGAGGCCATTTAGGGCTTTAAAGGTCAGCACCAACACTTTGAATTGTGCTCGGAAACGTGCTGGGAGCCAATGTAGGTCTTTCAAGACCAGCGTTATATGGTCTCGGCAGCCACTCCCAGTCACCAGTCTAGCTGCCGCATTCTGGATTAGTTGTAATTTCCGGGTCACCTTCAAAGGTAGCCCCACACAGAGTGCATTGCAGTAGTCCAAGCGAGACATAACCAGAGCATGCACCACTCTGGCGAGACAGTCTGCGGGCAGGGAGGGCCTCAGTCTGTGTTCCAGATGGAGCTTATGGCACCTCCATGGACATCTGTGAGTCCAAAATGACTCCCAGGCTGCGCACCTGGTCCTTCAGGGGCACAGTTACCCCATTCAGGATCAGGGAGTCCCCCACACCTGCCCGCCCCCCGTCCCCCAAAAACAGTAGTTCTGTGTTGTCAGGATTCAACCTCAATCTGTTAACTGCCATCCATCCTCCAATCGCCTACAGACACTCACACAGGAACTTCACCGCCTGCACTGGTTCTGATTTGAAAGAGATACAGGTTTCAAAAAATCCCTCAGACCCACCCAGTTAATCCGAAGGTTTGCACATGCACTGAGACACGCTGAGGTGTACCAAAGGGCACACCTGACAAGAAGCCAAAGAGAATTAGCATGATTCACTATAATCAACTTTTCTTCGTGTGACACAAGAGAGAATATCAGGTTGTAATTAATCCTTCAAGTTCCACTCAGCGCTGTGTTATATACAAGCCGTTGTCTGTTTTTAGGACCCGCCCTGTTTTCGTGATTCTAATTTGCTTTAAACGGTTTTTGATGATGTATTTTGAACTGTGGTACCCCACCCTGGGATCTGAGGGTGAAGGGCAGTAAAGGATAATATAGAAAAATAATAATCAGAGAGAAATAGACAAAAACCAGAAATTTAGCAACTCATCCTGGGACTCTTGGGTTTTTATTTTTTAAATGTACTTGCCCCGGTAACATTAACATGTCACTTTAAAGCAAGTCGTGACATGGTATCACTGCCTGGAATATTCCCCCACTGCCACTCACATGGGGAAGGGAAGCATCTGGGGCAACCACATCACACCCCACATTTCAACGCAACACAACTTTCCCAGGAAGAGAATAAGAAAGCAGCAGCAGTCAACTCGCATTTCTTGCCTCTCCCTATGAAGTTCCAAACTCTGAGGCCCTTTCAACTGCTGTAATATTTATTAGTACACTTGTATTCTGCCCTTTAGGGGATGCAGGTGGCGCTGTGGGTTAAACCACAGAGCCTAGGGCTTGCCAATCGGAAGGTCGGAGGTTCAAATCCCCGCGACGGGGTGAGGTCCCGTTGCTCGGTCCCTGCTCCTGCCAACCTAGCAGTTCGAAAGCATGCCAAAAGTGCAAGGAGATAAATAGGTATCGCTCCGGCAGGAAGGTAAACGGCGTTTCAATGCTCTGGTTCGCCAGAAGCGGCTTAGTCATGCTGGCCACATGACCCGGAAGCTGTCTGCGGACAAAGGCCGGCTCCCTTGGCCTATAGAGCGAGATGAGCACACAACCCCAGAGACGGTCACGACTGGACCTAATGGTCAGGGGTCCCTTTACCTTTACTTTGCCCTTTAAATTTCATTTATTGCATTGGAGATTTTGTAAACAGAGCTGCCACCGTGGTATACAAGATAAAAGGCAAAAGATTACAAATTCAATGAATGAAAAGCGGCGGAACTATTTCTACAATTTTATCCCATTGCATAAAATCATACCCCAAGGGTCATCTAGATGTCAAAGAGCAGAACAACTACCAGACTTTTAGAAGACACCTGAAGGCAGCCCTGTTTAGGGAAACTTTTAATGTTTGATGCATTACTGTATTATTTTAATATTTTTTTGGAAGCCGCCCAGAGTGGCTGGGGAAGCCCAGCCAGATGGCGGGGTATAAAATTATTATTATTATTATTACTATTACTATTACTATTATTATTATTATTATTATTATTATTATTATTAGTCCAACCCCCTGCAATGCAGGAATCTCAACTCGCAATCCCCCATCCAACGACTGGCTCACACTTCAGGGAAAGCCTTTTTAAACAAAACCGTCTTCCGGAGGTAGCTAAATATCACAATGCGAGGCGCTTGTCTTATTCCAGCTGGCAAATGATTCCAGAGGGCTGGAGCTGCAACACTAAAAGCCTCTTTTCTGGGACAAGCTAAGCACACCTTTGGGGAACCTGGTGCTCTCAAGCAGTGCCACACCTGAGGAGCACAGTTGCTGGGGAGAACATCTTTTATGTCACTTTAAGTCGTCCATCAAAGAACTGAAGGTAACCCAGGTGATCTCCCACCCAGGCCCTGAGCTGCTTCACTTCAGCAAGATAACCTAACCTGCAGACCACGCCCAGCCAGCTCCTTCCCTCTCCAGCTTGAATGGAAATAAAACATTCCCTTTTTTTTGCACCTCCGCCATCTTTTGCTCTCACCTGAGCATCCTGGGAGGCCTTTGGGGGCAGACAAACAAGGCAGGCAGGTGGCGTTTGGGTCTGTCTCACCTTCAGGGCTATAATATCTGTGGATGGAAAGAAGAGAGATGATCAGGTTAAAGGCTGGCATCTCAGAGATGCTCCAGAGAAACTGGCATATCCCACCAGGACAAAGATCCCCAACAGGTCCCCTCCAGACTTTGAAATTTCACAGCTGGATGTACATTTCCAAAATATAAGACAAAAAAACAAGTAAAATAAAACCTACATACAGCAACAGTGTTTTGTGTTGCGTAGGCACTATGATGCAAGTAATAGGCCCCACCTGCTAGCCTGCTCCCTCAAATATTACTGGTTTGCTCATTTCTTATGTGCAAATGGCTTTAGATACTTATTAGGTCCATAAGGCAGCCCTGTTTAGGGAAGCTTTTAATGTTTAATAGGTTATTGTATTTTAATATTCTGTTGGAAGCCGCCCAGAGTGGCTGGGGAAACCCAGCCAGATGGGTGGGGTATAAATAATAATAATAATAATAATTATTATTATTATTATTATTATTATTATTATTAATTTACCATACAGCATATGTTCAACAACAACAACAAAACAGCGACAATTAATTAATTTTTTAATTAATTAATTAATTTTTGTTTTTTGTCTTGTTATTGTATGGAAAATTTCAATAAATATTATTTTAAAAAAACAACAACAGATGTCTTCTAAAAGTGAGGTGGTTGTTTGTTTTCTTGACATCTGATGGAGGGCGTTCCACAGGGAGGGTGCCACCACCGAGAAGGCCCTCTGCCTGGTTCCCTGTAAGCTCACTTTTCGCAGTGAAGGAACCGCCAGAAGGCCCTCGGAGCTGGACCTCAGTGTCCGGGCTGGACGATGGGGGTGGAGACGCTCCTTCAGGTATACTGGGCCTTTGAGGCCATTTAGGGCTTTAAAGGTCTGCACCAACACTTTGAATTATGCTCGGAAACGAATATGGACATTTGCACAGAATGAATATGAATATGAATGAATGTGGACATTTCCATAGAAAACACAGGCAAGAGTTAGGTCACGACAGAAGTACAGTGGTACCTCTGGTTGTGAACGGGATCCGTTCCGGAGCCCCATTCGCTACATGAGCAGAACGCAACCCGTGTCTGCGCATGTGCTGGTTGCAATTTGCCGCTTCTGGTCCATGGGGTCACGAAAAGTCGGACACGACTAAACGACTAAACAACAACAACAATGTAAAAATCCTGAGGATCCGTGGGCTTTTACCTCCCCCCCCTCCCAGGCAGCCTCATTTATCATTAGCGTCCCTTATCTCTCTCCCGATCCCACCAATCAGCTGCTTCCTTTCAACACTCCTTTCCCTCTTGTTTGCCTTAGTGTCTTTTCCTTAGCTGGAGCAGTATTTTGCTCCTCCTTTTCTTCTAATTTCTCTCCTCATTGCTTTAGTCTACCTGTCTCCTCTCCTTGCAAGTTTGCTGTCTTTACCTCCCCGCTCCCAGGCAGCCTCCTTTATTGCTAGCCTCCCTTATCTCCCTCCCGATCGCTTGCCGATCAGCGGCTTCCTTTCAACACCCCCTTCCCTCTTTCAAAAAACAAACAAACCATGATCTGCTTTTCGCCCCTGGGCAATTCGGCTCCAGGGACCACACATTAGCTCCGTAAGACGCGCAGACATTTCCCCTTACTTTTCAGGAAGAAAAAAGTGCGTCTTATGGAGCGAAAAATGCAGTAAGTTCAAATCCAAATCCTGCCACAATTTCACATTTGTGCAAAACTTTATATTCTGACATGCCGGTATGTTGCCAATTGACTCTCGTACAAGGCTCCGTGTTTGCCAGAGAGCTGCAACGCTGCCCGCAGCGCGGGAGGGTTTGGCGCAGGTGTGTCTGCCCTGCAAGAGAACAGACGGTAAAGCAATAAGCGGCATTACCCGGGCATGCAGTCCCCGCACAAGGTGTCCGCCACGGCTGTTCCAGGGCTGGCATGGACCCTTCTCTTGGCTTCGCAGTGGGTATGCAGCAAGCAGAATTCTAGCCCGTAGCTGGGAGAGAAGGTTCCCGTCGAGCAAGCCTTGCAAATCATTCCCAGTCCTTTCCCATAGCCACATGTCTAGGGTGGGAAATCAAAGAAAAAGCAGAGTTAAGATGCCACAAGCTCAACCAGGCAGGGATGTGTGTAGTTCCTTATACCTCACTTCCCTTCCAGCTGTTGGACTGAAGTCCGTGGCTGGGAAGTGGCGGAATCTTCACGAAAATCCCAACACTCGTGAGATGGGCGAGAGGGTTCCCTATTAAAAGGCTGGATTCTGGGCTTGAATGCAAATATAATAATAATAATAATAATAATAATAATAATAATAATAATAATAATAAAGTTGTGCTCCCTTTACAAGTTTGGTCTGGCTGAAAAGTAAGGTGAGATACATACTAGATTTGGGGAGGGGGCCAGATAGCTCGGCTAGTTTCTGATCCATTCTGATAGAATAAAATAATAATAATAAATTTTATTTATACCCTGCCCTCCCCAGCCAAGACTGGGCTCAGGGCAGCTAACACCAATAAAATCACAATAAAAACATAATGGGGGGGGGACAATTTAAAATACAGGTTAAAATACAATTTAAAATGCAGCCTCATTTTAAAAGTAGCCCATAGATCAAAACCATAAGGGGAAGGAAACATAAGGGTCAGACAGTCCAAACCAAAGGCCAGACGGAACAGCTCCGTCTTGCAGGCCCTGCAGAAAGATGTCAAGTCCCACAGGGCCCTGGCCTCTTGTGACAGAGCATTCCACCAAGTCGGGGCCAGTACTGAAAAGGCCCTGGCCCTAGCTGAGACCAATCTAACGACCTTGCGACTTGGGACCTCCAAAGTGTTGTCATTTGTGGACCTTAAGGTCCTCCGCGGGGCATGCCAGGAGAGGCGGTTCCGTAGGTACGTGGGTCCTAGGCTTTAAAGGTTGAGATGCCACAAGCTGAACCAGGCAGGGATGTGTGTAGTTCCTTACACCTCACTTCCCTTCCCTTCCAGCTTTTGGACTGACGTCAACCGCTGGGTTGTGGCGGAATCTTCACGACACTCGCAAGGCGGGTGAGAGGGTTCCCTATTAAAAGGCTGGATTCTGGGCTTGAACGTTGCAAACAGTGAATGAAATGCACAAGATTCCTCCCTGCTGAAGTTGGATATGCTCTTTTTTTTTTGCTACTGGCCTTCGTAGTGGGAAATGGGATTTGAGACGGAAAAGCAGGAAATCAGATTGTGGCAAAAAAGAGAGAAGAAGCTGTTGAGCATCAGCTCTGTATAATCTAAAGGTCTAGGCTCTAAAGCAGGGTGGATAAAAAAATCAATGATTTTTTTTTAAAAAAAATTCAAATAATTGGATTTTTAAAATTTTAATCAGATTTTTTAAAAAAATAATAATCAGATTTTTAAAATAAAATACTTTTGGAGGAAAAATCTTGCTAAAGATAGTTTTCTCTTTAAGTTACATTATAGTCCAGAGGCTATTCATCAGGAAATAAGGATTTGTTTTAAGTTTTTCATGTGTGCTAAAACTCAGTCTAAGTTTTGTTTTTTAAACACGTTTAACCACGTCAGTTAACAAACATGGATACATATGCTATAATGTTATTGTTTTAGTTAAATAAATTGTTTAAATTGTTATTAAGGAAATGATTATTTTTTTCCTTCTGATAAAGTACAGCAGAAAAGTTGACCAAATATAAACAGTTAACTTATTAAACCTCACAATAATTCCATAATTACCTGTCAATGTATTTCTAATAGTATAACCAAATCAGTAATTTTTGATATAACTGTAAAAACTACTCTGAAAGTGTATTATTCCAAAAATGAAATCTTCCTCTGGTTGTAAATATCAAGATTATTCCAACAAGAATGAGTCTTTCTGTAAAAAAAATGATTTAAATCCAGTCTTACTGACTAGTGATTTAAATTGATTTGATTTAAATCAAATCTACCCTGCTCTAAAGGGACTGCAACCATCGGGAAGAAAAATAAGCGGCAGTTAATATAGTAGGCCCTGTTTATAGAAAGGCGCATTGCTCAATGGCTGTCTTGTTTACAGAACACAGCTGCCTGGAGTTAGGAGAAAACAGTGCTAATGCGATGCCAATTTGGAAGCAAAAGCTTAAAAAGAACAGCCACAAAAATGTGGCCCAGCATGCTTCGCCCCAGAAAGGCCTTTTCAGCTTTGAGGAGCTCCCGTTCCGAGAACGACATGCATGCTGCAACATATAAAAGAAAACTAAAAATTGTGAGTGTAAAACCTTCAGGCTGTAGCTTTGTCAGACACATCTAATTGCCCGTGGTTAGGTGAAAGCATAAATAGACAAGAATGCTAGAATACTATAGTTTCCCATTCTGCAAAACCAAAAGAGGAACATTTTTTAAATCAAGCCATTTCCCTCAATAAACCCGGCAATGCTATTATTATTATTATTATTATTATTATTATTAATGTGAATGCATGTTGAGGCAGCGGCATGTTTTGTGAATGAAAGCTCTTGGCATTAATAAATGTTGTTGCTGATTCGGTCCTGATTCGGTGCTGAAATGTGCTGCCTGCAGAAATGACGCAAATAATTGCATAATTTAGGGGAAATATAATTCAGCAACCCCTTTGGTTTTGGAAATGCCAGTAGGCTTTGCCACAAGGTTTTTCCCCTCCCCACAAGAGCAGCATCAAGTATCTCCAAGAGTAGATTCAGATCCATAGGGACTAGAAACTTTGATTTTAAATGGATGAATGAAAACGAAAGCACCCGTTTAGCACTGATGCAGCTGGGCTGCAGAGGCCAGGCATTCGGAAACATCTCAGGTAGGTTTGCTTACCCTGTCTGGCTCCTCTCCCGGAGGACACCCTTCGCAAGGGAGACAGTAGCCTTTGGAACTCCAGTACTCTTGACTGCCGCATGCTTGTGCCTGATGCCAGAAGAAGGCCTAAAAAAGGAAAAGGGAGAGAATTTGGCACTCTGTTTTTTTTTATAATAGATTTTATTAAAGTTTGAAGGTTACAGAAAGAAAAATAGAAAAAGTTAAACAAACAAACCACAAAAAAACCCCAAACACAAATCCAACCTTTACATAACTTTCTTTCCTTTGCTTATTTCCTTGACCTCCTCACACCTCCCTTTTTTGTATTCTAGCTCAATTAGATATTTCAGCAAATCCTTTCCATCTTTGTTTTTATCCTAAAAATTTATCTTGATATACTATAATTTTACATTCTCCTCTTTCACTAATTACCAATCCATTTTTACTTAATCCTTTATAACATTTCTGCTAAAACCACATAGCTTCATTCCAACATCCTTCTAACATTCCTTAATTTTACAATGTTTCTGTAGGTAAACTTTAAATTTTTTCCAATCTTCTTCCACCGACTCTTCTCCCTGGTCTCGGATTCTGCCAGTCATTTCCGCCAGTTCCATATAGTCCATCACCTTCGTCTGCCATTCTTCCTGGGTGGGTAAATCTTGTGTCTTCCAGTACTTTGCATTAAGTATTCTTGCTGCTGTTGTGGCATACATAAAAAAAGTTCTGTCCTTCTTTAGAGAATTTGGCACTCTGATGTCTGCAGTGTTCAGCTCCTGAAGCCAGCCAGAGCCAACTGCACTACCAGGCTGTCTCCAGGCTGCTGAGGCTGCCGCTGCCACGTTTCCCAGGAACAGATTTGCAAATCCAGGGACTGTCCCCGGGAACTGGGAACTTAACCTGAACTTAACCTGAACTTAACATATAGAATAAGAGAACAAGAAGAACATGCTTTTAGAGAAGATTGGGAAACGTTTATTGAATATATGGGGGGAAATTGTGTACACCTGAAAACGTGGGCAGCATTAAGATAAATTCAACAGCGCACCGTATTTTTCGCTCTATAAGATGCACCTGACCATAAGACGCACCTAGTTTTTAGAGAAGGAAAACAAGAAAGCAATGCACAGCCTCTTGGGCAAAGAGGCAGGAGCGCTCCCGCTGCGCTCAAGAGGCTTTGTGTGGCTATCGCTGAAGCCAGAAGAGCAAGAGGGATCGGTGCGCACCGACTCTTGCTCTTCTGGCTTCAGCGATAGCTGCACAGCATGCATTCGCTCCATAAGACGCACACAACATTTTCCCTTACTTTTTAGGAGGGGGAAAGTCTGTCTTATAGAGCGAAAAATACGGTAAATAAGTTTTGGTGGATGCAGTAATGGAATACTGAATGGTTTGTTGTTGTTGTTGTTGTTGTTGTTTAGTCGTGTCCGACTCTTCGTGACTCCATGGACCAGAGCACGCCAGGCACTCCTGTCTTCCACTGCCTCCCGCAGTTTGGTCAAACCCATGCTGGTAGCTTCAAGAACACTGTCCCACCATCTCGTCCTCTGTTGTCCCCTTCTCCTTGTGCCCTCCATCTTTCCCAACATCAGGGTCTTTTCCAGGGAGTCTTCTCTTCTCACGAGGTGGCCAAAGTACTGGAGCCTCAGCTTCAGGATCTGTCCTTCCAGTGAGCACTCAGGGCTGATTTCCTTCAGAATGGATCGGTTTGATCTTCTTGCAGTCCATGGGACTCTCAAGAGTCTCCTCCAGCACCATAATTCAAAAGCATCCATTCTTCGGCAATCAGCCTTCTTTATGGTCCAGCTCTCACTTCCATACATCACTACTGGGAAAACCATGGCTTTAACTATACAGACCTTTGTTGGCAAGGTGATGTCTCTACTGAATGGTTTAGTTTGTGTAAAATATGCAGGGATTTATGATATGCAAATTGAACCACGGAAAGAGAAGAAGGGAAGTCACTGACATTTTGAGGTTTTTTAAATGAATGTTCTAAAGTGTAAAACAGAAAATTTAATAAAAATAATACACATACACACAAAAAAATGTATCTTGAAATGGAAGCCATTCTGATGGTGTTGAGAGAGAGAATTCACTGCCTCCCGAGGGAGCCTGTTTTACAGTTGAACAACTCCTAAAAGGCACACCATGGCCCCCTCAAAGAATGAGAAGCTCCAGAGTCTGTCTTGCACGCAGTGAAGTCGCCAGAAGTCGACAACTGCTGTGGTTGTGTGTTTTTATAAGTCTTTGCTGCAAGCAGATGGAAGAAAGTTCCTGCAGGTGATGCCAAATGACTGGGATTTTTCTTTCCCTTGCAAAGCTGGACTTTGCTTCCTGAAAAGATGGACTAGATGCCTGCTCTCCTAAGTCCCCAATTCCATACACATCCAGGTAGGTTTTTGTCCACACTGTAACCAGGACTGTGTCCTGCATGGTAAAGGTAAAGGGACCCCTGATCATTAGGTCCAGTCGCGGACGACCTTGGGGTTGCGGCGCTCATCTCGCTTTATTGCCCGAGGGAGCCGGCGTACAGCTTCCGGGTCATGTGGCCAGCTGGCCTAAGCCACTTCTGGCGAACCAGAGCAGTGCACGGAAACGCCATTTACCTTCCCGCCAGAGCAGTACTTGTTTATCTACTTGTACTTTGATGTGCTTTCGAACTGCTAGGATGGCAGGAGCAGGGACCGAGCAACGGGAGCTCACCCCATCGTGGGGATTCGAACCGCCGACCTTCTGATCGGCAAGCCCTAGGCTCTGTGGATTAACCCACAGCGCCACCCGCGTCCTGCATGGTACCCGAGGGCAAATGCACCCATCTTTCATTTGACAAGAGGCACGGGGAAAGTTCAAGGCAGGGAAAAGGAAGAATTGGGAGCAGATGCTACAGAGCCAGATAACCGATGCCAGAACCTTCAGTTGCAATAAAAATATAAAATTACAACATAATTAAAAACAAAACCAGCCCATAAAGCAAACCGCAGCGAAAGAAAAACCACAGCATGCCGGGAAATAGAGAATGAGCTCAGGGAGACTTTGTACGAACTGCTTGCTCGAGAAAGGATCTCTCCACACTGAGTACAGTGAAACTATGGGATTTGTTCACAGGGATTAGACCTATTCAGGGAGGCTAACGCTGTCTCTGCTGGAATATGAAATGGCGCATCTGCATTGGCATTCCGCCGGCTCTTAAAGATGCATCTGTTTACGGCAAGCGGTCCCCTGATCTTCTGACCTGAACTTCCTCAGCTAGCTGTTTTCACTGCTGTTTTTAATTCTTATCCTCTTCTAATGACTCGTCTCCACTGCTCAATTTAATGACGGAGGATTTCAACGTATGGATGGAATTGTTTTATTGTGCATTTTAATTATGTTGGGTACATTTCTAAAATTGGTTTCACAGCTCTTACTATCAGGAAGCTTTTCCTGATGTTTAGTCGGAATCTCCTTTCTTGTAACACTCAAAGCCATGGGTTCGAGTCCTACCCTCCAGAACAGGAGGCAAAGTAAGAAGTATATAAGTAGATGAATTACTACTAAGGCTATCAATGGCTGCTACCATCACTGTTGGGTGCAGAAGAGTCTCCAAATAATATTTTCTGGGAAACACAAGTGATTTTCTTGGCCCACGGCCAAGGACCATAGCAAGCATGAGTTTGGGAACTGGAGCATCATCAATGATCTCCACAAATTGCGGCTTCGCAGATCACGAAAGTAAACTTTTTATCCCTCTGACTCAGTAAAAAAAAAAACACAACACCACGAAACAAAAACAAGACTCAGAAATGCAGCAGTGGCACAAAAAACAGACGCCCATTCAGCTGACTTTTCCAGGTTTCGTGGACGCAACCTCTGAAGTATTTGGAGGAGGAGAAGGTGGCAATCGGGCGTTGCCTTGCATGGGTTGGACTAGATGACCCTTGGGTCCCTTTAACTCTACAACTGCAGCTTTGAAGACGCTCGGGCTCAGGACGAAAGGGAGAAATGTGCTATGAGGAAGGCACGCTTGGCAAACCTCCACCATGATCAACTCCTGCCCGGAAACCAATGTCCCCACTGTGGAAGGACGTGTGGATCCAGAATTGGCCTCCACAGTCACTTACGGACTCACTGCTAAAACCGTGTTCATGGAAGACAATCTTACTCGGCCACGAGGAATCGCCAGCCAAAGAAGAAGAAGTATGAGTCGCTGCTCTGTGCTAGCCTCCTTTCCAGATAGGGGGAAAGGATGATACCTTTGGTAAAAGCTGTTCTCTAACTGGAGCGCTCGCAGGCCAGTGTTTCCCAGTTGTCGGTGTTTATACTGCATTTTTTTAGAGAGTCTTCAAACCTCTTTTGTTGACCACCAGCATTACGCTTTCCATTTTTAAGTTCGGAATAGCGTAGTTGCTTTGGAAGACGATCATCAGGCATCCGCACAACATGACCAGTCCAGCGAAGTTGATGTTGAAGAATCATTGCTTCGACACTGTTGATCTTTGCTTCTTCCAATATACAGAGCAGTGACTCATACAGAGAGGCATTAGCCACCCTCCTCTGGCACAGCACAAACTCCAGCTGCATCTCTGCTTCAGGGGTGATTAAATGCTCCACCACTCATACCCAAGACAGAGAAGGGGACCATTACCTGTCCTAAGGAAAGAGTCGAGGTCAAGAAATGCATTGAGTTGGAGCCCCCTCTGTAGACAAACACTTTGTCCTTCCAGGAGCTTCTCATGATTAATATTTGGAAGATTTATTGTCGCACCAGCAGTTCCTTCCTGACCCGTAAATGTTCTTTGGCAGACAGTTTGGGCACGACAGGTCCAGATGGCAACCTTGAGGGAACCCAGGAAGACCCAACAGACAAGTCTCTTTGAAGCCATCAACGTCTTTGCACTTAAACCCCACTTGGGATTGGCCAGCTGGGCTTTGCTCTCGCCTCTTTCCCAAAATAGACTCCTGACTGAGGCGGGGGGGTGGGCAGGCCATGTACGGGACCCCAGCCAACAAGGGGAAGTTTTCCAAGGGAAGGAAACAAAACCACAATGGGCAGGTCTGAACTGCAACCCACATTGCCACATGTTCTAAAATGCTGCCTGGGCACTCATTATGCCAGGGGGCTGCTCTGTCATCTTAAACTGGCGGTGAGTCAGTTCTTGCCAGCGCAGGCAGACCTCTAAGAGCTCTGAGAAACTCAGCCATCAGGAGAAGGGAGGTGGCCAAGATCGTCTGAATATCTGCAGAATGCAGGGGCCTTTAAGACCATCATTTTGGACTCACAGCTGTCCATGGAGGTGCCATAAGTTCCATCTGGAACGCAGACTGAGACCCTCCCTGCCCGCAGACTGTCTCCCCAGAGTGGTGCATGCTCTGGTTATCTCTCGCTTGGACTACTGCAATGCGCTCTGTGTGGGGCTACCTTTGAAGGTGACCCGGAAACTGCAACTAATCCAGACTGTCCTTTAATAATAATAATAATAATAATAATAATAATAATAATAATAATAATATATTATACCCCGCCCATCTGGCTGGGCTTCCCCAGCCACTCCGAGTGGCTTCCAACAAAATATTAAAATACAGTAATGCATCAAACATTAAAAGCTTCCCTAAACAGGGCTGCCTTCAGATGTGTTCTAAAAGTCAGATAGTTGTTTTTCTCTTTGACATCTGGTGGGAGGGCGTTCCACAGGGCGGGTGCCACCACCGAGAAGGCCCTCTGCCTGGTTCCCTGTAACTTGGCTTCTTGCAGGGAGGGAACCGCCAGAAGGCCCTTGGAACTGGACCTCAGTGTCCAGGCTGAATGATGGGGGTGGAGACGCTCCTTCAGGTCTACTGGGCCTTTGAGGCCGTTTCAGGCTTTAAAGGTCAGCACCAACACTTTGAATTGTGCTCAGAAACGTACTGGGAGCCAATGTAGGTCTTTCAACAGTAAAGAGCCAGTAAGATGCCTTGCTTGGCTGATGTGGATTTTATCCACAGGCAGGGAATCTTTGATTCCCTCCTCCCTCTGCCAATAGACCATCACATCCTCAGGTTTACTACTGATCTGGGTATGTGCATAAGAAAGGGAAATATTTGCAAAGCAGTGGAGGCTGAGATTTCCGGTGTAAATACTGTTGGGACCACTTTTCCCACACGGCGCGAGAGGCAACAGGTCAAGTCATGCAGGAAAAATCGCACTTACCATCAGGAGGCTGAGGGCTGAGAAGAAATTCAGGGTCCTCTTCATCTTGAGGGGTTCAGTTTCAAAGCAGCCGCAAAACGAAGCTGTCAGGGGGGCAGAGAACAGAGAGTTTACTGACGGAGGCCCAGCCTTTTATACTCTCCTCCGAACAGGCTGTGGTCCCAGCTCCCTTGAATGAACTGTGTTTACCTCCATCCACCATACAGTTCTGTTTACCCCTGCAAATTACAGTCAATTGCACAGGAAACTTATCAGCTGTGATTTAAACTAAGGAGAAGGAAACGGGAAATGTACGGGCTTCCTCCAGCAGTGGGAGTCAAAAACGCTTCCCCTCTTCGGTTTATTTATGTGGGTTCAGGTGCTTTTGAAGTCATTCAATGCCTCAGAGCCTTCCAGTTCTGAAGGAAAGCTTTTCTGCCAAAATGCTGATTGCAAGAGAAGAGCTGTGAAGGATCAGACTGAAAAACCCCGACGGGTCCAACATCCTGTTTCTCACAGGGGTTAACCAGATGTCTACGGGGTACACTGCGATCAAGACTTGGGTGCAACAACCCACACTTGGGATGCCCAGCCGCTGGCATTCAAGGGAATAAAGGTCCAGTCGTGGCTGACTCTGGGATTGCGGCACTCATCTCGCTTTATTGGCCGAGGGAGCCGGCGTACAGCTTCCGGGTCGTGTGGCCAGCATGACTAAGCCGCTTCTGGCGAACCAGAGCAGCACACGGAAACGCTGTTTACCTTCCTGCCGGAGCGGTACCTATTTATCTACTTGCACTCTGATGTGCTTTCGAACTGCTAGGTTGGCAGGAGCAGGGATCGAGCAACGGGAGCTCACCCCGTCATGGGGATTCGAACCGCCAATCTTCTGATCGGCAAGTCCTAGGCTCTGTGGTTTAACCCACAGCGCCACCCGCACCCCAGTAATCAAAGGAATACTGCCTGCAATATTGGGAGGTACTGCAAGGCCATTGTAGCCCAATCCTCAACGAGGCTTCCGGTCTGCTGCTGCTTTCAAGTGGGATTTGTCAAGTTGCACATTCAAGTTGTGCAATGGTTCTTGGGAGAGGGCTTGCATCCCCCCCAAAAAAGGTCAGACTTTTTTTTAGATCAGGAAAGTAACAGAGAACTGCACCGGAAAGCACGGGATTAACGCTTTTGTTGTCACATCATCTAACCTCTCTGCAAACATCATCTAATCTCTGTGCAAGCAAATTGAGTGCTCCATAGATGGGGGTCTCTGGAAGCAGCCTTTGTCCAAGCCAGGTGTGTAGGACCTTGTTTTCCCCAAATGTGGCTGAAATACAATCTCCATCGCCCCTGGCCATTGGCCATGCTTGCTGGGGCTGCTGGGAGTTGCAGTTCAGCAGCATCTGGAGAACCAAAGGGTCCCCACACTGGACCCAATCCTTTTATAAAGCCATCCAAGCTGGTGACCTGAATAATAATAATAATAATAATAATAATAATAATAATAATAATGATAATTTTATTATCTATACCCTGCCCATCTGTCTGGGTTTCCCCAGCCACTCTGAGTGGCTCCCAACAGAATATTAAAAACATGACAAAACTTCAACCATTAAAAACTTCCCTAAACTGGGCTGCCTTCAGATGTCTTCTAAAAGTCAGATAGAGTGGTACCTCGGGTTACATACGCTTCATATTACAGACGCTTCAGGTTACAGACTCCGCTAACCCAGACATAGTACCTCGGGTTAATAACTTCAGGATGAGAACAGAAATCACGCAGCGGCAACGGGAGGCCCCATTAGCTAAAGTGGTGCTTCAGGTTAAGAACAGTTTCAGCTTAAGAATGGACCTCCAGAACGAATTAAATTCTCAACCTGAGGTTCCACTGTAGTTGTTTATTTCCCTGATGTCTGATTGGGGGGGGGGCGTTCCACAGGGCGGGCGCCACTACCAAGAAGGCTCTCTGCCTGGTTCCCTGTAGCCTCACTTTTCGCAGTGAAGGAACCGCCAGAAGGCCCTCGGAGCGGGACCCCCGTGTCTGGGCTGAACGACGAGGGTGGAGACGCTCCTTTACGTATACTGGGCCAAGGTCGTTTAGGTCATCTGATGGGAGGGCGTTCCACAGGGTGAGCGCAACCACTGAGAAGGCCCTCGGAGCTGGACCTCAGTGTCTGGGCTGAACGATTGGGGTGGAGAGCTGGACCCGAGGCCGTTTAGGGCTTTCAAGATCAGGACCCACACTTTGAATTGTGCTCAGAAACGTACTGGGAGCCAATGCCGGTCTTTCAGGACCACCATCGCATTTTGAGGACCAAATCCCCAAATTCTACCCTGTGCTGCATGAACCAGTTTTTCCTGAATCTTCCAACATTTATGCTTGTTGGATGACCCCAGTGAGATTTATGAGCGAGGGAGGAAAATAATAGAATCAGAGTTGGAAGGTACCCTGGTGGTCATCTAGTCCAACCCCCTGCAATACAGGAATCTCAGCTAAAGAATCCATGACCAATTGCCATCCAACCTCTGCTTAAAAACCTCCAAGGAAGGAGAGTCTACACCCAGCCGAGGGAGACCATTCCTATCATCCTCAAGGCTGCAGAAATGAGCTTCAATGCCATGGGGAAAATTGGACGGATAAGGTTTGCATTTGATTTCGCTGGTATGGGTTCGGTGCTTTGCAGTTCTCTGCTTTCCCCTACAGAGTAGCAGAAAATTCTGCTTAAGCAAACGCATACAAACATGCCTAATTTGCACTCCCTCCACGGATCACAGAAGGCAGCTTTTTCCTGGTGCAAATGCGCAGAATGGCTGGTGTGAACATCCAAAGGGTGCCAAGCTGGCAAAAAACATATATCCAAGTTTCTAAAAGCAAGGCTGAAAGTAGGACTTAGCAAATCTCAAAGGGTTGACGGATTCTCTTTGGGGAACAGCGAGTTCCCATTATAGCGCCACTGGCAGGCTCTCCAGGCTCCTTAAGACAGCCAAACTCCCTAAAGTCACCTCCAAAATAATTGCACACGAAGCTCTCGGAAACCGTCCGCCGGCGCCGCGCCTGAAAAGAACTTTGCGCCATTAAAAGCGACCTCGGCCAACCCAGCGGCTGTGAAGAACGATCTGCGGGAGGCTAATTGGGCCGAAAGGAGCCCACAATGAAATGACCGCGCATTCATTTAATTTGATCGATTGGCTCCGCCGGAGGAACATCCTTCCCCTTCACATCTGGCACACTTTGAGCTCACCCAGAGAAGGCTCGGGATGCCAGGAGGCCCTGGCACCGCCTGGAGTTGCAGCCTGGGAACAGGGCCAGGAGCCGAGGTCGGGAGCTGGGGCCGGCTTGGCTGTTATACAGACTGAACGCTTGTCCCAAGTGCCAGCTACTGGACACACTTCAGGCAGCAGGACTGCCAAGGATAGTGTCAAACGGCTCGAGTGTTGAGTCGTGAGGTTACAGCTTGTACCGAGGATGGAAAGTAGGTTTGTCTGGAGTAGGGAAGGTACATACTCTCCAACATTTCTCTGATGAAAATAGGGATTTTCTTTTACTGTACTACTATTATTATTATTATTATTCCCATCCCATCCGACTGGGTTGCCCCAGCCACTCTGGGCAGCTTCCAACATATATAAAAACATAATAGAACATTAAAAAACTTCCCTAAACAGGGCTGCCTTTAGAGGTCTTGTAAAGGTTGCGTAGTTACTTATCTCCTTGGCTCGGGGGTTGCATAACTCCATACCCTCCAACATTTCTCCAATGAAAATAAAATAATAACAATAGTTTATTTATACCCCGTCCATGTGGCTGGGTTTCAAGTGGCAGGGAGTTCCAAAGTATAGATGCTGCTGCTACACTAAGTGGAACGGTGGGAGGTAAACTGGTCCCAAGTTGTTAATGGATTTGGATACAAATAGTAAAACCCTGAACTTGGCCTGGGAGAAAACCAGCAGCCAGTGCAGATCTCTGATCACAGAGTAGTTGTAGTAATAATTTTATTATTTCTACCCTGCCCATCTGGTTGGGTTTCCCCAGCCACTCTGGGCGGCTCCCAAGGGAATATAAAAAACACGATAAAACATCAAACATTAAAAACTTCCCTAAGCAGGGCTGCCTTCAGGTGTCTTCTAAAAGCCAGATAGTTGTTTATTTCCTTGACATCTGATGGGAGGGTGTTCCACAGGGCGGGCGCCACCACCGAGAAGGCCCTCTGCCTGGTTCCCTGTAACCTCACTTCTCGCAGGGAGGGAACCGCCAGAAGGCCCTTGGAGCTGGACCTCAGTTTCCGGGCTGAACGATTAGGGTGGAGACGCTCCTTCAGGTATAGGGACATCTTAAGGAACAGCGGGACATTCCCAGATAAAATCAGAAACCGGGACCTCTTCTATAAATCCAGGGCCGTCCCTGGAAAATAGAGACACTTGGAGAGTCTGCCATTTTTGCACCTTTCTTGGGTGTTTTTTCACCTGGCTGAAATGGGGTCTTGAGCTCTGCTAATGTCTCTCACTTGCCTGGCTAAGGAACAAAGAGCAGGGGGTGAGAGGCTGTGTAGAAATGAGTTAGTGGCAGACTCTGGGGTCTAAAATTTCAGCAGCGCCCCGTGTGCCACCAAAATCCAGCATCCGCTTGCCTCTCAAATAATATTTGCAACATCCCCCAAGGCTCTGCGTTCAGCACAACCGAACCGATCACGCTCCCCTAAATCTGCTTCTGCTGGATGGCAGCAGTTTGGAAAAGAGGATACTGAGAGGAGTTATGATGTTGTTACTTAGTCGTTTAGTCGTGTCCGACTCCTCGTGACCCCCTGGACTAGAGCGCGCCAGGCCCTCCTGTCTTCCACTGCCTCCCGCAGTTTGGTCAAACTCATGCTGGTAGGTTCGAGAACACTGTCCAACTATCTGGTCCTCTGTCATCCCCTTCTCCTTGTGCCCTCCGTCTTTCCCAACATCAGGGTCATTTCCAGGGAGTCTTCTCTTCTCATGAGGTGGCCAAAGTATTGGAGCCTCAGCTTCAGGATCTGTCCTTCCAGGGAGCACTCAGGGCTGATTTCCTTCAGAATGGAGAGGTTTGATCTTCTTGCAGTCCATGGGACTCTCAGGAGTCTCCTCCAGCACCATAATTCAAAAGCATCAATTCTTCGGCGATCAGCCTTCTTTATGGTCCAGCTCTCACTTCCATACATCACTACTGGGAAAACCATAGCTTTAACTATATGGACCTTTGTTGGCAAGGTGATGTCTCTGCTTTTTAAGATGCTGTCCAGGTTTGTCATTGCTTTTCTCCCAAAAATCAGGCGTCTTTTAATTTCGTGGCTGCTGTCACCAACTGCAGCGACCACAGCAGTCACGAAATAGCTTCAAAGATCCCGTGGAAGATGAAGCAAGCTTCGTTTCTCCTGCTCTGGAGGGTAGAACTCGAACCCCGGGCTTCAAGTTACAAGAAAGGAGATTGCAACTCATCACCATGAAGAACGTTCTGGCTGTAAGAGCTGTTCAACAGTGGAACAGACTCCCTTGAGAGGATGTAGACTCCTTCCTTGGAGGTTTTTAAGTAGAGGTTGGGCGGCCAGCTGTCTACGATTCTGTGACCCTATAAGCAATTTTATTCCCCTTGAAGCGGGACGCATCCTAGGCAAGCTCCTGTCGTCCCCGGGGAAATGGCCCCTTCTGGGTAGCGGTTGCATAAGAAGCTTAATCCATCTCTGTGTATCTTGCATTAATTACCTCATCCCTTTTGTCAATCCAGAAGAATCAGAGGCACATCCCTTGAAATTAATTAAGCAGCCCACACTCCCACGAGACAAGCATCTGGAGGTGTTTTGCTGGGGAAGAAAATACGCTTTTTTCTCAAGGCGATGCTGTAAAGGCACGTGCAGATCGCGGGGGCTGCTTTGAAAGGTCAGGGGGGTCCATTCTGCACCCATTCCAAGGCCGTGCTCATGTCTTGGGCTTAAGAATGCAAGGAGAGCATTGCTGGATCAGGCCCATGGCCCATTGAGTTCTCACTGAGAGCCAGTGTGGTGTAGTGGTTAAGAGCGGTAGTCTCGTAATCTGGGGAACCGGGTTCGCGTCTCCGCTCACCCAAATACAGCTGCTGGGTGACCTTGGGCCAGTCACACTTCTTTGAAGTCTCTCAGCCCCACTCATCTCACAGAGTGTTTGTTGTGGGGGAGGAAGGGAAAGGAGAATGTTAGCCGCTTTGAGGCTCCTTAAAGGGAGTGAAAGGCATGATATCAAATCCAAACTCTTCTTCTTCTTCACAGTGGCCAACCAGATGTCTGTGGGAAATCCCACAAGCAAGGCTGCTCCTTTTATTTGCGATGCTTTCTTTTTGGAATGGTTAAAAAGGTAAAGGGACCCCTGACTGTTAGGTCCAGTCGTGGCCGACTCTGGGGTTGCGGCGCTCATCTCGCTTTATTGGCCGAGGGAGCCAGCGTACAGCTTCCGGGTCATGTGGCCAGCATGACTAAGCTGCTTCTGGCAAACCAGAACAGCGCACAGAAATGCTGTTTACCTTCCCCCCGGAGCGGTACCTATTTATCTACTTGCACTGGTGTGCTTTCGAACTGCTAGGTGGGCAGAAGCAGGGACTGAACAACGGGAGTTCACCCTGTTGTGAGGATTCGAACCGCCGACCTTCTGATCAGCAAGCCCTAGGCTCTGTGGTTTAACCCACAGTGCGCCCCGCGTCCCATTTGGAATGGTTAATGGCTTCCATTTTTCAAAAGGCCACAAAGTGCACCTGAAATAACCCCAGGGAATCAACTAGCAGTAAAAAAGTGGGAAAACATTGTGCTTTTCGAATTTTATCGTGTTGACTTTGCAAACTTGGGAGGGAGAGGCCCCTAGACTTTCCATTGCAGTGCCCATAACCTAGGTTTAAGGCACTATTTGGCGAATAGCTTATATATCTGTGTTTCTAACACTGGAGCTAAACAGAAGTGCATTCTCCCCTCCTGTGATTTCCAGAATTCAGAAAGAGCATAGCCTCTATCACAGCTATTAGCAACTGAGACTTATTCCCCATGAATAATAATAATAATAATAATAATAATAATAATTTATATACAGCTCCTATACGCAGAGGTTTCAGGGTGGTTCACAGAAATGATCAACACAAAAACCACTATAATATATAATCAAAATATATATATATTATATATGTTATATAATATATATTATATATTACTATATTATATATTATATACATATTATATATATATTATATTATATATATATAATTATATATATATACTTATATATATATAATTATATATATATTATTATATTATATTATATTTTATATATATATATAATATAATATATAATCAAAAATAAAAGCAACAACCCAATAAGCCCCAAAGAACTACATTTTAAAAAGGCATAGGATGTCAATAAGATCAACCAAACGCCTGCTTAAAAAGGAACGTTTTTGCCTGTCACCTAAAGGTATATAACGAAGGTGCCAGGTGAATTTCCATGGGGAGATCATTCCAGAGACAGGGAGCCACCGCAGAGAAGGCCCTGTTTTCGTGTTGCCACTTTCCAGACCTCTCAAGGAGGAGGCACACGAAGGAGGGCCTCAGATGATGATCTCAGGGTCTGGGTAGGTTCATATGGGAAGAGGCGGTCCTTGAGGTACTGTGGTCCTGAGCCATTTAAGGCTTTATAGGTCAAAACTAGCACTTTGAATTGGGCCTGGAAACTAAATGGTAGCCAGTGCTGTTGGACCAGGATTAATGTAAGATGAGCAGCTGATCCAGATGTGGAAGGAAGTTCTTAAGAGAAAATAAATAAGTAAATAAATAAATAAATAAGGAATTAACTTAGAATCATAGAATCATAGAGTTGGAAGAGACCACAAGGGCCATCGAGTCCAACCCCCTGCCAAGCAGGAAACTTGGATATGCAGTAGTAAAGATAAAATAGAAAGAACCACAGATAAGGAAGGAAGTGGCTATAAAGAATATATTGGATGCGTTGAAGTTTTACATATGTTTGTTGTAAAAGTGGAAAACGAGCAAAATCTAAAAATAAAAATTGGAAGGTGAAGCAATTTATGATTATGAAGATACTGTTGAGGATCATTACTGCATGACGCTTTGCTGTTAAAACATCAGGGTCCCTTAAATCAACAAACAAACGGTATTCGAAGCCGAAACTCTGGCGCACAAAATAACACTGTCCCACGAGAGCTTGTTACTCTGAAACCAGCAGCTAGCATTTCCCTGCAGAGGGGAAATATAAGGAAATTAGTCCAGCTCCTGGCACAGCAGCCCTGCCAAGGAATCCCAAGGGTCAAAAGGTAGGTGCTCAGTTTACAGCCCATGTCCTTAATTAGGCTCCGTTCAACGAAGCCTGGATGCTGAAGCATATTCAGGTGTCAGGATAAAAGCAAAGGCTGCCAACTGTTCTAGCCTACAGAAAGGAAAGGTCATTCTTTACCTGCATCACAATGGTGTGAATATAGTGCCACTGTATTCTGCTCTGGTCAGACCTCACCTGGAGTACTGTGTCCAGTTCTGGGCACCACAGTTCAAGAAGGACACTGACAAACTGGAACGGGTCCAGAGGAGGGCAACCAAAATGGTCAAAGGCCTGGAAACGATGCCTTATGAGGAACGGCTAAGGGAGCTGGGCATGTTTAGCCTGGAGAAGAGGAGGTTAAGGGGTGATATGATAGCCATGTTCAAATATATAAAAGGATGTCACATAGAGGAGGGAGAAAGGTTGTTTTCTGCTGCTCCAGAGAAGCGGACACAGAGCAATGGTTCCAAACTACAAGAAAAAAGATTCCACCTAAACACTAGGAAGAACTTCCTGACAGTAAGAGCTGTTCGACAGTGGAATTTGCTGCCAAGGAGTGTGGTGGAGTCTCCTTCTTTGGAGGTCTTTAAGCAGAGGCTTGACAACCATATGTCAGGAGTGCTCTGATGGTGTTTCCTGCTTGGCAGGGGGTTGGACTCGAAGGCCCTTGTGGTCTCTTCCAACTCTATGATTCTATGATTCTAAGGCTGCCAGAAACACCATAATTCCTTCTCCAGAGAGCTAGGTGCCCCTAGGGGCCAAGGGAAAGATGGCCTGCTGGCTCGTTTGGAGGGGTAAATTGAGGAGGAAGAGGGATGAACCAAGGGAGACTTTAGTCCTACAGTTGATGAGAACACCACTGTCCCTGCGTTCTGCGCTAGGTGCTGTACGAAACGCTGAAATTGTGCATTTCCCGCTGACGGTTTGCACAAACCAATATCCATCTCCTTCGACATTCAGTGTGGAGATGGCACACTGGCTCCACCTACTAGGCACAGCTGTAGCCTTTCTAACCGCCCCCCCCCCGGCGCTCCCTCGAGGGAGAAGGGCACAGATGGCTCCTTTGTCGCTGAGGCAGAAAGCGAAGCCGTGTGCACAGGAATGAGTGGGCCGCGTCATTGTTCCCGGGAATTCTCCCATGACAAAGCCCCTTTGTTAGGGGGTAAAGGGACACCCCCAGAGAGCCTACTGGCAAGCTCTGGAGTAAAAGGACAACGAGCAGCGACAAAACTGGCCGGGGGCCAAAATGGATCAAGTACCAGTTTTCCAAGCGAGTGCCAAGGGGATCAGACAGAAAGTGGCCAAACAGAGCCAGTATTTCAGGAGTGGGCTTGAATGCTGCCCTTTAACGCAGGAATCTGCCGAGCGAGTCAGCCGCCACCGGGAAGCTGTTCACAGAATTGTAGAGTTGGCAGGGGGACCCCAAAAATCATGCAGTCCAACCCCCCCTGAAATATGCAGCTCAAGTACCCCATCAGCTGACCACCCAACCTCCAAAGATGGAGAGGCCACCACATTCCTATTGTTGAACAGCTCTTACTGTCAGAAAGTTATTCTGAATGTTTTCAGACTCACCCTTCCTTGCCATTTGAATCCATTTGGTTCAGGAGCAGGAGAATAGAAGCTTGCTCCATCTGCCTTCAGATATTTGAAGATGGCTATCATATCCTGATTGGTTCAAAATTAGGAAAGGAGTACTCTAGAGAGTCCCATGGACTGCAAGAAGAGCAAGCCTATCAATTCTGCAGGAAATCAGCCCTGAGTGCTCACTGGAAGGGCAGATCCTGAAGCTGAGGCTCCAAGACTTTGGCCACCTCATGAGAAGAGAAGACTCCCTGGAAAAGACCCTGATGTTGGGAAAGATGGAGGGCACAAGGAGAAGGGGACGACAGAGGATGAGATGGTTGGACAGTGTTCTTGAAGCTACCAGCATGAGTTTGACCAAACTGCGGGAGGCATAGCTGTCAACTTAGATTTGAAAATAGGGGACCAGCAGGCTCAAAAATAAGGGATCAGCAGCCAAAATAAGGGGTTTTGCTATTGTAAAGAGTTCTGGCGGTTCCCTCACTGCGAGAAGCAAAGCTACAGGCAACCAGGCACAGGGCCTTCTCGGTGGTGGCACCCGCCCTGTGGAACGCCTTCCCGTCAGATGTCAAAGAGATAAACAACTACCAGATATTTATAAGACATCTGAAGGCAGCCCTGTTCAGGGAAGTTTTTAAGGAGTGACATTTTAATGCATTTTTAATCTTTGTTGGAAGCCGCCCAGAGTGGCTGGGGAAATTATTATTATTATTATTATTATTATTATTATTATTATTATTATTATTATTAAATCATGGAATCATACAGCTCTCACCATCAGAAAGTTCTTCCTGATGTTTAGTTAGATTCAAGTTACGAGAAAGGAGATTCCATCGGTTTGGGTCCTAGCCTCTGGAGCAGGAGAAAATAAGGGATGATGGGAGTTGTAGTCCACAACATCTGGAGGGCTACAGCTTTCCCACTCCTGGTTTTAACTTGTGTGAGTAATGCACGGCGAAGTCTCAGAAACCAAGGAAGTAACTGAATACAATTTCACATGACCACTGGGTGGTCTCTGCTTCGAATTCTGCCTTAGTGTATCAGGGGAACATTTACAGAATAGATTCACAAAAACAAGCACCAGTCTAACGTTTTCCTTCTCCCATCCCTCCAAAGTGGCTCCCTTTAGCTCACATTCCCAAGATTCCTCTGGCAATTCCAGGGCTGGCTCCATACTTTACCAGAGATGGAGAACAGCTGAGAATGATGAGTCACTGCAGGGGGAAAAGACAAAAGCGCTGACTCATCAGGCCCGCCCTGACCCACAGGGGAAAAGTGGGTCAGCTTGATGCAGAAATTTGAGACGTAGATGGCTAGCATTGCCCCCATTTCCTTTTGCTACCGCACCACAAAAAATCGCCCTTGCGGCAATAGTCTCTCTCTTCAAAATATTTCAGAGGCTACACCCTACTCTCAATTGAGGGGTGCTTCCTTTGGGTATATATCAGTATATTCCTTTTGGGTATATATCAGTATATTTTGCTTTAGGACTGTTATAAGAATTCCAAGGTCTCAAATATAAATCAAATGCCCATAAATGTACCAGACAAACACACACATAAGTATATAAACCACATGTCTGAAATAGCACAGGAGCATAGCTGTCAACGTTTCCCTTTTTTTAAAGGGAAGTTCCCTTATTCCGAATAGGATTTCTCGCAAGAAAAGGGAAAAGTTGACAGCTATGCACAGGAGAACAATCCTGAAGCCATTTTGACTCTCCGAAATTGACCTCAAATATTTCTCTGCAAGGAGGAAGGAAATGGGGAAGCCTCTCCATTGACTTTTGCTTACAAATCCTGTCTTTAAGGGCGTATTTGTGTATGAACAGGGCGAGCCTGTGACCTGGATTCAAGAACTAAAGTATTGATCATCACAAAAGAATGGCCAGGCTGCCCAGGGAATGCAATCAATGAACATTGTCAGGTTATCCTGGCAAACATGATTTCTGCTGTAGACCTCCTCCTTCTGTGATGTATGTATGATGTTTTGGGGGGGTGGTCTTGGGCTACAGGGTGGGCCATTTCAAAATATATAAGGGTTTGTGCACCATTGTTCTGGGTTCCTCCTCCCTCCTGCGTGTGGTGAGTGGAGACCCTATTGCAACAATTCCTTGAATAAAGATCAGGCTTACAAGCCACTTTGCTTCTCAATATACTCTGGTTAGCCTCTGTCATTTTCTCCTACCAACAGGGAACCCACTTAAGGGCTCTTGGATAAGGGGGAAGGAACAGGTTATTTTCTTCTAATAGGAAAGAAAGAACAGCTTTGCAAGAAAAACAAGTGTAAAGGGGGAAACCTGCGCAGAAAGGGGCCAGCCCCCCCTACCACTGCAGCTCCAATCACTCAGGAGACCCCTAAATGCGACTAGCTTGACCCCAAGATGACGAGAATCCTGGGCCGTTTTTCCCTGTCCTTTCACGACATCGGGCGCTCTTGCTCAGTGTTGCTATAACACAGCCGAGCCCTCCCCTGTGAAACTGTGCGTGCTGTTCTCACAGCAAAGCTTTCTGGCAAAAGCAGAATTAATGGCCCTAAATGGTTGCTAAGGGCATCTCCTGCTGTCTAGATGAGGAATCAGAAGAATTTCGGTGTTTGGATTCGCCAGCAAACTGAAAGGCAAAACTGAGAAAAGAGCTTTTGTATTGTTGTGGTAAAGGTAAAGGGACCCCTGACCATCAGGTCCAGTCACGGACGACTCTGGGGTTGCGGCGCTCATCTCGCTTTACTGGCTGAGGGAGCCGGCGTACAGCTTCCGGGTCATGTGGCCAGCATGACTAAGCCGTTTCTGGCGAACCAGAGCAATGCACGTAAACGCCATTTTCCTTCCCGCCAGAGCGGTACCTATTTATCTACTTGCACAGGCGTGCTTTCGAACTGCTAGGTGGGCAGGAGCTGGGACTGAACAACAGGAGCTCACCCTGTCGCGGGGATTCAAACCGCCAACCTTCTGATCGGCAAGTCCTAGGCTCTGTGGTTTAACCCACAGCGCCACCTGCATCCCCTTATTGTTGTGGTGGATGTGCCAAATTGGCCAGAGCCCCCTCTCAAACTTGGAGTTAGCCCTACAATTAAGGCTACCACCTGCCCAGAACTGCGATGTCTGAATTTGGCCTAAAGGTCTGAAGTGCCCCCATGGAGATAGCCAGTGGGAGAGGGGTGTTGAAGGGTAATTATCCTTAACTAATAATATTGGATAGGATTGTTTGGGGCAATGTGGAGTCCTGTCAGCAAGTCTCTGACCTGTGACAATTGTTTCGCACATGCAAGCCATCGGTTGGAGTTGAATGCGTTCACGGTCTGCCATCCCTCAACTCTCCTCGTCCTGGTTCCATAATTCAGCACAATAAAAGGGGGCTTGCCTCTTTAGCTCACAGCGCAAGCTTTTTATTGCAATTCTTGCATCCTCTGCGCTATGCTAAAAATGTCCAACTGCAACAGTCTCCAAGCAGACAACCACAGAAATATTTATAGACCACAAAGTCTTCTTTTTATAAAGTACCTGCTCCGTGAAACCCTAGGAATGTGCGTGGAGCAGACTTGGTTTAACCCCTGGAGTTGCTTAGCATATTCTTCACTTTTATTTTTGCAATGGCAAGTGAGGATTTCAACAAACGAAAGTTTTACTTGTGGACTTCCCGATGACAGAGGCTGTTTGCAAGCAAAAATTTAAAACTTTGATACAATAAGGTTGTTGCAGCAATTGATTAAGCTCTACCTCTGCAGACCCCCCTGCTTCATAGAAATAGGCAACAGGGGGGGAAGAGAAAGTAGACAATCAACCGTAAACCATGGTTTGCTTAATATACATTTGTAACCATGGTACAAACCAAGGTTTTGTGTGATGCCTGAACCGGGTTAGAGCACTGTAGCGGTTAGAGTGTTGGTTTAGGACCTGAGAGGTAACGGTAAAGGGACCCCTGACCATTAGGTCCAGTCGCGGACGACTCTGGGGTTGCGGCGCTCATCTCGCTTTATTGGCCGAGGGAGCCGGCGTACAGCTTCCGGGTCATATGGCCAGCATGACTAAGCCACTTCTGTCGAACCAGAGCAGCGCACGGAAACGCCGTTTACCTTCCCGCCAGAGCGGTACCTATTTATCTACTTGCACTTTGACGTGCTTCCGAACTGCTAGGTTGGCAGGCGCAAGGACTGAGCAACGGGAGCTCACCCCGTTGCGGGGATTCGAAGCACCAACCTTCTGATCGGCAAGTCCTAGGCTTTGTGGTTTAACCCACAGCACCACCTGCGTCCTACAGGACCTGAGAGACCATGGTTCAAACCCCCACTCAGCCACGAATGAAGCTCACTGGGTAACCTTTTCTCAGTCGGTGTCTCCCAGACTAACCTACAACTCAGGATCATTGCGAGAATAAAATGGAGAGGTGTGGGAGGGAAATTATGCATGCCAATTTGTGCTCCTTGCTAGTGATAATAACGAGAGCAGTAATAAAGTCTCTGCAGAACAAGTGTTGACAAATGATGTTTGCATCCCTCCAACCAGCCCACACATTTAGGTTGGAAGAGAGGCTATTTTTCTCTCTTGCAAGACGACACATCTGACACTAACAGACAGATAGGCCAGCAGTGATGATCTGGGAAGAAATGTACTTGCCGCCATTTGCCTGATAATTTAAACTCACATGCCCTTAGAAGCAGAAATGAAAAATCGCCACCCAACCCTTCTAACACGCTCACCTAGAAATAGTCCTGATGCTGACCTGACACATAGACATCAAACAGACAATTACTTCTCCTGCTTGCAGAGAGGAAAATGCTCTCCCCAGCTCAGCTTATCTCTATGTCCAGGAAAATTAATTAGCCGTTGAGTTTTTGTAAGCGCGCCAAGCTACCGTAAAAGGACAGGAGCCAAGCCGATAAAAGGCAGCTGAGCAACAATTACCGTATTTTTCACTTTATAGGACGCACCCGACCATAGGACGCACCTAGTTTTAGGGGGGGGGGGAGAACAAGAAAAAAAATTATCTCCCTCAATGCGTAGCGCCCCTTCAGCAAAGCAGCAGGAGAAACGGAGCCCCTTCCATTTCTCCTCCTGCTTCGCTGGAGGGGCGCTGCGCAGAGAGGGAAAGCTGTGCAGCGTCTTTCCAGCGAAGCGAAGCCTGGAGAGCAAGAGGGATTGGTGCGCACTGATCCCTCTCGCTCTCCAGGCTTCAGCGAAAGCAACGCGAAGCCTCCGGAGCGCAGCGGGGGCTCTCGCTGGGCTCCGGAGGCTTCGGCGGCTATCCCTGAAGCCTGGAGAGTGAGAGGGGGTGGTGCGCACCTACCCATCTCGCTCTCCAGGCTTCATTGAAAGCAACGGGAAGTCTCCGGAGCGCGGCGGGAGCGCTCCCACTGCGCTTCGGAGGCTTTGTGTTGCTTTCGCTGAAGCCATGGAGCCTGCATTCGCTCCATAGGATGCACACACATATCCCCTTAATTTTTGGAGGGGGAAAAGTGTGTACTATAGAGCAAAAAATACGGTAACTTCACGGTTCTAATCCAGAGGTGGGGAACTGCAGGCCCAGGAGCCAAATGTGGCCAGGCCTCTATATTCAGCTTGCAGGATTCTCCATATGCCCCACCTCCTCCCCCCAGACTTGCTCTGCCTTCTTCCAGAATGCATTCGACTGGCTGGAGTGGGTCCTCAAATTAAGGTTCATCACCCATCCAGACCTGCTTAGCCTAATATCATCCCGCGCCGAAGGATTCCTTCTTGCCAACTGCCACCGGTTCTTGGAAGAGAGCAAAACCTGTATCTTCAGCTGGGATGTCGTTTTAGGAAGCTTGCGTAGGAAAAATAAGACCCGCTCTCCGAGGGCAGGGGAAAAAGAAACGTCCCAGTCTGTGAAATTGTTTGGCAAGTCTTCCTCAAAGAAAAAGGCACACATGGTAAACACTTTAAGAGACACCTTAAAGCAACCTTTCTCAACCTGTGGGTCCCCAGATGTTGTTGGACTACAACTCCCATCACCCCTAGCTAGCAAGGCCAGAGCTCAGGGATGATGGGAGTTGTAGTCCAACAACATCTGGGGACCCACAGGTTGAGAACCGCTGCCTTAAAGTATTGGCCATGTTTGCCTTTTTCTTTTCACCAGGTGTGAAAACTTGATCGTTATGCATTCAAGCTACCAAACTTTTAGAAGACATCTGAAGGCAGCCCTGTTTAGGGAAGCTTTTAATGTTTAATAGTGTATTTTAGTGTTCTGTTGGAAGCCGCCCAGAGTGGCTGGGGAAACCCAGCCTGATGGGCGGAGTATTAATAATAATAATAATAATAATAATCCTGATTTGTTTACAGGGAGATTAGATCAGGCATAGGCAAACTTGGCCCTCCAGATGTTTTGGGACTACAATGCCCATCATCCCATCTAACAGGCCCAGTGGTCAGAGATGATGGGAGTTGTAGTCCGAAAACATCTGGAGGGCTGAGTTTGCCTATGCCTGGATTAGACGGTGCCAGCTATCCGTTCTGAAGATGTGTCACGATCAAGCAAGTGTTATCCTGCACCTTCCCATCGCTTTCCTTAATCATCTTGAATTGCACAACCTGAATTTGCGATCCAGTCATGCCTGGTGGCAGGTTGGAACGCCCCCTCAATACGGAAACAGGAAACTGTTGACAAAGAGACAAATCTGGTGCTCCAAGGCGGCTATTCTAGCCAGGGAACTCTGAAGCCGTGCCAAGGGAGAGTCCTTTAGCGCCCAGGAGGAGAGAAGAGAGGTCTTATTTCCCAGAGTCAGGGCACAGACAGCCACGCAGCAAGAACAGAGTCATCGTCACACCCTTGCAAGCACAGCAGATCTTTTCTTGGGGGAAGAAAAGGGCACACTCAATCTCTGCTGTTGCTCTGCAAAGGGACGCTCAGAGGCGATTTGGTTGGCACTCGCTGGGGCCTGAAAGAGAGGCTCAAAAAATAAGATCTCCAGAATTGGTTTGGTGGCCAAAAACTGACACAGACACAGTACGAATTGTAGAATTGGAAGGGGATCCCCAGGACTTTTAGAAGACATCTGAAGGCAGCCCTGTTTAGGGAAGCTTTTAATGTTTGATGCATTACTGTATTTTAATATTTTGTTGGAAGCCACCTAGAGTGGCTGGGGAAGCCCAGCCAGATGGGCGGGGTATAAATAATAAATTCATTATTATTATTCATTATTATTATTATTATCCTCTAGTCCAACCCCCTGCAATGCAGAAAATAGAAACACCATGGAAAACTGTGGGGGGGGGATGGGGGGAATAAGCATTATGTATTGAAGAATCTATGTTAAACTTTTGAAAATTCAATAAAATTCGTTCTAGAAATGCAAAAAGGAAAATGGTTGAAAAGAGGCCATTCGATGACACGTCTCTAAGCAGCTAAAGAACCAAAATGGGTCTCATTGCAGCTACAGCAGACGATCGATATTGCCCTACTTAGTGATGGCTTTCATGAGAGCTTTTGTTCAAAATGAGCGAGGAATGGATCATGCAACAAGAGAGGTGACATTAGTCCTTTGGTGACATGTCATGTTTCTTTTTCAGATTTGGAGGTAGTTGGATAAAGCCCCCCCCCCCCCAATATATAAAACCAAGTTATTTCTTTCCAAGAAGTGTAGCACAAAGATATTGGCCTTAAAGTACCCAGAAGCCATCTGCAGAAAAGCCTAGCCAGCCAGCTCAGTGGTTAGAGCACCTGCTTCGAATGCAGAAAACCCCGGGTTCAATCCTGAATGACAAGGCAGGGCTGCCAAACTCCCACCTTAAAACCCGAATGGGTTGCTGGCAGTCAGACAATGCAGAGTTCTCAAACTTAATCCGTTCCAAAACCAAAGCGTTCCAAAACCAAGGCGCACTTTCCCATAGAAAGTAATGCAAAACGGATTAATCTGTTCCAGAACAACCTCTAAAGCAGCAATTTAACAGGAATTATACTAACGAGACCATTGATCCATAAAATGAAAGCAATAATCAATGTACTGTACTATAAAATAAATAAGACAGTATTGCAGATGATAAAAATTAAAATTATTATTATTATTCTTAGCTGCACTGATGATAGTCACTGTTTGAATGGGGGGCTTTTAGCCCTTTCCGTAGTCACATAATCAATCAATCAATCAATCAATCAATCAATTCGTCCATGCATCAGCAGCTGAACTGGGTTCACAAAAACAAATTAACTGAAAAAGCCTCAAAAACAAAAACGCAAAATAAATAGCAAAAACAAAAGCGCCAAACTTCTGTTTGACTTCCGAAATGTTCAAAAACCAAGGCACAGCTTCTGATGGGGGAAGGCGCCCCAGAAACAATCACCGACAGCCGCATCAGATGTCCGGCTTCCAGAAACCTGGAACACTTACTTCCGGGTTTTCAGCATTTGAGAACCAAGGCGTTTGGGAACCAAGATACCACCGTAAAACCCAGTAGATTTGTGGTATAAGAAGTTCCAGAGTTCCAGGGGAAAGCTGCGGGACATGCAGCGATTGGTACATAGCTGTCAACCGTCCCTTATTTGGCGGGAAACTCCCTTATCCCAGCACCGTGTCCCACTGCTGTCCCTTATTGATGATGTCCCTTAAATTTCCCAGGTTTCAAGGAAGCAGCTCCTCTCCCTCCCTCCCTCCCTGCCTGCCAGGGAGGAGGGAGGCTCCAACTGTGTTGCTTGGCTGTGTCGCTCACCCAATAAGGAGTCTAAGACCGACTGGGGGGTGGAGCTTGCATGCCTTGTGCTGATCAAATCAACTGCGTTGCCTGGGGACTCGCCTTTGCTCAGCGCTTCCCAGCGGAGAGGGGACGGTGGTTTTCCTTACCGCATCCCCTTTGCTGGGTTGCTGCGCTGTGGGAACCACTGCTTCAGGCTTCGTTTGGCTGCTGGCTGGGCTTTCTGCCTTTGGCTCGGAGGGGCTCAGAAGTTGAACATACCTGTGTCCAGAAAATCCCTTATTTTGGCTGCTGATCCCTTATTTTCGCGGCTGCTGGTCCCTTATTTTCAAATCTGTAAGTTGACAGCTATGGATTGGTAATGAACCAGGATGTGTGTCTCCAGATGTCTGCAAATGCAAACAGTATTGAGACTGGGATGGCCTATAACCATCCCAAAACCTTCCTAAACACAAACCATCACAAACATATTCACAGGGTCTTGGCACGAGACAGCCAACACGTAGTTTTTGCCTTGAGCAGAGGGTTGCCAACTGACCAAACAAGAAGGCAGCCCGGCCTGCTCTTGCGCCTCTGAAACAGAAGCCGGGTCTTCAGAAGTCTGCAGGCAACCTTCCAGCGAAAAGGTGCTTTTAAAAAATCTGCTGGAGCGTCTCTGCGGGAAAACCGCTGTTAAAAGCGCACGTGCACAGAAGCAGGGGCCGGCTGAAATGTTGGCAATGCTAGCCCATCCCCCGGTTGACACATGTAACATCAGTATTAAGCGGGTGAAGAAAGAGAGAGAGAGAGATGCCAAATATATAACCAGCTTTCCAAATTACCCGATTAACAGCCTCTGCTGGGAAATAACGAACATTAGTGAGTCAGAACAGAAAGAGTTGTCAAGCTGGCTGAGTTGCCTAAGATTAGATAATTAACTCTAATGTGCCAAACACTGGAGCTTTTATAAGAATTTTCTTTTTAAAACTTTCTGCAAGAATAGGAGAATCAGGCCTCTCTCCCTCTCTGGAATGCGACACACCAATTATCTGCTAGAGGATGGCAGAAAGAGCTTAAGGCTACAGGTGAACATGGAGAATGGTCTCTACATTTTTCTTGGTCCCCTGTGCTGGTTTGGGCCTGATGGGAGCCCGGAGAGCTCCAGGGTATTTTTTGGGGTGGGGGTGCTGGGTGAGGAGATTGCTCTGGGCCTCCTGTTGTAAAAAAAATATTGCCCTTTTCCCTTATGGGGTATCCAAGAGCCCATATAGAGTCCTTACATAGGTTCCCTATTGGTAGGAGAAAATAACAAGAGGACAACCAGAGAATATTGAGAAGCAAAGCAGCTAGTAAACTTGATCTTTATTGATCTGTTGCAACAGGGTGTTGCCTTCACACACAGGAGAGAGGAGGGACCCAGAAAAATGGCATGCAAGGCCTTATACAGTGGTGCCTTGCAAGACGAAAATAATCCATTCCGTGAGTCTCTTTGTCTTGCGGTTTTTTCGTCTTGCGAAGCATCCCTATTAGCGGCTTAGCGGATTAGCGCTATTAGCGGCTAAGTGGCTATTAGCGGCTTAGAAAAAGGGGGGGGAGCGGAAAAAGTCGCTAACGTTTTCGTCTTGCGAAGCAAGCCCATAGGGAAATTCGTCTTGCGAAGCACCTCGAAAAACGGAAAACCCTTTCGTCAAGCGGGTTTTTTGTCTTGCGAGGCATTCATCTTGCGGGGCACCACTGTAAAGACTTTTGAAATTCCCATCCTGTAGATGAAGACCACCCCCAGAAACATCATACATACATCACAGAAGGGGTGTAACCTAAGACCACCCCTGAGATACATCACACCTACATCACAGAAAAGGCGGTCTAAAACAGAAATTTGAATATTGTTTTTCTCCTGTTGTCGTTTATCTCCTGTCTGGCAGGTTACTTGATTGGATTGCCTGGGGACCCTGGCCATTCTTTTAAAACATTGGCTCAGTTTAGGAATCAAAATGGTTCCAGGTCGGTCTTCCTGTGCTGATCTATGTACGTGCTTGGTTGGTACACTTATGAACCTTACCATATATCTAAGACCATAAAATTCCTATCACACTCCCCTTCCTGCCCCTGTTCTCTAGAATCCCCTTCCTCCATCCATAACCAGACTTGGCCCTCCAGCTGTTTTGGGACTACAATTCCCATCATCCCTGACCACCGGTCCTGTTAGCTAGGGATGATGGGAGTTGTAGTCCCAAAACAGCTGGAGGGCCAATTTTTGGCCATGCCTACGAAACCTGACACAGAGCAAAGGCTTTTTGCGAGAAGCAGGCCACAAAATGCACCAGGCTAAGCAGGAGAAGGAGAAAGGCTGTCACAGGGGAAAAAATAAATGTTGATTTAATTTAAACAGAGACAGGAGCACTTATAGACGCCGAAACGGCTGCAGAGAACGCCAGAAAAGCGGCACAGAAAAGAAACAACGGACTCTGTGCTCATCCAATCTTTGTCGGCTATATAAAGGGCATCCGGGGGTTTAGGCACAGAGGAGGGGAATAGCCAGAGCTGCCTTGCCCAATTATTTGAGGCAGTGGCCTTTTCTAGCCTCACGTAGCAAAAATGCCCAAACGCACTTCATGCCATCACAGAGTAAGTAAATGAGGTGCAAGGAACCTTTGACCTTCCAGATGTTGTTGAACTATAATTCCCATTGCTACGGAAATTACAGGGGGATGTGGGCACATCTTTAAAGTTGTTAAATGTTACAAATATTATGCCTGAATGTATCCTTTCAACTTGACAGCTCAGGGAAGTTAAGGTTAAGGTAAAGGTAAAGGGACCCCTGACCATTAGGTCCAGTCGTGGCCGACTCTGGGTTTGCGGCGCTCATCTCGCTTTATTGGCTGATGGAGCCGGCGTACAGCTTCCGGGTCACATGGCCAGCAGGACTAAGCCGCTTCTGGCGAACCAGAGCAGCGCACCTAAACGCCCTTTACCTTCCCACCGGAGTGGTACCTATTTATCTACTTGCACTTTGACGTGCTTTCGAAATGCTAGGTTGGCAGGAGCAAGGACTGAGCAACGGGAGCCCACCCCGTCGCGGGGATTCGAACCGCCGACCTTTGGATCGGCAAGTCCTAGGCTCTGTGGTTTAACCCACAGCGCCACCCACGTCCCCCCTAGCTTTAAAAACAATATAAAATCAACTCCTTTGCCAGTTTCCTCCATTCCAAAGCTATTTTCCCCTTGAAAGGGACTCCAGGAAGTTCCCAGAGGTGACAATTGCTGAGCTGATTTTTGGCCATTGAAAGCCTAATCCTATCCCCAGACTTGCCAAGGGGTCCAGACATGCAAAGGAAGTTCTCTTGTACTTTGGGTGGTGGGACTTCAGAGGTGTTTGCCTATGCGAATCTTATACCTGGGTCTGCTTTTGCTAATCTTGTACCAAGGACTTGTTTGGACATGTTTGCCAAGGTTAAACCAGTGTAACCCCTGTCTACCCCTCCCCTTTTGTGACCCGTCAGTGATGTATCAATGATGCTGTATGAACTGTATTCTGGGATGTGGTGGGAAACTTTTAAAAGTCCTTGTCACCCCATCCTCGGGGTTCAAAATTCCTCTTTGGACCTGTTGCGCAATAAACTTTGGTCTACAGCTATTTGCTCTGGCTAGTGGCTGGACTCCTTCTTTATTCCGTAGGGACCCGCGGGCTCTGCCCGACCGGCTGGGTGACTGAGCAGCCTCACACCTAGATTTTTCCATAACACCATCATCCCTGGGCCATGCTTGCTTGGGCTGATGGGAGTTGTAGTTCAACAACATCTGGAGGGCCAAAGGGTTCCCCACCCATGAAATAAAGCCTGATGCAGACAGTGTGATAGGAATTTTGAGGTCTTAGATATATGGAAATGCTCATAAATGTACCAACCAAGCACGTACATAGATCAGCACAGGAAGACCAGCCTGGAACCATTTTGATTCCTAAACTGACCAAATGTTTTCTCTGCAAGGTCAAAGTGGGAAACCTCCCCATTGTCTCTTTCCTCACAAATCCTGTCTTAAGGGCACATAGGGTGTGAGCCTGTGACCTGGCCCAGGAACTAAGTATTTATCACTACAAAAGACTGGCCAGGCTCCCCAGGCAATCCAGTCAAGTAACCTGCCAGACAGGAGATAAACGACAGGAGAAACAATATTCAAATTTCTGTTTTAGACCGCCTTTTCTGTGATGTAGGTATGATGTTTCTGGGGGTGGTCTTGATCTACAGGGTGGCAATTTCAAAAGTCCATATAAGGCCTTGCACGCCATTGTTCTGGGTTCCTCCTCCTTTCCTGCAGGTGAGGGGAGGACCCTGTTGCAACAGATCAATAAAGATCAGGCTTACTAGCTGCTTTGCTTCTCAATATTCTCTGGTCGGCCTCTGTTATTTTCTCCTACCAATAGGGAATCTATGTAAGGACTCTATATGGGCTCTTGGATAGTCCATAAGGGAAAAGGGCATTTTTTTTTTACAACAACAGAGAAGAGGTCCTCAAACAAAGGAACTGCCCCAGTTTTCTCCAAGCTGGCACCTTCCCAGATGTTTCAAAACTACAACTTCCGCCAGCCTCAGCCAGCTCAGCTGTGCACACTTCACGATACTCCTGATAGATCAAGGTTTGTGTTGGTCTATGGCAAGCGGGGTGTGTGTGGGGAGAAATATGCAGGTTATTTCCCTTCCCCGCAACCTGTCTTTTCAAAGTGGGATTGCTTTTGTTGCGAATGTGAGAAGAAAACAGAGGACAGACATCGCACAAACAAGCAGCTGGCAAATGGTGGAGGGCAGACAAAGGAAGAGGGAATTTTCCTGAACTTTGAAGGAGAGAGCGACTCTGAAACAAAAACAGCAGGATATGAGGATGTGATGAAGAGGAAGAAAGATCAACAGCAGGTGTTAAAATAGCCACTTTTGGCGGACAGAGAGCTCCTCTTTAAAGTTGGGGAAAAGCATGTGGGGGATGGAGGAGATAAGAACTGTAAACATGGGTCAGATTGTGAGCTGCAGGATCACAAACGATTTCAGGGGGGAAGTAAGAAAATTAGTTGCATGCAGTCACAGTTCCTGGGTAGAATCCGCACCCAAATCTGGACAGCTGGTCCTTTGGGCAAGCTGTAAAAACCTCAGATGTTTTTGGCAGCACATAAACTGTTTGCCCATCAAAACGGACAGAATAACAGAAGCACAGAAAGCGAGAAGGAACTCCAAGGCTCATTTAGTCCAGGCTCCTGAAATGCAGACTCACAACTCAAGAATCCAGCTTCTGTTTAAAATCTCCCACAAAGGGGAGTTCATTGTCGGCAAGGGTCCGTATAGTTCAAGCTATGGTTTTCCCAGTAGTGATGTATGGAAGTGAGAGCTGGACCATAAAGAAGGCTGATCGCCGAAGAATGGATGCTTTTGAATTATGGTGATGGAGGAGACTCTTGAGAGTCCCATGGACTGCAAGAAGATCAAACCAATCCATTCTGAAGGAAATCAGCCCTGAGTGCTCACTGGAAGGACGGATCCTGAAGCTGAGGCTCCAGTACTTTGGCCACCTCGTGAGAAGAGAAGACTCCCTGGAAAAGACCCTGATGTTGGGAAAGATGGAGGGCACAAGGAGAAGGGGACGACAGAGGACGAGATGGTTGGACAGTGTTTTCAAAGCTACCAACATAAGTTTGACCAAACTGCAGGAGGCAGTGGAAGACAGGAGTGCCTGGCATGCTCTGGTCCAGGGGGTCACGAAGAGTCGGACACGACTAAACAACAACAACAAAACCCAAAATACGTCCAGATGTTCCAGATGTACAATGGGCAACACAGCAACAGTAGAATCATAGCAATGTAGAGTTTGACATGACCCCATCCAGTCCAACCCCTTGAAATTCAGGAATCCCAGCTAAAGAATTCCCGAGAGAGATGCTCTCCTGACCTCTGCCTAAAAACCGCCAAGGAAGGAGAGTCCACCACCTTCCGAAGTGGCGATGGTTTGGACCACAATCCTGCCACTGGCATGAGGGAGGGGGTGTGGTTTGGCGTCCCACTTTAGCAGTCCACCTGCGGCATTTTTTTGCAGCCTCTGCAGCTTCCAGACAAAACCCAAGTTCCCACTGAAGCAAAGTTTACTGGGTGGCAGCTGCAGAGAGAGAGAGAGATGGGATGGAAATTTACTTGGGCCGCCACAACATCTCGTGGCATCAGTGTGGCTCCCTGCCAAAGAGCTCTCTCTCTCTCTCACGCGCTATTTATTGTTTTCACTGACACAGATTTCTTTTGTTTGCAGGGAGGGAGCCCTGGGTTCCTCTCCTCTGAAATATCTTTGTTGCAACAACAGAGAGGCAGCCACGGCCAACAGAGGGGGTCTGGGTGGCGAAGATGTGATCCTCAGCATCGTTGGCTGGAAGAGCATTGAAGTAGGGCAGGCCCCACATTTTATGCAACGGGGGGGGGGGGCAGAAAGGCTGAAGGCTGGCACAGAGACTGGCAATTAGGAGCTCCTATCTGGACTTCCTGTTATTGATCACCTGCTTAAAGCTTCCCTCCTCTTCGCCACCTGTGGATTCAAACATTGCACCCGTGGGAGCTAATTATCAAGGGTCTGTAAACATGGCTGCAGCTGTGTGGGAGGCATTCAGAGGGGAAAAGAAAGCAAGAGTCCGGCTGGACCAGACTAAAGGACCGTATAGACAGGGATGATCACATGTGCCTCTCTCTATGGAGGGATAGTAAGGTAAAGGGACCCCCTGACCATTAGGTCCAGTCGAGGCCAACTCTGGGGTTGCGGCACTCATCTCGCTTTACTGGCCGAGGGAGCCGGCGTACAGCTTCCGGGTCATGTGGCCAGCATGACTAAGCTGCTTCTGGTGGACCAGAGCACAGTACAGAAATGCCATTTTCTTTCCCGCCAGAGCGGGACCTATTTATCTACTTGCACTTTGACGTGCTTTCGAACTGCTAGGTTGGCAGGAGCAGGGACCGAGCAATGGGAGCTCACCCCGTTGCGGGGATTCGAACCGCTGACCTTCTGATCGGGAAGTCCTAGGCTCTGTGGTTTAACCCACAGCGCCACCTGCGTCCCTCTATGGCGGGATGGTCTGCTCCAGTTCCTGTTTAGAGATCTGGGGAGGGAGATGCAGGTTCGGGAGAGGGTAACCAAACAGCAAATCTCCTATGAAGAAAGCTTGCAGCGCCTGGGACATTTTAGTTTGGAGAATAAGCGTAGAAATGTCCCCAATTGTGCATGGTATTTTTAAAAAACTGATGGAGAAAAGTTTTCTCCGTCACTCCTGACTTGCGACCACCCGAGGAAGCTGAATGTTGGAAGGTTCAGGACAGATAAAAGGAAGGACTTTTATCGCGCGGCGCATAGTTAAACTGTGGAACTCCCTTCCACAGTAGGCAGTGAGGGTCAACAACAGCAGAAGGTTCTCAGACATGGATTGGTTCTGTTATGTACTGGGCCAACAGGGGGATACTGTAGATAGTTTTCACTCAGGTCCACATATGCAGATAAGGGATTGAAGGTGACGATCAGTGATTGGATAGTTACAGAAAGTGGTTACAGTTGTGTTGTACTGGAGCTCTATATAAGCAGGCTGGCTGAACCCTTCAGTTCAGTTCTGTTCCAGCTTACAAATAAAGAGCTGTTTTGGAGAAATCGCTGCATCGTCTGCTATGTCCACCCACTATCTAACAGGTTCAATCCCAATCCAGTAAACAACAACAACAACAACAACAGAAACCAGTTTTGGCGCTCTTATCGCAAACATGCTCCCCAACCCCCAGCGTCTTCAAAGAATGCTTGCAGTTTTTGTTTTAATAAGATCATATGATACCTCGATTAACAAAAGTGATCTAATTTCTGTTGCAAAACCTTTTTGGCTCCTGCCTTCCTCAGCTGCTCTGTTGAAAAATGAAAGGATGCTACTGCAGATACAGAGATTTGAGGAGGGAGTGCTTCCTATGCTGGAAAACTAAAGGTTTTACATTCTCTTTTTTGCTCATAAAGCACAGGGGGCGGGGGGGAGAGAGAGAGAGACTGATGGTGGATCAGCTTGCTGATACGCATTTGCTTGTGCAAAGAAAACTGCAATGCAGGGTGAATCACAGTGTGAGTCAAAGATGCTTTGTGCCACCTAGTCTTCACCCAGAGAAGGATTTAAAACCTCTTGCAAGGTAGCTGGAGAAGGAACTTAAAAGTTGTAGCCACATACAGCACACTGTTAGAATGGGAGACGAAAGATGAAGAAGTAAAATCAGTCATGATCAAACGGGCACAAGATATAGGTCATAATATGATGGAAGATTGGGAAAGGTTATGGAAAATTGATTTAAAATTTACAGACTGTTCTTTGTTGAAAGAAAATTATATGAAGATGGTATATGTATAGACACAAGTACAGCTAGGGAAAATGTATAAAACTAGCTCAAATATGTGTTGGAAGTGTAAAGAAAAGGAGGGGACATTTTACCATATGTGGTGGGATTGTAATGAAATTAAATTTTTTGGGGAAATGATATACAATGAATTGAAGAAAATGTTCCATCTAACGTTTGCTAAGAAACCTGAAGCATTTCTGTTAGGGATTGTGGGGAAAGACCTGCCAAGGAAGTTGAAAAATATCTTCATGTATGCGACAAGGGCGGCGAGAGTCTTAATAGCACAAGGATGGAAGAATGAGGAAACTCCGACTAAAGAACTACGGCAAGAGAAACTGATGGACTATGCAGAACTGGCAAAAGTGACACACAAATTACGGGACAAGGATAACTGTGACTTTAAAGAGGAATGGGAACCTTTTACAAAGTATTTAAAGAAGCAACAAAGTGAACTGGACTCTTTGGCAGGCTTTGAATAAACACTCACAAACTTTTTACTGATAATAACCAGTCAGACATCTTAAGGATTTATACAATTTTGTAACATGCAGAGAATAGCATCTACAGAGAAAACAGAGATTGGAACTGAGGGAAGTCAGGGGGTGGGGTGGGAGGAGGGTTGTTTTATTGGGTGGTGGGGGGAAATGGGGGGGGGGAATTAAGGATGATATGTTTTAAGAGAATATGTTTTGTTTAAATTCCTAATAATTTTTTTTTTAAAAAAAAGTTGTAGTGCAATAGAAAAACAACATGAACCTGCAAAGAGAAGGCAGGCAGATCCCATTTTTGACACTTTAAAAGCACCTTGTCTCAACAGGCCATCAGATTATATTACTTATTATTATTAGGAATACTTTAAGGCTGCTTTAAGCAGCCTATGATCAAAACAAACGATAAACCTGCAGGGAGCCTGCCACAGACTCTGCTCACCTGCAATTTCTACTACCTGGCATTCAGAAGCATATCTTCTCTGCCAACGGAGAACAAATTAGCTATTGTTTCTGGCAGCTCTTGAAACTTTGTCCTCAGTCAGTCAGACCTGCCAGAGAACCTGCAGCCGATATCAAAAAACTTTCTGGGGCCTGCTATCACGACTACACAGTCTTCCATCTCCTTGGCTTCCTTTTAAACCTGCCTTCTTTCCGTATCTAGGCCATATTATTTTATTAAAATACTTTATTGAAATAGGTACTTCTAAAACACAAAACGATTCTCAGTCTCTCAAGGCACCTGATAGCGTATTAAAAATCACACAAAGACACACAAAATTCAGAGTCGCCAGCAACACACACCGATGCCCAGTGCTATTTTTTTAGGAGAAGTGGTGTCAGAACTCACCTGTAACGCCTTCCTTGCCTACCTGAGAGGTGCCGGAACTGAGTTCTGGCGAGTTCCAGCTGAAAAAAAGCCTTGTCGATACCAACCCCTCACTGCTTCCTTCTGTTTCAAGTTAGAAATCAGACTACCATTCAGTGTCCGAGATCACAGGGAGATTTTTAAAAAGACCTGATGAATGCAACACAGACCACCAATCGACCATGTCCCAATTTGGATATGCAAAATTTGCACAGACACACCCGAGTTTCCCTGCATTGGTTTTGCGCTCCACTCTGAATATAATCCAGCAATTTCCGCATGGGGCAAGGTGTCTGGGAAAGATCCACACCAACCCTTAAGCAAGTAATTACAGGATTTCTGTCTCTCGCTTTCCACCCCCCAATAGTACGTCTGGAAGCCTGTCTCTCTCATCCGTGACATGACAGCATTTCCAAAAAAGCAGCCTAATGTTAGGTGTACTCCTGGCATTCTGCCTAGGAAGGGAAGATAATAAGGGATAAGGGAAACAGATTCCCATGGAAACTGGGGCTGCCTCCAGTCTTCCCAGTGGGCCATGCTGGGAGCGAAGAACCCCGTTTTGTGCCACGGGCTCTGCTGGAAGACTTTGCGGGATGGGTCTCTTCGGGCCAAGTGTCAAGGCTGTCTCTGGATCAGATGGATTTACGCAAAGAGGCAGCAGTAGATCACCAGGCAGAGGGGATCTCTCAGCCTACTGCATCTGCTAATTAGAGGATGTTTATGCTCCAGAGGAAACGAGACGCTTGCTGCCCCCAGACAAACAAAAAAATTGCAGGTGCCAACATACTAAGAAACAGACAAATACATGCACAACATCCCATAATTTGGACCTATTGCAATTTCCACGTCTGAGGCGGATGTATAGCACCATATAATTGGAAGAGTTGAGACTTGCAGAGGGCAAGGAAAGGGTAGGAAAAGAAATGTAAAGTTCACATTTCTTTGAGGCGAAGACAACAAGAACAGATATGGATTTAAGTGCAGAGGAGGAGTGCGGTCTAGTGGTTGGAGTGTTGGATCGAGACGCATGTTCAGATCCCCACTCAGCCGCAAAGCTCATTGGGTGTCCTTGCGCCAACCTCTCAGCCTAAGAGCTGTTTAAAGATAAGATGGAAAGGGCTATTTTGACCTCCTTTGAGGAACGGAGGGATATAAATGTAATAAATAATAATAAGGATATATCTACCTTTTTAATTCATCAATTCCTTTTACTGGTCAGGAAGATCAGAGTCCTATATCAATGTAGTTGGGAACAGGGTTCAAATCCTGACTCAGCCATGATGGCTAAAGGAGGGATGCGATAAAGAGATTTATGAAGTTATGAATGGTTTATTTCCCACACACTACCATAAATAACACTCTTTGTGTTTAAAGTTTCGGAAGTATCAGATAGAAATGTTCTCAACATACATTAGAGCAGGCATCCCCAACCTTCGGCCCTCCAGATGTTTTGGACTACAGTTCCCATCATCCCAGGCCACTGGTCCTGTTAGCTAGGGATCATGGGAGTTGTAGGACAAAACATCTGGAGGGCTGAGTTTGGAGATGCCTGCATTAGAAGCACCTGATAAAATGGAAAGCATTTTTAACTCAAAACATAAACAGAAGGCCAAGTTCATAACTAAGCATTTATATAATGCAGTTCATTTATTTAAAAAAACTATATATGGCTGTATTGTAAAAAATATATTTACAACAAAACCATGCAGTGAAATCATGAAAGGTGTTGTTGTTTTTTTAAAAAAAGAAAGGAATTAAAACAAACAATTATCTCTCCCTCAAGACAGGTATACAAGAGACAGGAGATTCTGTGCCGTCGGGTAGACCGTGAAATATAATTGCAGGCTTACTTAAGTGCAACCAAACATAGCCAAAGCAACTGGTTCATACAATCAATACATGCCACTCCCTGCCACAAGGCATAGTGACCACTATTAGCTTAGAGGCTTGAAAAGGAAAGTTGACACATTCAAAGCAAGGTTACTAGTCCTCATTACCTCCTGCTACCTCCTTGAGCAGGATACGGGTGGTGCTGTGGCTTAAACCACAGAGCCTAGGACTTGCCAATCGGAAGGTCGGCGGTTCGATTCCCCGCGACGGGGTGAGCTCCTGTTGCTCGGTCCCTGCTCCTGCCCACCTAGCAGTTCGAAAGCACGTCCAAGTGCAAGTAGATAAATAGGTACCACTCTGGCAGGAAGGTAAACGGCGTTTCCGTGCGCTGCTCTGGTTCACCAGAAGCGGTTTAGTCCTGCTGGCCACATGACCCGGAAGCTGTACTCCAGCTCCCTCGGCCAGTAAAGCGAGATGCGTGCCGCAACCCCAGATTCGGCCACGACTGGACCTAATGGTCAGGGGTCCCTTTACCTTTTTACCTCCTTGAGCAGAGGCAGTTGAGCCTCTAAAGCCCCGTTTCCGGAAAACAGCCGCAGGAGAGCTCTTAAGCTCATGCCCCATTTGCCAGGAGTTGAGTGATTTATACTGGGCCGTCTACACATTATTTTGCTCCGTTAGTTGTTCTGTGATGCTTCTGCGATGTTACTGGAGAGGGGCAGCGAAAGTGAGACTCCCTCCAACCTTTGTGTTATGAAAAGTTGCAGGATTTGGGCAGGAAGTTACAAGACGTGCAACAACCGGAAACGAGGCGGTGCGCCCGCCCCAGAATGTTCTGCAGGCGCAAAGATTATACTGAAAGCATTCTCTGGTATATAGCCTGTCTAAAATCCATGCCACGTTCAGCACATGGCCCAGAACATGGTTCGCTGCACCGCAAGAGCCTCACGTTTCGTCTGCTCTGCAACCCAAGCAGCCCAGAAAAACTTGAGATTCCTGCAGGAAATGCTCTCCTTAGCTCTAAAGACCTCACCGCTTGGTTTATCTGCATTGCAGTAGCTGCGCTGCTACCTCTGAGCCCTTTCCACTGTTTGGATAGCGGTGCCGCTGGCAGTCCCTGCCTTAATCCTGCTACCAATTTCTCCTTGAAAGGTCCGGTTGCAGGCAGTTCAGATTTGCTTTCTCCTGCTTCTCTTCTCCAAAGCTACTCTGGTTTTGCAGAAAAGTCTTTCCCCCAAATCCAGGAGTTTTGAAAGGCACCAACCATCTTGTTGTACTCTAAAACATCTGGAGATGGGGGGGTTGGGGGGGAGAAGGCTGTTGAAATCTCAGCTGGCTTAGCAAGCATGGCTTTGTTGCTCAGGGCTTTTGCCAGAGGGAGAGAGAGGCGTTTAGAAGGCTCAAGACCAGGGGTCAGCAAACTTTTTCAGCAGGGGGCTGGTCCATTGACCCTCAGACCTTGTGGGGGGCCGGATTATATTTTTTTTGGGGGGGGCAAATGAACACATTCCTATGCCCCACAAATAACCCAGAGATGCATTTTAAATACAGTGGTACCTCAGGTTACATATGCTTCAGGTTACAGACTCCTCTAACCCAGAAACAGTGCTTCAGGTTAAGAACTTTGCTTCAGGATGAGAACACAAATCATGCTCCGGCGGCGCAGCAGCAGGAGGCCCCATTAGCTAAAGTGGTGCTTCAGGTTAAGAACAGTTTCAGGTTAAGAACAGAGCTCCGGAACGAATTAAGTACTTAACCTGAGGTACCACTGTACAAGCACACATTCTACTCATGTAAAAACACACTCATTCCCAGACCGTCCACTGGCCGGATTTAGAAGGCGACTGGGCCACATCCGGCCCCCAGGCCTTAGTTTGCCTACCCATGCTTGACAGCTACAGCCCAGAATTCCTGAAGGAGCGTCTCCACCCCCATTGTTCTGCCCAGACACTGAGGTCCAGCTCCGAGGGCCTTCTGGCAGTTCCCTCCTTGCGAAACGTGAGGTTACAGGGAACCAGGCAGAGGGCCTTCTCGGTGGTGGCACCCGCCCTGTGGAACGCCCTCCCATCAAATGTCAAGGAAATAAACAACTCTCTGACTTTTAGAAGACATCTGAAGGAAGGATGTGTGGATCCAGAATTGGCCTCCCCAGTCACTTACGGACTCACTGTTAGGATCCTGTTCATGGAAGACAATCTTACTCGGCTAGGAGTGATGGCGAAAGAAGATGATAGATTTGGGGTCTACGGCCAATTTCATGGACGTGGACTTCATGGAACGCCCTTGGGAAGATGCCTCGCATGTTATGCTCCCTTCCTCCCCCCCCCCCCCGTTGGTCCAACACTTCCACCGTCATGCTCCCCCAAACCAGGCACCCATCTGGCAGGTGGAGGTGCATAGTGTCATGCGTCAACTGATTGCTAGGTATCCTTGAAGCAGCAGAGAATGCAAATACTTTGGAAATTAAGAGTATCTTTAATAAAAGTTATGTAAAACAGATGAAAGAGGTTCTGAGAAGAAAGGGGTTCTGAGGCTGCCCGATTGACCCCAGAAGGGGCAGAACTCCACCTGTAGCGTGGCCACCTGGGTGTTTGGCTGAAAGGCAGGACAAAAGGACAATGGTCGAGCATCACCTGTAGGAGGGCCCCCAGTTCCCAAATCCTGTCTTATAAGTGTAAGTCTTTTTTTCAAGAAACGTACAGTGGTGCCCCGCAAGACGAATGCCTCGCAAGATGGAAAACTCGCTAGACGAAAGAGTTTTCCGTTTTGGAGGTGCTTCGCAAAACGAATTTCCTATGGGCTTGCTTCGCAAGAGGCATTCTTCCAATCATTATATTCAGCTCTGCCTTTGACACAGCCACTACAGAGGCATCAGGAAATTGATTTGATAGTTTGTCAAGATACTGTTCTAACTGAGCCCAGGTATTTCTTATCAGTCTTTTCTCTCTTTGTGGGGGTAGGTATACGTTAATCAGCAGCAAGCTGTGGGTTCTCCACTGTACTTGCACAGCTGTGGCCAGATGAAGACGAAAAAACCGCTAGACGAAGAGACTCGCGGAACGGATTCTTTTCATCTTGCGAGGCACCACTGTATGCGCAGCATGAACCCACATGCTCGACATGTAGAAGAAGAAGAGGAGTTTGGATTTGATATCCCGCCATTCACTCCCCTTCAGGAGTCTCAAAGCGGCTCACATTCTCCTTTCCCTTCCTCCCCCACAACAAACACTCTGTGAGGTGAGTGGGGCTGAGAGACTTCAGAGAAGTGTGACTGGCCCAAGGTCACCCAGCAGCTGCATGTGGAGGAGCGGAGACGCGAACCCGGTTCCCCAGATTACAAGACTACCGCTCTTAACCACTACACCACACTGTAGGGGGTTCTTCCCACCCCATGCAAATCTTTCCTTCCCAGGATCTCAAGGTACTGCACATCGTTCTCCTCCTCCCCATTCCATCCTCAGAACAACCCTGTGAGGTAGGCTCCATAGCTGTCACCGTTTCCCCTTTTTTAAGCGAAATTCCCTCATTCCGAATAGGATTCCTCGCAAGAACAGGAAAAAGATGACATCTATGGTAGGCTGGGCTAAGATATGGCAACTGGCCTGACACTGAGGTCCAGTTCCGAGGGCCTTCTGGCGGTTCCCTCGCTGCAAGAAGCCAAGTTACAGGGAACCAGGCAGAGGGCCTTGTTGGTGGTGGCACCTGCCCTGTGGAACGCCCTCCCATAAGATGTCAAAGAGAAAAATAACTACCAAAATTTTAGAAGACATCTGAAGGCAGCCCTGTTTAGGGAAGCTTTTAATGTTTAATAGGTTATTGTATTTTAGTGTTTTGTTGGCTGCCTGAGGATTCAAACCCTGCCCTCCCAGGTCCTAAGTCAGACACTCTAACCATTGCTCAACACTGTTGTTGGTGTAAATTGTTTTTGTTTTGTTCTTTGTTTTTACCTTTAGGTAAACCGCTTTGTGGGGTTTGTTCACTTTTGCAATCAAGCAGCGTATAAATTGTACGAAACAAATAAAATAAACATTCCGTGCGGCGCTATTAAATTCGTTCCCGCTCGACGTGGCGACTGTGACCCAGCAACTTGGATGGTTTTGAAAGTGGCACAGCAGCGGGTTGGGCTAGAGGACCTCTCACCACTCAGGAAGACCCGTTTGATAATGTGCTTCGCACCGGGAAGCTGGAAGGGATTTTAACGCACCAGTTCATCACATTGCCCGGAGCAAATATTTCAGCAGGAAACCTGTCCTGTGTTCCCGCCCCTCTACTCTTAACACAGTGCAAAGGCATAATAAGGCCTCAGTTCCAGGCATGAGATGTGGAGGAGATGCAGAGGAGAGATTTAAATGAGGAGGAAAGTCAGGGAGGAAGAACAAGGTGCTAGCTGCTCCTTCAAGGAGAGGGTGTTGGCTGCCTTGAAGAAACTGCTTCCTGTTTCTCAAGCAGGGTGTGGACTTTCTCCAGCATTAAGGGAACCCCTCCAGGGCAACTTTTGCCAATCTGGAACTCTCCAGATGTTCTGGGTCCCCCATCAGCCCCTTTGGGCAAGCGTCCGGAGAAAGATCAAAGAAAGCCCTTCTTCACACAGCGCAAACTGCGGAACTCCCTGCCACTTGAAGGCAGCGACAGCCACCAAGCTAAGACGGCTTTCAAAGAGGATTGGAGGACCAGAAGCATTTTTACTTGGTATTATAGGTCAGGACATTAATAGGCAAGATGTTAAATTGTTTTTATATGCAACAACTGCGGCAAGAGTATTGTTAGCCCAGAAATGGAAACAAGAAGAAAGTCCAACGAAAGAAGAATGGCAGATGAAATTAATGGACTACGCAGAATTGGACGAAATGACAAGAAGGATTCGAAACCTGCGGGACCAGAGATTTACAGAAGATTGGAAGAAGTATATGAATTATTTGAAGAGCAACTGCAATCAACAAATTACACTAGTAGGACTACAGTTACAGATAGGTAGCCGTGTTGGTCTGTCATGGTCAAAACAAAATAAAAAAATTCCTTCCAGTAGCACCTTAAAGACCAACTGAGTTAGTTGGTCTTTAAGGTGCTACTGGAAGGAATTTTTTTATTTAGTAGGACTACAAGAAGTTTTGTAAGGAGAAATATACAAAGTGTTACAAAGGAGAAAAAGATAGAGATATTGGTTATGAGTTTGAAATGTAATAGGGAAGATAAGAAACGCATACTAAGAGATTGGATTGGAAAATTTTCAGACAGGACCGATGGAAGTCAAAAAAATTGAATAAGATGTAGAAGTATGTTTAATTACTGTTTAAAATGATAGGCTAAAAAAGTAATAAAAATTTATATATATTAAAAAAAAGAATTCAGAGAGGATTGGAGGAATTGGGGGAGGAGAAGGCTATTGAGGGCTACCACCCACAACGGGTCTGCTCTACTTCCACAGTTGTGAGGCAGCAACACTTCGAGCTCCCAGTTCCTGGGAACCACAGGCGGCGAGAGATGTGGCTTTTAGTTTCCCAGTGATCTGGATGGCCACTATGAGAACAGGAGACTGGAGATGGGCCATTGGTCTTCTTATGTTCTTACGAATCCAAGCGGATAGCTCAGTTGGTTAAAGTGTGGTGCTGATAAAATGCCAAGGTTGCAGGTTCAAATCCCGTATGGGAGAGCTGCGGATTCCTGCATTGCAGGGGGTCGATGACCCTCAAGGTCCCTTCCAGCTGTATGGTTCTATGAATCTGCATTAAGGCGGCCTGCAGCCCACATTGCATGGTTTGCAAAGTCTGTGTGGTTTTAAGCACACACACACAAAAAAAACACGAGCAGAGTTTCCATGGCTTCAGTGCACGATCTGTATTGTTAAGAGGAGCGGACCACAGTTTTTCTCCAAGGATTTCAGCAACAGGATTCCGGATAGAGAGACTTCTGCAAAGCCTGTAATTTATGAGCTTGCAGGGCTGAGCATTCCTTCCGAAACCACTTCACAGAAGCTTCCCCCCACCAACATCCCTTTTGGCAAGCAAACACACACACACACACACACACACACACACACACACACACACACACACAACTGACTCAACTGACACACTCCAGACTACAAGACTGAAAGAAGAGCAAACTGAACAGTGTTACCCCAGATTGCCAGAATTGTAGAGCTGTAAGGACATCTTCTAGGCCACGCAATAGACCTGATCTAACTGTGCAATTGGAGGCAGTGAGAGATTTGACTTTCTTGGGCTCCATGATCACTGCAGATGGTGACAGCAGTCACGAAATTAAAAGACACCTGCTTCTTGGGAGAAAAGCAATGACAAACCTAGACAGCATCTTCAAAAGCAGAGACATCACCTTGCCAACAAAGGTCCGTATAGTTCAAGCTATGGTTTTCCCAGTAGTGATGTATGGAAGTGAGAGCTGGACCATAAAGAAGGCTGATCGCCAAAGAATGGATGCTTTTGAATTCTGGTGCTGGAGGAGACTCTTGAGAGTCCCATGGTCTGCAAGAAGATCAAACCGATCCATTCTGAAGGGAATCAGCCCTGAGTGCTCACTGGAAGGACAGATCCTGAAGCTGAGGCTCCAAGACTTTGGCCACCTCATGAGAAGAGAAGACTCCCTGGAAAAGACCCTAATGTTGGGAAAGATGGAGGGCACAAGGAGAAGGGGAGGACAGAGGGCGAGATGGTTGGACAGTGTTCTCGAAGCTACCAGCATGAGTTTGACCAAACTGCGGGAAGCAGTGGAAGACAGAAGTGCCTGGCGTGCTCTGGTCCATGGGTCACGAAGAGTCGGACACGACTAAATGACTAAACAACAACAACAGCAATTGTGCAATGCAAACCACGCCCAGCTGAAAACTAAGACACACTAAGTATTCGCCTGCAAAATTCTGGGGAACAGCAGTAGCCAGGGTGCTCACATTTTTAATCAGAGAAGCCTACTTGGTCCCCCTCCGCTGCTACCATGGCAACCTGAATCTCCCTAGCTGCCCTCCTTCCCCAAGTGATCACCGTAATCAGCGAACACATCATAAATCTGACATCTCCAAGCTGCAGATTTGGTTACATGAAGTCACTGAGCCAGCTCAGAGTGAGGGCAGCAAAGCCCCTCGCTCTGAATAGGCGTTTGAGGAGGCAGCTGAGCTGTGGTCAGCTCTGTCCCCAACCGCTCATTTGTCCCCCTCCGCTAGAAATGGTCAAAATTGCTTTTTACGCGAGTGAGAAATATTAGTGATCCTACCCTGCCTCATTCAATCTCCCTCCCCCCATTTAAAAACCGGCTGGGGTCTACGATACTGAATAAAGGCCCCCCCAAGTTGTTAAGAACATCCAGGTTTTAAAAACCTCTCTTGCAAAAAACTCGACTGCCTCTTTGCCTCGCTGTGTTTTGAGACTGTAGCAAAAACAAGCTGGAACAGTAAATCAAATACCTAAAAAAAAAAAAAAAATCCAGGACAAAAAGAAAGAAGGCGTTCATGTTCACCTGGAATCAGGTGCAACGTGACTTTTCGTCTCCCCTCCAATAAGTCTCCGTTCACACACAGCTGCAACATTTTATGCACAGCGACTGCGTTTATGTACACACTGCTAGGGAGACAGAACAAACCTGGTTGGAGCATAATTGTCTGTCGCTCGCTCTCAGGGTCCCGTTTCCATGGCTTCGTGCCAATCGAACAGACCGTATGGAAACTTACAGCCAAGATGGCCACACGTCGTTTTTAATTGGGGGACGGGATATCTTCTAGCTAGCCCATGGGCAAAACCTGTCCCACCGGATCTCCCCATTTGATAGAAAGGAGTTTTCTTTCTGAAATCACACTCATTTCCCTTCCATATGATTTGTTCTATTTGTTGCTTACTCAAACGCAAATTAGGATGGTGTTTTGTTTTTTTGAAGCATGCAATACCAAACGTGAAATACCTCGGAGGACAGAAGGGCCTTATTCACTGAAAGGTCTCATCCTGCAATGCACACAAAAAAGGAAGCCCATCCAAAATCCGATGCACCTGAAACTTGCACAAGGCAGGATCAAACTGGCGAACCTGCTTTGTGCTGGATCTCCCCTCCCATCCTGGCAGGGAACTTGGACAGGCGCCACCGACATGTCAGAGTCGGCTCACTGCGATGGGGGAGTATAATTGTGGCCTACTGGGCCAAAAAAATAAAAAAAAACCACTCATCATTTAAGAGAGGCAGTATGGTGCAGTGGTTAGAGTGTTGGACTAGGACCTGGGGGACCAGGGTTCAAATTGCCACTTCACCATGAAGCTCATTGGGGGACCTTAGGCCAATCACTGCCTCTTAGCCTAGCCTACTTTACAGGGTTGTTGTGGAGATAATAATAATAATAATAATAATAATAATAATAATAATAATTTATATCCCGTCCTCCCCAGCCGAAGCCAGGCTCAGAGCGGCTAACAACAATAAAAGTAACATAGGAGCCAGTTTTTCCTCCTTGGGGGAGAAGTGCAATAAATAAATGAAAATAAATAAAATTTGAATAAAAAGAATGAATCAAATACATTTAACCCCAAGGAAGCAGGCGATGAAAACTGTCTCATCATCACCACTGCCTCAATTGTTTGGGTATAATCTTAAAACTACTCATCAGTTTCTAGACGCAATTATTCCCTGTTTATCACCAAACAGAGAGGAAAATCACGGTAGTCGAATGTGATTCATTCATCCCATGCCAGTGGAAAAGGTTTCAGGACGTTTCATGATAGTCATAGAATTGTAGCGTTGGAAGGGGACCCCTGATGATCATCTAGTCCAACCCCCAGCTATGGGGCTTGAACCTGAAACCTTGGCGTTATCAGCACAGCGCTCTAACCAACAGAGCTATCCTTCACAGAGCTCTCTGTGCCAGGCTGCATGCCCCAGCCACCCAAGGATCAGTGCCGCCGTGGCACCGGAATATTTAGGGGATATTCTGATTTAGGGGCATTCAGACACAACCCCACAAATGGAAGCTTGGCCTCCAGCGCAGACCGTCTACTGGGAACATGCCTGTTTGAGAGCAAAGCACCAAGACAATATCTTAGCTGTGTAACATGAAGCGGCAATAAGTCTCACGGCGGGCATTTTTCATTGATGCGCCTAAAAATAATGCCAGCCATATTTAACATTAGGGCGTGAGTATATACATAGATAACCTCATTATTCTGCACATACTCAGCTCCTTGTTCCAAATTTGTGAGCAGTCGCTATTAATAAGCTTCCTAAGGCTTCGGCCAAATCGTCTACAGACACTTTTGATTTCCAAAAGGGACGGTCTTGTACAGCTCATTGGCTTCTCAGGCAGAAGGAAATTCTAGGTTTAGACCCCTGTTCGGTGAATTGGGATCACATACAAATTATCCGAAATACCTGCATTAAGCTTAACGTTTCTTCCTAAATACGGTGAATCAAGGTGGTCTACAATTTGCCTTCGCAACAACCTTGTGAGGCAGGTTAGGCTTAAAACGGGCATAGGCCAACTCGGCCCTCCAGATGTTTTGGGACTACAACTCCCATCATCCCTAGCTAACAGGCCCAGTGGTCAGGGATGATGGGAATTGTAGTCTCAAAAAACATCTAGAGGGCCAAGTTTGCCCATGCCTGGGCCGAGTTTGTCCAGTCTGCTTCACGGCCGAGTACCCAGCCTTGAGACCTTGGGCAAGAGCTAAAACTATTTGCATAATTGGTTGATTAGAAGAGAATAATGGTAAATAAATCATAGACAGGAATCAAAGTGAATGTCCAACTGTCTAAAAAGGGAGCATTTGTCACCATTTTAAACCATGGACTGATGTTACAGGAATGAGATGAGGACTCCTGATGGTCTAAGTAATCTAACTCTACTTAAATATGTACCATGTTGGGGTTTTTTTGTATTTCTATTGTTTCTGTTGTATTGATTCATTCAATTTACTTCAATAAAGTAGGGGGGGGGGGAATATGTGGACTCAAATACCCTTTCCCCCCACTTTTTTCTTTCTTTTACAGCAACCCAATAAACTATGGGGTTTTTCTGCACACTCTCCAAATCAGGATCATAAACAAGGACCTTGTCTAGTTTTACGAGTCAAAGCCAAATAGGATTTCGCTGGCATGGAAGTTTTTGTTTTTATGACACCGATATCCTGCCATTCCTAGTAAAGGAGCTCAAGGTGGCAAACAACAAACGACCAAGCATCTTTAAAACACAACCAGTATGGATACAGACTGGGGAAGACCCCTGCTTTGAAAGGCTTGCTGAAAGAAGGTGGTTTTCAGCTGGGGCCAAAAATATAAGAGAGATGGTCCCTGTTTAATATTCATGGGGAGGGGAGTTCCGAAGGGCAGTTGCCACAATACAAAAGGCCCGATTACTTCATGGATCTCCTGATAAAATGGTACCTGCTGGAGGCCCTGACCTAGAAGGATAGAATTGTAGAATTGGAAGGGACCCCCGGGGTCATCTAGTCCAACCCCCTGCAATGCAGGAATCTCAGCTAAGGCATCCATGACAGATGGCCATTCAACCTCTGCTTAAAAACCTCCGAGGAAGGAAGGAGAGTCCACAACTGCTTGTGGACGTCTGTTCCGCTGTCCAACAGTTCTTAATGTCAGAAAGTTCTGATGTTTAGTCAGATTCTCCTTTCTTGTAACTTGAAGCCGTGGGTTCGAATCTTACCCACCGGAGCAGGAGAAAACAAGCTTGCTCCCTCTTCCACGCGACAGCCCTTAAGATGTTTGAAGATGTAGCGCAGTGATCAGTGTGGTGTAGAGGTTAAGAGCAGGGAACTCGTAATCTGGGGAACCGGGTTCGCGTCTCCGCTCCTCCACCTGCAGCTGCTGGGTGACCTTGGGCCAGTCACACTTCTCTGAAGTCTCTCAGCCCCACTCACCTCACAGAGTGTTTGTTGTGGGGGAGGAAGGGAAAGGAGAATGTTAGCCGCTTTGAGACTCCTTCGGGTAGTGATAAAGCGAGAGATCAAATCCAAACTCCTCTTCTTCTACAGGTCTTTAGATGCAAACTTCATTTGCTGCACTGGTTTCACTAGACCATGCAACCACATCACCCATTTAAAAGCGGGATTTACAAGATCATTTTTGTTTTATAAGTGTGGACAAGCAGTTGTTAGCCACTTTGAGACTCCTTCGGGTAGTGATAAAGCGGGATATCAAATCCAAACTCTTCTTCAGCTGTGTATATAAGGGGTGAGAGTTTTGTTCGCCAGTACCAGCACCCTGAACTTAGCTGGGTATGTACTTAGCTCAGATGCAACAGCACACTATGGTTTGCAAGAAACCAGAAAGCAGCTGCTTAAGAGGAAACACAGGAGCGAGGAGGAGGAAGAGATGGGAGCACAAGTCCTATGCTCAGCCATGAAACACCAAACCATATCCTGGCAAATTGAAAGTGTTGGTGCTGACAGCCTCAAAGGCACAGTAGACCTGAAGGAGTGTCTCCACCCCCATCGTTCTGCCCAGACACTGAGGTCCAGCGGCGAGCGCCTTCTGGTTCCCTCCCTGCGAGAAGCCAAGTTACAGGGAACCAGGCAGAGGGCCTTCTCAGTGGTGGCACCCACCCTGTGGAACGCCCTCCCACCAGATGTCAAAGAGAAGAACAATTACCAGACTTTTAGAAGACATATGAAGGCAACCCTGTTTAGGGAAGCTTTTAATGTTTGATGTATTACGGTATTTTAATATTTTGTTGGAAGCCACCCAGAGTGGCTGGGGAAGCCCAGCCAGATGGGTGGGGTATAAATAATAAATTTATTATTATTATTATGGCATTAAATGTGAACTGAACTGCTACCTGTTCTGGAGTGACCTGCACACTTTTGTTGGAACGCACACGAACCGCGCAATCCTAAGCCCTCTTACTCAAAAGGATGAGGCAGCGGGGGGGTAGTGGTTAGAGCGTTACGCTCACAGAGGGTGACCTTGGGGGCCAGCCTCTCAGCCCATCCTACCTCACAGGGCTGTTGTGGGGTTTAAATGAGAAGGGGGGGGGGAACCATGCATGCCACCTCGAGCTGCTTGGAGAAAGAGCTGGGATATAAATGCAGCAAATCTATAACTAAAACCAAAAAGCAGAATTCATTGGGAGCAGCTTGCATAGGGATTGCAATTCTCCACAAGGCCCTTCTCATGCATTGAGTCACACAAAGGGGAAAACCTATCTAAAGGGGACTATGTGCTTAGGCTCCCCACCAGATCCTAGATCCCTGCGAAGGGGGATCCTGGACTGATCTGCTGCCAAGAAGGTGCTGTTAAAGGGCCTGCGAGACAGAGCTGTTAGGCCTTTGGCCAAGGCACAGTCTGACCCCCTCCTTTGGTAATCTTCCTTCTCCTCCTGCGATGAGGCTACATTTTAATATTTTACTGTTTCAATATTTTAACGTTGTATTTTAATTTTGTTTTTAAGTTGGATTCATTCAGCTTGTTTTTTATTATTGCTTGTTAGCCGACCTGAGCCCGGCATTGGCTGGGGAGGGCGGGGTATAAATAAAAATTATTATTATTATTACTCTAGCCCAATGGTTGCCATGAATTTGATTTTGAACTGATTTTAAAATGAATTGATTTTAGAACGCTGTGTTACTTTTATTGGTGTTAGCCGCTCGGAGCCCGGCTTCGGCTGGGGAGGGCGGGATAGAAATAAAATTTTATTATTATTTATATTATTAAAAAGAAGGAGCCTTAGGCAGCTCTCTCCACCCACCGGGTGCCCAGCTGTGCCCTCACTGAAGTTGCTCCTTCTGTGCAACTGTTAGAGTGGTCCAGGTGTGTCCGCGAATCTCCTTCACACTTCTTGACTTCATCACAGTGAAGTTTGCGTTAACTCCAGCCTCTACCAACCTAGGGGGCTGATGGGAGATGTGGTCCAGACCATCAGAAGGGCGCCAGCTTGGCAACAGGCGGGCATAGGGGTCGCCATGCCCAAAGGCTACCCGGAAACGGCGAGTTTCGGGGGAGTAAGATGTGGCAACACGGACTGGTGTCTCGGATAGGACATCCATGGCTCCTTAAGTCACCACAACGAGGCAAAACCTCCATGTACAGGGGGAGTATATCTCCAGAGGACCCTGGGAGAAATGGGGAGGGTGGGTGAACCTTGCCTTCACACCCCCAACTCACCTCTTGCTTGCAAAAGCATCCCAGAAGCATCCCAGTCCTGTCTAGGGAAGCTTTTAATGTTTGATATATTACAATATTTTAATATTTTTTGGGAAGCCGCCCAGAGTGGCTGGGGAAGCCCAGCCAGATGGCTGGGGTATAAATAATAAATTTATTATTATTATTATTATTATTATTATAGAAGCACCTGGCTGGTTCCTCTCCAGGATAGAATCCTGTGCTGGACTAACCTTGGCCGGATCCAACCTGCCCCTCTAAAATCCCATTTACCTGAAAGTAAACCTCGCTAAATATCCCGAGGAGATGGGGACAGCTGGGGCGGAACTGAAAGGCTGTATGTAGCAAGGACCAGCAAGGGCACTACAGCAGTCTAAACGAATTATTTTTTTTTAAAGCAACATTTCAAGCGCAGAAAAGCGTTGCAGATGTGTTGCTCACGAACAAAGGTCTATGGGCAAGTAACACCGGGGAACGGGGAGCGCGAGCAGCACCAACACAGAAACTGAAGACGAGCAAGTCAGAGCCAGTGGCTCATCCACCTCAATGCTGCCCACACGGGCTGGCAGCACCTCTGCAACACGTTTAACAGCCCTACCGGGAGATGCCGCGGATCAGACCCGCCACCACCGGGCTCCGGCCTAAGCGTTTTGTACGCTGCCCATCTCCCGCTGACCGCCGGCACCGTCCCTCCGCAGCGGCAGACAATGCCAGCCTGAGCTGCGCAGGATTCGAACTCGGAACCTTGGACAAGACAAGGGCAGGCGCTCTGCCCGCTGAAGCCCCGCAGCCCCCGGTTCTAAGCAGCGACCCGGGGCGCAAACGGGGGGCGAGGGGCGCCTTCTCCCAGCTGAAGAGGGGCGAGACCCCGCAGCCCCCTAAAATAAAGGGGCCACCACCCCCAATGCCCTGCCTTCCAGCCCGCAGGAATCCAGCAATGGCAGGTGGGCAGAAGCGGCTCCTTACCTGGGGAGGAAAAGCCGGTCCGTCTGGAAGAAGCGGCTGCCAAGCGCGAAGGGGGAAACCGGAGAAAGGGAGCCAAGCGCGGCGCTGTCAGCCTCTCCCGCCGCCGCCGCCTCTTCTTTATGAATGAATGACCGGCTCAGTCAGGAGCGGGGAAAGTGAGCAGGTCGAGGCGGGGGCCACGCCCCCCTCGCGGAGCCGTCACAATGGACGGGGCCCGCCCACCTCCTACGTCACAAAGTGAGGGCGGCCTCCGCTGGGCCGGACCACGCCCACGCCTCCCCGAGCCTCCTCTTGGCTCCGCGGCGCCGCCTCGTGGCGAAGGGTTGAGGGTGCAACTTTCAGGGGTTTTGTTGAGCTGGAAGCATGGGCTGCGCCGGCTTACTCGGGAGTAGGCGTGTGCAAGAACCAGCGCATCTGATTTTTGTTTGGCCCAGCTTTTTCTTGGAGATGTTCCACTTTATTATTGTGGTTGTTGTTGTTGTAGTTGTAGTGCTATGGGCTATTATTAAAATGAGGCTGCATTTTAAATTGTGTTTTTAACCTGCGTTTTAAATTGTTGGCTTTTTTCCTCTCCTATTATGTTTTTATTGCAATTCTACTGGTGTTAGCTGCCTTGAGCCCAGCTCTGGCTAGGGAGGGTGGGGTATAAATAAATAAATTATTATTATTATTATTATTATTATTATTACTACTACTAGTAGTAGTACTATTACTACTACCAGTACTTTTTTCTGGGAGTACGCAGGGGTGCGCATACCCCTAAACATTTTTGGAATCTAAGTTTGGCCTCAGTGAGGGGCAGTATTTCAATATGAGTAGGAAAATGATAGTACCCCTAAACATTTTTTTAAAGGGAAAAAAAAGCACAGACTACTACTACATTTAAATACCCACTTCATTTTATCCTCACAACACCCTTGCGAGGTAGGTGAGGCTGAGAGACTGGCCAAAGTCACCCAGGGAGCTTTGTGGCTGAGTGCAGATTTGAATCCTTAATTCATTCAGGCCAGCCATGTATGTAATCATGTTTTCAGGGCAATTCTTCCTCCAGGGCGGGCGGAAGAATCCCTAGGAGGTTGCCATCTCTTCAACACACCCTTGCTCCTGGGCAATCTGCCGCAGTTTGCTTTCCTGACATCTAGGAAATGATTCATGATTTAGCTGTATCCTGGGGGGAACTACACACGAGGAGTTCTGTAAAGTGAGCTGTGATTGCAGGCATGGAAACAGGTCAGGATGTGTTTTGTTTACGGTCAGTTGGCAACCCTAAGGGCAGGATTGCATATTAAGAGCTGGGCAGAAGACGGTGTTGGCTACAGCGGAAACTTCTTACACAAAAGATGCAACTGCTAAAATTCTCACTTCCACACCGTTCTTAAATGTCTAAACCAGCTTTCATCTGGTTCGTCTTCCTTCCCCCAAGATTCTTGGGACAACATGTACGGAGTGTTTTTTCCCCCTGCCTTACAACAGGCCTGTGGGGTCGATTCTGCCAGCTCACGGGATTATTCAAAGCCAGTTCATGGCATCTAAGAAGAATGTAAAATCCACCATTGTTTCAAAAGGGCTGGTGATACGATCCTTGTGGACGCCACTTCTATTGTGATACAGTGGTACCTCAGGTTACATACGCTTCAGGTTACATATGCTTCAGGTTACAGACTCCACTAACCCAGAAATGGTGCTTCAGGTTAAGAACTTTGCTTCAGGATGAGAACAGAAACTGTGCTCCGGCGGTGCAGCGGCTGCAGGAGGCCCCATTAGCTAAAGTGGTGCTTTAGGTTAAGAACAGTTTCAGGTTAAGAACGGACCTCCGGAGCGAATTAAGTACTTAAATTGAGGTACCACTGTATATCATCTATACAGTAGGGACGTGGGTGGTGCTGTGGGTTAAACCACAGAGCCTAGGGCTTGCCGATCAGAAGGTTGGCGGTTCAAATCCCCGCGACAGGGTGAGCTCCCGTTGCTCTGTTCCTACTCCTTCCAACCTAGCAGTTTGAAAGCACGTCAAAGTGCAAGTAGATAAATAGGTACCGCTCTGGCAGGAAGATAAACGGCATTTCTGTGCGCTGCTCTGGTACGCCAGAAGCGGCTTTGTCATGCTGGCCACATGACCCAGAAGCTGTACGCCGCCTCCCTCTGCCTATAGAACAAGATGAGCACCGCCACCCCAGTCACGACTGGACCTAATGGTCAGGGGTCCTTTTACCTTTACCTATACAGTGGTACCTCGGGTTAAGAACTAAATTCGTTCCGGAGGTCCGTTCTTAACCTGAAACTGTTCTTAACCTGAGGAACCACTTTAGCTAATGGGGCCCCTCGCTGCCGCCGCGCAATTTCTGTTCTCATCCTGAAGCAAAGTCCTTAACCCGAGGTACTATTTCTGGGTTAGCGGAGTCTGTAACCTGAAGTGTCTGTAACCTGAAGCATCTGTAACCCGAGGTACCACTGTATCTGCAAGAAAAGCTGGAAAATGACTTTGCTCTTTTGCATGTTGAATAAAACTTCTTGGATCCCAAGAGTGGGTCAGCTTCCTTGTGAGGCGAGACTTATAGCGGAGTCTTATGATGTTCTCGCAATATTGGTTAACTTTCAAATATACGAGGTGAACAGAGAGGATCAAGTCGTCCCCAACTGTGCTAGTCTGTGGAGAAGCATGCCCCATAATCCAATTTCAGGCTCCTTCCTAAAAGCCCTACCAGCTTCTGACTCCTTTACTTGCTATATTTCAAACTGCTTCTCTTCGGCCTGTACCAAAGTAGCAGAGGTGTGCACGATAGCTAGCAGCCACCAGCCATCAATGCTCAAGCTTCTAGCCACTAGCACTTGTTATCCTTAGCTTTCAGCTGTGCAAAATCTTAAGAGAGAAAAGGTCTTTTTTTCTCACTTTGCACAGAGACGCTGGGAGTGCCAAAACAGTATCCTAAATGTTGGGCTCGCCTGATGGGTCTTGGGCTCCTAAACAACCCCTTTTCCACAGCTGGCAAACATGTTTTACCACCCAGCTATTAACTAACCTCTGTTCTACACAACAAAAAAACATGGTGTGTGTGTGTTTTTTTTAAAAAAAGAGCAACATGTAAACAAACAGCAAAACAAAGAGCCGGCAGCACAAACACCCCTAAAACCTCAGAGGATAAAGACAAAACAAAAATATATTGAATGGGAGTTGGGAGACGAGAAGGAGGTTCAAAGCCTTCATTATCGCACCCACAAGGACAGTCTCTTGTTGCAGCCACGAGTCACTTCTGACTCAGCAAACCCAACTTTAAAGAGCGAGGTGTTTTCAATAATAAAACTTTCCCCCTCTTCTTAAGCCAGGGGTTAGGTAAGGCCAGGCACACACTCCCACTCTTGACTGTGTGCAACAAAATGGGTGCAAGGAACAGAGCTCCCATTTCCCAGGTCTTTGACCCCCATCAATTTGTGCATTTTAAAAAAACAACAGCCCAGGGCTACCTTTGAAGGTGACCCAGAAACTACAATGGGGCAGCTAGACAGTAGAACCGAAGGCCTTTAACATCAGCAGTAACATCTAGACCATGGGAGCGCTTCAGCCCTATTCTTGAGTTTGTAAAACTTGCTATTTAGGTTTTCTTTTTTTATATAATTATATTTTATTAATTTTCCATACAATCATACCACATTACAATTTCTATTAAACTTTTCGGTTTTTGACTTCCTTCGGCTTCTCTGCCAATCATTCAAATTCTAGTTTCTTTAAATACACATTTCCAAATTTTGTATTGCCTTTATACCTGCCCTCCTCTTATATTTTGCTTTTTTGCAATGTTTCTTATTTTATTACAGAGCTTCTCTAAATGCCACTAACGTTATTCCGTTATCACTTATACTTTCCCAGTATTCTGTTAATTTTCCCCAGTCCTCGATGAATTTTTGATCTCGTTGATATCTGATCTTCCCAGTCAGTTTATCAAGTTCTGCATAGTCCATCAGCTTCGTTCTCCATTCCTCCAACGTTGGTATTTGTTCTTGTTTCCATTTCTGGGCCAATAATATTCTTGCCGCTGTTGCTGCATATTGGAAAATTTTGTGGTCCTTTCTATTTATTTCATTACCAACAATTCCTAAGAGGAAAGCCTCAGGTTTCTTAACAAATGTATATTTCAACATTTTTTTCCAACTCATTATATATCAACTCCCAGAAGCTTTTCACTTTCTTACATTCCCACCACATATGGAAAAATGTACCATCTTTTTCTTTACATTTCCAACACTTCTTACATGCTATTTAGGTTTTCAAACCTTTTTTGTAAACTGTACTTTTGAGTCCTCAATCTAATATGTAAGAATTTTGGGGGTTCTACCCTTGTTTGAATTTTGCCCATTTAAAGTTTATGAGTTCTCTATTTCCTTCTGAGGAAACTGAATAGTTCGGTGAAACGAGGTTTGTAGGCGGCATCCCGTTAAGGTTTTGTTCTATTTTTCTGATTTTCTTCTTTAAGCTTTTTGATTTTTATTATTTAGTTGATTTCCACTAGATAATATTTATAGTCGATTACTTCTCGTTTCAGGGATTTTCACGGTATTTCATTTGTTTTGTGCAACTTCTCAGTTCTGCGACTATCTTTTTTCTATAGGGGTTAGGTAAGGCACCCACTACCACTCTGTGTGCAACAGAATGGGTGCAAGGAACAGAGCTCCCATTTCTCCGGTCTTTGACCCCCATCAATTTGTGCATTTAAAAAAACGACAGCCCAGGGCTACCTTTGAAGGTGACCCAGAAACTACAATGCAGCAGCTAGACAGAAGACCTGAAGGAGCATCTCCACCCCCATCGTTCAGCCCGGACACTGAGGTCCAGCTTCAAGGGCTTTATGGCAGTTCCCTCCCTCTGAGAAGTGAGGTTACAGGGAACCAGGCAGAGGGCCTTCTCGGTGGTAGCACCCGCCCTGTGGAACGCCCTCCCAGCAGATGTTAAGGAAATAAGCAACTATCTGACTTTTAGAAGACATCTGAAGGCAGCCCTGTTTAGGGAAGCTTTTGATGTTTGATTTTTTTGTGTTTTTAATATCCTGTTGGGAGCAGCCCAGAGTGCTAATTGATCTGTATGAAGTTTCCTAATATACACATTTCCCTATGCTATTTTTTTCCTGTTGTAAGGTTTTTTGCAAGCAGTCCCCCCATATATTATTTGTTTAATTAGTTTATCACATCAATATCCCACTTTTTCCTTCACAGAGTTCAAGGTGCTGTACATGGCTCTTTCCCTTCCCTGCTCATTTAATCCCCACAAAAGCCCTGTGAGTTGGTTAGGCTGAGAGGCAGCGATGGCCCAAGGCCACCAGGCATGTTTCATGGGCAAGAGGGGATTCGAACACAGGTCTCCCAGTTCCTAGTCTGACACTCTAACTACTACACCGCACTAGCCCCCATAATGCAGTTTTGAACACTGCTATCCTTTACACATCTCTGTGTGTATGTTTTGCTGGTGTGCAGCTTTGTGATGCTGCTTAGGTTGGAAAACCACGTAGCAAAATCCAAAGGGCGAAGGGTAGCTGCATTTCAGTTCACGAATTAGTTCAGGCAAGGCGAATTTAGTTACATGTGAGCTGAACAAACGTCTTCCTCATCGGTGAAACTGTGAAGCTTCCTGGTTTCTTTTGCTCTGGGATGCTGGGTGCTGTTTATCTAATCTTGTTATATAGTACTGAAATGTTGTTGTTTTTTGTATGTGCTATAGTGCTGCTTTGCTATGTTATTATGAAATTGCTTTTGGCACCGTTTAGTTTGTGCATCCATTCTGAAGGGAATCAGCCCTGAGTGCTCAGAACAGATCCTGAAGCTGAGGCTCCAAGACTTTGGCCACCTCATGAGAAGAGAAGACTCCCTGGAAAAGACCCTGATGGTGGGAGTGATGGAGGGCAGAAGGAGAAGGGGAGGACAGAGGACGAGATGGTGGGACAGTGTTCTTGAAGCTACCACCATGAGTTTGACCAAACTGCGGGAGGCAGCGGAAGACAGGAGTGCCTGGCGTGCTCTGGTTCATGGGGTCACGAAGAGTTGGACACGACTAAATGACTAAACAACAAGTTTGGGCATGCCTTCCTTTTTTTAAAAAAAATGATATTTTATTAAGTTTTCACAATAGAAAAGTTATAAGACAATAAAAACACAAGAAAAAATACAAAAATACAGACAATTGACATAAAAAAAGAAAAGGAAAAAGGAAAAACAAAAACAAAAAACCCTCTTTTTAAAAAAAATTTCTCTAGTTGACTTATTTTCCTGACTTCCTCACGCCTCCCTTTTTTGTATTCCACTTAAAAATTGGTTCAGCAAATTCATTAACTTCAAACTTTCATCTAATAACCATCCACTTTACATAATCTTTTATCTTATTACTAGAACCGCCTTCCTTTTTCCTTTGTTGTAAGCTAGGGTTCCCAGACGTCCCCGGATTTGCAAATCTGTCCCCGGACAAATTGTTTTTGTTGTTTGTTGTTTAGTCGTGTCCGACTATTCGTGACCCCATGGACCAGAGCACTCAGCTTCAAAAAAAAAAGTGTCCCCGGATTCATTGAAAAAAATCTGGTAATCATATTGTGAGCTACTTCGAACATGGTTTTTGTGTGTGGAGAAGCAGCATAGAAATAAAATGAATGAATAACTCTTCACTGTGGAAGGTTGAGAACCTGGTCAGAAGCTAGCAGCAAACTATCCTTCTGACACTTTCAGGTATGTTTGGGGGCTCCACACACTCTCATACCCTCCAGCATTCCCCAGAGGAATCTCACTCCGCCCCAACTGACCTTCCTGAAGCCCCCCCACCCTTGTTTTTTGTCCCTCCTCCCCTTGAATGAGTACTGATTTTAAACTCTGGAATAAAGATTTTAGCTGAAGGTGTGCCATTTTTAATGCAAATAAGTACATAGTCGCTGAGACCATATAACACCGGTCTTGAAAGACCTACATTGGCTCCCAGTACATTTCCGAGCACAATTGAAAGTGTTGGTGCTGACCTTTAAAGCCCTAAACGGCCTCGGCCCAGTATACCTGAAGGAGCGTCTTCACCCCCATCATTCTGCCCAGACACTGAGGTCCAGCGCCGAGGGCCTTCTGGCGGTTCCCTCATTGCGAGAAGCAAAGCTACAGGGAACCAGGCAGAGGGCCTTCTCGGTAGTGGCACCCGCCCTGTGGAACGCCCTTCCAGCAGATGTCAAAGCGATAAACAACTACCTGACATTCAGAAGATATCTTAAGGCAGCCCTCTTCAGGGAAGTTTTTAACGTGTGATATTTTACTGTATTTTTGGTTTTTATGGAAGCCGCCCAGAGTGGCTGGGGAGGCCCAGCCAGATGGGCGGGGTATAAATAATAAATTATTATTATTATTATTATTATTATTATTATTATTATTATTAGGAATTTTCAATTCCGTCTACTGCATCTGCCCCCCGGTGCTGATGTTGTTGCTGTTGTTGATTCTGCTATCTGGTCTTTCGACTGCAATAAAGATTGATTGATTTCTTGATTGATCCTACATAGCATTTCCACCACCATTACATCAATGGGGCACATGCCCTCCGCCGTCCAGAGAAAAACCCCTGAATCCTGGTTTTGTTTCATTCTTTGGTAGATTTGCAAAAAGGAAAACCCACAGCAGGAAATAAATTTTAAGAAAGGGGTGAGCACACAAAGCAATTAAAGCGGGCACACAAAGCAATTAAAAAAAATGAAGACTCCTTGTGCTCTGCTCTGCTCCCCCTTTCTTCCTGCGCCCTCTGCCTGCCCCCCAGAACTGGAATCTCACACAGGGTTGGTCTGGTGTGTCAGCTCCTCATATATGTATCAGAATGGATCAGAAACTAGCCAAGCTATCTGGCCCCCTCCCCAAATCTAGTATGTATCCCACCTTACTTTTCAGCCAGGCCACATTTGTAAAGGAAGCACAACTGCCCAGAGTCAGTGGGGTTGAAAGGAAGCGAGAAATCTGAACCAAATTCAGATCTGAGTAAAAGAGCTAAAATTGGAGTAGGAGAAGAATTTGGGGCATCCGATCGGCCCCTGATGCTGGACCAGCTGGGGCCACTGGCCTGATCCTGCAAGCTTTTCTTATGAGAAACTAGATTGGGATTCTGCAGCTCGATGTCTCAAGAAGTCCAGGGCCGGGTGTCATCATAAGAAAGCCAGACAGGCTGAATCTTAAGGATCAATTGCCCTTCCATAACCCACTGCTTGTCAACAAAAGCAGCCCACATAAACATCGAAACCCCAAATTGGGCTTAAATGCTTGACCCCTGTTGCATCACGTAAACAGGCCTTAAGAGTGCTTTGAACACAACCAAGGCTATTGCACCTCGCCCAGTATTTTCTCCTAGAAGTTTGGTTGGCGGCGGCAGTTGTTTTGCCCATTTGGAAGTGCCAAGAGGTTTACCAATAATATGCCATGACGAGTGGCTTTTTGATGGATACCTAGACCGGCAGGAGGCCTCCCCCCCCCCAGCCCGCCACTTGAGCAGGCGGTTTGTGCAAAACACCTGCCAAGTCTGCACCTGGCATTTAACTGGCAGACTGGCATCATTAGGCAGGCCTTTTCTCCCTCTGGCTGCAGGGCTTGTTTTGCCTGATCGATAGGAGAGCAGGGACTCAGGAGACCTTGAAGCACTGCAGAAATGTACCTTACAGGAAAAGTGGTGCGGACTTAGGGCAGTAGTCAACTAAAGAGTTGCAGAAGCAGAACTTTTGCTTGCTCAATGCTCCACCCCCCAAATGTCTGCTATGGGAGGTTGGTGGAAAACCCAGAAGAGATTTAGGGGGTGTACAGCGGAGGGAGATGGGGGGAAGTCCTGTTGTGCAAACAGTTCTGCTCTCAGTTATTTATAAAAAGGTAAAGGGACCCCTGACCATTAGGTCCAGTCACGGACGACACTGAGGTTGCGGCGCTCATCTCGCTTTATTGGCCGAGGGAGCCGGCGTACAGCTTCCGGGTCATGTGGCCAGCAGGACTAAGCCGCTTCTGGCAAACCAGAGCAGTGCACGGAAACGCCGTTTACCTTCCCGCCGGAGCGGTACCTATTTATCTACTTGCACTTTGAGGTGCTTTCGAACTGCTAGGTTGGCAGGAGCAGGGACCGAGCAATGGGAGCTCACCCTGTTGCGGGGATTCGAACCACCGACCTTCTGGTTGGCAAGTCCTAGGCTCTGTGTTTTAACCCACAGAACCACCCGCGCCCCATTATTTATACCTATGTATTAAATAAGAGGAGGGATGCGGGTGGCGCTGTGGTCTAAACCACTGAGCCTTGGGCTTACCGATCGGTGGTTCGAAGCCCTGCGACAGGGTGAGCTCCCGTTGCTCAGTCCCTGCTCCTGCCAACCTAGCAGTTCGAAAGCAGTCAAAGTGCAAGTAGATAAATAGGTACCGCTCCGGCGGGAAGGTAAACAGCGTTTCCGTGCGCTGCTCTGGTTCGCCAGAAGCGGCTTGGTCATGCTGGCCACAAGACCCGGAAGCTGTACACCGGCTCCCTTGGCCTATAAAGAGAGATGAGTGCCGCAACCCCAGTCAGCCATGACTGGACCTAACGGTCAGGGGTCCCTTTACCTTTACCTATTAAATAAGAGAGCAATTGCAGCCGACTGGGTATGCCAGGACCCCACGGTGGCCCCAGTGACTGCTGGTGACCCAGTTTTCCTTCCTCCAGTGGATTTGCGCATGTAGGTTAGCTCTGACTTCAATCTGTGCATATTCTCCTTTAAACATCAGCTTGCCAACCAGCTCTTGCCCTGCTGCCGTCGCCACATAACTGTGGCCCAGCCCAGCCCATCTGAACACACCTCCGTAGAATTCCCTTTATCATGGATCAGAAACTGTGCACAGACTACTTAGAAATGGTTGGCTTCCAGAACACTCAGTGCCCTCTGCCCGATTTACTGGGCCCTCATCCTGATATGGGACACAGGTGGCTCTGCGGGTTAAACCACAGAGCCTAGGACTTGCCGATCAGAAGGTCAGCGGTTTGAATCCCTGCGATGGGGTGAGATCCCGTTGCTCGGTCCCTGCTCCTGCCAGCCTAGCAGTTCGAAAGCACGTCAGAGTGCAAGTAGATAAATAGGTACCACTCCGCCGGGAAGGTAAACAGCGTTTCCGTGCGCTGCTCTGGTTTCGCCAGAAGCAGCTTAAGTCATGCTGGCCACATGACCCGGAAGCTATACGTCGGCTCCCTTGGCCAATAAAGCAAGATGAGCGCTGCAACCCCAGAGTTGGCCATGACTGGACCTAACGGTCAGGGGTCATTTTACATCCTGATATTTTACATCCTTCAGATTTTACATCCTTCAGATAGTGTATCTGAAGAAGTGTGCATGCACACGAAAGCTCATACCAAGAACTGACTTAGTTGGTCTTTAAGGTGCTACTGGAAGGAATTTGTTTTGTTTTTACATCCTGATATATTCACACAAAGTGGAGGTCAGATTATACACTGAGCATTTGCTCTGGTTTGTTTACGGGGAGGTAATGCGACGACAGGCATTCGTTCCACACTCGTCCCCATCTGTTTGCAGAGTGTTTAGACATCTTCCTGTTCATCGTTTGATTCCTTGTCACTTTCCAAAGCTCAAAACCTTTGTTGGTTTTAAAAAGCGTGTTGCTCTTGCTAGAGCTCCCCAAGTTGATTGTACCCTAGGATTACTGGGGGTGTGGGGTGGAGCTAAGGAGGAAGTGTCAGAGAGGTACAGATGTAGAAGACTTTGTAAATGGGAAACTTTGAAAAGCTGCCATCTCCGGATCAAGCTGTTCCATTTTGCTGAATTAAATAGTTTAAATTGGATTTGGAATAAATGTGGGATGAATACACTGTTCGGAGTTTCATTGTTATTCTCTTCCTAGGTGGGTCGTGCAAATTGCTATTTTGAAAGATGTTTTTTCTATGGTAGGGTACAGGGCACTGGGGTGAGTTTTTTGGAATCAAGGGGGCAATGATTTATTTTTTTTAAGGGAACTGGGTTAGAGGGGCGAGACTGGAGGCACCTTGTACCTGATGGTCTCCCCCCTCCCCCCATTCACATTCTTATCTTGTGTGGACAGAATCCTGCACTTCCAGCCACATTGCAAAAGACCTACATTGGCCCCCAGTACGTTTCCGAGCACAATTCAAAGTGTTGGCGCTGACCTTTAAAGCCCTCAACGACCTTGGCCCAGTAGACCTGAAGGAGCGTCTCCACTCCCATCGTTCAGCCCGGACACTGAGGTCCAGCTCCAAGGGCCTTCTGGCAGTTTCCTCCTTGCCAGAAGTGAGGTTATAGGGGACCAGGCAGAGGGCCTTCTCAGTGGTGACACCCGCCCTGTGGAACGCCCTCCCGTCAGATGTCAAGGAAAGAAACAGCTATCTGACTTTTAGAAGGCATCTGAAGGCAGCCCCGTTTAGGGAAGCTTTTAATGTTTGATGTTTCATCGTGTTTTTAATATTCTGCTGGGAGCTGCCCGGAGTGGCTGGGAAAACCCGGCCAGATGAGCAAGGTATAAATAATAATTAAAACTATTAAAATTATGCCAGCATGCATCCTCAGTCAGTGTCTGGACCACCAGGAGTTTCACAGGAAGGTGCAACACTTGTGAAAACGAAATAAGGTAAAACAAAACAGAGAACTCTTTTGCCAACTCTGTCCAATAGGAAAGCTCACTGCCCCGTCCCCTAATCCGGCCGAAGCCTGCAAAAGAAGAGTCCACACGCCAAAGCTGGGTTCTGGCACCAGTGACCTTTAATGACTAGGAACCCACAGTGACGAAAAAATAAAAAATAAAATAAAACCCCAGGACTAATAATTGTTAACATCTCACTGGAATCGGTAATGTTTTGGGCAAGGAATTTTGTTCTGTTTCTTTGCTCTTCCCTGTTTTGTCCTCGTCTTTCAATTCAACGCTTAAGAGTTGTCATCATAACTTAAAAAGACTGTGTGTCGGCACCCTCGCTCGCGCCAGTGAAAACTTAAACAAGTATATAAAAATATGCCATTAAATCCGTATCGACAATCAAGACTCGAGGGCGTTATGTACAGAGGAGGCGATATATACCAATATTTACAGTAAGTCTTCGGCAGCGAAGGAGGTCAGTAAGAGAGTTAAACTTTGAGATGGGGAGGAGCGGCTTGTCACTGGAAAGAGAGACTTGCTACCACCAGCCTTTTCCGCTCCAAAGTCATTCTGTTTAAGGTGTTTTCCATGCAACCACAACAACAACAACCACAAGCGCAACACTGCAAAGGCAGACTGTGGAGTGGAGGTTTTCAGAAATGCTTCCCCCATTACATCAGTCGCTATATTTGGTGGTGATGTGGGAGCCACATTCCACAAATATCCAAATGTTCACATTTCGGTACCCAGCCTGGGCTTCATTTCGTGCTGATCCTCAGCCCAGAAAATCTATACGATGTCACAACCGAGTCCTGGGATATGTGAATCGATTAGGAGGGGGAAATGCCTCTGATCATGTGCAGAGCGCACGCCACTGAGCAAGCACAGCATATTCTCAACGCACAGGATTAAGGAGCAGGGAGGGCTTTTCATGGCAGATTGTGTGCTTCCCAGGAAGAGTGAAGCCTTTGCGCCTCTTTGGAAATCAGGCTCCTATTCCCAAGACCTGCACAAAAGATATGTTTCTTTGCGGCAAAGCCAGCCACTGAGAAAGCAAATTTTTTTTGCACATTAAGTTCACGGGAGCAAGGTTGCATACACGCACCAGGCCACACACATCACTGAGGACTAGAATCAGAATTCAAAACAGCTGCTTCCCGTAGTAGGAACCAATTAATCAATATTTATATGTCTTTTAGGCACAAGGAATGAAAGGAGTTAGGAAGAGGAAGCGCTGTTCATGGCAATGTACACTTGCCCTTGGTCAAACAGGCCTGGCAGGTTTGTGCTGCAGTGTTTCAGAAACCTGCACAACCTATTTGACCAGAGGCGAGAGCGGGATAAACGGAGCATGCATGTATTAACGCCGTAAGCAAAGCTTCTCTATTGTGTATCCTTAGCCCCAAAATGTATTTCCAGTGCCATTTTGGATACACATAACAGGTTACGTCTGACGCAGGTTTTGTGGTGTTCGTCAACAAAACAGTGCATCAGCAGCACCCCTCAAAACTTATCGATACCAGAGGTCCAGGAATACACATTCCTTTGGGAGAAGATAGGGAATATCTTCCCTTCCAAGCCACAGAGAAGCCTTCCCCACCATGCTGCCCTCTAGATGTCTTGCAAATGACAGCTGCTGACAGTTATGACCGGGAGAGGAGCCATGCTGAAGAAGCCTACCATAGGGCTATAAACGATTCCACCCCTTTGAGTGTTCGAATCTCGAAACAAGACCAAGGGAGATCCGTGAGCATCACAGCTCTTTTGAGAATGCAGGAAGTAAACTTTGTTTGTGTCGGAAAACCTGGAGAGGAAAGTGGGGTGGGTGAGGGTCGTATCTGATTCTTGCATAGAAGTGCTGCCAAACTAACTTTGGGTATTTGGGGCACAGCTGTCAACTTTTCCTTTTTCTTGCGAGGAATCCTATTTGGAATAAGGGAATTTCCCTTAAAAATGGGAAACATTGACCACTATTATTTGGGGGGGACAGGACTTGCTCATCGTCAGTTTGTTTCTGATGCTGAATCATGCATCCCATAATGACCAGGGGTCTATAGCAGGGTTTCCCAGATGTCAGAGAGCCGACGTAAGTAGCCCAATTGAATGTGGTGGGGCAACTTTGGTCTAAACCTGCACACACGATCAGGCCGCAAGTTAAAAGCCTAAGAAGAGGGGGCTGGATCAGTCCACAGGGACCGATGAGATGCCTGTGGGAAACATGCGAGCAGGATTCGAACACGAGAGCAAGTCTCCCCTACTGTGGTTTCCAGCAACAGAAGCATTGATGCCTCCCATTGTGGCAGCAGAGTGTGGCCAATGGGGCCAGAAACCACTGAAAGCCCTCTGCTCCATGAATTTGTCCAATCCCCTTTTAAAGTTGGGTCCCACCCATCAGTTATGAGGTTCTCCCTTCCGGTCCTTTGTGACGGGTTTACATGGCAGTCACTAGTCAAACATGAAAGTCCTTAGTTTTGCAACGGCCAAGAGGTTGCTTGCCTATGGTAACCTAGAGCAGTGTTTCCAACCTTGGGCCTCCAGATGTTTTTGGCCTACAACTCCCATCACCCCTAGCTAGCAAGACCAGTGGTCAGGGATGATGGGAATTGTAGTTCAAAAACAGCTGGAGGCCCAAGGTTGGGAAACACTGACATAGAGCACCCACAGGAGCTAATAACAGATGTCTACTTTTGTCTGTGATAAAGAAGGCTGAGCGCCAAAGAATGGATGCTTTTGAATTCTGGTGCTGGAGGAGACTCTTGAGAGTCCCATGGACTGCAAGAAGATCAAACCTCTCCATTCTGAAGGAAATCAGCCCTGAGTGCTCACTGGAAGGACAGATCCTGAAGCTGAGGCTCCAAGACTTTGGGCCACCTCATGAGAAGAGAAGACTCCCTGGAAAAGACCCTGATGCTGGGAAAGATGGAGGGCACAAGGAGAAGGGGAGGACAGAGGACGAGATGGTGGGACAGTGTTCTCGAAGCTACCAGCATGAGTTTGACCAAACTGCGGGAGGCAGTGGAAGACAGGAGTGCCTGACGTGCTCTGGTCCAGGGGGTCACGAAGAGTCAGACATGACTAAACGACTAAACAACAACAACAATCTGTGATCCTGCACCACAGCTAGCCCATAGGAGGTTGCCAGACTACAATTCCTGCTATCCCTCAACTTTGGCCCTGCTGCTTGAAGTTGTAGTCCAACGACATCTGCAGAGCATCGCTTTGCCTACACCTGCGCTGCCTTCCACACTTGGGGGATTCTCGGCCTGGCCTCAGTAAGACAGGTTAGGGGGGACCCCTAAAACCCACACACTCGTGCACCTGCTGGGGTGAACATGAGTTGGCTTGTGAGCAAGCACAAACCCAGGGAACTCATGTGGACACATAGGGAACGTTCGTAACGCTAACCGGGTCCGTGGGGGATTTTGCATTTTGTAGTCGATTTGGCTCAGCAGAAGATGGAGAACGTGAACGAACGGATCGGATATGTTTTGTACATCGCCTGGGGTATCTGCAAAGCTTCCGCGTTCATTTTGCATACCGCCTGAGCAATCTGCAGAGTCTCCAAGCGCAAAATGCTTAACATTCTAACGCGAAGACTGAGCAACAGGCAAAAATCTCCCCTTCCTACATTGCACTCACACAGTATGATTTGATCTTAGCCCATGGAGTATTTCAAGCGTTCCACATACCTCATCTTCATGTAATCATTACAACAACCCTGTAGGCTGGTCAGTTTGTTAACCCCAAATCTGAAGACGGAACGGCTGTCTAAGGCAAACTGCTGAGCTCATGCAAGTGGCAAGATTGAGTCGGGACTGCTTAATTTTCACAGGTATACACCAATTTAAGGAAGGATTTTATATCTCTGTGTTCCATTTTGTAGATGGCAAGGTCATGATGAAGACACGCAGTCTGTGACCTCCTAAATTCTATTTCTGGAATGCAAACAACTGTTCAGGGTCAGGCCCCTCCGTGACCTGTATATCCTGAGCAGAATCCCTGTTCCAAAAACAGAGTTCCCATCCCTCCTGGTTTCAAAGAAAGGTATGGAAACGGGGATTGCAAAATTAAAGCACCGAGAATAGATGCAGGTTAAAAGAACTAATATGGGTGCGTTTTCCGCATTTCATGGAAACAGCTTCTGAATCAGATTATGTGCATCGTGTATTGCATTCTGCCAGGGCATGCAGATTAAACCTTGCTCCTCAGGACTCATTTCTGAAAGAGTCCTCGGCGCTCATCACGTGATCCAATGGAGACAAACAGCACACACGCACACACACACATCCCGCGCGAAAAGAAATACAGTGGTGCCCCGCAAGACGAACGCCTCGCAAGACAGAAAACCCGCTAGACGAAAGGGTTTTCCGTTTTGGAGGCGCTTCGCAAAACGAATTTCCCTATGGGCTTGCTTCGCAAGACGAAAATGTCTTACAGTTCTTGCGGGGTTTTTCCCCTCCCCCCCTTTTCCTAAGCCCTAAGCCGCTTATCAGCTGATCCGCTAAAAGCCACTAAACCGCTAATAGCGCTAATCCGCTAAGCTGTCAATGGGCTTGCTTCGCAAGACGAAAAAACCACTATATGAAGAGCCTCACGGAACGGATTAATTTCGTCTTACGAGGCACCACTGTACACATCAAATCCAGGCTGAGTGGCTTTGAATGAAAAACTCAATTTTCTAAGTGCGCCAGTCCATCCTATGGATTCCAAAACCTCCTAGGGGGAATTCAGCAGTGAGAAGTGAACCAGACAGGGGGCCTTCTCAGTGGTGGCGCCCGCCCTGTGGAACGCCCTCCCATCAGATGTCAAGGAAATAAGCAACTATCTGACTTTTAGAAGATACTTGGAGGCAGCCCTGGATAGGGAAGTTTTAAATGTTTGATGTATGACTTACTGTTTTTAAATTTTGTTGGAAGCTGCCCAGAGGTGGCTGGAGCAACCTGGTCAGATGGGCGGGGCACAAATTATAGCATTATTAGTATTATTGCAAAATGGGATGCGAGTGGCTCTGTGGGTTAAACTACAGAACCTAGGACTTGCTGCAGAAGGTCAGCGGTTCGAATCCCCGCGAAGGGGTGAGCTCCCGTTGTTCAGTCCCTGCTCCTGCCCACCTAGCAGTTTGAAAGCACGTCAAAGTGCAAGTAGATAAATAGGTACCGCTCCGGCGGGAAGGTAAACAGCGTTTCCGTGCGCTGCTTGGTTCGCCAGAAGCGGCTTAGTCATGCTGGCCACATGACCCGGAAGCTGTACGCCGGTTCCCTCGGCCAGTAAAGCGAGATGAGCGCCGCAACCCCAGAGTCGGCCACGACTGGACCTAATGGTCAGGGGGCCCTTTACCCTTTACTTTTTTATTATTGCAAAGCTGAGTGTCAAACCTTTACCATTTGGCTTCAAAATCTGAGTTCTGGTCTGAAATGCGGATTATGAAGCTCAGTTTTATGATGTAAGTTGCCTTTGGTCTTTTTATAAAGTGGATGGGTAGGATGGAGGGATTTTAAATTTTGTACCTAACTCATATGAAGTCTGGGTGAAATTTTCTATCTCTAGGACCTAATCAAAACAAATTCTTCAGTCTAAACAAATATTTTCTTCTTCTTTGGCAATCGCTCGCACCTGAGTAAGATTGTCTTCCATGAACGCGATCTTAACAGTGAGCCTGTGACTGTGGAGGCCAATTCTGGATCCACACGTCCTTCCACAGTGGGGACATAGGCTTCTGGGCGGGAATTGATCACAGTGTGGATTTGCCAAGCGTGCCTTCCTCTTAGCACGTTTCTCCCTTGCGTCCTGAGTTCAAGCATCTTCAAAGCCCATGACACCTTTGGTGAAGGCTGTTCTCCAACTGGAGCACTCGCAGGCCAGTGTTTCCCAATTATTGGTGTATATACTACATTTTTTAAGACTTGCCTTGAGACAGTCTTTAAACCTCTTTTGTTGACCACCAGCATATGCTTTCCATTTTAAAGTTCGGAATAGAGTAGTTGCTTTGGAAGACGATCATCAGGTATCCACACAACATGACCAGTCCAACGAAGTTGATGTCGAAGAATCATTGCTTCAACACTGGGGATCTTTACTTCTTCCAGTACAGTGACATTAGTTCACCTGTCTTCCCAAGTGACGTGTAACATTTTTCGGAGACACTGTTGATGGAATCTTTCGAGGAGTTGGAGCTGCTGTTTGTAAGCGGTCCATATTTCATAGGCATGCAGTAGGTTTGGTAGTACAATAGCTTTGTAAAGCAGCATTTTGGTTTCCCTGCGAATGTCCCAGTCCTCGAACACTCTGCACTTCAATCAGGAGAAAGCTGCACTCGCAGAGCTCAGGCAGTGCTGGATTTCGGCATCAATGTTGGCCCTTGTGGAAAGATAACCGCCCAGGTAGGAGAAGTGATCAACATTTCCGAAAGTTACACCATTGAGTTGGAATTGTGGTGCAGCAGAAATGTTGTTTTGTGCTTGTTGGTGCAGCACTTTGGTTTTTTGGATGTTGAGCAACAGACCAAGCTTTTCACAAGCTTCTGCGGAGATATTTAGGATGGTTTGGAGGTCATCCTCTGAATGTGCATACGCTACGTTGTCATCAGCATACTGAAGCTCTATGACAGAAATTACAGTAACCTTACTCTTTGCTTTCAGCCTACTCAGATTAAAGAGTTTCCATCTGTACAATATATGATTTCTACTCCAGTGGGGAGTATTCCTTTGACAAAGTGTAGGATCATGGCAATGAAAATAATAAATTGAGTTGGGGGGATAACAGAACCCTGTTTAACACCTGATCCCACTGTGAATGGTTCATTTTGAGAGCCATTGTTATCTGTGACTGTTGCTGTCATATTATCATGAAGGAGCAGAATGATGTTTACAAATTTATCTGGGCAGCTAATTTTCAGAAGGACAGTCCACGGGGCATTACAATTTACAGTGTTGAAGGCCTTAGTCAGGTCAATAAACACCATATACAGGGGTTGGTTTTGCTCTCTGCATTTTTCTTGACGCTGCTGAGAAGAGAAAATCATGTCTACTGTCCCCCTGGAAGGTCTAAAACCATTTTGGGATTCAGGAAGGGTAGCCTTGGATTGATAATTTTGACATCCCTAAAGTCTGCTGGGATCTCCTCTCTCTCCTGATGAGCTTGTGAAGTTGTTGTGCAAGTTCAATTCCACCTACTTTGAAGACTTCAGCAGGTATCCCATCAAGTCTGCTGGCTTTGTTGTTTTTCATTTGGTTAATAGCCGTACACAACTCTCCCAGATTTGGAGATACTATGAGCTCATCTCTTAATTTGTTTTTGTGGAATTTGTGAGGGAAGTTGCGTTTAAGGAGATGCTGGTAATGTTCTTTCCAGTGCAGTGCAATAGCTTTTAGGAGTGTGGTACCGTCTGTAGGGGACGCGGGTGGCGCTGTGGGTTAAACCACAGAGCCTAGGACTTGCCGATCAGAAGGTCGGCGGTTCAAATCCCCATGATGGGGTGAGCTCCCATTGCTTGGTCCCTGCTCCTGCCAACCTAGCAGTTCGAAAGCACGTCAAATTGCAAGTAGATAAATAGGTACCACTCTGGTGGGAAAGTAAACGGCGTTTCCGTGCACTGCTCTGGTTTGCTAGAAGCAGCTTAATCATGCTGGCCACATGACCTGGAAGCTGTACGCAGGCTCCCTCGGCCAATAAAGCGCCGCAACCCCAGAGTTGGTCACAACTGGACCTAATGGTCAGGGGTCCCTTGATTTATAGGCCCACAGATGGTCTTTGTGGCTTTAAAGAAACTCTGTGCATCATGAGCGTCAGCTAAGTGCTGGCTCTCGAGCTTTTTTTATCCACCAGGTGTTCTTTAGTTCTCTCTTCTTTGAACCTCAGCCTTCGCATTGGCATAGGTTTTTTCCTCAGTGGCGCAGTTTCTATCTCTTTGCCACATCTGAAAGGCCTTCCTTTTCTTGTCAAGAATGTTCAATCTCACTGTCATTCTCATCAAACCAGTCCTGGTGTTTCTGAGTTTGATATTTAATAGTTTGTTCACAGGCTGCAATAATGGATGTTTTTAGCTTGGTGCAGTGTTCCTCAATGTTATCAGGGAACTCCAAAAGCAGGTGGTTCTTTGGAAGCAATCCCACTTAATGGGATCTTGAAGGGCTTGAGTGTTCATTCTGCACCTTGGTTTCCCTTCCTGAAGTCTGCATTGAGGTACAATCTTGATAGCCATAGTGGAGCATATTAATCGGTGATGTGTCCAGAAGTCACAGACACCTGTCATAGCTCTGTTCACAAATCTCAGCGATCTTCAGCTCAGACACACATAGTCTAAGAGGTGCCAGTAGTTCGACCAAGGATGCCTCCATTATGTTTTAAATTTGTTTGTCGAAAGAGTGTATTGGCAATAACTAGGTTGTGCGCTGCACAGGTAGTCAAAAGTAGTATTCCGTTGCGGTTGCTGTTGCCAATTCCTTCTTTCCCAATAGTTCCAGGCCACAGATCGACATCTAGCCCAACTCTTGCATTAAAACAGGCATAGGCAAACTCGGCCCTCCAGATGTTTTGCGACTACAACTCCCATGATCCCTAGCTAACAGACCAGTCGTCAGGGATGATGGGAATTGCAGTTCCAAAACATCTGGAGGGCTGTGTTTGCCTATGCCTGCATTAAAATCGCCCAGGGGTCTCTTGATAGGATGGCATCCAGCTGAAAATAATTCTTTTCTTTAATGTCTTCATTGTATCCAGTATTGGTGCATAAGGAACAGTATGTATGTGTTTATAAGGAGACCTTACTCTTGGTTTGAGGTATCAGCTGTATTCCTGTCTTAGGGGAAGTTGGGGGGTATTGAGTGGAGACATGAGATGCTTCACCTTCACTTCAGAGGAGGGGACACTGGTTTGACATCTTGCCCACCCCCCAACCTTTTCCCCACCCTTGGCAATGCCCTTGGGAGGTGGTCTGGCTTCCATAATGCATGGCCTATTCATCTGGTTATTGGAATGCCAGCATTGTCCCAATTCTTTTTAATTTGACAACACAACTGTGCACACAACATGTGCCTCTGGTCAACCCGACAACCTCCGGATGTTTCGGACTTCCAACTCGCACCAGACCCATCAGGCAAAGTTTGGCAAAGGCGGGTTTAATGTGATCCCGAGTCAGAACTCTCGCCTCAGAGTATGAAGGCTGCAATCTCACACACACTTACCTGGGAGTAAGCACCACTGAAAGTCAGCGGGACGTACCTCTGAGTAAATACGCAGAGGACTGGGCAGCCGAGAGGTTCCTTGCAGGATCAAGCAATGGTTTGCCTCCTTCAGGAATCTTTGCAGGAAACCCGGCGACTGATGTGTCCCCCAGAATACGTCCCATGGTCAGCTAGTGAAATGCAGCCCGCTTTCTCCCCAGTCCTCAACCATGTTCACGATGATGCTAGCGGGGTTCTAACTTTGTTCAAGGTTTTAAGGACGGCCTTCAACCTGCCTGTGGAGACCTTTCGGTCTCTGAGGCAAATTTATCCCTCTCACAACGGAAGATTATGAGCTAAATTAAATTAAACGCTGCTAACTGTTCAACTCACTGTTCAACTCACTGTTCAACTCACTGTTCAACTCACTGCAACTCACAGGTTTTCTTTTTAAAAAACAAAAACAAAAAAACAACCACAACAAATAAATCATAAATACTGTACAAGGTAGAAGACCAGGGTGATGCAAACTCCTGCCCACCCAGGCTCCCGCCATCCCCTGACAACATGGAGTACGGTTGCCCTGGTAACGGATGAGGCCTCTGTGGTGCGGCCTCCTGGGCTGTGCGGGATTGGTGGGGAATGCTGCCCAATATTGCACAATTATCCTGTCAAGATTCTTGTATTTTGTCTCTGCTGCCCCCTCCATCCAGAACGGGCTTTCTCCATGCCCAACCTCTTTCCCCTTCCTTCTCAGCAGACACAAACTCCAGCCGCCATCTTGGGTAGCGACCATCATCAACACTGCAACCCGACACAGCCTTACGTCTTCGAACACTGATGTGCGGGGACAACCCTGCGGTTATGACAACTGAGCCCAGACTCAGGGGCGTCTCTGACCGTGACAAGGGACCAAAGCCGCTCTCCATCCCACCATCCCAATGTCTTTGGAAATTGCTCAGAAACAGTGTCAATCTGCCTCCCCATTCCCCTCCTTTCTGGAGCAGCTCCTCCTCCTAACCGGCAATAAATAAAGGTAATTTATACACAAACAGACACCCCCACCCCCAAGTTATCTGGATGCTGGTGGCAGTGTGCCTCGCAAAAGTTGGCGAGACGATGGTGTGCAGTGTCTGCTTTTGGTGAGCGGTTCTTGCATGAATGAAAGGGTGGCATTGAGTGGAGTAGCTCTGCGTCCGTATCCGATGGAGGAAGGCGAGGAGAAACCAAAGAGAGGGCGGAAAATGATTGTGTTTGGTGAGAATGAGGGAAGTTGCCCCGGCCATCTGGACTCGGGGGCCTCAGCGGACGAAAACGGGAGACACGACGACATTCAACAACTCCTCGGCTGAGCTGGGCGTTTCTAACCAAGCAGCACACACAGAGCCGACAATCCTTTCCTAAGCAGGGCTGAATTCCTAAATGGTTTCTCTCTCTCTTAGTCCCATTTGAATGGGGCTTGGCGCATGAGGGCGGCTGCACCTAATTTCTCACTGAGCGCACCTCCTCCCACACACTCAAGACACAGCAGCAAGCGCGAGTCGTGCAACATGGATTTGCGTTCTGGAGGTTCCGCACGCGGCCCGTCCCGAGGCGCGCCGCTAACTCCGCGCGGCGGATCCAGAAAGGCGACCCTGCGCACGAGACATTCAGGGTGGGAGATGAGACACAGGGACGCGTCCATGTGGGGACGGCGGGGACGGGACGCAATCTCTCTCTCTCCCCCGGCTTCTCTCCCTCCGGAGGGGTCCGCCCTGTTCCTCATCTTGCTCGTCAGACCCTCCAGAGGAGCAGGTGGTTTGTGCTATCATCCCTCCCCACTGTCTCGCTGCTGTTGGTGAGCCGGAAGTCCTCGTACCCGTCGCCACCGCTAATGATGAGCATCTTGGACTTGGGGGGCCTGTGCCTCGTGGAGTCCCGTTTCTCCAAGTCGTTGGACTTTTCTGTACCTAGAAGCGGGGAGGAGAGTGAGTCATATTTCTTTCTGCACCTGCGTAACCCAAATTCTGCAACCGGGACAAAGTATGCACCCTATGTAGATTTGTAAGCATGTATGCATAGATGTACAGTGGTACCTCGGGTTAAGAACTTAATTCGTTCCAGAGGTCCGTTCTTAACCTGAAACTGTTCTTAACCTGAAGCACCACTTTAGCTAATGGGGCCTCCTGCTGCCACCGTGCCGCCTCCACATGATTCTCTAGTGCAGCCCCCTGCAATGCAGATGTCGCAGCTGGAGAATCCCTGGCGGACACCTTTCCTGCTCAGATGGAAAACCCGATTGTTATCTCACCCCAGGCTGCCCCTTCTGCCTCGTCTTACTCGAACCCACCTGGATCCCTGGGCAGGGGAAAGAGGATGTCGAAACCTTCCGGCAGCTCGATGGACGTGAGGAACCGGACATGGCCTGTGTGTCCCTGGGAGAGGCCCACTGGCGATGGCGGGGTCTTCAAGGAGGCGGCGTTGGACATCATGGGCAGAGTCAGGACCACTCCAGCGCTGGTGCCGATCCACAGCAGGTCTTTGCAGGCCAGGATGGCGGTGATCCTCAAGCAAGCGGCCTTGTGCTGGCGGATGATGGCATCTGAGCCTGCGAACCCAAGGCGAGTGGTTCATGCGAGTCCTTAGATGGTTCTTTCCCCAACCTGGTTTGGACTACAACTCCCACCAGCCCACCCTGCCAGCACTGCCCACTGGGTAGCAACCATAGCTGTCAAGTTACAGATTTGAAAATAAGGGACCAGCAGCCTCGAAAATAAGGGACCAGCAGCCAAAATAAGGGATTTTCCAAACACAGGTATGTTCAACTTCTGAGCCCCTCCGAGCCAAAGGCAGAAAGCCCAGCCAGCAGCCAAACGAAGCCTCAAGCGGTGGTTCCCACAGCGCAGCAACCCGGCAAAGGGGATGCGGTAAGGGAAACCACCGTCACCTCTCTGCTGGGAAGCGCTGAGCAAAGGCAACGCGGCCGATTTGATCGGCACAAGGCATGCAAGCTCCACCCCTCAGTCGTTCTTAGACTCCTTACTGGGTGAGCAACGCAGCCAAGCAACACAGTTGGAGCCTCCCTCCTCCCTGGCCGGCAGAGGGAGGGAGAGGAGCTGCTTCCTTTGAAACCCGGGAAATTTAAGGGACATCATCAATAAGGGACAGCAGCGGGACACAGAGCTGGGATAAGGGAGTTTCCCGCCAAATAAGGGATAGTTGACAGCTATGGTAGCAACATCCGCAGAACACACAGGTTAGGAAAGGCCACCTTAGACCAACTCATGAGATGCTTCTTGTTTCTGAGATTGAGGTGGTCCTTGGCTTCCTGTGTTAGTAAAGCAGTTCTCCCCCATTCCCACCCACCTGACGTTACATTTTTCACCGTGTGTCAAGGTTGGTTCAGATACAGGCCAGCACTCAAGATGCAAGGACAAGCAGAAAAGTTAACTTTTTATTCAAGGAAACAGCCTACAAGGGCAGGAATACCTCCTATGCAGGACTGGCCCCTATGAAACAGTTGCTAGGACTGATGATTCTTGCCCCCTATTTCCCGATGTCTCCTTCTCCCCAGCCAGATGTTTTCCAAGCAGGCTTAAACTTCACTTCTGGTGGTGGGAACCTGTTCTTTCTATCATTCATCTATCTATCTATCTATCTCTATCTATCTATCTATCTATCTATCTATCTATCTATCTATCATCTATCTATCTATCTATCTGCACACACACACACACACACACACACACACACACACACACGGAGTCATACCTCGGGTTACAGACGCTTCAGGTTGCATTTTTTCAGGTTACGGACGTGCTGAAACCTGGAAGTACCGGAACGGGTTACTTCTGGGTTTCAGCGGTCGCGTATGTGCAGAAGTGCCGAATCGCAACCTGGGCGTGTGCAGACACGGCGCTGCAGGTTGCGAACGCTGCGGGTTGCGAACGTGCCTCCTGCACAGATCACGTTCGCCACCCAAGCGTCCACTGTGTGTATATGGTTTTTCAAATAATTTTTTTTTAACAACCAGAAACATACAACATATAACATAAAAACAAGATTCCAAGGAATCTCCTGGACTTCCCTCTTCCCCTTTGTGGGTCCTATATTAATCATTTCCTCCTGCATCTTTTATAATAATCCAAATCTTTTACACCTCCATTATACCCCAAACTCATCATTAAACTAGGCTGCTGCTGCTGGGAACCTGCACTCTTTGTTCTGCTACACACACAGCTCTCTGTGGCATCAGATACAAGAGGGGATGGGAACTTAACGCAGTAGGAACGGCAAGCTCCTGGGATGCTTCTGCAGCCTCTGAACTTCATCAGCTGCGTCTGAACTTCTTCCTTCACTGGCTCTTCTTGCTCACCAAAGCCTGTTGCCTCTTCAGAACCCAACCATTGTCCTCTGTGTCCCACCACCTGGGCTCTGAGCCTTCGTCCTTTGAGGCTCCTCATCCCCCAGCCAGTCCCTAACACCATACAATGGCAAAAGGAGTTGGGGAAAAGGGCTGTAGAGCATAGGCAAGGAAGAAGAGCCTACTGGATCAGGCCAACAGTCCATGTAACCCAGCATCTTGTATTCACAGTGGCTAGCCAGATGGCAGGGGGAAACCAGAAAGCAGGATTCGATCTCAAGGGCTCTCTCCCCTGTCTTCATCTTGGCTGTTACGTCATCCAAGCAAACCTTTCCGCCTCCACGCACACCCCAACATACACACAACACCCCAACATACACACCTGCAATATGAGATTGGATCCTGAGAGGCCAGAAGTACTGTTTTGGGGGGACAGGGGGCGGGCGGGTGTGGAGGACTCCCTGGTCCTGAATAGGGTAATTGTGCCCCTGAAGGACCAGGTGTACTGCCTGGGAGTCATTTTGGACTCACAGCTGTCCATGGAGGCGCAGGTCAGTTCTGTGTCCAGGGCAGCTGTCTACCAGCTCCATCTGGTACACAGGATGAGACCCTACCTGCCTGCAGACTGTCTTGCCAGAGTGGTGAATGCTCTGGTTTTCTCCCGCTTGGACTACTGCAATGCGCTCTACGTGGGGCTACCTTTGAAGGTGACCCAGAAACTACAACTAATCCAGAATGCGGCAGCTAGACTGGTGACTGGGAGCGGTCTCCGAGACCACGTAACACTGGTCTTGAAAGACCTACATTGGCTCCCCGTACCTACATTGGCTCCCAGTACGTTTCTGAGTCAAAGTGTTGGTGCCAACATTGAAAGCCCTAAACGGCCTCGGCCCATATATAGCATCTCCACCCCCATCGTTCAGTCTGGACACTGAGGTCCAGCTCCAAGGGCCTTCTGGCCGTTCCCTCCTTGCGAAACGTGAGGTTACAGAGAACCAGGCAGAGGGCCTTCTCAGTGGTGGCGCCCGCCCTGTGGAACACCCTCCCATCAGATGTCAAGGAAATGAACACCTGATTTTTAGAAGACATCGGAAGGCAACCCTGTTCAGGTAAGTTTGTAATGTTTGATGTTTTATTGTGTTTTTAATATTCTGTTGGCAGCTGCTCAGAGTGGCTGGGGAAACCCAACCAGATGGGTGGGGTATAAATAATAAAACTATTATTATTATTATTCCAGTTACAGATAGGTAGCCGTGTTGGTCTGCCATAGTCAAAACAAAACAAATTCCTTCCAGTAGCACCTTAAAGACCAACTAAGTCAGTTCTTGGTATGAGCTTTCGTGTGCATGCACACTTCTTCAGATACCAAGAAAGCTCATACCAAGAACTGACTTAGTTGGTCTTTAAGGTGCTACTGGAAGGAATTTGTTTTGTTTTTATTATTATTATTATTATTGACTCAAGGCGCCTACCCAAACCTCTGACCAACATGATCTTGAAGAAATATGTGGCAATGAAACACAAAGGAGGCTCAAAGGTTTGGGTCATTCCAAAACAACCCCCCTGTCTAAAACACCCCCAACCCCAATTCATTTGGCAGTTCTGATGCTGCAAGAGAAAGCAGGAGAGGGGCAACAGGATTCAATGGGGAGGGGAAAAGATTCCTTAGAATTCCCTGGTGGTTAGTGTAAGTGTTCTCATATTGCAGGTGTCTCTGTTGGGGTTTGTGTGTTATGTTGGGGTGTGCGTGGAGGCTGAAATGTTTGCATGGACTTGCCTTCTACAGGCAAGTCCATGCAAACATGGACTTTTTGCATGGACTTGCCTTCTACAGCCAAGATGAAGACAAGCCAAAAGAACTATAGGAGGCAAAAATTCAAAATGATGTCAGGAGGACAGGAATGTTGCTTTACGAGGTTCCGTGCCCATCGTGTTTCAGTGAGTCATCTTCTCCAGGCAAAGATGAGACGGAGGACTAAATTAAGAATGTTAATGCAATAACCTTATGTAAGGTTTTTAATGCAGCGCTCTTAATATAGTTCCTGCGGTCATCTCACCTTTCCCTCCTGCAGAAAGCGACAAGGCAAAACACGTTGGCCGTACCATGTTATAAAATCAAATTATCCTCTTTTTATGTTTCGTTTGGGTGGTTTTCTTCTCATCCTTTATGCTGCCTCACCCCCTGAAATTCCCACCAGAGATTGGCTGACTACCAGTTTAGCATCCTCAGAGATACAAGGAGCTCAAAACGACTGCAAAAGGGGTTTCCCTCCCCACAATATCCCTGCGAGGTAGGCCAGGATGGGAGACAGTGAGTGCCTTAAGGTCACACGCTTCCATGGCTATGTGAGAATTTGAACCCAGGTGGCGCTGTGGGTTAAACCACAGAGCCTAGGACTTGCCAATCAGAAGGTCGGCGGTTTGAATCCCTGCGACGGGGTGGGCTCCCATTTCTCGGTCCCTGCTCCTGCCAACCTAGCAGTTTGAAAGCAAGTCAAAGTGCAAGTAGATAAATAGGTATCGCTCTGGCGGGAAGGTAAACGGTGTTTCCGTGCGCTGCTCTGGTTCACCAGAAGTGGCTTAGTCATGCTGGCCACATGACCCGGAAGCTGTACGCTGGCTCCCTCGGCCAATAAAGTGAGATGCGCGCCGCAACCCCAGTCGGCCATGACTGGACCTAATGGTCAGGGGTCCCTTTACCTTTTACTGATTGCTCTAAGCCCAACGCTCTACTTAGCTCTCAGCTGCGACATTACGTTGGCTACCCAGGAGATATTTTCACAAATGTACGATATTCTGACTTCAACCCAGTTCACTTTTTGGCTCCTATAACTGTTTCCCCGAGTTTATTCTAGACCAGTGTTTCCCAAACCTGGGTCTCCAGCCATTTGGGGACTACAATTCCCACCATCCCTGACTACTGGTCCTGCTAGGTAGGGATGATGGGAGTTGTAGTCCAAAAAAGCAGCTGAAGACCCAAGTTTGGGGAACTCTGTTTTAGACACTTACCGCACCTCAAGAGCCAAGAATCTGTAGCTCAAAGGTACAGCATCTACCTTGAATGAACCCTGCACAGCCATTGCCAGTCAAAGCAGACCTGGCTTCCCCAACCTGGTGCCCTCCAAATGTTTTGGAAACTATAACTCCCACAGGAGTCTGAAGCATCAGGCGGGGGGGGGGGAGACCACTTTGGGAAAGGCTGAGCCCAAAGGACCAATAGTCTTATTCAATATAGGACAGTTTCTTATTTTTCCAAGCCTGGTGCTAGAGGGGGCAGAGGGGGTGGGGACCTAGCAGGATTTCCCACCAACCATGAAAATGTCACCCTTAGTCAACCTCTTCCTGCGAGTTACATCCATCTCACAGAGTCTTACAAAACTAGGCGCCTCTGAGTCATTCTCAGGTGTCAAGAGACGCGGCTGAATTAAACGCCTGGGAAGAGGCTGACTCTGGAGATGAAGGAATGCCGTTCCATAGGGAGCCAGAGTCTGACTCTGGAGACGAGGAAATGCAGACAGAGCAGGAGTGGGTTAGTTTGAGCCTCCTTCATCGAGAGTTCCCAGACTCAGATAGAGCAGAACTCAGAAAGCTTGCAGGCAGAGGGAGGGGAGGAGATAGATGACATTGAGGGTGTTGCTATGCAACCAGGAGGGTGGCAGTGTTTGGAGGGATCTTCGTTTGATAATGGGGGGGGGGGATGTCTACCCACCTTCTCCCCGAACCAGAAGATCTGAAAGGGTTAAAATGCAACAGAAGTACAAGGGAGGAAGGATTGGACTTTGGCGCCCTTTGCGCTGCGAAAGGGGCAGAGACTCAGAGCGATCAACTCGTAGCAGAAAGCGGCAGGCAGGGATGTAAATTGTAAATAAACATGCCCTAAAACTGCCAGAGACTCATTAATTCTGATCGGAGCGTGCTTGCCTGCCTGAGATCGTGACACCAGGACATGCCAAAGCGCTGGGTCTCTCACCTGCCAACATCTTGTGGACCGGAGGCGTGACGTCCACTTCGGCCAGCTGGTCGTAGCTGGAAGGGTGGTAGAGCCTCACCTGGGCGCTGCCCTGAAGGGTGACCCAGACGCCCGCCGAAGAGCTCACCATGCAGCTGAGGCTGCGGTTGCTGTCCTGCCCGACGTGAAAGGAGTGCTGGGGAAGAGAAGAGGTCAGGCTGAAGCCGTGTGGAACAGAGGGAATCCCCGACGCTCTGAACGGGGGACCACTTCTCCCAGGGTTTCCCCCCAGTGCAGAAACCTGACCTGAGATGGTGGCAGCTAGTGGGGCGTTGCGGTCCAGGGAACGGGGTCCTCCTTGAACTGGTGTGATGGCCTGGGAATCTGATTCAGAGGCTGAACCGGAGGAATCCCAGCCTGCACAGGAGTCCCCGCCTCAAGGGCCGGCTGAGCTGGGGCAGGGCCTTGAATCTGAAGGGCCTGCACTTGTGCCGGATCCTCAGGAGCAGACACCAGATGAATCTACTCTGACTCCTGAGGTGATGGAGGACCCATTGCCTGCAGGTGCTCTACTCTCAGCCCCGTCAGATGAAGCTGAGGTTTCCTCTGGGTCCGGTAACCCTCCAGCCTCTCCTGAGCTGCAGAGGCTCAGGACAGAGAGGCGGAGGGAACTAAGTTCCCGCAGGAGGATTGCTCGCCTCCAGGCCAGGAGAGGCGAGTCACCTGAGGATCGGGGCCGCCCTATGCCTCGGAGGAGATAAAGGCCAGCTCGCCCAGTCCCAGGTTGCAGGAGCAACATCGCTGGTTGCCAGTTCCTGCCTGCACCCTGACCTGCTCTTCTGAGTTCCTGACCATGCCCGACTCCTCGCTTTGGACCTCGCTTCGCCCTTGGTGGACAGTCTCCAGACCCTCGGCCCAGGACCGGACTTTGACCACGCCTCACGGTAACCCCCCCCCCGGGACCAGCACAACCACACTCACTGAGCTGCTTATCTCAAAGCAGTCCATGTTTGCTGTTTCACTGTGTTTTTTCTATTCTGTGGGAAGCCGCCCAAAGGGCAGCTGGGGCAACCCAGTGTCAGGGATTGGACTCAACAGGACGAGATGGAGGAGGACACCCCCTTTCTCCCGACGCTGCAGGAGAAGAGGGAGACAGTTTGATTTACAGCGGGGCTTTGAGGTGGTTGCTGAACAACTTGGTGGATTTCTGGCTGAAACATCGGCTCTGGATCCATTCCAGTCCACCTTCCGCTCTGGTCATGGGACTGAGACAGCTCTGGTCACCCTAACAGATGATCTCTGCAGGCAGCTGGATCGAGGCGGGTCGGGGCTGCTGATTCTTCTAGACCTGTCAGCAGCCTTCAACATGGTCGATCACGAACTTCTGGACCACCGCCTCGCCGACGTGGGGATCCAGGGCACAGCCCTTCAATGGCTGCGCTCGTTCCTTTCGGGTCGGGGACAGAAGGTGGCGCTTGGGGGGGAACTGCTGTCGCACCACTCAGTGTGTGGAGTGCCACAGGGTGTGATACTCTCCCCGATGCTTTTAAACATCTTTATGCGCCCCCTCGCCCAGCTTGTCCGGAGTTTTGGGCTGGGCTGCCATCAGTATGCTGGTGACACCCAACTCTGTTGATGGATGGCCATCCTGACTTGGCCCCAGACACACTGACCAGATGTCTGGAAGCTGTGGCTGGATGGTTACAGGGGAGCCGGTTGAAGTGAAATCCTTCGAAGACAGAGGTCCTTTGACTGGGTAGGGATGATATGGGATTGGGGGGGCAACTCCCATCTCTTGCAGGGGCGCAATTAGTGCCAGCACCGTCCATTAAGAGTTTGGGTGTAATCTTCAACACCTTCCTTTCTATGGAAGCGCAGGTTGCAGCTATAACAAAGGCGGCATTTTTCCACCTCCACCAAACTAAGCAGTTGGCTCCTTACCTCTCTCGCCCTGACCTAGGCACTGTGGTCCACGCGACGGTCACCTCCAGACTTGATTATTGTAACTCACTCTACGTGGGGCTACCCTTGAGACTGACCCAGAAACTCCAGCAGGTGCAGAATGCTGCGGCGAGCCACGTCACGGGGTCCTCACTGCAGGATCACATTCATCCGGTGCTATAGCAGCTGCACTGGCTCCCAGTGGAGTACAGGATCAGGTTCAAGGTGCTGGTTTTAACCTTTAAAGCCCTATACGGCCTAGGACCCTCGTACCTACGGGACCACCTCTCCTGGTATGTCCCACGGAGGACCTTATGATCTTCAAATAGAAACATATTGGAGATCCTGAGCCATAGGGAGATTAGGCTGGCCTCAACCAGTGCCAGGGCTTTTTCGGTTGTGGCCCCGATCTGGTGGAATGCTCTGTCACAAGGGACTAGGGCCCTGTGGGACTGCAAGACGGAGCTGTTCCACTAGGTCTTTGGCCAAGGCACAGTCTGTAAACCTCATAGAACTCTAACCCAATGGTTGTCATTAATTCGATTCTGAATTGATTTTAAAATGTATTTTAATTAATTGACTGTGTGATTTTATGTACACTGTGCTATTTTTACTTGTTGTTAGCCGCTCTGAGCCCGGCTTTGGCCGGGGAGGGCGGGATACAAATAAAAAATTATTTTTATTATTTATTATTGAGGTCACAGCGCAGAGATAGACAAACAAAGGAGTTGGGACGTGTTAGAAGAAAGTGGGTGGGTGGAAATCGCGACAGGGCAGCCAGCTGACACGTCACTGGAGAGTATTTCTGAACCCCCTTCTCCTAGAACTTGGTATAAATTAAGTGTGCAGGAACAATGGAAGCAGGGGGCCCCTTGTTAGGAATGTGGGAGAAAGAGCCCAGTTTGGAGCAACACCATGTTAAAACTTGTTGCGTTCGTTTGTCGCTCCCTTATAGGATTGAAAAAAAACTAACGACTCTCCTTGTTTCCTCCGTACCTCCTGTTGCAACGAAGATGTGCTAAGGATGATGACACGATTCTGGCATCCGCACCAAAGCTTGCCGCCCACGGCCACCATTTTGGTCACAGGGCTGCCGGGAGAGCCCAGAGAGAGGGATTTGGAGTTCTGAGAGTCCCAAAAGCGTCCTGGAAAAGAGAGAGAGAGAGAAGGGAGATGGGGAAAGAAGATGTCAGAGGTTTCTCTTCTCCTTCACTGAATTTAAACATGCCGGAAAATAAGGTGAGAATGGAGGGGACCGAGATTCCAAAGGAGCAGAAAAGACTTTTCATGTATGCAAGGGATGCTATTAGCCCAGAGATGGAAAGAAGATAAAAGTCCCTACCAGAGAAGAATGGCAAATTAAACTGTTGGACTACGCCGAAATGGCAAAACTGACCAGAAGGCTCAGGAACCATGAAGACAAAAGTTCCAAGGAAGAATGGGAAATATTTATAATTCATTTAAGAGACCACTGTAGGCAAATGAAAACGTTAGCAGGATTTTAACAACACTTGTAATGTAACAAATACGCTGGATAATATGGACAGACTTAAAATATGGATGATGAAATAAAATGCAGCTGAAAATGATGACAATAGGACCCATGGTGGGAAGTCTAGAGCTTCAGAGAAATCTCTTAATATGGATATTCGCTTGGTATTGTTATAACACTTGTAAAAGCAAATAAAAATTGTTTTTAAAAAAAGAGAGAGAGAATGGAGTGTTATAAAATGCTAAGAGGGCAGAAAGGGCTTGGATTCTGGCTGGTGGGTTCCAGCTCTGAGATTGCATCAACGTGAAAAGTCCCCGCAACAGAAAACTAGCACGCCAGGGAGAAAGATGCCATTCTGCCTCTTCACCTGCTACGTTGGTTTTCCATTTGAAAGTTTGTGGCATAGAGGGGTGCTCCAAAATGTGATTATCCCACCCAGTCCGGTCTACCGGCTCATTCTACAGCAGGGGTTGGCAACCCAGTGCCCATGGGCGCCAGGGTGCCCTTGGAAGCTTCTACAGGTTCCTCAGTGTGTCCGGGGATGGGCTACTCCCACCAAGCACTGCTATAAGCTCCAGCGAGCATTCGCACAAAGGTTTTTAAACCTTTTGGCACTGCTTGCTCTCTAAGCCTGTGACTTTAAGGCCCAGAGGGTCACAGCAACTGAGTGCTCCTCCTATGCAGCCAAGTGGCCAGGCACCATATTTTTCGCTTCATAAGATGCACCTGACCATAAGACGCACCTAGTTTTTAGAGGGGGAATGCAAGAAAAAAATATTCTTTAAAGGGAGCGCTGAGCAGAACCTGTATACATCCCAGGCTCTGCTCAGCGCTCCCTTTCAAGAGGTGCCCTTCTCCCTCCTCGGGGAAAAACCCCCAAGAGCCGTGCTTCCTTTCACGAGCCGCGTGGAGCGTGTTTGCGGCTCTTGGGGTTTTTTCCATGAGGTGGAGGAAGGGACAGAGGGGCTAAGCCAGAAGCTAGAACAGCAAGTGGGAGCAATGCGCAGCACTCCCTCTTGCTGTTCTGGCTTCTGGGATAGCCGCGCAGCTTGCGTTCGCTCCATAAGACGCACACACATTTCCCCTTACTTTTTAGGAGGGGAAAAAGTGCGTCTTATAGATCGAAAAAATACGGTAGGTGTTTTGCTACAGCCGCTCTCGTTTCCAGCATTAGAGCCTTCCTGAAAAGCCAATGCAATTCAATAGGAGTATAGCATCTAGATCAAGGGAAGTAATAGTGCCACTGTATTCTGCTCTGGTCAGACCTCACCTGGAGTACTGTGTCCAGTTCTGGGCACCACAGTTCAAGAAGGACACTGACAAACTGGAACGGGTCCAGAGGAGGGCAACCAAAATGGTCAAAGGCCTGGAAACGATGCCTTATGAGGAACGGCTAAGGGAGCTGGGCATGTTTAGCCTGGAGAAGAGGAGGTTAAGGGGTGATATGATAGCCATGTTCAAATATATAAAAGGATGTCACATAGAGGAGGGAGAAAGGTTGTTTTCTGCTGCTCCAGAGAAGCGGACACGGAGCAATGGTTCCAAACTACAAGAAAAAAGATTCCACCTAAACATGAGGAAGAACTTCCTGACAGTAAGAGCTGTTCCCGACAGTGGAATTTGCTGCCAAGGAGTGTGGTGGAGTCTCCTTCTTTGGAGGTCTTTAAGCAGAGGCTTGACAACCATATGTCAGGAGTGCTCTGATGGTGTTTCCTGCTTGGCAGGGGGTTGGACTCGATGGCCCTTGTGGTCTCTTCCAAGTCTAGGATTCTATGATTCTATGAAAGCATCTTCACTCAAATAACTCACCAGCTTCTCTCTGATAGGCAACGAGCTCTCCATTAGCCAGCGATACAAACACCTGGTTATCTAGATACCTGTGGGGGAGAAGCAACGGGCTTTGCAACGTCAGCTGGAAATCAAATGAGTGCCATAATAATAATAATAATAATAATAATAATAATAATAATAATAAAGTAACAAAATTTTATTTATACCCCGCCCTTCCCGGTTCAAAAACCGGGCTCAGGGCGGCTAACAACAAATTTAAAACACTTAATTGTAAAAGCAGCATAAAATACAGTATAAAAACATGAATGGCAATAAAATTCAAAGTTCAGAAATCAATTTGGGGGAAATTCATCTAATAGAGCATTAAATAGTCACCAGGGCTAGCTGGCTGAATTGGTCCTACTTGGGCCAGCGAGGAGGCCAGGGGAGAATTAGCTGTGGGGTCTCAGAGCGGGTGATCTTCATAAAAGTCTGGGCTGTACCCCTTCGTCTTGAAGGTGAGGGCTCACATGACTAAATATGAACATCCTCATTTCCTGCTTTAAAAAAATAATTTGTTCTGGTTTTTGCTAGTCGAGGGTGGGACAAGGACCCTGAACCCCCCCATTGCCTCACTACTGAAAATTGTATTCAGCAACTTTTGGATTTTGCAATTTAAGCAAACCGTTTTGCACACAAGATTTTCAGCCCTGTGGACTAAAATGGTGCTTTAAAACGAAAGCTGAGTTTCTCAAGAAGCTGGATTCTGTGCTCACTTATCATACATTCTGCATTTCAGTACACCCTGCGTGAAGCTCCACTTACAAAATGCAGGTCACAGAGGCCGAATGTTGCATCTTCATGCTATTCTTCCTGTTTCGGATGTTGTCCGAAGATTGGTAGACATGGATGCTGCAAATCAAAGAGAATGGAAGCAGGAATGAGACTCTGGCTGGTTCGTAGGGAGAAAAAAATCAGTACTTTGCTGACTCATCACTCCTTGGAAAAGACCCTGATGCTGGGAAAGATGGAGGGCACAAGGAGAAGGGGAGGACGGAGGACGAGATGGTTGGATAGTGTTCTCGAAGCTACCAGCATGAGTTTGACCAAACTGCGGGAGGCAGTGGAAGACAGGGGTGCCTGGCGTGCTCTGGTCCAGGGGGTCACGAAGAGTTGGACACGACTAAATGACTAAACAACAACAAAAGGAAGAGAAAGTCTAAAAAGTCTAAAAAGAGAAAGGAAGAGAAAGTCTAAAAAGATTTCAAGGCGCAGTCTGCCTACCAGCCATCCTCTGTCCCCAGCCACATGGAACTTTGATAGGCCTCTGGGTCAAGGCTCAGCAGGTCCTCCAGGCTGCCTCTGGTGAATGACCCTCGACTTGACCGCCTCAACGCCCGGCCGTCCATGGGGCTGTCGCTGTTCTGGGCGAAAGTGGTGGCAATGGGAAGGAAGCCAGCAGGGTCCTGCTCCTCTTCCGAGCTGGTTGTCTCGGCCGTTGCGTCTTTAGAACTCGGGATCTCCTCATCTGGAAAACGAGAGGCGAAGGGAACTAGCAAGGAACCTTCAAACTCAAGGAAGGTCCCTGGCTTGGTCACTGAAACCCAACAGTTCATTTCAGTTCTAAACCCAATTTATTTGTCAGCCTCGCTACCAAATGCACATTAAATCTAGACTGTTAAATCTAGACTTAACTAGATTTAGTTAAGCTGGAACTATGTCTGAGGAATTTCTGAGGAATTTCTCTCTTTCTTTACCAATTATTTTTTATTGCTTTTCCATAATTCTTAATGAATTGTGTTCCAAATCAATACAAATTTAAAAACTGATTTCCCAACCCCCAGGTGATCCCTCTATTTTCTTCCCTCCTTTGCCGCTCCCAGTATGACAACATTTCTAACTTGCATTTCAAAATCTCATCGCTTTTCCCTACGCATCACCTGCTCATTTACCAATTTCTGCTGTGACTTTTACACATTTCTTATAACCAGTCCTCAAAGGAGTCGAGCATGCTCTTAACTCCCCAATATCTCCTTCTGGAACCCCTCTGGGGTCGTCGAGCACCCGAGAGGCCAGCTTGCCATGTTTACTGCAAAACAGGAAGCCCAAAGGTCAGAGGAATTTCTATCTGTTGCTCCCCATTTTTGGTGCTAAATGTTTTCATCTTTCCTTAGAGTTGGAATTTTGATACTGTGTTTTAGGGGACAACCCTAAAACCCTCCATCCACACTCCTGGAGGGGGTCGGAATTGGGTGGGGGGGCTCTTCCTCCACTCAGCTCTGCTGCCATGGAAGACCCTGCTGAGCCCATTGAAGGCGAGGGCTGTTTGGGGAGCCACCACCAACAGGTTCCTGTCAATAGAGGGCAGAATGATGCTATGGGGACAAGGCCTTTTGGGGTGGGGTGACAAGCAAGGGCCCGGATCTGGGGAGCCCAATCGTGGAGCTGTCAAACGAAGCTCTGCTCTGACTGGCAGCAGCCAGCAAGGCTTCATAACCTGGGGGAGGGCTGCTTTATTAAAGAGAGGTCGTACTCTCGTTGCTGCGCAGTGTCATTGTTTATTTTGCGGCAAGCTTCACCGAGGAGCCTATTGTACCGAATTGACGGCATATTCCGAAAGAAGAAAAGGAAAATAATAATAACAGCAACTAACATTTAGTGGGAGGCTCTCATTTCGCTTGGAAGACGTCATATTATTTTCCGTGTAAAACTTAGAAACATTGATTGCCATTCCTGAACTTGCGAGCTGAATAAGCAATAGCAGCTACCGTGTAAAACAACCGCTGGGACATTTACAGCCTTCTGAAAACGTCTGTTTCTCAGAAGCGAAGACACCAACGGCAATTTATTCACGTGCTTAAATGTTTCTACTCTGCCAGATTGCACAAGGAAGTCGAAGAGACGTTCCTAAAAAGGAACTGTTAGGGCGACACTCTGCATAGATGCAGAGTTGGGTTTGGAAAGGAAAGGTGCTGGGGTTCAAAAATATGCTCAGCGATAGAAGGGCACCTGGGGAAGGGACAAGGCTTGGGGCAAGTTACTAGCCCTCAGCGTTGCTGTGTGAATGGTCCGACTCACTTCCGAAGCTGGAAGATATCGTGGAGTGGCTGGCTTGGCTCTGGAGGGTGCCGGAAGGACTCGGCGAGGACTCATCATCCGTGTCGTCGCTGTCAAAGGGGACCAGTTCTCGGTTGGTGCTGTCCACTGGGTCCGAGAGCTCCAGGGAAGACCCGGAAATAGAGATATGCAAGCACTGCTGGGGGCCAGACTCGTCCATCGATGTGTGAACCGGTTCAGAGGAAGGGCTGGCCAGAGATTCGGGGCGCTCCCTGAGTGCAGAGTGAGGTGGGAAGATAATAATAATCATATAATAATTTATTATTTATACCCCGCCCATCTGGCTGGGCTTCCCCAGCCACTCTGGACAGCTTCCAACAAAATATTAAAATACAGTGGTCTGAAAAAAATGTTGAAATATACATTTACTAAGAAACCAGAGGCCTTTCTTCTTGGAATAATAGGTCTGGAATTGCCCAGGAAAGATGTTAGATTGCTTTCGTATGCTACAACTGCATCTAGAATTTTGTTAGCTAAGAATTGGAAAACACAAGAAGTCCCAACAGTGGAGGAATGGCAGATGAAGATGATGGACTTTTCGGAGGTAGCCAACCTGACCGGAAGAATCCGCAACCAGAAGGAGGAAGAATACCAGGAGGAATGGATGAAATTCAAAGACTATTTAGTTAAACATGCTAAGATAACTTAATTGGAAAAACTTGCAAGTACCAGATAGGCTTAGGATTTAAATATGTGATGTTAGAGAATAATATGTTTAAAGTTAAAATGAAAAGAAAGAATGATGTTAAGTGATTAAGTTAATTTTATGAGAAACTTGGTTTTGGAAAAACTGTTACAATGATATACACTGAAACTCAGCCAGGGGGATTTGAGAAAGTCACCTAACAATGTTACTAAGATTGGATTAAGTACAGTTAAGATTTATTTTGTTAGTTTAAAAATTCTGGAAAAATCAGTAATTTTTTTTGAAAAAAATAAAATACAGTGGTCTGTTAAACATTAAAAGCTTCCCTAAACAGGGCTGCCTTCAGATGTCTTCTAAATGTCTGGTAGTTGTTCTCTTTGACATCTGGTGGGAGGGCGTTCCACAGGGCGGGTGCCACCACCGAGAAGGCCCTCTGCCTGGTTCCCTGTAACTTGGCTTCTCGCAGGGAGGGAACCACCAGAAGGCCCTCGGAGCTGGACCTCAGTGTCCGGTTAGAATGATGGGGGTGAAGATGCGAACAAAACGGAGAAGCTGCATCTCTGCATTGAACAGCAAAACATGAGCTGCCAGGATAGAAGCCTAAGAGAGGAGAGGAACTACAGAAGTTGGGGATTCGCTGCTTTCAGGAATCAGGAAGCACAGAACTAAATGCCCTTTAAGAGAATCATAGAATTGCAGAGTTGGAAGAGACCCTGAGGATCATCTAGTCCAACCCCCTACAACGCAGGGATCATTTCCTGGGTCCAGGACATCTCCCCCCCCCCAAACACATTTCCAAGGGTGCCAGAACTACTAAAAGGGCCCCCTCTGCCTATTTTAACACCCAAGAGGGTCTGTAGGGAAGGACATGGTTTTTCAGATATTCAAACCACAGGTTCTGACCCCACTGCGTTGGACTAGATCTTGGGAGAGCAGGGTTCGAATTCCTGCTTGGCTGTGGAGTTCACTGGGTGACCTTGGGCCAGTCACTGCTTCTCAACCTAATTTATCTGCTCCACAAAGTTGTTGTTATTGCTCTAAAGATAAAACAGGGAGGAGGAGATGTACGTTGGCTGCCTTGATCTCCTTGGAGGAAAGGCAAGATAGAAATGCAATAAATAAATTCTGATTCGGCAGTTTCCTGCAGGACACACCTCCCTGGCTTCCAGCCACGTTGTGATGGCCTGGGATTCGGACTCGGAGGCTGAACCTGAGGAATCCCAGCCTGCACAGGAGTCCCTGCCTCCAGAACCAGCTGAGCCGGGGCTGGGGCTTGAGCCTGAAGGGTCCTCACCTGTGCTGGATCCTCAGGTGCAGGCACCAGCTGAATCTGCTCTGGCTCCTGAGGTGATGGAGGACCCACTGCCTGCAGGTGCTCCTCTCCCAGCCCTGTCAGGGGAAGGTGAGGTTGCCTCTGGGTCCAGTAACCCTCCAGCCTCTCTTGAACTGCAGAGGCTCAGGGCAGAAAGGCGGAGGGAACTAAGTTCCTGCAGGAGGAGCGCTCACCTCCAGGCCAGGAGAGGCGAGTCACCTGAGGATCGGGGCCGCCCTATGCCTCGGGGCAGATAAAAGCCAGCCAGCCCAGTCCCAGGTTGTGGGAGTAACATTGTTGGTAGCCTGTTCCTGCCTGCACCCTGTCCTGCTCTTCTGCCAGAGTTCCTGACCTCACCCGACTCCCTGCCTTGGACCCAGCTTCAGCTTTGATGGACAGCCTCCATACCGCACCCTTGACCTCGGACTGGACTCGGACCTCACTGCACGGTTAGCCCTTGGGACCAGCACACACGTGTTTATCTGACAGAAGCGGGTTCTGGATCCCCCAAAATCTTACAAGCCAGCCCTTCTCAACCAGAAGTTCTTGGACTACACCTCCCACCATCCCTGACCACTGGTCCTGCTAGCTAGGGAGGATGGGAGTTGTTGTGTTAAGAACACCTGTGGAACCAAGGTCGAGAAAGGCTGGCTTACGCCATGAGCAAATGTGTTCGCTTTCCAGGGGCCACGAGACTCTTTGCTGCCACAGACGTTCTAAAAATGAAACCACCCACAGGCAAGACCTCTTCTGGCGACTTCCTTACCGGAAGGTCCGCTTGAGGCCCGGCACAGAGGCGATGCAGAGGATCCTGGCAGAACAGACAGCGATGCAGGCCTCAACGATGGGCTCCTTTTTGACGCTGAGGAGGCAGACCTGCCCGACGTAACCGTCGCTGTTGCACACCCAGACTTCGTAGGCGTTCTCCGGGTTGCTGTGGCTGGGCGAGGCGCAGGAGAACTGCCGGAGAAGGGACAAAAAAAACAGGTTGCTTTTAAAACAGGCCCTAAACCTTGTATAGAGGGGATTTCATTACTCTTCCATTTTGCTGCAATCAAAACTCTTGCTGCTGCCGTCGCATATAAAAAGACTGGATCCAAAAGCTGACAGAATATGCCAAATTAGATGGTCTATCAGAAAAAATAAAGAATAAATCAAAACAGGAATTTGTTTCTAAATGGGAGGTTTTCAAACAATATCTGAAAAATAAATATAGTAGTTTAAATTCTGTTGCAGCATTCGAGGAACTTCAGTAATAGTTGCAAGGTAGATATAAGAAATTAGATTTATTAAGAATAAGTTTAATTATGATAAAAGTATTGGAAATAAGTAATATGAAATTGAAATATGGAATAGACGGGAGGTTGGGTCTTTAGTGTTAAGACCAATATATGTTTTATTGTTTGCTAAGAAAATTATGCGTCTATGGTTATTCTTGTGTGTAATTTGGTATTTGTGGTTTTTTTTTTTCTTTTTTCTTGTATCAATAATTTTTTAAAAAAAATAAAAAATAAAATAAAATAAAACAGGCCCTAAAAAGCGCTCACCGGCATGGGCCCATCCTAAAATACATTCTCCAGAACCAATAACTGATTGGTGACAAGAGTCTTTAACGGAAGTGCGGTAGAATTAAATGAATAGCACTGGGTGCACTGGGGGTTTCTTTCTTTAGCAGTAAGGAGGTGGAGCTATTTTGTTTATTTATTTTTTCAAGGGACCTTTTTGTTTATAAGAGGGAATGCTCGGTGGGTAATGACTCTTACCTTGGCTGGGACAAACGAAGCTCCACTTTCTATGAAAATTTCTCCAAATAATATCCTCCAAACGTACAGGTTCGAACAGAGCTTTTGCTTACAAAGAGGACCATTAATGCCTGAAAGTGAAGCGTTGCTCAGAGCTCAAGCCTTTAACAACCAGCTCCAGCAAGCCAACGCTTAAGATTTTAGGTAATGGTGCTTTTGACTCATTGGTGGCAAAGGTCTTCATTCAAAGTGCAGTAGATTTAAATGAGTTGCACTAAGGCGCACTGAAGGGACGCGGGTGGCGCTGTGGGTTAAACCACAGAGCCTAGGTCTTGCCGATCAGAAGGTCGGGAGTTTGAATCCCCGCGACGGGGTGAGCTCCCGTTGCTCAGTCCCTGCTCCTGCCAACCTAGCAGCTCGAAAGCACGTCAAAATGCAAGTAGATCAATAGGTACCATTGTGGCAGGAAGGTAAATGGCGTTTCCATGTGCTGCTCTGGTTCGCCAGAAGCAGCTTAGTTCTGCTGGCCACATGACCCAGACGCTGTACACCGGCTCCCTCAGCCAATAAAACAAGATGAGCGCTGCAACCCCAGAGGCAGTCACGACTGGACATAATGGTCAGGGGTCTCTTTACCTTTACCTTTAAGGTACACTGCGGGTTTGTGTTTTCGAATCAATCAGCAAATTGAACTACAGTTTCAGACAGTTATAATATGGAAACGGTAGCAACAAACAACAGATGAACTGTGTGAATTCGGTTTGCAAAACTCGGACCTACCTGCATTCCACTCCTCGTTTTCATGATGGGAATCGCTTTCAGAAACTCAGGGTCCAGGCAGTTTTTGTAGGAAGCTGGTTACGAAAAGGAAAACAAACAAACCTGTAGCGTGGTCCGATTTGCGGTGTAATCCGCTGCAGCTCTGTGGAGTCACCTACCCTGCTTCTAAAATCTGACCGTTCCCCGGTTCTCGCCTCGAAGACTCCACAGCCAGTGGCTGAACTGCTGTGATGTCACAGCATGTTCGCAAACATTTTAGCTGCCCACAGTATTTGTCAGCAGTGGTTTGCAAACAGTGCTGTTCCTGCGGTGGAAGCAAGCGGTCAATTTGACTGGGGATAAAACCTTGCAGCTTGTTTATCAGTTCCGCAGGAGCACCTACAGAGAGGGGGAGTGTTAGGGGAAAAACCCCCACACCTATTTATGTTCCAGATCAGCCCCTCCATATAGAGGAAGAGGGAAGACAGAGTATGTCTTGGGTTGAACTCTTGGTTGAGGGAGGAGCACAATAGCACATTTTTTTGGCTAACCTCTCTCTTCAGAGATGCTTCTAAAGGCCTATAGAGGCAGATGAGGAAGATACCGTATTTTTCGCTCTATAAGACTCACTTTTTCCCTCCTAAAAAGTAAGGGGAATTGTCTGTGCGTCTTATGGAGTGAATGCAGGCTGCGCAGCTATCCCAGAAGCCAGAACAGCAAGAGGGATTGCTGCTTTCACTGCACAGCGATCCCTCTTGCTGTTCTGGCTTCTGGGATTCAGAATATTTTTTTCCTTGTTTTCCTGCTCCAAAAACTAGGTGCGTCTTATGGTCTGGTGCGTCTTATAGAGCGAACAATACGGTAACTTGTGCAGAGGCTCTATCAGTTCAGACTACATTCAAGTGACCGGATGCCCCCCCCCCCCAAATAGAAATAAACACACACAGAAAACTAGCATGCCAGGGAGACAGACTTCAGCTTTATACTGACACGCTAGTTTTCTATGTGCAGGGACGGGCCATTGAGTAGGTCTGAGAAGTGCTCTTTGCAAACTGAAGCCAAACATTATGAGCTTTATTAACTGCATTATGTGTGCGGCTGCTCCGTAACAAGAGTTCTCGGCCCAGTATACCTGAAGGAGCGTCTCCACCCCCATCGTTCTGCCCGGTGACTGAGGTCCAGCGCCAAGGGCCTTCTGGCGGTTCCCTCATTGCGAGAAGCAAAGCTACAGGGAACCTGGCGGAGGGCCTTCTCGGTGGTGGCGCCCGCCCTGTAGAACACCCTCCCATCACATAAAGAGATAAACAACTACCTGACATTCAGAAGACATCTTAAGGCAGCCCTGTTCAGGGACGTTTTTAATGTACAGTGGTGCCCCGCAAGACAAATGCCTCGCAAGACGAAAAACTCGCTAGACGAAGCGACTCGCGGAACGAATTAATTTCGTCTTGCGAGGCACCACTGTATGACATATTAGTGTATTTTGGGTATTTGTGGAAGCCGCCTAGAGTGGCTGGGGAAACCCAGCCAGATGGGCGGGGTACAAATTATTATTATTATTATTATTATTATTATTATTATTATTATTATTATTATCTGGGCGCCTTACAAAGCGCTCCCTACCCCAAAACATTAAACCAGTTTAAAAAAAACACCTACAGTATCCAAAGCAAAACCCTAAAACACTCAAGACAAGGACCTAGTTTCTTCTTGGTGTCCTCAAAGGCTTGCTCAAAGCTATGGCGCGCATCTGGGTTGGGGAACTCAAAGATGTAGGACTCCGTGCCGTCCGCCTTGGTTGCCGTGAGTTCCATTTTGTTGGGCGGAAAAGACTGGGTGAAGGAAAGCGACTGCTTCTCTGCCAACTCGCGGTGGATGGCGGCCATCAGGTCCTTGATGACGTCGTCCAGGCTCTGAGAGTGAGCGAACACAAATGCTGGCATTAGCTGGGAGAACACCATGGACTTTGTGGAATAAAATTCTGCAGCTGCAAGTTTCTAGTCTATCTTATGCAGTCGCAACAGCCCACAAGCCTGGTATCAGAGCTTTGATTTCCAAGCTCCACATTTAGAGGTGACCCAACTGGAAGGCATCAAAGACAGGGCCTTTTTGGTGGAGGCACCACAGATGTGGGATTCTCTCCACAGGGTGAGCTGACTAAAATCTTCCTGATTTTAGAAGGTTGCTAAGTTATTCTTTTTTTCTGGAAAGCATTTGTGGAGGTTTAAATGCTGCTGCCTTTTTGGTTTGCGACTTTTAGAGTTGGTATATTTTAATCTTTAAATGGCATACATAATCAACCATTATTTCCGTATGCCACTACTGCGGCCCATGTTTCGATAGCCCCAAAATGGAAAACGAGCGAGGTCCCAATCAAAGAAGAATGGCCACTTAAGTTGACAGAATATGCGCAGCTTGCAGACTTAACATATAGAATAAGAGAAGAAGAACATACATTTAGAGAAGATTAGAAAAACGTTTATTGACTATATGGGGGGGGGGAATCATGTACACCTGAAAACGTGGGCAGCATTAGGATAAATTCAACAGCGTAAATAAGTTTTGATGGATGTAATAATGGAATACTGGAAAACTGCCGGAGGCAGTGGAAGACAGGAGTGCCTGGCGTGCTCTGGTCCATGGGGTCATGAAGACTAAACGACTAAACAACAACAACAACAACAATGGAATACTGAATGGTATAGTTTATGTAAAATATGCAGGGATTTGTGATATGAAAAATGAACCATGGAAAGAGAAGAAGTCATTGATATTTTTAAGGTTGTTTAAATGAATATTTTCAATTACGAAACAGAAAATTTAATAAAAATAACACACACACACACTGTATAGAGATAATTGGAACTAAAAATGGCCTAGCACCCTCTCCTGGTATGTCCCACGGACGACCTTACGGTCTTCAAATAAAAACATCTTGGAGATCCCGGGTCACAGAGAGGTTAGGCTGGCCTCAACCAGAGCCAGGGCTTTTTTGGCCGTGGCCCCGATCTGGTGGAACGCTCTGTCACAAGAGACTAGGGTCCTGCAGGACTTGACATCTTTCTGCAGGGCCTGCAAGACAGAGCTGTTCCACAATGCCTTTGGCTAAGGCACAGTCTGACCCCCTCCTTCGGTAAACCTCACAGAACTCTAGCCCAATGGTTGCCATTAATTTGATTTTGAATTGATTTTAGAATGCATTTCAATTAATTGATTGTGATTTTATGTAAATTGTGCTATTTTTACTGTTGTTAGCGACTCTGAGCCTGGCTTTGGCTGGGGAGGGCGGGATATAAATAAAATTTTATTATTATTAATTTTACAAAAGGCCTGTTTTAATTTTACAAAACCTCGATGGTTCTCACCTGATGGGGGAAGCTGAGGGTCTCTGAAAGCTTGCTAACTTGGCCAAGGGTGCTGAGGTCTTCATCCAGGCGGGAGATGGCTTTCTGGATGCTCTCGCGATTGGGCGATTGAGAAGCCCCTGGAGTCGGACAGAAATCACACATCACACCACGTTTGTCTCAGGCAAGGAGGCTGGAGATCTAAGCCAGCTGCATTTCTCAGTATCTACAGCTTGTTCTGACATAACACGAAACACCGACTTTATATAGTACCATTTGGAGTTTTAAAAATGTGGTGTTTAAGAGGCAAGCGGTTAGGCCACCTGAAAGTCCGGCGGCGATACTCCTTGCCTTTCTGTATTCGTTGCATCAGTTATGCTAGTGATACTCTTCACTTTAAACTGACGAACCCTAATTTAAAGTGGACATGAGGTGGTGGCACGCAAACTGTGTGTTTCTAAAGGTTGTGGTTGCCGTTCCTGATTGACGACCATGAGCCACACGGCACGACAACAACTCAGTGCAGAAGATGTGGCTCGTGCAAAACTGCACTGCGCCCCTCAGTTTTTGAACGTTATCCATTCCGGAAGACTGTTTGAGTTCCGAGACGTTCAGAAACCGAAAACTCAATACGGAAAACTGCGTAGGGAACTGCAAGGCATGTCCTACTTCTGAAAAGTGTTCAAAACCCGAAGCGTTTACTTCCAGGTTTACGGCGTTCAAAAACCGAACCATTCGTCAACAGAGACGTTCGAAAACCAAGGTACCGCTTTTCAAAATGTTGCATCAGCTGCCAAGGCTGCTGAGCTACATTCAAGGTTTCCTCTTAAGCCTCCCCCCAAAACATATTAATTTTATTTCTGCAGCTTTAAATCCCTGTAGGTTCGTACATTTCAATACTGTTTTATTGTCTGCATTTGTGTTTTATAGATTTCTGTTCCTGAACAACGTTCGGGTATCCTTTGGACGCAGAGATGTTTATGCATTCTTAAAGGGAACAACACCGATGGCAACAGACCTTTCACAATGTCCAAGTCTTCCAGCGGAAATTTCCAGAGCAATTTGTATTTGCTGGCTGTGTCGATCACACTGGCTGCTGTGTAACTGCAAAGAAAAATCACGTAACACTAAGAACGGGAGCAGTACTGACTGCAACCACTAAGTGGCCTTGTTGGCCTATTTTAGAGGTGAAGACCTTCCATTTAGATCTTAAGTCTTATTTCTTCCCTTGATCAAGATGCTAAGCCTGTGGGCAGGGCCTAGCCAATTTTCTAACTTCTGCGCAAAACCTAGATTTCTGAGATGCCTCCGATATAAGGCACACTTGACTGCCAGTTGTGCATTCTTGGCTGAGATCATAGCTGTCAACCGTCCCTTATTTGGCGGGAAACTCCCTTATCCCAACGCTGTTTCCCGCTGCTGTCCCGGATTGATGATGTCCCTTAAATATCCCGGGTTTCATGCTCGCCCGGCTCGGGAGGGAAGCAGCGGCTCGGGGTCCTCTGCCGCGAGAGAGAGCGCGCACATGAGCTGCCGCGTCTCCATCTCTCCCTTTTCCTCCTCAGGGGCACCTCTTGAGGAGATGGGTGGCGGCGGGCGGGCAGGCAGCCCCTCTCTTGCGAGACTTCCACCACACTGCCAGGGGAAGCTGGAGGCGGCTGAGGAGGCGGCCTGAGGGAGGAGGAAGAGAAGGGAATGGGGATGGACGCAGAAGAGCGGCGCTTCAGCGGCCACCGCGGCGGTGCAACCGCCTCATGCCAGGCTCGCGGGCGAGTCTTCCTCCCTCCCTCTCTCTCGGGCGGGAAAGGGCCGATGGAACTCCTCGCGCCAGGACAACGGCAGACCCGATGTGCATAAGCTAAGCAAAATCCCTTATTTTGGCTGCTGATCCCTTCTTTTCAAATCTGTAAGTTGACAGCTATGGCTAAGATGGACCCTATTTTTTAATTATTTTTATTTTTGCTGCATTTCAGGTGTGCGCAATTCTATACTAGAGGTGGGGCCTTTGCCAGCCGTTGAGCTGGATCCTGAAGTTCCCAACAGGGAACTCCGAAGAACAGCCAACCCCTGCTGAAAGCAGGACTCGAACTCAGCACCGACCATGCGACAGAATTCCCAATGGAGAACTCCATGCTAATTTATTAATTTATCCCAGCTGCCGTGGGGCTACCAGGCACCCCTGGTTATGCCACAGTGGTTATTCATTGGCAGCCACATCTCTGGCTAACCCACCCCTGACATCAGGTGTGGGGCAGGAGGGCGTGGTTTGGGCCCGTGCCTTATGGACAGAAATGGTCCCCGTGGGAGCCGAGAGACAGTCTGGCCTCTGATAAGATGCCTGTCCTTTGCAATTACCGTATTTTTCGCTCCATAAGACACACTTTTTTCTTCCTAAAAAGTTAGAGGAAATGTCTGTGCATCTTATGGAGCGAATGCATGGTCCCTGGAGCCCAATTGCCCAAGGGCGAAAAGCAGATCATGGTTCGAATCCACCAAATGTACAATTTTATATATATTAACACTCCTCCATCCACAAGGTTTATTTAACTTTTAACATTTTAATTGCCCCAAATTGTTCAAACCTACTCAAATAATTCCCTATCTTCTCAAACCAATCCTCCTCTTTCTGACTGACCTTAAACCCTTTCAGTTTGTGTATCTTCACAGTTAGATATTCTAAAATTATAATATTATTCAGTTCTTTCTTCCATTGGTTCACCCCTAGCTCTTCTGCATTTTTCCAGTTACTCGCTATAACCTGCTTGCTTGCAGTTACCATCAATTTTACCCATTTACATTATTCTTTTGTTTTTAACTCGGTGCTACTCAGACCAATAAGAACCATTAATTTAGATATTCCCACCTTCCTACCCACAATTCTATTTCTATACCAATCTGTTTCCAAAATCCATTAACTAACGGATAATCCCACCACGTATGACTGTACGTTAAAAGGGGAATGTAAACTCTGCCAAGTAAAGGGACTTGCTAATGCAAGTTAGGAAGGATATTAATAAACAATATATCCTCTCCTGCCTCCGTGAACATTCCCACAGACAACCGTGACTCTTCATCAGCAGACTCCTCTTGGCTTTCCTCCTCTTCTGCTTCTAATTCTGGCCGCCTCTCTGCCACAGAATCTCCCCGCTCACTAAACCCTGTTCCCTCTCCATCTTCCAACGCTTCCTCTTCCTGGTCTTCTCCCTCTGGCCACTCATCATTGTCCCACCACCAATCCCCGGGCTCTGAGCCTTCTTCCCTTGGGGGTTCCCCAGCTGCTTCTGCCCCACCCAGTCCATCGCAGACATGTCCCTTGAGCCGTCAATCACACGGCAACTTCCGGTCACTTACAGGCTCATGGAGCTTCGCCGCAAGGACCCGGACTTGCGTTTAAGGGTGGTGCAGACGAGCAGGTCAGTGAAGAGGAAAAGCGAGCGGTCTTTCTTCCCGCCCACGGCCTTCTGCAACGAGACACAGGAGAGATCAGGCTGGGACAGCTCAGTCGGTCGAGCAAGAGACTCTTATAATCTCAGGGTCGCGCGTTCGAGTCCCACATGGGGCAAAAGAGCCCTGCATTTATTAAGTTTGCAGATGATACTACCATAATGGGTCTAATGACAGGTGGAGATGAATCAGCGTACGGGGGAAGGTTCAAAAAGTATCTACATGGTGCCTAGAGAATAACTTCGAACCACCAACCTTCTGATCGGCAAGCCCAAGAGGCTCAGTGGTTTAGACCACAGCGCCACCCGCATCCCTAAATTTCATTGTAAACCGCTTTGAGGAGGGTTTTTTCTTTCTTTTGCAATCAAGGGGCGTGTAAACTTTATGAAAATGAAACAAAAAACAGGGTACCGCCTCTGCTTCCCTTATGCTCCCAAGTTACTTTCTCCCGTAGCAAAGCTGCCATTTTACTTGCGTCACAGGAAAAGGTGCTTTTTGTGAATATTCAGTATCTGAGCCTTCCCCTTCGCTTTCCTGCTCCTGGATATTCTATGGGATCACAGCAATCGTCGTTTGTGGGAAGGGGGTGACTGGATGTGTTTTGCTTTTGCTCTTGTTTTTATTGTTTATTTCGTGCTTATATCTTGCATTTTTTACGTTGCAAACTGCCCTGAGATCTTTGGCTGAAAAGTAGTATGCTGCTATTATTATTATTATTATTATTATTATTATTATTATTATTATTATTATTTTTTTGTGGGTGAACATATCAGACGACACAGTGATTCTTCAAACAGCTCTTGTTTATTCAGAGGCCAGAACAGAACTGAAGGGCTCAGTCAGCCTGCTTATATAGAGCTCCAGTACAACGTTACTGTAACAACTTTCTAAAACTATCCAATCACTGAACGTCACTTTCGATCCTTCATTTGCATACAAACTATCCAATCACTGAACGTCACTTTTGATCCTTCATTTGCATAACTATCTACAGTATCCCCCTGCTGGCCCAGGGTGAGAACTTCAGTACCTAACAATTATTATTATTATTAGGTCAGCATGGAGAGACATGGCAACAAAACAATGGCTCTTGGCAACTCTTACCAGGAAAGCAGCTGTGTGGTGATGGGGGAGGGGAGATAAGACATGCCTCCCCCTTCTGCCCCGAACTAACTGCCACCCCCCAAACCCAGCGGGGAGACCCCAACACAGCCTCCTTGCACAATATTTAATTTGATCCCCGGCTGTCAGAGAGGCAGCGGCAGTTTGTTACTCGGTTGCATAATAAACCTAACCCCAATCACCAAAGGGAACAGAGAAATAAAAGTACGCGCACTTTTAATTCCACCCCAAATCTGCGTGGGCCTCGCTAAGGTATGGCGCACTAAAACACCGCAGCTCTCCCCATCGTTTTGGATTTAATTCATCCCTAATTAATAGAGATTTTACTACCCTCTCCCCGAACTGCAGCTTCGCCATATAAAAAGGGCCGGCTTGCCGAGGGAACGCAATCCTTCCTTTTTGCATTTTTCTGACTGGATGCGTTCCATACGCAGATAATGGCTGAATAACCCCCTCAAATTTAGTCATAAGGTGTCAGGAGGCTAGGTGAGTTGCAAGGCTGGGGCGGCAGCAGACACGACCGGCTCTTCGCTGCCACGCTGCCATCCAACATGATCTGCAAGGCCTTTTGTGCAGAAGGGGGCCTGTTTATTTGGATTCCCTGCTCCCGGGGTTGACATGGCAACGCAGGGTACCACACGCTCGGCTGGGGGAATTTTGATTGTTATCTCCCCCTCACAGCACCGGGAGCCGGGGGAAATGTTCTGTGGTGTTGGGGGGGGGGGAGAGAAAGAAGGGAGGTTGCTTCTGTCTAAAAAGCAAACCCCAAAAGTCTTGGGGAGTCCCAAGGCAGCTAAAATATAGGTACTGCGTTTACAGCCTAAATTTTGCAAAAGCACAAGGGTGGGGGGGAACAAGCTGGAGACTGAGATCCGAGAGAAAGAATTCGGTTTCCTGAGAACCTCTGTTTTTATGTTTAGATATAGGGATGCAAGTGGCACTGCGGTCTAAACCACAGAGCCTAGGGCTTGCCGATCGGAAGGTCGGCGGTTCGAATCCCCATGACGGGGTGAGCTCCTGTTGCTCGGTCCCACCTCCTGCCAACCTAGCAGTTTGAAAGCACGTCAAATTGCAAGTAGATAAATAGGTACCACTCCGGCAGGAAGGTAAACGGCGTTTCCGTGCGCTGCTCCGGTTCGCCAGAAGTATCTTAGTCATGCTGGCCACATGACCCGGAAGCTGTCTGCGGACAAATGCCAGCTCCCTCGGCCAGTAAAGCAAGATGAGCCCCACAACCCCAGAGTCGTCTGCGACTGGACCTAACGGTCAGGGGTACCTTTAACTTTTTATATTTATATATATCTTATTAAATTTCCAGAGATTTCACATAAGCATTCCAATACGTAATAGATTTTTCTTTTGTCTCGTCAACTTCCCATCCCATTTTCCATTTTTTTAATTCCTCCCCCTTGCTGCACCTTATCTCCCCTCTATTATATCATAACATTAATACAATAATCTCTAATTCCTTCTGCTGCTCCTGGTTCAAATCCTGATCACGAACTCATCCTACCCTAGTATTTCTTTAAATAGTTCGATAATGCCTTCCATTCTTCCATAAAGCAATCATCAAGTTCTTTTCTTTTAACTGATTCAGCATTTTTCTGCATAACAGATCCTCGCTGCTGTAGTTACATACATAAATAACTTAACCATCTTTTTGGAACTTCTGTACCTATAATCCCTAGAATAAAAGTTTCAGTTTTTCTTTTTCTTTTTTTTTAGTATAATCACTTTAAACATCTTTTTTATCTCATCATATATCATTTCCCCAAATTCCCTCGCTTTCTTGCAAGTCCACCACATATGAAAGAACCATCTATCAGTGGTGTCCAAGCTTTTTTCAAAGAGGGCCAGATTTGTTGAAGTGAACATGCATGAGGGCCGACCAATGTTGTGTACACTTCCAGCAGTCATTAGATCGGTTTTTATATTTTTAAAAAATTGCTTTTGGTGAGGGAATGAGCAAGCTGGGGTTCTGATCCTGCGTTGCAACAGCTCACAGAGACCGTTTGCAAAGACCCTCCCAAACAAAACAAGGAAAAATATGCAACATTCATTTAAAAAGCTGACTACGACTTGCAAAATAAGACAGATCACGGAGGGTTTTCTTACCACTTCCACTAACATCTCCTGGCGCAAGAATCTCCTCAGCGGGGCCTGAAGCTGGGGAGACACAAGGAATCAGAGCGATTTAGGGATGTCGCCAAAGGCCCAAGGGGGATCTTAACACCAACTTCTCAATTGTGACAGTGTGGTGAAGCAAGATAATATTAATAATTTTTTATTATTTATACTCCACCTATCTGGCTGGGTTTCCCCAGCCACTCTGGGCGGCTCCCAACAGAATACTAAAAACATGATAAAACACCATATGTTAAAAACTTCCCTAAACAGGACTGCCTTCAGATGTCTTCTTAAAGTCAGATATTTATTTCCTTGACATCTGATGGGAGGGTGTTCCACAGGGCGAGTGCCACCACTGAGAAGGCCCTCTGCCTGGTTCCCTGTAATTTCTCTTCTCGCAGTAAGGGAACCGCCAGAAGGCCCTCGGAGCTGGACCTCAGTGTCCGGGCTGAACGATGGGGGTGGAGACGCTCCTTCAGGTCTACTGGACCGAGGCCGTTTAGGGCTTTCAAGGTCAGCACCAACACTTTGAATTGTGCTTGGAAACGTACTGGGAGCCAATGTAGGTCTTTTAGGACCAGTGTTATGTGGTCTTGGCGGCCGCCCCCAGTCACCAGTCTAGATGCCGCATTCTGGCTTAGTTGCAGTTTCTGAGTCACCTTCAAAGGTAGCCCCACGTAGAGCGCATTGCAGTAGTCCAAGCGAGAGATAACCAGAGCATGCACCACTCTGGCGAGACAGACTGCGGGCAGGGAGGGTCTTAGCCGTAGTACCAGATGGAGCTGGTAGACAGCTGCCCTGGACACAGAACAGATAGCCCCCCAAACAAGCCCCACCTCTGTGGCTTGCAGGTCCACAGCATGCATGCAGTCAGAGCAGTCAACAGCGGTTATTCCAGCCAAATGTCCCCATAGAATTATTCACGAGGGAGATTATGCATGGCATTAACTGACATCAGTTCTTCCATCAGGCTTAGGGATTATGGCAACCTGACTTTAGCATGGGGAAAGGTGAGACAGCCGTGCCCCCTCTAGATGCCACCCCTCCCCAAACTGCCCCACCTCCAGGGCTAATTCCAACTGGCCATTATGGGAATGTATAAAAGCTCTTATTTTTTTTTATCCCCGTTCCATTTCATATTACGTCCTGCAGATTGCAGGTCAAAACGCAAACCACCTCTAGTGCTTTGGTTAGAAAGGCAGGAAATAAAGCTAAGAAACAAACAATTTAGCATCTCCTTCCATCTCTTGGTGACTTTCCAGCGTGACAACGACTTTTGTCCTCTAGAGGGGGAACACCGAGAGAGGGAGGGGGCAAGGTGGTAAGGACCGGGAAACAAAAATTAAATTTCCACTCTCCATCTCTCTTTGCAAATGGCTTTGTCTCTGGCTGAAAGGAGCCCAAATGTCTTGAAAAAATTATGGAAACCTAAGGTGGTTAGAAATAAACATCTGAAAAAACAGAGAATATGTACATTTCCAGATTCATTTACACCAGAGATAGGTAAGCCAAATGCAGATTAATTTCATCCAGCCCTCCGGGCCCCTTCCCTGTGACCAGGTGGGTGGGAAAAGGGCTTTGGCAAATTATGCAATTTCTGCTCCTTCCTCTGCAAGAAGAAGGGCAAGGGGAAATTTTGGCAGCAGACTCGTGCTCCTTGCAAATATGCAACGAACTTTGCAACTGCATACGTGGGATTTTTTTTTTTTGGGGGGGGTGCAATTGCATTTTGAAGTTTGAGGCTTTTTATAGCTTTTAAAGCCTTTAAAGTAAGGTTGTGATGGCCTGGGATTCGGACTCGGAGGCTGAACCTGTGGGATCCCAGCCTGCACAGGATTCCCCGCCTCCAGAACCAGCTGAGCCGGGGCTGGGGCGTGAGCCTGAAGGGTCCTCACCTGTGCTGGATCCTCAGGTGCAGGCACCAGCTGAGTCTGCTCTGGCTCCTGAGGTGATGGAGGACCCATTGCCTGCAGGTACTCCACTCTCAGCCCCGTCAGAGGAAGCTGAGGTTGCCTCTGGGTCCAGTAGCCCTCCAGTCTCTCCTGAGCTGCAGAGGCTCAGGGCAGAGAGGCGGAGGGAACTAAGTTCCCGCAGGAGGAGCACTCACCTCCAGGCCAGGAGAGGCGAGCCACCTGTGGACTGGGACCGCCCTATGCCTCAGGGCAGATAAAAGCCGGCCAGCCCCAGTCCCAGGTTGCAGGAGCAACATTGTTGGTAGCCTGTTCCTGCCTGAACCCTGTCCTGCTCTTCTGCCAGAGTTCCTGACCCCACCTGACTCCCCGCCTTGGACCCAGCATCAGCTTTGACGGACAGCCTCCATACCGCACCCTTGACCTTGGACTGGACCTGGACCTGGCCGCATGGTTAACCCTCGGGACCAGCGCAAAGGCTTTCTGTTCAGCCTTACAGGCATTCTAAGGCTGGGGTTGCCCAGTGCTTTTCATACAACTGCATTCCCTCCAACACCTCGAGTCCCCCAAATGGGGTGTGCATCTTCCTGCCCGCGCTCCTACATGAGTCATGCGATCCGTGCATAGCTGTCAACGTTTCCCTTTTTTAAAAGGGAAATTCCCTTATTCCGAATAGGATTCCTTGCAAGAAACGAGAAAAGTTGACAGCTATGGATCCATGCGAGATCACAGTACCCAAAAGACGCACATTTTCCAGGGACACGCTCGCACGCGTGTTTTGGGGTACCGCACAATATTGCAGCACCCAGCACCCCTTTTTGAGTAGTGAAAACGCTTTTTCAAGGCAAGATCTCGGCACAAAATCGTGCAAGATCACGGCACCAAAAACTACCTCCCTGTTCTCTCACGAGTGTCCACTTTTTCCCAGGACATTTGTGGGGGGAGGAATTAGGATAGGTAAAGAGTGTTGGGAAAGCCTTGCTTACAAACTTGATGATTAAAAAGGGAGAAAAAAGGTGAAATCTGAGTGGAGTTACTAAGAATTAAACACACAGACCTCTGTTTCCACGTGCGTGTTTGATTTTGTGCAATAAGACTGGCCTGCTACTGGAACCCGACCCATGACGTTTGGGTGATGTGGTCCTCAGCAGAGAAGCCCCCCTGCCCTATGTGTACATAGATGTATCCCTATCCCCTACTCCTCCCCCTAAAAGCAGCACACATTCAAGAAAGCATCTTGGCAAATCTTACATCCTCCATTCCTTCTATATGCGACTCAATCTCCTGCACTATCCGGGCGTTCCGTTCCACCTCTTCGGCGCTCCTCATGCCTTTGTTTATCCTCTCAGCCACCTGTTTGATGCTCCTCTGAGCTTCCATCAGGAACGGGTGGTCAGGGTGGGCTTCGGGTGTGTGCTTGAGAAGGTCCTGGTGGGAGAAAGCGCAGCGGGAATTATATTATAATAATTTATTATTTATACCCCGCCGATCTGGCTGGGTTTCCCCAGCCACTCTGGGCGGCTTCCAACCAAACACTAAAATACAAAAACCTATTAAACATTAAAAGCTTCCCTAAAGAGAGCTGCCTTCAGATGTCTTCTAAAAGTCTGGTAGTTGTTCTTCTCTTTGACATCTGGTGGGAGGGCGTTCCACAGGGCAGGTGCCACCACCGAGAAGGCCCTCTGCCTGGTTCCCTGTAACTTGGCTTCTCACAGGGAGGGAACCGCCCAAAGGCCCTCGGAGATGGACCTCCGTGTCCGGGCAGAACAATGGAGGTGGAGACGCTCCTTCAGGTCTACAGGACCGAGGCCGTTTAGGGCTTTAAAGGTCAGCACCAACACTTTGAATTGTGCTCGGAAATGTGCTGGGAGCCAGTGTAGGTCTTTAGAGCAGGAAATGGATATACATATATATATTGCAGGACCTCCCTGGGCCAAAATGACAAATTTGCTCCACATTATCTCATTAGTTTGTGATTCCTTCCCTCCCCCAAGTCCTTATGACTTCCATAGATGGTAATAAATCAATTAAAAGAAATAGGTCCTTATGAACTCATCAGCGTTTTGCCGCCAATTTCTCCAAACTTACTCACATTTTTCTATGCAGTTGAGCCTCACACACATTTTTGCAGAGCGATTTCCCCATATGTAATGAATTTGGGCAGGCTAGTTTCACGGATATATATGCATTTAAAAGCACATTTGACCCTGGACTAAACGCCTTTATGCAAATGTGTTTTGGCTGGAGAACCGCACTGGAGAATCTGAAGAAGCGCAACTTGCGAAAGGATCCCGGGTTTCGATTTGGCCATCTGTGCTGGAAAGTGTGACGCAGGTAGATCTGCAAATGCATGTTGTTGTTGTTTAGTCGTTTAGTCGTGTCCGACTCTTCGTGACTCCCTGGATCAGAGCACGCCAGGCACTTCTGTCTTCCACTGCCTCCCGCAGTTTGGTCAAACTCATGCTGGTAGCTTCAAGAACACTGTCCAACCATCTTGTCCTCTGTCGTCCCCTTCTCCTTGTGCCCTCCATCTTTCCCAACCTCAGGGTCTTTTCCAGGGAGTTTTCTCTTCTCATCAGGTGGGCAAAGTACTGGAGCCTCGGCTTCAGGATCTGTCCTTCCAGTGAGCACTTAGGGGCTGATTTCCTTCAGAATGGATTGGTTTGATTTTCTTGCAGTCCATGGGACTCTCAAGAGTCTCCTCCAGCACCAGAATTTGAAAGCATCCATTCTTTGGCGATCAGCCTTCTTTATGGTCCAGCTCTCACTTCCATACATCACTACTAGGAAAACCATAGCTTTAACTAGACGGACCTTTGTTGGTAAGGTGATGTCTCTGCTTTTTAAGATGCTGTCTAGGTTTGTCATTGCTTTTCTCCCAAGAAGCAAGCTGTCACCATCTGCAGTGATCATGGAGCCCAAGAAAGTATATTGAATCCCAAATCCGGTCCTCCATTCCTTAGGCGTATTCTCCGTCACTGAGCCGTGCTTAAGGTCTTTAGCATTTCTGTGGGCGCATCTATCTCTCTCTGTGGCCTTAGCCGCTTTCCTTCCATCCGATTCGGAAAAACCCGCGCACCCTTCCTGGAGCGCAACAGTGCCGGCTGGGGGGAAATGGTGTCCGATCTGCTCCTTGGAAGCAAAGAATAAAGGCAAGGCCAGGAAAAAACGCTGCCTGCCTTTTTCCTCTTGGGCTATCCATCACGGGAAGAGTAAATAAAACTGGCTGGCTGAAGGTAAGTGCACAGCAGTGGAACTCACGAGTAATTGGTGGTTTTTCAGTGCCAACGGGGTAGATGGGGATATATATCAGGGAGGAATGAAGGCCCATCGGACAGAACCTGGGCAGGCAGAATGTTATTTGTGATGTTGGCAACGTGGCCCGACACGCAGACTTCTGGGGGCGCCTTCCTTTCTCGCCCTGACCTAGCCACTGTGATCCACGCGATGGTCACCTCCAGACTGGATTACTGTAACTCCCTCTACGTGGGGCTGCCCTTGAGACTGACCCAGAAACTCCAGTGGGTGCAGAATGCCACAGTGAGATTCCTTACGGGGTCCTCACTGCGGGATCACATTCACCCAGTGCTATACCAGCTGCACTGGCTCTCAATGGAGTACAGGATCAGGTTCAAGGTGCTGGTTTTAATATTTAAAGCCCCATACGGCCTAGGACCCTCGTACTTACGGGTCCGCCTCTCCTGGTATGTCCACGGAGGAACTTACAGTCTTCAAACAAAAACATTTTGGAGATCCCGGGCCACAGGGAGGTTAGGCTGGCCTCAACCAGAGCCAGGGCTTTTTCGGCTGTGACTCCGATCTGGTGGAACGCTCTGTCACAAGAGACTAGGGCCTTGCGGGACTTGACATCTTTCCGCGGGGCCTGCAAGACGGAGCTGTTCCACCAGGCCTTTGGCACAGCCTGACCCCCACCTTTGGCAATCCTCACTGAACTCTAGCCCAATGGATGCCATTAATCTGACTGGAATTAATTTTATAATGAAATGATTTTAGAATGTTTTATCATTTTACTGTTGTTAGCCGCTCTGAGCCCGGCTTCGGCTGGGGAGGGCGGGATATAAATAAAATTTATTATTATTATTCCAAGCGTGCCCTAGCCTCTCCAGATACAGCCTCCCCTTGCCGGCATATTAGGAAGTCCCCTGACGTATGGTCATGAGAACCCGCCAAATAGATCTCTGCTTTCCCTCAGTTCTCTGATGCAGCTTGACTATACGCCGATCCGTCTCTTGCTAAACAAACATTCCCGGCCGGAAACATGATTCATCCCATCCTCCTTCCCAACTGAACGCCCCCCCGCCCCCGGGGGGAACACGGCTTCCTAGAAACCTGCTTGGGGAATTGGTCTCTCTCGCTTTTTCAAATGCCAGGAATTCCACGGGTTCTGACATTTGCTGGCAGTTTGTAAAACCAGAGGAGGCTCGGAGGGAAATGTCAGGACGTCGTGACATTTGCTGGCAAGTCACGGGTGGGAAACCTGCGGTCCATCTAGTCTGACCCCACGCAAGGCAGGAAGTCTTTGCCCAACGTGGGACTTCGAACCCACAGCTCTGAGATACAGTGATGCCCCGCAAGACGAATGCCTCGCAAGACGGAAAACTCGCTAGACGGAAGAGTTTTCCGTTTTGGAGGCGCTTCGCAAAACGAATTTCTTATGGGCTTGCTTCGCAAGACGAAAATGTCTTGTGAGTTCCTGCGGTCCCCCCCCCTTTTCTAAGCCGCTAAGCCGCTTATCTGCTTATCCGCTAAGCCGCTAATAGCGCTAATCCGCTAAGCCGTCAATGGGCTTGCTTCGCAAGACGAAAAAACCGCTAGACGAAGAGACTCGCGGAAGGGATTCTTTTCGTCTTGCGAGGCACCACTGTACGAGAGTGTTTTGCTATACCGACGGAACTATCCCAGCCTTAATATGTATCATAATAACAAACGAAAACAATAGCCCACCCACAGTTTGAAAGGCCAGAGACTGCTCACCCAAATCCTAGAATTGTAGAGCTGGAAGGGACTTCTAGAGTCATCTAGTCCAACCCCCTGCAATGCAGGAATCTCAGCTAAAGTATCCATGACAGCTGACCATCCAACCTCTGCTTAACAACCTCCAAGGAAGGAGAGTTCACAACTTCCCAAGGGAGACCGCTCCACTGCCAAACAGCTCTTACTCTCAGAAAGTTGTTCCTGATGTTTAGTCTGAATCTCGTTTCTTGTAACTTGGAAGCCGCGGATTCGAGTCCCACCTTCCAGAGGAGGAGAAAACAAGCAGGCTCCCTCTTCCATGCGACATCCCTTGAGATATTGGACGATGGCTATCCTATCTCCTCTCAGTCTCCTCTTCTCCAGGCTAAACATCCCCAGTTCCTTCAACCATTCCTCATCAGGCTTGGGTTCCAGACCCTTGGGTCATCTTGATCGCCCTCCTCTGCACACCTTCCAGCTTGTCAATACCTTTCGGTCCAATATACCTGAAGGAGCTTCTCCACCCCCAGCGTTCTGCCCGGAAACTGAGGTCCAGCACTGAGGGCCTTCAGGGGGTTCCCTCGCTGCGAGAAGCCAAGTTACAGGGAACCAGTCAGAGGGCCTTCTCGGTGGAACGGACCGAGGCCATTTAGGGCTTTAAAGGTCAGCACCAACACTTTGAATTGTACTCAGAAACGTACTGGGAGCCAATGTAGGTCTTTCAGGACCGGTGTTGTATGGTCTCGACGGCCAAGACAGTCACTTTGTCATCTTGGTTTTTGTTAAAAATAACCTAGCAAGTTTATAGTCCTGAAGGTTGCAGTTCTAAGAATGCCATGCTAGGAGAAACAAGTTCCATGGACTTTGCAGGGTGAAGTCTACAATGTAAGCCCTTCAGGATTTCTGCAAGTCTTCCTTGGTCAAGAAAGTTGGCTTAGCAGCAGAATAACAATATGGGAACGGTAGAGAAGGGGCTGGAGCTCAGTGGTTAGAGAGTCTGCTTTGCACGAAGAAGACCCCAGCTTCGATGCCCAATGGCATTGCCACGTAGGGCTGGGAGGAGACTCATAGAATCATAGAGTTGAAAGAGACCACAAGGGCCATCGAGTCCAACCCCCTGCCAAGCAGGAAACACCATCACAGCACTCCTGACATATGGTTGTCAAGCCTCTGCTTAAAGACCTCCAAAGAAGGAGACTCCACCACACTCCTGGGCAGCAAATTCCACTGTTGAACAGCTCTTACTGTCAGGAAGTGCTTCCTAATGTTTAGGTGGAATCTTTTTTCTTGTAGTTTGGATCCATTGCTCCGTGTCCGCTTCTCTGGAGCAGCAGAAAACAACCTTTCTCCCTCCTCTATGTGACATCCTTTTATATATTTGAACATGGCTATCATATCACCCCTTAGCCTCCTCTTCTCCAGGCTAAACATGCCCAGCTCCCTTAGCCGTTCCTCATAAGGCATCATTTCCAGGCCTTTGACCATTTTGGTTGCCCTCCTCTCGCGTGCCTCAGATCTCGGACAGCTTCTGCCAGTCAGTGCAGGCAATACTAGCTGCACCAAGATGAAAGAATTTTTAGAAGAAGAATGGGGAAAATATACAGAGTATTTGAATTATTATTTGGTAAACAGCTAACTGCATTAGCAGGGCTAATTTAACCCAAGCAGTTACGATTATTAAGCTATTGGGAATGTAGAGAAAAATAATTATAAGAAATGACAAGGGGAGATTCAGTAGCGAAAGTGATTTCTGAAGAAACCATGAAGGGAGGGGGAAGAGAATTCAAACTATGTATGTATTTTGGATGGGTTTTTTTTTTAAAAAAATTGTTTGTTGTAAAAGTGAAAATTGAAAAATAAAATACATTTTTTTAAAAAATCAAATATTCACTTCAGGTAAGGGACTCACTTGGACCAGTCACAGTTTCTCAGCCTAACCTACCTCACAGGATTGTTGTGTAGATAAAATGGGAAGGAAGAGACCCGTGTGTGCCACCTTGACCTCCAAATAGGGTGATAAACATCGCGAGCGAACAAATAAAATGGTTTGCTGCAGTACTTTGGTTTGTGAGGACAGGGACAACGAAGGATCTAATTTCTCTTCTCTCTGGTGGGTTCAGAGCTCCTGAATGAGTAACTGTCTCTTTTCCTGGAATCAGATCCAAGCCTGCGGCTCTGACTCATAGGCATGCGAAGTATTCAAGGAATGCTGCTTGCCGAAAAGCAAGCTGTCATCTCAGCCCACCATCCGGGATCCAGGCAGCAGAACAGCTGGGCTAAATTGGACAACTTCTCAGGGCGAACAGAAGTACATAACTAGGTGCCAAGTTCCACTGAAATCTGGAGTCCCTGCAAGAACACATCAGAGCTCTTCCATTCATCCCAACTGGGTTTGCCGAAAAGGTCCTTGAGAATTATCACTTTTTTTTAAAATAAAAAACAAAAACAGAACAAAACTGGAAAGATGCAAGCATCCTATTTCCTCTTTGCAGTAAATATTTGCTGGGCATTCGCTAAAGCAAGTCAAGGAGAGTTGAGAAGCAGATTTCTAAAATAACAAGGATGGTGACTCAGTGGAGCTGCAACACAGATTGTTCCGCAAGTCTCTTGACTGGGCGGAAACGTTTTGCACCCTGAGAAGCACAGCTTCCAGCAAAACAAAACAAATGTCAAGTTTTTAGCTCTTCCAGTTGCTAAATATCTATTGCACTGTTCTCTGTTCCTCTATATCAGAAGCTGAATACTGCCATCAGTTTTTTAAATTATTATTAATAATAATAATAATAATAATAATGAAGCAGAGACATCACCTTGCCAACAAAGGTCTGTATAGTTAAAGCTATGGTTTTCCCAGTGATGGTGTATGGAAGTGAGAGGTAGATCATAAAGAAGGCTGATTGCCGAAGAATGGATGCTTTTGAATTCTGGTGCTGGAGGAGACTCTTGAGAGTCCCATGGACTGCAAGAAGATCAAACCTATCCATTCTGAAGGAAATCAGCCCTGAGTGCTCACTGGAAGGACAGATCGTGAAGCGGAGGCTCCAATACTTTGGCCACCTCATGAGAAGAGAAGACTCCCTGGAAAAGACCCTGATGTTGGGAAAGATGGAGGGCACAAGGAGAAGGGGACGACAGAGGACGAGATGGTGGGACAGCGTTCTCGAAGCTACCAGCATGAGTTTGACCAAACTGCGGGAGGCAGTGGAAGACAGGAGTGCCTGGCATGCTCTGGTCCATGGGGTCACGAAGAGTTGGACATGACTAAACAACAAACAAACAAACAAACAAACAAACAAACAAACAACAATAATAATGATTTGAATTTCTTCTTTCTTCTTTGGCAATCACTCGTAGCTGAGTAAGATTGTCTTCCATGAACACGGTCTTAACAGTGAGTCCGTAAGTGACTGTGGAGGCCAATTCTGGATCCACACGTCCTTCCACGGTGGGGACATTGGTTCCCGGGCAGGAGTTGATCACGGTGTGGATTTGCCAAGCGTGCCTTCCTCTTAGCACGTTTCTCCCTTACGTCCTGAGTTCGAGTGTCTTCAAAGCCCATGACACCTTTGGTAAAGGCTATTCTCCAACTGGAGCGCTCGCAGGCCAGTGTTTCCCAGTTGTTGGTGTTTATACTACATTTTTTTAGATTTGCCTTGAGAGAGTCTTTAAACCTCTTTGGTTGACCACCAGCATTACGCTTTCCATTTTTAAGTTCAGAATAGATTAGTTGCATCCGAACAACATGACCAGTCCAACAAAGCTGATGTTGAAGAATTATCGCTTCAGCACTGGTGATTTTTGCTTCTTCCAGTACAGTGACATTAGTTCACCTGTCTTCCCAAGTGATGTGTAAAATTTTCGGAGACACCGTTGATGGAATCTTTTGAGGAGTTGGAGATGGCATTTATTTGAATTTATATGCCACCCTATGTCCTCAGGTCTCGGAGCAGTTCAACAATTAGTAACAACAATTTATGAACAGCAATTAATAAGCAGGCCTCTTGGACTCACCTTGACCAGAAGCTCATAGCGTGGAATCCGCTGAACCGGCTTAATCATGAGGTCTGAAAGTGCCTGTTTTTCTTTGTTTTCCCTCATGCTTTGCTGAAAGAACATGAAGATCAGGTTTTGCTTAAAAAAAAAAAAACTTTTCAGGTTTATACATTTCAATAATTTTACATTTTAACATTTCAAAACTTGACTTCCTTCCCCCTCTCTCTTTTTGCGGTTCCTTGAATTTATTTTTAAATATTTTCTGCATAGCCAAATTAACTTAATTTGCTCATTTATTCATCAACTTTAGGGCAACTGTTTAAGGCATATTTTTGAAAGCTTTGTGTATAGATTTTTACATTAGCATAACTTTTAAAAGTCACTTGTAATAGGGTGATTTAAAATTGGATTAAGCAAACAGTGGTACCTCTGGTTGCGAACGGGATCCGTTCCGGAGTCCCATTCGCAACATGAGCAGAACGCAACCCGTGGGTCACGATTCGCAGCATCTGCGCATGCGTGTGACGTCATTTTGCGTGTCTGCGCATGCGCGAGCGGCGAAACCCGGAAGTAATCCTTTCCATTACTTCCGGGCCGCGGCGGGACGCAACCTGAAAAAACGTATCATGAAGCAAACGCAACACAAGGTATGACAGTATAAGATTTTATGGACGTGCATGAACAAGTATATTATAATGGAACCAAGAGGGGGAGTGGAGGGAAGTTGACAAAAAATTATGGTTTAATTTGGCTGTGGACCCCCCCCCCTCCATTTTCTTCCATTTTGTTATTTTTTGGAAACCCAATAAAATGTTATATATATAAAAAAGATTTCTGTCCTACCTCCAGGAACTTCATAAACGCTGGCCTGGCTTCCTTGGCGATCCTCACAGCATCTTTGGCGTTGAGGAAGTTATCAATGTACGCAGAATAAATGTTCACCAGGATGTCTTTGGAAAACTGGGGGGAGGAGCGAGACAAAGGCTTCATGAGACAAGCAGACATTTCCCTCTGAAGTCGTAGAAAGTGGGGAGGTGGGAAAACACGGAAGTGGAGAATTTCAGCCCCTGGGGATTACCACTTTTCAAACAAGCAAACATTGCTGATTGGCCAAGATGTATAAGAATAGTTCAGAGGTCAGCTGGAGGTGTAAAAATGGGGTAGGTACTTTTATGCACATGTGGTGAGATTGTAAGATAATAAGACAACTTTGGGACACCATATACAATGAACTTAAAAATATATTCAAACTCTCATTCACACAAAAAACTGCCGAGGCCTTCCTATTAGGAATTACGTCCATGGAAATGAAGAAAAATCTTAGACCACTTTTTATGTACGCGACCACAGCGGCTAGGATTTTCATAGCAAAGATCTGGAAAAGTGCCGACATCCCCGCAGAAACTGACTGGCAAGCAAAAACGATAGAATATTTACAACTCGCAAGGATGACAGGGAGATTTAAGAGGAGATTCAGTACAGAAAGTTAATGAAAGATTGGATAATGTTTAAAGATTATCTTAAAAACGATTGTGATAACGGTAAACTCCTGGCAGACTTAGAATGAATCTTGAAAGACAGAGACAGTATATAAAAGAATATTCTGGCTAAGAAATGGGAAAGTTAAAAAATAATAATGAACTGTGGACAGATGAACAAAATGTAAAATAGTACAATGAGAGGAACCGGAAGTTGGAATGTAAAAAAGTGAAAAGCTTCTGGGAAATGATATATAATGAGATTTAAAAAATGTTGAAATATACATTCATAAAGAAACCAGAAGCATTTTTACTGGGCATGGTAGGAAGTGATATAAAAAGAAAAGAATGTAAGCTGTTTTTATATGCAGTGACGGCAGCAAGAATATTATTGGCACAAAAATGGAAGCAAGAAGAATTACCGACGAAAGAATTAATTAATTAATGGACTATGCAGAATTAGACAAACTAACAGGAAGGATTCGAAATCGGCGGGACCAGAAATTCACAGAAGACTGGTGTAAATTTACAGTTTATTTGAAAAGTAATAGTGATGTTCAAACTACGTTTGTAGGTTTGCAAGAAGTTTTGTGAGGTGAATTATTGGAACTATTCCAAAAAAGGATAAAGGGGAGGATGATTAGTTAAGATAATTAAAGGCAATATGAATTTAAGAAATGCATAAGAAGTGGTTAAAACGAGGTGATGGGAGTAAAAAAAAAGATTGTATAAGTGGTTTGTGGTATGTATTATAATTCATATGTTAAAATTAATAAAAATTATTATATAAAAAAGAGAAGAACCGGAAGTTAAAATAAAACAATAAAATTATTATTAATTAATAAAATAAAATATGCCAGAAAACCCTGCATCCTTTGGGCTAAGTAACCCAGGGAAGCCAGATTTCCATCTCGAATACCAGCTCCTTGATCAGAGGTTGTGTGTGTGCGTGTTGTCGGAAAAGCTGAACTCACAGACTTCACCAGGATGTCCCCCACTTTCTGCTTCTCGCTCCAGCTCTGCACGCACTCGCTGATCTGCTCCAGGAACTCCTCGTGGTGATCCAGCAGCTCGGGGATCTGATCAAAGATCTCGTCCACCAGGGCGGGATCGCAGAGGATGGCGTTTTCCGGCAGCTTCAAGGGCTTCATGTAACCCTGGAAAGGGAAAGAGAGACGGAAGGGCAGACATTTAGGAGACAGGAAGATGGCCGATACCAAGACCCATCCAATTCAACACCGACTGATTGATTGATTGATTGTATTTTTACGCTGCTTTTCATTCAAATGAATCTCAAAGCGGCTTACAACGGATAAACAACCATAACGTAATAAAACATAATAGCACATCGCGAATACAGCATACGTCATATGAAAAAATTAACAGATTTTCAATGAAACAGTTGCAATCTATAAAAGAAAGCTTAACTAAAAAATAAGCTAAACCTCACAATTATTGGCAAGCCGTGCGATTAACAAATCAACGCAGCGTTTAGAATCTATAAAACAATATTAAAAACATTATCAAAACTGCAACTAAAAATATAAGCTGAGCGCTGAGTTCATTCACACAATCTGTGCACCCCTCACGACTCATAACCTTTCACTCTGTTCAGTTCATTAAAATATACATAAATGCACATATGTAATCCAGCTCAGCCAGATGCTGATTTGTGACGCAGAATATGCTGGTATATACGCGCGCACACGCACACACCTTCAAGTGGGTGACATCCAGATTTTTTGGACTACAACACCCATCTGCCCCAGCCTAGTGTGGCTGGTGGGAGCTGCTCCCCAAAATGTATGGAGGGCACCAGGTTGGGGAAGCAGCTCTCCGGAGTCCAAGACAGAAAAGGCTCCTTCCCATCACCTCCTACTTTCCCTAGAGATGCTCTATTTTGCCTGGGACCTCTTGCTAGCAAAGGAGATGCTCTGCCACTGAGTTGGTGTCAGCACTGAAGAGTTGGTGTCAGCACTCAAAAATACAGGCTACAAGCAGAGAGTACTCAGGACAGGACCAGCCCCTATAACACAGTTGCCAGGACTATTCTCTCTCAGCCAGAAGTTGCCCAAGCAGGAATTCGCACTCTTTGTTCCGCCAGGTGCAAAGATTTCTGAGCCCTTCGCTAGAAGGGTGGAGGAGAGCCTAATACAGATTGAGGTTGAATCCTGACAAGACAGAAGTAGTGTTTTTCGGGGACAGGAAGTGGGTGGGTGTGGAGGACTCCTTGGTCCTGAATGGGGTAACTGTGCCCCTGAAGGACCAGGTGCGCAGCCTGGGGGTCTTTTTGGACTCACAGCTGTCCATGGAGGCACAGGTCAATTCTGTGTCCAGGGCAGCTGTCTACCAACTCCATCTGGTACGCAGGCTGAGACCCTCCCTGCCCACAGACTGTCTCGCCAGAGTGGTGCATGCTCTGGTTATCTCTCGCTTGGACTACTGCAATGCGTTCTATGTGGGGCTACCTTTGAAGGTGACCCGGAAGTTACAACTAATCCAGAATGCAAACTTAGAGACCAACTAAGTTTGTTATTGGTATGAGCTTTCGTGTGCATGCACACTTCTTCAGATACTTCTTCGTGCATGCACATGAAAGCTCATACCAGTAACAAACTTAGTTAGTCTCTAAGGTGCTACTGGAAGGAATTGTTTGTTTGTTTGGACTACGGCAGACCAACATGGCTACCTACCTGTAACTAGAACAAGTAATCAGGTAAGACAATTATGGTTAAAGCCCAAATCTTTGAATTATAGACCATCAAAGCACAGAGTAAGGTAAAAGCTGAAGTTACAATCTACAACTAAAGTTAGGGCAGCTTTAAACCATGGTTTATGTTACAGTGGTACCTCAGGTTAAGTACTTAATTCATTCCAGAGGTCCGGTCTTAACCTGAAACTGTTCTTAACCTGAAGCACCACTTTAGCTAATGGGGCCTCCTGCTGCTGCCGTGCCACCGGAGCCCGATTTCTGTTCTTATCCTGAAGCAAAGTTCTTAACCTGAAGCACTATTTCTGGGTTAGCGGAGTCTGTAACCTGAAGCGTATGTAACCCAAGGTACCACTGTATTGGCTTGTTTCCCTAAACCGTAGTTAAGCCTAAACCACATTTTAAGGTTGGCACGTAATTACACACTGATGAAACACGGTATAGACAATTAACAAATCATAATAATAAGTGATCAAAAACAGAAATGAAAGAGTTGAGGCACACTGGGTGCACGTTAAGCTAACCCACAGTTTAGTGTCACGTTCGAAAGAGACCCAAATCTGGGCTGCTTCCACTGTAGCTATATAACTTTCCAAAGGCGGAGGAAACGTTCCGCATTTCGTAGGTATTTAAAAAGCTAATCAAAACTGGATTGCTCCTTTTGCTGCCCTTGTCTCCCCTCTTCAAAGATGTCATCTCTGAATGAGTCAGGAGCATTTCCAGGAATTTCACTGTGCCGTATTAAAGGCTCCTGAGCTGTAATTATCTTCCCCTGTCCTTCAAGCATATAAAGCAGCTGCCCTTTCTAGCTCTCCTCTTCCGCGAGTCGATGGGTTTGCCTTTGTGCCATCCAATTAAAGTCCCCTTGTCCCCTGCTTAAACAAAAGCCTGGCACCACAAAGGTTGGCACGCCCTGTCCCAAAGCTTTCCGATGACGACAACGCAGAATTCTGCATAAGCGCAACTTTGAGCAAATATAGCCGATCCAGGCTATTGACAGTGGGAATCAGACTTCCAAAGAGTAAAAACCAGGACCTTATTCCCTGTCCCTGCTAGGCCTGGCCTAGATATATCCATATACAGTCATACCTTGGGTTACAGACACTTCAAGTTGCATTTTTTTGGGTTAAAGGTAAAGGGACCCCTGACCATCAGGTCCAGTCGTGGCCGACTCTGGGGTTGCGGCGCTCGTCTCGCTTTACAGGCCGAGGGAGCCGGCGTACAGCTTCCGGGTCATGTGGCCAGCATGACTAAGCCACTTCTGGCGAACCACAGCAGCGCACGGAAACACCGTTTACCTTCCCGCTGAAGTGGTACCTATTTATCTACTTGCACTTTGACGTGCTTTCGAACTGCTGGGTTGGCAGGAGCTGGGACCGAGCAACGGGAGCTCACCCCGTCACGGGGATTCGAACTGCCGACCTTCTGATCAGCAAGTCCTAGGCTCTGTGGTTTAACCCACAGCGCCACCACCAAAACCCGGAAGTACCAGAATGGGTTACTTCCGGGTTTCAGCGGTCACACATGCATATAAGTGCTAAATTGCGCTTTGCGCATGCGCAGAAGCGCCGAATCATGACCTGTGTGTGCGCAGACGTGCCACTGCAGGTTGTGGACGCTGCGGGTTGTGAACGTGCATCCCACACGGATCACGTTCGCAACCCGAGCGTCCACTGTATTGCCCAGGACCGGTGCAAGGGGCAGACCGCGTTGACGGCTTGGCTCAGCGGTATATCGCCCGCGAAACTGCCATTTCCTGAGTCCCACTGCTCCCAGCGCTCAGCACAGAGGGACTCCGGAGCGGTGGCGGTTTCACCAGCGATATACCCCTGAGTGAAACCGCCATTGCGGTCCACCCTCATACCGCTGCAGAGGGAGAAACAAGGTGCTTTGCCGAGGCGCCGATACAGTTTGTTTGTGTCTCTGCTTCAACAAGCCCAATGTCCCTCCAGATTGAGCACGCTGGAGGGATGTGGGGCTTGCTGGACCAGGTGAGCCACTGGCTTGACCAGGGGTCAGCAAACTTTTTCAGCAGGGGGCCAGTCCACTGTCCCTCAGACTTTGTGGGGGGCCAGACTATACAGTCATACCTCAGGTGAAAGCCGCTTCAGGTTAATCCTTTTCGGGTTGCTCTCCGTGGCGACCCGGAAGTAACGGAGTGCATTCTGGGTTTCGTTGCTTGCGCGAATTGCAACACGCGCACATGCAGACGTGGGTTGCGTTTGCTTCAGGATGCGAATGGGGCTCCAGAACGGATCCCATTCGCATCCAGAGGTTCCACTGTATTGGGGGGGGGGGGGATGAACAAATTCCTATGCCCCACAAATAACCCAGAGATGCATTTTAAATAAAAGGGAACATTCTACTCATGTAAAAACACACAAATTCCCAGACTGTCCGCAGGCCAGATTTAGAAGGCGACTGGGCTGGATCCAGCCCCCGGGCCTTAGTTTGCTCACCCAGGGGCCTGATCTTATCCTACAGGAAGCTGCCTTCTTCTGAGTCAAGACATGGGAAATTTGACTCAGTGTTGTCTACTCTGACTGGCAATCGCTCTTCAGGGTTTCAGGAAGGGAGACCCTCCCTTCCTTATCTGGAGATGCTGGGGAGTGAACCTGGGACCCTCTTCATGGAAGGCAGATACTCTACCACTGAGCCACAACCCCACAGCCCTTCCATGATGGAGTACAATGGAGGGCAATGTGGCAGCTCGACTGGTGACTGGGAGCGGCCGCCGAGACCACATAACACTGGTCCTGAAAGACCTACATTGGCTCCCAGTACGTTTCCGAGCACAAGTCAAAGTGTTGGTGCTGAACTTTAAAGCCCTAAACGGCCTTGGTCCAGTATATCTGAAGGAGCGTCTCCACCCCCATCGTTCAGCCCGGACGCTGAGGTCCAGCTCCAAGGGCCTTCTGGCGGTTCCCTCACTGCAAGAAGTGAAGTTACAGGGAACCAGGCAGAGGGCCTTCTCGGTGGTGGCGCCCACCCTGTGGAACGCCCTCCCTTCAGATATCAAGGAAATAAGCAACTATCTGACTTTTAGAAGACGTCTGAAGGCAGTCCTGTTTAGGGAAGCTTTTAATGTTTGATGTTTTGCCTTTTTTTAATATTCTGTTGGAAGCTGCCCAGAGTGGCTGGGGAAACCCAGCCAGATGGGCGAGGTATAAATAATAAATTATTATATTATTATTATGGTTTACAGATGAAAAGGACTCAGAGCATTAAATAAAAAGTCTTATTGCACAAAGGAGGTCAAGAGAGCCTGGCATTCGGAAATGGCGAAGTGCTGCGGCTGACAAGTCTGTTTTCCGTGAATTAGAGACTCGAAGCAGAGGGCGAAGGGTACGAAAATAACCCTTCCATTTTCACACCTGAGAGTTGCGGTGTGTGGGAAGGATTTATTGTACATGGACCAAAAGGGAGGGGAAACAGCTAAGCGCTTCCCATTTGGACAATCGAAGAGGCAGAAATAGATTCCCGTGGAATCAAAATTGCCACAGGCACAAAAAGGACTTGCATTGCTGCCTCAGAGCAAAGTCACACCTGCAAATGAATTGGTCCTCGCGGTCAGACAGCATTTGCACACTCACACAAACGCCAAGACACACACACTTCAAAGGGGGAATAAACCTGAGTGCAAGTTCCCTGACAACTTGATCCCCAGCGCCAGTCATCCCTGGTGCTCTGCTCTCGAGCCCCAAATCGCGTGGCAACGGGATGCGGTTGCCACGGAGACGAGCGCAGGCTGGGTTTGGGCTGACAAAAGCTTCCCAGTGCCCGGCGTGGGTCGCTCTGCCGCATTAGGAACGCACAGGTCTTGTTTCCGGCAGCCCTGCTAAGGCGCTGCAGCCGAGCAAGGAGTCACAGAGGGAGAGGAGGGTGCGCTTCCCTGGGCATCGCTCAGCCAAACGTGCTCAGAAATCCCCACCAGACCTTTCTGCGGATAGACCGGGCACCCTTGTCCGTATTGCTACTTTGACTTTTAGAAGACATCTGAAGGCAGCCCTGTTTAGGGAAGCTTTTAATGTCTGATGCATTACTGTATTTTAATATTTTGTTGGAAGCCGCCCAGAGTGGCTGGGGAAGCCCAGCCAGATGGGTGGCGTATAAATATATTATTATTATTATTATTATTATTATTATTATTATTATTATTATTTAATTTATATGCTGCCCATCGGACTGGGTAGCCCCAGCCACTCTGGGCAGCTCCCAACAAAATCTAAAAAACACAATAAAATATCAATCATTAAAAACTTCCCTGAACACGGCTGCCTTCAGGTGTTTTCTAAAAGTCAAAGAATGTAAGAAGATCCTTGCAGAATCAGGTCAAAAACACCCAGTTCCTACAACCTTCCCTCATCGGACTTTATATCATCATCCTCATCCTCATCCTCATCATCAAGTCTTATTGGCTAGTGATTTAAATCAAGTCTTACAGACTAGTTATTTAAATCAAGTCTTACTGGCTAGTGATTTAAATTGATTTGATTTAAATCAAATGCACCCTGGCTTGCAGGCCACGCTAAGCCAAGCATCTTGGCTTGTTGTCCACACTTGCACTCCAGGGGGTTGGACTAGATGTCCCTTAGGGTCCCCTTGGGGTCTATGAGCAAAGTGGAGCCACCTGGCAGCAGGCGCTAGAACGGCACTCATTCCCAGCTCACCGTAACTTCCCAAAAAGGTCTATTATCACGGTTGTTTCATTACTCCCCAACGTGTCGTACCCGGTTCTCCTCCTCTCACAACAACCCTGTGAGGTAGATCGAGCTGAGAGGAGACCATGACTGGCCTGAGAGCTTTATGGCTGAGTGGGACCTTGCCCATCCACTACACCATACTGCCATTCTGCAACCAAACAGCAAACACAGGGGAAAATGCAGCTGGGATAAGCAACACAAAGGTTTAACAAGGAAACTTGGTACACTGGGACCTTGGTTCTCAAACAACTTGGAACCCAAACATTGCAACCCCGGAAGTAAGTTTTCTGGTTTGTGAACTTTTTTCGGAAGCCGAACGTGCTCCGTTTTGAGTGTTACGCTTCCGATTTGATTGTTACGCTGAAGTCTGACTGTTTTGCTATTTATTTTGCGTTTTTGTTTTTGCGGCTCTCTCTTTTTGTTTTTGTGACTGTGGAACCCAGTTCAACTACTGATTGATTGATTGATTGATTGATTGTGTGACTGCAGTACATTCTTTATTGCTTTCATTTTTATCAATGGTCTCGTTAGATAATAAAATCCATGTTAACTTGCTGTTTTAGGGGTTGTTTTTAAAAGTCTGGAACGGGTTAATCCATTTTGCATTACAGTCATACCTCGGGTTGAAGTATCTTTGGGTTCAGTGTTTTCGGGTTGCGTTCCACGGTGACCCGGAAGTAACGGAACACATTACTTCTGGGTTTCGCCACTCAGGCATGCGCAATGCTCAAAATGATGTCACGCGCATGCGCGGAAGCGGCGAATCGCGACCCGCGCAGACGCGGGTTGCGTTCGCTTCAGGATGTGAACAGGGCTCTGGAACAGATCCTGTTCACATCCAGAGAAAGCGCACCTTTGTTTTGGAACGTTTTGGTATTGAAATGGACTTCTGGAACGGATTAAGTTTGAGAACAAGGCACCACTGTGCTGTGATTGCCAGTCACAAGACGGTAGTGAGAAAGCTGTGTGCAAATTATAGCGTGCAAATTATGGGCATGGGGGATTTTTTATTTTAGATGCTACTCTCCTAAAACTCAAAGGATGTTGAACACGGGCCACACTCAGGGCACACATTTAAAGCAATATAATACCACTTTAGAGAAGAAAAACAGCACAGGTATATATCTGAACAGTGCAGAGAGTTCGACCGGAGCTTGAGGTCCATTGGCCTCTGCTCTCACACGGGTCAGTTACCTGCATCAGGGTCCGCAGCGACTCCACGTATGACTGTTCCGTATCCAGGAGTGTCATAATCACGTGTTTCCGCATATCCTGCAAAAAAGAGAGGCAGAGAGAGGTGTTTGAGAAAGGGCGCCACAACCTGCAGCAGTTTCCTGGAGGTGAAAACAAGAGCTTAAGAAACAAGTGCCCCAGTTTATCCTTTTCCTTCTCCCTCACAATGTCTTTTTCTTTCGTGTCGTGCCTTCATCAGATTACCGTATTTTTCACTCTATAAGACGCACCAGACCACAAGACGCACCTAGTTTTTGGAGGAGGAAAACAAGAAAAAAAATATTCTGAATCTCAGAAGCCAGAACAGCAAGAGGGATCGCTGCGCAGCGAAAGCAGCGATCCCTCTTGCTGTTCTGGCTTCTGGGATAGCTGCGCAGCCTGCATTCGCTCCACTGAGAGCCAGTGCGGTGTAGTGGTTAAGAGCGGTAGTCTCGTAATCTGGGGAACCGGGTTCGTGTCTCCGCTCCTCCACATGCAGCTGCTGGGTGACCCTGGGCCAGTCACACTTCTCTGAAGTCTCTCAGCCCCACTCACCTCACAGAGTGTTTGTTGTGGGGGAGGAAGGGACAGGAGCTTTGAGACTCCTGAAGGGGAGTGAAAGGCGGGATATCAAATCCAAACTCCTCCTCCTCTTCTTCTTCATTAGACGCACACACATTTCCCCTTACTTTTTAGGAGGGTAAAAGTGAGTCTTATAGAGCAAAAAATACGGTATAAGTCCGAAGGCAGGAAGCATCTTATCGCCGACACCTATGAGTTGCTTTTGCAGCATTCTCTGGGCTGAAAAGCAGGACAAAAACCGCGTTCGGCAAATAACCACCATGAAGGGTTTGTGCTGGGTGCAAACACAGCCTAGAATCAAACGGAACAGGCTATCTTGAGCACCAACATCTTCAATACCCAATACCCAACACCCCCCCCAAAAAAGTCCCTGCTGCTCTGACTCCTCAGATCTGCAACACCTTTTAAAAGGTTAATAAGAACTGCTGTATCCTTGTGAAAACAGCGAACAAACCTCCTTCCTTGGAGGTTTTTAAACAGAGGTTGGGTGGCCCTCTGTCACGGATGCTTTCGCTGAGATACCTGCATCGCAGGGGGTTGGAATAGATGACCCTCGGGTCCCTCCCATCTCTAAAATTCTACGATTCTATGGAAGTTGGGACTGTGAAGTTGCTGTTTATTACTCAGGGCCAAGACCGACCTGGATCAGGGCACCTGTGTTATTGCTGAACCACTGCTAAACAGGGTAGATAAAAATCAATGATATATATTTTTTAATCGGATTAAAAAAATATTAAATCAGTTTTTTAAAAATTGAAATTGGATTTTTAAAATAAAATGCTTTTTTTAGTATTTTTATTAAATATTTTCAAAGGTATGTGCAATGTCTCTCTTGTATTTTTTTTTCCATGTAACTTTTTTTTTTTTACAAATCGATTTCATTTGTTGAGACATTAGGAAGAAAAGGGGGAAAGAGGTGGAGGGGGGGAAAGATGAGTGGGGTTGGGTGGTGATGTTAATATTTTACTTAATATAAAATATAATGCTTTTAGAGGAAAAATCTTTCTAAAGATAGTTGTCTATTTAAGTTACATTACAGTCCAAAGGCTATTCATCAGGAAATAAGGATTTGTTTTAAGTTTTTCGGTCTAAGTTGTTTTGGTTTTTTTAAAACACGTTTAACCACATCGGTTAACAAACCTGGAAACATATGCTATAATGTTATGGTTTTAGTTAAATAAATTGTTTAGATTGTTCTTAAGGAAATGATTATTTTTCTCCTTCTGATAAAGCACAGCTGAAAAGCTGTCCAAATATAAACAGTTAACTTACTAAACCTCGCAACAATTTCATAATTATCTGTATAATTATAACCAAATCAGTAATGTTTGATATAACTGTAAAAACTACTCTGAAAATTTATTATTCCGAAAATGAAACCTCCACCTGGCTGTAAATATGCAAGAATAAGTGTTTCTGTAAAAAAAATAAAAATGATTTGAATCAAGTCTTACTGACTAGTGATTTAAATCATGATTTAAATCAATTTGATTGAAATGAAATCCACTCTGCTGCTGTGTGATTTGAAGTTGAGAAGCTGCTGTCAGAAGCTCTTGCCTCAAAAGAAACCATGTTCCGGGTTGCATCCTAAGCCATGGGAAGGCAAACTAAGGCCCAGGGGCTGGATCGCCTTCCAAATCTGGCCCGCGGATTGTCCAGGAAGCAGCGTGTTTTTACATGAGTAGAATGTGTCCTTTTATTTAAAATGCATCTCTGGGTTATTTGTGAGGCATAGGAATTCGTTCATTTCCCCCCCAAAAAATATAGTCCGCCCCCCCACAAGGTCTGAGCGACATTGGACCGGCCCCCTGCTGAAAAAGTTTGCTGACCCCTGTCCTAAGCAATCCAGAGAGCCGCCATCTGAAATCTAAAGTGCTTCAGCCCAGACACAGCTTTACAACCTCAGTGAGCCTGAAGGCAATCGTCTCAAACTTGCCTTCAGACAGCCCCAGGCAGGTCCAACTGAGCTCCATTTCTGTGAAATGGGCTCATTAAGAACTCTTCTCTCAGGGTTCCTTAGAGAACACAGAAGGAAAGGGCTGCAAAGCTACTTGCACGCCAGTAAAGCTGCGGTGACAAACAACGAATGGCCTTTCCAAAAGTCTGACTGTGTCGACCACAGCAAACTATGGTAAGTTCTTAAAGAAATGGGAGTGCCTGATCACCTCATCTGTCTCCTGAGAAATCTCTACGTGGGACAAGAAGCTACAGTCAGAACTGGATATGGAACAACTGATTGGTTCAAAATTGGGAAAGGAGTACGGCAAGGCTGTATTCTGTCTCCCTGCTTATTTAACTTTTATGCAGAATTCATCATGCAAAAGGCTGGGCTGGATTAATCCCAAACCAGAATTAAGATTGCCGGAAGAAATATCAACAACCTCAGATATGCAGATGACACAACCTTGATGGCAGAAAGTGAGGAGGAATTAAAGAATCTTTTAATGAGGGTGAAAGAGGAGAGCGCAAAATATGGTCTGAAGCTCAACATCAAAAAAACTAAGATCATGGCCACTGGTCCCATCACCTCCTGGCAAATAGAAGGGGAAGAAATGGAGGCAGTGAGAGATTTTACTTTCTTGGGCTCCATGATCACTGTAGAAGGTGACAGCAGTCACGAAATTAAAAGACGCCTGACAAACCTAGACAGCATCTTAAAAAGCAGAGACATCTCCTTGCCGACAAAGGTCCGTATAGTTAAAGCTGTGGTTTTCCCAGTAGTAATGTATGGAAGTGAGAGCTGGACCATAAAGAAGCCTGATCACCGAAGAATTGATGCTTTTGAATTATGGTGCTGGAGGAGACTCTTGAGAGTCCCAAGAAGATCAAACCAATCCATTCTGAAGGAAATCAGCCCTGAGTGCTCACTGGAAGGACAGATTCTGAAGTCCTTTTCATCTGTAAACCATAATACAGTGGTACCTTGGGCTAAGAACTTAATTCGTTCTGGAGGTCCGTTCTTAGAATCCTAGAGTTGGAAGAGACCACAAGGGCCATCGAGTCCAACCCCCTGCCAAGCAGGAAACACCATCAGAGCACTCCTGACATATGGTTGTCAAGCCTCTGCTTAAAGACCTCCAAAGAAGGAGACTCCACCACACTCCTTGGCAGCAAATTCCACTGTCAAACAGCTCTTACTGTCAGGAAGTTCTTCCTAATGTTTAGGTGGAATCTTCTTTCTTGTAGTTTGGATCCATTGCTCCGTGTCCGCTTCTCTGGAGCAGCAGAAAACAACCTTTCTCCCTCCTCTATGTGACATCCTTTTATATATTTGAACATGGCTATCATATCACCCCTTAACCTCCTCTTCTCCAGGCTAAACATGCCCAGCTCCCTTAGCCGTTCCTAAACTTAACCTGAAACTGTTCTTAACCTGAGGTACCACTTTAGCTAATGGGGCCTCCTGCTGCCACCACACGATTTCTGTTCTCATCCTGAAGCAAAGTTCTTAACCTGAGGTACTATTTATGGGGTAGCGGAGTTTGTAACCTGAAGCGTATGTAACCTGAAGCGTATGTAACCTGAGGTACCACTGTACTTTCTATGGAAAAGTGTGCCTCTACTTATGTACGTTTCTAGTTACGGCTGGACCTCAGGAACGGATTATGGTTGTAAGTAGAGGTTCCACTTGTAATAGAGGAAAGCTCTCCCACGCAGTTGAGCTCTAGTTCCAATCCGCATGGATGCCAGGAGGAACGTCCCTCCCTTGCCACGTGGGCACACATTACCTACTAAGCAACCTTTCTTTTTTTAAAAAATAAGTCAGCATTCTTTTGTCGGCATGCAGATTGTGGGCGCCTTGATTAGTTGATTGACACTCGTAATGATGTATCCACCAAGTTTTTGTTTTTTAAAAAAGGAAAGAATTGGCCATGACGCGGCCTCACTCTTTGCTTTCCTTCCTGGGTGTAGGGAGACAATACATGGCACAAAATAAGCAAACGTGCACATTTGCATAATTCCCAGGATTGATTCAGGCTCCATTAGCTTCCCTTGCCTATAGGACTTGGACGTTTGCAAATTCATTGATTTGTTTGGTTCTCAAACTTAATCTGTTCTGGAAGTCCGTTCCAAAACCAAAGCGTTCCAAAACCAAGGCACGCTTTCCCATAGAAAGTAATGCAAAACGGATTGATCCGTTCCAGACTTTTAAAAACAACCCCCAAAACAGCAATTTAACATGAATTTTACTATCTAACGCAGGGGTCACCAACCTACGGCCCGGGGACCGGATAAGGCCCGACGGACTCGTTTATCCGGCCCGCAGCAACCCTTGCCGCCTGCTCTTACCGGCGTGGCACGGGGACCCACTTCCGGGTTGGAGGAGCACCGGAAATACTTGTGGGCATGCGCATGGGCCTCCTCCGACCCGACCCGGAAGTGCGCCAGAAATAGCATGCGCCTGCTGAACGATCATCGCTCGAGACACCGGCCCGAGGCAAGGAAAGCTTGGAGACCCCTGATCTAACAGGACCATTTATCCATAAAAATGAAAGCAATAAAGAATGTACTGCAGTCACACAATCAATCAATCAATCAATCAATCAGTAGCTGAACTGGGTTCCACACAGTCACAAAAACAAAAAAAGAGAGCCGCAAAAACAAAAACGCAAAATAAATAGCAAAAACAGACAGACCTCAGCGTAACACTCAAAATGGAGCATGTTCGGCTTCCAAAAAAAGTTCACAAACCGGAAAACTTACTTCCGGGTTTGCAGTGTTTGGTTCCAAGTCAATGGTCAACTCTGCCTTTTTCGTTCTAACTACCTGAGAGTTGAGGGAGGGGACCCACAATACCCATTTGCCATCTCGCACAGAGCCTCTCCCTTTGTTCACCTCAATGGTCCATCGCCCAGGCGATCGATCACCTCGCCAGGAAACTAGCTAGGCTATTCCAAGAATTAGAAGGGGGCCCAGGCATTCAGCCTAAACCCTCCACCCAAACTCACAACACTATATTCTTCGTGTTCCGTGCACGCACAACTCTGAATAACAGCTTGGAAACTTGTGCCACAAACCAAACCTTTCTAAGTATTCCCAATTATGTATGAATATTCGCTTCTGCACTCTGGCTACACAGTCCCATCTTATTGCAGTCACATTTGCAGGGTTTCGTAAGTGACAGCCATAAGTGACACACACTGTGTTGTGTTAGATGTACAAGTTTAACGTAAATGCATGTTCAGCATCCATTGTGTGTGTGCTTATGTTGCTGATATTAGTCATTAAGACCTTAATATTCTGAACAGGTATGGATATCATCGTCTTTATTATTAGCATAAAAACAAGACCCCACATTTATTTTCTGCCCCATGTTAAGATTTCTAGCCAGCCCCCCCTTGCTGGTGTGTGGGGGGGAAACGCCTGATTCCCCCCCCCCAGGGCCCAATCCTGCTCTCAGCAGCCCTGACTGTGGATACCTTAGCCTTCTGTGTGACTCAGGAATGAACGCCGTAGCTGTTTATCTTTCAATTAAATCAGGAATGGCTGGCTCTTAATTAAGTTAGTGAGTAATACAGAATCAATGCAGTGCAGGATTACATTTGTTGCAAGGGGAGTGGGGTTGGTCCTTCCCCTTTCGGCAACGAGACAGGAAGTGCTCAGTAAATCCACTGAGATCTGGGAGGATCAGGCGAGCAAAACAGAACTGGAATTCCCTTTCTCTCAGATGCTATCAGGAACGGCCCCAGCCAGAGAACTGGGTCGCCGTTTTTTTTGCTCCCGCTCTTCCTCCTGTGCATTGAATTGGGGAGAAATAAACTGGATGAAGCTTTTGTTGACCTGGAGCTGGGAAAAGATTCTATTGTTTAATTTCTAGAGGTGTTCAGAGGAAACGTGAGCCAAAACGGTAAGAATCGCCTCTACAGTAAGGAATCCTGCCTGCACACAAAGGATGGACGTCAATTTCTGGCTCTCCTTTCCCCAATCTTAATCTCATTCTCCGCATCAATGTTCTTTAAATCCACAGGAACAATAATCCGCACTTTGGCGCCAATTTCCCTCAATCGGCAACGAGTCCTGGGAACTGTAGTTTGTTAAGAGTGCTCTACCCCAAGTCCCATCACAGAGCTACAATTCCCAGAGTTCCCTGGGAAGAAGATTATTATTATTATTATTATTATTATTATTATTATTATTATTATTATTACAGTGGTACCTCAGGTTAAGTACTTAATTTGTTCCAGACGTTTGTACTTAACCTGAAACTGTTCTTAACCTGAGGTACCCCTTTAGCTAATGGGGCGTCCTGCTGCCGCCGCGCCGCTGGAGCACAATTTCTGTTCTTAACCTGAAGCAAAGTTCTTAACCTGAAGCACTATTTCTGGGTTAGTGGAGTCTGTAACCTGAAGCGTATGTAACCTGAAGCGTATGTAACCCGAGGTACCACTGTATTATTATTATTATTATTATTATTATTATTATTATTATTATTATTAGATGTGTTTTCAAAACACCACATACAAACAACAGAAACAATAAAGAAACAAAATAAAACGACGATGGTGTGCAGCCTATGTGGTTAGGATAGAATAAACAGAAGGTTCAGTTGACCCTTGCGATCATTCTAACAAAATAGGTTCTGGAAAGAGACGTTTTGGAATTGAGAGTCACATATTGATAAGGTAACTTCGCCACATAGGGGCATGTGCGTGTGTGTCTATGCAGCGCAACTATTTTTATTTATAAAGCATATAAACGGAAGCCATACAACATCAAAGTGACGTTGTTCCATAATCCCTCTTAGAAATCACCTGTGATGGGTTATATGCTCAAACCAAGCAATGCCCCTCGCTCTCTCCAACCATCCAGAGGGGTTGGTTTTTATTTTATTTTATATATTTTATTTTTCCAATTTTTCGTTTCCCAATTTTTTTACAACAAAAATTACGTCTGAACAGAAATAAACATTTTCTCCGACTTGCTTCTCCTCCCTCCTCTCCTACTTCGGCTTCTGCCTCTAATTCTGGCCGCCTCTCTGCCACAGAATCTCCCCGCTCACAAAGCCCTGTTCCCTGTTACGTACTGAGTTGAATAGGATCCAAACTGCAGCAGTCTGATTGGTCCTAGAACAATAGGATCCAAAATGCAGCAGTCTGACTGGTCCTAGAACAATAGGATTCAGAATGCAGCAGTCTGATTGGTCCTAGAACAATGCAGCAGTATGATTGGTCTGCAGGAGCCACCCAATCCAGCTCCAGATGGAAGTGAATCCACAACCTGATTGGCCTACAGGAGAATCCCGGAATTAGCCAATCACGTGCAGCCCATTGTGTAAATAATGTATATAAAGCAGATACTTTGGGGAAACTTTCATTCCTCCTCACTACTATGAGCTGAATAAAGAGCATGAAATCCACTCTCGACTCTGAGTATATTTCATTCCCTCTCCATCTTCCGACACCTCCTCCTCCCAGGCTGCTCCCTCTTCTCCCTCTGACCCCTCATCGTCACCCCACCACCAATCCCTGGGCTCTGAGCCTTCTTCTTCATTTGGGGTCCCACAGCTGTTGCCCCCCACCAGTCCTCTGCGCCAAAACAGCCTGCCACGCTGCAGGGTCATATCGCGCCTCCTCTTGCTGAAATCAGGACTAGGAAGGGGGGGGGAGAGGAGTAATCGATAACTGTGACCAATAAATAAATTCCTTCCGTTTCCTACAGAAAGGTCTGGCTAACGCCCTGCCTTCTCTACCCTGATGTGGACCTTTCTGAAACTGCCAGCGACCCCCTCCCATATTTTTCTGGACCCGCGCCTGTTGCTTCAAGGAAATTGGTTTATTTAATTAAGGATGGATGCTTCTATGTTTCGAAGGGGCGTTTGAATTATGAATGTTTATTTTAACGCTTGCAGCACCCGTCTTAGAAACAGCAGCTTTCGTTGGCATTAAGTTGTGCGTGAATCTATGACGATTATTATTTTATAGCAACAGCAGCGACGGCTGTTTCCTCCTCGGCTGTACTCTCCAAGAATATCACACCCTCTGCCCAACTAGGCTTGAAAAAAGGAAAAGGAAAAGAAAAGAAAACATAATTTTCAAGCCTGAATTCTGGTGGGGAGAAAGGAAAAGGAACACACAAGTGTGTGTCTATTTACATGAGCAGCTGTAGTTCTGGTATGGTGCCCATTACATTGCAAATGTGCCCAGAAAAGTGGGGAGAACCGTTACTGAATTATTACATTTGCTACTGTTTAAATTTTATTTTATTTTGCAAACCACTCGGAGCTCAGAGGTTATCAGTAGCAAATGCGGTACAGTCATACCTTGGCTCCTGAACGCCTTGGGAGTCGAACGGTCCAGCTCCCAAAGGATCGAAAACCAAAAGTGAGTGTTCTGGTTTTCAAACGTTCTTTTGGAAGCCAAATGTCCCACGGAGCCTCCGATTGGCTGCAGGAGCTTGCTGCAGCCAATCGGAAGCCGCGCTTTGGTTCCCGAACGTTTCAGAAGTCAAACGGACTTCAGGAACAGATTCCGTTTGACTTCCGAGGTACGACTGTATTTAAATAAACCAGCTACAGTGGTGCTTCGCAAGACGAAATTAATCCGTTCCGTGAGGCTCTTCATATAGCGGTTTTTTCGTCTTGCGAAGCAAGCCCATTGACAGCTTAGCGGATTAGCGCCATTAGCGGTTTAGCGGCTTTTAGCGGATCAGCTGATAAGCGGTTTATCAGTGGATCAGCTGATAAGCGGCTTAGCGGCTTAAGAAAAGGCGGGGAAGGGGGGGGAAAGGGGGGGAAACTCGCAGGAACTCGCAAGACATTTCGTCTTGCGAAGCAAGCCCATAGGGAAATTCGTTTTGCGAAGCGCCTCCAAAACGGAAAACCCTTTCGTCTAGCGGGTTTTCTGTCTTGCGAGGCATTCGTCTTGCGGGGCACCACTGTATAGCTTTTTGCAAGGCTGTCTTTGTGTGTGTGCCTCCATCATCTCTACTGCCTCGCCCACGATTCGTGGTACCCAGCCCACGATTCTTTAGCTAACGGCAATCACATCTGAAAAAGTGGCATCCCTGCCTAGGACCAACGAGGAACACACTGCAAATTTCTTTCTTTTTAATTTTTTTTTTTAAAGAACTGCTTTCCTTATAGAATCTTTACGGAAATTCAAATCTCTTAAATCCTATACCAATCTTTAAACATTTCAATTAATCCTTTCACCTCCCTCCCCCACAACCCAATACTTCCCTCCACCTGTGTTCTTGGCCTACTATTATTTTTGTTATTGTTGAGTTACTCACTCTATTTGTTATTCCATCCTCAGTATAATATTATCCTCTCTCCTTGCGCCTTTTATACTTTTGCATATTAATTTTTAAGCTCCTGCACCCACTTTTTCCATGTATTCCTTAACGCATTCCCATTCTTTATTATTATTTTTGATTAGAGTAGCCTTTGAATGATGCTGTTAATTTTGCCATCTCCGCGAATTCAAGAAGTTTGGTTTTCCATTCTAAGAATTCTGATATTTTATCAGTTTTCCCATTTTTTGCCACTACGATTCTGGCTGCTGCGGTTGCGTAAAGGAATACGTTTGCTCGATACTAAACCCAGCAAAAAATGCAAATTTCTGTCGCCTCGCACTCAGGTTCACCTCCGTGACGGCTACGAACTTCTTCTGTCAAAATGCCTGAAACCTAGGATGCCCAAAGATTTCAACCTCCAAGCTGCAAGAGTTGAGAAAGCATCTTTCCTCCGACTGGCCCCCAAAGCTATTCCGTCTCTGCGCCCCCCCTTCTGTGCCACAGATAGCTGCTGTGACTACCCCAGTCCAATAAACCAGTCACTCAGGCATTGGGACATCAGCTGCAATGACAGTGTTGGCTCAGGGTAGAGAACATGGTGTTTTGTTATTGCTAGAAGCTCAAATCCTGTGCGGAAGGCCACAGAAGCACGTGGGGGGCGTTAGAACACAAGGCGAACGCCTTCTCCTTCCGCCAAATGCAGGTTTTAGGTGGGTTGCGCTAGCAGAGCAAAACAGCTTTTGTGAAGGGGGGGGGGGGGCGAGACACCAGTAAGCTTCAGGTTCCAGATTTTAGCATCCTCAGCTGTCAGCTTTGCAGACTGAGGGTTACGGCAGAAAGCAAACTTGGCTTTTAAGAACACGAGTCAGGTATATTTCAGGTGAGAAGGAGGCCTTTTTGGTTTGGCAGGGCAAGTCCTAATAATAATATGATAATAGAGTGGTACCTTGGGTTACAGATGCTTCAGGTTACAGATACTTCATGTTACAGACGCTTCAGGTTACAGACTCCGCTAACCCAGAAATAGTACCTCGGGTTAAGAACTTTGCTTCAGGATGAGAACAGAAATCGCGCAGCGGCAGCAGGAGGCCCCATTAGCTAAAGTGGTACCTCAGGTTAAGAACGGTTTCAGGTTAAGAATGGACCTTCAGAACGAATTAAGTTCTTAACCCAAAGTACCACTGTAATTCATTACTTCTACCATGCCCATCGGGCTGGGTTTCCCTAGCCACTCTAGGCAGCTTACAACAAAAGATTAAAAATACATTAAAAACTTCCCTAATCAAAGCTGCCTTCAGATGTCTTCTAAATGCCATATAATTGTTTATTTCCTTGACATCTGGTGGGAGGGCGTTTCACAGGGCAGGCGCCACCCCTGAGAAGGCCCTCTGCCTGGTTCCCTGTAACTTCGCTTCTCGCAGGGAGGGAACCACCAGAAGGAATCATGGCTAGTTGACTCAACTTCGCCTTTCATAACTTCAAATTCAACTAAATTCACATCTGAAGGGCAAATCTACCTGTTTCTGAAATGGTACACAAACCGGAACACAGCCACCCATTTTCAGTTCTGATGGCCGAAGAATGGATGCTTTTGAATTCTGGTGCTGGAGGAGACTCTTGAGAGTCCCATGGACTGCAAGAAGATCAAACCTCTCCATTCTTAAGGAAATCAGCCCTGAGTGCTCACTGGAAGGACAGATCCTGAAGCTGAGGCTCCAGTACTTTGGCCACCTCAGGAGAAGAGAAGACTCCCCTGATGTTGGGAAAGATGGAGGGCACAAGGAGAAGGGGACGACAGAGGATGAGATGCTTGGACAGTGTTCTCGAAGCTACCAGCATGAGTTTGACCAAACTGCGGGAGGCAGTGGAAGACAGGAGGGCCTGGCATGCTCTGGTCCAGGGGGTCACGAAGAGGCGGACACGACTAAATGACTAAACAACAACAAGGTTAGCAGACATCCCCGTTTCCTGGGGACAGTCCCCGGATTTACACATCATCCCCCATACAAAATCCACTTAAGTTGAAAAGTGTCCCTGGATTCATTAGGGGGGAAAATCTGGTAACCTTATCATAAGGAGCAGTGGAGGTGGAAATGTTCAGAACGAAACACAGGGCGCCTGCCATTCATCCCTCTCTCGGTTCAAAAGGTTTGGCCTTTGCTTCTTTCTTCCTCCTCTACCACAACTCTTTCCCACCCCTCAATTACACTTTGCTCCTGGAGTGGGAAATAATTGAACGCAAAGAAAGCAAACGCGAGTCGCGAACCAGAAATATCCCATGACACAACTCCCTTTAGAGTTTATTTATTTACAGTGGTACCTCAGGTTCAGTACTTAATTCGTTCCAGAGGTCCGTTCTTAACCTGAAACTGTTCTTAACCTGAAGCACCACTTTAGCTAATGGGGCCTCCTGCTGCCGCCGCGCCGCCAGAGTACGATTTCTGTTCTCATCCTGAAGCAAAGTTCTTAACCTGAAGCACTATTTCTGGGTTAGCTGAGTCTGTAACCTGAAGCGTATGTAACCTGAAGCGTATGTAACCTGAGGTACCACTGTATTACCAACACCAGTTGCCCCCAACCTGGAGACCTCCAGATGTTTTGGACGAACTCCCATCAGCCCCTGGCCGGCATGCGGCCAAACTATCTGGAGGACCTCAGGTTGGGGGAAGTGCTGCCTACACAGGCTGGCAGCTGCTCTCTGGGTTCCAAGAAGGGAGCCTTTGCCAGGCCTTATGGGAGATGCTGGGAATGGAAATTTTAGCTCCTGCCTGGTACTTGCTAGAAGGCTTCCATGGCATGTTTACCATGGGGCTAATTGGACATAATTACTGGATTAAGCGCTTTCCGAAGCAGAAATCTTGTCTGCAGCAGTGCTGCGGCCACTTTGAGTCACCGGAGTCGGAATAGCAGTAAGGTAGTGGGCGATATATCAATGTTTTGTCTCCTATCGGTGTGAATTCCAGACTGAGAAAAAGGTTTCATATTTTTTCACCCTGCACTATATCGAGAATGTACTGCCCAACTGGCCTTGCAGACCCGGCAGACCAGGAAGCGGCACTTTACTGAAAAGTAAAGCCTTTACTGAAAAGTAAATGGCCTTTTTCATGCCTGCCTGATCTGCAAGGCGTAAGGCCCTGCCGCCTCTCAGCTGACGTTGCTGAGTAAAGGCTTTAGGTAAAGGGGCCCCTGCCGGAGTGGTACCTATTTATCTACTTGCACTTTGATGTGCTTTCGAAACTGCTAGGTTGGCAGGAGCTGGGACCGAGCAACGGGAGCTCACCCCGTCACGGGGATTCGAACTGCCGACCTTCTGATTGGCCAGCCCAAGAGGCTCAGTGGTTTAGATCACAGCGCCACCCGCGTCCCTGAGTAAAGGCTTTACTTTGCAGTAAAAGCTGCTTTCTGCAGGCACAAGCCCCATGCCTCTGGCTAGCATAACAATTAAGCTTCCCTGCCAAGGCAGGGAGATTCTGATCAGCAAAGATAAGCAAACGATAAGATCCATGTGGCTTTGCTCTTGCAATAATAATAATAATAATAATAATAATAATAATAATAATAATAATACTGGTAATTTTATTATTTATACCCCACCCATCTGGCTGGGTTTCCTAAACAGGGCTGCCTTCAGATGGCTTCTAAAAGTCAGATAGTTGTTTATTTCCTTGACATCTGATGGGAGGGCATTCCACAGGGAGGGCACCACCACCAAGAAGACCCTCTGCCTGGTTCCCTGTAACTTTGCTTCTCACAGTCAGGGAACCGCCAGAAGGCCCTCGACGCTGGACCTCAGTGTCCAGGCAGAACGATGGGGGTGGAGATGCTCCTTCATGTCTATTGGGACAAGGCCATTTAGGGCTTCAAAGGTCAGCACCAACACTTTGAATTGTGCCCGGAAACGTACTGGGATCCAACGTAGGTCTTTCAAGACTGGTGTTACGTGGTCTCGGCACCCGCCCCCAGTCACCAGTCTAGCTGCCGCGATCTGGATTAGCTGTAGTTTCTGGGTCACCTCCAAAGGTAGCCCCACGTAAAGCGCATGACAGTAATCCGAGCGGGAGATAACCAGAGCATGCACCACTCTAGGGAGACAATCTGCGGGCAGGGAGGGTCTCATCCTGCAAACCAGATGGAGCTGTTAAACAGCTGCCCTGGACACAGAACTGACCTGCGCCTCCGTGAACAGCTTTGAGTCCAAATGACCTCCAGGCTGCACACCTGGTCCTTTGGGGGCACAGTTACCCCACTATGCAGGCTTAAGGCAGACACCTCTTCTTTTGCTAGGCAGAGTAGAGACCCAGCATGATAAGAGGCTAAGCACGATATCAGGGTCTTCATATGAGGGTCTCTACTCTGCTTAGCAAGAGAAGAGGTGTCTGCCTTAAAGCCCCACACATCTTATAGGGAAAAAAAGAAACTTTGTTTGCCATGGGACAGAGATTCCAATCAGCAAACAAAGTTTTTTCTTCATGCTAAGATCAATGTTACTTGACTCCTGTGCTTCTGTTTAGACAAGGAAGCAACAATTAGAAGGGTTCATGCATTTGGAAACTTAAGGTGCAGACAGTGCTGATTATGGGCTGCTGTCAGTTCAAATTTTAATTACTGTTTTCAAATATATTGTGATGCATTTTAAGTACTGTTTTGAACCCATTTACTTTTATTATTCTTTATTCTATATGTTTTTTAAATATTGTAAGCCACCTTGAGTTCCAACTTGGCAGGATATAAATATATTGCATAATAAATAAATAAAATAATATCAGAGGCAGTGGGGTGGAATCCATGGACATTATTTTGAGTTTCTTGGAGGATAAACACTATACAGATTTAGTAGCACGTAATTTGACATCTCTGTTTTTATTGGTGTGGCTCAATATAAAGAACACATATTTTTAAATGTGCTTTTTTTTAAAGCACAAAATATATAAGAAATACATCTACACTGAATTATAGAGTAGGAGTGAGTAGAGCTACATACATGCAGAGTTAAAGACATACAAGATTGAATTTCAATGGGGACAAATGTTAAGGTTCTATACCAGGGGTCAGCAACCTTTTTCAGCCGTGGGCCGGTCCACCATCCCTCAGACCCTGTGGTGGGCCGGACTATACTTGGGAAAAAAATATGAACGAATTCCTATGCCCCACAAATAAGCCAGAGATGCATTTTAAATAAAAGGACACATTCTACACATGTAAAAACACCAGGCAGGCCCCACAAATAACCCAGAGATGCATTTTAAATCTACTTCTACTCATGTAAAAACATGCTGATTCCCGGACTGTCCGTGGGCCGGATTTAGAAGGTGATTGGGCCGGATCCGGCCCCCGGGCCTTAGTTTGCCTACCCCTGTTTTATACTTAGGCAGGCAAAACCAGCTGCACAACCAGCTGGGGTCTTAGTAGATGCCAAGCTTACATGGGTCAAAAGTGTGATGCAGCAATAAAGGACCTTAATATAATGTGACTGAAACACTTGGGGGGCGCACAATTGGGGATCATGCTCATTTCTCCTTGAAGAAGGGATTCAGTGTGACATCTGAGACCATCACATGCCAGTCCATCACCAAGATGAATGACTGGGAAGGCTTTGAGAAGGAGACAAATGCAATTCTTGGAGAATGTGACGTACACCATTAGTCATACCAGCTAAGTAGAACCTTCACAGAAAGAGGCAGTATACCTGAGTGCCTGACGCTGCTCACAATGACACACACAGAGAGAAGAGGGCTCTTGTGGGGTGGATGCCCAAACCTGGCCCCTATGTGGGGGCAAGGATGCTGGAGTACGTAGAAAGATGTTAAATTATTTTTGTATGCCACAACAGCTGCTTGAATCTTCTTGTTGTTGTTTAGTTGTGTCCGACTCTTCGTGACCTCCTGGACCAGAGCACGCCAGGCACTCTTGTCTTCCACTGCCTCCCGCACTTTGGTCAAACTCATGTTTGTAGCTTCGAGAACACTGTCCCACCATCTCGTCCTTTGTCGTCCCCTTCTCCTTGTTCCCTCCATCTTTCCCAGCATCAGGGTCTTTTCCAGGGAGTCTTCTCTTCTCATGAGGTGGCCAAAGTCTTGGAGCCTCAGCTTCAGGATCTGTCCTTCCAGTGAGCACTCAGGGCTGATTTCCTTCAGAATGGAGAGGTTTGATTTTCTTGCAGTCCATGGGACTCTCAAGAGTCTCCTCCAGCACCAGAATTCAAAAGCATCCATTCTTCGGCGATCAGCCTTCTTTATGGTCCAGCTCTCACTTCCATACATCACTACTGGGAAAACCATAGCTTTAACTAGACGGACCTTTGTTGGCAAGGTGATGTCTCTGTTTTTTAGCTCGAATCTTACTAGCTAAGAACTGGAAAACACAAGAAGTACCAACAGTGGAAGATTGGCAGATGAAGATGATGGACTTTTCGGAGCTAGCTGACCTGACTGGAAGAATCCGCGACCAGAAAGAAGAGGAATATCAAGAAGATTGGAAGAAATTTAAGGACTATTTGAATAAATATTGTAATATAAAAAAATTAGAAATCACTTGAAAGCACCAAAAAGACCTAGGATTAAATTAGGATTTAATTAAATAAATGGGATTCAGAACAGTAAGAAAAGTGAATAAGTTAGATTATAATCGGAAATATTTTTGTTTAATAATGATATTGGAAAGCTGTTACATGCAGATACAAGGAAACTCAGAAGGGAGGGACTAGAGGAAGTCAATCAATATGTACATAAGGCTGGGCTTTTAAAGAATTAAGTTCATTTTTATTGTTTATTCGTTATGGTGGTGGGTAGGATGTTTTTCGTATTGTTTTCTTCTTTGGTGTAGTTTTTTGTTGTTCTGTTATGTGATATTTGTTATAATTGTGGAAAACCTAATAATTTTTTTTTAAAAAAAGGATGCTGGAGTACGTGGTACAGCTAGGGATGGAAAAGGAATCTGAGTCAGTTTCCAGTTTCCGAATCAATGCGCAAACCAGAGTGCAGCCATCCTACAGAATTCACAGGTCTCCGAATTTTGCAATGCAGCCAAGTAAAGTGTAGAAAAATGCAGATGCATAAAACACGCATTATCACTGAAAGTAGCATCCAGTAATGCATAGTATTAGGGGGCATTTGCATTGCAAAAATGTGTGAATTACGGGGAGTTGCACAGAAGGAAGGATGCGTAAGGAGAAAATTGCACAATGAATTTTCACAGTGATTTTTTTTAAAAAAACAAAACACCGATGAGGAGAACTGCACAGGAAGCCTGGGAAAACGAGAAACTGAAAGAAACAGGTTCTCTCCTCCCTGGCGACAACCCAGCTGGACTCGCCTTGCGTTTCTATGGTTCTTGTCAAGCAACTCATTTCCAGGCAGTTCCCGTTATCTGGAGACTGCAAAAGCAAGCAGGAGGCGAAGGCTGCAAAATGGCTCTCGGAATGTGCCTGGAAAGCTCAGTCTTGGGCAACGAGGCTATTTTGGTGCCCCTCTTCCTCTTAAGTGACGTAGGGCGCTTTTGGCTGAGGGTGGGCCCTTCCCAGCCTGCTTGGTGCAAAGAGAGAAATGTGGATTTTTGCAGTGTGCGAGAGGGAGTGGGCGGGAAGCATGCTCAGAAAAATACTTGCAGAGTCATAACCCCAGCTATGCTTTGCAACAGCAATTTCCAAACTGTATTTTTAGAGGAGAGGAAACTCTGGCTCCAGAGATGCTGCAGAGATAGACTCCAGCTAGCATTGCCAGTGGGACGCGGGTGGCGCTGTGGTCTAAACCACTGAGCCGAGGACTTGCCAATCAGAAGGTCGGTGGTTCTGGAGCTCCCGTTGCTCGGTCCCTGCTCCTCCCAACCTAACAGTTCGAAAGCACGTCAAAGTGCAAGTAGAAAAATAGGTACTGCTCTGGTGAGAAGGTACTGCTCTGGCGAGAAGGTAAATGACATTTCCTGTGCTTGTCATCCGAGGCCCTTCTCTGTGTCCCCCCCTCCCTGAGAGATTTGGAGGGTGGCAACACGGAAAAAGACCTTTTTGGTGGTGGCTGCCCGATTGTGAAATGCTCTCCCCAGAGAGGCTCGCCGGGCACCATCATTACATGCCTTTAGACAGAAGGCAAAAACGTTCCTCTTTGCGCAGGCCTTTAAATAATCTATGATGGTGTAGGACATGGTTATTAAGATTATTTTTATTATGCTGTGTATTATTATGCCATATACTGTGTTTTTATTATTATACTCCGTAAAGCATTTCTTAAATATTGTAAACCACCCTGTTTATCATTTACAGTGGTACCTCGGGTTAAGTACTTAATTCGTTCCGGAGGTCTGTACTTAACCTGAAACTGTTCTTAACCTGAAGCACCAGTTTAGCTAATGGGGCCTCCTGCTGCCGCTGTGCCGCTGGAGCCCGATTTCTGTCCTCATCCTGAAGCAAAGTTCTTAAACTGAAGCACTATTTCTGGGTTAGCGGAGTCTGTAACCTGAAATGTATGTAATCTGAAGCGTATGTAACCCGAGGTACCACTGTATTAGCACCCAGCCAATCACTGGGCAGCACCGCAGGTGAGGATCTTGTACAGAGACCATCTCATTAGGAGGTCCTCTCTGTATGATGCAGGACTCAGGTCTATAGTATGGTGGTACCTGCCCAGTGGAACTCATTCCTGAGACCCTCCCTGCCTGCAGACTGCCTCGCCAGAGTAGTGCATGCTCTGGTTATCTCCCGCTTGGACTACTGCAATGCGCTCTACATGGGGCTACCTTTGAAGGTGAACCGGAAACTGCAATTAATCCAGAACGCGGCAGCTAGACTGGGGACTGGGAGTGGCCCCCGAGACCACATAACACTGGTCCTGGCAGACCTGCATTGGCTCCCAGTACGTTTCCGAGCACAATTCCAAGTGATGGTGCTGACCTTTCAAGCCCTAAACGGCCTCGGTCCAGTAGACCTGAAGGAGCGTCTCCACCTCCATTTTTCAGCCCAGACACTGAGGTCCTGATCTGAGGGCCTTCTGGCGGTTCCCTCCCTGCGAGATGTGAGGTTACAGGGAACCAGGCAGAGGGCCTTCTCGGTGGTGGCACCCATACTGTGGAACGCCCTCCCCTTAGATGTAAATGAAATAAGCAACTATCTTACTTTTAAAAGACATCTGGAGGCAGCCCTGTTTAGGGAAGTTTTTAATGTTTAATGCTGTCTTTTGTTTTTAATAGTGGTACCTCAGGTTACAGGCGCTTCAGGTTACAGACTCCACTAACCAAGAAATAGTACCTCGGGTTAAGAACTTTGCTTCAGGATGAGAACAGAAATCGCACGGAGGCAGCGGGAGGCCCTATTGGTGCCTCAGGTTAAGGACAGTTTCAGGTTAAGAACGGACCTCCGGAGCAAATTAAGTTCTTAACCCGAGGTACTACTGTATTCGGTTGGGAGCCGCCCAGAGTGGCTGGGGAAACGCAGCCAGATGGGCAGGGTATAAAAAAATGTGATTATTATATTATCGTTATACATGTTCGACAGGGGCAGAATCTATTGGCTATCAAAGACTTTTGCTTTTCAACAAGCCTTCTAAATACAGATCTTTATCCCAACCTGCCTCGGTACCTGGATTTGAAATTGTTTTCACATACGGAATTATTTTTAACGTTGATGTTCTTATGCTTATGGGAAGCGACTTTTAAACGGAATCAAAGAAACAATTAAACGGAGCGTCACACGAATTGCTCCCAAGGATTTGGAGTTCTTCAGAAACTCTCCACCAGATGGGAAACAAAAGCTGGGAAGCGGGGGAGAGGAATCGCAAACTCGGCGGAGGGCGAAACCACAGAGACTGCATCATTTCAATTATTTTAATAGGGATTTGCTTCCAAGGTCATATGAATGTTTAGGATTGAATTCTTAATCTGGAATAAAACCACCAGCAAAACAGAAGACTATGGAGCTACACTGTCTGATTTCTCTCTGTCTGTCTGTCTCTCTCTCAGACACACACAGACCGGGAATCTGATTTCACACAACCCTTTATCTGTACCAGTAATCCACAGTAAAACAGCATCTTTTTTAGCCTGGGCGAATGGGAAGAACGACAAGATCTAATCGTGAGCTGAGGGAGGTGGGAAAGATCTCACACTGTAGCCGCGGAAAACACATCATCCACGAGAAAGGCAACATTTATGAGTGCACAGGATGAGGCAAACGTCCTGTTCTCCCCGCGGCCGACCAGATGCCTCTTTTGGGAAACTGGTGAGCAGGATTCGAACGCAAGACCAACTCTCGCCCCCTCCTGAGGTTTCCAGAAACTGGTACTCAGAAGCACCGCTGCCTCCAGCTCTGGCGGAAGAGCGTCTCTGAAGAAGCAGTTGCCCTAAGCAACATCCATGACCCGATGGGACACAACTAAGCCAATCCTTCAGCCAAATGAGGAGGGTCTTCACGTGCCGAACAGATACCCCAGGAGGGGGTTTCTTTGTCCAGAAATGCAACTCCTGGATAGCTCAGTCAGTAGAGTGTGAAACACTTACCGTATTTTTCGCTCTATAAGATGCACTTTTCCCCTCCTAAAAAGTAAGGGGAAATGTGTGTGCGTGTTATGGAGCAAATGCAGGTGGGAGGCTCTGCTCAGCGCTACCTTTAAAGAGCCGCGTGGAGCGTGTGTGCGGCTCTTGGGGGGCTTTTCCCGGAGGAGGGAGAAGGGCTGCTGTGATGGCCTGGGATTCGGACTCGGAGGCTGAACCTGAGGAATCCCAGCCTGCACAGGAGTCCCCGCCTCCAGAACCAGCTGAGCCGGGGCTGGGGCTTGAGCCTGAAGGGTCCTCACCTATGCTGGATCCTCAGGTGCAGGCACCAGCTGAGTCTGCTCTGGCTCCCGAGGTGATGGAGGCCCCATTGCCTGCAGGTGCTCCACTCTCAGCCCCGTCAGGGGAAGCTGAGGTTGCCTCTGGGTCCGGTAACCCTCCAGCCTCTCCTGAGCTGCAGAGGCTCAGGGAAGAGAGGCAGAGGGAACTAAGTTCCCGCAGGAGGAGCGCTCGCCTCCAGGCCAGGAGAGGCGAGTCACCTGAGAATCGGGGCCGCCTCATGTCTCAGGGCAGATAAAAGCCGGCCAGCCCCAGTCCCAGGTTGTTGGTAGCCTGTTCCTGCCTGCACCCTGTCCTGCTCTTCTGCCAGAGTTCCTGGCCTCACCCGACTCCCTGCCTTGGACCCAGCTTCAGCTTTGACGGACAGCCTCCATACCGCACCCTCGACCTCGGACTGGGACCTCGCCGCACGGTTAACCCTCGGGACGAGCACAGCTGCCCTTCTTCCTCCTTTGGGAAAAGCCCCCAAGAGCACACACGCTCCGCGTGCTCTTTAAAGGGAGCACGGCTCTTGGGGGAGCCTTCCTCCAGCTACCCGGGAGAGGCTTCGTGCGGCTATCCCAGAAGCCAGAACAGCAAGAGGCTATCCCAGAAGCCAGATCCCTCTTGCTGTTCTGGCTTCTGGGATTCAGAATATTTTTTTTGTTTTGTTTTCCTCCTCCAAAAAGTAGGTGCGTCTTATGGTCTGGTGCGTCTTATAGAGCGAAAAATACGGTAATCTCCAAAATTTGTGGACTTCCTGTTTTATTGCTACAAGCAAACGGACATGTGTTTCTCGATCTCCCAACCTGGGGGAGGGAACGCATTCGTCAGCGGAGACCCTAAGGGGGGAACAAGGCTAAGTGAACCCCAAAACATCGGGAAGAAGTCCAGGCTCATAAGCCTATGGATTGTGGTTTGCTGACAGGAAACAAAGCCCAGTTCAGCTGCTGGACAGGGGTCACTTATAACCATGGTTTGCAATTTCCAAACCATGGTTCCATACAACATTCCAACCGCGGTCTTTGCATTAATTCGCTGGTGTTTCAAAAGAAGGACCAGGCGTGCAGAAACTTGCACTTTCAATTTCTGGAATCACTAGGTAAGGCCAGGAATGCCCTCTGTCTAAAACCCCAGAGAGATACAGCCAGTCACTATCAACAATATTGAGCTAGTAACAAAAATTCACATTTCTTCCTTGGAGGCTTTTAAGCAGAGGTTGGGTAGCCATCTGTCACGGGTGGTTTCATTGAGATTCCCTCGGGGTCCCTTCCAACTCCACAATTCTGATTCCATAACATTCCAAACAAACCACAGGTTGGTATTGAGGTTGAATCCTGACAAGACAGAAGTACTGTTTTGGGGGACAGGGGGTGGGCTGGTGTGGAGGACTCCCTGGTCCTGAATGGGGTAACTGTGCCCCTGAAGGACCAGGTGTGCAGCCTGGGAGTCATTTTGGACTCACAGCTGTCCATGGAGGCGCAGGTCAATTCTGCATCCAGGGCAGCTGTTTACCAGCTCCATCTGGTACGCAGGATGAGACCCTCCCTGCCCACAGACTGTCTCGCCAGAGTGGTGCATGCTCTGGTTATCTCTTGCTTGGACTACTGCAATGCGCTCTACGTGGGGCTACCTTTGAAGGTGACCCAGAAACTACAACTAATCCAGAATGCAGCAGCTAGACTGGTGACATCAAGACCACATAACACCAGTCTTGAAAGACCCCCAGTACGTATCCGAGCACAATTCAAAGTGTTGGTGCTGACCTTGAAAGCCCTAAACGCCCTCGGCCAAGTAGACCTGAAGGAGCGTCTCCACCCCCATCGTCACTGAGGTCCAGCACCAAGGGCCTTCTGGCGGTTCCCTCATTGCAAGAAGTGAGGTTACAGGGAACCAGGCAGAGGGCCTTCTCGGTAGTGGCACCCGCCCTGTGGAACACCCTCCCAACAGATGTCAAAGAGATAAACAACTAACTGACATTTAGAAGACATCTGAAGGCAGCCCTGTTCAGGGAAGTTTTTAATGTGTGACATTTTAATGTATTTTCAATCTTCGATGGAAGCCGCCCAGAGTGGCTGGGGAAACCCAGCCAGATGGGTGGGCTACAAATAATAATAATAATAATAATAATAATAATAATAATAATAATAATTATTATTATTATTATTATTATTATTATTAACAACTTTTCCGTGCCAAAAGACTGCCCTGGGTTCTGAGCTGTGGGTGTCTCTTTCCGACTCAACTCCACCGTTCCTGGTGAGGCTAATCCAAGCGCCCTGTGTTTGCAGTCGTGGAGAAGCCTTCTATGATGAAGATGAAATCAATCCAATTCTATGCCTGCCCTTTCTGGAATCCCTGGCAAAAAACCAGGCCATGAGTCAGCCTGGGGAGACGGCGCCGGGGCAGATGAAGATGCCCTTCAGGGCATCATTCAGCTCAAACTCTTAAGTGTCTGAATAACACGTTCAAGAGCCTAGAAACGAAAACCCCACAGGCTTGTTTATCCTTCAGTTTGCTCTTTGGAGCAAGCCAGCCTCCATCAACGCTGATGGGAGTTGTAGTCTAAAGGGCACCAAGTGAAGGCTGGCGTGGTCACCTTAGGCAGGATTTCATTTATTGAATATTATAATAATTTATTATTTATACCCTACCCATCTCTCTTGGTTTCCCCAGCCACTCTGGGCAGCTTCAAACGAAACACTAAAATACAATAGTCTATTAAACATTAAAAGCTTCCCTAAACAGGGCTGCCTTCAGATGTCTTCTAAAACTCTGGTAGTTGTTTTTCTCTTTTACATCTGGTGGGAGAGTGTTCAACTGGGCGGGTGTCACTACCGAGAAGGCCCTGGTTACTATTCTTCGCCCAAAGACTTCAGGGCTGTTCACAGCACAAAAGTACAAAATAAAAACCTGAGATACATAATAATAGAAGCAAGAACAAAACAAGCCTATAACCTCTGCTCCCCCCCCCCAACCCAACCCACACTGGTTGAAGTGTGACGGTTTCGCCTGGAAGCTATAATGAAAAATTCCAGAACGTTTGAAAGTTTCGCAAACGTCATGTGCTGAATTTCTCGTCCCCAACCAGCCCCCTATTTCAGCCAGCCCCCGGTGCTTATTCCAACCCTGCATCAAAACGAACGAAAATATTGCACACGTCTTGACTGAAGGATGCTTTCTTGAGCAAAGCAGCGCCGAAACAGCCAAAGAGCCGAACCGGGTATGCCTTTCGTCAAGATAGCATGGAAAAATAAAAGCTCCCCACATCCCTGGCCGCCCACCCCCCATCTCAGTGCAAGTCTACAGAAAGAATTTGAGATCACCCTAACCTGCATTGCCTGTGGGTTAAACCAAAGAGCCTAGGACCTGCCGATCAGAAGGTCGGTGGTTTGAATCCCCGCCACGGGGTGAGCTCCCGTTGCTCGGTTCCAGCTCCTGCCCACCTAGCAGTTCGAAAGCACGCCAGTGCAAGTAGATAAATAGGTACCGCTCTGGCGGTAAGGTAAACAGCGTTTCCGTGCGCTGCTCTGGTTCGCCAGAAGCGGCTTTGTCATGCTGGCCACACGACCCGGAAGCTGTACGCCGACTCCCTCGGCCAGTAAAGCAAGATGAGCGCCACAACCCCAGAGTCGGTCACGACTGGACCTAACGGTCAGGGGTCCCTTTACCTTTAAACTGCATTATAAAGGCAGCAAGGCCCATACCAGTTAAGGGTGGCTTAGTTTGCCTGGAATAAAAAACAAAACAAACAGATTTCATGTTTGCCAAGGCCTCCCAGGGCAACCTCATCTCTAGAGCAAAACCAGACAGGTGTGGGGACATCATTCCCACCAGCACACAAACTCTCCACGTGGATCTTCCTATCTTGAAACAAGGCGCTTCTGTGTACTGGAAAATCGCCCACTGTACCTGGGGAGAGCCCAACAGGTGGGCAGCTGTTGGAGGCAGCAGCAGGGGCTCCCCCCCCCTTGGCAGGCCGTGTGCCACGCTAAAACCCGAAAGAAATGGCACTGCGTCACCAACAGCCCTCTCCTGGCAAGGATGCTCCCGCCATCGTCGCCTGCCCCCAGCCATCTCCCCCTTGCCGTACCCTCAAAACCCACCCGTCCCTGATCATGCCTCTGTTGTTGTTGCTCTCTCTCTCTCTGTGTGTGTGTGTGTGTGATGAAACACCCCCCACACACTTCCGTGGCATGACAACAACGGCGCCAGCCATCTCTGGGACATTTCGGCAAACCCTCCTGGGGAACTCCCTCCAATTCTCTCGTTCGCTGCATCCAACCCAACGCATGCAGCCGCCACCCTGGGCTGGAGATTCGCCCTGGCGGCGCCCCATAACGCTGCCTTGCCGACGACACAATTTGCCACCCCCCCAAAAAAAGGCTCTGGGGTGTGTGGGTGTCATGCCATCATCCCTTCCACGCCTTCCTTTTCCCTTCCCCAGCCCTCCCCCCGTGTGCACACACACATCACCTCGGCGGTGCCATTCCTGGTGGGGCTGCACCTGGCCTTCTCCTGCCCCTCTTCGGCGGCCCCCCCGGCTGAGGGAGGGGCGCTCAACGTCGCATCTCCAGCCGCAGCCTCCCCGAGTTCTCGCATGTCTTCCAATGCGATTGTGAACTGGGCGAGGGTCCTCACCATCTGCAGCATGCGGTTCCCGGGGGGTGGGTTTGTCCGTCCAACAACGGCACAATTCTCTTAACGGGGGAATGAAATAAAACCAGGCGCCACCCACAAAAAAGAAAAGGGAAAAAAGGAAGGGGGGAGATGGCTTTGCAAAAGGGGTGTGAATAGATCACCCGTCCGCTCTCTCCTTCTGCGCCGCTGCCTTTGATTCTTCTTCTCCTCCTCCTCCTCCTCCTCCACCACTGTACGGTCCTCTCTGCTCCCCTTTCTACATATATAATCGTGCTCTCTTATTCTCTAGCAGGTGTAACTGCCTCTTTGCAACGCGGCTGCTTGCTGCTGTTATTATGAAGCATCCAGCAGGCAGAAGCAATCACCGTCAGAGTGGGAGAGAAAAGGATTGGCCAAGAGAGAGAGAGAGAGAGGGAGGGAGGGAGGGAGGGAGGGGCTGAGCATCATCTGAGAACCACTTGCGCGCATGCGCGCATGCGGGGAGTTTGCTCTAATGCCTGCTTTTTGAACTCGTTTTTATTCGAGAAATCTCACGCCTTCTGAAAAATCGCAGCAGAAAAGGGGGATTTAGCGAAATCCCGAGGTCTCGCGGCTTTGAAATGGGCATCAGGGTTTGCTTTTTGATTGTACAGTGGTACCTCTGGTTATGTACTTAATTCGTTCTGGAGGTCCGTTCTTAACCTGAAACTGTTCTTAACCTGAAGCACCACTTTAGCTAATGGGGCCTCCTGCTGCCAGAGCACGATTTCCCTTCTCACCCTGAAGCAAAGTTCTTAACCCGAGGTACTATTTCTGGGTTAGCTGAGTCTGTAACCTGAAGCATATGTAACCCATGGTACCACTGTATCTCTTGACTTCGCCTCAGTGCTAGGCACAAAGACCATAGGATGTGCAAATCTGCCGGGTATAATAGAATAAAAAATTGTAGAGTTGGAAGGGACCGAAAATTCAGATACATAATCTAATGGTCAAATGGTGCCATTCCCCCCGATGGATGATTTATTTATTTATTATTATTATTATTATTATTATTATTATTACTACTACTACTACTACTACTGTCATACCTCATGTTACGTTTGCTTTGTGTTACGTTTTTTCAGGTTGCGTCCTGCGGCAACCTGGAAGTACCGGAAAGGGTTAGTTCAGGGTTTCGCTCCTTGCGCATGTGCAGAAGCACTAAATTGCGCTTCGCACATGTGCAGAAGCTCCAAATCGCACTGCGCACCTGCGCACCTGCGGCACTTCAGGTTGCAGGCTTTTCATGTTGCGAATGGGCCTCCAGAATGGATCCCGTTCGCAACCAGAGGTACCACTGTATTACTATTATTATTGTTGTTGTTGTTGTTGTTGTTGTTATTTCTACACCACTTTATATTTAAAGATCAACTCTCAAAGCGGTTTACATCAAAGCATCAAAACAATCCAGAATAAAACAAAATTTAAACCTCAAGGAAAATATTTCAGATCCTTCTCGAAGGGACATTTTGCTTTCCCCAGTCGCCATCCTGGCATCCAGAGGTCTCAATGTGATCACAATTGGACTCACACCAGTTGTGAAACGCGCCTGTCCAGCAGTCTGCAGCTACTTGGGAGGAGAGGGGAGGACACCATCTTCATAAATTTTTATTTGTATCCCGTCCTCCCCGGCTGAGGCCGGGCTCAGAGCAGCTAAAAACAACACAATACAGTGGTACCTCAGGTTAAGAACTTAATTCGTTCTGGAGGTCCGTTCTTAACCTAAAACTGTTCTTAACCTGAGGTAGCACTTTAGCTAATGGGGCCTCCCACTGCCGCCGCCACCGCACGATTTCTGTTGCGTGGCAAGACCCCTCCCCCCAAGTGAAATGAAGACACCGGAGACATTACAGTGGTACCTCGCAAGACGAATGCCTCGAAAGACGAAAAACTCGCAAAACGAAACAGTTTTTCATTTTTTGAGTTGCTTCGCAAGACGGATTTCCCTATGGGCTTGCTTCGCAAGACGAAAACGTCTTGCAAGTTTGTTTCCTTTGTCTTGCAAGTTTGTTTCCTTTTTCTTAAAACCGTGCATTCACTTCGAGGAGCAACTCATAGCACGCGGTGTGGTAGCCTTTTTTGAGGTTTCTGAAGACTTTGGTGATTTTTGAAGCTTTTCCAAAGTCCGTGCTTCGCAAGACGAAAAAATCGCAAGACAAAAAAACTCGCGGAACGAATTTTCGTCTTGAGAGGCACCACTGTATTTAAGGTTAATGGGCATAAAAAGGCCACAACTTTATAGATTACAGGAATTGGAAGGTATTGGCCTTAGGCATTGGCTCCTATTGACTCCCCGGCATGGGGACCGGGAAGGGTTATCCACCAGCCGTGGGAGTCCTGTTGAAGTACGCCAACTAGGAACCCACGGGTGATACCGCTCGGGGGCGTGCCGGAGGCCCTCACCTCCCTAGGTTTCGGACAGGGCAATGCCCCCCGGAGTCCTCTACCGGACCACCCTTTTCATTGGGGGAAGATGATGGCACTTCCTTCCCCCCTTCATTTGCATTACAATTACTGAAGAAGTTGTGACGTTTGCTACGAGGTAGGCGAAAAAACCAAAAGGCTGGAAGTGCACCAAGTTGGAAAAATTCCTACCAGGCCCCTTGCGGCGACCAACCGAAGTCCATAGCAAGGTCAAAGCTAGCTAAGCCTAAAGGGAGGGTGGGATGGGAAAACCGGGCAGCTGGAACGGGGCAAAGAGGGCGGTCCCTGGGCGCGCCGGTCTTAAATGGGCTAGGCCACGCCTCCCCGGCCCGCCAATTGGACACGCCCGGGGATTCCCTCTTCTCACGGGGGCTAAAACCATAAATATTCAAATTGCTGAAGCAACGGCTCTCCTTGGGTTGGGCTAGAGGACCCCAGGGTTCATTCTAGCTGCATTTCAAAATGTTAGTGTTTTATGTCATTCCCCTCGCTATGATTTAATGATTAGTGTTTTTAAACTGAAGTTGCTGAAACCTTTCAAATAACAAGCCACTAAACATAGTCACTCGGGGGTCGGGGTGGCGCTGTGGTCTAAACCACAGAGCCTAGGGCTTGCCGATGGGAAGGTCGGCGGTTCGAATCCCTGCGACGGGGTGAGCTCCCGTTGCTCGGTCCCAGCTCCTGCCAACGTAGCAGGTCGAAAGCATGTCAAAGTGCAAGCAGATAAATAGGTACTGCTCCGGCGGGAAGGTTGTATGGCCATTTGTCAGGGATGTTTTAGCTGAGATTCTTGTGGTCCCTTCCAACACGACAATTCTAGGATTCTGTGACTATGATTAAAAAGGTAAAGGGACCCCTGACCATTAGGTCCAGTAGTGGCCGACTCTGGGGTTGTGGCGCTCATCTCACTTTATTGGCCGAGGAAGCCGGCGTACAGCTTCCGGGTCATGTGGCCAGCAGGACTAAGCCGCTTTTGGCCAACCAGAGCAGCGCACGGAAACACCGTTTACCTTCCTACCGGAGCGGGACCTATTTATCTACTTGCACTTTTTGGGGTGCTTTCGAGCTGCTAGGTTGGCAGGAGCAGGGACCGAGCAATGGGAGCTCACCCCGACGCAGGGATTTGAACCGCCGACCTTCTGATCGGCAAGCCTTTGGCTCTGTGGTTTAACCCACAGCGCCACCCACACAGCAGCAAACTAACCACCCTGTTGCTTTGCCATCAACGCCTAGTATTTTAACCACATACTAGACCTGAATATGGAGGTCCCATCTGAGAGCCATCAGAAGAAGTATCCTCTGCTGTGAACTTGTCTAATTCTTCTGAAAAGCCATCAAAGCGATAACCTGGGATAGCTCAGTCGGTAGAGAATGAGACTCTTAATCTCAGGGTTGTGGGTTCGAGTCCCATGCCAGGCAAGAGATTCCTGCATTGCAGGGGGTTGGACTAGATGGCCCTCGGGGTCCCTTCCGACTCTGAAATTCTATTTTTCAAGGGACGATTGCCACCTCTTTGCACAATGCTGCCCGGTGATTAAGCGCTCTTGTGAAGATGGAAGTTTATTTGCTTAGAAGCCGACGACGGCCTGGGATTCGAGTGCAAATTCCTCTAGGGGTTGAGGTTTCAGAGAGATTTAAAGTGGAGGGTTTTAAACTGGGAACTTGACTTTGCAAATCGAAGGGTTACAGATCTTCGCTTCCCTGCCACCACCTAATATCCTGCCAGTGCTGTTTTGTCTAGCGAAAGATAAAACTCGGTTTTTACGGTGATGCACGGCGCTCGCGCAACCACTCATCTCCATCTTTTGTTGGCGGGAGCTATTTGGCCGTGGATTTTTAATTTCTGGGATGACAGGGGCTGTTGAACTAAAGCCTTTAATTGCTTCCAAAGGGATTTAGATTCAAAGTTGGAGGACGGGGGAGCGGTGTTAATATTCATGCAGCACACTGTGTCTGTCTGATATTATAAAACTTCTACAGGCTTCAAAGAGGAGCTGGCAGCCATGCTAGCTAGCCTCTGCTGAAGAGAACTTAGCATGCAGTTAGCAAAATGTCCCAAAGGCATGGCGGTCTTTGCAATCCCCCCTAAAAGGGCTGGAATTAGCAGATGCAAGCAGGCAGACCTCACATTGGAAAGAAAGATGTCAATACGCCACTTAAGATTACCCAGGGCCTCCTGGTACTATTCCCAATAAAAAACCTTCTGGTGTTTTCCTAAATGAATATCTGAACATTTTTTTCATTTCGTTATATGCTGTTTCCCAAAATTGTTTGATGTTTAAACAATTCCACCATATATGTATCATAGTACCTTTTCCGGTGTTGCATCGCTAGCAGACATCGCTACAATTTTTATTCATTTTTGCTATTCTTTCAGGTGTTAAATACCATCTGTGTTGCATTTTGAGATAATTTTCTTTCAATATATAACACATAGTGAATCTCATATCTTCCTTCCACAATTTTTCCCATTGTTCAAACATAATATTTTTCCCAATATCTTGCGCCCATTTGATCATTGATGCTTTAACTAATTCATCCTTTGTTTCCCACTCTAAGATCAAATTATACAATTTAGATATATTTTTTGATTTTTTATTGTATTAAGTATTTATCGAATTTTGATATTTCTTTTTCAAATCCTAACTTTTTGTCTTTCGCTAATCTGTACTTAATTTGAATATATTGAAACCAATCACTAATATGAGCTTTAATTTCTGTATAATCCTTTAATTCCAATTCTCCGTTTTCTTCCTTTAATACCATTTTATAGGTAGCCCAGTTTTCTTTCATATTTAATTTTTTCACTGCGACAATTTCTGCTGGCGATGCCCACCAAGGAGTTTTCGGTTCTATGAGTCTTTTATATTTCTCCCATATTTTATATATAGACTTTCTGACTATATGCCCTAGGAAGCCTTTATGCCCTTTGACTTTTTCATCTATTAGATAGGCATGCCATCCAAATCTCGTCTCTACTCCCTCTAAGTCCAATACATCCAAGTCATCTAATTTGATCCATTCTTTTAGCCAGGTCAGACCCACCGCATCATGATATAACTCCATGTCTGGGAGACCAAATCCTCCTCTCTCCTTCTTATCTATCATTATTTTGTGTTTGATTCTTGGTTTTTTCCCTGACCACACGAATTTAGCCAAATCTCTTTTCCAATTATTAAAACATTTATCTCCTCCTAGTATTGGGATACTTTGAAATAAAAACATCATCCTTGGTAAAATGTTCATCTTTATTACCGATATTTTCCCTAGTAAGGAAAGATTTAATTTCCCCCATATTTGCAAATCTTTTTTTATTTCATTCCATGTTTTCCCATAATTCTCTTTACTTAAATCTATAGTGTTTGATGTTAAATTTATTCCAAGATACCTTATTTTCTTTTTAATTTCCAATCCTGTAATTTCTTGTAATTTCACTTTATCTTTTTCTTCCATATTTTTCACTAGTATTTTGGTTTTCCCATAGTTTAATTTGAATCCTGCTAATCTGCCATATTCATTTATACATTCCAATATTCTAAGTGTGCATTGTAGGGGATTTTCTGTTGTGATCATAACGTCATCTGGGTTCGAATCCCTGCGTCGGGGTGAGCTCCCATTGCTCGGTCCCTGCTCCTGCCAACCTAGCAGCTCGAAAGCACCCCAAAAAGTGCAAGTAGATAAATAGGTCCCGCTCCGGTGGGAAGGTAAACGGTGTTTCCGTGCGCTGCTCTGGTTGGCCAAAAGCGGCTTAGTCCTGCTGTACCAGGAAGCCTAAAGGAAGAAGACAAGACCTTATATTTATACGCAACAGTAGCCGCAAGGCTATTGATTGCGAAAAATTGGAAAAGTGGTACTGTACCAACAAAGATATTTATTGGTACAGTACTACAATATATCCAAAACAATGGGAGAAATTGGAAGGATCTCAAAAGAGAAGGCAGACAGGGGCTGGAAGGTGTTTAAAAGATACTTGCAAAACTATATCGAAAAATCAGAACTCTTATTAGAATAAACAAGTTTCGTTTCAAATATTGGAATACTGAGTAAGATGGATAACAATGTGTAATAGAAAAAGAAATATGAAATTAGGTTAAAGGTGTGTGAAAGAAAGTAATAGAAGTGGAAAGAAATTGCAATTGGGTAGATTGGAAGTCTAACACAAAGGGTGAGGGGTGGTGGATGGTGATGGGAATTATCTGTGGGATTGAGTGTAGGTATGTTGTAGGTATGTAGGTATGTTGTATGAAATGTATGTTTGTATGTGTATTAATGTTGAATTATTTTAACAATAAAAAATAGATATTTTTTTTAAAAAAAATTACCCAGGGCCAAGGGGATGGACTTGACCTAAGAACTGTCTAGCTGGCCCTAGATCAATCAAAGCACGTCCACATTCACCAACTCATTTTTTAACAAGCTCATAAGGTATGGTCCATATAGTTAAAGCTATGGTTTACCCAGTAGTGATGTATGGAAGTGAGAGCTGGACCCTAAAGAAGGCTGGTCGCCGAAGAATTGGTGCTTTTGAATTATGGTGCTGGCATCTTCCCTTCATCCCCGTCTTCAGCAAAAACTTCTCCATTATTTAGATTTTTGCAACCTTTGGCACAAACTAATGAGGGTGAAAGAGGAGAGCGCAAAATATGGTCTGAAGCTCAACATCAAAAAAAGCTAAGATCATGGCCACTGGTCCCATCACCTCCTGGCAAATAGAAGGGGAAGAAATGGAGGCAATGAGAGATTTTACTTTCTTGGGCTCCATGATCGCTGCAGATGGTGACAGCAGCCACAAAATTAAAAGACGCCTGACAAACCTAGACAGCATCTTAAAAAGCAGAGACATCACCTTGCCAACAAAGGCCCGTATAGTAAAAGCTCTGGTTTTCCCAGTAGTGATGTATGGAAGTGAGAGCTGGACCATAAAGAAGGCTGATCGCCGAAGAATTGATGCTTTTGAATTATGGTGCTGGAGGAGACTCTTGAGAGTCCCATGGACTGCAAGAAGATCAAACCTCTCCATTCTGAAGGAAATCAGGGCAGTGAGTCTGGCGGTCCTGGGCTGCCCAGACGACAAGACCCCTTTCAGTCTCACTGATGTAGCCCAAAGGAAAGCAGAGCCATGTGCTAGGCTGTAGGAGTTTCTGAAGGAGGCATATTATTATTATTATTATTATTATTATTATTATTATTATTCATACCCCGCCCATCTGGCTGGGCTTCCCCAGCCACTCTGGGTGGCTTCCAGCAAAGTATTAAAATACAGTGGTCTATTAAACATTAAAAACTTCCTTAAACAGGGCTCCCTTCAAATGTCTTCTAAAAGTCTGGTAGTTGTTTTTCTCTTTGACGTCTGGTGGGAGGGCGTTCCACAGGGCAGGTGCCACCACCGAGAAGGCCCTCTGCCTGGTTCCCTGTAACTTGGCTTCTCGCAGCGAGGGAACCACCAGAAGGCCCTCGGAGCTGGACCTCAGTGTCCGGGCTGGACGATAGGGGTGGAGACCCTCCTTCAGGTATCACCCAGCAGTTTGCGCAGCCCACTAAGATAACAACACAACAAAATTCAGAACATAGAAGCGTAGAATTATAGAGTAAAGGACCCGTGGGTCATCTAGTCCGACCCCCTGCAACGCAGATGTTGTTCTCCCAACGTGGGGCTGAAGCCCATGTTCAAAATTAGCCAGGCACATTTTGCCCCTGACCTTTGACCGCTTGTGACCAAGGGATGATGCCAGGGGGCCAGGATAGTGCCTGACATTTCCAGATCTGGAGGTCACTGGATCAAGACTGTTTTCACGCACTAATATCTCATGCTGTGAAATTCTTTCCGTTGTATTTTTTTTCTTTTTTTTTCTTAAATAATATTTTATTAAGTTTTACAAAAGAAAAACAATACATATCAAACATACAACAAACATCAGAACACCAACAAATACAAACAATTAAAGCACAGCAAAAAAGAAAAAATATAACAGAAGTAAAAAGATTTTAAAAATTAACATAAAAAGAGAGAAAAAAACCTCTTTTCAAATTCTTATCCTTCATAAACTTATTTTCCTGACTTCCTCCCACCTCCCTTTCTTGTATTCCACTTTAAAATTAATTAGCAAATTCATTCTTATTAGTTTTATTATTAAAAAATTTCCCTCACGTATTGTACTATCCAAATTTTCATCCAATATCTATCCCTTCTTTCATACTCTTATTTACCTTATTTACTAGAACCCCTTCATTTCATTTCAATGTCATCAACATTCAAAAATTTTGCAGTGTTTTTGTAAATAGATTTTAAACTTCTTCCAATCTTCTTCCACCTGCTCTTCTCCTTGATCTCGAATTCTGCCGGTCATTTCTGCCATTTCCATGTAGTCCATTACTTGCATCTGCCATTCTTCCAAGGTGGGTAGATCTTGTGTCTTCCAATGCTTTGCAATAAGTATTCTTGCTGCTGCTGTGGCGTACATAAAAAAAGTCCTATCCTTCTTTGGCACCAATTGGCCGACCATGCCTTTGACAATTCTTTCTGTTGTATTTTTATCTGCACAATCGGAATGGATTTCCGGAACCCAAAGGGGTTTTGTTATCTCAGGGGGACGTGGCAAAGCAAACCACAGCAAAAGTCCGGCTTGGTGTTCCTGTCTTCTGCAGAGGACATATCCGTCCACTAGACCCAGAGAGCTGCCTTTCCAGGAGCTGATCTCTGTAATGTCCCCTGTGCCCCCCAAACCCGTTCCAGCCGGCGGAAGAAGGAGCAACTTCAAGCCCCAGAGGACGAGACGTGCCGTGCTGTGTATTAATGGCCAGGGAAGTTTTCCGTGCCACAGAAAATCCCTTTTGGCCTGCACAAGCCTCACTGCGACTTCCTCCAACGGCTCCCTAAGAGGAAATATACTGGCTGTGGAAGCGATGGAGTTGCCATAGAAACCGGCAGATATTAAATTAGGGGGTTAATTATGAAGCAGGAGGCCAGTGCTCTGAAGGAGGAGGAGAAGGAGCTCAGATTCAAATATCCTTCCACCCTTTCAGACAAAATCAGCTAATTGGCCTCCCTCTTATCGTGGCATCCTGGTGGCTGGTCCCCTTTGGGTAGGGCAGAAGGCCGGGAGATGAACAGTAGGGGGCGCCAGAGGCTGTGACAGGAATATTCTTGCTTTGTGTCCATCCTCCTCTCCCCTCTGATTTCTGCAAGGGCAAGACTGGGTTTAAAGTGGGGGAAGGAAGAAGCAAGTCGGCAGCATTATTCCTCTAGGTGGTTGGAATTAAGAAGGCAGGCAGCTGCAGGATGGCTGAAGGCTGGTGGGCATAGGTAGGGCAGTGCCCCACATACTGATGCCTTGTGAGATATATTTGATGGAAGAAATGGCTAAGGAGCAAATCCTACACAAATCTGGAGTGGAGTCCCTAAGAACTTGGATGGTGTCCTGAGAGATGTGCATTGGCTCCCAGTACGTTTCCGAGCACAATTCAAAGTGTTGGTGCTGACCTTTCAAGCCCTAAACGGCCTCAAACCAATATAACTGAAGGAGCGTCTCCATCCCCATCGTTCTGCCCAGACACTGAGGTCCAGCGCCGAGGGCCTTCTGGTGGTTCCCTCCCTGCCAGAAGTGAGGTTACAGAGAACCAGGCACAGGGCCTTCTCGGTTGTGGCACCCGCCCTGTGAATCGCCCTCCCACCAGATGTGAAGGAAATAAGCTGTAATCCTATCTTTAAAAGACATCTGAAGGCAGCCCTGTTTAGGGAAGTTTTTAATATTTAATGCTGTATTGTTTTTAACACTCGATTGGGAGCCACCCAGAGTGGATGGGGAAACCCAGCCAGATGGGCTGGGTATTAATAATAATAATAATTATTATTATTATTATTATTATTATTATTATTATTATTATTATTACAGGGCAGGAGGCACTGGGTGTGGGTTTATGGAACCAAGGGGGAGGTGGCCCGAAAATCTTTCGAAACCACTACCCTAGGGGAAATCTCCTAAACGAGGCTTACTTCTGAGTAGATGTGCTTGAATTGCACTTTCTGAGGGGTCCCCTCACGGTGGCCAAGGAGGTCTCAGGGCTGCCCTGAATCAAATTTCTTTTCAAGGTCATTTTCCAGTAGCACCCAAATGCTCCTTTTCAATTTTGGCACCTTCCATCCCCGGAGATAAAGGCACGGGCAAATTCTCCTGGAATTCATTATTCCTTTCTCGGTCCTGTTGCGAAATAAGGAACGGCGGGCCAACCCAGTCAGATGGGCAGGATACAAATAATAAAATTTATTACCAGTATTTGTATTCAAGAAGCCACCCCCCCCCAAAAAAAATGTTCTACAAATGTCCCCCTCAGGTTTGCAACTTCCCCGCACTCCAGAAGATGGCAATATTTCCAGCTTCTGCTCTGCAAGCCTATCCTTCTGACACACAATTATTCTCCCTTCGGGTGAGACAGAGAATAATCTGGGAATAATGACAATGGCATTACGCTGTTTGGGAGGGAACTCACTGAGTCAAGCCACACGTTATAGTAGGAAAGCTAAATGTGTGCACCCATTTAAAGCACCGCCCCCAGGAATCTTGGGAACTGTAGCTTGCTAAGGGTGCTGGGAATTGCGGCTCTGTGGGGGCAAACTATAGTTCCCATGATTTATTATTATTATTTTTAATTTACTTAATCATTTTTTCGATACAAACATCAACAGTGAAAGATACACACAACAAAAACCACAATAACACAATTTGACTATTCAGATTTGAATACACTGATATACCTATGACTACAACTTTTTAAACAATATTTTCTCACCAGGATTCTTGGGGTGTAGTGGGGGGAGAGGCAGCGTTGCGCAGGACCTGGGAGACCAGGGCCCAAATCCGTTCGTAAAAATATTTACAGACCATTCATTCGTAAAAATATTTACAGACCATTCATTCGTAAAAATATTTACAGACCAGCATTTCAATTTTAAAAATCAACCTGGCTTACAGAAAAAAAATTCATTTGTAAAAATAACAATATTCAAATTTCAAATATGAAACTTTATAGTAAAAGCCACACAAAGGCTAAAACAGGAATCAAGTTAACCATTTCCTGCATACACCTGGGAGAACAGAAAAGTTTTCAGCAGGTGTTTAAAAGTTGACACCTGCTGAAATCCCCAGTGGCAGAGAGTTCCACAGGACTGGGCCCACGACACCAAAGGCTCCCTTCCTGCAAGTTGTTATGAAGCCCCCTATCCCACTCCCAGAGCTACAATTCCCAGAACGGCTTAGCAATCTATCGCTTTCCCAGGGAACTCTGGGGATTGTAGTTCTGACGGGGAATAGGGATCTCCTAAAAACTCTCAGGAAGGGACGCGGGTGGCGCTGTGGGTTAAACCACAGAGCCTAGGACTTGCCGATCTGAAGGTCAGCGGTTCGAATCCCTGCGACTGGGTGAGCTCCCGTTGCTCAGTCCCTGCTCCTGCCAACCTAGCAGTTCAAAAGCACATCAGTGCAAGTAGATAAATAGGTACCACTCCGGCAGGAAGATAAATGGCATTTCTGTGCACTGCTCTGGTTCGCCAGAAGCGGCTTAGTCATGCTGGCCACATGACCTGGAAGCTGTACGCCGGCTCCCTCGGCCAGTAAAGCAAGATGGGCACCGCAACCCGAGTCGTCTGCAACTGGACCTAATGGTCAGGGGTCCCTTTACCTTTACAAACTCACAGGACCCCTGGCAAACTATAGTTCCCAGAACCCACTGGGGGAGAGCAATGGTATCACAGCGCTTTAAATGCTGCGAACGTGGCCTTACTCGTGAGGTGGGCTGCAAAATACCCCCACTTTACGTAGGCCACCCAGTAAGCTTTGTCTCTGTGTAGCATGGCACAGAACACGGATCTCGCCCAGCCAAACCCAGTGCCAAAACCCAACAGGGTTAGCCACGGCGGCAAAAACCCTTGCAACTGTTTTGATCACCGGTGGGCCTCTCTCACCCAGATTTTTTCGTCCCTCTGATTCTGGCCCGTTGCCAGAATGGTCCGGCTGGCCTGCACCCAAAGAGCCAGGTTTCGCCACCGACATCAGGCAAACCGGGTCGAGTCTGACGCTTGTGGCACTTTTGGGCACGCAGCGCAGAAACTCCAGACAGACTGCGTGGCCAGAGGCTCCCTGCGGGGCGTGATCAAAGGCGGCATCCTGGCATCTCAAGCAGACATGGTGCCAGGTTGTAAGACCCACGTCAAAAGGAACAGGGCTCAGGAGATGACTCTGAGGGCGCTGGTTGTGACATCGTTTTCCAAAAAGCGCTTTTTTATTTCATTTCATAGGAAGCACTTCAATCTGCTGGGTTCATTACAGCGACAAATTATAGAGGGCCCTGCCTTGCAAGCTTAAAATTCCAGAAACAATATGGGGGAAATAATAATAATAATAATAATAATAATAATAATAATAATAATAATAATAATAATTTATTTATACCCCACCCATCTGGCTGGGTTTCCCCAGCCACTCTGGGTGGCTTCCAACAGAATATTAAAATACAATAGTCTATTAAACATTAAAAGCTTCCATAATCAGGGCTGCCTTCAGATTAATAACAACAACAACAACAACAATAATAATACTACAGTGGTACCTCAGGTTAAGTACTTAATTCGTTCCGGAGGTCTGTTCTTAACCTGAAACTGTTCTTAACCTGAAGCACAACTTTAGCTAATGGGGCTTCCCACTGCGCACGATTTCAGTTCTCATCCTGAAGCAAAGTTCATAACCCGAGGTAATATTTCTGGGTTAGCGGAGTCTGTAACCTGAAGCATATGTAACCTGAAGCGTCTGTAACCTGAGGTACCACTGTAATAATAATGATGATGATGATAATAATAATAATAATAATAACAATAATAATAATAATAATAATAATTTCTTTATACCTTGTCCATCTGGCTGGGTTTCCCCAGCTACTCTGGGCGGCTTCCAACACAATATGAAAATACAATAGTCTATTAAACATTAAAAGCTTCCCTAAACAGGGCTCCCTTCAGATGTCTTCTAAAAGTCTGGTAGTTGTTTTTCTCTTTGACGTCTGGTGGGAGGGTGTTCCACAGGGCGGGTGCCACTACCGAGAAGGCCCTCTGCCTGGTTCCCTGTAACCTGGCTTCTCACAATGAGGCAACCGCCAGAAGGCCCTTGGAGCTGGACCTCAGTGTCTGGGCAAAGCAATGGGGGTGGAGAAAGGGAAAAGATGGAGGAGTCGAAAGCCCTAAACGGAACTCGGCCCAGTAGACCTAGTAGAGTGTCTCCACCCCCATCGTTCAGCCCGGACACCGAGGTCCAGTACTGAGGGGCTTCTGGCGGTTCCCTCCCTGCGAAAAGCGAAGTTACAGGGAACCACTCACAGGGCCTTCTCGGTAGTGGCACCCGCCCTGTGGTACGCCCTCCCACCAGATGTCAAAGAGAAAAACAACTACCAGACTTTTGGAAGGCCACAGAGAGGTTAGGCTGGCCTCAACTAGAGCCAGGGTTTTCTCGGCTGCGGCTCCAACCTGGTGGAACGCTCTGTCACAAGAGACTAGGGTCCTGCGGGACTTGACATCTTTCCGCAGGGCCTGCAAGACGGAGCTGTTCCGCCAAGCCTTTGGTCAGGGCGCAGCCTGACTCCCTCCTTTGGCAATCTTTACAAAACTTTAGTTTATGGTTGCCATCAATTTTGATTTTAATTAATTTTTATAATGTTTTTATAATGTTGCACTATTTTAGTGTTGTTAGCCGCCCTGAGCCCGGCTTCGGATGGGGAGGGCGGGATATAAATAAAATTTATTATTATTATTATTATTATTATTATTATTATTATTATTAGTGGCACCCGCCCTGTGGAAGGGAGATTATAGGGAACCAGGGAGAGACCCTTCTCAGTGGTGGCACCCTCCTTTTGGAACGCCCTCCCTTCCAATGTCAAGGAAATATACGATATGACTTTTAGAAGACATCTGAAGGCAGCTGTGCATGGGGAGGTTTTTATAACGTTTGACGTTTTATCGTCTTTTTATATTTTGCCGGAAACCGGCCACAAAGTGGCTGGGAAACCCAGTCAGATGGGCTACATATACATAATAAGAAAAAAAATTATTATCATTTTAAAATTACTACTTGAGAGTCCTGTATTGTAGGGGTTTGGACTGGATGACCCTCAAGCCCCTTTGAAATCTACAATTCTATGATGATGAAACAGCAGAGATAAAAGTTATTTCCCCCCCATCTAAAAAGGCAAGTTTTTCGGCAAAGCAGAAGCATGTTGGAGCCTGGGAAAAGGGCTGTATCTCATTGGCAGAGCAACTAAAATCACAGAACTGCAGAGTTTGAATAATAATAATAATAATAATAATAATAATAATAATAAATTTTATTTATACCGCACCTCCCCAGCCAAGACCGGGCTCAGGGCGGTTAACACCAGGTATCAAAACAATTGACTAAAATACAACTTAAAAACAAGATGAAAATACAACATTAAAATGCAGCCTCATTTCAGCAGAAACTCAAGGGTCATCTAGTCCAACCCCTGCAAGGCAGGAACTGCAACCAAAGGTCCCAGATGCAAAAGATGCCCCACATTCAATCTCCAACAGCATCTCCAGGTAAGGCTGGGAGTAGGCCCCCTGCCTGAAACCCAGGACAGCTGCTGCCAGCCCGAGCAGGCTATACTAAGATAGTTGGATCAACGGTCCGACTGGGTATAAGGCTGTTCCTGTCTAATCTCAGCCTGCCCCAACATAGGTCTCTCTTGTTGTATCAAGCACCTGAAAGCATGTGGCCATTTTGGTTCTTGCGTAATCGGGGGGGGGGTTGCTGGGGGGGGAGATAAAACAATTAAACAGAATAGAACGTCCTCAGGATTTGGAAAACATCTCTGCTGGATTTGGAATCCAAGAGTTATTATGTGTCATACTGGGCAGATGAGCCTTTTAAAAAGAAAGAAAGAAAAAAGCCATAAATGCTGCCTTGACCTTGATACATGCAGGCAGAAAGCATTTTCGTAGAGGGAGATTTCATTCCCCTCCTCCTCCTAATTACTATTATTTAATGCCAAACTGTATGGCAGCAGGGCTACACCAACCTTGCACTACCAACCTTACTGTACAGTGGTGCCCCGCAAGACGAATGCCTGGCAAGACGGAAAACCCGCTAGACGAAAGGGTTTTCCGTTTTGGAGGTGCTTCGCAAAACGAATTTCCTATGGGCTTGCTTTGCAAGACGAAAATGTCTTGCGAGTTCCTGCGGGTTTTTCCCCTCCCCCCCTTTTTTAAGCAGTTAAGCCGCTTATCAGCTGATCCGCTAAGCTGATAAGCCGCTAAAAGCCGCTAAACCGCTAATAGCGCTAATCCGCTAAGCTGTCAATGGGCTTGCTTCGCAAGACGAAAAAACCGCTAGACGAAGAGCCTCACGGAACGGATTAATTTCGTCTTGCGAGGCACCACTGTATACTAGTGAAACATGGAGAGCACTTATAAACACCATCTCCAACTCCTTGAAAGATTCAATCAACGGTGTCTCCGAAAATTTTTACACATCACTTGGGAAGACAGGCAAACTAATGTCAGTGTACTGGAAGAAGCAAAGATCACCAGTGTTGAAGCAATGATTCTTCAACATCAACTTTGTTGGACTGGTCATGTTGTGCAGACGCCTGATTATCGTCTTCCAAAGCAACTACTCTATTCTGAACTTAAAAATGGAAAGCGTAAGGCTGGTGGTCAACAAAAGAGGTTTAGAGACTCTCTCAAGGCAAATCTTTAAAAATGTAGTATAAACACTGACAAGTGGGAAACACTGGCCTGCGAGCGCTCCAGTTGGAGAACAGCCTTTGTACCAAAGGTGTCGTGGGCTTTGAAGACACTCGAACTCAGGACGCAAGGGAGAAACGTGCTAGGAGGAAGGCACGCTTGGCAAATCCACACCGTGATCAACTCCCACCGGGAAAGCAATGTCCCCACTGTGGAAGGACGTGTGGATCCAGATTTGGCCTCCACAGTCACTTACGAACTCATTGTTAAAACCGTGTTTATGGAAGACAATCTTACTCGGCTACGAGGGATCGCCAAAGAAGAAGACTATTATTTAATGTCAAACTGGATGCTAGCAGGGCTATGAAACTGGCAGACCTGGCATGCAAGCCAGGAGAGGCCTGTTGTTTTGCATACCACATTTCCAACAACAAAGTCAAGTCCAGAGAGACTCACGAAAGGAGGAGCTGGTGCATTTTTGCAGAAATTGTGCTTCCTGGGCTCGCCCTTTGCACCCAGGTGACCTTTGGCCTGATGCAGCAAAAATCTCTGAATGTTCTCAGGGTAGAAATGTCCTGCTCTCCACCCCCCACCTTTTGAAGACCCTGCCAGACTGTTTTTAATGCTGGGAAAACCAAGAGGGCTTGAAAAGAGGAGACTAACAGGAGATTAGAGTCGGGCGATTATCTGGTTTTCAACATGTGACATATCACCAGCTAAACATCGGGATATACGGATATATCACAATGCCCGACCTAAGGATGGAGCTATGTAGAGGAGGCATGGACTGGCTCCACAGCTTTTCCCGCATTGTGATTTTTGCACTGCATACACAAACACACACCACGATTCGCAATATCTTTGCCAGGTCCAAATTTACGGAACCAATATCACGCTATGGACCTCAAACTGGTTTTGGTTGATTATATCATCCAGTCCTAGAGGAGATATGATAGGTAAAGGTAAAGGGACCCCTGACAGTTAAGTCCAGTCACAGACGACTCTGGGGTTGCGGCGCTCATCTTGCTTTACTGGCCGAGGGAACCGGCGTACAGCTTCTGGGTCATGTGGCCAGCATGACTAAGCCGCTTCTGGCAAACCAGAGCAGCGCACAGAAACGCTGTTTACCTTCCCACCGGAGCGGTACCTATTTATCTACTTGAGCTTTGACGTGCTTTCGAACTGCTAGGTTGGCAGGAGCAGGGACCGAGCAACGGGAGCTCACCCCGTCACGGGGATTCGAACCGCCAACCTTCTGATCGGGAAGCCCAAGAGGCTCAGTGGTTTAAACCACAGCGCCACCCGCGCCCCATATGATAGCCTTCTTCAAATATCTCAAGGGCTGTCACACAGAAGATGGAGCAAGCTTGTTTTCTCCTGCCCTGGAGGGTAGGACTCGAACCCATGCCTTCAAGTCACAAGAAAGGAGATTCTGACTAAACGTCAGTAGACGACAGTAGACAGTGGAATGGTCTCTCTCGGGAGATTGTGGACTCTCCTTCCTTCGAGGTTCTTAAGCAGAGGTCGGCTGGCCATCTGTCGTGGATGCTTTAGCTGAGATTTCTACATTGCAGGGGGTTGGACTAGATGACCCTTGGGTCCCTCCCAACACTACAATTCTATGATTCTAGAAACTTGTAAACAGCGACTTGCAGTGCAAAGGCTATTGTTGTGGTTTGGAAGTTTAGCTTTTGTTTTAAACCAGGAAAGGTGTCCTTTCTCTGGAATTCCAAGTTCTGAACTGTGCTGCAGAAGCAGAGCAGCTGGGAATGCCAGGTCAGAGGTCCTGGCCAGAAAGTCTTCTATGCCTGGAATCTATCAAAAGCATCTTGGGTATCAAGGGAGATTTTGTATTTATTGCATTCCAGCCTTGAAACACAGGTAGCAAAGCGGGATGCCCACAATCCCAGGTGGGCAAGGTCTTACGCTTCACAAGCCAGAGGAATGCAGAGACTCGATTGGATTAGAACGCATTCCTCTCCGCTGGGGACAGCAATCTTGTTCTGATAAATTAAAACAGAATCCGCAAGCAGAAATTGCAGAGAGCAGGGACAACCCCCTTCATTTTGGGTGGGGTGTGGAATAGAAAATCTCTCTTTTAGGGACACCAGGACCAGTGATATTAGTAAGGATGAGTAATTCTGTCGAGGTTCCCTGAGCTTCCCATTTTTCCCATCTAAAGTTCGCTTCTCCATATTTTCAAATCGGTTTGTGACTTTTTTTAATAAAAAAGAAAACACAAAAATTCATCAGCATTCTATTGCACATTTCTCCTAACATGCATCTTGGTATTTTTTTTTGGGGGGGGGGGGGATGTTTTGAACAATACACACGTTTTTTGTAGAGCAATTTCCCCATATGGTTTTTCCTAAGTTGTATTTTCACGAATACACGCATTTGTGTGCAACCTTTATGCATTTTTGTGTGCATGCTTCACACCGTAAAATTCGGAGTACGAATTTCACTGGGTGGCTGTGTTTCAGTCCATGTGTTGTTGTTGTTGTTGTTGTTGTTAAGTGTGCATGAAGTAGGCTCATGCACTGAAACAAATCTCTCATTCTTTCCTAGATGAAGATGTTCTAGAAAATGTTGAATCAGACAAATTTTTGAATTGCGAAAGTGCTCAACCACAAACAGCAAAATGCTGTATATCAGAGATGGAAAGCCTTTGGCTCTTGAGATGGCGTCGACTACAACTCCCATGATTCTTAGCCCTGCTGGCTGGGGATGATGGGAGTTGGAGTCCGGCAACCTTTGGAAGGTCACAGGTCAGCCACCCCTGCTATACACATTTCTTCAGATGTCTTCAAGTTCCTCTGACTCAGAAAGTGTTACTTCTGAGCAAACATGGACAGCATTGGGCTAGTCGTACTACCAACCTTACTAAATGCTTGTGAAACATGGAGCACTTATAAACGCCATCTCCAGCTCCTTGAAAGATTCCATTAACGGTGTCTCTGAAAATTTTTACACATCACTTGGGAAGACAGAAGAACTAATGCCAGTGTACTGGAAGAAGCAAAGATCACCAGTGTCGAAGCAATGATTCTTCAACATCAACTTCATTGGACTGGTCATGTTGTACTATGCCTGATGACTGTCTTCCAAAGCAACTACTCTATTCCAAACTTAAAAATGGGAAGCGTAATGCTGGTGGTCAATAAGAGGTTTACAGACTCTCTCAAGGCAAATCTTAAAAAATGTAGTATATACACCAACAACTGGGAAACACTGACCCATGAGAGCTCCAATTGGAGAACAGCCTTTACCAAAGGTGTCATGGGCTTTGAAGACACTCGAACTCAGGACAAGGGAGAAATGTGCTAAGAGGAAGGCATGCTTGGCAAACCCTCACTGTGATCAACTCCTGCCCGGAAACCAATGTCCCCACTGTGGAAGGACGTGGGGATCCAGAATTGGCCTCCACAGTCACTTACGGACCCATTGTTAAAACTGTGTTTATGGAAGACAATCTCACTCCGCTACGAGGGATCGCCAAAGAGAAGAGAAGAGAGTCCTCATGAAAACGCAGAATAAATCAAGTGCTGGTGTGTTCGGTTCTAGGTCAGGTTCAGGCAGCTGATACGATTTCAAGTTTATGCTTGTTTATGCTCACTCCAAAAAGGAACGCTGTGATTGCTCCACAACTCTGGGAAGGTGTTTTTTGGGAGGGGCTGGTTTGGGGGTTTAGAAGGTAAGACAAGATGGCCGGATCAGGCTGAAGGGACTCATCTAGTCTAGCATCTTGTTCTTGCAGTCGCCAAACGGATGCCTTTGGGAAATCTGCAAGCAAGTTTACAGCAACTGCTTTATAGCCAGATGTTCAGCTCTTGGCTGAGCCTGCATGCATGAAAATGAAGCAATTCACTTCCAGGGAAGAACTGTTGTTGTTGTTGTTGTTGTGAAGAATTGTTGTTGTTGTTTATTGAATTTATATACCCACCAAATGACTTGACTTCCAGACATTCTTGTGGGGTAGGTTTGTAGGTATGTTGATATGTACGATATAGGTAGGTATTACATAGATTAATGTAGGTATGTTTTATATTATGAAAATAAGGTAGTGTGTTGTGTATTGTGTAAATGTATATGTATGTGTTTTACAGTGGTGCCTCGCAAGGCGAAAATAATCCGTTCCGCGAGTCTCTTCGTCTTGCGGTTTTTTCGTCTTGCAAAGCATCCCTATTAGCGGCTTAGCGGCTTAGAAAAGGGGGGGGGGAGCGAAAAAAGTCGCAAGACTCGCAAGACGTTTTTGTCTTGCGAAGCAAGCCCATAGGGAAATTCGTCTTGCGAAGCGCCTCGAAAAACGGAAAACCCTTTCGTCTAGCGGGTTTTTCGTCTTGCGAGGCATTCGTCTTGCGGGGCACCACTGTATATGTTAATAAAGTCTAAATCAATCAATCAATAAAAGAATTTATATACCATCCTATTCCTGGGGGTCTCGGGGCAGTTCACAGAATAAAATCAAGATATAAAGCCACAAAATACATATTAAAATAAAAACGACAACCCAACAAAACTCCCCACCCCACCCCCACTTCGAAAAGAGTCACATTTTAAAAGGGCATATAGGATGTCAATAAGATCAGCCAAAGGCCTAGTTAAAAAGGAACGTTTTTGCCTGGTGCCTAAAGGTGTGTGATGAAGGTGCCAGGCAAACTTCCCTGAGGAGAGCATTCCAGAGACAGGGAGCCACCACTGTGAAGGCCCCGTTCTCGTGTTGCCACCCTCTGGACCTCTCGAGGAGGAGGCACACAAAGGAGGGCCTCAGAAGATGATCTCAGGGTCCGGGTAGGTTCATATGGAAAGAGGCAGTCCTTGAGGTATTGCGGTCCTGAGCTGTTTAAGGCTTTATAAGTCAAAACCAGCACTTTGAATTGGGCCCGGAAACTAATCGGTAGCCAGTGCAGTTGGACCAGGATCAGTGTAATGTGCTCAAATAAGTCTTACTCTGGTGAGTAACCTGGCCGCTGAATTCTGCACTAGATGAATTTTCTGAACCGTCTTCAGAGGCAGCCCCACGTAGAACGCATTGCAGTAATCTAACCTTGAAGTTAACAGAGCATAGACAACAGTAGCTAGGCTATCCCTGTTCAGATAGGGGCGTAGCGGGGCCACCAGCCAAAGCCGATGGAAAGGTTTTTTGCCCATCACCCCAGTCGAGAGGAAAAGATTAAGGGGAGATGGGTTTATGTGAGATAATAATAATAATAATTTTTATTTATACCCCGTCCTCCCCAGCCAAGACCAGGCTCAGGGCGGCTAACAACCAATAATAAAAACAAGTTGATTAAAATACAATTTAAAAAACAAGATTAAAATACAACATTAAAACATTAGGATGCAGCCTCTTCACAGGAGGAGAAAGGAAAAAGAAAGAGGGGAAGGGAATCAAACTGATTCTAAGCCAAAGGCCAGGAGGAACAACTGGATCTTGAGATACAAGAGCAAATGGTGCGTCAGGGGAGGGAAATCTGGCTTTCTTCTTACTGAACAACGCAAAGATTTCATAATCCGCCCAGAGCCCTACCGATAGGGTGGGAAAGCAATTTCGGCAGGCCGTCACGAGCCACCTCTGCTCTCTTCTCGAAACCGGATAACAAATCATTTCCAAGAAGCAGGAAAAACAGCATTTTCTCCATCTCCTCCTCCCCCCCCCCCCGCCACCCCAAACACGGCTCAGAAGAGGAAATTCTTGTAGTGTTTGGGCACTTTCGCCGCACGGGGCCTATTTTTAGTCCGGTCTAAAATACGCAGCAGTTATTTATAGAAAAGGTTCTTTTGCAAACACCTTTTGGAAGCGCATCCCTCGAAACGCACGCTATTAAAAATGAAAATCAAAGGCGTTCACTGTTGGGGCCCAGACAGATTATCAGCAACCTGCATTCCTGTCTACTGATATGTTTATCCGTTTAAACACAAGGCTTTCCCCCCTGAAGATATATGTGTATGAAATCTGGAATGCATGACATATGCAGATTCCCACCTCCTGGAAAAGGTCAGAAATAGCCAGAAAGTTGAGCAAAAGCTTGCCAAGAGAACGACACGTGGGTGTTCAGAGGGCTGAGACACGGCTGGAAGCGGGTAGGAATTTAACGTGGCTCCCCCAAGCCTGCCAATAGGTTACAAAATCAAAACGAAGGAGGGGATAAACCAACACGTCACCAATTTGACTTCAAAACAGCATAGCCGGATACCCCCAATCCTGCCCTACATGCTCAGAGGCAGGCAGGAACAGCCAGGTGCCCCAACGAGAAACCTAGAAGCAGAATTCGAACACGAGGCCACACTCCACTCCTGCTAGCATCCTTCGATAGCTCTCTCTCCCCCCCATGAATTAGTCTCATCCTTCTTTAAAGCTAAGTCGGTTGGAGCGAGTTTCCCAGTTATCAGTCCTGAACTTCCCCAAATTTCCCAGCTTCCATCGATAAAATAAGGCTCGTTTATCCAGGCTACAGCAAACATCATATTTGTTGTTGTTTAGTCGTGTCCGACTCTTCGCGACCCCCTGGACCAGAGCACGCCAGGCACTCCTGTCTTCCACTGACTCCCGCAGTTTGGTCAAACTCATGCTGGTAGCTTCGAGAACACTGTCCAACCATCTCGTCCTCTGTCGCCCCCTTCTCCTTGTGCCCTCCATCTTTCCCAACACCAGGGTCTTTTCCAGGGAGTCTTCTCTTCTCATGAGGTGGCCAAAGTATTGGAGCCTCAGCTTCAGGATCTGTCCTTCCAGTGAGCACTCAGGGCTGATTCCCTTCAGAATGGAGAGGTTCGATCTTCTTGCAGTCCATGGGACTCTCTAGAGTCTCCTCCAGCACCAGAATTCAAAAGCATCCATTCTTCAGCGATCAGCCTTCTTTATGGTCCAGCTCTCACTTCCATACATCAGTACTTACTGGGAAAACCACAGACCTTTGTTGGCAAACAGAATATACGGTAGAGTAAAATTTTAAAAAATTCTGCAGCGTTCCCTTTTGAAACCTGTTTGCATACCCCTGCCTCATTTTGGGGAACACTGCTGTAAAGGAATATATTTAAGAAAGATACAGTCATACCTCGGGTTGCAGACCGCCGAAACCCGGAAGTACCGGAACGGGTTACTTCCGGGTTTCGGCGATCGTGCATGTGCAGAAGTGCTAAATCGCGCTTTGCACATGCGCAGAAGTGCCGAATCGCGGGTTGCGAATGTGCATCCCGCACGGATCACGTTCGCAACCCGAGCATCCACTGTACTGGCAAGCAGGAAGGTGTGCAGAGGAGGGTGACCAAGATGTCTGGGAACCAAGCCTGATGAGGAATGGTTGAAGGAGCTGGGTATGTTCAGCCTGGAAAAGAAGAGGCTGAGAGGAGATATGATACTGGACCGCCTCTCCTGGTATGCCCCACGGAGAGCCTCAAGGTCCATAAATAACAAAACCCTAGTGGTCCCAGGCCCTAAGGAAGTTAGATTAGATTCAACCAGAGCCAGGGCCTTCTCTACACTGGCCCCAGCCTGGTGGAACGCTCTGCCTCATGAGACCAGGGCCCTGCAGGATCTGATTTCTTTCCGCAGGGCCTGTAAGACAGAGTTGTTCCGCCTGGCCTTTGGCTTGGAGCCAATTTGATTCCCTCCCTCCCTCTCTCTTTTTTTTCTTTTCCTTCTCCACCTGCGATGAGGCTACATTTTAATATTTTAATGTTCCATTATTTTAATGTTGTATTTTATTTTTGTTTTTAAGTTGTAATCATTCATCTTGTTTTTATTTTGCTTGTAAGCCGCTCTGAGCCCGGCCCTGGCTGGGGAGGGCGGGGTATAAATAAAAAAATATTATTATTATTATTATTAATATTATTATTATCTTCAAATATCTAAAGGGCTTTCACATGGAAGAGGGAGCAAGCTTGTTTTCTCCTGCTCCGGAGCGTAGGACTCGAACCCACGGCTTCAAGTTACAAGAAAGGCGATTCCGACTAAATTTCAGGAAGGACTTTCTGGCGGCAAGAGCTGTTTGACGGTCGAACTGCCACGAGAGATGGTGGACTCTCCTTCATTGGACGTCTTAACACAGAGTTTCGATGCATGTCTGCCAGGGATTCTTCAGCAGAGATTACTGCATTGCAGGGGGTTAGACTAGATGACCGCTGGGGTTACCTTCCAACGCTACAGTTCTATGATTCTATATATATATATATATGTAATACAAACCTAGGTAATGAATCCTTTTGCGGCGACAAAAACCAGGGTCCCTGCCCAGCAGCTTCACATAATCCAAATGCGGCAATATTAAAAACTACCAGACTTTTAGAAGACATCTGAAGGCAGCCCTGTTTAGGGAAGCTTTTAATGTTTCATGTATTACGGTGTCTTAATATTTTGTTGGAAGCCGCCCAGAGTGGCTGGGGAAGCCCAGCCAGATGAGTGGGGTATAGATAATAAATTATTATTATTATTATTATTATTATTATTATTATTATTATTATTATTATTAGTCAAAGAGGCATAAAAACGCCACTCAAACTTCCCCAGTCACTGAACCTACAATGTTCGCATTTACAGCTCTCTGGTTTGTGGGAGCAACTTGAGAAGCCGGTTATTATTAGACGGCTCTGTGGGCAATTTCTCTGCGGTTGCCAATCGCAGTTTATGAGCGTCCTTCACCCACAGACCCAGCTCGGCGTTCCAGCTGCTGGATCACTAACCGCCTTTTTCCTCCCAAGGGGTAACCTCCGTTCAGGGGCCTGTTGTGATTGCGGGACTTTGCAAAGCAGAGAAACTGGTCGGGTTCCGAGATGGGCGGAAGCCAGGCTCAGACTGGCACCTGTCCATCGCATTGCGGGCGTTGGTCTTGGGGACGGAGGGAGGAGAGAAAGGACAAAGAGAGGAGGGGAAGAAGAAAAATACTGACTAGGGAGAGTGGAATGTTATTTACCACGAAGCACCGAAAGCAACACAACAGGAAGGCTGGGAACGGCGGCGTGCAGGCCAGGTAATCAGCTTTTGCCAACCTGGTGCCCTCTGGTGCCCTGGATGGGCTGAAGAGGAATGAATTGTGGTTGGAGAACCCCCCCCCCCAAGGGAAGAAGGCTCAAAGCCCAGGGAGTAAACCCAGAGGAAAAATCTGTACCCGCTGCCTTGCCATGCAAGAAAAGGAGAAGAAAAGGCTACGGCATCAACTCTACCTTGGATGGTCTGGTAGATGGAATTCAGTGGCTACTGGAACAAATCAAATGTAAAAATGCCCAGCAACCAGGCTTGTTTACATTCATTCACATATACATTACCGCATGCCCACTTGTGGCAAGGAGAATGTATGTCACTATGAATGGGTGGATAAATTTCTCCCTGGCACACGTGTGTCCACAGTTTCTCCCACTGATGAATACTCGGACCTAATACTCAGGCTTAAGAATCCCCCACTACAACAACTCTATCGAATTGGGTTTCAACTTCACTTTACTGGACCCAAATAGTCCACCATAGCTTCCAGGTCCCAACACCTTTGCAGGCGTACACCTCTGCACCTGTACTCCACCAGGAGCCAGTGCAGCTGGAAAAGCACTGGGTGAATATGCTCCCATGGCAGGGACCCCGTGAGGAACCTCGCTGCAGATTCTGCACCCGCTGGAGTTTCTGGGACAGCTTCAAGGGCAGCCCCGCGTAGAGCAAGTTACAGTAGTCAAGCCTGGAGGTGATAGTCGCATTGATCACTGTGGCCAGGCTGGGGCAGTGTGTCTGGAGGTCCTGGGCTGCCCAGATGATAAGACCCCCCTCTTGGCCTCGTTGATTATTTATTATTTATTATTTATACCCCGCCCATCTGGTTGGGTTTCCCCAGCCACTCTGGGTGGCTTCCAACCGAATATTAAAAACAATACAGCATCAGACATTAAAAACTTCCCTAAACAGGGAATATAAAAAATATTATCAGTATATTATTAGTATGTTGATGACACACGGCTCTATTTTCCCATTCCCTCTGAACTGGGTGTGCTTTTCCAGCTGCACTGGCTCCCAGTGGAGTACAGGGTCAGGTTCAAGGTGCTGGTTTTGACCTTTAAAGCCCTTCACGGCCTAGGACCCTTGTGCCTACGGGACTGCCTCTCCAGGTATGCCCCACGGAGAGCCTCCAGGTCCATAAATAGCAACACCCTAGTAGTCCCTAAGGAAGTCAGATTAGCCTCAACCAGGGCCAGGGCCTTTTCAACACTGGCTCCGACCTGGTGTTATTATTACCCAGCAGTAGTTTGTCTTCACCCCTGGACGTCTACTCCATTGTCTCTTGAGACAGAGGGGTGCCAACTACACGTTTAAAACCATCCAAATAATTACAACAAAAGTAGCACAAGCCCTTCATTAAAAGCAGGCAGTTCCCCAATTCCTGTTGGGACAAGGAAATCTTCACCTGCCGGCGGAAAGCCAACAAGCAGGGAGCCCATCTGGCTTCTCCAGGGAAGGAGTTCCAGAGTCCAGGGGCAGCCACCACCAAGAAGGCCCTTGAGAAAGCCTTCTTCAAACAATGGCTGTCTTCCAACACACAAATGAGACGGAATATGGGCTGAGTGAGATCAAATCTAATTTTGGTCCAGGAGAGACAGGACCTGTCACAGAAACGCATGTCTGAAAACAGGGCAATAAGGGACACTGTTTATGTTTGCAGCGCTAATAGCAACAGACGGAATCGTTTTTATTTATTTTGCTTTGCCTGGGTTGCTGCTTGGAATGCACCGCGGGATTGGAAGAAGGCAAGCTCAGAGCAGTGACTCATGCTGGGACACGGCAGGAATCGTCCTCTGAGGTCAGGTACTTCTGCCAAATCCCAGGAGCAAAGGAATGATCCCACCCGGGGTACAGAGATGCGGCAGAACCGCCTTCCCCGGTGAAAGCTAACTGAAAAGGGGTGAGGCCAGGACGGCAACTCAGACAGAGATGCAGCAGGCACTCTGTGGGAAGATCCTCTGGAGTCACAGGAATCTTAGCGAATTCATTGTATAATGGTAGCGGCTCCCAATCACACAATTCTCCCCAAAGGTGCTGGGCCCAGGGGTAACCCGAGCAATGCGGTCCAGGTCCGGTCCCAAATCCAAGGGTTTTGCTAGGAGTCAGTCTGACAGGGCCAAGGCAGGAAACCAGGCGAGGACAGGTACAGGATCTCAGGCAGGGTCTGGCAAACATCAACGTTGCTCCTGCAACCTGGGGCGGGGTCCAGCAGCCTTTGATCTCTGTCAGGGTAACGGCCGGTCCTGATCCCCCGGTGACTCACCTCCCTCTTTCGCCCGAATGCGAGCACTCCTCCTGCGAGTGCTCAGGTCTCTCCTTCTCTCAGACCTCAGTCTCTGCAGCTCGGGAGACGTCAGTGGGTTACTAGACCCAGGGGCCGCCTCAGCCTCCCCTGACCCAACCGGTAGTGGAGCAGCTGTAGGTGATGGCCCAGCTGGAGGCAACGAGGTCATCCCCGCATCTGGAGCCAGGGCAGGCTCAGGCCCCTGACTCGGCCCAGCTGGTGTTTGATGGAGGGGACGCTGTGCAGACTGGGACTCTTCAGGATCAGGCCCCAGACTTGGTTCAGCTGCCGCCTGAGGCAAAAGATCCGGTGCAGACTGAGACTCCTCTGGCTCCAAGTCTGAGCCCGAGTCCCAGGCCATCTCACCAAAGCCCACTTCCTGCCTGTTGCTTTCTGTTCCAGCGGTTTCTTGCTCTAGATTTTGTGGGTACCGGCGACGCCACCTCCTCCTGCGCCAATCAGACGAAGCCCCCCCCCCCCCCCCGCGCATCAGCATCATGATGCAGCCATGTGCCACTGGCTTCCATTTAATACGAAAAATATCCACCAAGCCACACACTGGTCACACGCACGACTCCCCTTTCAGAGAGCAATCAGCCTGCAATCGGTGCCAACCACTCGCTTGGCTCGACGTCCCCCCCCCCCCAAAAGCCAGATCTCAAAGCCCAAACCCGCAACTAAGTTCCCAGACCTCTTCGCCCATCTGCAGTTTTTGGATTCAATACTCGTCATGGGCCGGCTTGAATTGCTGCAATGTGGTTAATGCCCCCAAAATATGGTGGCTTTTCTTTCTGTTTTGCATTCATGCCTTGTGGGGTCTGGAAACCGAGAGCTGAAGCAAACGCACGCACTTCGTTGCTGGCGATCTGTGCAATTTGCATGTCATTTGCATAGCCTAGGGCAGATGCCAAGCCACAAGACGCTGGCCGCCTGGTTTTCCATTGTTCCTATAATTGCAGATAACTAGATGTTGCTTAGGGGAGCGGTGGGGGAGAAATACCATAAAGATTTGACCTCCGGGCATGTCCAAATCTGAAGTCCTTGTTGAGCTGGGGCCTGGAAATTTGAGGCTGGCTCCTGAGTTGCAGGAGGTAGCGACGGAGGTCGTGCTTCGGAACGCCTTCGCACACAGAAATGCAGCGTGTCAGGGAAAAGGCAAAGTTGGGATCAAGCACAGAGGCAGGTCAGGCAGGAGACAAAGCAGGTAGGTAGCCCTGTTGGTCTGCCGTAGTCGAAATGGAAAAAATAATAATGAACGACTGCGATTGGTCATACAGGAAAAAGAAAGGGGTGAAATGGCCAAAAATAGCTTTATCATGTAAGAGAAAAGAATCCAGTGTCTTTGTTCAGACCAGGTCTCTCCATGGTTTTAAGTTTGGTAATAAGTTGCAATTCAGCAACTTCCCTTTCCAGTCCATTTCTGAAATTCTTTTGTAGTAGGACAGCTACTTTGAGATCTTGTATAGAATGTCCTGGGAGACTGAAGTGTTCTCCTACTGGTTTCTCTGTCTTGTGATTCCTGGTATCAGATTTATGTCCAAAGGTCCGTATAGGTAAAGCTATGGTTTTCCCAGTAGTGATGTATGGAAGTGAGAGCTGGACCACAAAGAAGGCTGATCGCCGAAGAATGGATAATGGATGAAGAATGGATAATGGATGAAGAATGGATGCTTTTGAATTCTGGTGCTGGAGGAGACTCTTGAGAGTCCCATGGACTGCAAGAAGATCAAAGCTATCCATTCCTAAGGAAATCAGCCCTGAGCGCTCACTGGAAGGACAGATCCTGAAGCTGAGGCTCCAAGACTTTGGCCACCTCATGAGAAGAGAAGACTCCCTGGAAAAGACCCTGATGTTGGGAAAGATGGAGGACACAAGGAGAAGGGGACGACAGAGGACGAGATGGTGGGACAGTGTTCTCAAGGCTACCAGCATGAGTTTGACCAAACTGTGGGAGGCAGTGGAAGACAGGACTGCCTGGCGTGCTCTGGTCCAGGGGGTCACAAAGAGGCGGACACGACTAAATGACTAAACATTTGGCGTAGGGTTTGGCCTGTATGTCCAATATAGAGGGCTGAAGGCATTTGATAGCATACACAAGGTTAGAAGATGAGCAATTAAATAGTCCTGCGATGGTATGTTTGATGTTGTCGGGGCCAGAAATGGTGTTGTCCAGGTGTAGGTGGCAGCAAAGTTAGCATCTGGGTTTATTGTAGGCTCTGGTACAAAGCAGAAGGGGATCCTTTCTAGACCTGGGAGACCCTTGATCATCTTGGTCGCCCTCCTCTACACACATTCCAGCTTGTCAAAACCCTTCTTAAATTGCGGGTGGCCATAGGTCTGGAAAGCAAACCTTATGAGGAACGGTTGAGGGAGTTGGGGAGACATGAGAGCCACCATCGAACATCTCAAGGGCTATCACATGGAAGATGGAGCAAGCTTGCTTTCTCCTGCTCCAGAGGGTAGGACTCGAACCCATGGCGTCAAGCTCCAAGGAAAGAGATTCTAACCGTAATGTCCATAAATAGCAACACCCTAGAGGTCCCGGGCCCTAAGGAAGTCAGATTAGCCTCAACCAGAGCCAGGGCCTTTTCAACACTGGCCCCAGCCTGGTGGAACACTCTGTCTCCTGAGACCAGGGCCCTGCAGGATCTGATTTCTTTCCGCAGGGCCTGTAAGACAGAGTTGTTCCGCCTGGCCTTTGGCTTGGAATCAGCTTCATCCCCTTCCCCTCTTTCCTGTGATGGAACTCCTATTTGGGGACTTTCCTGGCTTTTTTTCTGGCCCACCTAGGACCAGTCTGGATAGTTGGCCTTGGTGAAGATTTGACATTTTCATCCCCCAAAAGTTTTTGATTTGAGTTTCTACTGAAATGAGGCTGCATTTTAATGTTGTACTTAATCTCGTTCGTAAGTTGTATTTTAATCAATTGTTTTTATACCTGGTGTTACCTGCCCTGAGCCCGGTCTTGGCTGGGGAAGGCGGGGTACAAATAATATTTATTATTATGATTATTATTATGATTATTAAATATCAGGAAGAACTTTCTGGCAGCAGGAGCTGGAACGGTCTCACAAGAGAGGCGGTGGGCTCTCATTTTTGGGGGGCTTTTAAGCAGAGATTGGATGGCCATCTTTCAAGGATGCTTTAGTTGAGATTCCTGCGCCACAGCCGGGGGCTGGACTAGATGACCCCTGGAGGACCCGAACTCTACGATTCTTACAGAAATAAACGATGGGCCTTAAGAACCCAAATGCGAGAATCTGACTCACAGGGTGGTGGTATTCAAGCAAGTTTCACTCAAGAGCAGACCCAATGAAATTCGGGGAGATTAGGTCTACTCTGAGTAAGACTTAGTTGCATGCCAGCCATAGTCCCAAAGCTTTGATGGCTGTCGTTGCTATTAATCCACAGATGTTTCCATTTGGGGGCGGACGTATCCTCCGGCCTAAGGACACGCTGCCACTAGCCGGATGCTCAGCGGCAAAGCTTTCTATTTACAGAGTTAAATCTCTGCGGCGAGGGGAAGACAGTCCCCCGACACGAAATTATGATGAAATGGCCCCACTCCAAAGCCTGTTGTTCATCTGCGCTGGTGTTTCACGGATGAAATATCTGAGCAGCCGTTCATGTAAACACGGCCCCCTCTGATTTAAAACGCAATAAAATACTAATTAAAAAGAGGGGAAGGAAGGGAAATGCCAAATAATTCCTGCCAGGCCGAAACTCTCTTGCTTGCTAACGGTCAGCTCACAGGGACGGCACGGTTTTTAGGGAATTTTCTCTCTCTTTCTGGGTTCAAATTTGACTAGCGGTCATTTATACAACCGAGAGGCTGTGGTTTAAGATGTTGGACTACGGACCTGGGTTCAAATCTCCACTCGGCCTCAGAACTCACTGGGTGACCTTGGGCCACCTCTCAGTGCAAGCCTAATAATAATAATAATAATAATAATAATAATTTATTATTTATACCCCGCCCATCTGGCTGGGCTTCCCCCAGCCACTCTGGGCGGCTTCCAACAAAATATTAAAATACCCTAATACATCAAACATTAAAAAGCCTACCTCACAGGATTGTTGTGAGGGTTAAATGGAGGGAGGGGAGAGAACATGAATTTTGCCTTGGGGTGGGGGGCAGGCAGGATATAAAAATCTGTCAGTAAGATAGAACTTCAAAATTTCAGCGGCAGCTCCACGTTTGTGGAATGACCCCCCCCCCCAAAAAAATATACACATTGCCCCCAAGCTTTTCACCTCAGTTAATTAAAGGAAAGCCCCTTCTTTTATTTTAGGGGCTGGTGGGTCTGTTTTTATGCTATCGTTAGGTATGTAACTTAGGAGTTTGTGTTTATTACGTTTTCATATTCTTCTTTTTTTGCCCTGTGACCAATTTTTGAGGAAGCCTTGATGTAGAATAATAGAATCACAGAGCTGGGAGGAAGCGCAATAAATATAAAGACTCGATGCCAGACAGCCCTTGTTTCAGGTGGTGATTCCTAATGAACTACCATTATACAAGGAATTTGCTATGACTTCTGTGACTCCATAGCATCTTCTCCCAGAGTGCCTGCTGCATCTCTGTCTGAGTTGCTGTCCTGGCCTCTCACCTCTTCCCAGTTAGCTTTCACCGGGGAAGTCGCTTGAACCCAAATCTACCTTCCCATAAACCAGGTGGGTTTGGACTTTGCAACGGCCCATCTAGTCCGGCACCCTGTTCTGACAGTGGCTGAACAGGTGCATTGTGGGAAACCCGCCGTCAGGATTCGAACGCAAGAGCAGCGTTCTCCCCTCCTGCCGTTTTCGCAACTGGGATGCCGAAGCGTTGCTGGCTGCAAAGAGCAGAGCCATCGAAAGCCCTCTCCTCCCCTCCACAAATTTGTCTCAACCCTATTTTAAAGCCACGTTTAAGTCGTTGGCCGTCCCCGTTTTCTGTGGCAGGGAGTTCCCTGCGCCACGCGAAGAAGTCCTTTCTCAGTTGCCTGTGTACGCCTGGAAGCAAAGGGAAGTTTTCAGCAAACGTCCCAAGGTTAAAATAAGAAATGGGCTTGCTAGGTTTCGCGATGGTATCGAGCGAGCCTCAGCAATGGCGGCGACGATCCTGCAAATTATCTCAGCCATCGAGCCAGGATGTTGGATAAATCTATAGATTCTGTACTTTCAACCTGAACCAACTTTGTTTTCCAGGGCACAGCAGAAAGAAAGACAGAGCGAGAGAAACCCTTCCATCTCGTTTTAAAACAAAACCACATGATTTCGCATGGATAAACAAGACAGCCAAGCTGTTTTTTTGGAAAAAGAGGGGCAGTTTCCTTGAATGGTTGAGAAACATCCTCACTCCCCCCCCCACCCTGCTTTGGAGCTGTGAGGCATTAGGTAAGAACGCAGGGTGGAGACAGGTGTCAATCATCTCTGCCCCCCACCCCACAGCAGGGGCAGCAGCAAGGGGGGGGGGGTTTGTCATGCAATGACCAAGTTTTGGCTCATTATGGATCGCAAAGCCGCAACCTTTTTAAGGGTCGAGAACTAAGACACAGTCCTGTAACCCAGTAATTCCAAAGCACGCTTTCACGAACCACAGGAGAAGAAGTCAACTTTGAGGATGCAAAAACTGCTGGGTGCCCGCTGTCGCTGCCTGCGTAATCAGGATGAATTTCTGGAAGCAAAATGCTTTTTCTGTGCAGCCTGAGCAGGAGCAGTGGACACTGTTATACGTAAATGTTGTCGCTTGTAGTCACTTATCCCCCCCCCCCCGCCCTGCTCACAGTTCTGAAGAATATCCAGTATACCTGAAGCAGTGTCTCCACCCCCATCGTTCAGCCTGGACACTGAGGTCCAGCTTCGAGGGCCTTCTGGCGGTTCCCTCGTTGTGAGAAGCCAAGTTACAGGGAACCAGGCAGAGGGCCTTCTCGGTGGTGGCGCCTGCCCTGTGGAACGCCCTCCCACCAGATGTCAAAGAGAAAAACAACTACCAGACTTTTAGAAGACATCTTTTAAGGAAGCTTTTAATGTTTAACAGACCACTGTATTTTAATATTCTGTTGGAAGCCACCTAGAGTGACTGGGGAAACCCAGCCAGATGGGTGGGGTATAAATAATAAATTATTATTATTACCCTTACATCATAGAATCATAGAATCATAGAGTTGGAAGAGACCACAAGGGCCATCGAGTCCAACCCCCTGCCAAGCAAGAAACACCATCAGAGCACTCCTGACATATGGTTGTCAAGCCTCTGCTTAAAGACCTCCAAAGAATGGCCTATGTCCCCATTAAGAAAAAGAGGTGAGAACAGGCCAATATAAAACATATATCTGACTTTCCTTAAGTTCTCAAAGTTCTTAACCCAGCTCAAGGTTGTCCTCTGAACTAGCCAGATATTTATCTGAGAATCAATCACAAGTCAGTCCATCCTTTGAAAAATAAGACGTTTGAGCCAAAATGGCAACCAGACATTTGGCTTTGGTGACCGCAATCTCGGTTTTAGGAGCCGTTTGGTGCCTAGTTTATAGACCTGAGTTTCTAACACTGTCTGAAACCGTGGAGGAGCACTAAAGAAAAGGCAATGTAAGAAGAATCTCGAACATGGGTAGGCAACCTAAGGCCCAGGGGCCGGATCCGGCCCAATAGCCTTCTTAATCCAGCCTGCGGACGGTCCGGGAATCAGCGTGTTTTTACATGAGTAGAATATGCCCTTTTATTTAAAATGCATCTCTGGGATATTTATGGGGCCTGCCTGGCACTTTTACACGAGTAGAATGTGTCCTTTTATTTAAAATGCATCTCTGGGTTACTTGTGGATCATAGGAATTCGTTCAGCATCTTAAAAAGCAGAGACATCACCTTGCCAACAAAGGTCCGTATAGTTAAAGCCATGGTTTTCCCAGTAGTGATGTATGGAAGTGAGAGCTGGACCATAAAGAAGGCTGATCGCCGAAGAATGGATGCTTTTGAATTCTGGTGCTGGAGGAGACTCCTGAGAGTCCCATGGACTGCAAGAAGATCCAACCTCTCCATTCTAAAGGAAATCAGCCCTGAGTGCTCACTGGAAGGACAGATCCTGAAGCTGAGGCTCCAATACTTTGGCCACCTCATGAGAAGAGAAGACTCCCCTGATGTTGGGAAAGATGGAGGGCACAAGGAGAAGGGACAACAGAAGACAAGATGGTGGGACAGTGTTCTCGAAGCTACCAGCATGAGTTTGACCAAACTGCGGGAGGCAGTGGAAGACAGAAGTGCCTGGCGTGATCTGGTCCATGGGGGCACGAAGAGTCGGACACAACTAAACAACAACAGGAAATTGTTCATTTTCCCCGCCTTCAAAATATAGTCCGGCCCCCCACAAGGTCTGAGGGACGGTGGACCGGCCCCCTGCTGAAAAAGTCTGCTGACCCCTGATGTTGAACAAAGGGAAGGATGACAGACCAGCTCTTCCTTGAGGTTCTGCCAACCTTAAAGATGTTCTAGACTACGATTCCCATCAACCTCAGCCAGCAGCACAGCTACACTAAGGTTACCAGATTTTTTCAATGAATCTGGGGACACTTTTCAACTTCAGTGGATTGATTTGTAAATCTGTGGACCCTCCCCGAGAAACGGGGATGTCTGGTAACCTTAAGCTATGTGGGGCTGATGGGACTTGTAGTCCAGAAACTTACGGAGGGCACCGCCAGGGTGGCAAAGGCTGTCTTTCTCCACGAAGCCTGAGCGCAAAGCGAAACCTCTTGGCAGCGGGCCACGCAAAGAGGGTGGCATTGCTAAACAGCACCGTCTCCCGCGCTTCCAGCTGTCAGCACTCGTGCCCAGTAGCCAAAGCAAAGGGATGATAAATACGGCGTCGAGTTCGGCGGGCAGCAGACCAGAGGCCGTCCCAGATTAGTGCCAGCTTGTCTGCACCTGTCTGCACTCCATCCGCTGCTCACACCAGCTCAAGTGGCGAGGAAGAGGGAAGGAAGCCCTCACCTGCGGGGAAGAAGAACAGTTTGCGTTCTACGGGCCCCCATCATTCCAAAGGCTGCCAGCCATCTGAAGATGGAGAATAAATTCAATTCAGTGCCCATTTAAAGGCCGGCCCACCTAATCTTCACTCTCAGAAACAGGGTGGATTTGATTTAAATCAAATCAATTTAAATCACGATTTAAATCACTAGTCAGCAAGACTTGATTTCAATCATTTTTAAAAAAACAAAACAGAAAGACTCATTCTTCCCGCAAAAAAGGGAAGGTTGACAGCTATTACTAAAATGGTGTCAATTTTTTGTGAGTACAGTGGTGCCTCGCAAGACGAAATTAATTCGTTCCGCAAGTTTTTTCTTCTTGTGAGTTTTTCGTCTTGCGAAGCACGGTTTCCCATAGGAATGCATTGAAAATCAATCAATGCGTTCCTATGGAGACCGTCCGGGGACAGAGGGGAAGCGCCACGCGCCTTCCCCTCTGTCCCCGGACCTGTTTAAAGCAAGGGGCGGCGGGGAGAAGATTGCTTCTCCCCGTTGCCTGCCCCGCAATCTCCAGGGACAGAGGGGAAGGCGAGCGTGCCTTCCCCTCTGTCCCCGGACCTGTTTTAGAGCAAGAGAAGGGGCAGCGGGGAGAATCGCTTCTCCCCGTTGCCGCCCCTTGGTTCAAAAGGGGTCCCCGCAGATTGCGGGGCAGGCAACAGGGAGAAGCGATCTTCTCCCCGCCGCCCCTTGCTTCAAAAGAGGTCCGGGGACAGCGGGGAAGACGCGCTGCGCTTCCCCGCTATCCCCGGAGCTTGCGGGGCAAGCTTCGTTTTGCGAAGCAAGCCCATAGGGAGATGCGTCTTGCGAAGCGGCTAAGAAAACGAAAAACTCGTCTAGCGAGTTTTTCGTCTTGCGGGGCGTTCGTCTTGCGGGGCACCACTGTACAGTGAACGCTCAGGTTGCGAACGTGATCCGTGCGAGATGCACGATCGCAACCTGCAGCGTTCACAACCCGCGTCTGCGCAGGCGCAGGTTGTGATTTTGCACTTCTGTGCATGTGCGACCGCCGTTCCGGTACTTCCAGGTTTCGGCAGTCCGTAACCTGAAAAAACACAAACTGAAGTGTCTGTAACACGAGGTATGACTGTATTAAAAACAACAACCCGCAAATTGCTGCAAAAAATATGAGAATGTGAGAGGAAACTAAAATGGCCAGATTCATCCATCCACAGTGGTTGCAAAATGGGCAAATAAGGCTTTGGCTGGGAAGGAGGCCGGAGGTTTCTAGGAAAAGGCCAAGTGCTTCCTCCACTCGTTTGATGGGCAAAATGGGTACCCGAAGCCGAGATGGGCAGGGCCAAGAGGGCAACAGGACAAGGAGCATCCTCCATCACTCCGGACGACAGCAGGGCTTCTGGCCAGGCCGTGAAATGACATTTTTTGGCACAACTCTCACCTCTTGACTTCAGCCGCCTGCCTGCGTGGTCCCCGGCTAATTAGTCCAGGAAGCCCAAACGAGGGCAGATTATCCGGCAGCTGCTGCCCAGCTTAACCTCCACTTCCTCATAAGGAAGAAAAGGCATCTTTAATTAACTCGTTTACAAGCTCAGCTCGTCAAAAAAAGCGAAAGGATGGGCTCCCTCGAAATCTCCCTGCCTCGGCCACGCCAGAGAGGGATTATTGCTTTTGGCCTCCTCCTCTGCATGGCCTCCTGGTCTCTAAGGCTCGGAGCTCTTGTGTGAACACTATTATTATTATTATTATTATTATTATTATTATTATTATTATTAACAACGTGATGTTGATCGACTGGCTGAGTTTACGTATGGGCCACTTTTTCACCATGAGCTGTACCCAAAGTGCCTGGCAGCAAGCATTCGAACCCTCACAATGTAAACATGCAAAACACAGGGCATGTCAGTGCATTAAACAAATGACAACGCTTGACAGCTTAGCAAACAGCCCCTCGCTCTCAAATTCCAGACCCCCAACAGAACCCCCATCGCACTAGCAAGAAAGCCAATCTCTTCTCCTGTTTTTCTCCCTTTTTTGCATTAAATGCACGCACATCCAAAGTCTGGCCCAGGGCCTAATCCAGCCCGCCAGTCGGTTTAATCTGGCCCCTGTGGCACCCTAAAAAAAAAAGCTCAGCAACTTCAATCCTAAAAGGTCAACAATTTTGGAGGAAAAGCTCAGCAACTTTGGTCGGCCCTCACGCATGTTCACTTCATCAAATCCGGCCCTCTTTGAAAAAAAGTGCGGACGCCCCTGATAATGCTTATCATCGCCATACTTTTCTTGTTAATTATAATAAATTATTATTATTATTATTATTATTATTATTATTATTATTATTATTATTACCCCGCCCATCTGGCTGGGTTTCCCCAGCCACTCTGGGCGGCTTCCATCGAATATTAAAAACAATACAGCATCAGACATTAAAAACTTTCCTAAACAGGGCCGTCTTCAGTTGTCTTTTAAAAGTAACATAGTTGTTTATTGCCTTGACATCTGGTGGGAGGGCATTCCACAGGGCAGGCGCCACCACCGAGAAGGCCCTCTGCCTGGTTCCCTGTAACCTCACTTCTTGCAGCGAGGGAACCGCCAGAAGGCCCTCGGCACTGGACCTCAGTGTCCGGGCTGAATTATAACCACGAATACAACCTTGCAGAAATTCAACAGGTGCTTTCCTCGTAACGGAGGAGTCAGGAGTCTGGCCTGTGGATCTGGAGGTCCACTGCCTCCTAAGCCTCTCACCTTGGCGGATCTCACCACGGGACATCCCCCCCCAGAATATCACTACTTACGAAGGCCACAAAACTCACCATCCTATCAAGGAACGGCCTGGTCTCCGGGGGAAGGCTGAGCAGAACCCTCAATTCCTGGCATCTCTGGGTGAGACTCCCTCCCCGTAGCCTGGAGAGCTGCTGCCACCCAGTGCAGACAGTATTGAGCTACATGAAGCACAGCAGCTTCCGAGGACGTTCTTAGCCGCCACACATTTAATAATAATAATAATAATAATAATAATAATAATAATAATAATAATAATAATTTATTATTTATAAGCCGCCCATCTGGCTGAGTTTCCCCAGCCACTCTGGGCGGCTCCCAATCAAATGTTAAAAACAGTACAGCATTAAATATTAAAAACTTCCCTAAACAGGGCTGCCTTCAGATGTCTTTTAAAGATAGGCTAGCTCCTTATTTCCTTCACATCTGAAGGGAGGGAGTTCCCGGGACGGGCACCACTACCGAGAAGGCCCTCTGTCTCGTTCTTGTAACCTCACTTCTCGCAGGGAGGGAACCGCCAGAAGGCCCTCGGAGCTGGACCTCAGTGTGCGGGCAGAACGATGGGGGTGGAGACGCTCCTTCAGGTATACTTGGCCGAGGCCGCTTAGGGCTTTAAAGGTCAACACCAGCACTTTGAATTGTGCTTGGAAACATACTGGGAGCCAATGCAGATATCTCAGGACCAGTGTTATGTGGTCCCGGCGGCCAGTCCCAGTCACCAGTCCAGCTGCCGCATTCTGGATAAATTACAGTTTCTGGGTCACCTTCAAAGGTAGCCCCACGTAGAGCGCATTGCAGTAATCCAAGCGGGAGATAACCAGAGCATGCACCACTCTGGTGAGACAGTCCGCGGGCAGGTAGGGTCTCATCCTGCGTACCAGGTGGAGCTGGTAGACAGCCACCCTGGACACAGAATTAACCTGCGCCTCCATGGACAGCTGTGAGTCCAAAATGACTCCCAGGCTGCGTACCTGGTCCTTCAAGGGCACAGTTGCCCCATTCAGGATCAGGGAATCCTCCACACCCGCCCGCCTCCTGTCCCCCAAAAACAGTACTTCTGTCTTGTTAAGATTCAACCTCAATCTTTCTGGAACCAAGATGCCTCTGAAAACTCCAGGACGCTGCACGGGGGGGGGGGGGGATATGCCAACAAGACAGTTGCCAGATGTATGCGTAATCTTTGGACGCACACCCCAGGGCTATCGGGAAGGACCAATGTGACCTTGAGATGTCTCCGCAGAAAGCCAAGAGCTGCCGAGCGCCTCTCTGCATTTCACATGGACGGCGGGCTTCGAAGGTGCCTTCTTATCTCCTGCCAACCTCTAATTGCTTTTTAGTGGGGAGCGGGGGAGTCCCTCAGCCAGCTGAGATCCCGCATCTGGGGCGGCGACTGGTCTCACATGCGCCGTTGGAAAGGTGAGGAGAAACAGAAAGCATCTCCTTGCCGTTTCAAGTTAAGTTAGTGCGAAGGCAAAAGGGGAAAGGAAGCAGGCAAGAAACAGAGAGCTGGTAAAGGTAAAGGATAAAGGGACCCCTGACCATTAGGTCCAGTCGTGACCGACTCTGGGGTTGCAGCGCTCATCTCGCTCTGTATGCCGAGGGAGCTGGCGTACAGCTTCCGGGTCATGTGGCCAGCAGGACTATGCCGCTTCTGGCGAACCAGAGCAGCGCACGGAAACGCTGTTTACCTTCCCGCTGGAGCGGTACCTATTTATCTATTTGCACTTTGACGTTCTTTCGAACTGCTAGGTGGGCAGGAGCAGGGACCAAGCAACGGGCGGTTCCCTTCCTGTGAGAAGTGAGGTTACAGGGAACCAGGCAGAGGGCCTTCTCGGTGGTGGCGCCCTTCCATCAGATGTCAAGGAAATAAACAGCTATCTGAATTTTAGAAGACATCTGAAGGCAGCCCTGTTTAGGGAAGCTTTTAATGTTTGATGCAATACTGTATTTTAATATTTTGTTGGAAGCCGCCCAGAGTGGCTGGGGAAACCCATCCAGATGGGTGGGGTATAAATAATAAATAATAATTATTATTATTATTAAATTTCCAATGTATGGGTAATGACTTGTATTATTTTTTCTCCCCGTTTCAGCTTTTTGTTATTTAGGTACCTCCCCGGCTCAAAAATCCCCCCCCCTCAAATGATGGGATAGTGCTAACACGTCTTAACCACATGACAATGCAAAAGCGTTTGACTGACCTTAAAAAAAGACGATAAATCTGCAACAGACACTTGACGCTACCAACCCCAGAGACCATTTTGATGTATTTTCCTGGTAAACTCAGGGCCTCCACACACACACACACACACACACACCGGGCAGCATGCGATAAAACTCCTAAAATTGGCATTTGCTTCACTGCCTTCCTGACTGCGGACCGTTTCTGCAAACTGAAAAGAAGCAAAATCAAACGCAATTGAGGACGTGCAGAGTTCAGGCGCATGCTGCAAAGCTTGATTTTTAGGAGGGCCGCAGCGCAGAGGAAAAAACATCTGTTTTGCATCTGGTTTATCCTCCTTGCCTCGGGTGGGGAGTGGTAGCCAAGAGACTTTTTTGAAGGCCACAGATGGGCTGCATCTCTCTCTGCTGGCAAAACGTGGGGCAGAAGAAACGGCTTACTCTCTCAGCCCCCCGCCCCCCCAAATCATCAGGCATCTCTTCCCTTCCAAGGCTCCTGGAACTCCTGCGATCGGATTATAGAAACACTTCCTCCCCTTTTCCAAACCTTCATTTTTCCGTCATCTTCCTTGCCAGTTCCCTGAAGACAGATTCCTGCCTTGTAGCCCAATCGCTTTACTCTATATTCTGGCCAGCGCCGTCTCCCAACTACAGGGTTGTGGGTAGAGGGGGGGCGGCGTACGCAACATTTTCAGCTCCCTCTTCTCGAGAACAGCCTCCAAATCGGTGGCTCCCCAACTTTTTCCAGGCCAAAACCCCCTTGGGCACAGAACACCCCCAAACACACCCCTAAAGAGCGTTGTTAGGAATAGCTGTTTGCACCACCAGCTAAAAGGAAGGCACTAAATAAGGCAATAAAATTAAGCAAAGAATGGTTGCGTGTGTTTTTTCCACGCGGTCTTGCTGCTGGAAGCATCAGTTGGAAAGAAACAAGCTTTTACCCACCACAGGTGTAAGGGAACTGATTTGTAAGAAAACCAATACAGTGGTAAGGTAAAGGTAAAGGGACCCCTGACCATTAGGTACAGTTGTGGCCGACTCTGGGGTTGCGGCGCTCATCTCGCTTTACTGGCCAAGGGAGCCGGCGTACAGCTTCCGGGTCATGTGGCCAGCATGACTAAGCCGCTTCTGGCGAACCAGAGCAGCGCACGGAAACGCCGTTTACCTTCCTATTTATCTACTTGCACTTTGACGTGCTTTGGAACTGCTAGGTTGGCAGGAGCAGGGACTGAGCAACGGGAGCTCACCCCGTCACGGGGATTCGAAGCACCAACCTTCTGATCAGCAAGCCCTAGGCTCTGTGGTTTAACCCACAGTGCCACCCACGTCCCAATACAGTGGTACCTCGGGTTAATAACTTAATTCGTTCTGGAGGTCCGTTCTTAACCTGAAACTATTCTTAACCTGAGGTACCACTTTAGCTAATGGGGCCTCCTGCGCCACCGGAGCACGATTTCTGTTCTCATCCTGAAGCAAAGTTCTTAACCCGAGGTACTATTTCTGGTTAGCGGAGTCTGTAACCTGAAGCGTCTATAACCTGAAGCATCTGTAACCCGACATACCACTGTAGCTAGTAGCAATCATCGGCTATCATAAATAGAAACAGATGTGGCCAATTAAGCAGTTAAGAGTACTGAAATTGTCATTATTATTTAGTTAAAGGTAAAGGGGTGATGGAAGGAGAAAGGGTCAAGCATGTGCTCTCCCTAGAAAAAGCTGACAGGGAGGGCTGCAGAAAAAAAAGATGGAAGGAGAGAGGGTTAAGCATGCGCTCTCGCTAGAAAAAAGTGGTTGAAGGAGAAAGGGTTAAGCATGCGCTCCCCCTAGAAAAAACAGACGGGGAGGGCTGCAGAAAAAATTGTGGAAGGAGAAGGGTTAAGCATGTCCTCTCTATAGAAAAAAAAGCAGACTGCAGAGGAAAAGTGATGGGAGGAGGAAGTCTTTAGCAACCTGCGAGCAGGAAGGGGAGTGCGAGCTTAACCCTTCTCCTGCTGCTTCGGCATCCCAAGCCAGCCACCGAACGTGGCTTTCCTGCCACAGAAGCTTGCTTCCTGCTCCTAGAGCTGCGCCTGTCGTCCGTCTCTCTCCCCCCCCCCCCCCCCGGTTTCCATGCTAAGCTGGCCGTTCTCCCACGGTTAGAAAAGTCCAAGAGGCTCTGTAAGGCATAACCTCTCCAAAGGGAGGGACGGGAAGAGGATAAATCAGTGGCTCTCGGATTCTGCCTCCACTTGGGTTACTAAGAATATACTCCAGTGTTTATCCACAGCCCTCGGGCACTGGATATTTGCTTTCAACTCCTCCGAGTTTCTTTCCCAGGCTCTCGAGTAGCACTGAGACGTTACTTTCCCCGTGTTCAGAACCCTTCATTTGGGTTGGGGGGGGCAGAATGGAGTCCTGCCGACAGCCCAGGGCAGGGAAACGGCTGAGAAAAAAGCAAAGACTTCGGGTCGAGATGGATCAGCCGTTTTTTTCCAGCCTCTTTTGAAGTTTGCATGCGTCCATTCACAAATCTGTTTTGTCCCGTTTCTGCATTTAAAAAAAAAATCCGCCCCCAAAATTGTATTTTGTATCAACACACACATTGCTGGACATATTTGCCCCCCCCCAAAAAAATGTGCACGTTAATGAAGGGTGGTGTACAAGTTTAATAAATTAAATTTAAATTAAATTCATAGAATTGAAGAGGGTCATCTAGTCCAACCCTCAAAAATGCAGGAATCTTTTGGCCAATGTGGGATTCGAACCCACAACCCAGAGATTAAGAGGCTCTCATGCGCTACCGACTGAGCTGTATGTCTTTAAAGCTGGCAACTGCAATGCAAAACCCTGAGAAGTGTGGAATCTAAAAGAATAATCTGGCCTGCACATTAGTCTGAGAAATGGTTGCAGAGCCAGAACTGGACTGAGCATCAAGCTATCCGCTCTGAAAGCGGACATCCATTTTCCCAAGATGACCAGGGGTCTGCGAACCTAGCCTGATGAGGAACGGTCAAAGGAGCTGGGTACGCTTCGCCTGGAAAAGAGGAGTCTGAGAGGAGATATGACAGCCATCTTTAAATATCTTCAGGGCTGTGCCATGAAAGATAGTTGTTGTTGTTTAGTCCTTTAGTCGTGTCCGACTCTTTGTGACCCCTGGACCAGAGCACGCCAGGCACTCCTGTTTCCACTGCCTCCTGCAGTTTGGTCAAACTCATGTTGGTAGCTTTGAGAACACTGTCCCACCATCTCGTCCTCTGTCGTCCCCTTCTCCTTGTGCCCTCCATCTTTCCCAACATCAGGGTCTTTTCCAGGGAGTCTTCTCTTCTCATGAGGTGGCCAAATTCTTGGAGCCTCAGCTTCAGGATCTGTCCTTCCAGTGAGCACTCAGGGCTGATTCCCTTCAGAATGGATCGGTTTGATCTTCTTGCAGTCCATGGGACTCTCAAGCGTCTCCTCCAGCACCAGAATTCAAAAGCATCCATTCTTTGGCGATCAGCTTTCTTTATGGTCCAGCTCTCACTTCCATACATCACTACTGGGAAAACCATGGCTTTAACTAGACGGACCTTTGTTGGCAAGGTGATGTCTCTGCTTTTTAGGATGCTGTCTAGGTTTGTCATCGCTTTTCTTGAAAGAAGCAGGCATCTTTTAATTTCGTGACTGCTGCCACCATCTGCAGTGACCATGGAGCCCAAGAATTTTCCCCTGCTCTGGAGGGTAGGACTCGAACCCATGGCTTCAAGCAATGAACTCAACAGTTCTGCAATTCTGACCTGAATCAAACGCAGGGAAGGGGTGGCTTGGCCGTGCCCTGCCCATTTCCGGAAGAAAAAGTGGCTGTGGGGCAAAGAAACACAGGCAGCGGCCTCACCCCGAGATGCTAGCATTTGGTCTAGCATTGTCTGCACTGAACGGCAGCAGCTGCCCAGGACAAGCACATCAGATCCCGGCTCTGCCTGGAAATGGCCAAGGGTTGGACCTGGGAGCTTCTACATGCCAAGCATGTGTCCCTCCGCTGAGCTGCGGCCCTTCCCCGAGGCAGGGCGTACGTCAACTCTGGCTCCTTGCTTGTTTTGCAGGCTGGCTGCCCTACTAAGAGCTCTTTGTTCGCTCTGCATACAAGGGAGTCTCTCTTCTCCTTCCAAGACGGCTGCTGCTGAGTCAGATCGCCTGTCAATCTAACCCCAAATCGCCTACTCCCGGCCTCCGCCAGCCTGATGTCCTCTAGCTGCTTGGACTACCAAGTCCCATCATACGCGGGGCTGCCCTTGAAGCTGTCCCAGAAACTCCAGCGGGTGCAGAATGCTGCAGAGAGGCTCCTCACGGGGTTTCTGCCATGGGAGCATATTCATCCAGTGCTTTTCAAGCTGCACTGGCTCCCGGTGGAGTACAGGGTCAGATTTAAGGTGCTGCTTTTGACCTTTAAAGCCCTTCACGGCCTAGGACCCTCGTACCTAAGGTCCATAAATAGCAACACCCTAGAGGTCCCTAAGGAAGTCAGATTAGCCTCAACCAGAGCCAGGGCCTTTTCAGCACTGGCTCCAGCCTGGTGGAACGCTCTGTCTCATGAGACCAGGGCCCTGCAGGATCTGATTTCTTTCTTCGGGGCCTGTAAGACAGAGTTGTTCCACCTGGCCTTTGGCTTGGAGTCAATTTGATTCCCTCCCCCTCTTTCCTTTTTCCTCCTGTGATGAGGCTGCATTTTAATGTCTTAATGTTGTATTTTAATCTTGTTTTTAAGTTGTATTCATTCAACTTGTTGTTATTATTGGTTGTTAGCCGCCCTGAGCCCGGCCTTGGCTGGGGAGGGCAGGGTATAAATAAAATTTATTATTATTATCATTATCATTATTATTATTATCCCTGACCACTGGCCCTGCTGGCTGGGGTTGATCAGAGTTGCTGGCCAAATCAAGGAGGGGAAAGCTCTCGACTCCTTCTAGCCAAGATGGCTCAAATCTGCCTCTATAGTGGGAGAAAGCAACACTTCTGTATTCCAGCTGCTGGAAAGCACAGGAGGGGAGAGGGCACACCAAACATTTCAGCCCCTCCTAAGTTCAATTTTCAACAACCCGGCAGTGCCCTCCAGATGTTTTAGACTACAACTCCCATCAGCCACCGTCGCGCCGGCTGTGGATGATGGGCTTTGTAGTCCAAAGGCAGGAGAGCATTTCCTGAGCAGCGAGTACCTGTGTGTAAGGATTCAGATGTTCATTTTTTAAGGGTGGGCACGTACCAGCTGCCGCCAGGTACATCACCTGCGCTAAAGGTAAAGGGACCCCTGACCATTAGGTCTAGTCGTGACCGACTCTGGGGTTGTGGCGCTCATCTCACTTTGTTGGTCGAGGGAGCCGGCTTACAGCTTCCGGGTCATGTGGCCAGCATGACTAAGCTGCTTCTGGCGAACCAGAGCAGTGCACGGAAATGCTGTTTACCTTCCCGCCGGAGCGGTACCTATTTATCTACTTGCACTTGACGTGCTCTCGAACTGCTAGGTTGGCAGGAGCTGGGACTGAGCAACGGGAGCTCACCTCGTCACAGGGATTCGAGCCATCAACCTTCTGATCAGCAAGCCCTAGGCTCTGTGGTTTAACCCACAGCACCACCCGCGTCCCTATACATCACCTGAGCTAGTCGCGCTGAAATAAGCTGGCGTCTCTCATGCGAACCAAGACAGGCCCTGGTGGGCCAAAAGAAATTGGTGGAGGCATTTGCGCTCCCCTGTCTGACGTTTTCATCCCCAAAACAGTTTTTGATTTGAGTTTCCGTTGAAATGAGGCTGTATTTTAATATTTTAATGTTTTAATGTTGTATTTTAATGTTGTTTTTAAGTTGCATTTCAATCAATTTGTTTTATATTGGGTGTTAGCCATCCTGTGCCCAGTCTCCTGTCTGGGTATAAATAAAATTACAGTGGTACCTCGGGTTACATACGCTTCAGGTTACACACACTTCAGGTTATAGACTCCGCTAACCCAGAAAGAGTGCTTCAGGTTAAGAACTTTGCTTCAGGATGAAAACAGAAATTGGGCTCCGGCGGCGCGGCAGCCGCAGGAGGCCCCATTAGCTAAAGCGGTGCTTCAGGTTAAGAACAGTTTCAGGTTAAGTACAGAACTCCTGAACAAATTAAGTACTTAACCCGAGGTACCACTGTATTTTATTATTATTATTATTATTGTTGTTGTTGTTGTTGTTGTTATCCAGCGACGGGGGAGAAACCAAGTTTGGTGCGCATTCTCACGCAGCCTTCCTGAACCTGTCTCGCCCTCTTTCGAACTCGGGTGCCGTTCCCTGCGTGAAAAGAAGTGCTTCCTTTTTACACGTCCCGAATCCTCAAGGATTTTCACGAGGTCTGGTGTGGCGAGGGAGAGAGAGAGAGAAGAACTTTGCAATCTCTTCCTTGCTCACACGGGCCGGAAATAGAGCGCATGGAGCCTCGCTGGCGGGTGTTTATGAGCCGGGGAGTGAAACGGCTGGAAGGGAGGCCGTCCCGGTTGTTTCCCTGTGACCTAAGCGCTTGGAAAGCAGTCCTCTCTTGGGTAGGGGCCTGTGTGACTAAACTCCGAGGCAAAAACCTTCCATATTTGGCCAAAGACGCTCTCGGGACATGGCTCCAGCCAGCTCCATAATAATGCGCCGGCAGATTCCCCCATTTCCACCCTCCTCTAAACCCAGCAAACTTATCCAAGTCCCTCTTAAAGGGTCTCTGCCCACCTTCTCTCCCCCCACCCCCCAGGACAGGACAGGCACAAGGCCCACGGGAGTTGTAGTTCAGAACGCCCGCCGGGCGCCAGGTTGGAGCAGGCTGGCTCGGGCCGTGAAAGGTGTCATTCGTCTCGCCCTGATTTTTGCTGCAGAGCTGTGACTCTGCCCATGCCTCCTCAGAAACGCTACTTGTTCCCAGTTTTATTTTATGGCGCGGCGCTACATTTTGTTTGTGTCTCGCCATTCTGCCAAGGAACTCAAGGCGGCGTACATAGTTTGCCCCACTGCATGCTCTCAACGACCCCAGGAGGCAGGTTCGACTGAAAGTTGCTATGATTGCCCCAAGGTCACCCAAGTGAGCTGAGTGGGAATTCGAACCCGGGTCCTCCTTCGACACTTGACTGCATCCTTATTATGCAGCTGCTACGATCGCGCTGGAAGGTGTCACTGTCCTCCTTTCTTGGTAAAGTAAACCATGAAAATAATAGTTTTAATCCCATCCTTCCTCCTAAAGGCTGAGGGTGACATACGCCACCCACAGGCACACAACATTTATTCAAACTTTGGCTGGTAATCGTTTTAAACCCTTCCAAGTGCCGAAAGCCCAAATTATCTCCATATAATTCTGCAAATAAAGCAGAACTATTACCCCCATACTGCAGATGGGAAGACCGAGGCTGAGAAAAGGTCACTAACTTGCCTTAAGACAACCAGGGAGCCCCATGGAAGAGGTGAGACTCGAACCCAAGACTTCCTGATTTGTAAGAAGAGCTGGGCAAATGACCCGTCTCGTCTGCCATCATGTTCTCCCTGTGGGAAGCCTGGAATCAGGATTCGAAAACAAGAGCCCTCTCCCCTCGGGCGATTTCCGGGACTGAGATTCGGGAGCATTCCATCGCCATTGCCGCTAGTAGCTTCTGGCTAGACCTATCCCTCCACAAACTTGTCTAATCCTCTTTTAGAGCCATCAGAGTTGTGGCAGGAAGTTCCACAGTTTAACTATGCGCTATGTGAATCGTCCCATCTTCGTAGCTCAGTCCCTGACCCACGAGGCGACACCAGCTCCTAGGGGTCAGCTGAGAAGATTATAAAGTCCTGGTTCACGTGTAATACTCAGGACAGCAGGGGAGCCAGGCTGCCTTCTCTAGGCAAGGAGTTCCAAAGTTGCCTGGGAGCGGCCACCACCAAGAAGGCCCCGCCACCTGCATTCCCACCAGGCATCCCTGCGAGGGTGGCAGGACCGGGAGAAGGGCCCCTCCCAAGATCTCAAAACCTGGGCAGGTTCATAAAACGGCAGAGTTGGAAAGGGACACCTGCGGTCATCTAGTCCAACCCGCTACAAACGCAGGAATCTCAGCGAAATCATCCATGGCAGACAGCCAGGAGAGAATGTGTTTTTTTCCGATAACTAGGACCCAAGCCGTGTAGGGTCTTTAATGGGGCATAGCCAGCCTTTGAATTGTGCCTAGAAACAGACCGGTAGCCGATGTATTTGTTTGTTTATTTATTTTTAAAAAGTGGGGTTGGAGAGATGTGAAATAACAGAAGCGTTAAGGTTTCATGGGTGTGGTTTTTTGAAAAAATAAATAAATCTGAAATGGCAATCTTCTTCCACCACCCCTCAACCCTCTCTTTCTTTTTTGGGCAGTTTGCGATTCCCAAAGACAGAAAAGCAAAACTGCTCTATTTATAGAGGACTTTTGGAGCTGGAGATGTTGGCTTTGAAAACTCCTTGCTCATTTTTCACCATGGCAACCCAAAGAACCCACGAAACAGCCCCCCTGGGAGCAAACTCCAGGGCTTTATAAGGAAGAAAGGGAGGGGGGTGGAGAGAGAGAGAGAGAGAGAAGGGGAAAAGAGAGAGAAACGGGTATTTATATATATGTATTTGTTCGTTTTAAAAATTGGGCAGAGGCACCGACACCAGAAGCCACTGCCGGAATGGCCACACATCTGTAAGAAACCACGTGGGGACCACTTCCAGCCTGCGCGCAGGTCAGATCCCCAGGGAGCGGTCCCGCAAACCACCGGACTTTGCCAAGGCGGCGCCCTCGAAATGCCTGTGGACTACAAAACCCATCGTCCACAGCCGGCACGACGGTGGCTGATGGGAGTTGTAGTCCCAACTTCACGCGGAGGGAAACAGCTCAGCGAAGGCTGTCCTAGGCATATCTTCTCGAATTCTGCAAATCTGTCATCCTCGCGCACTTGCTCATAACACACTCGTGAGAAGAGCACGCAGGATCAGGCCAAAGGCTCCTCTAGTCCATCATTCTCTTCTCACAGTTGCTGAAAAGATGCCTGAGGAAATCCAGAAAGCAGGATTTGAGCATAAGAGCAACTCCCCTTTCCTGTTGTTTTTTTTTAGCAACTGGGATACAGAAGCACTGCTGCCTATAACTGTGGAAGGAAGAGCGTAATAATAATAATAATAATAATAATAATAATAATAATAAATTTTATTTATAGCCCGCCCTCCCCAGCCAAGACCAGGCTCAGGGCGGCTAACACCAAATATAAAAAACAATTGATTGAAATACAGCTTTAAAAAACAAGATTAAAATACAACATTTAATGCAGCCTCATTTCAGTGGAAACTCGATCAAAAACTTTTTGGGGGATGAAAACGTCAAGTCTTCACCAAGGCCAACTATCCAGACTGGTCCTAGGTGGGCCAGAAAAAAGCCAGGGAAGTCCCCAAATAGGAGTTCCATCACAGAAGGAGAAAGGAAAGAGGAAAGAGGGGAAGGGGATCAAGCTGATTCCAAGCCAAAGGCCAGGCGGAACAACTCTGTCTTTCAGGCCCTGCGGAAAGAAATCAGATCCTGCAGGGCCCTGGTCTCATGAGACAGACCGTTCCACCAGGCCGGGGCCAGTGTTGAAAAGGCCCTGGCTCTTGTTGAGGCTAATCTGACTTCCTTAGGGACCTCTAGGGTGTTGCTATTTATGGACCTTAAGGTCCTCCGTAAGGCATATCGGGAGAGGCGGTCCCATAGGTACAAGAGTCCTAGGCGTAGCCATTGTGGCCAGCGGCGTAGCGTGGGTTGTCAGCACCCGGGGCAAGGCAAGTAATTTGTGCCCCCTAATCCGGGGCAAGGCAAGTAATTTGCACCCCTAACCTGCCGCCGCTGCCAGCTTCTTCTTGCTGCTGTCTGGGCTGGGGTATTTACCGTAAGGTAGCCACGGTGGCGGCGGCGGGTCCGTGTCAGGTGATCTGAGGCGAGTTGCTGCTGGCGCTGCCGCACAAACGACGCCGCTTGCCCGGAGGAGGAGGAGGGCAGAGAGGCAAGGAAAATGCAACATGGCCCAGCAGCTGCAGCAGCGGCGGCGGGGCTGTGAGGAGGGGCTGCCTGGCATGCCCTCTGTGGCCCTGACGCGTGGGGACCGCGGCAAGCGCTGAGAGCCGCTGCCTGCCGGACGCCTTCAGCCCGGACGCGCGCACAGCTCGTCGGTTCCGCGAGACATGGGGCTCTGCTACAGCCTGCGCCCGAGGCTCTTCGGCGACTCCGGAGGCGGCGAGCACGCCCCCCCCGATGTTGCGCCCGGTGCAGCCGGCCCCCCCTGCACCCCTCACACTACGCCACTGATTGTGGCTAGGAAAGCAGCTTTTGCTAGGCCTCTCCCTCCATGAACTTGTCCTATCCTCTTTTAATGCCATCCAATTTGTCGACCCTCACCGCCTCCTGTTGTGGGGAGATCTCCACCATTTAACTATGCGCTTTGTGAATAGATGTTTTCCTTTGTCCTGAATCTTTCAACATTCGACAGGGGAACGGTCTCCCACAGGAGGTGATGGGTTCTCCTTCCTTGGAGGCTTTTAAGCACAGGGTGGACGGCCACCTCTCATTTATGATTTAGCTGAGACTCCTGCCTTGCCGGGGGTTGGACTAGATGACCCTCGGGTCCCCAAAGAAGGACAAAACTTTCTTTATGTATGCTACAGCAGCAGCAAGAATACTCATCGCGAAATATTGGAAGACACAAGATTTACCCACCCAGGAAGAATGGCAGATGAAGTTGATGGACTATATGGAACTGGGGGAAATGACTGGCAGAATCCGAGACCAGGGAGAAGAGTCGGTGGAAGAAGACTGGAAAAAGTTTAAAGACTATTTACAGAAATACTGTAAAATTAATGAATGTTAGAAAAATGTTGGAATGAAGTTATATGGCTTTAGTAGAAATGTTATAAGGAATTAAGTACAAATAGATTATTAGTGTATTAAAGGAAAAAATAAGGTTAGAATATGTTAAGATAATTATAGGACAAAAAACAGAGGAAGATGGAAAGGAATTGCTGAAACAATTAACAGAAGTGGAATACAAAAAGGGAGGTGTGAGGAGGTCGTTGAAACAAGTGAATGAAAGATAAGATATCGAAATTGTTTGATGTGTTTTAAACTGTCTTTGTTTTGTTTTGTTTTGTTAGCTTAATGTGTCAGTGTTATGTAGGGTTTTTGTATTTGTATTGTACTGTACTGTTTAATTTTTTTGTGGTGTTTAAATTGTTGGAAAACTAATAAATATTATTAAAAATAATAAAAAAATGACCCTCGGGTCCCTTCCAACGCTACAGTTCTATGACTCACCTTCATGGGTGCCCAGGAGGTGTTTTGAGAGAGGGAGAAAATCTTTGACCCATCCACTTCCTCCAGGCTCTGCCCAATTTTTAAAACCTCTGCCATGTCAACCTCTAACTCGGCTTATAATTGTCCTTGCACCAAGGCACTGCTAGCTGTGGATGATGTGAGTTGTAGTCGAAACCACCTGCAGAGCTGTAAATGGCCAAAAGACCTCAAAAGGGGTGTGTGGATCTACTAAAAGGTGAGAACGTGTCACAGAGCAAAAACCTTCCCATTTGCTTTGCTAAGCAGCAAAGATCCAATTCTGGTCTCCGAGACCACATAACACCAGTCTTGAAAGACCTACATTGGCTCCCAGTACATTTCCGAGCACAATTCAAAGTGTTGGTGCTGACCTTGAATGCCCTAAACGGCCTCAGTCCAGTATACCTGAAGGAGCGTCTCCACCCCCATCGTTCTGCCTGGACACTGAGACACCAGCTCCTAGGGCCTTCTGGCGGTTCCCTCCCTGCGAGAAGTGAGGTTACAGGGAACCAGGCAGAGGGCCTTCTCGGTGGTGGCATCTGCCCTGTGGAACGCCCTCCCATCAGATGTCAAGGAAATAAACAACTATCTGGCTTTTAGAAGACATCTGAAGACAGCCCTGCTTAGGGAAGTTTTTAATGTTTGATGTATTACAGTATTTTAATATTTTTTTGGAAGCTGCCCAGAGTGGCTGGGGAAGCCCAGATCGATGGGCAGGCTATAAGTAGTAAATTATTATTATTATTATTATTATTATTATTATTATTATTATTATTCGTCTCAACTCAGCTGCCAGTCATATTGTGCTAACAGCGGTATTACCTGTGACTTAAGGGGGGGCGTCTTTATTTTCTATGAACATAAGCAAAGCCCTGTAGCTGGATCAAGTAGTACAACTCATGCAACAGGTTGGCGACTAATAGACACACAATAATTACCAAAATAATTATACATTCTTTATCAATCTTCTGAGAAAAATACAAAACCTCGTGCAGAGCCACAGAGACTTGAGAACTACCCAGCCTGACTGTTACTTATAATGTCTGATTTCAATGGATTTTTCAAATGCTCAACTCAGTCTTTTATTTTCTTTATCTTTTTAGGTAAGTTCATGAAGATACCAACAAAAGGTAAGTTTGGTGTTGTTCACAATACTGAGAGATGCTAGTGGAGTTGTAGATGGATGTTAATGAAGTTTTAGGCAAGGTGCTGGTGTTTTGCACCTGTTTCACCCTGGCAGATGGGGCCCTTTTACTGGGGCTTGCAGGTAACACACTCCCAAGGTAGTTTTCCGGGCTTCTTCGGTGGTCTAATCTCAAAGCCTCGATACATATATTGATATTCAATACGCCTGCTTCTTGGGAGAAAAGCGATGACAAACCTAGACAGCATCTTCAAAAGCAGAGACATCACCTTGCCAACAAAGGTCTGTATAGTGAAAGCTCTGGTTTTCCCAGTAGTGATGTATGGAAGTGAGAGCTGGACCATAAAGAAGGCTGATCGCCGAAGAATGGATGCTTTTGAATTCTGGTGCTGGAGGAGACTCTTGAGAGTCCCATGGTCTGCAAGAAGATCAAACCTCTCCATTCTGAAGGAAATCCGCCCTGAGTGCGTGCTCTGGTCCAGGGGGTCGCGAAGAGTCGGACACGACTAAACAACAACAACAACAACAAATCTTATCTTCTACCATTTCCACTCTGTATGTTTCTCCTCCTTGCCAGTGAACTGTTGCAAGAGCAAGCTGCAGTCAAACAACGTAGTTGAGATCATAGACTCGTAGCATGCAAAGGGACCCCGAGGGTCATCCAGCCCAACCCGCCGGTGAATAGACATTCCATTGGGGCGAGCTTTGTTTAAGGAGCCATTGGGTGCCTAGATTATATTTCAGAGTTTCTAACATGGACAACCTGCCCCCGAACCTGATGCCCTCCGGCTTGGGGAAGGCTGATGATGCGGGGGGGGGGGCTGGCTTCCGACCGCTTTCCAAACACAAGTAAATAAAGCCCAGCAGAGCCGCGGTGGGAAAGAGAGCTCGGCTCGCGATCCCACTGGCCCCATAAAACAAAAGCATCTGAAATTTCCGAGAGGAGGATCCTGCCAAAACAGACTGATCTTCGAGGCTTCCTCTGTGGCACCCTGCCAAGCGCTCTGTCCCCACCCCCGCCCCACCCCCTCTCCTGGCAGAAGTCCAAGGAGAGAGAGGCCAGCACCTTCTCAGTTTAGAGCAGCATCAGTCCCAAATGCAAAGGCAACAGGTCAGGAATCACTGAATGCTCCTATAGTCAGGAATGATCATTTTATGTTGCATTTAGTTATTTCTTTGCATTTAGTTATTTCTTTGCATTTAGTTATTTCTTTGCATTTAGTTATTTCTTTGCATTCGGTTATTTCCTTGCATTCAGTTATTTCTATGCATTCAGTTATTTCTTTGCATTTAGTTATTTCCTTGCATTCAGTTATTTTGTTGCATTCAGTTATTTCATTGCATTTAGTTATTTCATTGCATTTAGTTATTTCTTTGCATTCAGTTATTTTGTTGCATTTAGTTATTTCTTTGCATTCAGTTATTTCTTTGCATTTAGTTATTTCTTTGCATTCAGTTATTTTGTTGCATTTAGTTCTTTGCATTCAGTTATTTCTTTGCATTCAGTTATTTCTTTGCATTTAGTTATTTCTTTGCATTCAGTTATTTCTTTGCATTTAGTTACAGTAGTACCTCTGGATGCGAATGGGATCTGTTCCGGAGCCCCGTTCGCATCCTGAAGCAAACGCAACCCACGTCCGCGCGTCGCGATTCGCAGCATCTGCACATGCGCGTGACGTCATTTTGAGCATCTGCGCATGCATGAGCGACGGAACCCGGAAGTAACGCATTCCGTTACTTCCAGGTCGCCGTGGAGCGTAACCTGAAAACGCTCAACCTGAAGCATATTTAACCCGAGGTATGACTGTATTTCTTTGCATTCAGTTATTTCTTTGCATTCAGTTATTTCTGTGCATTCAGCTATTTCCTTCCAGAGCTCTGTGTGTGTGTGCAACCCCACCAGGGCTACCCAAACCTCTCTGTCCAATCCACTCCTTCAACAGTGCAGATTGCAAGCTTGTCTCGTTTATTAACCAAGCTCAGAGCAGCCTCCTCCTCAACCTGGCGCCCTCCAGATGTTCCGGACTACATTTCCCACCAGCCCCAGCCAGCATGGTCCCTGACCAGGGATGGTGGGAGTTGTAGTCTAAAACATCAGGAAGAAGCGTTGCAGGGGGTTGGACTAGATGACCCTTGGGGTCCCTTCCGACTCTGCAATCCTATCATTCTATGAAACCAAACTTTGTGCACGCCATGATTATTAATTGAGACCAGCGACCTTCAATCTGGCTAAAAACTTGAAAATTGTGCAGAAACGCCTCTGTATTTTAATTTTAACAAACCAATTTATTCCACTTTTAGCCAACCCACAAGAAGGGCAAGGAACTGTATCAGATGCCGATGCAGGATAACTCGAATTTCTGGTCAGCCCATCGCCAGCTTTTCAGATTCCCCCAAGGCACTGCAGGATTCTTCTACCTTAAGTTTGCAGGGCTAAGGGTTGAAAACCTTTGTTTTATGACACAGAGTTGGGGTTTTTAGTTTGGCTCAGTGAGGTCTCCCAGAAAGGGAACGGCATCAATTTGAAAATCAGCCACAGCTACAAGTTAAGCCTAGAGCTACGCAGGAAATTGCATCTGCTGCTGCTAAGCAGGTGGCCCGAAGGCTGGGCTCCTTCTATTTTGACCTCTGTTACTCTCCAGTTAACTTCCTGTGGAATTTGGTTTCCATTTTAGATTGCAGATATACAAACAAGCCGACAAGCAGCCGCAGTTGGTGCCTGGGTTTCCTTTTTTCCTCTTCCCACCCTATTCCTTTTTCCTTTTGTGCCGTGTCACTGTAAGCAAGCAAAGCAGGGATTGTCTTGTTTTAACTGACTATATGTAAGCCACTCTGGGAGCCTTTTTTAGCTGAAGAGTGGGGCCCAAATGTTCTAAATGGGTGAAAAAATGGGGAAAATATACAGGCACCCATGTTAGAAATTAGCCAGGCACCAGGCGCGTTTTGCTGCTTGCATGGGTCCAGTTGCAACCATATAGAAACCTCTGGATGACCGACATCTCCACCTGGCTGGCCCCTCAAGCTGTCTTAAGCAGCTAAGCGGAAGAGCTTATTCCTTGCATTTATACCTCAGCTTCTTGACTAAGTGGAGATTTGAACGCTTATCTCCCAGGTCCTAGTCCGACACTTTAACCACTACAAAACACTACTCCCCCCTAGAGTACTTCTGCTATAGGGCAGCTCAATAAATTAAGCCGGTAAATAAATATGGGAAAAGCCAAAGTCACTTAGGGCAGGATTTGAAATACTTTCCTTGGAGCTTGTTTTATTTTGGATTGACGTGTTTTAAGTCACCAGCCCAGCACCCGGAGGGCTCTACATTGCCGCAATTGGACCCGTACCAGTTGCAAAATGAAACCTACCACATTGGAAGGTTCATCTAGTTCAGCATCCCATTTGCAAGAGGGGTTAATCAATGTGCTTGGAAGACACAGAAGTGAAGTTGTAAAAGGGTAAAAGAGTATTGGGAGATGATATATAATGAATTGAAACAAATGTTTAAAAATACCTTTCACACACACACACACACACACACACACACACACAAAGAGTCCTTTTTGTTGGGGATAATACAAAGGAAAATTCCCAGGTGTAAAAAAAAATATATTTATGTATGCCACTACTGCAGCCCGTGTTTTGCTAGCCCAGAAATGGAAAACAAGTGAGGTCCCAACCAAAGAAAAACGACAACTTAAACTGATGGAATATGCGCAGCCTGCGGACCTAACATATAGAATAAGAGATCAAGAAGAACACACGTTTAAAGAAGACTGGGAAATGTTTACTGGATATATGGGAGAAAATTGGCGGCATTAAGATAAATTCAAGAGTGTAAAAAAGTTTTGATGGGACGTAACAATGGAATACTGAATGGTTTAGTTCATGTAAAATACGCAGGGATGTACGGTGTGCAAAATGAACCACAGAAAGAGAAGAAGGGAAGTCATTGGCTAAGGTTGTTTAAATGAATATTTAAAATATTTAAAATTTAAAGAATATTTAAAATTTAAAGAATATTTAAAATTAAAAGACACCTGCTTCTTGGGGGAAAAGCGATGACAAACCTAGACAGCATCTTAAAAAGCAGAGACATCACTTTGCCAACAAAGGTCCGTATAGTTAAACCTATGGCTTTCCCAGTAGTGATGTATGGAAGTGAGAGCTGGACTATAAAGAAGGCTGATCGCTGAAGAATGGATGCTTTTGAATTCTGGTGCTGGAGGAGACTCTTGAGAGTCCCATGGACTGCAGGAAGATCAAACCCATTCATTCTGAAGGAAATCAGCCCTCAGTGCTCACTGGAAGGACGGATCCTGAAGCTGAGGCTCCAATACTTTGGCCACCTCATGAGAAGAGAAGACTCCCTGGAAAAGACCCTGATGTTGGGAAAGATGGAGGGCACAAGGAGAAGGGGACGACAGAGGACGAGATGGTTGGACAGTGTTTTTGAAGCTACCAGCATGAGTTTGACCAAACTGCGGGAGGCAGTGGAAGACAGGAGTGCCTGGCGTGCTCTGGTCCAGGGGGTCACAAAGAGTCGGACATGACTAAACGACTAAACAATAACAACAACAAATGAATATTTTGAAATGTAAATTAGAAAAATTTCATATATGAAGCAGGGCTCGACGACAACAGCCACCCCAAACACAAACAAACATTCCTGCCCCCCCCCCCCGAATGTGGCAACGAAATCTGAAGATTCCTCTGGGTTAGGCAAAAGGTAAAATAAAAGGACTCCCTGGACGGTTAAGTCCAGTCAAAGGCGACTATGGGGTGCGGCGCTCATCTGGGGGTATCGTCAGCTCGCAAAAGAAAACAAAAAGGGATAGAGGGAAAGAGGAAAAAGAGAGTTAAAGAACCTCTGAGTTTGTGCATTCCCACCCGCCTCTTTGAATCTCAAATCCCACAGCTGGTTTGGGGTGTATCTCTGCCCAAAAGCAGCGCCGCCTGCCATTTCCTCGCCGCACGCAAACTTCCCTCCCTTTTCTAATATCCGTGTTTATATCTGTGTATAGAATAGCAGCGGCAAAGTAATACCGGCGGACAAACAGAGCAGAGGAGCCAAAGACATTAAGAGAGCGGGGGGGGGGGGAGAGAGAAACCTCACAAGCCCGATGGTGTTATTATTTTAAAACGTCTTCTGGTTCCAGACCGGCTTGCGAGATCCTAGACCACACAGCTGGAAGTACCAGCCTGAGGGCTACAGAAGGGAACAGCCAACTCCTCTTCGTCTCTTGGAAACAAGGAAAAACCCGGCCTCCACAAAGATCCCGGGCCTAACTAAATTTTGCACGCATTATTTAAAAAGAGAGATTTGGAGCAGGGGGAAAGCAGAATGGAAAACTTTTTTCTCCACCTGCACTTGTATTTTCCAAGTCCCCCCCCCCATTAAAAGCTGCTTTCTTCCTGCAGGATTCTTGTCAGGCACCCCTGTCTTCCACTGCCTCCCGCAGTTCGGTCAAAATCATGTTTGTAGCTTCAAGAACACTGTCCAACCATCTTGTCCTCTGTCGTCCCCTTCCCCTTGTGCCCTCCATCTTTCCTAACATCCGGGTCTTTTCCAGGGAGCCTTCTCTTCTTGGAGCATCAGCTTCAGGATCTGTCCTTCCAGTGAGCGCTCAGGGCTGATTTCCTTTAGAATGGAGAGGTTTGATCTTCTTGCAGTCCATGGGACTCTCAAGAGTCTCCTCCAGCACCAGAATTCAAAAGCATCCATTCTTCGGCGATCAGCCTTCTTTATGGTCCAGCTCTCACTTCCATACATCACTACTGGGAAAACCATGGCTTTAACTATACGGACCTTTGTTGGCAAGGTGATGTCTCTGCTTTTTAAGATGCTGTGCAGGATTCTTAAGAACATACAAAGAACCCGCTGGATCAGGCCAATAGCCCATCTAGTCCAGCATCATGGTGGCCAGCCAGCTGCCCGTGTGAAATGTGCAAGCAGGATTCGAACCCAAGAGCAGCACTCACCTTCCGCAGTCTCCAGCAACGGGCGTTCAGAAGCACCGTGTTCAACATGGGTATTTTCCTAGCCAGCACCTTATTTTGGAGGTTCCACGGCTGCCGGCTTGGTGAGGACTTACATAAATCACTGCCACTCACTACACCCCAAAGCCATCTCTGCTGAAACCATCTAACCCCAGCAAGGTTTGCAGCGGCAGGGCCAGGAAACCCCAGAGAGAGGGGTTCACAGACCCATTCAGCGGGTCGTCAAGGGTGGGGACCCTCGGCACTCAGGCAAGAAGGTCAACTGTCAAGCCAGAGACCCCTTACTCAGGAGTCTCATTCCCCTTAACTTCTACATTGGCTCCCAGTACGTTTCCGAGCACTATTTAAAGTGTTGGTGCAGACCAGTGATGGTCCTGTGTAAGTGCCTGGAGGCGGTTGGAAGATGGATGGCGGCTAACGGATTGAGGCTGAATCCTGACAAGACAGAAGTGCTATTTTTTGGGGGGCAGGGTGGGTATGGGGGGACTCCCTGGTCCTGAATGGGGTAACTGTGCCCCCGAAGGACCAGGTGCACAGCCTGGGGGTCATTTTGGACTCACAACTGTCCATGGAGGCGCAGGTCAATTCTGTGTCCAAGGCAGCTGTCTTCCAGCTCCATCTGGCATGCAGGATGAGGCCCTCCCTGCCCGCGGACTGTCTTGCCAGACTGGTGCATGCTCTGGTTATCTCCCGCTTGGACTACTGCAATGCGCTATATGTAGGGCTACATTTGAAGGTGACCTGGAAACTGCAACTAATCCAGAATGCGGCAGCTAGACTGGTGACTGGGAGCGGCCGCCGGGACCACATGACACCGGTCTTGAAAGACCTACATTGGCTCCCAGTACGTTTCCGAACACAATTCAAAGTGTTGGTGCTGACTCTGAAAGCCCTAAACGGCCTCAAAGGCCCAGTAGACATGAAGGAGCGTCTCCACCCCCGGTGACCAACTCGGACACTGAGGTCCAGCGCCGAGTGCCCTCTGGCGGTTCCCTCCCTGCGAGAAGCGAAGTTACAGGGAACCAGGCAGAGGGCCTTCTCGGTGGTGGCACCCTCCCTGTGGAACGCTCTCCCATCAGATGTCAAGGAAATAAACAACTATCTGACTTTTAGAAGACATCTGAAGGCAGCCCTATTTAGGGAAGTTTTTAATGTTTGAAGTTTTATTCTGTTTTTAATATTCTATTGGGAGCCGCCCGAAGTGGCTGGGGAAACCCAGCCAGATGGGCGGGGTATAAATAATAAAATTATTACTATTATTTCTATTATTATTAACTTCTCTATACCTGCAAGGAGATGCAGGCAAGGCAACCGGCGGTGGCCACAAATAACGCCTGTGAACTCCCATGGAGCAGCATGAAGCCTCTGTAGAATGAGTCATAGAATCATAGAGTTGGAAGAGACCACAAGGGCCATCGAGTCCAACCCCCTGCCAAGCAGGAAACACCATCAGAGCACTCCTGACATATGGTTGTCAAGCCTCTGCTTAAAGACCTCCAAAGAAGGAGACTCCACCACACTCCTTGGCAGCAAATTCCACTGTCAAACAGCTCTTACTGTCAGGAAGTTCTTCCTAATGTTTAGGTGGAATCTCCTTTCTTGTAGTTTGGAACCATTGCTCCGTGTCCGCTTCTCTGGAGCAGCAGAAAACAACCTTTCTCCCTCCTCTATGTGACATCCTTTTATATATTTGAACATGGCTATCATATCACCCCTTAACCTCCTCTTCTCCAGGCTAAACATGCCCAGCTCCCTTAGCCGTTCCTCATAAGGCATCGTTTCCAGGCCTTTGACCATTCTGGTTGCCCTCCTCTGGACACGTTCCAGTTTGTCAGTGTCCTTCTTGAACTGTGGTGCCCAGAACTGGACACAGTACACCAGGTGAGGTCTGACCAGAGCAGAATACAGTGGCACTATTACTTCCCTTGATCTAGATGCTATACTCCTATTGATGCAGCCCAGAATTGCACTGGCTTTTTTAGCTGCCGCGTCACACTGTTGACTCATGTCAAGTTTGTGGTCAACCAAGACTCCTAGATCCTTTTCACATGTACTGCTCTCAAGCCAGGTGTCACCCATCTTGTATTTGTGCCTCTCATTTTTTTTGCCCAAGTGCAATACTTTACATTTCTCCCTGTTAAAATTCATCTTGTTTGTTTTGGCCCAGTTCTCTAATCTGTCAAGGTCGTTTTGAAGTGTGATCCTGTCCTCTGGGGTGTTAGCCACCCCTCCCAGTTTGGTGTCATCTGCAAATTTGATCAGGATGCTCTTGAGTCCATCATCCAAGTTGTTGATAAAGATGTTGAATAAGACCGGGCCCAAGACAGAACCCTGTGGCACCCCACTAGTCACTCTTCTCCAGGATGAAGAGGAACCATTGATGAGCACCCTTTGGGTTCGGTCAGTCAGCCAGTTACAAATCAGATGGCTGGACCATCAAACCCAGTGACTGGTAGCAGTTATCCAGGGTTTAAGGCAGGGAACATTCCCAGCTCTACACAGAGATGCTGGGGAATTAAACTGGGAGCTTCTGCATGCGAGACAGATGTCCTACCTCTGAGCTCCAGCTCTTTCTCAACGGCAGGTATTATATGGGTCAAGGAATGAATACACAGTTCTCTGGGCCTTTGAGCACATTCGCTAGCTGGTGAAAGGTGTCCTGGGTACCACAAGCCAGCAAACATTGCAGGCTATTCTATTGGGTGAACCAGAACATTTCCATCCTGTCCTCTGGCTATGAGCGCATGAACAAACATCTAGAAAACTGCAAAACTAGAACCACTTTGCAACCTCCTTTTGCATCATTGGTCTTCTGCAGAGACTCCGAAGCTACTCTGGGCTTGATTTAGCATTTTATCCAGAATTAAGAGAGATGTGCTTCAGGTGAACGAGAAGAGGTTCCCAATCTGCGGGTCCGTAAGAGATCAAGGGCTCCCAAGACGGAAGGGAAGTTCAAAAATCACAGAATTGTAGACAACACCTTCTGCCTGCAAGCTGGGTGGCGCAAAACCCATTCCCAAAGCCCTCGCTCCCCCCAAGGTGACCTCGTTTGGTAGAATTACAAAAAGCCGAGAAATCGGAGGTAAGGTAAAGGTAAAGGGACCCCTGACCATTAGGTCCAGGCGTGACCGACTCTGGGGTTGCGGCGCTCATCTCGCTTTATTGGCCGAGGAAGCCAGCATACAGCTTCCGGGTCATGTGGCCAGCATGACAAAGCCACTTCTAGTGAACCAGAGCAGTGCACGGAAACGCCGTTTACCTTCCCGCTGGAGCGGTACCTCTTTATCTACTTGCACTTTGACGTGCTTTCGAACTGCTAGGTTGGCAGGAGCAGGGACCGAGCAACGGGAGCTCACCCCGTCGCAGGGATTCGATCCGCAGACCTTCTGATCGGCAAGTCCTAGGCTCTGTGGTTTAACTCACGGCGCCACCTGCATCCCTAAATCGGAGGCAGCTACCCACAAAAACAGTCCGAGCAAACTCTTAGCATGAAAACAGTTTCCTATTATTAAGAGAATGGGGGGACGGGCACGGGTACGGGTACGACAAGAGCATATACACAATAAACCTGAAGTGCAAAGGTTAAGACTGGTCTCCTCAGACTTGCTGCCGAGTTCATTATCAGATCTTAATAGCCATAAATTGGATAAGCTGTGTTTGTTCTGTTGAGAATTTGAAATTCCAGCGGAACCCACGTTTAATTGCACCGGTCATAAACATTTGCAGTTGTCGACTGGAATCAGCACCGACGTACTGAATAGATATCATTTATTCCAGCTGCTACATTGGACTTTATTTACTGGTGTGTGCGTGAGAGAGAGAGACAGTGTGTGTGTGTTTTTCATTTTGCTTTCTTCATTTTGCAGTTTTGGAGCAGGCTGTGAGGACAAGGGAAGTGAAAGGCAAGGCTACAGCTCAGTGGTAGAACTTCGCTTTGAACAAAGAATATTTCAGGTTTGATCCCCAACATCTCCTTACTGAAACCCTAGACAGCAGCTGCCAGTCAGGGTAGACGACACTGAGTTAGATGGGCCAATGGTCCTACTCAGTCTAATGCAGATAAAGTGGGGAAGGAGGCATGGGGCAAAGGGGGACTTTAAGAAGGGCCAAGTGAGGGATCTGTGAAAGGCAAAAAAAAAATCCCCTTTGAGACCCCAATGGCATCTTCTTTTCATCCCTTTCTTCAGCAAAAAATTCCCCATTATTTAGATTTTTGGAACCATTGGCACAAACTAATGAGGGTGAAAGAGGAGAGCACAAAATATGGTCTGAAGGTCAACATCAAAAAAAGCTAAGATCATGGCCACTGGGCCCATCACCTCCTGGCAAATAGAAGGGGAAGAAATGGAGGCAGTGAGAGATTTTACTTTCTTGGGCTCCACGATCACTGCAGATGGTGACAGCAGTCATGAAATTAAGAGACGCCTGCTTCTTGGGAGAAAGGCGATGGCAAACCTAGACAACATCCTAAAAAGCAGAGACATCACCTTGCCAACAAAGGTCCGTATAGTTAAAGCTCTGGTTTTCCCAGTAGCGATGTATGGAAGTGAGAGCTGGACCATAAAGAAGGCTGATCGCCAAAGAATTGATGCTTTTGAATTCTGGTGCTGGAGGAGACTCTTGAGAATCCCATGGACTGCAAGAAGATCAAACCAATCCATTCTGAAAGGAATCAGCCCTGAGTGCTCACTGGAAGGACAGATCCTGAAGCTGAGGCTCCAAGACTTTGGCCACCTCATGAGAAGAGAAGACTCCCTGGAAAAGACCCTGATGCTGGGAAAGATTGAGGGCACAAGAAGAAGGGGACGACAGAGGACAAGATGGTTAGACAGTGTTCTCAAAGCTACCAGCATGAGTTTGACCAAACTGCGGGAGGCAGTGGAAGACAGGGGTGCCTGGCATGCTCTGGTTCAGGGGGTCACGAAGAGTCGGATATGACTAAACAACAACAACAAGCAACCCATTTCCAGTCAGCTCTTCGTAGCCATGAGGGACAGAAACTTGCCTTTCCAAAATAACACCAAGGTGTCAATTGAGTGGGCGATTGAGCAGGTGGTCACTGAACAACTCCAAGCACGCCTGGAAGATGCAGACCATTTGGATCCCATCCAATCAGGATTCAGGCCTCATCATGGGACTGAAACTGCCTTGGTCATGCTGGTTGATGATCTCCGGCGGGCTAGGGACAAAGGTTAAAGCTGTTTCCTAGTTCTGCTGGATCTCTCAGCGGCCTTTGACATCATCGACCATGACATCCTTCCGGACAGTCTAGAGGGGCTGGGAGCTGGGGGACTGTTATACAGTGGTTCCACTCTTTCCCCTGGGGTGTGTCCAGAAAGTGCGGGGGGTGCGTCAGGGCTCACCCCCTTGCTTTTCAACATCTACATCATGGGTAGGCAAACTAAGGCCCGGGGGCTGGATCCGGCCCAATCACCTTCTAAATCCGGCCCATGGACAGTCCGTTAATCAACGTGTTTTTACATGAGTAGAATGTGTCTTTTATTTACAATGCATCTCTGGGTTATTTGTGGGGCCTGCCTGGTGTTTTTACATGAGTAGAATGTGTGTTTTTATTTAAAATGCATCTCTGGGTTATTTGTAGGGCCTGCCTGGTGTTTTTACATGAGTAGAATGTGTCTTTTATTTAAAATGCATCTCTGGGTTATTTGTAGGGCCTGCCTGGTGTTTTTACATGAGTAGAATGTGTCTTTTATTTAAAATGCATCTCTGGGTTATTTGTGGGGCCTGCCTGGTCTTTTTACATGAGTAGAGTGTATGCTTTTATTTAAAATGCATCTCTGGGTTATTTGTGGGGCATAGGAATTCATTTTTTGGTGTGTGTTTTCAAAATATAGTCCGGCCCCCCACTAGGTCTGAGGGACAGTGGACCGGCCCCCTGCTGAAAAAGTTTGCTGACCCCCTGATCTACATGAAGCTGCTGGAAGAGATCATCAGGGGGTTTGGGCTGGGCGTTCATCAGTATGTAGATGATACCCAGATTTACCTATCTTTTAAACCAGAACCAATGAGGGCAGTGAAGGTCCTGTGTGAGTGCCTGGAGGCGGTTGGATGATGGATGGCGGCTAACAAATTGAGGTTGAATCCTGACAAGACAGAAGTAGTGTTTTGAGGGGACAGGGGGTGTGCAGGTGCGGGGGACCCCCCGGTCCTGAATGTCAGTCACCAACCCGATGCCCAGAAATCTCCATGTAATCGCAACTGGACCCAGTTGCACCAGTAGCAAATTCCTGGGGGAATTTCGAACAATGACTGTACACAAGATTGATTTCCGCAGTGTTTCACCAGGTGTATGGCTTCACATACCCTAAAATAGGGGAAATCTAGGTTAAGGGATAGAGGGCTTGTTTGCACACAGCGTTCCAGCTTTGTGGTTGCAGATCTACTACTTTCGGCGGAAGCGGCGCCTATTGCATTTTAAATACATAGAAGGGCCTGGGTTTGTGCCTTTACCACCACGGCCATCTGAAGGCAAGGCCAGGAGCATGGCCTTGTTTCCATGCGCTCGCATTAACGGGGACAAATAAAGGAATATTACATAAAGCAGAGCCTCCCCCCAAAAAATAAAACTGCAGACCGGGCGACCATCTTGAGTTTCTGTGTTTGTGGTGGGAATAAGCTTTTCACTCGAGTAACAGAACGCCATTCTCTCCCCTTTCCCTTCAGTCATCTCAAGGCTGCATACCTGGGAGCGAGGTTTCCATGGCAACCAGCTGCTTGGCTTATTTATTTTCCTTCGGCCCAACCGGCCTCCTCCCATAATCGCCGGCTGGCATTTTGGCTCTCCTCTTGGATCCTCAACCAGGGGAAGGTTTTTGTTTTTCAACCCTCCGAAAGGATGGAAACAGAGAGAGGAAAAGAAAAGATGGGGAGCGGCAGCTCAAAGCCTACGTTGGCTCCCAGCACGTTTCCGAACACAATTCAAAGTCTTGGTGCTGACCTTGAAAGCCCTAAATGGCCTCGGTCCAGTATACCTGAAGGAGTGTCTCCACCCCCATCATTTGGCCCCACACTGAGGTCCAGCGCCGAGGGCCTTCTGGCGGTTCCCTCCCTGCGAGGTTATAGGGAACCAGGTAGAGGGCCTTTTTGGTGGTGGCACCCGCCCTGTGGAACACCCTCCCACCAGATGTCAAGGAAATGAACACCTGACTTCTAGAAGACATCTGAAGGCAACCCTGTTTAGGGAAGTTTTCAATGTTTGAGGTTTTATCATGTTTTAATATTCTGTTGGGAGCCACCCAGAGTGGCTGGGGAAACCCAGCCAGGTGGGCTGGTTAGAAATAATAAATTATTATTATTATTATTATTATCAGGCAGAAAACAACTCTGTGGCTTTCAGTAATGCGGGGTTTGCAAAGGATCCAGGCGCCAAGATTTGCTTCAGTAACAGAGAATCATATTCATAGCTGTCAACGTTTCTCTTTTTTAAAGGGAAATTCCCTTATTCCGAATAGGATTCCTTGCAAGAAAAGGGAAAAGTTGACAGCTATTATCATATTGTAGAGTGGGTAGGGACCTCGAGGGTCCTCTAGTTGCAAGGAATCACAACTAAAGCATTCATGACAGATGGCCATCCCACCTCTGCTTAAAAACTTCCCATGATGGTGCACAACCTCCTGGGCTTTTGAATCTCTTACAAATACCCATCAGAATAAGTCATTTTTTCAAAAAATAAAGTGAAAGTAACAACCTAGCAAAAGTAAAGAGGTGCCCACCAAAATGTAAAATAACGTGCATAACAGCTAACTGAATTTACTGCACGCCTCGTTTATGCCCCAACGCTTAAAGCCATCCTAAACCATAAGGTGGTCTGAAGCTCAACATCAAAAAAACTAAGATCATGGCCACTGGTCCCATCACCTCCTGGCAAATAGAAGGGGAAGAAATGGAGGCAGTGAGAGATTTTACTTTCTTGGGCTCCATGATCACTGCAGATGGTGACAGCAGCCACGAAATTAAAAGACGCCTGCTTCTTGGGAGAAGGGCAATGACAGGCCTAGACAGCATCTTGAGAAGTAGAGACATCGCCTTGCCGACAAAGGTCTGTATAGTTAAAGGTATGGTTTTCCCAGTAGTGATGTATGGAAGTGAGAGCTGGACCATAAAGAAGGCTGATCACCGAAGAATTGATGCTTTTGAATTATGGTGCTGGAGGAGACTCTTGAGCGTCCCATGGACTGCAAGAAGATCAAACCTCTCCATTCTGAAGGAAATCAGCCCTGAGTGCTCACTGGAAGGACAGATCCTGAAGCTGAGGCTCCAATACTTTGGCCACCTCATGAGAAGAGAAGGCTCCCTGGAAAAGACCCTGATGTTGGGAAAGATGGAGGGCACAAGGAGAAGGGGACGACAGAGGACGAGATGGTGGGACAGTGTTCTGAAGCTACCAGCATGAGTTTGACCAAACTGCGGGAGGTAGTGGAAGACAGGAGGGCCTGGCGTGCTCTGGTCCATGGGGTGACGAAGAGTCGGTCACGACTAAACGACTAAACAACAACAACAAACAATCAATCAGGACTCCCGTAAAAAGAGTACTTATAGTAAAACATTGGAAGAGTGGCCAAATCCCCATCAGATCAGAATGTTTACTAAAATTGGTAGAATATGCTGAACTAGATACCGTCTCTCGGAAAAGATTAAAGATATGCAAAAACAGGAGTTCGTTGATAACTGGAAACCTCGAAAGAGTTACTTAAAAAATAAGCATTGCAATCTGAATTCGGTAGCAGCTTTGGAATAAGCTCTGTAAACAAAGGCTAAATGGGTTGAAATAAATATATATACATAGATGCATATCAATATTTTATTATGATTTTGCTGATAAATTTAGCCAATAGGTTTACTAGAGTGAAAAGATGTTGAGAAGGACAGGAAGTCAAATATATGAAGATATGTATACTTCTTTGTTGGAATTTTTATTTTGATGAGTTTGATTTACAGACTATAAAATATATTTGATGCATGGATGTAACTACGGTTAATAAAGCATTTAAAAAATAAAAAAAAGTTCAGGCCTGGAGCAAGCCAATCAGGGAACAGAGTTACAGAGGCCCGATTAACAACGCTACCCAACATGCCCTCAGCCCATGTGCAGTGAAGATGGTCAAGAGCCTTAAGGTGAATACAGTGGTACCTCAGGTTAAGTACTTAATTCGTTCCGAGGTCCGTTCTTAACCTGAAACTGTTCTTAACCTGAAGCACCACTTTAGCTAATGGGGCCTCCTGCTGCCGCTGCGCCGCTGGAGCACGATTTCTGTTCTTAACCTGAAGCACTATTTCTGGGTTAGCGGAGTGTGTAACCTGAAGCGTATGTAACCTGAAGCATATGTAACCCGAGGTACCACTGTACTGGGGAAACAAATCTGCATAAGTCTACCTATCATCGTTCTTTTTGATCTGTAAATGAAGAGCTCTGTGTAGTCCAGAAGTTTGCATGCTCCTGGGAGAACGGTAATTCGCCCCTCGACAGTGGAATCCTATTCATGCTGCTTCAGAAGAACGTCCCACTGTGCCTGGTGGGGGGTGGTCTGCCCCAACCATGTATGCCATGGGTAGGCAAACTAAGGCCTGGGGGCCAGATCCGGCCCAATCGCCTTCTAAATCCAGCCCGCGGACAGTCCAGGAATCAGCGTGTTTTTACATGAGTAGAATGTGTGCTTTTATTTAAAATGCATCTCTGGGTTATTTGTTGAGCCTGCCTGGTGTTTTTACATGAGTAGAATGTGTGCTTTTACGTATTTACAATGCACCTCTGGGTTAATTGTTGGGCATAGGAATTCGTTCATTTCCACCACCACCCCCCCCAAAAAAAATATGATCCAGACCCCCACAAGGTCTGAGGGACAGTCGACCGGCCCCCTGCCAAAAAAGTTTGCTGACCCCTGATGTATGCCAACGGGCAAGGGGGTGGCTGTTCAGATGAAGGAGTGAATGGTTAAAGAGAGCATGAACTGGCTGGGGAAGAGCGAGGCTTCAGCTAGCCAGCCTGAGGCTGTCGCCTGCAGCTTGAGCCTCACTGGGAAACGAGAAGAGAGGCCAGGAGGCCGAAGGGTCATCGGAGAGGGCATCACTACTGTAAGCAAAATACAGGAAAGGATATATTTATGCTTCCTCCCCACGGCCCTCCTTCCCCCTCCACGCTGATGGGAGGAACAAAAAGGAGACGAGCGCTTTTGCAAAACGGCGCACACGTCTCAAAGAAGGCCTAGTTTCTGCGGCAGCTTTGCAAAAAGATAAAATAAAATAAATAGGCAAGCAGTCTAGAATTAAAAAAAAAAACCAACTGCACCAACATCTGTGACTCAGATTGTGCCAACTACAGTAAGTTATGCACTCCTCAAGTTGCATAAAAAGCACTGGTTGCCACACCGCAGAACACACAGCAAGCCAAAATTGTATTTTATGGAACCAATTCATTTAGAGTTTCAGATGTCAAGTTTCTAAGGGGCTGAGATGGGTGGCAAAAGCCATGAGATGCTCATAGGTGGTGATATTGTCTCCATAAGAATTATGGGGAACAGTGCGTTTGTTTTTTGCAAGAAGCCAAATTAATTTGGAAGAACCTGACCCAGAGAAATAGGGATGGTGGAGGGTTTGGGAAATGATGGGCAGGCAGGTAGGGTCTCTGGGGAAGGTTGCAATGGATGTGTTCCAATAGATTCCGGGTCACCAAGCCAAAACCAAGATCTGCAAGACATGACTCTGGTCCTCCCAGTTGGGTAAGCAAGGAAGAATGGGCGGGTGAAGAACCTGAGGAAGATGGAGGAATAGAGAGCCAGAGGCAGTGGCCAAATCACCTGAGTGGCTGGCTCTTTTGATTGACAGCACACCTGGATTTCTCAGCATCCTTCCTGGCAGCAGTCAGAAAAAACAGACAAGATGCTCAAAGACGGGCAAACAGAGGCCTCTGTACTAACTGAGACCACCCTTTGATTCAGTACGGTGTTTTTGGCTGGCCAAATCCGCCTGTCACTCACCTGGTGTCCTGTGAACTCAGGTAGAGCCTGGGACAGGTAGAAAGGTAAAGGACCTCTGGACGGTTAAGTCCAGTCAAAGGCGACTATGGGGTTGCAGGACTCATCTCGCTTTCAGGCCGAGGGAGCTGGCATTTATCCACAGACAGCTTTCTGGGTCATGTGGCCAGCAGGACTAAACCACTTCTGGTGCAACAGGACACTGTGATGGAAACCAGAGCACACGGAAACGCCATTTACCTTCCTGCCACAGTGGTACCTATTTATCTACTTGCACTGGTGTGCTTTCGAACTGCTAGATTGGCAGGAGCAGGGACAGAGCAACGGGAGCTCACTCCGTCGCAGGGATTCGAACCGCCAACCCTCCAATCGGCAAGCCCAAGAGGCTCAGTGGTTTAGACAACAGCGCCACCCGCGTCCCTTGGGACAGGTAGAGCCGTAATGGCACAGGAATTAGTGGGAGCCTTGATGGGTACTCCCAGTTCTTCCTTTCCATTTGGGGGATGCTAAAATCTGGAGCTGATGAATGGGTGTATCTACTTCAGAAATTAAGAGGAGCCTGCTGAATCAGGCCAATGGCCCATGCAGTGCAGGATCCTGTTCTCACAGTGACCAACCAGATGGCTGTGAGAAACCTGCAAGCAGGATTCGAGCGTAAGAGCAACTCTCCTCTCTTCAAAGTGTTGGTGCTGACCTTTAAAGCCCTAAACGGCCTCGGTCCAGTATACCTGAAGGAGCATCTCCACCTCCATCATTCAGCCCAGATACTGAGGTCCAGCTCCAAGGGCCTTCTGGCAGTTCCCTCCCTGCGAGACGCCAAGTTACAGGGAACCAGGCAGAGGGCCTTCTCGGTGGTGGCACCTGCCCTGTGGAACACCCTCCCACCAGATGTCAAAGAGATAAACAATTACCAAACTTTTAGATGACATCTGAAGGCAGACCTGTTTAGGGAAGCTTTTAATGTTTGATGCATTACTATATTTTAATATTGTGCTGGAAGCCGCCCAGAGTGGCTGGGGAAACCCAGCCAGATGGGCGGGGTATAAATAATAAATTCTTATATTCTTATGGTTCCTGGCAACTGCAAACATGTATGCAGAGTGTGGCAAAGGATAGAAAGATGATCCCTGGATGGTCTCCCTGCAACTTGACTCCCTAAAAACAAACTGTGATTGCCCTTTTCCTCACTCCTTCAGCACTGAATAAAGAGCAAGGAAGACTCTGGCCTGCAACTCTGGAGCGCTGCTGCCAGTCAGTGCTGGGCTAAGTGGTCCGATTCAGTACAATGCAGCTTCATCTGCTCCTATCCTGCTGTTAACTGGAGGCAGGCATGCCTGGTGCCGTCCCATCCGGTTCTTCCAAGCCGCTTAGTGCGGCAATAATTCAAGGGCTCTGCGTTCCCACCCGAAGCCTTCTGAAATCTCAACATCCCGCAGTGCCCTGCCCTGATATATAATAAATCAAGGGGGGGGGGGATAAAATGCTCTTTTAAGTTGTGTTATGGCTGTGGCACAAAGAGGCCGAAAGGCAGGAGAGATATTCCGAGATACGACTAGAAAACTTTGCCCTTAAAAGGGAAAAAATTGCACCCGTTATTCTGGGTTTTTTCTTCCCCTCGCTGGTCGGGGCAGCCCAGAGGTTCGCGCGAGGTAAGGCCTCGTCTCAGATCCGCTGCCCGCACTCAGCCCTGCCCAGAGAGATTAAGCGTCTCCTCAACGCAGCCAAGTGGACTGAGGAACGTGGGCACACGACAGCTTTCCTCCCTCTCTCCCAATGCGAGAACTCGCAGGCGTCCGAGGAAGCTGAACGCTGGAAGATCTGGAAGAGGCAAAAGGATATAACTCAACTGGTAGAGAATGAGACCCTTAATCTCAAGGTTGTGGGTTCGAGCCCCATGTTGGGCAAAAGATTCCTGCATTGCGGCAGGTTGGACTAGATGCCTCTGGTGGTCCCTTGCAACAATTCTGTGATTTCAAGGAAGGACTTCATGCAGAGTTAATCTGTAGAATTTGCTTCCACAAGAGACAGTGATGGCCACCTGGACGGCTTTAAAAAGAGACCAGGCAACTCCATGGGGGGATAATAATAATAATAATAATAATAATAATAATAATAATAATTTTATTTATATCCCGCCCTCCCCAGTCAAAGCCAGGCTCAGAGCACAAAACAACAATAAAAGAATACAACATTCTAAAATCAATTCATTATACAATCAGTTCAAATCAAATTGATGGCAACCATTGGGCTAGAGTTCTTTGAAGAATTACCAAAGGAGGGGGTCAGCCTGTGCCTTGGCCAAAGGCCTGGTGGAACAGCTCCGTCTTGCAGGCCCTGCGGAAAGATGTCAAGTCCCGCAGGGCCCTAGTCTCTTGTGACAGAGCGTTCCACCAGATCGGGGCCACGGCCGAAAAAGCCCTGGCTCTGGTTGAGGCCAGCCTAACCTCCCTGTAGCCCGGGACCTCCAAGATGTTTTTGTTTGAGGACCGTAAGTTCCTCCGTGGGACATAGCAGGAGAGGCGGTCCCGTAGGTACGAGGGTCCTAGGCCTTATAGGGCTTTAAAGGTTAAAACCAGCACCTTAAACCTGATCCTGTACTCCACTGGGAGCCAGTGCAGCTGGTATAGCACCGGGTGAATGTGATCTTGCAGCGAGGACCCCGTAAGGAGTCTCGCCGCGGCATTCTGCACCCGCTGGAGTTTCTGGGTCAGTCTCAAGGGCAGCCCCACGTAGAGCGAGTTACAATAATCCAGTCTGGAGGTGCCCGTCGCGTGGATCACAGTGGCTAGGTCAGGGCGAGAGAGGTAAGGAGCCAACTGCTTAGCCTGGCGGAGATGAAAAAATGCCGCCTTTGTTATAGCAGCAATCTGCGCCTCCATGGAAAGGGAGGTGTCGAAGATTACACGGATGGTGCTGGCACCACTGGCTACTAGCAGCAATGGGTACGCTCCCCCTCCTGTGGCAGAGAGTTCCATAGCTCACCCGTGTGCGGCTTGGAGAAGGACTTTCTTTTTTCTATCTCAAATCTTCCAGCACTTCGCTTCATCAGGTGTCCATGAGCTCGAGAGGCAATGCCAGATTTGTACAATCGCAGAACCGTAGGGTCATCCAGTCCAACCTCTGCAATGCAGGAATCAACACAGCACGCCTCTCAATGCCATTGCATTGCACTGGACATTGCATTGAAACGGAATTGAATTTGTTAAATTGTATGAAAGTCAATATGTATGGAAGTGAGAGCTGGACCATAAAGAAGGCTGATCGCCAAAGAATGGATGCTTTTGAATTCTGGTGCTGGAGGAGACTCTTGAGAGTCCCATGGACTGCAAGAAGATCAAACCTCTCCATTCTGAAGGAAATCAGCCCTGAGTGCTCACTGGAAGGACAGATCCTGAAGCTGAGGCACCAAGATTTTGGCCACCTCATGAGAAAAGACCCTGATGTTGGGAAAGATGGAGGGCACAAGGAGAAGGGGACGACAGAGGACGAAATGGTGGGACAGTGTTCTCGAAGCTACCAGCATGAGTTTGACCAAACTGTGGGAGGCAGTGGAAGACAGGAGGGCCTGGCGTGCTCTGGTCCAGGGGGTCACGAAGACTCGGACATGACTAAACAACAACAACATGAAAGTCAATAAAAATTGATGGGGAGAAAAAGAACGCCATATCCCTCTCACCTGCAAGTTTTTAACTGGAGATGTCCAGGGCTTAACTGGGGAACTTCAGAACGAATCCCATGGGCTCTGCCACTGAGCTAGGCTCCAAATGTTTTCACCTGCGTCCGTTATTTTGTGGCCTGGAGATGTTTTGGAGGGGACGGCAAGCAAAAACCAACTCATGTTATGTCCCGCAGAGGACCCTAAGTTCCACGAATAATAATAGCTTAAAGGTCCTGGACCCTAAAGAATCCAGACTATCCTCCACCCGGGCCAGGGCCTTTTCAGTGATTGCTCTGACCTGGTGGAATGCTCTGCCCCACAAGACCAGGGCCCTGCAGGATTTAACCTCCTTCCGTCGGGCCTGTAAGACAGAGCTATTCTGCCTGGCCTTCAATTTGAATTAGCCTGATCCTCTATTCCCTTTTGGGACGCGGGTGGCGCTGTGGGTTAAACCACAGAGCCTAGGGCTTGCCGATCGGAAGGTCGGCAGTTCGAATCCCCGCGACGGGTTGAGCTCCCATTGCTAGGTACTGCTCTGGCAGGAAGGAAAACGGCGTTTCCGTGCGCTGCTCTGGTTCGCCAGAAGCGGCTTAGTCCTGCTGGCCACATGACCCAGAAGCTGTACACCGGCTCCCTCGGCCAATAAAGCGAGATGAGTGCCGCAACCCCAGAGTCGGCCACGACTGGACCTAATGGTCAGGGGTCCCTTTACCTTTTACTATCCCCTTTTCACGTTGCTTTTCTATGAAGATACCCTTCTAGGACCCCACATTTAAACTCTTCCCTGGTCTCCTTGCTGGCCCTAGTAAGACCAACTTGGCCAGCTAGCCCTGGTGATCATTTGATGTTTACTGACTGGGGTTCCCCCACCAAAATGAATTTTTTAATTTTATTGACATTGATGCTGCATTTATGTTGTATTTTATGCTTTTTTTAAGTCGCATTTTAATCAATGTTTTATATTTGCTGTTAGCCGCCCTGAGCCCGGTTTTTAAACCGCGAAGGGCGGGGTATAAATAAAAATTCATTATTATTATTTATTATTAACTCTGCTGCCGGCCACCTCCTTTTACCCCACAAAAGGTGAGCAGAGCAGCTATTAACAATTCCATTTCTGGGTTGTTGGCAACATTGCCCCACTAGGAAACAATGAGCCTCATCATCACATCCGTGGAACACATCTGGAGTTACAAAGGAATGAAGAAGAGATTCAGCAGCTGGCGCTAAACCTGGTGCGAATATCAGAATATAGCCTCCCCTGCTAATTTACGATCATGAGACCAAACTGAAAAATACAGAGCTTGTATCTAAATATATGCACTAATCAGCCTTCAAATAGACACAGCCATGTGCCTGCCTTAGATTATGAGCTTGCAAGGCAAGCAATATGCCTGTTTAATTGCTCCAAGTCAGCATTCCCCAACCTGGTGCCCTCCAGATGTTTAAGCCTATAAATAGGGCCAGTGCAGAGTTGCAGATGGATGGGGTAACAGTTGTGGTCCAAAACTTGTAGAGGGCTCCTGGTTGTGGCAAGGAGCCTGCTGTGGACATTAGGGACCATTTTGAAAGCGCACTTCCGATCAACAGTCAGACTTTAAAACTGTACAGTGGTATCTTGGTTCTCAAACGTAATCCGCTCCAGACGTCCGTTCTGAAACCAAAGCGTTCTGAAACCAAGGCATGCTTTCCCATAGAAAGTAATCAAAAATGGATTAATCCATTCCAGATTTTTAAAAACAACCCCTAAAACAGCAATTTAACATGAATTTAACTATCTAACGAGACCGTTGATCCATAAAATGAAAGAAATAATGTACTGCAGTCACACAATCAATCAGTACCTGAACTGGGTTCCACACTGTCACAAAAACAAAACAAAAAGAGCCGCAGAAACAAAAACGCAAAATAAATAGCAAAAACAGACAGACCTCAGCGTAACACTCAAAACGGAAGCATGGCACTCAAATCGGAAGCGTAACACTCAAAACGGAGCACATTCGGCTTCCGGAAAAAGTTCGCACACTGGAACACTTACTTCCGGGTTTGCAGTGTTTGCGTTCCAAGTTGTTTGAGTACCAAGGCGTTTGAGAACCAAGGTACCACTGTATTAGAGGTTGTCTTCCTGGCTGCGTCCCGTGACATGGAGAAAGTAATCTCTTTTTAGCAAATGGCTAATTTCTAATGCAGAAAGGTTGGAAATCAAATTGAAAGCAATTATGTGGACTTTGGTTGCTTTTTATGCGATACTATTTTTTGTGTGTGCTTGTGCTTTTTGCAAGTGCAGGTTTTAAAAAATCGTTCCTAAGGCGATATTTTCCCATATGCAAAGATCACAGCGGGGTTTGAAGTGTAAGAAAAGAGCAGGATATATTAAGAAACATGTTAGAGAGGATGAAATTAGATGAGACGGAACCTTAAAATGTAACTGTATGCAATTTGAGTTATAAGCATCCATGTTGGGTGAGAGGGAAGTTTTGCTGAACTCGAATATAATTGTTGAGTAACAAATGTAACTTGCTATATAGAGGGGAAAGTATAAAATAGGATTGCAAAAAAAAAACACAACCTATTGTGTTTTAAATGGCTGTGACCCACCCTGGGACCTGAGGGTGAAAGACGGGGTAATTAATTGAAATAAAGGCAATAATATTGATATCTAATCTGAGGCAGGAATTCAGGGTATTGACCTACAAGGGGAAACTCAGCATGGAAGACTTGATTGTCTGTGTGGATCATGAATAATGAGGAATCTGCTGACGGTGCAAAATCTATGAGGAAAGTCGCTTCCATCTATATCTGGAAACGGACACAGAAAGGAAGATGGAATGAGGAAGTCACATCAAAGGCTCTCCTACGCATCCCTGAGAAAATCACGGGGAGGAATTTCGACTTCTCGAGGGTCCATTTCCCATACTAATAAGTAACCGTGAGGCGAGACCAGAAAGGGATTTTGGGTCACGGTCCCTCCAAAATATCTTGTTTTGGGGGGACAAAGATGATGGTGCCAGCTCCTCCATGGAGCTGTTGAACTGTGAGGACAGATGAGGATGCTAAACGGACCTTGAATAACCCATTTCTTGGAACAGGAGTTGTGCCGGTTTAGAAAAACACCTCCTGGGGAATTCTGGGAACTGTAGCCAAATGGGCCATTCTCTGGCCAAAGAGCAGATTAAAAGCAGAACCATCATATTTTTCGCTCCATAAGACGCACTTTTTTCTTCCTAAAAAGTAAGGGGAAATGTCTGTGCGTCTTCTGGAGTGAATGCGTGGTCCCTGGAGCCGAATTGCCCAGGGGCGAAAAGTAGATCATGCTTTTTTTTTTCCTTTTTTTTTTGAAAGAGGGAAGTGGGTGTTGAAACAAAGCCGCTGATCGTTTGCTGTTTGCTGGAGAGAAAGATAAAGGACGCTAGCAATAAAGGAGGCTGCCTGGGAGGGGGGAGGTAAAAGCCCATGGATCCTCAGGATTTTTACATTGGGTCTCCCCAAATTCACCATCAGATCACATAGCATGTCCATGGCTACAGCCTGCACCAAAAAAATCACGCATCCACTGTTGCCTGGGGCTGCAATGGTGCAAAAACGTGGTTACAAAGCATGGATCCACATGGATCCTCAGGATTTTTGCCTTGGGCTACCCCAAACTCACCATCAGATCACATGTCTGTGGCCACAACATGAACCACAAAAATCATACATCCACTGTTTCGTTCAGAATATTTTTTTTTTCTTGTTTTACTCCTCTAAAAACTAGGTGCGTCTTATGGAGAGAAAATTACGGTATTTGCTCTTTAGCCACTGCGCCAGGCTTCAGCTGAGGGTAGTTGAAGGACATAAAAAGAGTGTGTTCCCCAGCTTTGAGGATTACAACAGAATCAAGGAGTCACAGAATTGCAAGGGTCCCGAGGATCATCTAGTCCAGCGTTTCCCAACCTTGGGTCTCCAGCTGTTTTTGGACTACAACTCCCATCATCCCTAGCTAGCAAGACCAGTGGTAAGGGATGATGGGAACTGTAGTCCAAAAACAGCTGGAGACCCAAGGTTGGGAAACACTGATTCTAGTCCAACCCGCTGCAATTCAGGAAGCTGAAGCGTCCATGACTGATGGCCGTCCAACCTCTGCTAAAATACCTCCAAGGAAGGAGTCTCTGTCACTTTGCATCCCACAGTCAAACAGCGCCTACTGTCAGAAAGTTCATCCTGATGTTTGGTCACAATCACCTTTCTTGCAACTTGAAGCCATGGGTTCGAGTCCTACCCTCCAGAGCAGGAGAAAACAAGATGCTACCTCTTCTGTGTGGCAGCCCTCGAGATACTGGAATATCCTATCTCATCTCATCTCATCTCATCTCAAAATAAAAAAAATTCCTTCCAGTAGCACCTTGGAGACCAACTAAGTTGGTTATTGCTATGAGCACTTCTTCGGAATCGATTGTGACAGCAGTCACGAAATTAAAAGACACCTACTTCTTGGGAGAAAAGCAATGACAAACCTAGACAGCATCTTAAAAAGCAGAGACATCCGTGGGTCCGTATAGTTAAAGCTCTGGTTTTCCCAATAGTGATGTATGGAAGTGAGAGCTGGACCATCAAGAAGGCTGATTGCCGAAGAATGGATGCTTTTGAATTCTGGTCCTGGAGGAGACTCTTGAGAGTCCCATGGACTGCAAGAAGATCAAACCTCTCCATTCTGAAGGGAATCAGCCCTGAGTGCTCACAGGAAGGACAGATCATGAAGCTGAAACTTTGGCCACCTCAGGAGAAGAGAAGACTCCCTGGAAAAGACCCTGATGTTGGGGAAGATGGAGGGCACAAGGAGAAGGGGACGACAGAGGACGAGGTGGTTGGACAGTGTTCTCGAAGCTACCAGCATGAGTTTGACCAAACTGCGGGAGGCAGTGGAAGACAGGAGTGCCTGGCGTGCTCTGGTCCAGGGGGTCACGAAGAGTCGGACACGACTAAACGACTAAACAACCACAAAGGTGTTACTGGAAGGAATTTTTTTATTTTGTTTCGACTACGGCAGACCAACCCGGCTACCTACCTGTAACTAGAACTATCTCCTCTCAGTCTCCTCTTTTCCAAAACATCTCCAGCTCCTTCAACCGTTCCTCATAAGGCTTCGTTTCCAGATCCTGGATCATCTTGCTTGCCCTCCTCTGCACACCTTCCAGCTTGTCAACATCCTTCTTAAATTGTGGCGCCCAGAACTGGACACAGGACTCCAGGTGTGGTCTGACCAAGGCAGAAGAGAGCAGGACTATGACTCCCCCTATTGTACAGTCATACCTCGGGTTACAACCGCTTCAGGTTGCATTTTCTCGGGTTACTTCCGGGTTTCAGCGGTTTCAGCGGTCGCGCATGCGCAGGAGCACTTAAGCACGCTTTGCACATGCGCAGAAGACCAAATCGCAACCTGTGCATGCAGCCCGAGCGTCCACTGTAATTGAAAGCGTAAACTGCTTAACTAATATTTGCCAACATTTAATGATACAGTTTACTAAGGGATGACTGAATATTGCTTTATTTTATATAACTTGTTTATTGTGACTCTTTTTTGGTATTGGTTCAGGTTGTTAGATTACGTGGTTGTTTCTCCAGCTTGTGAAGCACCGTATACAAACTTAAAAGTGAAATGAAATGAAATTGATATAGAGACTAGACTTCTGTTGATGCAGCCTAGAATATCATTAGCTTCGTTTTTTTGCTGTTGCAAAAAACGGAAAGGGGGTGGTTTCACAGACTTGACGACCTTCTGGCTTAATCCCAGTTTCTGAAGCACTTTGAAAGAGCTATATAATGTTGTGGGATTGCAATCGCAGGAAGAGCCAGCGGCGGAGTCATTAATAATATTTTTAAAAAAACAACAAACCAGTGTGGAAAGCACAAAGCAATCCAGGAAATCCGTCTGTTGAAATCTATCAAGGAGGCACAGGAAATATTTCATTGTGAAAAGAGAGAGAGAGAGAAAATGATTAAAAATATATCTAAACATCATTTAAACATGGGATAGTGCAGCAGGTAGAGGCACGAGGCTCTGAATCTCTGGGCTGTGGGTTCGAGTCTCACGTTGAGAAAAATATTCCTGCATTGCAGGGGGTCGGACTAGATGACCCTCGGCTCCCTTCCAGCTCTGCAAGTCTAGCATGCTAACAGCCTAGTACAGATGCAGACTGGGAAAGATTTTGACTTTAAAAGCTTGTTTTGGTGCCAAAAAGAGCCGGTGTGGTTTGGTGGTCAGAGCTGTGGGACGAGGACCTGACCCAGGGTTTCTGGGCAGCGAAATGGGTCTATATGTTGCAGATGCATGCCAAAAGGCAGTGCTGTCTAGTGGTTGGAGCACTGGTCTGCAAGTCCTATCTTCAAATCCCCGCTCGGCCATGAAGCTCACTGGGCAGCCTCGGGGCAGTTGCTGTCTCGCAGCCTAGCCTCCCTCACAAGGTTGTTGTTGTGAGTGTTGTTGTGAGATTGAGGGTGCAAACCTGGGCTATAAATACAAGCACATATTGCTCTGGTCTCTGAGCTGGGCTCAACCTCCTGGGATACAGCACTTCCACAAAACCCTAATAATAATAACCACAACACAGTGGTACCTTGGTTCTCAAACTTGATCCGTTCCGGAAGTCTGTTCCAAAACCAAAGTGTTCCAAAACCAAGGCGCGCTTTCCCATGGAAAGTAATGCAAAACGGATTGATCTGTCCCAGACTTTTAAAAACAACCCCTAAAACAGCAATTTAACATGAATTTTACTATCTAGTGAGACCGTTGATCCATAAAATGAAAGCAATAAAGAATGTACTGCAGTCACACAATCAATCAATCAATCAATCAATCAATAGCTGAACTGGGTTCCACACATTCGTAAAAACAGAGAGCCGCAAAAACAAAAACGCAAAATAAATAGTAAAAACAGACAGACCTCAGCTTAACACTCAAAAAGGAAGCGTGGCACTCAAAACGGAGAATGTTTGCCTTCCAAAAAAAGTTCGCAAACCAGAACACTTCCTTCCGGTTTTGCAGTGTTTGGGTTCCAAGCTGTTTGAGTACCAAGGCGTTTGAGAACCAAGGTACCACTGTACCAGCAAGGCCAAGATGTCGGTCTTGTCATCTGGCCATCCCAGGACCTCCAAACACACTGCCTACCCTTGCGTCCCAGAGACGTCACTTCAGTGCCGCAAACACAGCGATTTGACCTCACCCTCGGAGGCACACTCCATTGCCTCTCGAAACAGACGGATGCCAACAACAGCAGCAACAACAACACCACAACCTCCAGGACTGCCTCTCCCCATATGAATCAGCCTGGGCCCCTGCAGTCTCCATCAGAGGCCCTTCTCCGTGTGCCCCACCCAAGGGGCAGAGAGAAGCCGCACAAGAACAGGGCCTTTTCAATGGTGGCTCCCCATCTTGTGGAATGCTCTCCCCAGGGAGACAAACCAAGCACCATCATGGCCAGCCTTAAGATGGCAGGCAAAGTTCTTTCTTTTCACTCAGGCCTTTGGTAATTAAGCTGCCTTCTAAACCGGGGTTCAACTTTTAATGGGACGGGCAGGACTCATCCTAATATTTTTGGGTGAGTGCTTTATACATGCTGCAATCTCAAGAGCGGTTTAACAATCAATCCCTCTTGCCTGGGAACTCTGCGGAATGGTACCTCTGCGGGGGTCTTTGGGGGTCTTCAAACAACTCTGACCTGCCTTAACAAACTACATCTCCCAGAATTCTTGGGGGGGGGAGGAAGGCATGTCTGTTTAAAGCAGTATCACAGTGAAAGGAAGAACGTGATGCAGAAATCTTTCGCCCAGTGTGGGGCTCAAACTCAGCACCCCAAGATTAAAGAGTCTCCCCCAACTAAAGAATCATGGCAAGAAAAATTGACAGACTATGCAGAACTGGCAAAAGTGACATATAAGCTACGGGACAAAGATAACTGTGACTTTAACAATGAATGGGAACCCTTTACAAAGTACAGTGGTACCTCGGGTTACAGACGCTTCAGGTTACAGACGCTTCAGGTTACAGACTCCGCTAACCCAGAAATAGTGCTTCAGCTTAAGAACTTTGCTTCAGGATGAGAACAGAAATCGTGCTCCGGCGGCCCGGCGGCCCCATTAGCTAAAGTAGTGCTTCAGGTTAAGAACAGTTTCAGGTTAAGAACGGACCTCCAGAACGAATTAAGTACTTAACCCGAGGTACCACTGTATCTGAAGACGCAACAAAGCGAACTGGACTCCTTGGCAGGTTTTGAATAAACATTCACAAACCTTTCATTGATAATTATTATAATAATTATTATAATAATTATTATAATAATTATTTTAATAATCAGCTAAATAGTTTGAGGATCTATACAACTGTGTAACATGCAGAAAACAGCAGTCTCAGAGAAGCCAAAGACTGGAACTGAGGGAAGTCAGGGGGTTGGGGGTGGGTGGGTTTTGTGGGGGGAGGAAAAATGGGGGGGACGACAAGGATGATATGTTTTGGGATAACATGTCTTCTTTTAATTTTGAATAAAAAAACTAAAAAAAAATATTTAATTACAAAAAAGAGATTAAAGAGTCTCATGCTCTTAAATGTACGGTCCGTGAATGTGGCCAGTCCACCAACCGTGCCCAAATCCCATTTTTCAGCCTCCACGTCATCGCAACAACAACAAAAATCACAATGTGCAGCTAAGAAACTGCGAGTGAACTCCACGTCCCACTGAGCGGGCAGTCAAGCTGTGCTGAATTAAATGCCAATATACTTTTAGAAAGGATAATAACCCCCTTGGTGGAAGAAGGATAATGGTTCCCCCCCCCCCCCGGCAGGCACCCCGCAGAGATCAGATGGCTCCTTCTCCCTTTCTCTGTGCCAAGAGGCGAAACCAGCCTCTGGCGTACTTTAAATCACAGAGATACGGGCCGAAGGACAGACAGGGGTTTCACATGCAAACAAACCTCTCTGCCCCAAGTGAGGGAGGAAAGCAAGAGGCAAGCATGAGAAAACACAGTATTGTCCCATTCTAGATACCTATACAGTGGTATAATAATAATAATAATAATAATAATAATAATAATAATAATAATAATAATAATAATTTATTTATACCCCGCCCATCTGGCTGCGTCCCCCCAGCCACTCTGGGCGGCTTCCAACAAAACACTAAAATACAATAACCTATCAAACATTAAAAGCTTCCCTAGTACATTGGTTCTCAAACTTAATCCGTTCCAGAAGTCCGTTTCAAAACCAAAGCGTTCCAAAATCAAGGCGCACTTTCACATAAAAAGTAATGCAAAATGGATTACAGTGGTACTTCAGGTTACATACACTTCAGCTTACATACGCTTCAGGTTACAGACTCCGCTAACCCAAAAATATTATCTCGGGTTAAGGACTTTGCTTCAGGATGAGAACAGAAATCGTGCTCCGGTGGCGCAGCGGCAGCAGGAGGCCCCATTAGCTAAAGTGGTGCTTCAGGTTAAGAACGGACCTCCGGAATGAATTAAGTACTTAACCCGAGGTACCACTGTAATCCGTTGCAGACTTTTAAGAACAACCCCTAAAACAGCAACTTTTTTTTTTTATTTTTTTTTTTATAATAATTTTTATTGATTTTACAACATAAACAAAAAACAAACAAACATAATGCGACTTCCCCAAACCTCCCCTTCACTGCATCCAAATTTCAAAATTTTTAGCAATTCTTCATCCCATTTTTATATTTAATTCTCTTTAAAAAGAGTTTCTACTTTATAAATTTCGATTTATAGCTGTAATTCTTTGTGTCCAATCCCCTGACATCTTAACATTCCGAAATTTTACAACAATTTTTAAGATAGATTTTAAATTTTTTCCAGTCCTCCTCCACTGTCTCTTTCCTCTGGTCACGGATTCTGCCGGTCATCTCTGCCAGTCCCATAAATTCAGTCACCTTGGTCTGCCATTCTTCCAGAGTAGGTAATTCTTTAGTCTTCCAATACTTCGCCAAAAGGATTCTTGCTGCGGTTGTTGCATACATAAAAAAGGTCCTATCTTTCTTTGGTACCAATTGGCCGACCATGCCCAGGAGAAAAGCCTCCGGTTTCTTTACAAATGTCCACTTAAGGATTTTCTTAATTTCATTATAGATCATTTCCCAGTAGGCCTTAATCTTTGGGCAGGTCCACCAAAGGTGATAAAAGGTTCCTTCACATTCATTACACTTCCAGCAATTGTTATTGGGCAAATGATATATCTTTGCAAGCTTGACTGGGGTCATGTACCACCTATAGATCATTTTCATTATGTTCTCTTTCAGGGCACTACATGCCGTAAATTTAATACCTGTGGTCCATAACTGCTCCCAGTCAGCAAACATAATATCATGACCAATATCTTGTGCCCACTTAATCATGGCTGATTTAACCGTTTCATCTTGTGTATTCCATTTTAGCAGCAGATTATACATTCTAGACAAATTCTTAGTATTGGGTTCTAGCAATTCTGTTTCTAACTTTGACCTCTCCTTCTGAAATCCTAGTTTTCTATCCTGCTTAAAAGTTTCATTAATCTGGTAGTAATGTAACCAATCTCGGACTTTAGGTTTCAATTTCTCAAAACTCTGTAGTTTCAACTTTTCACCATCATATTCTATAATTTCACAATATTTTGGCCAGTCTGTATCCATGTTCAATCTTTTTACCGCCTTAGCTTCCATTGGTGACAGCCACCTGGGGGTTTTACTTTCAAACAAATCTTTATATCGATTCCATACATTATACAATGCTTTCCTAATAATATGATTTTTAAAATTTCTGTGTACCTTTACCTTGTCATACCATAAATATGCATGCCAACCAAAACTATTATCATAACCTTCCAAGTCCAGAATGTCTGTATTCTCAAGAAGTAGCCATGGTTTCAGCCAGCAAAAAGCTGCTGCTTCATAATAAAGTTTTAAGTCCGGCAGGGCAAAGCCCCCTCTATCCTTTGCATCAGTCAAAATCTTGAATTTAATTCTGGGTTTTTTGCCCTGCCAGACAAATTTAGATATATCTTTCTGCCACTTCTTGAAACAGTCCATCTTATCTAAAATTTGCAATGTCTGGAACAAAAACAACAATCTCGGCAATACATTCATCTTAATTACAGCAATTCGGCCTAACAAGGAAAGTCTCAATCTTGACCATATATCGAAATCTTTCTTCACTTCAGCCCAGCATTTCTCATAGTTATCTTTAAATAAGTTCACATTCTTAGATGTTAAATTCATAAAACAGCAACTTAACATGGATTTTACTATCTAACGAGACCACTGATCCATAAAATGAAAGCAATAATCAATGTACTGCAGTCACACAATCAATCAATCAATCAATCAGTAGCCAAACTGGGTTCCACACAGTCACAAAAACAAAAAGCACTACAAAAACGCAAAATAAATAGCAAAAACAGACCGACCTCAGCGTAACACTCAAAACAAGTGTGGCACTCAAAATGGAGTACTTTCAGCTTCCGAAAAAAGTTCGCAAACCGGAACACTTACTTCCGGGTTTGCAGTGCTTGGGTTCCAAGTTGTTTGAGTACCAAGGCGTTTGAGAACCAAGGTGCCACTGTATTTTTTAAAAGCTGGATACCCACAAAAGTGTCAAAGAACCCGCATCGATCCCTTTGCTACAGCCAGATTTTCAAAATCCACCTTAACATTTATATCCCCTGCAGATTTGTCTTCCCCCTCCTCACTGTCAGATTTTTAAAAACGCTTGAGTCGGAAAAAGTAAAAAAAAAAAAAAAAAAAGAGTTTTGAGACCAGAGGCCCTGAGTTTGCTAAGGGTTCCCCAACACCCCTTTGATTGAAAAATTGGTTCTCTGCGATAAATCAGAGCTTCCCAGAGTTTCTGAGCTCTGAGGTGCAGTAGCTACTGTACTTTAAAATAAAAATGCCCCTGTGCTGCAGTTTCTTGTTTGTTTGTTGATTTATTTCACTGCAGACAAAACCCGAGCCTGTTTTTAACAGCAACCTGACACAGAAATGTAGCACGTGGCAATTTTTCCCCACTCTGGTCTTGTATGTGCAAACTTTCTTTTGCTGCAGTGATATGTCTGGTGCAGCACATACGAAGGGTCCAGTCTATATCCAAATATTTGTGACAGCAAAAAACACAGAAAGTTGCCTTCTGGCAAGCAAGCTAAATGTCTATGTAGCCCTGTGTTGTCTAAAAGATGTTGGATGTAGGAATGCGGGTGGCACTGTGGTCTAAACCACTGAGCCTCTTGGGTTGGCCGATCAGAAGGTTGGCGGTTCAAATTCCCGCAAGAGGGTGAGCTCCTGCTGCTCTGACCCAGCTCCTGCCAACCTAGCAGTTCAAAAGCACACCAGTGCAAGTAGATAAATAGGTAACACTGTGGCGGGAAGGTAAACGGTGTTTCAGTGCGTTCTAGTTTCCGTCACAGTGTCCCATTGTACCAGAAGCGGTTTAGTCCTGCTGGCCACATGAGTCGGAAAGCTGTCTGTGGACAAACACTGGCTCCCTTGGCCAGAAAGCGAGATGAGCACCACAACCCCAGAGTCGCCTTTGACTGGACTTAACTGTCAGGGGTCCTTTACCTTTACCTTTAAAGCCCTCAGGGATGCGGGTGGCCTGTGGTCTAAACCACGGAGCCTCTTGGGCTGGCCGATCAGAAGGTCGGCGGTTTGAATCCCTGTGACGGAGTGAGCTCCTGTTGCCCTGTCCCAGCTCCTGCCAACCTAGCAGTTCAAAAGCACACCAGTGCAAGTAGATAAAGAGGTACCACTCTGGCGGGAAGCTAAACGGCGTTTCTGTGAGCTCTGGTTTCCGTCACAGTGTCCCGTTGCGCCAGAAGCGGTTTAGTCCTGCTGGGCACATGACCCGGAAAGCTGTCTGTGGACAAACGCCGGCTCCCTCGGCCTGAAAGCAAGATGAGCGCCGCAACCCCAGAGTCGCCTTTGACTAGACTTAACCGTCCTGGGTTCCTTTACCTTTACCTGTTGAATCTGTCCATTTCAGTTTCCCTCCTCCTCATTTTTTTTCAATCTTAACTTGAGGGTCCGCACATCTCCACATCACTTTGCGGGGGTTTCTTTTAAAAGTTCTCATGAAAACTCATCAGCATCGTAGTGCAATTTTATCTTAACAGACACATTTTTGGGGGGTTGGTCAAAGAAATGTAGAGTTGGAAGGGGCCCCGACAATTATCTGGTCCAACCCCCTGCAATGCAGAAATATGCAACTGTCCCATACGGGCTTCAAACCTGCAACCTTGGCGTTATCAGCACCACGATCTCTAACCAACTGAGCTGCATATGCAAAGCAAATCCCCTCCAATAAGAATGCACTTTCTCCATGCCCTTTTTACCAGCACGTGCATTTTTAGTCACATTCCCTCCAAGCGAATGCATTTTTTCGCTTGGCTGGAAAAATACATTGCAAAACATGGAGAAATGTGTGTTTTGAAAGATGTTTGTGCTTTGGTTCACCTAAAGGTAAAGGTAAAGGGACCCCTGACCATTAGGTCCAGTCGTGGCCAACTCTGGGGTTGTGGCGCTCATCTCGTTCTATAGGCAGAGGGAGGCGGCGTACAGCTTCCGGGTCATGTGGCCAGCATGACTAAGCCGCATACGGAAACGCCGCTTACCTTCCCGCCGGAGCGGTACCTATTTATCTACTTGCACTTTGACGTGCTTTTGAACTGCTAGGTGGGCAGGAGCAGGGACCAAGCAACGGGAGCTCACCCCGTTGCTGGGATTCGAACTGCCAACCTTCTGATCGGCAAGTCCTAGGCTCCGTGGTTTAACCCACAGCGCCACCCGCGTCCCACTGTTGGTTCACCTACTATTTCGCAAAGCGTGGACTGGGCAGGTTTGCCTTTCAATGCGAGCTGCATTTAACTTCGCCCTTGTCCATAACCTGAATTAGATGGGCCCCAGGATGGATGCAACATCAGGTCCATTTTTTTACAGTCTTTTTTATACCTCCGTAGGCAGATATAAAACTTTAGGGGTGAAACACTAGTTGCCTTCCACCCTGGGGCAGAAGACTTCCAGAAGAGAGATGGAGGGAGGTCTCTGATGGGTGACTACTGTGACTTCCTACATGCAGTCACAAAGAAATCTAGGTTATCCAAGCTGATTGCAAACTTGCAAAATTACAACCAAACAGGGCATAAAACATGCAAATTCTACAGATGAACTCTGCAAGAAGTCCTTCCTTAGAATCATAGAGCTGGAAGGAACATAGAAGGGTCATCTCATTCAAGCCCTTGCAATGCAGGAATCTTTTGCCCAGCACGGGATTCGAACCCGCAAACCTGCGATTAAGCGTCTCATGCTCTACCAGCGGGGCTATATGTACGTGTATATGCATATATAGAAGCCTTACGTTGAATACGTGTGAACTTTATCTTAAATCCCCGTTTATTTTCACATTCCTCTGCGTTGTCGCAAGCCTGCTTTCGAAAAAGAAACCGTTCCTCTCTGCCGCACAAAAACAAAATACGAACCCGAGAAGCATTGCATTCCTTCCCACAAAAAGATACCCATATGCAGGAATGTCGAGATATTAAAGAGGTTTTTTTTTTCTTTTTTAGCATATAATAATAATAATAAACCCTCTGTTCGCTTTTGCATGACAATGGGCAGAACATCAGAAATAACAGCAAATGAAAAAATAAAAGTAATCAAATAAAATAGAGAGAAGGCCGCCTAAACCCCCTACAGAGGAGTTGAAAACTCTCCTTTTTTTTCATCCAATGTTCTAGGCACAAAATCGGCTACAGCCAGCCAACGGATTAACACTTTGCGGAGACCTTATATAGCAGTCCAGGGAACTATTGTTGGCAGCGTTCACACATGACAGCACCGAGTCCAGCACCACGTGGCTCCCCTCTCTTTGGGCGCAAGCAAACTCCTGGGCCTTCCTGGCTGATGCGCAGAGAGCACAGCCAAGCTGGCAAAACTGTCCTGCGACTGGGCTGGAGGTGGGAGAAACTCAGTGGCTGAATGAATGTGTTTTCCCCCTGCAATTGCGGGAGAAACTTCACGCATTCAAAACCAGCACGTCGGAGGAAAAAGCCAGCCTGCAACTCTAAGCACAAGGAGATCACAAAATCAAAGAACTGCAGGGCTGGAAGGGACTCTGAGCATCATCCAGGAATATCCAAGAATATGCAGCTAGCTGCCCCACATGGGATCGAACCTGCAACCTTTTGTTCTTTAGTGCAGAAGAGCGTTCAAATCACAACGTTTCTCTTCCCAGATTCAGCTACAGGCACATAGAAAGCCGTCTTGTAATAATAATAATTACAGTAAAAACATAATAGGGTGGGGGGAAACCAATTTAAAATACAGGTTAAAATGCAATTTAAAATGCAGCCTCGTTTTAAAAGTAGCCGATAGATCAAGACCAGAAGGGGAGGGGAACATAAGGGTCAGACTGAGTCTAAACCAAAGGGCAGGGGGAACAGTCTTACAGGCCCTGAGGGAAAATGTCAAGTCCCGCAGGGCCCTGGTCTCTTGTGACGGAGCGTTCCACCACATCGGGGCCAGTACTGAAAAGGCCCTGGCCCTAGTTGAGACCAATCTAACCACCTTGAGACTTAGGACCTCCAAAATGTTGTCATTTGTGGAACTTACTGAATAATATGCTTTGACCATCCAAAGCAGTATTGTCAGCACTGGCCAGCAGAGGCTCTCCAGGGCTTCAGGCCCGTGTTCAAAATCCCCCAGGTGGCAGGAGCATTTGGCGAATGGCATGGGTCCACTTGCGAACACGGGGAGATCTCTGGGCGCCAGGTTGGCCAACTGACATCTCCACCTGGCTGGCCCCCTCCAACTTTCTTAAGCAGGTCAGCAGAAGAGCTTACATACTGCCTTTATATCTCAGCTTTTTCTCCAAGGAGTACATGGTTCACACACACACACCCCCGGTTAATCCCTACGACAACCCTGCGAGTGAGCTTCATGACTTGAGTGAGGATTTGAACCCGGACCCACTACACAATCCTGGCTCCCTAGAGTCCCTCCACTAGGGGGCAGCTCTATAAATTAAGTCAGTAAATAAACATGGGGCAAGCCCAACATCCCTGAGAGAAGGCCCTGAAATATTTCCCAAGAAGCTTGCATTTGTTTTATCCTGGATTGTTTTAGTTGCTGTTCTGATGTGTTGCAAACCACTTCTGTTTTTTTCTCTTTAAAATATAAAGTGGTATGGAAATGAAATTAACAACAACACCAACATCCCACTGCAGGGGAGGAAATGTCACCAAGATACCATGGTGACCTTAACCTAGGTTGAAGGCACCATGTGGCAATTCACTTATATAGCCATACCTCAGGTTACAGGCGCGTCGGATTCATAGAATCATAGAGTTGGAAGAGACCACAAGGGCCATCGAGTCCAACCCCCTGCCAAGCAGGAAACACCATCAGAGCACTCCTGACATATGGTTGTCAAGCCTCTGCTTAAAGACCTCCAAAGAAGGAGACTCCACCACACTCCTTGGCAGCAAATTCCACTGTCAAACAGCTCTTACTGTCAGGAAGTTCTTCCTAATGTTTAGGTGGAATCTTCTTTCTTGTAGTTTGGATCCATTGCTCCGTGTCCGCTTCTCTGGAGCAGCAGAAAACAACCTTTCTCCCTCCTCTATGTGACATCCTTTTATATATTTGAACATGGCTATCATATCACCCCTTAACCTGCGATTTCAGGTTGCACACTGCGCCGAATCCGGAAGTACTGGAACGGGTTACTTCCGGGTTTTGGCCCTTGCGCATGCGCAGAAGGGCTAAATAACGCTTTGCGCATGCGCAAAAGACCAAATCATGACCCGCACATACGCAGACCTCGGGTTAAGAACTAAATTCGTTCTGGAGGTCTGTTCTTAACCTGAAACTGTTCTTAACCTGAGGTGCCACTTTAGCTAATGGGGCCTCCCGCTGCCGCCGCGCAATTTCTGTTCTTATCCTGAAGCAAAGTTCTTAACCCAAAGTACGATTTCTGGCTTAGCAGAGTCTGTAACCTGAAGCGCCTGTAACCTGAAGCGCCTGTAACCCGAGCTACCACTGTATCTGAATTTCTAACATTGATTCCCAGTCCTTCCCTGGGAAACTGAACCCGCAGCCTCCTGCATGCAAGGCAGATGATGTACCACGGAGCGATGCCTCTTCCACAAAGGCAGGAATGATATAAGGCAAGGAAGAGAACGGTTCTCTGGACCAATGAGCTCATGTGCAAGCTGGAGACAAGTGTCCTGGTCACACAGACACCACAAGTTAGCAAAAAAACACAAGTCAGGCTGTCCTACTGGGCGCACAGTTTCAACGCTTCGCTGGGCACTGGGTTTCCCAGAAGGAAAGCTAAACTCTTTGGCTAGAGCTGGGCCTGTGCTTCCTCTAGGAACCTCTTATCCCGACATCAAACCTCTCAAGATCTTCACTACCACAAGCTCTAAGCATGTCAACCAAACCCAGAGGAATAAATTGCTTACTCCTCAACCAGGAATTTTGGGAGACGGTGGGCTGCAGCCTTACACCATAAAACACTGATATTGGTGCAGCCGTCTTGGGTCCACTTGTGCATGAGCGCTAGGAATGATTTTATAAGTCTTTGTTCCTCAGTTTGATCCTTTTACACTAAGGTTACCAGATGTCCCCGTTTCCGGGGGACAGTCCCCAGATTTACAAATCAGCCCCCTGACAAAATCCATCTATTTAGGAGGAAGTTGAAAAGCGTCCCCAGATTCATTGAAAAAAATCTGGTAACCTTATTTTACATGGCTTTTTACGTATTGTGGCATTTTATGCACTGTGACTTGGCGTTATTTTTTGTTTATCATAGTTTGGTAATCATTGCAATAGTTAAGAGTGGATTTCTGTAATTATTTGCTGGCATTTTGTTAATTTTATTGTGCGCTGTTATATTCAAACAGATGAATGCCACTTGATGTTAAGTCATTCATTCTAAAGTTATGTTTCACTACGACTTTTTGTACAGGATCCGATCGTTACAAGGGGCGTGAGTACAAATTAAAAGCAAAATGGAAAACGAAATAACACCCGGACAGCAGCACAGACACACCAGATCGCAGATGCCCATCGTATTTCCACACAACAGCTTCCTCTCCAGAACCAACCGTCTTGCAAGGAGGCCTGGATCCTTCCCCAAAACGTTCCACTGACAACCAATTCCGTGGTGCCAATCATCTCCATCGGGATATCAGTTTCCAGCACGGCAGGCTGCATTTACAGCTGCACCAAAGTTCAGCCACGCTCAAAAGCAGGTGGGGACTCCCAAACCCAAGCCACTCAAGATCTAACAACTCCATCTGCAAAGGTGGAATCCTCCCGCCAAAGAGCTTTTAGCCCCTACCGAATTAAAATATCTTACAACTCACCACTTGCGGCTTGCTCCTGGCCAGGCCGACGCCCGGCTCCTCATGATGCTTCGGGCACCTGGGCAGTTTGGGCTCAGACGTGGTTGGCGTGGCGGGCGAGGATCTGGGCGTATCCACCGAGCCGGCGGAGGGCAGCTCACCGAGGGCCAAGATGTAGTGTTTAGTGACATCTTCCAACGAAGGGGTTTGGAGGACTGGGTAGGGCTTCGCGAGCGGGCGAGGGAGGTCCGGTGTGGCCCCGTGGACATTCTGGCTCAAGGGAGGGGGGGTGTTGGCGCCCGCGATGGGGATGAAGGTGGCAGGCTCGCTGGCGTGGCGGGTGTGCTTGGAGGGCGGCCTGGCTCTCCCCAGAGCGGAAGGGGCGACGGCGGGGGGCAGATCGGGGTCTTCCGCCCGGCCCTCCTGCGAGCTGGCCCTGTTGCTGCGCTTCTTTGAGCTTCGGCGGACGATCCTGGGTGACAACACCTCGGCCAGCTTCGGGTCGAAGCCGTAGCTCGGAGCCGAGTCGCCCGTGTCGTCCTCTGAAGCCGCCGGCAGGATGTGCTCGGACTGGGAGTACAGTTTCCCGCCATCGGCCTCCCTCACCTGGTCCGACAGGATGGGCTCGCTGCTGGAGGGGGGGATGCTCTGGTCCATCTCGCTAATGGGCTCCCCGGGGCCGTCGAAGCCAGCGCCAGACAGCTCTCCGCGGCGGCTGGGGTCGCTGAACGACTTCTTCTTGATGGTCTTCCCGTTGCCCTTCTCGTCGATCACTTTGTCCAGGGCGCCAGGTTGGCTGACGATGTTCTGGATCACGGTGCTGTAGTCTTTGACGCCTTCGCTACAGACCGACAGGTCGCTGGCGGCACTGGCGGCGCACTCGGAGAGAGCGACGGCAGAGGCCTCCGGCATCCCCGACTTGGAGCTCAGCGACCCCAGGAGGTTACTGTCGACGGAGAAGTTATTTGTGTCGTCCGTCAGGGAGGACCTCCTGTGCGGCATGGGGTCGCTCAAGGACCGGTAGGCCTCGCCGTTGGACTCGCCGTTGCTCCCGCTGCTGGACTCGGAGGTGCCGTTCCCCACCGACGGGAACTTCCTACGCCGGCGGAGAGCACTGGGCGTAGAAGGCGCCTCCAGCGCTGTCTTGGCGTTGGGAAGGGCCTCTTCGGCGGCGCCCAACTTCTCGCTGTTCGCTTTGGCTGTGTGGTTTGGAAAGCTCACCGCAGACAGGCTGCCTTCGCTTCCTCTTTGGTGCTTCCAGGCCGCAACTGACGGGTTAAGGTAACTGTAGGCAGGGCCTGTTTCGGGCTCGGTTACGATGCCTTCGTCCGTCATGCTGGATTCAGGGCCCGAGAGTTCCTCCAAAGACTTCCCGCCGGACAGGTTCCCTTCGGAGTCCGCCTTCCGCAAGCCCTGCCCGCGGCCTTCTTCCACAGCTCCCTCCTTCCACATTTCCAAATCCTCTCCTTTGCCTTCCGCGCTTCCGGCATCTTTTTGGTCCAGACCGAAGTTGTAATCGTGCTGGGAGCCGATCTTGCTTATCTTCTCGAAGACCTGCCTGGCTTCTTGGATGTACTGGTCTTGAATGACGACGGGCAACTCGCTGTCCTCGCCACCTCGGCCAATTCCACGGCCGCAAACAGCATCTTGGTCCCCGGCGTTGGTGAGGAGGAGCTCGGAGGAGCTCTGCTTCATCGCACTCTGGTGGAAGAGCCGGCGGGGAACGGGTTTGTCCGAATAGGTGAAAGACTTGGCCCGCCTCAGGGTCGCCGTGAGGTCTTTCAGAGTCGGCCGGCTGCCGCCCGGTGCCCACCGGTTTGGTGGCTGAGCCTCGCTTTGGGTTCTACCTACCAGCTGCTGTCCAGCCAGGCCATGCTGGTAACTTCTGCACCTGCCGCCAGCAAAGGCCTCTTCCTCCTCCTCCTCGAGTTGGCTGGCTCTGCCGTCCTTCCTGCTGGCCTTCAGATCCGAGAGGTCCGACTTCAGGAAGCTGAGCAGCGCCAGCGTCTCGGTCGCAATATCCGGGTTCGACATGGACTTCCTGTTCCTGGACTTCTCCGCTGCCTCCAGGCCGACGCCGCGCAGGTTCTCATACGGAGGGAAGTCCTGCTTGGCTCGGACGATCCCCAAGGGGAACTTGGGGCGGGCGCGGACCTGAGCCTGCAGCCGAGCGAGGCTGTCGCTTTGGTTGAAGCTCGGGGAGCGGAACAGGCCCGGACCCCCTTGCGAGCCCCTGCCTTGGCCAGGCCAGGCGGCCCCAAAGTGGTCCTCCTCTTTCAGCGTCTCGGTGCTGGAATACCTGCTGCTGCTTCGCGACCCGCAGGGGCTCGGGGAGAAAGGGGGAATGTTCACTTTGGAGACTCGGGAGACGAGTGGGAGAGTGGGCGCTGAGGAGAGGAGCCCGTGGTTGCCGAGCAGGGAGCTGTTGCCGCCTTCCAGCGGGCCTCGACCCAAGATGGGGCCCTCGCCTGCAGCTTTGGCCTCGCCCAGCAAGCTGGCGGTGCCTGAGGCCTTGACCTCGGGAGACGGCCTAGTCCTTTCGTCAGAGGGCAGGGAGAGGGTCTGCGCCAGGTCCTCCTGGGCCTTGAGGTACCACTCCATCCCCGCCACCAGCCCATCGCTGTCAGAGGCCTGTTCTTGAGGCAAGGGGTCCTTCTTTTTCTTCCGGAGTGAGCGCTTCCTGGGGGCGGCTAGGCGGTCCTCCTCCTCGCTCCCCGAGGACCTCTCATGGGGAGATCCGTGCCAGCCGTTGCCGCCAGGGGGGGAGCAGGCAGCTGGCTGGGGGGCCCCCTTGGGCCTGCCCATCAGCTCCTCCTCGCTGCTGGAAATCTCCCCTGGCCTGAAGTTGCTGCTTCCACCTTCGCCCAGAAGAAGGACGGCTGGAGAGGAGGAGGAGGAGGAAGAAGAGGACGAAGAGGCAGCTGGCAGCAGCGTCCAACTATGCCAGGAATGTAAACTCTCCCGAAGTTGCGGCGGCGGCTGCGGCAACTTCTCCGCCTCGATCCGGGGGGCGCCCCCGGCGGGCAGGCGGTGGGTCCGAAAGGGGATGCAGCTGCGCGGGGGAGGCGTCGGGGGGGCCTCCCGGCGCTGCTCCGCGACGCGGGGCCTCTCTTCCTCCCTGGGCCCGGGCGCCGCCCCATCGGGCAGGAGGCGGGGGGCGCCGTCCATGCTGCCCAGCAGGTGCCCCAGCTGCCCGGCTTGGTCTTGGGGGGCGCGCGGTGCCGCGCCTTCCTCGACGGCGTCGCCTCGGGGGCTTCCCTGCTGTTGGCGTCGAAAGCCGTCTCCGAAAAGTTTGCGCATCTCGGTCACGCTGGGCCAGTCGAGCGCCGCGTCTCCGCCTTTGGGGGGCTCGCTCAGTCCTTTCCCCCGAGGAGGAGGAGGCGGAGGAGGAGGCTGCTCGGCGGCGGCTGCCGGCGTCTCATCGGCGGGCCGAGCCGCCTGGTCTTCCCTGGCCCCGGCGCAGGTGGAGGAGCCTCCTCTCCCCGCGCCCGGCTCGCTCTGGGGCGCGCAGAAGCGCCGCGAAAGTTGGCGCACCGACGGCGACAGGCTCCGCAGGGCTCGGCCGCCCGGCAGCGGCGTCGGAGGAGCAGGATCCGGCCCGGGAGAAGGCGAGGAAGACGAGAGCTTGGCGACGCTGCGGGAGACGCTGAACGAAGCAGCTCGGCTGGGCGATCGCCGTCCGATGGGCTGTGCTGGCGACGGCGGCGGCGGCGGCTGCTGCTGCGCCCTGGCGCTTGGAGGCTGACCCTGGCACGGCTGGGCGCCCGGGCGCGCCGCCGCCTCCCGCTCCCCCCGGGGGCCGCCGATGCCGCCGCCTCCTCCGGCCCGCTCCTGGGGCCCGATCCACCTCTCGAGGCGCTTGCACGAGGCGCTCCGGGAAAGGGGGCTTCTCCTCCCGGCCTCCCCCTCCGCCATTGTTTTTACGCGCCCAGCTTTCCAAAGCTACCCCCGGAATCGCCCCCTTCCTGGCTCCCCCTCTCTCTAAACCGTCCGGGGCACCGCGCCGGCGCCCATCCGCGCTTCCTTTCCGCCGTGCAAAGAAAGTGGGGGCGGCCTTTTTGGGGGGGGGAAGCGGCAGAGAGAGAAAGAGGCAGATCTTGCAGCAGTCAAACTTCCAGGCAAGTTCGCGCAGTTTTGCAGTTCAGTTTTAAGCGGGGCGGGTGGACGGCTGCAGCAGCAGCAGCCCGCGCTGGATTTTGCAACAATGCAAAAAAAAGGGGGAGGAAGGGAGATCGCAGCCTTGCAGATTCGCTTTTTCCTTTTGCTCGATCCAGGCTCCCGGAGGAGGTCCAAGCGCCGTTTCCCCACCACCCGCGATCCGGACTTCTGGTTCGTTTCCTTCCCAGAAGAAGAAAGAAGATCCCGGTGGCTGGAGAAGCGGAAGGAAAGCCGAGGGTGATGGTTGCGACGCCAAACTTTCAGGCCCAGGAATCCGGCCGGCCCGTCGGATTCAAATGGAGAGCCCCCCGCCGCATCTCAGTGCAAAGAAGACGAAGAAGCGCCCTTCCAATTATGCGCAGGAATTCTCCGGGGTCGGGGGTGGGGGTCGGGGGGCCCTTCTCGCCATCGTGCATTTTTTAAAAAAATAAAATAATTTACAAAAAGTAATTTTAAAAAATGGTTGCAGAAGCCCCCGGCGGCGTTGCAAACGGCATCCCGTCTTACTCTCTCCAGCCGTTTGTTTGTTGTGTTTATTTTTGCGTGGTTCTTTTTTTTCCCTCTGCCTTTTTTTTTTTTAGCATTTCACATAAACTTTCCCCCTCAAGAGGCGTGGTTTCTTTTCTTTCTTTTTTTTAAAAAAGGAAGAAGAAAAGGGGGGTGGTCTTTTGCAAAGCAAAGTCTCTGGGAACATTTCTTGTGCAATTAAAAAGGGAGAGAGAGGAGGAGGAGGAGGAAACGAGGAGTCACCCCCCCCCTTTGTCTCTTCGGAAGGGATATTATATTTCGACTTCCAGGTCTTGCAGCCGCGAGACCCTGAAACCTCCTTGGAGCAGGCCTCGCAACTGCCATCCTATGCAAGGCTTGTTCCTAGGGGCATAGGATCGGGTTGTGCCAAAGCGTTGCGCTGCGAGAGTCGGTTCTGCAAACAAGCGCCCTTGAAAGCAGCTTGCTAAGCGCAGGAGGATCGTAAAAACTGCTTGCTGGATCCGACCCCAGGACTTATCTAAGCCAGCATCTGGCTTCCCACAGTGTCCCGCCAGACGCTTCAAAGAAGAAAGCCTGGAAGCGATTGCTCCCTCTACGATTGCTCCCCAGCAAACTGATTCTCAGAGGTAGACTGCTCCTGCACAGGGAGCTCCTCTGTAGCAATAGCCGTGACAAAAAGCCATCGGTGGGTCCGTGGATTTCAGTTTGGCTGCGCTGGCGGTGCACCCCAGCGGGAGCATCTCCTGCACCGAGTTGCCCCAAAAGCGAATCTCCAGCTGGGTTATGCCTTTGAGGTTTGTCAGTTCCCATTTCTCTGTTTAGAGGATGTGGCTTCCCGATCTGGGCCAAATCGGAGCTCTTCCTTTCCAAAGCTCCCTCCGTTTTTGAGGTAGCAAGTCAGGAATGGAAAGGGTGTGATCTTTGCTCCCTCCGCTGAAGTCGGTTCCAAAATTCCCATTGACTTTAATGGGCTAGGATTGCAGCCAAATATTTTAATAGTGTTGTTGCTTTTAACTCGTAAGGCCTGGGAAAGCCTGTTTCCTCTGGAAGCGATTTGGGCACCATCTACCGATTAAACTCTAGCAACTGTGCAGCTGTCTTCACTTTTGTGCATATACCTATATACACACACATGTTTGCTATCTTCCCTGCCTTTCTGGGGTAGGATATAAATAGACCCATTTCACAGACAGGAATTGAGAGTGAAATAAAACGTTTTGGCGTGTTAGGGAATCCTTTGGCCGAACCAGCGTTTGAATCCAGATCTAAATGCAAACTTTCAGCTGGTGTTTTGGGAAGGAGCAAATGGGTGTACTTTTAAGAAATACGGTTTATTAATTTTACTGTTTTTAAAGAAATCGGTTCTCTTTTTGGGCTTGCTGTATTTTGAAGAGCGGAACTGAGGACGCGAGGATGGCCGTTCAAAGCAAATAGATGCAATTGGGCTCAAAATTTACCCCTGAAAAAGAGGACATGTTCTGGGGGGGGGGGGAAGGGGACACATGGCAACCCTATTTGAATGCAGTGACTGCTCTAAGGCATCCCTGCTTAGCGTAGGTCTCTTTCATTGAAGACACACTTTCAAACATTAGCTTTCAAGTGGTCCGCAAGGCTGCAAGTCAAATAAAAATGGACTTTTCATCCAGCATGAATGAGAAGGTATGGTTGTAGAAGTGTATTCTGGAAAAGCTTCGCCTGTTGGTTTCTGCCTGTTGTATGGGTATTTTTAAAAAATTAAATAAAATTAGAGCACTGTTGCTCATTAAAAACACTTTTGCACCCACAGGAGCGAGCTCTGTGTCGAAGGCAGACCAAACAGTTAAACAGGTGGGTGCATTTTCTGCAAGCACATGTCACTTTTGAAGCACATTCTTTCCCTCAGAGAATTCTGGGAGATGTACGCCTTGCAGAACTACAGTTCCCAGAAGCCCCTTCTCAAACTACAATACCCAAAATTCTTTGGATGGGGTGTGTGTGAAATGTGTCTTAAATGTGTATAGTGCGTATGTCGTCTCGTCTCAGAGCAACCCCATGTTGCCCCCTCCAGACGCCATGATGGGAGTTGCAGTCTCAAGTAAGGCATTTATTGCATTTATATCCCCTCTTTTTCTCTCTCGAAGGAGCTCAAAGTCGGCAGACGTGGTCCTTGTCCCCCTCCTCATTTAATCTCTGCAACATCCCTGTGAGGTAGAATAGGCTAAGAGGCAGAGGTTTGCCCAGGGGGAGCGTTGCCACGGACAAATGGGGTTTTGAACCCTGCTCTCTCCCAGATCCTTGTCTGGCGCTCTGACCGCTGCACCATACTGCCTCTCATCCCTCAATACCTGGAGGGCTCCAGGTTTGCGAAGGCAGCTCCAATGAATTCACTTATCTGAAATAAATCTATATCGTTCTCCTTTGTATCACATTCGCCTCCCTCTATTGTACTTCCTGCACCAGATTAAAGGCTGTAAGCTATGTTGGGCCATGTTTGGCTGCAGGTGCTGAGGGGAGTCGGGAGTCCGTCAGCGTCTGTAAGAACACAGGCTGCCTGCCTGGGGTAGCTCAGTTGGTAGAACACGAGACTCTTAAATCTCTGGGTTGTGGGTTCGAGTCCTGTGTTGCATTGCAGGGGTTGGGCTAGATGACCGCCAGGATCCCTTACAGTTCTATGAATCAATGAATCCCCATCGCTGCCCTGTTATATACCCATGACTGGGAGGGCGACATCTCTGGGGCTTCTGCTGGGCTGGCTACCACTTCCGCATGGTTCTGGCAGGTCCCCTGCAAAGGTTTGTCAGGAATGAGCCATCAAGGCATTCCAGGAACGCCCAAGACTCTTGCCTGCTGTCAATGAGTTACTGATTAGAAGCTCTGCTCCCCATCTCTGATCTGAACCGATGTTCTCTGCTGGTGGCATTCGCTGGTTACACTATAACCAAACAGCATCTCCCGTAAAATGCTCCAAGGTCTCTTTTTTGGGGAGAGCAAAACAGCGGTTCCCCTGGTCCACACTTTCAGCCACACCAATTTTTTAATGGATAAGAAATACATCGGTGGGGACGGACGACAGCAACTCCTAGCAGCTTCTCTGAGGCTTTTACCCGTTTTCCGAAATAGGACGTCCCTATTTTCATCAGAGAAATGTTATCACAGAAAGGGACGCGGGTGGCGCTGTGAGTTAAACCACAGAGCCTAGGACTTGCCGATCAGAAGGTTGGTGGTTCGAATCCCTGCGATGGGATGAGCTCCCATTGCTCGGTCCCTGCTCCTGCCAACCTAGCAGTTCAAAAGCACATCAAAGTGCAAGTAGATAAATAGGTACCGCTCCGGCGGGAAGGTAAACGGCATTTCCGTGCGCTGCTCTGGCTTGCCAGAAGCGGCTTAGTCCTGCTGGCCACATGACCCGGAAGCTGTACGCCGGCTCCCTCGGCCAATAAAGCGAGATGAGCGCTACAACCCCAGAGTCGTCTGCCAGGGGTCCCTTTACCTTATTTTCATCAGAGAAATGTTGGAGGGGACATCTCTTATCACAGAAAGGATGGAGGGCGTGTGAGCTGACTCATAGCCACCACACCCCAGGAAAAAGGCAAAGGATGTTAGGGGTCAGGTGGGGTCTGGGGAGTAGAAGGGAAATTGGACGCTAGCGGGTCGCCCTCTCCTCAAAAGTAGACTTCCGAGAACCACTCCTTACAACAACCCTGTGAGGTAGTTTTGTCTGAAACACAAATGATGGATTTGATAATGCCTAGGGACCTGGGTAATCTATTTGAGCCTGGGTTTCCCATGTGCAACCACAAAGATGCTCCAATGTGCTGTTCTCTTCCTCTAGCTGTAAACTGCCTTTATCAAGCAGTTGGTCCCTTACCTTTCCTGCCCCGACCTGGCCACAGTGATCCATGCAACGGTCACCTCCAGGCTTGACTACTGTAACTTGCTCTACGTGGTGCTGCTCTTGAAGCTGTCCCAGAAACTCCAGCGGGTGCAGAATGCTGCAGCGAGGCTCCTCACGGGGTCCCTGCCATGGGAGCATATTCACCCAGTGCTTTTCCAGCTGCACTGGCTCCCGGTGGAGTACAGGGTCAGGTTCAAGGTGCTGGTTTTGACCTTTAAAACCCTTCACGGCCTAGGACCCTCATACCTACGGGACTGCCTCTCCCAGTATGCCCCACAGAGGACCTTAAGGTCCATAAATAGCAACACCCTAGAGGTCCCTAAGGAAGTCAGATTAGCCTCAACCAGAGCCAGGGCCTTTTCAACTCTGACTCCAGCCTGGTGGAACGCTCTGTCTCATGAGACCAGGGCCCTGCAGGATCTGATTTCTTTCTTCGGGGCCTGTAAGACAGAGTTGTTCCACCTGGCCTTTGGCTTGGAGTCAGTTTGATTCCCTCCCCCTCTTTCTTTTTTCCTTTCTCCTCCTGTGAAGAGGCTGCATTTTAATGTTTTAATGTTGTATTTTAATCTTGTTTTTAAGTTGTATTTCAATCAACTTGATTTTTTTATTGGTTGTTAGCCACCCTGAGCCCAGTCTTGGCTGGGGAGGGCGGGGTATAAATAAAATTTACTATTATTATTATTATTAGACACCCCAGAGGTTCAAATTGTTCCACACAAAAAGCTATTGAATATAGAAGTGCCCCACCACCACCACAGACACCGTACAATTTGCTTGAACGTTTGTGAACATAACAAAGCTGGACAAATGTGAGAGATGCAAGCAGGAGAACTCTTTTTATTTAGAGAGGACCATAGGAAGTTATACAAACACCGTTCCCTGCCCCAAGGAGCTTACAAAGACATTCTCAAAGGCATTCACAAATCCTCAACCCACAACAGCAAACAGCAAGGACACACAGGAGGGGGGAAATTCAAGCAAGACAGCTAGTTATTTATAGAGATGAAGCTTGAAAGGAAAAAAGTAAATACTGGGAACATCTTGCAATGGGAGGCGTAATATTTTGCAGCATTCAAATTCACCTACATGGGTACAGAGACCGTTTGCAAAGCAAGGCGTCGCTTACTCTGAAACTTGCGGGGTGAAAAGCGAGAGGGAGGCGTCGACAGGCAGAGGGCAGCCCCCCGCCCCCCAAGATCTGCAGTTCTGAAATGAAAAATCACAACACCAGCCATGGGCCCTAGCGAGCCTTGAACAAGCTCAGTAGGTACAGAAAGGGAAAGGACTGGGAGGAGGAGGTGTCGGAAGATGGAAAGGGAACAGGGCTTCGTGAGCGGGGAGATTCTGTGCTAGAGAGAAGTAGAGAACCAGAAGTGGAAGCGGACCAAGAGGCAGAGATGAGTCCCACTGGTGAAGAGTCCTACGTGTCTCTCCCTCCTGCTGCAACACACTCCCCTTCCATCCTGGTCTCCCAGTACTAGAAGAGGCATGCAGAGAGCGGAGGAGAGGTTGGCTACACGCAGGCGCAGTCTCCAATTGCTTCAAGAGGACTTGGATGGCTGTGCGGTGGAGGGGACTTTCAACCTTGGCAACTGATCCGTAGGTGACCCAGGCCTATCGGGGATGCGCTGCTGTACCCATTAGGCCTGACACTCCACTCAGCCTGTGCAGATTGTGTTCTTGCTAATAAGAAGTTAACTCCTACTTGCATAGTGCAATTTGCTGCTTTCTCGCTCCTTGCAGGCCCTGGGGTTGAATGTGGCCTTCCAGCCCTCTTCACCTGGCCCTGGGGACTCTCCTCAGGCCACCCCCCTCCCCAGCCGCACCCAGCCAAATCCCTGCTTTGCTTCTCCCATTAATGTCTCTGCCTGATTTTCAGATGCGTCCTCCAACTCTGATGAATTCTTGCTTGCCTGGGAGATGGATGTTTTGTGTGTGTGGAGAATTAAGTCTGGAATATAAGAGGTCAAAGTCATATAGGTTATCTTGCCCCGCAGCCCATTTTGCTTCCAGCTCCACCTATTCCTGGAATGTGGATCCTGTAAGGTTGCTCAGAAGGATTTGTGGCTATTGGGATGAAAAAGGTGCCCCCACAACCTGGAGTTCCTCAGCAGGAGGGACTGAATTACCTAGCGGAAGCTGCAACACTTCCTGCTGGGTGGTACTTAACTCCTGTAAAATTGGCAAAGATATCTCATAATAGTGATAATTTATGTTGGAAATGTAAAGAAGAAGAAGGTACTTTTTATCATATGTGGTGGACCTGCCCCAAGGTGAAAGACTTCTGGGAGAAGATTTATAATGAATTGAAAAAAAATGTTGAAATATACATTTATTAAGAAACCAGAGGCCTTTCTTCTTGGAATAACAGGTCTGGAATTGCCCAAGAAAGATGTTAGACTGTTTTTGTATGCCACAACCGCAGCTAGAATTTTGTTAGCTAAGAAGTGGAAAACACAAGAAGTCCCAACAGTGGAGGAATGGCAGATGAAGATGATGGACTTTTCGGAGCTAGCCGACCTGACTGGAAGAATCCGCAACCAGAAGGAGGAGGACTACCAGGAGGAATGGATGAAATTCAAAGACTATTTAGTTAAATATGTTAAGATAACTTAATTGGAAAAAATTGCAAATACCAGATAGGCTTAGGATTTAAATATGTAATGTTAGAGAATAGCATGTTTAAAGTTAAAATGAAAAGAAAGATGTTAAGTGACTAAGTTAATTTTATGAGAAAATTGATTTTGGAAAACTGTTACAATGATATACACCGAAATTCAGCCAGGGGGATTTGAGGAAGTCACTTAATAATGTTACTAAGATTGGATTAAGTACAATTAAGATGTATGTTTGTTAAATTTTTTTGGAAAATCAATAAAAAAACACTTCCTGCGGGGGGGGGCAGGGGAGATGCGCTGCAACATTTTGTTGCAGGTAACACTTGTTCCACATGCATTTGGACAAGGAATGAAATAGTAGTTGAAGGCAAAGGGCAGAGAAAAATACATATGGGAAGATTGGCTCTGGTGGGTTGCTTGTTTGTTTGTTTGTTTGTTTGTTTGTTATTTCCATTTACTGCATATCCCACCTTTTTCTCCAAGGAGCTCAAGGTGGTGTATATGGTTCCCCCCGGGATTCGAACCCTGGTCTCTCAGGTCCTAGTCTAACACTCCAAGCACCACACCAAACTGGCTACCACGGGGCTGCCATGAATGGCACCCTTCCTGGTGCTGCTGGGTTTGGAAAACAGATGCAGGTTTGCCAGGGAGAAAGAACCACATCGGTCCTTAAGACTGGCTGGATCTTGCAAGGAGTCCTCCTGGCACAGGTAAAGGGACCCCTGACCATTAGGTCCAGTCATGACCGACTCTTGGGTTGCGGTGCTCATCTCGCTTTATTGGCCGAGGGAGCCAGCGTACAGCTTCCGGGTCATATGGCCAGCATGACTAAGCCGCTTCTGGCAAACCAGAGCAGCGCACGGAAACGCTGTTTACCTTCCCGCCGGAGTGGTACTTATTTATCTACTTGCACTTTGATGTGCTTTTGAACTGCTAGGTTGGCAGGAGCAGGGACCGAGCAACGGGAGCGCACTCTGTTGCGGGGATTCGAACCACCAACCTTCTGATCGGCAAGTCCTAGGCTCTGTGGTTTAACCCGCAGCGTGAAAGCAGCGTGCAAAAGAACAGACAGGTAAACTGAGCCAGGGCAATGGGGGAAAACAAACAGGCTGGGGGTAGAAAATCTCAGATTTGCCCCCTGCCTTAGGCACCTCTTTGTGGCTGCCAGGACGGCTCCCTCGGGTCGTGCGCCTAGCTGGCCTTTTGCTTGGCTGAAATATGTCTTTAAATGGCAACGATGGCTCTGATGTGCCTGAAAGGAAAGATGCATGTGCAGAAATGCCTACATTTTTATCCTACTTTTCCTTGAAAGGGCTCAGAATAGTGTGCAGAGTTCTCTCCCTCCACCAACCTGGCTCGTCATGGCCTCACAAACAACCCTGTGATGTGCATTGTGGTGAGAGGAAAAGTGCCTGCAGTACCAAGTGGGGATTTGAACCCAGCCCCCCCCCCCCCAGTTATTATCGTCTCTCTAACCACTACACCGCGCTTCCTACTGTGTTGACTCCAGCAGCCTGGTCTCACAGGGACCGACCAGACGCTTATGAGTAGCCCACAAGCAAGACCTGAGCTCAGCAACACTCTCCTCACTTGTGATTCCCAGCACCTGGTATTCAGAGGCACCGTGGATTTCATGAGGGCTAGGAACTTGCCTGATTTATGGGTTAGCAAGGAAAAGAGAAAGCCGGCATTCTTCCGAAGGCCGATTCCACAGCGCAACTCTCTCGTAAAGCTCACAAGGAGGTTCCCACACAAAAGTTGCTCAGACAGGAGCTGGTACATATTAAGTTGAACTTCCAAGCCTGAAATTTATTACATCTTCTAAAAGAAATGACAACAAATCAATCAACACTGGTGGTTTTTCAACGGGGTCCCTTCAGAGAAACGTGGCGATGGAGGACTCGCCGGACGGGACAACGCCCCATTTCTCAGTTCATCGCAGCAACTTGGGGGGGTTGCATTTGTTTGCTGATGTCCATTCTCCGGTTGGAGATCTGTCGTAGAAGGATCTGTTCACAGCTCATGCTTGGAACCCCCTGATTTCAGATCTGAAAGACTAGGACTCCTTTCTCAGTGAAAAGGTAATAATACTGTTTCTTGAACAAGGCCTGGGTGACCCCCCAAGGCTTTAAACAATTAAGCGATGACCCCCCCACCCACCCACTCCTGGTCACCCAGAGCCAATTCAGTCTGTCTGGAATATCTCACTAAAGAGATCCTCTCTCAGGATCCTCTCTCCTTCAGCTGACGTAGCCCAGTGGCAGAACGTCTTCTCAGCATGCAGAAGGTCTCAAGTTCAGTGTCCAATGGCATCTCGTTTATTCCTGCATTGCAGGGGGTTGGACTAGAGGACCTTTGGGGTTCCCATCCAGTTCTGCAATTCTATGATTTCCAGGTACGACTCCAGCCAAAAACCCTGGGGATCTGCTGCCAGTCCAGATAGACACGACTGCGCCAGGTGGACTGGCAGAGTGACTTGGGAGAAGGTGGCTTCGATGTCCCTGACTTTAAGCCAGTCGCATTTCTTCTGTTCTTCCGCCACTCAATTCTGGGTGCATGGCGGTACGAAGGACCATTGGCGCCGGCCACGGGCAGCAGATATCTCCCAAACCAGCAGGAGCGAATCCTCGCAGCCCTAAGGCAAGGAAGAGAGGCAGAGCATCCCAGCGGTCCATTGTTCACACAGTGACATTCTCCCAAGGCCTTCCAATAGGGTTGGCATGGCAACCAGAGTTAGGCCTCTGAAGCCGCGCTAGGCCGAGCTGTCCCTCTGGTGCCCGGTGCCATGCAGACGGGGCGTCGCCAACCCTCCCTTGGCACAGGATCACGGACGCTTCCTCACGAGTCGTGCTTCCACTTGGAGCTGACTTTATCCAGCAAGTGGCGGGTGCTCTCGCGAAACTTGCGCTGGGTGAAGTAGAAGAGGATGGGATCGAGGACGCTGTTCATGCTGGCGAATGGCCGGGTGCACTTGTAGACGATGGCAAAGGCTTGCCGGGTGAGGCAGGGCACTTCGGGGATGGAGCGGATGATCAGGTAGAGCGTCTTGGTGAGGTGGAAGGGGAAGAAGCTGATGGCGAAGACGAGGACCACAATGACGATCATTCGTATGGCCTTGTCCTTCTTCTTGCGGACAGCCAGACCGATCATCTCGTCCTTCTGGCACAAGATTTTAGTCATGCAGCAGTAGCAGCCCAAGATCGAGACAAAGGGGATCAGGAAGCCCGTGACCGTCAAGGTGATCCCATAAGGGAAGTAGCTGGCAGAGCGGTCCGGCGGGCTCAGGTCGTAGCAGACAGTCCGGTTCCTCTGGATCCCGGTGGCGGCAAAGACGAAGGTGGGCAGGCACTGGGCGACCACCAGGAACCACACAACCCCACAGACCACCCAGGTGAAGCCTTTGCCCCTCTTCTTGTGCCAGGTGGAGAGCGGGTGGCAGATGCCCAGGTAGCGCTGGATGCTGATGCAGGTGAGGAAGAGGATGCTGCCGTGCAGGTTGGTGTAGAACTGGAAGCGCACAAACCGGCAGGTGAAGTCTCCGAAAGGCCAGTAATCCTTCTGGGAGTAGTTGTAGATGAGGAGAGGCAGGGAGCAGACATAGAGCAGGTCAGCCACCGCCAGGTTCAGCATGTAGATGGTGGTCCGCGTCAGAGACTTGCGCGACAGCCAGATCTGGGCGATGACGATGAAGTTCAAGGGCAGCCCCAGGACGAAGACCACCGAGTAGACCACGGGCAGCAGGATCTGCTTGAACTCCTCGTGGTAGGTGCACGAGTCCTTGCCGCCGGCGGAGGAGGTCAGATTATCCATGCCGTAAGCTCCTGGGCTTGGATTGAGCCCTGGGTTGTCCTCAAGGCAGCTAGGATCTGTGGACAAGGCAGAGAGAGGGTCAGGTGTTTGAGCCCTGTGCTGGGCAAAAGATTCCTTAGTAAAAATATTGATAAGTTCACGAATATTACTGGCCCAGAGATGGAAAGAAGACAAAGTCCCTAGCAGAGAGGAATATGGCAAACCAAGCTGTTGGACTATGCCGAAATTGCAAAACTGACCAGAAAGCTCAGGGACCAAGAAGACCAAAACTTTAATCAAGAATGGGGAAAAAAATTACAATTTACTTGAGAGACAATTGCAGGCAGGTGAAAACATTAGCAGGATTGCAATAACACTTGTAATGTAGAAATTACTACTATGGACAAATTGGAGAGACATAAAACTTGGATGATGAAATAATATACAGTGGAAAAGGTTGATAACAGGACCCATGAAGGGGAAGGTGGGAAGTCTTAGAGATACGGAGAAATCTCTAAATATGGATATGTATTTGGTAATGTACACTTGTAAAATAAAAATCATTTCATTCAGATAGATAGATATTAAAAAACACACAAATTAATACATTTCCCAATTAATAGTCAATTTACATTATCCCCCAAAAAGTTTTTGATTGAGTTTCCACTGAAATGAGGCTGCATTTTAATATTTTAATGTTGTATTTTAATCTTGTATTTTAAGCTGTATTTCAATCAATTGTTTTTATATTTGGTGTTAGCTGCCCTGAGTCCGGTCTTGGCTGGGGAGGGCGGGGTATAAATATTATTATTAATACTATTCTTATTATTATTACCATCATCATCATCATCATCATATTGAGCCTCACATTGGGCGCAAACTCAGCCCCCCAGGTGTTTTGGGACTACAATTCCCATCATCCCCGACCACTGGTCCTGTTAGCTAGGGATGATGGGACTTGTAGTCCCAAAACATCTGGAGGGCCGAGTTTGCCTATGCCTGCACTAGTTGATCCTCGTAGTCCCTTCCAACTCTACAATTCTAGGATTCTTGGATTCGAATACATGTTTATTTCAGTGGAGGCTGGTCCCTGTAAAAATAAAAACCCAGTCAGACCTGCTGCAATTGGGAAACACATCTCCTGGTTTAACTTTCGCTTGCCAGCAGATGGCACCCGTGTGACGCACAGGGAGAGAAAGTCCGGGCGATAAACAGGCAAGGGGGGGCGTGCTAGAGATCAAATTTGTGCTGCACCTGCATCTGAGCTGCTCCTGCTACAGAGTGATGCATTCACAACCCCATCCATTTATTTATATCCCGCCTTTTCCCCAGGCCGGGACTTGAAGAGGCTTGCAACACAGATCAAATGCAAAAAGCTAACTCCATATGCACTGTATTTGTTAAAACGTAATTAAATGCCAGAATACGTTGACTGAATTGACTGAAGCAGCATTCAAAAGCCTGCACATTCTTACAATTACAGGTCATGCAAAAAGGATGTCATTTAGTAATATTAAAATACAAACCCAAAAAACACTGCAAGTACACCTAAGTACACGTAACTGCAGGGGTGTGTGTGTGTGTGTGCATATTCTTCTAGTTTACTCACTGCCTCTGTCTCCTTCCCCTGTCTGCCGCCTCCTCTTGTGTCAAATTTACTTCGTTTCATCATTACATTTCTATCCCGCCCTTCGTCCCAAAGGAGCTTGCAGTTTCAGTTTGGAAGCTTATTGGGGCAGGGACCTATCCCCCTGTTGTTGGCACAGCACCTTTCCTACCGCTGGCATGTAGATCTCAGAAGGGAGTGCTTTTTTGAGCTCTGAACTCAGTGCAAATCCTGGCGCTGGCCCACATGCCCTACTGACGCATCTAAAACTCAAATCGTTTCCTAGGCTGAAACCTTTAGTGTTCCCTGCGGGCCCTCTAGAAAAAAACTACAGCTGGGTGGCCAGAAGTCCACTTAATCAACACAAAAAGTCCCCAACATCACCACCAACATTATTTACTGGGGTTCTTACCCTAACCCTTGACCATAAAGTCCCAGGGCGCTTCTTCTGTCTCTTTATGGCGACACTGGTGCTACTCTGAAGGAACAGAACTCCAAAAGAAAAGCGATCCGTACCACTTTCGGCAAACGACGGAGCCTAGCAGCATGCAAGGCACATGGGTTTGCATGCCGAGTCCCCCCACCCCCCGTGGAAATTATGATGCATGACACAATTATTAAGGTTAATGGGCTAAAAAAGGCCACAACTTTATTGGTTACAGGTGATGAGCGGTATTGGCTTAGGCATTGGTCCTAACCGACTATATCCAGCTTCAGCCCATCCACTTGAAGTCCGGAAAGCGTCAACCACCAGTAATAATAATAATAATAATTTTTTATTTATACCCTGCCCTCCCCAGCCAAGGCCGGGCTCAGAGTGGCTTACAAGCAATAATAAAAACAAGATGAATGATTACAACTTAAAAACAAAAATAAAATACAACATTAAAATAATGGAACATTAAAATATTAAAATGTAGCCTCATCGCAGGAGGAGAAGGAAAAAAAAAAAAAAAGAGAGAGGGAGGGAATCAAATTGGCTCCAAGCCAAAGGCCAGGCGGAACAACTCTGTCTTACAGGCCCTGCGGAAAGAAATCAGATCCTGCAGGGCCCTGGTCTCATGAGGCAGAGCGTTCCACCAGACTGGAGCCAGAGTTGAAAAGGCCCTGGCTCTGGTTGAATCTAATCTAACTTCCTTAGGGCCAGAGACCACTAGGGTGTTGCTATTTATGGACCTTGAGGCTCTCCGTGGGGCATACCAGGAGAGGCGGTCCCGTAGGTACGAGGGTCCTAGGCCGTGAAGGGCTTTAAAGGTCAATACCAGCATCTTGAACCTGACCCTGTACTCCACTGGGAGCCAGTGTAGCTTGAAAAGCACTGGGTGAACATGCTCCCATGGCAGAGACCCTGTGAGGAGCCTCGCTGCAGCATTCTGCACCTGCTGGAGTTTCTGGGACAGCTTCAAGGGCAGCCCCGCGTAGAGCGAATTACAGTAGTCAAGCCTGGAGATGACCGTCGCATGGATCACTGTGGCCAGGTCGGGGCGGGAAAGGTAAGGGACCAACTGCTTGATGCGGCGAAGGTGGAAAAATGTCGCCTTAGCTGTTGCTGTAACCTGCGCCTCCATGGAAAGGGAGGTGTCAAGGATTACACCCAAACTCTTAACGGAAGGCAATGGTACTAATTGGGCCCCCGCAAGAGAAGGGAGTTGGTCCCTCATCCCCATGCCATCCCGACCTAGCCATAGGTCCTCTGTCTTCGAAGGATTTAGTTTCAATCGGCTCCCACGAAACCATCCAGCCACAGCTTCCAAGCATCTGGTCAGTGTGTTCGGGGTCGAGTCGGTGTGGCCATCCATCAGCAGATAGAGCTGAGTGTCATCAGCATATTGGTGACAGCCCAGCCCAAAGCTCCGGATAATCTGGGCAAGGGGGCGCATAAAGATGTTATGTAGGGGGAGTCCTGCTGATGCACATCAACTAGGAACTCCCCCGGGGTCATTGCTCAGGGTGTGCCTTAGGCCCTCACCTCCCTAGGCTTCGGACAGAAGCACGCCCCCTGGAATCCTTTAGCGGACTACCCTTCAATATGTGGGGCAGGTGATGGCGCTACCTTCCCTTTTCCATCGACAGAACAATACCAATGCCTAACCGCCAATACCCAGAAAGTTGTGATGATTTGCTACGAGGGAGGCGAAAGCCAAGTGGCTGGTGCCAATTTGCCAAGTCTAGCCATGTAGCACCCTGCTTGTGGTTAACGCTTAGCTGGAATGAAATATTCAACGCAGCAATAGAGAAATTAAAATAGTAATTTATTTGTCAGACAAATAAATAAGAGGCTCAGTGGTACATGGTTACCAAGCTCTGGCCTGGCCTCCTGCCATTCTGGCCAGCACTTATATTCCCTTAATCCAGCCCCCTTTGCTCCTCCTGTGGCTGCCTCTGTCCAATCAGCCTGGTTGAAATTCCTATTGGCTGTTTGCTAGAGCCAATCACAAAAGATACACCCACAAGAGATACACCCATTTCCTTGCCCTTATAAGGGAGACAAAGAGCTATATATATGACATATAAGTAATAATATATCTTACATGGAATCTTAATTACCAGCTCACCTCTTGCCCTTCTTGCCCTATTGCCTTATAAAACAAATGTTTAATCTTACATTTTATGTTCAACAGATGTCAAGGATCTTGAGTTTCACATCAACATTGAAAGATTTCCTTCATTTAATGTTTCTAAACAAAATGCCTGACAACTATATATCAAGACTGCTTAGATGGCGTCTTCTGTCTGGCAGGGTGGGGGGCTGGTGGCTGACTTAATTTCAGGATAAATACAACTTTTACAACCATAAGAATCTAGCATTCCTTAAATCCTTTGCATAATTACATTTAAGCCAATATATTTAAGCTAATATATTTCATACATTTATCATAGGTAGCCTCTTAAAAGAATAAAGCTTTTCAAAGTAAAAAGGAAGGAACTCAATAAAACACAGCTTTTAAAAGAAGCCTCTTCAGTTTGCACCTCCCCCTTTCCCCCTCCTCTCCAGCCTCAAAATAAAATAGGAAGAAGCTGCTTCTTCTGCCAAGCCAGTTGCCTTTCCAACATTTAACACATTTTAACCATTTTTAACTCTCTCAGTTTAAGAAAGAATGGCTTTAGAAGAGACTTCCCCAAAAATGCTCTCTTTCTTTCTAGCTAAATGTTTTTCTTTCCATTTGCTCCTGGCCTTTCAACCTTAGAAAGAAGATCTGGCTCATTTTACTGGGAGGCACATTGGTATTATCTTCCCCATTCCTAATGGTGTTTTCTCAGCCTTGGGGCAGCATATGTAATTCTCCCTTTTTATGACTTTGAGAATTGTTTTTCTACTATAAATCAATGGGGCCCTTCTTGTCTTAGGAGGAAAAACATCTTGCCAAGGTTCTTTTAGGCAGCTGGTCTTTTGCCTGGCATGAAACATTTGAAAATCCTTTTTTAAGCTCATTTTTAAATACAAGCCTTGATTGAAATATATAGAAGCTTTGATAAAAATGCAGGCTTATGGTTAGGTGCCTCATTCCCCCCTTTCAAGCTCAAGGACCTTCATCCCAAGTGTCCTTGATAGCTTGACCTTCATCATATTCCTGAGGTAAAGCTCTGTATAGGGCCATGATATGAGGTAGAGTTTCATTTGAAACCATCTTGCTAATTGTACTTCTAAAACATGAAATGATACATGGCATCATACATAAAACCAATACTACTACTGTCAAGAAAAACAAGCAAGACAATAGTATCCCTTTGAGTCCTGTGACATTAGGTAACCAATTGGTGAGCCATCCCATATCCCATCCTTCCCATGTTTGTACTGGGACATGTGCTATATTCTCCATCTTTGTGGCCAACACACGGATTGCCTCACCATTATCAGAAATGTTAAAGCAACAGGCATTCCCTGTCAAGTTCAAGACTCCACATAGGCCTCCCTGCCTGGCAAGTACATAATCCATTCCCATTTTCAGCTGCAAAATGGCGGCTCTACTTTCATCCAACTGTTGTGCAATAAGTCTCAAACTCTGGGCCGTTGCATTGGTTACAAGTTCCACTACTGCTTGCAATCGAATTATTCTGTTTAGATTATAAATAGGATCCCGTGCCCCTTGTATGAGCTCACCAGGATTCCAGGAGGCAGGATCATAATAGGCTATAATGCGCTCTGGTGGCCAATCATCAGTACCGCTCCAACTTTGGGTACTTCCTCCTGCTATATGAGAAATATCAGCATTCCTTCGTGTTCGCCTGGCCGAACTAGTGGGCATAATCCACATTGGTGGTAATACCCAACCCAAGAAACAAGTCCCACTCCATTTGGAAGGGAGTTTCTTGTACGCCCATTCTCCACATATCCACCACAACCATCGGGTCTGAGGTTTTTGGTACGGGGAGTACAGAAGGCGAAATACCAAAAGGGGTAGAGAGTTTACAGTGCAGTATGTTAGATTGCCTTCTTCTGTCACAGTTATGTTCCACACCACTTTCCATGCATGAATAAAAGGAGGTGCACAGGGCAAGGCATTCCGAGTTCGATAGGTAGTACCGTGTGCCCAGGTATGACTATTCTTCTTATAATCCCAAGTATAGTGACAATGAGAAGAGCCTATCATGGGAGAATCAGCTGCATCTGATGATTTATGTACACAGAATTCCCCTTGTACAGGTATAACTCGTAATGGTTTAGTTGAGTTCCATCCGGGGAAATTCTGTATTTCAGTTTGGTGTGGCATTTCGCTTACCATACCAATAGCATCTAATGGTATCGGTAATAACGGCATACCTCCCTCTGAATCATCTGGCCCAAGAGAGCAAACAAGGCAATTGGTCCTATTTGCAACATTAGCTACCATTTCAGCTAAACCTACCCACATATTGTGGTCATGGCTGAATCCATATTTAGCCAATTTGGTCAGATTCAAGGACCCTTCCCCTTCCCAAGGGATCAGGATTAATAATAAAATCATGTTGATGTCTAGTATATACATTCCTTCCACAAAAGATTACCTTATTATGATAGCAAATAATTATTAGCCCCAATATAATTCCCCCAGTGACAGAAATGGGGAACCACCAAGACCAAAACATATATCCCGAGGATCCCCAATGAGTAATATCTCTGATAATTGTTCCACAAGGGGGGCAGTCAATCAATTGTATTAGAGAATCTTTCCGTTCACAGTCGCTGGTTCAGACGCTCCTCAAGCTTCAGGCGTGCGCAGGTCAGCCAGCTTCCAGGTTGTGGCTGCAGCAGGCCGGTCGTCAAATGTTGCCCGTGACCTAGCCCGTTCCCGGTAGGGCTAGATACAGGGGTTTTTGGAGAGAGTTAGTTTTAAAGGATTAGAGGGGTCACCTTTGCACGTCCAACTGCCTTCAGACTTCTTCAAACGAGAGTGATGAATCCAGGGGGTCACCTCAGCTACCTTCACCGCTGTTGGAGTAGAGAGCAAGACGGTGTAAGGTCCACGCCACTTAGGTGCAAGTGGATCGCGTTTCCACTCTTTCACCCATACGCTATCGCCAGCCTGGAACTGATGAATCGGCTCGGCAATGCTGCACGGCGTGCGCTCGAGGGCCCACCTGTTAAGAGAAACAAAAACACGGGAGAGAGATTGCACTTGTTCCTGTGTCACATGGTCTCCTATTTGTTTAAGGTCAGCTGGAATATCCTGAACAAAGGAGGGCGGTCTCCCATACAGGAGCTCAAAAGGTGACAACTTAAGTCTTTTTGTGGGTGCACACCGAACACGAAACAGTGTTATGGGTAACACATCTACCCATCCCAATCCCGTTTCCTGGGTTAATTTTGCCAATTGGGTTTTCAGAGTCCGATTCATTCTTTCAGTTTTCCCTGAACTCTGAGGCCTATATGCTGTATGCAGTCTCCATTTTACTTGTAGGACTCGACATACATCTTGTACTACTTGATCAATGAACGCTGGCCCATTATCACTTCCAATGCATCTAGGTAATCCAAACCTTGGGATCAATTCAGTGAGGAGTCTTTTAGTTACCTCTCGTGCCTTTTCAGTTCGGGTGGGAAAAGCTTCAACCCATCCGGTAAGAGTATCTACAAACACAAGGAGATACTTGAATCCCTTAGAAGGGACCAGCTCTGTGAAGTCCACAATTAGGCTTTCCATGGGGACGTATCCCACATGCTGAATTCCAGGAGGTTGTACCGGTCCCTGCCTGGGATTGTTTTTAGCACAAAGAACACATTTCTGTGAAATGCAAGTTGCTAATTGTGATAGATTAATAATATACAACTTCCGACTGAGACTCTCTCTAGTTGCAGTACCGCCAAGGTGAGTAGATTCATGATAATTTCTTACAATTGTGCCTGCTAGATGATGAGGTACATAAATCCTATTGTCCGGCAGGATCATCCAACCGTCCTTCACAACTGCTCCTTCCTGTTCAGCCCACTTCCTCTCTTCTGGGGTATAGTGAGGTTTAACTTCTTCTGGAACTACCTCTGGTATGAGGGCTGCTATAAATCCTCCCACAGGCTTTTGGGCTGCCTCTCGGGCTGCTTTGTCAGCAGCATGATTTCCTCTGGTTATTGGATCCCTTCCTCGTCCATGACCTTTGCAGTGCATTACAGCAATCTGTTCTGGAGCCCATACTGCTTCTAACAGGATTTCTACTTCAGGTCCATATTTCAAAGCCTTCCCGTGGGCTCCGATTAGACCTCTTTCTTTCCATAGAGCTCCATGTGCATGCAGGGTTAAGAAGGCATATTTTGAATCAGTATAGATGTTTGCCTTACATCCGGCTGCCAATTGCAGAGCTCTAGTTAAACCTATAAGTTCAGCCTTTTGTGCTGAGGTGCCAGCAGGCAAAGCTTCAGCTTCCACAACTTCCTCATTGGTAACCACAGCATATCCTGCTCGTCTGGCACCTTCATGCAGGTAACTGCTACCATCCGTATAATATACAACATCTGGATTTTTCAATGGCTCATCTTTCAGATCAGGTCTACTGGAATAAACTTCATCCATTACTTGGAGACAATCATGTGATTCCTCATCATCTACCTCTGGTAGGGGCAGCAAAGTCGCTGGATTGAGCATATTCACTACTCGTAGATGAATCCTGGGATTTTCACACAATAGGCCTTGGTATCTAGCCATCCTCGGGTTCGTTAGCCAATAACTACCCTTATATTCCATGAGTGTCAGAACAGCATGAGGTACATTCACATACATCGTCTGGCCAAAGGTAAATTTATCAGCTTCTTTGACAAGGCTCGCAGTGGCCGCTACTGCCCTTAGGCATGGAGGCCATCCTTTTGCTACTGAGTCCAATTGTTTAGACAAATAAGCTACTGGACGGTTCCAACTTCCTAATCTCTGGGTCAGGACTGCCGCTGCAATCCCATTCTGTTCATGTACATACAGCTGAAAGGGTTTTTCCGAATTAGGCAATCCAAGGGCTGGTGCCTCCATAAGTCGCTGTTTGATAACTAAAAAGGCTTGTTTCTGCTCAGGTCCCCATACGAATGGGTCCTTTTCTGCACCTCGAGTGCTTTCATGTAAGGGCTTGGCCAGACTGCTGAAATCAGGTATCCATAGTCTACAAAACCCTGCTGTTCCCAGGAATCCCCTAAGTTGTTTTCTTGTGGTAGGTTCCTTGATAAGGCAAATAGCTTCTTTCCTCTCTGGTCTCAATGCTCGTTGTTGGTGTGAGATGTCAAAGCCCAAATATTTGACCTTTTCTAAACATAACTGTGCCTTTTTCTGGGAAACTCGGTAGCCAGCTTCCCAGAGCAAGTGGAGCAGTTCCTCTGTCCCTTCTTTACAGGTATCAAAATCCTTTGCAGCTAGTATAAGATCATCCACATATTGCAGAACCACCTTTTCTCCCGGTATTGAGGGGTAACTTGTTAGATCCCTCGCCAAGGCAGTGCCAAATAAAGTTGGGGAATTTTTGAATCCTTGGGGCAATCTTGTCCAGGTTAGCTGGCCTTTTGTTCCTGTCAAAGGGTCTTCCCACTGGAAGGCAAATATAGGTTGGCTCTGTGGTGCCAGCCGGCAACAGAAGAATGCATCTTTCAAGTCCAATACAGTAAAAAATGTTGCTTCTGGTGGGATCAAACTCAGCAAGGTATATGGGTTTGGTACATTTGGGTGCAAGGTCTCGATAGCCTGGTTTACGAGCCTCAAGTCCTGCACTGGCCTGTATTCATCTGTCCCAGGTTTTCGAACAGGCAAAAGGGGTGTGTTCCATTCTGATTGGCAAGGCTTAAGCAGACCATATTTTAATAGGCGGTCCAAATGTTTCTGGATGCCCTCCGCTGCTCGCCGGGGTAAGGGATATTGCTTTACAGATACAGGGGTAGCCATAGGTTTTAGGGTTACTACAATTGGAGCTATATTCTTAGCCATTCCTGGTGGGCTATTTTCGGCCCATACTCCTGGTGGCACCTGTAGAGTTCGGAGGAGCTTGTTTAATTCTGTATCCAATGTGGGTTGGACTTGCAAGGCTGACATTAGGCGCCATGATTGTTCCTTAGGTACTGAGAGGGTAATTATTCCTGCTGCTTTTGATGGCAGTTTCATTTCTGGACCTCGAGGAGTGAAAGTGATTTGGGCCTGCAATTTGGACAGCATATCTCTACCTAAGAGAGGTATTGGACACTCAGGTATATACAAAAACTGATGGGTTAAACGATGTCCCCCAATCTGGCATTCCAAAGGTTGGAGGAAAGACCTCTTGGCTGACTGTCCAGTGGCACTTTTAATGACTACACTTTTAGATGCCTTTTTCTGCAATAGTTCTGGGAGTACCGAGTATTCAGCCCCAGTATCAATCATAAAATCTATTAAATGGCTCCCTAATTGAATCGTGACCGTGGGCTCCTGGAAGCCTAACTTTATGGAGTCCGGTCGTTCCTAGTCTTGGGTAAAATCCTCTTCTGCCAGTCCAATGAAATTGTCTCTACTCCGTCCCTGTCCTGGTCTCTGATATCTTCCATCTCGGATCATTCCCCGTCCCCGTCCCTGGTTTCTTGGGCCGGAGCCTGGGCCTGGGCCTGGGCCTGGGCGTACTTCTTCCAACCTCAGGGGTTCAGGACACTCCCGCTTCCAATGACCCTCCTTCTTGCAATTTGCACATTGATTCCTTCCCAGTGGTGGATTCCTTCCTCGCCCTCGCCCTCCATTTAAGGGGCGGTGGTCTTGCTTCACTGCTGTGGCTAGCATTACCATCTTTTCCTTCTGCCACTTCTTCTTCTCTTGCTTCTCAGCCTCATCCCTATTCCGATAAACTCGGCGTGCAATGGCCATAATTTGGCTCATCAGCATCCCTTCCCATCCTTCTGATTTCTGAATTTTCTTACGAATGTCAGAAGCGCACTGGGCCACAAATGTAGCAGTAATCATTCTGCTGTTTTCAGGGGCTTCAGGGTCAAAAGGAGTCCATATACGATAGGCTTCTTGCAGCCTCTCTAAAAAGTCTCCCGGACTCTCATTTGGTTTCTGTTCTACTTCTGAGACTTTAGACATATTAGTGGGCTTCTGGCATGCCCTGCGGATACCTTGCACAAGTGTCTGGCGGTAGGTGGTGAGTCTGGCCAGGTGAATTGCATTGTTTGGATCCCAATTAGGATCTTCCAAGGGAAAGTTATCTTGGAGATGACGGTCAATATTATAAATATTTCCCCCTCTGGCCTGCTCACGCAAATATATCTGTGCCTTTTCAATTATGTCTCTCCTTTCCTCAGTGGTGAACAGAGTATTCAGGAGCTGGCGGCAATCTGTCCAAGTAGGACTATGAGTATTTACTATTGAAGTCACCAAGTCCATCATAGCCTGAGGTTTTTCTGCAAAAGATGGGGTGTGTGTTTTCCAATTCATCAGATCTGTAGTTGTGAATGGAATATATTGCAGGGTCGAAGTTCGAGGTGGCCGTGGTCCGGGTTGCCCATTAACCAGCGCAGGCTCCTCAAGTGCATCAAATACTCTTCTAAGAGGGGCTACTACGTGATCTTTCTCTTCACTTTGCTCTAGGGGCCTCAAATCATAGGGGATGGTATCTGTCGCAAGGCGTTCTTTTAGCAGCTTTATACGCCTGGCTGTATTGCTTGCTGACCGAGCAAGGTCTCCCTGTAACTTCTGTAACATTTCTCTGGGACTTGGATGTACAGGGGTTTGGGGTGGGCAATCAATTGTTCCACTAAAGGAGACTGTAGATGGAGGTCTATTAGGAGTCACAGGTGGAATAACCACTTCTGCTTGGGCTTTATTATAGAACTCCAATGCCTCCTGAAGATATTTATCATAATCTATCAAGGAATCAAGCTCTGTGACTCCACTCCCATTATTCATTCCAGTTTCTTGCCTTGGGGTTACAACTGGTGGAGTGTTTGGATTAAGCTCCCTTCGATGTGGAGCATAGGGTGGAGGTGGAAGCACCTCTTCCTCTGGCCCCTCAAAAATGGGTTTGAGTTTATTTGGCAAGATTCCTTTCCTAGCTTCGGCTTTTACAGCCAATAATTTGCATCGTTTGACTTTGCATTCCCTTATCCATGGAGGATTTTTATTTAATGTGCTCAGCCAGGAATCTATATATGGAAATTGTTCTGGGCACCCTCCAGTTTCTTTGGCGATATCAGTCCAAAGTTTGCTTACTAAATTTATATCAAAAGTTCCCTGAGATGGCCATCCAGTAATTTGTTTTGGCCATTCTAGTTCACATAACGTTCTCAAGCGCTCTGGCGTCATTTTGACTCCATATGCCCCTGAGAAGGCTTTCTTAAAATTATTTAACATACACTCAAGAGGTGTATTTTCCCCCTTTGAACCCCCAACTCCCATTGTATGGCCCTGTGAAGTATCCACTCAGTCACTCACAGACGCGCTTCGTGGGTTTCCTTGCCTAGATGGAGTCGCCTCACTAGGAATCGAAGTACTGCCCACTCCACACTCGGGTCAGCTACAGATTGCTCTGTACTTTCTCACACATACAATGCGCTGGATACTTCACCACACTCTACCTCCCAATCCTTCCCTTTCCCTACACCAGATCACCATCTGATGTACCCAACCACCTAGCGTACTCAGTTTCCCCTTACTGAGACGCAGAAGTTTGATCAAGACTTCTCTTCCTCCTAATTAATTGGAGGGCCAAAAATCCCTTTGTGCACTTACCCTTGGTTGGTTCCCTGTTTCCCCCGGTCCGTCGCCGCCAGTGAGCAGGGTATCAGACAGACGAGTCTTCTGCGTTCCCCCTGGAAAAATTTACCAGTGCGCGCTTTGGGTAAGCAGTTGTCCTCTCTCTTGTACCCTGCCCAGTAGGGCGAAGGGGCTGCGTTCCAGCAGACCACTTATCCGAGTCACGGCACCATAAAATGTAGCACCCTGCTTGTGGTTAACGCTTAGCTGGAATGAAATATTCAACGCAGCAATAGAGAAATTAAAATAGTAATTTATTTGTCAGACAAATAAATAAGAGGCTCAGTGGTACATGGTTACCAAGCTCTGGCCTGGCCTCCTGCCATTCTGGCCAGCACTTATATTCCCTTAATCCAGCCCCCTTTGCTCCTCCTGTGGCTGCCTCTGTCCAATCAGCCTGGTTGAAATTCCTATTGGCTGTTTGCTAGAGCCAATCACAAAAGATACACCCACAAGAGATACACCCATTTCCTTGCCCTTATAAGGGAGACAAAGAGCTATATATATGACATATAAGTAATAATATATCTTACATGGAATCTTAATTACCAGCTCACCTCTTGCCCTTCTTGCCCTATTGCCTTATAAAACAAATGTTTAATCTTACATTTTATGTTCAACAGATGTCAAGGATCTTGAGTTTCACATCAACATTGAAAGATTTCCTTCATTTAATGTTTCTAAACAAAATGCCTGACAACTATATATCAAGACTGCTTAGATGGCGTCTTCTGTCTGGCAGGGTGGGGGGCTGGTGGCTGACTTAATTTCAGGATAAATACAACTTTTACAACCATAAGAATCTAGCATTCCTTAAATCCTTTGCATAATTACATTTAAGCCAATATATTTAAGCTAATATATTTCATACATTTATCATAGGTAGCCTCTTAAAAGAATAAAGCTTTTCAAAGTAAAAAGGAAGGAACTCAATAAAACACAGCTTTTAAAAGAAGCCTCTTCAGTTTGCACCTCCCCCTTTCCCCCTCCTCTCCAGCCTCAAAATAAAATAGGAAGAAGCTGCTTCTTCTGCCAAGCCAGTTGCCTTTCCAACATTTAACACATTTTAACCATTTTTAACTCTCTCAGTTTAAGAAAGAATGGCTTTAGAAGAGACTTCCCCAAAAATGCTCTCTTTCTTTCTAGCTAAATGTTTTTCTTTCCATTTGCTCCTGGCCTTTCAACCTTAGAAAGAAGATCTGGCTCATTTTACTGGGAGGCACATTGGTATTATCTTCCCCATTCCTAATGGTGTTTTCTCAGCCTTGGGGCAGCATATGTAATTCTCCCTTTTTATGACTTTGAGAATTGTTTTTCTACTATAAATCAATGGGGCCCTTCTTGTCTTAGGAGGAAAAACATCTTGCCAAGGTTCTTTTAGGCAGCTGGTCTTTTGCCTGGCATGAAACATTTGAAAATCCTTTTTTAAGCTCATTTTTAAATACAAGCCTTGATTGAAATATATAGAAGCTTTGATAAAAATGCAGGCTTATGGTTAGGTGCCTCAGCCAGGCTAGACACACATGGCTTTTGGCACCCTTTGCTCAACCTCATGCATCTTATCTCTTTGCTCTGGCACCAACAGCAGGAAGAAAGCAGTTGTGCATATGCAGGCGCTAAAGACTTGCACAAAGGATAGAGCTGAAGGCAAAGGCTTTTAGGAGGAGGCACTATATCCTAAGGACTGCCGAAGCAGGAAAAGCTCTCATCTCCTGCATGAATTGGGCCTTCTCAGTGGTGGCGCCTGCCCTGTGGAACGCCCTCCCACCAGATTGTCAAGAAAATAAACAACTACCAGACTTTTAGAAGACATCTGAAGGCAGCCCTGTGTAGGGAAGTTTTTAATGTTTGAAGTTTTATTCTGTTTAATATTCTGTTGGGAGCTGCCCAGAGTGTCTGGGGAAACCCAGCCAGATGGGCGGGGTATAAATATCATCATCATCATTATAGATTCAGGTAGGTAGCCGTGTTGGTCTGAGGCAGTCAAAAAATAATAATAATTGTCCAGTAGCACCTGGGTATAAGCTTTTGTGTGCATGCACAAAACTACATGTGAATAAATGTATCTAAAGAAGTGTGCATGCACATGAAATCTTATACCCAGAACAAACTTAGTTGTTGCTTATTATTATTATTATTATCATCATTATTATTATTCTAACGCTATCTAGGCTGGTGGCCATCACTGCCTCCTGCGGAAATGAGTTCCACAGCTTAACAATGTGCTGCGTGAAGAGGGGCTTTCTTTTGCCTGCCCCAAATCTTCCCACCTAAATCCTGCGATTAGACACAAACACACACAAACACACACACACAGGGCTCATCCAGACTTCCTGTTGTGCTGCGCTTTCTAGCCACAACTCCATGTTTTAAAGTTCTGTGTCTGATCTTTTTTCTTTTCCCCAGGAAAACCCATTTGCTGCTGTTGTTTTTTTAACAGCTGAATTGGAGCAGCTGGCAGCCGACAGAAAACACAGTTGCCGTTTGCTCCAGTTCAGGGTTAAAAATGCAGGTTTTCCTGGGGAAAGTACTGGGAGAGAAAAGAGAGAGAAAATCCTCAGGCACGAGGGTTCTGCGTGTCAGCCTTACGCAGAAACGTTTGAGGTTTACAAGGAACCAGCTTAATAGGGAGCTCCATTCTGCCGACTCTGACCAATGGATCCACCTAGATCAGTACAGCCTTCACGGACTGGCAGTGGATCACCAGGGATCTCAAGCAGGGGACATCCCCAGCCCTGCCTGGCAAGGCCAGGGGTTGAACCCGAATCTGCCTCCAAGGCAGAGCATATAAACAGGTCAAACTATTTGTCTCTCTGTCTACACTGGCCGTCAGTGGCTGTGTTGGAGTTTCAGACAGTGAATCTTCCCATCCCTGCCTGGCGATGTCAAGTATCAAATTTGGGAAATAAATAATAATAATAATAATAATAATAATAATAATAATAATAATAATTTATTACTTATACCCCGCCCATCTGGCTGGGCTTCCCCAGCCACTCTGGGTGGCTTCCAACAAAATATTAAAATACAGTAATGCATCAAACATAAAAAGCTTCCCTAAACAGGGCTGCCTTCAGATGCCTTCTAAAAGTCAGATAGTTGTTTATTTCCTTGACATCTAGTGGGAGGGCGTTCCACAGGGCAGGCGCCACTACCGAGAAGCCCCTCTGCGTGGTTCCCTGTAACCTCACTTCTCGCAGGGAGGGAACCACCAGAAGGCCCTCGGAGCTGGACCTCAGTGTCCAGGCAGAGCGATGGGGGTGGAGACGCTCCTTCAGGTCTACTGGGCCGAGGCCGTTTAGGGCTTTAAAGGTCAGCACCAAGACTTTGAATTGTGCTTGGAAATGTACTGGAAGCCAGTGTAGGTCTTTCAAGACCGGTGTTATGTGGTCTCGGCGGCCGCTCCCAGTCATAGCTGTCAACGTTTCCCTTTTTTAAAGGGAAATTCCCTTATTCTGAATAGGATTCCTCGCAAGAAAAGGGAAAAGTTGACAGCTATGCTCCCAGTCACCAGTCTAGCTGCCGCATTCTGGATTAATTGCTGTTTCCGGGTCACCTTCAAAGGTAGCCCCACGTAGAGCGCATTGCAGTAGTCCAAGCGGGAGATAACCTTGCGCATGCCAAGAGGATGCCTCACCCCCGAGCTATGACTTTGCCCCCCCCCCCACTTACCTATAGTTGGCTCGGAATCTGCAACTTCAAACCTAAAAATAAGAAGGCAGCCAGCCTCCTGCACCCAGGGCCGGTCTAATTCCTCTGCCCCTTTTCGTTCAAGCAACATTGTGGTTTCAGCAGCAAAGGGCCTGTGCCCATGCATCACTTTCACCCGAAATTGACACACCAACCGCTTCCTCCTTTTGCACAAGTTTCGCTCTAAAGTGTCCCCAGCGGGGTTGCTTGCAGAGGAGACGGCCGGCCATTCATCGCCTGTGGCAATTTGCTGACACATTTAGGGAGAACAAAAAATTCCTTCCAGTAGCACCTTAAAGACCAACTAAGTTAGTTCTGGGTATGAGCTTTCATGTGCATGCACACTTCTTCAGATACACTGAAACAGAAGTCACCAGACCCTTCTCTATAGTGAGAATGTGGGGAGGGGTATTACTCAGAAGGGTGGTGGGAATGGGTGATTGGCAGATAGCTGTGATGAGCCTGTTGACGACTCTTAACGACTGCAATAGGTCTTACAGGAAAAAGCAAGGGGTGAGAAGGTGAAAAATGGCTTTGTCATGTATAATGAGATAAGAATCCAATGTCTTTATTCAGACCAGGTCTCTCCATGGTTTTAAGTTTGGTAATAAGTTGCAATTCAGCAGCTTCTCTTTCCAGTCTATTTCTGAAATTCCTTTGTAATAGAACAGCTTCTTTGAGATCTTGTATAGAATGTCCTGGCAGATTGAAGTGTTCTCCTACTGATTTAGGGAGGAGGAAGCAGCCACAAAACCACCTGCCTCTCTCAAATGCTCCTCCTGGGCAGCAGATTTCAAACTCTTTTTAATGCTCCAGCATCTAAGGAATTGCATTTCTTGTTCCCGTCGTTTTTTAATTTATCGGGGTTAGGAAGGATGACGAAAATTAATTGAGGGTCAGGTATTTGTCTGGTCCAGGGGTCAGCAAACATTTTCAGCAGGAGGCCAGTCCACTGTCCCTCAGACCTTGTGGGGGGGGGCGGACTATATTTTCTGGGGAGGGGGAATGAACAAATTCCTATGCCCCACAAATAACCCATTTTAAATGAAAGCACACATTCTACTCATGTAAAAACACCAGGCAGGCCCCGCAAATAACCCAGAGATGCATTTTAAATAAAAGGGCACATTCTACTCATGTAAAAACACACTGATTGCCAGACCATCTGGGAGCCGGATTTAGAAGGCGAGTGGACCGGATCCGGCCCCCGGGCCTTAGTTTGCCTACCCATGGTCTGGTCAAAAGAGATACAGGACTCAGCTATACAGCTGCAAATGAAACACTTTGAATGTGTTCAAAGTGCAATATATATTTGTGACACCAGGTGGTGAAAAAAAGCATTTCCACAATGTTTTGAACAGGTGTGTAGATTCCACCGCAGTCTATTTATCAAATAACCGCACTTGTAAGAAATCCTTCTTTTAGCATGGTGGCAACGAAACTTTGGAACTCCCTGCCTGTACTCATTTTTGCACCTGCTTAAAACATTTTATTTGGGCAAGCCTATCCAGTTGATGAGTTTCATCTCTTTTACCTCGAATTTCAAATATTTTTAAAAGGTTTCTACATAGTTCTTAACTCACAGAACCATAGAATGACAGCTGAACTAAATGAGCCACCCAGAGTGGCTGGGGAAGTCCAGCCAGATGGGCAGGGTATAAAAATAAATAATTATTATTATTATTATTATTATTATTATTATTATTATTATTATTATCCTCAGGGTCCCTTGCAACTCTGCAATTCTATGACATCGCACAGAAAATAATCGAGGGACACTCGACAGCCAAACTCTGTCAACGGTGTTTTATAGATTGCCATTGTTCCACCATCGATTTGTTAATTACTCTATGTGATTTGTGCTGTATTTGCGATTCTCTATTATGTTCTATCATATTATTACTGGTTATTGTTTGTAAGCCGCTTTGGGGCTTTGCCTGAATGAAAAGCAGCATGGAAAACTTGGTAGCTCAGTCAGCAGAACCCGAGACTCTTAATTTCAGGGTCATGAGTTCGAGAACCATGTGGGGCAAAATATTCCTGCATTTCCCGGGGTTGGACTAGATAGCCCTCAGGGTCCCTTCCAACTCTACAGTTATATGGTTCTACGAACTGTAATAAATCAAATCAAATTGATGTAGGGGGGTCTGGTCCCTGGAATCGTGTGGCAGATTGATCTCCCCAGTTTCCTATCCCAAGTCGATCCTCGCAGAATCTTTTAGGTTTGGAATATGAAAGTGCCAGGGTCTGAATCCACACAATGAGTTCCTCCTCAGAAGCCACAGCGTAGGTGCCAACTCCCTGGGGCCCCGGGTGCCCGAGCACCCACAAAATTCCCCATGAAGGAGTCGGGCACCCACCAATTTCAGTGCACTCTGCATGGCACCCATGGCCCCGCGCAGTGCTTTTTTCAATAATAATAATAATAATAATAATAATAATAATAATAATAATAATAATATATTATTTATACCCCACCCATCTGGCTGGGTTTCCCCAGCCACTCTGGGCAGCTTCCAACAGAATATTAAAATACAATAACCTATTAAACATTAAAAGCTTCCCTAAACAGGGCTGCCTTTGGATGTCTTCTAAAAGTCTGGTAGTTGTTCTCTTTGACATCGGGGGGGGGGCATTCCACAGGGCGGGCGCCACCACCGAGAAGGCCCTGTGCCTGGTTCCCTGTAACTTGGCTTCTCGCAGTGAGGGAACCACCAGAAGGCCCTCAGAGCTGGACCTCAGTGTCCGGGCTGAACAATGGGGGTGGAGACCCTCCTTCAGGTATACTGGGCCGAGGCCGTTTAGGGCTTTAAAGGTCAACACCAACACTTTGAATTGTGCTTGGAAACGTACTGACGGCCAGTGTAGGTCTTTTAAGACTGGTGTTATGTGGTCTCAGCGGCAGCTCCCAGTTTAGAGGTACTCTCATTTTGATTCAAGAAAATCACCATTTTATAGTTCAAATCGGGGGAAATAAATACAGTAAATGGGAAAAAAGTACAAAGATTCGCAAAATGTTTAGTAGCATGCAACCCCCTAGAAAAAAGCACGGATCTCGGGCACGCACTGTCACGGGGGAAAGCTGCACTCCTGAATGACAGACATACATCTTGTGCTACTTGGGGGTCCTCAATGGGTCTGGTAGCACCCCTCATATCACTCTCCCCATGGATTGCTGAAGACAAGCCCAAAATAGTTTGCCGCCTGAGGCGGAACAGCAAATGCCCCCCTCTGCCCACCACCCCACCCAAGAGGCAAGGTGCGCAACAGCTGAAAATCCCCCGTAAAAATCCCCCAAAGAACGAGCAATTTCCTGCCTTTTCGTGACACCCCAATCCAACCGCCTGAGGCACGTGACTCCTGCCTAATGGCAGATCCGGCCCCAAAGAGCAATGACCTTCACAGGCAAAGGTCACGAACTGCGCGTGGCAGCTAATGAGAGTCGCTGGGTCACGTAGGCAGACACACAACACCTTTTTGTTACTCCACTCACACTCCACAAAAGCTGAAAGGCAGTTAGGTCGCCAGCGCTGAAAGGAACCGCTCCTCCTTTCCAACAATTGTATAGCGCTTAATTGGGTTGGAATTGTTTGCGGGGTGTTGAATTTGGGCGAAAGCGATACTTTTCTCTCCTCCCACCGCCGTCTCCGGGCACCTGCGAGGTTGAGAAACTGCTTCGCCTCTCCAACCGATCTGGTCCAGCGCTCCTGGCATAATGGGCACCTTAACCTCCAGCGGATTTCAAAAGGTAAAGTTGGCAGAAAGTTCAGGTTTTGAATGGGCACCGTTCGGATTAGAACAGAAGAGGGAGAGGGAAAAAGGAGGACGTGTAATACATGGAGCTCAGAGGGGGGACTTAAAATTCCTCTTCAAATGCCCGAAGGTTGCACCAAAGCAGGCGAAGGCTTATTTTTCTGCTGCCCAGAAGGGAGGGCCACCTCGCAGAGATTTAAATTACACAAGAAGAGGTTTCCAGACAGGGGGATCCAAAAATCACTGGGAAAGTGTTGGTTTGGGGAACAGGAAAAGGTAACAGTTTTGCCCCTTTGCGACGGGAGTACAGAAAAGCAAAACGGTTCTGGGTGCACGAAACAGATATTAAGAGGAAGTTTTCAGATCAAAGACACCCATTGACCTCTTAATACATTTATTGAATTTACTCAAGGATAGAATCACAGACTAGACAGCATCTTAAAAAAACAGAGACATCACCTTGCAGACAAAGGTCTGTATAGTTAAAGCTATGGTTTTCCCAGTAGTGATGTATGGAAGTGACAGCTGGACCCTAAAGAAGGCTGATCACCGAAAAATTGATGCTTTTGAATTATGGTGCTGGAGGAGACTCTTGAGAGTCCCATGGACTGCAAGAAGATCAAACCGATCCATTCTGAAGGAAATCAGAAGCTGAGGCTCCAATACCTTGGCCACCTCATGAGAAGAGAAGACTCCCTGGAAAAGACCCTGATGTTGGGAAAGATGGAGGGCACAAGGAGAAGGGAACGACAGAGGACGAGATGGTTGGACAGTGTTCTCGAAGCTACAAACATGAGTTTGACCAAACTGCAGGAGGCAGTGGAAGACAGGAGTGCCTGGCATGCTCTGGTCCATGGGGTCACAAAGAGTCGGACACGACTAAATGACTCAACAACAACAACAATTTTTCAATAAGGAATATAAAATTTTAAGAAAAGAAGAGAAGAGAAAATTGATTTGCAAAACCACATGTTATGGGGCAAAACTGCATTCAAAACTATGTACATCGAGAGAAATTAGAACTAAAATGCAGGTAAATTTTCAGGGTTTTCATTACTTTTTCTGCAAACTGATGTGGACGAGAACCTGAACTTTGGAGTGGAGAAATGAGAAGCCAATCTGCCCATCCTCACTCATCCTTAAACCTGGCTTTAAAAAACGAGTATAATTTGTGCCAAGAAACCTTTACTACAATTCCAGACAACCCACCCCAAGTCTGCTACTCACCTCTGTTTCAGGAGGTCTAGCCACACGCAGAGAGTGAGAGGTGCATGAAAGGGGTGGCTTTTCAAATCGCCTGTGCATGCAACTACAAATCCTTTGGCGTACCTGCAGGACAAAGCCTTTTCTTTCTGGACCGGCTCAGGTGGCCTCGGCAACCCCCACCCCTGTGCTGCCTTTCCACCTGCTGTGCCCGGGCTCGGAAAGTCCTTCTGTGGGGATGCCCTATATAGGCAGCAAGAGGAAGCAGTAGAAGCAGAAGCGGATGTCAGATGGCTGGGTGGCAGCGTACGAAACTCGAGGCAAGAGCGATAGGATCAGCAAATCTGACCTGTCCAGTAACCACATCCTGGTGTTGTGGGATGGCTGGCACAAAAGCACTATCACGGGCAGCAACCGGGAGCAGGATTTTGGGAGGGTGGACCTCTGCCTGGCCTCCGATAGGAGGAAGTGCAACCAGCCTCCCCTTTTATATATATAAAAAATATTTATTAGCTTTTTAACATACCATTTTCAACAATAATTAAACATGTTTTTACATCCTATTCAATTTTTTTCGACTTCCATCAGTCCTGTCTGAAATTTTTTCTAATCTCTTAGTATGCATTTCTTATTTTCGCTATTACATTTCAAACTCATGACCAATATCTCTATTTTTTCCTACTTTGTAATACTTCGTATATTTCTCCTTACAAAACTTCTTGTAGTCCTACTAGCGTAATTTGTTGGTCACAGTTGCTCTTCAAATAATCCATATACTTCTTCCAATCTTCTGTAAATCTCTGGTCCTGCAGGTTTCGAATCCTTGCTGTCATTTTGTCCAATTCTGCATAGTCCATTAATTTCGTCTGCCATTCTTCTTTCGTCGGAATTTCTTCTTGCTTCCATTTCTGGGCTAACAGTACTCTTGCCGCTGTTGTTGCACATAAGAACAATTTAACATCTTGCCTATTAATGTCTTGGCCTATAATACCAAGTAAAAATGCTTCTGGTTTTTTAAAGAATGTATATTTCAACATCTTTTTCATCACATTATATATCGGTTCCCAGAAGTTCTTTACTTTCTTACATTCCCTGCAACCAGCCTCCCCTTTTAGACCACTGGAATAGTGGCAGAAGATGGCTGGCAGAAGAACTGTTGGGCAGCAGGTGTATCTGCCTGACAAGAGCTGAGCAAGAAAGAGGGAGGGAGGCTGCAGATTCTAGCAAATGCTTTAAATAGACCTTAAAAAGATTCGCCGATAACAGAACTGTCTGCAGCTTTGGGCCACGGCTGATACGTTGAACTTCCAGGCTCGGGAGCGCATAATCGTCTTCCAAAGCAACTGCTCTATTCCGAACTTAAAAATGGAAAATGAAATGCTGGTGGTCAACAAAAGAGGTTTAAAGATTCTCTCAAGGGAAATCTTTAATAATAATAATAATAATAATAATAATAATAATAATAATAATAATTTATTTGTACCCCGTCCATTTGGCTGGGCCTCCCCAGCCACTTTGGGCGGCTCCCAACAAAGATTAAAAATACATTAAAATGTCACACATTAAAAAGCTGGAATGTGTGTGCAGAGGAGGGCAACCAAGACTCTGAAAACCAAGCCTGATGAGGAATGGTTGAAGGAGCTGGGTATGTTTAGCCTGGAAAAGAGGAGACTAAGAGGAGATAGGCTAGCCATCTTCAAATATCTCAAGGGATGTCACATAATAGATGGAGCAAGGTTGTTTTCTGCTGCTGCAGAGGACAGGACCCAAATCAATCGATTCAAGTTACAAGAAAGGAGATTCCAATCAAATATCAAAAAGTGCCTTTCTGACAGCAAGAACTGTTAGACAGTGGAGGTGGTAGACCACAGGTAGGCAAAATAAGGCCCGGGGGCTGGATCCGGCCCAATTGCCTTCTCAATCCAGACTGCGGACAGTCTGGGAATCAGCGTGTTTTTACATGAGTTGAATGTATGCCTTTATTTAAAATGCATCTCTGGGTTATTTGTGGGGCCTGCCTGGTGTTTTTACATGAGTAGAATGTGTGCTTTTATTTAAAATGCATCTCTGGGCTATTTGTGGGGCATAGGAATTTGTTCATTATTATTTTTTCAAAATATAGTCTGAGGGACAGTGGACCGGCCCCCTGCTGAAAAAGTTTGCTGACCCCTGTGGTAGACTCTCCTTCCTTGAAGGTTTTGAAGCAGATGTTGGATGGCCATCTGTCAGGGATTCTTCAGCTGCGATTCCTGCATTTCCAGGGGTTGGACTAGATGACCCTCAGGGATCCCTTCCAACTCTACCGTTCGATGATCTCTTTGAAACTCCAGGAGAGCCTGGGAACCAGGAAAGCGCTGCATCTTCCATGGCTGACGCTCGAAAGCTTTCGCAGCCAGAAAGCACCGAGGGGGCGGAAGGAGAAGGGATAATCGACTTGACCCTTGTTTCCTGCAAGACATGTCAGCAGGGATCTCTCCAGGCGTGTTCGCAGCATCACGTGGGCAGGCTGATCTGGGACAATGCGTGGCTTTGATCAAAACCACAAACAAACTTTCTCCCTCCTCCAACAACCTCGCAAATGTTTCGACAATTGCTCCACAAAGGCCGCACACATAAACACACACACAAGGGCTGCCAAGATGCGTTTGGCAGAAGACCCCACACAGATTATGGGAGGCTGTGGGAGGGAGAGAGGAGGAAATTCTACAAGCTGACGAGGGCAGAACATGGTTATCTAGACTGAGCTCTTGCTAGCAGAGAACAAACTCTGGTCAGATCCAAAAACGAGATGTCTCTGAGCGATTGCTGCTCCTTTCGATGAACTTTGCACAGGAAGTCTTTTTGCACAGCAAAATGTACGGAGGGAGGGCTTCTTGCTGGTGGCCCCATATCCCACTTAATGGATAGATGCTTGGCCCCCATCTGTAACGGCTTCAAGTTGGGGCCTCTAAAATCCATTTCTTGCCAGTCGCTTTTAATCCCAAATGTTGGGCTGAATACTGACTGGCTGGTATTAAATTGTTTCTCCTTGGTTGTGCAAATTGGTTTTATATGAGCTGTGAAACTGGGCTGTGAAATTGTTTTCAGGCTACTGTTTTCGTGGTTCTGTTTCACTGGAATGAGATTTAGTGCCTTCTCTGTGCATGCAAGCTGCCTGGGGAGCTCTCTCCCAGAAAACATGGCATGGGAAAGATGAAGAGTTAAAATAAGCTAAGAAGATCTCTGCTGAGTCAGGGCAATGGGGGTGTAGGAGCCGAGCATCCTAATGTCGTTTGATATTAATATAGATATTGTTGCAGGATTTGGTTCCCTTTGGCTGTGTTGGCACAGCAGACTTACAAACCTAGCGAAAGCCTTCTGGATCAGGCCAATGGTCCATGTAGCCCAGTATCCTGTTCTCACAATGGGGAACACGGGTGGCGCTGTGGTCTAAACCACTGAGCCTCTTGGGCTTGCTGATCGGAAGGTCAGCGGTTCGAATCCCTGTGACGGAGAGAGCTCCGGTTGCTCTGTCCCAGCTCCTTCCAACCTAGCAGGTCAAAAGCACTCTGGTGCAAGTAGATAAATAGGTACCACTGCCGCAGGAAGGTAAACGGCATTTCCATGTGCTCTGGTTTCCGTCACGGTGTCCTGTTGTGCCAGAACTGGTTTAGTCCTGCTGGCCACATGACCCAGAAAGCTGTCTGTGGACAAACGCTGGCTCCTTCTGCCTGAAAGCAAGATGAGCGCCGCAACCCCATAGTTGCCTTTGACTGGACTTAACTGTCCAGGGGTCCTTTAACTTACCTTAACAACAACAACAACAACAACAACAACAACAACAACAACTTATTATTTATACCCCGCCCATCTGGCTGGGTTTCCCCAGCCACTCTGGGTGGCTCCCAACAGAATATTAAAAACATTAAAAATATTAAAAACCTCTCACAGCCAGCAGGACCCATGCACAAAAGTGCTCTTTCCACTTGTCAATTCCCAGCAATTCAGGGGCATTCTGCCTCTGACAGGGGCAGGAGAACACACCAATCCTGGCTAGTTGATCCTGCTAGTTGATCCTGGCTAGTTGGTCCTGATTGGTTGATCCTGCTCCTCCATGAATTTGTCTGATTTTCAAAGGACTGTCTTGGAATAGCCCAGTAAAATCTGCATCAAAAATAAAGAACTCAAAAGAGAGAGAGACCATCAGACGCCTTGAAGTTGCCTGTCAACAGTGTGCACCTTGACAGCAGATCAGGCAAGTTCATGGGTCACCTGTCAGAGCCTTCAACATTATGGCGAGATGTATTATAGAATCATAAAACTGTAGAACTGGAAGGGACCCGTAAGGTCCTTTAGTCCAACCCCCTGCAATGCAGGATTCCCCCCACAACCTTGAGAGCACAAGCCTCATGCTCTACCACCTGAGTTATATATTGCTGCTCAAGTTAGAGGAGACTTTTCTAAATTTGCACCTGAACACATAAATTAGTGCATGCAAATCTGTGCTTTCTTTGTCATCTACCCAACAGGACAAAACTGTTGAGTTTCTCGTATCTGTCGCTGACTTTTCTTCTTTCTGCGCAAGGCCTAAACAAACGTCCCAAAAGCCTCTCCTCAGTCAAGCGCATTGCCCTGGATCCTTCAATATTTGATATGAGCTGTGTAAATATGCAGGTGCCAATAGTCTGATTTGCTCTTGAAAAACCCCTCCAAGAACCAAACACCTTGACTTCCTCTTCGGGGCTGTCGATGCAACGTGAAAGCGTCACCAAAGACTGTGCAGAAAATTAGCAGCTCACACAAGTTAAAATGCGGGTTTTTTTGGTTTTTTTGTTTGCATGCTATTGTATTTCTGTCAAAGTTTATTGTTCTAGAGCCAAAGGCCACGACAAGCCCATCATGCAACAGATCAATGCAGCCGTACAAAAGCTTAGCATTTCAAACCCTGCAAGAATACTGGGATACATAAGAAGTAAGCTTTAATTGAGAGTTAGCACTACTGTAGTATTGATGTTTTAGTCTCATTACGTGAGCTTCTTTAAATGATCTCCAGTTTGGAAGTGAGTACGAGGGACGCGGGTGATGTTGTGGGTTAAACCACAGAGCCTAGGGCTTGCTGATCAGAAGGTTGGTGGCTCGAATCCCCGTGACGGGGTGAGCTCCCGTTGCTCGGTCCCAGCTCCTGCCCACTTAGCAGTTCGAAAGCACGTCAAAGTGCAAGTAGTTAAATAGGTACCGCTCCGGCGGGAAGGTAAACAGCGTTTCCATGTGCTGCTCTGGTTTGCCAGAAGCGGCTTAGTCATGCTGGCCACATGACCCGAAAGCTGTATGCCGGTTCCCTCAGCCAATAAAGTGAGATGAGTGCCGCAACCCCAGAGTTGTCCGCAACTGGACCTAATGGTCAGGGGTCCCTTTACCTTTATTACACACACACACACACACACACACACACACACACAGAATAATAGATTCATATACGGAAGTTGATGTTCTCCATAAGAAGCAGTAAGGAGAAGTCTGAGAAAAGCGAGAGTGGAAACCTCTCAGATAGGGATGCCGTATTCAAAAAGCCCAGACACAAAACTTGTTTGTTTTGCCCAAAGCTATTGAGCCACTCTGGGCGGCTTCCAACAGAATATTAAAATACAATAACCTACTAAACATTAAAAACTTCCCTAAACAGGGCTGCCTTCAGATGTCTTCTAAAAGTCTGGTAGTTGTTTATTTCTTTGACATCTGATGGGAGGGCGTTCCACAGGGTGGGTGCCACCACCGAGAAGGCCCTCTGCCTGGTTCCCTGTAACCTCACTTCTCGCAGAGAGGGAACTGCCAGAAGGCCCTCGGAGCTGGACCTCAGTGTCTGGGCAGAACGATGGGGGTGGAGTCACTCCTTCAGATATACTGGGCTGAGGCTGTTTAGGGCTTTATGGCGCTTCCTATCTGCAGTGGCTCGGGGGGAGCAGCTGCCCACTTTGCCACTTCCCTCCCCTTAAAAAAGCTCAACAACTCTGGGCCATCTCCCCTCATTTTCTTTAAATTTAGTCCCCCAAAATGGGGGGCGTCTTATACATGGGGGCGTCTTATACACCCAAAAATACGGTATATCCCGGGCGCACCAGCGGATTTGTCGCTGATAATGCCAGTTTCACAATTTCAGCCATTGCCCCCATCCAAAAGTTTACACAAGTCTCTGATCAAACAATGATGTCAGAACATACAAATATTTTCTGGGGTAAAGTATGAGGGCGCATTCTGGACTCTGGATGTGTTTGGGCTACACTGGTTGCTCAGTTCAAGGGCAGAGTTCGGCCAACACAGCCAATTTCTTCACTAAGTTTCCTCCAAAACCATATGGGCAGAATTGTACCCGACAATAAAACGCCACATTCCAGGTGCTCCCAGGGAAGAACTGCATGCTAAGAATGCATGAGAAGCTTTGCAGGATCAGGCCAGAGCCCCTTCTAAAACAGCACCCTTTTTTCACAGTGGCCAACTCAATGCCCCTGGGAAGCCCTCAAAAAGTTATTTTAAAGTTACTTTAAAAGTATGGCTGCCTCATTATCTCCCTTGCTTGCACCACACATGTGTGAACCCTGGTTCAGGCTGCAGATATTTTTTCGAAAATAAAAATATAATGTGGAACTTTTAGATTGAAGCCCTATTACATATGCATGACTCTGGATTTATAATGAGTCATTCACACGCCATTCCACTCTTATTTTGCAACGCTTCTTAAATGATAACCCATTATTGCTGCCTGGAGGGGCAGGAAGCTGTGTGGATTGACAAGAAAGCAAGCAGAATTGTGTATAAGCACCCAACATCATCCCTGAGAGAGCCAGTGCGGTCTGAGAACCAGTGTGGTGGTAGTGGCTAGAGCAGGAGTTGGCAACCTAAGGCCCGTGGGCCACAAGCCGCCCACGGGAGTTGTTTAACTGGCCCACGAGCCACCCCCAAACTGAGCCACCCACTCAGTGACTCCCCCTGCGCTGGGATCTCCACTGGAGTGAACTGGCCCAGACGAGGTAAACCTTGCTGACCCCTGGGCTAGAGTATCAGATATGGACCTGGGAGATCAGGGTTCAAATTTCTCACTGGGTGACCTCGCTGCCCGTCACTGCCTCTCAGCCTTGTTGTTGTTTAGTCGTTTAGTCGTGTCTGACTCTTCGTGACCCCATGGACCAGAGCATGCCAGGCACTCCTGTCTTCCACTGCCTCCCGCAGTTTGGTCAAACTCATGCTGGTAGCTTCGAGAACATTGACCAACCATCTCGTCCTCTGTCGTCCCCTTCTCCTTGTGCCCTCCATCTTTCCCAACATCAGGGTCTTTTCCAGGGAGTCTTCTCTTCTCATGAGGTGGCCAAAGTCTTGGAGCCTCAGCTTCAGGATCTGTCATTCCATTGAGCACTCAGGGCTGATTTCCTTAAGAATGGATCACTTTGATCTTCTTGCAGTCCATGGGACTCTCAAGAGTCTCCTCCAGCACCAGAATTCAAAAGCATCCATTCTTCGGTGATCAGCCAGCTCTCACTTCCATACATCACTACTGGGAAAACCATTGCTTTAACTAGACGGACCTTTGTTGGCAAGGTGATGTCTCTGCTTTTTAAGATGCTGCCTAGGTTTGTCATTGCTTTTCTCCCAAGAAGGAGGCGTTTTTTTAATTTCGTGACTGCTGCCACCATCTGCAGTGATCATGGAGCCCAAGAAAGTAAAATCTCCAACTGTCTCCATTTCTTCCCCTTCATGGATCACTGCCTTGTCGTGGCAAAGGGGCTTGAATAACTCAGAGGAGCTATGAGCTATGCCGTGCAGGGCCACCCAAGATGGACAGGTCATAGCAGAGAGTTTTGACCAAACGTGATCCACCTGGAGCAGGAACCGGCAAGCCACTCCAGTATCCCTGCCAAGAAAACACCAAGGACAAAGACAACAGGCCTCTCAGCCTAACCTACCTCAAAGGGTTGTTGTTGTGGTTAAATAAATAAAATAAAGAATCGTGAATGCACAACGAAAAGGACATATGGAGTGGCCCATCAAAGAAGATTGAGGAAGTACATTTTCTGCACATATGCACACTGAACACCATTTTCATTTCTGGACTCCAGAGGATCTGTGAAGTTTCATTCTGGCTGTGCATACAAGACCAAAACGGCATTTCCCCTTTTTTCAGCTACACAAATGCTGCTTTCCAGAGAAGCCCTGTGCCTCCTACTTATCAAAACCGAATGAAGTCTTTCCGTCCTTTGGCACAAATCCTTACCATCAACATGCAACCTGAAAAGTTTTACCTTTACGGCCGAACTGGATGAATGACAGCAGGAGAGACAGGGTTAGGCTCCCCACTTTCTAACCGATCGGCACCTCTCTCGCTGAATAAATGTGAGCTAAATAGCAGCGGTGAGGGGGCGAAGCAGGGCGCTTAACCCTTTCACCTTAGGCAACCTTCTCCATCAAATCCGGCTGCTCTCTCACCTGCCCACAGGGACTGTGAAATGATTTCCCAGCCCCTCCCAACCCTGCCTGGCTGTGGGGTTGCGTCAATGGCAAACGCACATGTCAGCATCAAGTCAAGAGAATACGATCTGCGTCTAAGATATGATTCCTCCCGTCTCCCTTCCGGGAATCAGCAATCAAGGATCAGCTTCCTACATCTCTCAACAAATTCCCCCCCCAGGGCTTTGTTTTCCTTGTAGACTTTTGAGTCTTCAAGTCGGCTCGAAAAGCACGCCTGACAGTTAGGGTGAGGATAAAAACCGGGGACTTTCCCAGCTTGCAACACAAAGCTGAGCTCGCCAAAACAGCCTGCCTTCCCCAAGCTGGTGCCCTCTGGAGGTTTGTGACTTCAAAGTCTTGCGGTGCTGAGGGTGATGGGAAATGAAGTTCAAAACATCTGGCGGGCACCGGCTTGGCGAAAGCAGTGACATTCTGTTCATGGCTGGGTCACGTCTGATCTTATCGGCAGAAAGCAGCCAAACACCCCAGGAGGATGTCTTCAATCAAAGAAAGAACATCTCCGGAAAACGTCACCCAGCGCGGACGAGACAAGAGCTGTTAATATTCCTAATGTGAATATTGTGGTGTTGTGAAACTTATTTATGTTCAACCTCTGGAGCAGAGCAAGAATCCAGATTGAAGAATGCAAGGGTTTTCCCCTTCCTCTTCGCCCAATAAGGCGAATTATAGAAATTATTGTGCGCTTTATGGGTCAACTTTTAATAATAATAATAAATTTTATTTATACCCCGCCCTCCCCAGCCAGGACAGGGCTCAGGGCGGCTAACACCAAATATGAATTACAATAAAACGTAATAGGAAAACAACAACAACCAAACAAACACTTAATTAAAATACAGCTTAAAATACAGCTTAAAATGCAGCCTGATTTTAGTGGTAGCCCATAAATCAAGACCATAAAGGGAGGAATCATCATGGGCCAGCAAAAAAGCCAAGGGAAAATTTATATACCAAATCCCATATAAGGGGTCAGGGGTCAGAGCCTAATTTTCAGAGCTTTCTTCCAAAGTATGCTCACAAAGGCTTATAAACCAGTGCCATCTTAATTTTTCTTTTTAGGCTCAGAAGTAAGCCCCACTCGACTTACCCTCTTTAACATTTTGATAATATCTGTGGCTCTTCAAGTTGCTGTCGTTTTCACTTTGAGATATTTTTAAATATAGTAAGCAGTACAGAAACAGCGTGAACAAATAAAGGAACTGTCTCTGGCAGGGACGGCCAACCCGATAGCTGTGGGCGCTGCTGTGCCCAGGCAGTACTTAAGTTGGCACCTGGGAAAAGTCTCAATATGGGTGCCAGGGGTGTCAACTTGAATAAAATATTGGGGGGGGGGAGCAGGCAAGCCTTGTCCCACATAACCAGTCACACAGGCACCATTTGAACGGTGCTGCCCATTAACTTTGGGGAGGTGGCCCAAATATTTAAGGGGGGAGCTGAAGACCCCTTGGCCCCATGGAGTTGGCTTCTACCTTCTACGATGGGCGCAGTGCCAAAAGTAGAATTTCCCCCCAGGTGGACAAAGCAATCATACAGGTCTGCACAGGTGCAGGTGGTCTCACAGGTAAGCTTATCCCGAGTCGTTTGGTATTCTACTCAAGGGAAGATGGCAGGTGGCACTATGGTCTAAACCACTGAGCCTCTTGGGCTTGCCGATCGTAAGGTTGGCGGTTTGAATCCCCGAAACAGGGTGAGCTCCCGTTGCTCTGTTCCAGTGCCTGCCAGCCTAGCAGTTTGAAAGCACACCAGTGCAAGTAGATAAATAGGTACCACTCGGGAGGGAAGGTAAACGGTGTTACCGTGAGCTCTGGTTTCTGTCACAGAGTCCCATTGCGCCAAAAGCAGTTTAGTCTTGCTGGCCACATGACTTGGAAAGCTGTCTGCGGACAAACGCCAGCTCCCTCGGCCTGAAAAGCAAGATGAGCACTGCAACCCCATAGTCGCCTTTGACTGGACTTAATTTTTCGTTGTTGTTGTTTAGTCGTTTAGTCGTGTCCGACCCCCTGGACCAGAGCACGCCAGGCACTCCTGTCTTCCACTGCCTCCCGCAGTTTGGTCAAACTCATGCTGGTAGCTTCGAGAACACTGTCCAACCATCTCGTCCTCTGTCGTCCCCTTCTCCTTCTGCCCTCCATCTTTCCCAACATCGGGGTCTTTTCCAGGGAGTCTTCTCTTCTCATGAGGTGGCCAAAGTATTGGAGCCTCAGCTTCACAACTATTATGGCTCCAGCGACCACAGCTATTCAAGGGAGAGCTGGCTTGTCCAGCTGTGCATCCAACCACTGCACCTACCGCCGCCGAATCATAAAATCATAGAATCGCAGAATCGGAAGGGACCCCGAAGGTCATCTAGTCCAACCCCCTGCAACACTTCTTCCTGATGTTTTAGACTACAACTCCCACCATCCCTGGTCAGGGACCATGCTGGCTGGGGCTGGTGGGAAATGTAGTCCGGAACATCTGGAGGGCACCAGGTTGAGGAGGAGGCTGCTCTGAGCTTGGCACATAAACGAGACAAGCTTGCAATCTGCACTGTTGAAGGAGTGGATTGGACAGAGAGGTTTGGGTAGCCCTGGTGGGGTTGCACACATACACAGCCCTGGAAGGAAATAGCTAAATGCAAAGAAATAACTGAATGCAAAGAAATAACTGAATGCAAAGAAATAACTGAATGCAAAGAAGTAACTGAATGCAAAGGAATAACTGAATGCAAAGAAATAACTAAATGCAAAGAAATAACTGAATGCAAAGATATAACTGAATGCAAAGAAATAACTGGATGCAAAGAAATAACTGGATGCAAAGAAATAACTGGATGCAAAGAAATAACTAAATGCAATTAAATAACTGAATGCAAAGAATTAACTGAATGCAAAGAAGTAACTGAATGCAAAGAAATAACTGGATGCAAAGAAATAACTAAATGCAATTAAATAACTGAATGCAAAGAAGTAACTGAATGCAAAGAAGTAACTGAATGCAAAGAAATAACTGGATGCAAAGAAATAACTGGATGCAAAGAAATAACTAAATGCAATTAAATAACTGAATGCAAAGAAGTAACTGAATGCAAAGAAGCAACTGAATGCAAAGAAGTAACTAAATGCAATTTTAAATGATCACAACTAAAGCATGCATTGCAGGTGGCCATCCAACCTCTGCTTAAAAACCACCAAGGCAGGAGAGGCCACAAATGCTATTGGGTGACAGAGAGAGGAGGAGGAGGAACTGCTCATCGCCTCTGTCTTCGCCCAAAGCAGTGCCCAACCTGGTAATAACAGAATAAACGATGCAAGGAGGGAGCTGCAGCCCAAGATAGGAAAAGAGGTCAGGGAATACCTAGCTGCTTCAAATGAATTGTCTCCAGGGCCTGATTAGCTGCACCCAAGAGATTTTACAAATGTAATCTCAGAGTCTCTGCCAAATCCTTGGGGAATAAGGCTGGATCTAAACACATCCAAGAAGCTTTTCAGTAAAACGCGTTGCAAAATTTGTAGGAGAAATCGGGTTTACAATTATTTTCTCAGAAATGGGAAATGTTTAAGAGATACTTACAAAAAATAATAATAACAGTGACATGTTGTCTATGGTAGTGTTTGAATGACCCTTGTGTACATAAAAAAGATTTAAAATGATTAAGAAATAAAGGAAAATCGGTACGCTAGGTTGTAATAAAGTATTAGAAAGTATATTAAATGTAAGGTAACAATTATAAGTACATTCAAAATCACAAATGTCAACTATATTGGGAAATATGGGAAGTCTGTATTTATTTTACTTTGTTTGTTTGTTTTACTTTATTTTATGTAACATTATATGATTTTAGCTTAGCTGATATCTAAGTGGAATTAGAAGATTAAATCAACATTTTATGTTAAACTAATGTAAGAATATACTGTATATATATATTGTATCTATGTGTATGTGCGAAGTTAAATCTGTAATGACATTCATGAATTTCAATAAACATTTTTTTTCATAAAAAAGGAAGGAAGAAATCGAGTTGGCAAAAACGGAACTCCACAGCGCCATCCGGTGTCGCCGTATTATAACTGCATGTGCAACACGTATAAAAGCGCCTTTCCTTTGCCAATGTAGGTGAGGTTCCTGCAGACTTGAAGGCATCTTCAAAAGGGGGTGGGAATCCTCTCTCCCCTTCTGCATGCAGACGCTGCATGCAAAAAGACAGAGGAAAAGAGGAAATGCTCTTGCAGCGGACGAACTTCCAGACTGCGGTTTCGCCAGCGAGGCCAAAAACAGCCCAGCACCTTAGTTGCTCTCAACCTCGTGTTTCAGAAAGCGAGCACGTCTCTGCTGCATTACAACCAAGAGCCCAGCATAGGGAAACAGCATTCTATCAAGTTAGATCGCTTGGGCATCTAGTTCTGTATTGGTTATATTGACTGCCAGTGGCTGTCCAGTATCTCAGAGCTAGCCTTCTGCATGCAAGGCCAGTGACTTGCCAATGGACTTCGGAGCCACAATTCTGAATTTTGGGGTCCAGAAAAATAATTATGATAGGTCTCTGCCCTGCTTTCCCCAGGGATTACCTTCCCTTGCAAACAGGCCATTGGTGACATTTATCTTCTTCAAAACTTGGCAGATTTCCTGTCAAAGGGTAAATGGAGTTTAAACAGGGTGGGGTGGGGAATGCAGACTGGGATTTTGATGCCAACAACGTGTAGATGCTATAGCTGCTTGGTCCCAGCTCCTGCCAACCTAGCAGTTCAAAAGCACACCAGTGCAAGTAGATAAATAGGTACCACTGCGGCGGGAAGGTAAGCAGCATTTCCATGTGCTTTGGTTTCTGTCACAGTGTCCCGTTGCGCCAGAAGCAGTTTATTCCTGCTGGCCACATGACCCGGAAAGCTGACTGTGGGCAAATGCCGGCTCCCTCGGCTTGAAAGCGAGATGAGCGTCGCAACCCCAAAGTTGCCTTTGACCGGACTTAACCGTCCTGGGGTCCTTCACCTTTTTTTTACCTAGAATTTGTGGACAGCCTACAAAGCTGACCGCTGGAAGTTTCAGGTCAAAGAAAGTCCTTCTTCACACAGCACAGAGTTGAACTGCGGAACTCTCTCCCACCAGACACAGCGACGGACACCAACTAATGGAAGATTGGACACATTTGTGGGTTATCGACGGCCACTAGCCTTGATGGCTACGCTCAGACGCCACAGTCGGAGGCAACAATGCTTCTGAATAGCTGCTGCTGAAAACCACAGGGGGGGAGAGTTGGTATTGTGTTCGAATCCTGCTTGCGGACTTCTGATTGGCCACGATGTGTACGGGATGCTGCTCTAGATTGGCCATTGCTTTGAGCCAATCCTTAGGTTCTTCAGCACATAAGATCTTACAACAGACACCCATCTTGAAGCATTCCCCCCCCCCTAAAAAAGTTCTCTCTCTCAGTGGTGAACAGACAGATAATAGCTGGTCCACACAAAACTGCTGAGACCTGCATCTTTCTGAGACTGGGTTTCTTGCTTGGATACAAGGAATTACTCTTTCCCTAATGGCTTTTCTGCTTTCTCTCTCTTTTTTTAAAAAAAGGCACTGGGTTGGGGTTGTGATGATATCTTCCAGGCACTTTGCAAACATTAGCTGATGAATCAATCTGCAGAGCAGCCACTGAACCTCTTTTATGGCCTCTCGACAGGTTGCGCAGCAAAGCAAAGAGATTTATTGATTTTTCTTCTGAGCTCGAGACTCATCCATTGCATGCGGCAGGGCCTGGCTGCACTCAGCGCTGTGGGGAGGCGAGGAGAGGGGGGAGAGAAACCGCAATCCACCCCCCCCCCCCTCAGACTCGCAAGTTGACCAAGAAGTGGCTTCCACTTTCCGAAGTTCCTGCAGCCCAGAAGGAGCAATCAGACCGCAGCCCTCGCTGCAAGGATGCATTAGGCACCCGTTTTTCTGAGTTTACCGGGAGATTTCGGTAAAATAAAGATGGTAAGGGGGGCTATTCTTCTCAAATGCCAGCCCCCCGAGGACAGCTTCATCCATCGGGCTACGAGGAGGCTCAGGCTGATTTCCACTGAAGCTCAACGCCAAGATATGAGATGGAGACAGGGACAGTCTAGCAGAGAACAGAAAGCGTAGGGTCCATAGCTGAGTGGCAGAAGACAGGGCCGTCTTAAGCACATCCAGCGCCGTGGTGCAAAGATCCCTCTGGCGCCCCATTTCTCATAATAATAATAATTTATTATTATTTATACCCCGCCCATCTGGCTGGGTTTCCCCAGCCACTCTGGGCGGCTTCCAACAAAACACTAAAATACAATAACAATAACAATAATAAATAAATAATAAATAAATAAATAAATAACAATAACAATAACAATAACAATAATAAATGAGCACCACAACCCCAGAGTTGGTCACGACTGGACCTAATGGTCAGGGGTCCCTTTATCTTTTTATCTCTTAAAGTAAAGCTCCTACGGGGGGGGGGGTCCTGCTTCCTCTCTCCACCTGGGGCAAGGAGACACCTGCCCTGGGCTCCCAGCCCTGCCAAGAAGCTCTGTATAGCCCTTGCTCAATAACCTGCTCAGTTACCAAACCCTCAGGGGAGCCTGCCTCCCACAGCTGAGATTTTGCACTGACAGCAGGATCATGGCATTTTATGCACGAGTCTCCAGCCTCTGACCTGCTTTCGCAGGAAGCCCCACGTCGACGGGGTGCGGTACGGAAAGAGGGGGTCACGTTCCCAGTTCCCAGAGCGATCCAGCCCCCCCCCCGGAGCTCCTCTGCTTTCATGCCGCCGGAGGAACCCAAACCAGTCAAACTGGTTGACTGACACAGGAGGGAAATTGTTTGCAGCAGAGAAAATAAAACCAGAAAGAAAGAAAGAAAGAAAGAAAGAAAGAAAGAAAGAAAGAAAGAACAGAGATCCCAGGATCATATTAAGTTGGGAACATAAAAGCATAAGACGAGCTTGCAGGATCAGGGCAATGGCCCAACTAGTCATAGAGTTATAGAATTGTGGAGTTGGAAAGGGCGCCAGGGTCATCTAGTCCAACCCCCTGCAATGCAGTAATCTTTTTGCCCAACATGGTTCTCGAACCCACAACCTTGGGATGAAGAGTCCTATGCTCTACCGACTGAGCTACCCTGAATAAATCCAGCACCTGCTTCTTGCTCTAGCTAGCCAGATGCCCCGATTAGAAACCTGTAAGCAGGATTCGAACACAAGACTCTCCGCTCTTGTGGATTCCAGCAAATGGTGTTCAGAAGCACTGCCTCCAGCTTTGGAGAAAGAGCGTAGCTGTCGTGACTAGTAGCCATGAATCGTCCTCTCCTCCATTATTTTGTCCAATCCTCTAAAGCCATTTCCGCCCTTCGGAGGAAGTGGAGTTGCGGGCTTCGCAGCCCCCAAGCGATTGAGGGGGATTCCCGGTTGCGTCACCTCCTGGCCAGCCAATCGGCTGGCTCTGGGGGGTGTGGCCTGCCATATTTGAAGCAGGATGTGGCCGGGGATCTCCCTCTTTTGCCGCCTACCAGCTGTTCCTATTTTTCCCACCCTCTCGCCCTCTAAGGTTTGCTTTCTCTGACCATGCTATGGACCTTGGCTGGTAGTTGCTGAGGGGCCCGGTAGGAATTTTTCCACTTGGCAAATTGGCACCAGCCCCTTGGTTTTCGCCTAAAAAGGTAAAGGGACCCCTGACCATTAGGTCCAGTCGCTGACGACTCTGGGGTTGTGGCACTCATCTCGCTTTACTGGCTGAAGGAGCCGGCGTACAGCTTCCAGGTCATGTGGCCAGCATGACTAAGCCGCTTCTGGCAAACAGAGCAGCGCACGGAAACGCAATTTACCTTCCCGCCGAAGTGGTACCTATTTATCTACTTGCACATTGACGTGCTTTTGAACTGCTAGTTGGGCAGGAGTAGGGACCAAGCAACGGGAGCTCACCCCGTCGCGGGGATTCAAACTGCCGACCTTCTGATTGGCATGTCCAAGGTTCTGTGGTTTAACCCACAGCGCCACCCGCGTCCCTGGTTTTTGCCTACCTCATAGCAAATCGTCACAACTTTCTTGGTATTGGCAGTTAGGCATTGGTATAGTTCTGTAGATGGAAGAGGGGAGGTAGTGCCATTACCTGCCCCACATATTGAAGGGCAGTCCGATAAAGGATTCTGGTGGGCATGGCTCTGTCTGAAGCCTAGTGATGTGAGGGCCCAAGGCACGCCCCCTAGCGGTGACCCTGGGGGAGTTCCTAGTTGATGTGCATCAGCAGGACTCCCCCTACTGGTGGTTAACCCTTCCCGGACTTCAAGCGGACGTTCTGAAGCCGGATATAGTCGGTTAGGACCAATGCCTAAGCCAATACCGCTCATCACCTGTAACCAATAAAGTTGTGGCCTTTTTTAGCCCATTAACCTTAAATAATTGTGTCATGTGTCATTATTTCCATTGGGGCGGGCAGGAACTCGCCACACGAGTCGCAGAATCATAGAATTGTAGATTTGGGAGGCCTGCGAGGCAGGGATCTCAGCTAAATCTCAACTAATCTCAGCTGAAGCATTAATTAATGAATAGTTTAGTTGACCTCAGAATAATAATAAGAATAATAAATGTGACCTCAGAATCATAATCCTTGAAGTCAAACCATGGGGCACAGATTATGTTGCACCAGATCCACGAATAATCTCATGGTTTGTTAAAAAAATCTTATTAAAATTTTAATATTTAATAAGGAACAGGGGAAATTTTATAATTTATCTTATGAACCATTGTAAACAGCTAAAATCGTTAGTAGATTTGGAATAACACTTGTAGTTTAATGGTGAATTTTGGGCACAATGGAGAGAGGTCAAATATTTGGATTATGATTAAAGACGCAGGAGAAAATGATTAACAACAGGACCCACAAAGGAGAGGAGGGAAGTCCAGGAGATTCTTTGGAATCTAGTTTTTATGTTGAATGCTGGATATGTGATTGTAAAACTTTAATCTGAAAACCCAAATCAATCAATTAAAAAATAATAATGATCTCCTGGTTCCATTGTTTTTAAACTAAATGATTTGATTGTTTTTCAACTAAATTCCACTTCATTGGATTTTGGTGCAGAGATTCGGGGGCATTTAAACGTTTGCTTCTGCCGTGATTTCTTGACGATGCAAATCCCTCCGCTTACTATTGGCTGCATAGAAGGGGGGGGGGGGGAGATGCAAGAGACACATATAAGGAGGGAGGAGCAATTTCATTTAGTTCACAATCAAAGGCAAGCCAAATGGGCATAGTCCAAAGCAATAGGCAAACAGAAACAGCCATCCTTTTGTACGCTTTTGGTGCCTCTGTAGCTCAGTCGGTTAGAGGAGGTTGCTGATACACCAAGGTTGCAGGTTTGATCCCCGTACGGGACAGCTGCATATTCCTACATTGCAGGGGGTTGAACTAGATGATGCTCATAATCTGTTTGGGTGGAGAGTGCATAAGGATGGAGTTATTAGTGAAAAAGAGCAGGCAAAAAATTATGATGTTTGGGGAAAATGTGGGAAGTGATCCATGAAAGGCAGTCAAGTACAGTGGTACCTCGAGTTACAGACGCTTCAGGTTACAGACTCCGCTAACCCAGAAATAGTTAGTTCTTAACCTCAGGTTAAGAACTTTGCTTCAGGATGAGAACAGAAATTATGCAGCGGCAGCGGGAGGCCCCATTAGCTAAAGTGGTACCTCAGGTTAAGAACAGTTTCAGGTTAAGAACGGACCTCCGGAATGAATTATGTTCTTAACCCGAGGTACCACTGTACAACATTCCTTGTAATGATGGAGAAGACATGCGAGGGAATGTTTGGTCCAGCCAGTTGAAACTTCCTGTTCCTCCTGGCTGGAGCATCCTTCCTTTTGCATGTGATAAAAAGTGGGCGTGACCTAACCTGCCCAGGTAACAAAAGGACGAATCACGCAGCACCCTCCTCATTTTTTGACTTCCTTCTTCGTTTGACCAGCTTTTAGCTAAGACTGCTCTGCTAGCTCTCAGCTAGCAGAAGCCCTGGGATTATTCCCCCAAATGGGGTAGATCCACATGTACATATTTGGAACTAATTCTGCCTTCAGGAATCCAACTGTGAACTGATGTGAGTAAACTTTTTTTATTGACTTTGAATAAGATTGTGGCGTCTTTATTCTTTTAAGAGGGACTCAAGGAAACTTAGGGACCCGGGTGGCGCTGTGGGTTAAACCACTGAGCCTAGGACTTGCCGATCAGAAGGTTGGCGGTTCGAATCCCCGCGATGGGGTGAGCTCCCATTGCTCGGTCCCTGCTCCTGCCAACCTAGCAGTTCGAAAGCACGTCAAAGTGCAAGTAGATAAATAGGTACCACTCCGATGGGAAGGTAAACGGTGTTTCCATGCGCTGCTCTGGTTTGCCAGAAGTGGCTTAGTCATGCTGGCCACATGACCCGGAAGCTGTATGCCGGCTCCCTTGGCCAATAAAGCAAGATGAGCGCCGCAACCCCAGAGTCGGTCACGACTGGTCCCTTTACCTTTACAAGGAAACTTACCAGGAACATACAATTCAATCTGAGACAGACTGAACTGTATAATATAATACAGTGGACCCTCTGGATACGAATTAAATTCATTCCGGGGGTCTGTCCACAACCCGAAAAGTCCGTAGGCAGAGGTGCTGCTTCTGCATATGCGCATGGTGCAATCCAGCATTTCTGTGCATGCACACAGTGCACAGAGCGATTCTGCACATGTGTGCTCGGTGAAACCTGGAAGTATACACTTCCAGGTTTGCCACGTTCATAACCCAAAAGTTACATATCCAGAGTGGTACGTAACTAGAGGGTTCACTGTAGTGAGAGGCTCACACGAGCCTGCAACCAGACATTTGATGTGCATGTAAAAAGGGGAATGTAACTCTGCTAAGTAAAGGAACTTGGTAGCGCAAGTTAGGAAGGATATGAATAAACAATATATCGTCTCCTGCACTCAGAACATTTCCACAGAAACTGCTTTGCAAGCTTGCGTACATTATGGCAAAAAACCGCAGGCAAAAATAGGAAGCATTTGCAGTGGAGGCCAGGGATGGCAAGGAAGGGCAGAGGTGAGAAGGAACCAAGAGAGCAAGGGGCTGGCAGGAGAACCGCTCCAAAGAAAATGCCACAGACCTTGAAGCCAGCAGGTGCTAGATGATGCCAGAGAGGGAGGAATGTGAGGGAGATTGGCCACTCGACAGGGTGGCTGAAAAGGAACGGTTTGTTATGTCTGGAGTCTAGATCCCGAGAGGGGAAACTCTGCCAGCTGTGGCCTCCACTGTCGGCGCTGCAGCCTTGACAGACCCCACGGGAGCAAGGAGGGCAAAGGACTAGGATCGGGAGGGATTGGAGAGCAACCAGCGGAGTGCAAATCTCTCCCGATTTGCATCCTTCCAATCTGAGTTCAGTTCTGCACATCAGGTTTGCAATTTTTTAAAAAAATATCCCTCATGGAAACTCACCCGGTGAATTTCGCCTAACATCCCCTGGAATGGGTGATTTTGAGATATTACCTACCCCCCAGTTCTCCCACTCAGAACAAGACCAGCTGCATCAATTTCGGGGACATAGGAAGGTGGTGGCATTGGTACAACTAGCCGAGTCTTCTGTCCCGACTGGCAGTGACTCTGAGGTTTCAGATAGGAGTCTGTCTACTTGGAGATGCTACTGGAGATTAAATTTAGGACCTTCTGTATATCTTTTGAAAACCACCAGCAACCTTTTGCACAGGCCTGTGCCCCCCCTCAATATCTCCATTCAGATTTCGGTAGGATTTCAGCCAGGCAGCCCTGTTTAGGGAAGTTTTTAATATTGAATGCTGTATTGTTTTTAACACTCGATTGGGAGCCGCCCAGAGTGGCTGGGGAAATGCAGCCAGATTGGCGGGATATAAATAAATAAATAAATAAATAAATAAATAAATAAATAAATATTATTATTTATCCAGACATCAAAAAAATGAAGATCATGGCCACTGGGCCCATCACCTCCTGGCAAATAGAAGGGGAAGAAATGGAGGCAGTGAGAGATTTTACTTATTTGGGCTCCATGATCACTGCAGATGGTGACAGCAGCCACGAAGTTAAAAGACGCCTGCTTCTTGGGAGAAAAGCAATGACAAACCTAGACAGCATCCTAAAAAGCAGAGACATCACCTTGCCGACAAAGGTCCATATAGTAAAAGCTCTGGTTTTCCCAGTAGTGATGTATGGAAGTGAGAGCTGGACCACAAAGAAGGCTGATTGCCGAAGAATGGATGCTTTTGAATTCTGGTGCTGGAGGAGACTCTTGAGAGTCCCGTGGACTGCAAGAAGATCAAACCTCTCCATTCTGTAGGAAATCAGCCCTGAGTGCTCACTAGAAGGACAGATCCTGAAGCTGAGGCTCCAAGACTTTGGCCACCTCATGAGAAGAGAAGACTCCCTGGAAAAGACCCTGATGTTGGGTAAGATGGAGGGCACAAGGAGAAGGGGACGACAGAGGATGAGATGGTGCGACAGTGTTCTCGAGTCTGCCAACATGAGTTTGACCAAACTGTGGGAGGCAGTGGAAGACAGGAGTGCCTGGCGTGCTCTGGTCCATGGGGTCACGAAGAGTCAGACATGACTAAACGACTAAACAACAACAACGATGATGGCCCCAAATGGCTCAAAAGTACCATCCCACTTTTAATTCGAGGGGGGGGCATCTCTGTGCCTTAGGTACTGGAAATTTAGGAAACACTCCCCCCGAGTCTTTGCTTGTCATCAGCCAAGACCTTAATCAGACCTGAACTTGCAATCAAACCCCAGTTGATTAATTGCAGCGATTTAATCAATTAAAGCTTGAAGGAGCGACATCAGAGACTCGTTACTTTGCGCTCCGATGATTGCACTTTTCCGGGCGGCATCTCAGGGAATGCCATGCGGATAGCTGAAGCGACACCAACAACACGGAGGCAGCAAACACTCCGAGGGTTGATTGACGCCTCTCCTGTCCGTCCCTCGCTGGCCATTTAAAATTTGCCAGGGTTCGACTTTCACGCCCCAAGGGTTGACGCCGGGCCTGCCTGCTCCGCTGGACTTAAAGAGCCTTTTTATTACCCATAACTTTCACCCCCGGAAGAATTTTAATTACTTGCTGACTTCCAGCTGCCTTTTAATTCTCAACATTCTTTCTGGGAAACAGAACACACAGTGTGTAGAGCAGGATTTCCTTTCTGCCTAAAGCCCTGTTCTCCAAACTCCTTAAGAACATAAGGCAAACCTGCATGATGAGAGCAGTTTCCACCTTGTCCAGCCCCGTTCTCACAGACAGTGGTGGAGTCACCGGCACCCACTGGCCAGCCCATTTTTAAGGGTTTCATCAGGCAGAAATTTCTGACAGTAAGAGCTACAGTGGTACCTTGGTTCTCAAACTTAATCCGTTCCAGAAGTCCGTTCCAAAACCAAAGCGTTCCAAAACCAAGGCACGCTTTCCCATAGAAAGTAATGCAAAATGGATTAATCTGTTCCAGACTTTTAAAAACAACCCCTAAAACAGCAATTTAACATGAATTTTACCATCGAACGAGACCACTGAACCATAAAATGAAAGCAATAAACAATGAACTGCAGTCAATCAATCAATCAATAGCTGAACTGGGTTCCACACAGTCACAAAAACAAAACAAAAAGAGCTGCGAAAACGCAAACGCGAAATAAATAGCAAAAACAGACAGACCTCAGCGTAACACTAAAAACAGAAGTGTGGCACTCAAAATGGAAGTGTAACACTCAAAACGGAGCATGTTTGGCTTCCGAAAAAGGTTCGCAAACTGGAACAATTACCTCCAGGTTTGCAGTGTTTGGGTTCCAAGTTGTTTGAGTACCAAGGCGTTTGAGAACCAAGGTACCACTGTATTTGAAAGTGGATGCTTTAGCTGAGATTCCTGCAGTGCAGGAGGTTGGACAAGATGACTAGACAACAGAAGTAAAAAATCAATTTTGCTCATCTTTCTAAACATTACAAACAAGCCAAAGGCACATTTAAATTCTGTTATCTTAAGTTCTTCCTGATTTTGAGTCGGAATCTCCTTCCTCCTAACTTGAATCCATTGGTTTGAGCAGCAGAAAACAAGCTTGCTCCATCTTCCGCAGGACAGCCCATCAGATTTTTGAAGATGGCTATCATATCTCCTGTTCTCCAGGATAAACATCCCCAACTCCTAACTCCACTTGGTTAACAGACCCTTGAGCATCTTGCTCACCCTCCTCTGCACACGTTCCAGCTTCTTGCAGGAAGAAAAATCATTAAGTGGTCCACCCAGACCTCCAGCAGTTTACAAGTGGTCCATGGCGGAGGCATGAAGTGAGAGGAGCAAAGGGAGGAATGCAGGCATAGTCTCTGATTGGTTGGAAAGCACCCTGGAGAGAAGGAGACATGGCCAGTGGTAGGGAGGCTTCATGGGGGAAAGACCTGTCAGAGATGAGCTGCTGTGCTCATTCTGTATGCAGGGCAGCTGTCTACCAGCTCCATCTGGTATGCAGGCTGAGACCCTACCTGCCCGCGGACTCTCTCGCCAGAGTGGTGCATGCTCTGGTTATCTCCCGCTTGGACTACTGCAATGCGCTCTACGTGGGGCTACCTTTGAAGGTGACCCGGAAACTACAACTAATCCAGAATGTGGCAGCCAGACTGGTGACTGGCAGTGGCCGCTGAGACCATATAACACTGGTCCAGAAAGACCTACATTGGCTCCCAGTAAGTTTCCTGGCACAATTCAAAGTCTTGGTACTGAGTTTTAAAGCCCTAAATGGCCTCGGCCCAGTATACCTGAAGGAGCGTCTCCACCCCACATCGTTCAGCCTGGACTCTGAGGTCCAGCTCCAAGTGCCTTATGGCAGTTCCCTCAGTGCAAGAAGTGAGGTTACAGGGAACCAGGCAGAGGGCCTTCTCGGTAGTGGTGCCCGTCCTGTGGAATGCTGTCCCATCGGATGTCAAGGAAATAAACAACTACCAGACTCTTAGAAGACATCTGAAGGCAGCCCTGTCCAGGGAAGTTTTTAATGTTTGATGTTTTATTGCTGCTTTATTATTAATAATATTCTGTTGGGAGCCGCCAAGAATCCCAGCCAGGTGCGTGGGGTATAAGTAACAAATTATTATAATAAATCATTATAGGCCTGTTGTAAGGGACTGGCTGGACAACAGCAGGTCAGAGGTAGAAGAATGGAAGGAGGTGATGGGAGCTGAAGGGGCAACAGGATTTCGTGAGCAGGAGGAACCTGTCACAGGGAGCAGTTCAGACACTGAGGCTGAAGCAGAGGAGGGGGGGCTTAAGAGACCAATAAGAATCCGGGGAGTCTCCCTCTCCTGTTGTGACAAGCTCCCATCCCTCCTGGTCTCCAAGAACACGCAGAATAATGAGGAGAGCGGAACAGATGCCAAAGGTGTTCTTGGGAAACATTTGGCTGTGGAGGAGCCTTAGAAAGGATGGAAGGAAGGCACCTTCATTTCTGGCAACTGTTCTAGAGTGGCAAGACCGGGCATCCCCAAACTCGGCCCTCCAGATGTTTTGGGACTACAATTCCCATCATCCCTGACCACCGGTCCTGTTAGCTAGGGATGATGGGAGTTGTAGTCCCAAAACATCTGGAGGGCCGAGTTTGGGGGTGCCTGGGCAAGACCTACTGGGGAAGGGTTGCTGAGTTGTATTCAAGGCATTGCCTTGAATAAAGAATAACTTTAACAGAACCTCCAAGTGCCCCTATTTTCCAGGGACAATCCCAGATTTACAGAAGCTATCCCGGATTCTGATTTGATCCTGAAACGTTCTGCTTTTCTTTAAGATGTCCTTCTTCTTGTCGGAGAAATGTTGGAGGGTATGGAGTTATGCGATCCCAAGAACCAAGGAGATAAGTAACTAAACAACCTTTAGAAGACATCTAAAAACCTGGAAAGGTTTTTAATGTTTTATGTTTTATTATGTTTTTATATATGTTGGAAGCCGCCCAGAGTGGCTGGGGCAACCCAGTCAGATGCGCAGGGTATTATTATTATTAAGGAAATCCTGTTTTCATCGGAGAAATGTTGGAGGGTCTGCTTCACTGACAACTGACTCTGTTTCTTTGCACTGACCTGCTTCTGAACCAAACCCTGACACCTGCATAGATCCTGTTTGCTAACAAAGAGTTAACTCCAACTCATTGGTGTGATTTATTGCTGCTCACTCCTGACCGAGACATCACAGTTCGTATATCTGCAAGAACCTGCACGTAGCTTTTAAAGATGTGGCTCCCACATTGAACGGCTTTTAAGAGAGGACGGCTTTAGACAAGAATCAGGGAATCCGCTCGAAGACATTAACAGGTCTGCCGAGCTGAGCATCCCCTTTGCAACAGAAGCTTCTGGGAAGCCACAAATGGGACGTGCAGGCCCACCCTTGTTTGTTTGTTCGTCCCACAACAAGCGGTATTTATGATGAATAGACTTAATTGAAAACATCTACCAATTAGCCCCTCCAGGCCCCGGTTGATTTCTTTGAAAAGTAATAGGCTTCTAAATCTTCTTTCCTTTTTCCTTCTTGGCTATTTCCAGCTCTGGGCTACACCCAAATAGCAGCAGCAAAGAAACCATTAGACAGATCTTATGAAAAGGAGGGGGAAAGGCTTTGCGTCTCTGCACCGATCAATGAGGGTTAACACACAATTGCGTAAACAAAGCTCTTCCCAGCACAGCTTAGGAATCTGAACCCACCAGATACCTGCACTTTCAAGTATTTGCACACATTCTGCTGAACGATCCTTTTCAACATTTCTTCCCCCTTGGGTCCCACTAACAATTAGTGGACACAATCCCTTTAAAGTCATCGATTCAGCTGCTACCACCAGGCAGGGAACAGGTGGGTATGGGTGATTTTTACCGCACAGTGAATTTAGGCAGGAAAGAAAGGAAGAATAGCTTATAATTTTGTATTAGTGTTGTGCATTTTGCTGTTATTTATGCAGCCCTCTAGATCCCTGTAGATCAATTTATACCTTGGAGAAGTTATGTGTTAATATTTGACAATACTGGCGTCAATCTGTTGTACAATTAAAACTTAACGAGCTGCTAAATCATTCGAATCATACCTATTCACCGAATTGTTGGAACTGAATTATTCATATGTGCTGATGTTTATTGCCAAACCTTTTAATTTTTATCCACGTGTTGGAAGCCCAATCTTACAGGACCGCTGCAAATAATTTTTATTATTATCAATAATAATATTTTAGACGTTTCAACCGGTTTTTTAAAAAAGTTTTCATAGTTTTGTTTAATTATCGATGTGTATATTTATTAGTTGTTATTACGTTTCTATCCCAACTGTCCTCCAAGGAGCTCAGAGTGGCAGGCACCCTTTCTCCCTGTCTCTACTTTATCCTTACAACAACCTTGCGAGGCAGGTTAGGCTGAGAAACTGTGACTGACCCAAGGTGATAGCCCTGAGCAACTTTCGGAGGAAGGGTAAGGAATGTAAATAAATACAGGGTGGAATTCAGTGCAGCACTAAGCAGATAGTTCTGCCCGTGAAAGCATTTCTTCTTCCCAGACAGAACAATCTCTCCTTCCATCCCTGCCTACTGTCCTGAAGGGGTGTGTATCTCCTGACCCCACCCCAAAGCAAATTTTGGGAAGGTGCACAGGGTTGCATGGGGGCGGGAGCCCCTTTGTGCTTCCTGTTCAGGGAGGCAGGAGAGGATATATTGTTTACTAATATCCTTCCTAGCTTGCGCTTGCAATTTCTATAACTTATTAGAGTTTTATATTCCCCTTTTAAATGGACAGCGGGTAGCTGGTTGCAGGCTTGTTTAAGCCTCTCAGTATTAGATTCCTGGTAAGTTCCCTTTTAAGGGATGTGGGTGGCGCTGTGGGTTAAACCGCAGAGCCTAGGACTTGCCGATCAGAAGGTCGGCGGTTCGAATCCCCGTGACGGGGTGAGCTCCCGTTGCTCGGTCCCAGCTCCTGCCAACCTAGCAGTTCGAAAGCACGTCAAAGTGCAAGTAGATAAATAGGTACCACTCTGGCGGGAAGGTAAACGGCGTTTCCGTGCGCTGCTCTGGTTTGCCAGAAGCGGCTTAGTCAGTCTGGCCACATGACCTGGAAGCTGTATGCTGGCTCCCTCGGACAGTAAAGCGAGATGAGCGCCGCAACTCCAGAGTCATTTTCTAGAATATTCCAGACCAGCCTCCGCTAACCTGCTGCCCTCCAGGCATTCGGGGCTACAACTCCCATGACCCCCCAGCATCGTACAGCCGTGCTGGCTGTGCCTTATGGGAGCTGTGGTCCCAAACATCTGAAGGGCATCAGGGTGACGACAGCTGTTCCCGGTGATCATTTTCTGCTTAAAGATGCCTTCGTTCTGCCAGCCTTAGGACATGACCGCAGAACTTTCAGAAGATGAAAATCTGTGTGGATCTGCAATTATGGCACACACAACTCTCCTCTGTTTATGTCGCTACTAATGCAGGGAGACGGCACAGCTTTTGTGGCTTGGGCCGGTTCACGGTCCCGCAGACGCCGCGGTGGGCCAGAGTGCGCACGCATGCATGCACAAATGCGCAAATGTTATTTCTGGAGCTCCTTCTGGTGCAGAGGAGGCGTGCGCAGCTTCCCATTGGCTGCAGGAGCTTCCTGCAGCCAATGGGAAGCCAGCCAGCATCGTGGAAGGCGGTCCCCGCTCTGCTCTGCGCTGGTTTGGGGAGCTGACCGAGCAGCCAGCAGGGGTCCCCAAGCAGATGGCAGAGGTCCATGGGCTCTGGTTATCTCCTGCTTGGATTACTGCAATGCGCTCTACGTGGGGCTACCTTTGAAGGTGACCCGGAAACTACAACTAATCCAGAATGCGGCAGCTAGACTGGTGACTGGGAGCGGCCGCAGAGACAACATAACACCGGTCTTGAAAGACCTACATTGGCTCCCAGTACGTTTCTGGGCACAATTCAAAGTGTTGGTGCTGACCTTGAAAGCCCTAAACAGCCTCAAAGGCCCAGTGTACCTGAAGGAGCATCTCCACCCCCATCGTTCTGCCCGGACACTGAGGTCCAGCTCCGAGGGCCTTCTGCCGGTTCCCTCATTGTGAGAAGCCAAGTTACAGGGAACCAGGCAGAGGGCCTTCTCGGTGGTGGCACCCACCCTGTGGAACACCTTCCCACCAGATATCAAGGAAATAAACAACTATCTGACTTTTAGAAGACATCTGAAGGCAGCCCTGTTTAGGGAAGCTTTTAATGTTTAACAGACTACTTTGTTGGAAGCCACCCAGAGTAGCTGGGGAAGCCCAGCCAGATGGGCGGGATATAAATAATAAATTATTATTATTATTATGGGCTGGTTAAACAACCCCCATGGGCCGCTTGTGGCCCATGGGCTTTAGGTTGCCGACCCCTGTACTTTTGCATCGATTTCACATCAATATTGCGCTAGTCAAGGACTTCTTGAAAGAGAAAAGAGAGAAAGTCCCTGCTGAGATGGAGAAGCAGCCAGAGGAATGCTAATGGAAGTGCAAAATAAAGCTTTGCTTGAGAAGGGAGTTGAAAGGAGGAGGAGGAGGAGGAGGAGATGCAGAAGAGGCAGGGAAAGCAGGAATCTGAGGGAGGGAGAGCGAGAGAGGAATCGTAGAATTGTACAAGTTGGAAGGGACCACGACAATCATCTATCTCAACCCCCTGCCATGCAGAAATCATTCACCCAACATGGGACTCGAACCCACAACCTTGAGATTAAGAGTCTTGTGGCTTCCCATCCATTTGAGAGTCTCGTGATCGACTGACTGAGCTCCCCCAGGTCAGCCCAGGGAGAGGGCAACCGGAGATGGAGGGATACGGGGAGGGAATTTCATTCAGTTCACACTAAATTGCACTTTCCAGAATAAGACGCAAACCAGAATGTAACCCTCCTTCCAAAATTGCACTTCCCCGAATTTTGCAACACAGCTCCTCTGCCAAGTGCAAGAATTCATTCTAAAAAACCACACACAGAGAGACACACACACACGCGGGTAAAGCAAGCATAAAACCACAGACACGTATGTGTGTTTTAATGATCCAAACAGAGTGAACGATTATGATTCACGGGGCTGTGGAGAGTGCAGGAATGCCAACTTGGCCCCATAACTGTTGGTGCCCAGGGCCTTGGGTGCCATCCAGTGTGCATGGCCCTGGCACCAAAATTTGTGGGTGCCCGGCCCCTTCATGGGGAATTTTGTGGGTGCTTGGGCACCCAGGGCCCCAGGGAGTTAGCACCTATGGGAGGCTGCATGTATAAACTGAACAGTTTGTTTTTGGGTTGCTGTTTTGCTAATGTTGTTCGTATTCTTTTACAGATGCATTTAGAGAATAGTGATGGGCTTTTTTGTTGTTGTTGTTGTATCTCCACGCCTAGTCCTATTTTCAGGTTATTAGAAGCAGCGTCCAATTTATGTAAATTTATGTAAATTGCATATACTAAAAAACATACTGTCTGAAAACCTTGGTGTTTCCCAAATCCATTGCAAATCCCTTTCAGTGGGTGAACTCAAAGTTCCAGTCTGAATGGAGTATGATCGACCCACTGTCAAGACATGCTAGCATAATTTCCCAAACTTCCATTCCCGTTTTGTTGCTTTCCTGAACTAAGCAATACTGCCAAAGCACTGAGATACTTTTAATCTATCTATCTATCTATCTATCTATCTATCTATCTATCTATCTATCTATCTGAGGGACGCGGGTGGCACTGTGGGTTAAACCACAGAGCCTAGGACTTGCCGATTAGAAGGCCGGCGGTTCGAATCCCTGTGACGGGGTGAGCTCCCGTTGCTCAGTCCCTGCTCCTGCCAACCTAGCAGTTCAAAAGCACATCAAAGTGCAAGTAGATAAATAGGTACCGCTCCGGCGGGAAGGTAAACGGCGTTTCTGTGCACTGCTCTGGTTCGCCAGAAGCGGCTTAGTCATACTGGCCACATGACCTGGAAGCTGTACGCCGGCTCCCTTGGCCAATAAAGCGAGATGAGCGCCGCAACCTGAGAGTCAGCCACGACTGGACCTAATGGTCAGGGGTCCCTTTACCTTTATCTATCTATCTATCTATCTATCTATCTATCTATCTATCTATCTATCTATCTATCATCATCATCTATCTGTCATCTATCTATATCTATCTATCTATCTATCATCTATCTATCTATCTATCTATCTATCTATCTATCTATCTATCTATCATCTATCTATCTATCTATCTATCTATCTATCTATCTATCTATCTATCATCTATCTATTTCTAGGGCTCCCCCCCCCCCCATAACTCCGTGGGCACCATTGCAATTCTAAGAGAACGAGGGAGGCGTTCAGGTGAGTTCTAGAAAAACAGCGCTGTTCTCTAAAAGTTTTAGTAAGCGGATTATGAGGGATCTTCACTACTGGGGGGGGGGGCGTCTTCTAAATGTCCAAAATGCCAGCGCTTCCAAACTTATATAGATTGTGTTATGCCTATGTGGGTGCTAAGTAACAGGCATCCACACTCTGTAATTCTTCTCTCTTCAGAGGTCACTGGGCCCCATAAATTCCTCCCCCCCTCTCAAAAATATGTTGGCCTCCATCCCTGCCTCCGAGGCTGTTATGATGTCCACTTCCAGGCAGAGGAACACAAGGTATATATACCGATCCTTAGATAACCCAGCACTCTGATTCCACTCAGCTGCTATTTCAAATGGTGTTTGAGTTTGGGGAAGAGAGAACTTTTGCTAAACTAACGGCTCAGAAGAGCACTGTTGTTGTTTAGTCGTGTCCGACTCTTCATGACCCCCTGGACTGGAGCACACCAGGCACTCCTGTCTTCCACTGCCTCCCGCAGTTTGGTCAGACTCATGTTTGTAGCTTCAAGAACACTATCCCACCATCTTGTCCTCTGTCGTCCCCTTCTCCTTGCGCCCTCCATCTTTCCCAACATCAGGGTCTTTTCCAGGGAGTCTTCTCTTCTCATGAGGTGGCCAAAGTATTGGATCCTCAGCTTCAGGATCTGTCCTTCCAGTGAGCACTCAGGGCTGATTTCCTTCAGAATGGATCGGTTTGATCTTCTTGCAGTCCATGGGACTCTCAAGAGTCTCCTTCAGCACCAGAATTCAAAAGCATCCATTCTTCGGCGATCAGCCTTCTTTATGGTCCAGCTCTCACTTCCATACATCACTACTGGGAAAACCAGAGCTTTAACTAGACGGACCGGCAAGCCACTCCAGTATCCCTGCCAAGAAAACTCCATGGAAGAGCATAAGGAGTGCTAAATGGCCCATCTAGTCCAGTATCCTCTTCTCACAGTGGCCGACCAGGGAAACCCACAAGCAGGCTTTGAGCATGAGAGCAACTCTCCCCTCTTGCAGTTCCCAGAAACTGATGTTCATAAGCATTGCTGCTTCCATGTGGTGGCAGAGCGCAGCCCTTATGGCTAGGAGCCATCAAGGGCCCTCTCCTCCATGTATTTGTATAACCCAGGCATCAAGGTTGGTGGCCACCATTGCCTCCTGTAGCAGTAAGTTCCACAGTTTAACTCAATTAAGTTAACTCAAAGGTGACTCCCCTTGGCATTCCGCAGACTATGTATTGATTTGAGATGGATGTTGAGCCAGAGGCTCAGAGAGGCATGCTATCTATATATGAGGACAGATAGGTCCCTCAAGGTCCTTTTCTTCGCTTGAAAGCAGCAGTGTGGATTGCATGAGAACCGGCCCCTTGAGAGTGGGAGAGTTTAACGCTTTTCCTTGTGCTGATTCTCAAACTCAAGTCCTTCCTTCCAGCTGCAAGGAAGAAACAGGTACGCCCTGAGTGCTCACTGGAAGGACAGATCCTGAAGCTAAGGCTTTTCTTCTTGGGAGAAAAGCAATGACAAACCTAGACAGCATCTTAAAAAGCAGAGACATCACCTTGCCAGCAAAGGTCTGAATAGTTAAAGCTATGGTTTTCCCAGTAGTGATATATGGAAGTGAGAGCTGGACCATAAAGAAGGCTGATCGCTGAAGAATGGATGCTTTTGAATTATGGTGCTGGAGGAGACTCTTGAGAGTCCCATGGACTGCAAGAAGATCAAACCTCTCCATTCTGAAGGAAATCAGCCCTGAGTGCTCACTGGAAGGACAGATCCTGAAGCTGAGGCTCCATACTTTGGCCACCTCATGAAAAGAGACGACTCCCTGGAAAAGACCCTGATGCTGGGAAAGATGGAGGGCACAAGGAGAAGGGAACGGCAGAGGATGGATGAGATGGCTGGACAATGTTCTCGAAGCTACAAACATGAGTTTGACCAAACTGTGGGAGGCAGTGGAAGACAGGAGTGCCTGGAGTGCTCTGGTCCAGGGGATCACAAAGAGTCGGACACGACTAAACCACTAAACAACAACAAGAACACCACTTGCCTTGAAACCAAACCAAACGCACAGTTAATAGTAGCCAGGAGGGGAAAGGGTTAACCCCCTGGTCCCCACAGCTTCTCTCCCCTCAAGTAGAGAAAAAGACATAGGGGCTTTGCAATCAGATTTTCTGACATCACATAGCTTGGCATTTCAATGCAGCTTTAAAGCTGTTAAATTCATTTGGCAACGGTGGCATCAAATTTCTGTGCAAAAAACCCCCCTCGAAAAACCAGAAAGACTTTCCAAAACCTATGACAAACCAGGTCAGCAGGCTATTGATCTGTTTTGTCTAGCAGGGTTCACTCTGGGGGGCTTTGGGGTCTGGGAGAGAGGCAATTCCCACCAGTGTGGCTCCCCTTTTCAGGGGAGATGCTGGACAGATGTTCAGCCAAGACTGGGATATGAGAAGCCCAGGTCAGACCATTTGCCTATTGAATCCAAGAATGGCAGGAGGAGGGGTGGTGTTCACAGAATGTAAGGAGCTGCCTTCTAGACTGACTGCAGCTCTCCAGGGTCTCAACCTGGAGCATGGCGGATGGGTGGTCTTCCCCCATTACTTACTGCCTGATCCCTGAAGCCGTGGATGCCAGACATTGAACCTGAGACGTTCTGCAGTCAGAGCAGGTGCTCCACCAATAAGAGGAAGCTCACATCCTTGACCAGCTCAGGGGTGCCAATCTTTAGGGTCTCGGGCAAAGAGACAGAGCTATCTCTCATCCCTTGACCCTCTTAGAACTGGAGATCTCCAGGACTGAACCTGGGGCCTTCTGCAAGCCCAGCAGCTGTCCTGACACCAAGTCTCTCTCTTAGCAAAGCAACGAGAATAATGCCGTTTTGGGCTCTTAATTTTGTCTAAGAGGCTTTTCTGCAGTTAGGTGCCTAATAAAAAGATCAGTCAATCAATTACAATTATGGAGACTTGACGTTCAGTTTGTAAGCGACTTGGAACCACAGAAGGCGCCTCCGGGAAGCCCCAAGGGGCGTCTCTGGAAAGGCACCCACCCACCCAAACTTCCCCAACCCCGGGTCTTTGGGGCACCCTTCTCCAAAGAGGGTGGGGGGTTTCCAGCTGAAGCAAACGCAGGCAGCCCCAGGCGAGGTCCGGCTCCCCTCCTCTCTCTCCCAGGCAGCCTTACCGGATCGTGTCCTCCTCTTCCTCCGGGCTGCGGGGGTCTCTCTCTCCGGGCTGGAGGCGCTAGCCAGCCTCCTCGCCGGCGCGTGGGAACCTGCGCTGCGCTCTGGCTCCGGGAAGCGGCGCGCGGGGCGGACAGCAGGGAAGGCGGTGGGGAGGGAGGGCAGACACGCCCCGGGCCAGCCCTCCAAGCCCGCCCCGTCGGAGGCTACCGCTGCTGCCTCGCTCCTGCAGCCGCATCCACCCTCCGTTGACACCTGCTCCACGTCCATCCCGGGGACCTCTAACCTGATCTCCATCCCCTTGGGGATGTCAGGGGCGCGCGTCTTTGGAAAAGGGGAGGAGGATGAGTTCAGAAGCGGGGTAATTTCAACCCACAATTCCCTAAATTAGGATAGGATAATCTGTATTGTCCCATACAGAACAACGAAACTGAAAAAAATTACATCAGATATTCAAAAGCCAACAAGCCAGCTATCCCAGCCTAGTTAACCCCCTCAAAACTCTGATACCCCATAATTAAATACAATATACTCCCATAGTGGCTACCTTAAAGGTAAAGGGTAAAGGGACCCCTGACTATAAGGTCCGGTCGTGGCCGACTCCGGGGTTGCGGTGCTCATCTCGCTTTATTGGCCGAGGGAGCCGGCATACAGCTTCCGGGTCATGTGGCCAGCATGACTAAGCCGCTTCTGGCGAACCAGAGCAGCGCACGGAAAAGCCGTTTACCTTCCCGCTGGAGCGGTACCTACTTATCTACTTGCACTTTGACTGCTTTCAAACTGCTAGGTTGGCAGGAGCAGGGACCGAGTTCACCCCGTGGCGGGGATTCGAACTGCCGACCTTCTGATCGGCAAGTCCTAGGCTCTGTGGTTTAACCCACAGCGCCACTTGTGTCCCAGAGATTACCTTACACTGCATTTAAAACCAAAATCGCATTTGGGTAGAAACTGTTTCTCAGGCGGCTAGTCCTGGTCTTTATAATCCTGGACCTTCTTTTCCAGAAGGCAGAAGCTGGAAGAGATCATTTCCGGGGTGTGCACTATCCTGCGCTATCTCTGCAGCTTTCTTGTGGCACCTGGAAGCATAGATTTGATCCAAGGTGTGAAGAGTACACCCAATTATTCTCTCCGCAGTCTTTACAACCCTGGACAGCATTGTTTTTTCCGACTGTGCAGCTCCCAAACCACACACACAGACCATAAGTTAATACTTCTGGTCCAATGGTAAAATGCCACCAACAGCTCATGTTGCTCTCAGTTGCAAGGGTGCCAACTTGAATAAAATATTAGGGGGCGGGGGGGGGTCCCCAAGTAAGCCCTGCATAATCAATCACATGACACAGGTACTATTTGAATGGCAATGCCCGCCAGCTATGGGGCGGTGGGGGCATGGCGGCTCATTGGCGTAGCCAGGGAAGCAGTTGGGCAGCTGCCCCCCTCAATAAAAACCAATAAAATACTTAACTAACTTAGGTTCTGCCCCCGCCCAACATAAAGCTTGCCCCCAATAACATAAATCCTGGCTACACCCATAAGGCAGCCCCCTCAAATGTTTTATAATGGGGGGGAGTGGGCGAAGATCCCTTCGGCCCCTAGGAGGTGGCTCCTATGCTCAGTGGCAAGGGGGCCAGCTTGAATAATATATGGGGGGCAGGTAACCCCCCCCACATAATAATAATAATCAGTGCTTTTTTTCAGGGGCTGCTCAAGAGTAGGCAGTATGGCACGTCTTTTTGTTGTTGTTAAAAAGTGTGGCACTTACGGTAACAACTTCATAGTCGGTACTGCAGAGTCGTAGCTACAAGAGGTTTTTGGCAGGGTTTTTTTTGTGCCCCAGAGGGTCCCCACTTGAGGCTCACAGCCTGCATGCGTATGCATGTGTGTGTGTGTGTGCGCGCGCATGCAAATGTGTGTTGTGGGGTACCAAAGTGGGTCTTTGACGTGGGTGAAATAAAGCCTGGTTTTGCCCCTGAGTGCCAGCACTTATTTTTCTAGGAAAAAGGCACTGATAATAATGATAATGATGATGGTGATAAAAATAAATAAATTATTATTATTATTATTATTATTATTATTATTATTAATACCCCATCCATCTGGCGGGTTGTCCTAGCAACCCTGGGTGGCTTCCAATACATAAGAACATAATAAAACATCAAACATTAAAAACTTCCTGGTACAGGGCTGTTCTCAGATGTCTTTTCAAAGTTGTGTAGTTCTCGACATGGCACATACACACCATTTGAATGGCAATGCCCATCAAGGTGGTTTCTTTTTTGGGGGGGGCTCAAATATTTTATTGGGGGCCCCAAGTTGGCTTCTATGCTCAGCTGGATCTTTTTTAACAGGGGTTATTTGGGTGGCCTTTTGTATATGGTAACTTTGCTGCTGTTTTTATTGGTTATCTTTTTAGTAACGATTTATTGCAATTGTCAAGAGTGAATTGCTGCTGAATTATTACATGGGATCGCAGAACTGTAGCGTTGAAAGGGACCCCGGGGGTCATTCAGTCCAACCCCCTGCATGGCATGACTCACTGCTTGTAGTCCAGAACATCTGCAGGGTCAGAGGTTGATGAAGGCTGTGATAATATACCCATTTCCCAGCATAACCACCCTACTTGAGCTTCTTGACCAACACAGCCCAAGTCGGGCCAATTCAGGGCAGGTGGGTTTGGTCTTCAGATTGACTCTCAGTGCCTGGGTTCCAGTTGCTGCCATTTCCGGCTCCAGGTGGAAGTTTGTTGCTACACTTGTGTTGAATGCTAGCACAGGCCACTGTGGGGCAGAAGGGGGCACGATGTTTCTGTGTCCTGACCATATCTTTAAAAATGTAGTATAAACCCAGACAACTGGGAAACACTTATCTGCGAGCACTCCAATTGGAGAAAAGTCTTTACCAAAGGTGCCATGGGTTTTGAAGACACTCGAACTCAGGACACAAGGGAGAAACGTGCTAAGAGGAAGGCACGCTTGGCAAATCCACACCGTGATCAACTCCTGCCGGGAAACCAATATCCCCACTGTGGAAGGACGTGTGGATCCAGATTTGGCCTCCACAGTCCCTTACGGACTCACTGCTAACACCCTGTTTTGGAAGACAATCTTACTCATGGGTAGGCAAACTAAGGCCCGGGGGCCAGATCTGGCCAAATCGCTTTCTAAATTTGGCCTGTGGATGGAATCAGCGTGTTTTTACATGAGTAGAATGTGTGCTTTTATTTAAAATGCATCTCTGGGTTATTTGTGGGACCTGCCTGGTGTTTTTACATGACTAAAACGTGTGCTTTTATTTAAAATGCTTCTCTGGGTGATTTATGGGGCATAGGAATTTGTTCATTCCCCCCCCCCAAAAAAAATATAATCCGGCCCCCCACAAGGTCTGAGGGACAGTGGACCGGCCTCCTGCTGAAAAGCTTTGCTGACCCCCGATCTTACTCGATTACGAGTGATCACAGAAGAAGAAGAAGAAGCATAGAAGAGTTGAGAGGGAACACAAGGGTCATCTATTCCAACCCCCTGCAATGCAGGAATCTCTTTGCCCAATGTGGGACTCGAACCCATGACCCATGCTCTACCAACTGAGTTACCCCAGCAATTTTATGAACAACACTCTCCTGGGCTCCTTGCCTCCTGCCTGTCCTAACAACGAGCTTTCCCCCAGTATAATAAGCGGCAAGCAAACCGCCGGATCTTGCAAGGCAATTTCTAAGAGCAAGCTCCAGCTCACTTTCTCCAGCAGCGCTGCCTTTGCAAAGCTCCGAAGCAAGGAGGGAGGAACGTGGCAACCATCCCCTGAATGTTTGGGAGACGTTGGTTTCCCAAATAACATTAGTTATTGTCAACATGCTTAGTGTTGCTATCGTCAACAGATACAACCTTGTTTTGGGAGCAGGTGATCTGAAGGATCACCTTCTACCATAAGTATGTACCTGCCTGGTCCTTTGATCTTCACCGGAGACCCTTTTTCCAGGTGCCCCGCTGAAGTTAGCCAGGTGCCCTCTTAGGAGAAGGCCTTTTCGGTGGTGGCACCCTATTTGCGGAATCGCCTCCCCACAGAGAAGCTCGCTAGGCATGGTGTTTTCAGCACCGGTGAAAGCCTTTTAAGCCTCCGATTTAATTTCAACGATACCTTTTTAGAAAAGCTTAGGCTGGATGTGTGTCAGGTTTCCGTCGCATAAAGCGTTGAGATTCCCAAAATCAGCGCAGCTCAAAGAGGTCCCTTGTAAACCACCCAATGACTTCTGCGGACTTGGTCGGGCTGCTTTCAATTCGAAAATAAATCCAAATATTAACATGGCCCAAAGTCATGCAGTTTAATGCACTTAACGGCACAGTGGACAGTGAACAATCGGTGACGCAAACAGTCAGCAAAATTCATCCCTGCTGATGCAAGCCGAGTTCATTATCGCCTCGCATTTCGTCCCTGATTCAGTTTCCTACTGCCTCTAGGTTGGGTGTTTTGGCACAGTTCCTTGGGAAACCGTTCCATACATTTGAGCCAGGAAGTGCCCCCTGATAATAATCCACACTCTTGTTTTTCCCCCAGGAGGCCTATATACAATGCTCTCATCCATCGCAGGCTCAGAGGGTCTAGACTCTGCAGACTCAATGCCCACTGTTTATCTTTCCTGCGTGAAAATATGCAGACCCACATTTTTAGCAAGTCCTCGGAATCTAGAGCACCCAGAGGCCGCTTCCCATGAGGTCAGATCTTATGACAATCCAAATGGGGTGGGAAGGATGTGGAGCCACAATAGGATATCAGCTTTGGCTTGTGAATGCACTGCTTGGCACGAGAGACTTTGTTTTCGGATCCCTGCTTTCTTCTAAGGGACACGGGTGGTGCAGTGGTCTAAACCACTGAGCCTCTTGGGCTTGCCGATCGGAAGGTCGGCAGTTCGAATCCTCATGACGGGTGGGCTCCTGTTGCCCTGACCCAGCTCCTGCCAACCTAGCAGTTCGAAAGCACGCCAGTGCAAGTAGATAAATAGGTACCACTGTGGCGGGAAGGTGAACGGTGTTCCGTGCGCTCTGGTTTCCGTCACGGTGTCCTGTTGCGCCAGAATCATAGAATCATAGAGTTGGAAGAGACCACAAGGGCCATCGAGTCCAACCCCCTGCCAAGCAGGAAACACCATCAGAGCACTCCTGACATATGGTTGTCAAGCCTCTGCTTAAAGACCTCCAAAGAAGGAGACTCCACCACACTCCTTGGCAGCAAATTCCACTGTCGAACAGCTCCCACTGTCAGGAAGTTCCTCCTAATGTTTAGGTGGAATCTTCTTTCTTGTAGTTTGGATCCATTGCTCCGTGTTCGCTTCTCTGGAGCAGCAGAAAACAACCTTTCTCCCTCCTCTATGTGACATCCTTTTATATATTTGAACATGGCTATCATATCACCGGTTTAGTCCTGCTGGCCACATGACCTGGAAAGCTGTCTGCGGACAAACGCCGGCTCCCTCGGCCTGAAAGCGAGATGAGTGCCGCAACCCCACAGATGCCTTTGAGTGGACTTAACTGTCCAGGGGTCCTTTACCTTTACCTCCTGTGCACACCAATTTATAGTGACTTCAGGTCCACAGGTGGACAGAGTTTAGCCCTGGTTGACTGCTCACGTGACATACAGTAGTACCTCGGGTTACATACTCTTCAGATTACAGACTCCGCTAACCCAGAAGCAGTACCTCGGGTTAAGAACTTTGCTTCAGGATGAGAACAGAAATATTGCTCTGGCGGTGCGGCGGCAGCTAGAGGCCGCATTAGCTAAAGTGGTGCTTCAGGTTAAGAATGGACCTCTGGAACGAATTACCGGTAAGTACTTAACTTAAGGTCCCACTGTACTCCGAAGGAGTAACAGCAATGAGGTTGCCCTGTTGTTCATCGGACAGAAGACGGAACCTGGGCCCAAATTTATAAGCGCCTTTTGGTCCTGCAGTTTATTAAGATGCTTCTCACGGGTGGCGCTGTGGGTTAAACCACAGAGCCTAGAACTTGCCAATCAGAAGGTCGGCAGTTCAAATCCCCGCGAGCGGGTGAGCTCCCGTTGCTCAGTCCCTGCTCCTGCCAACCGAGTAGTTCGAAAGCACATCAAAGTGCAAGTAGATAAATAGGTACTGCTCTGGCGGGAAGGTAAACGGCGTTTCCGTGCGCTGCTCTGGTTTGCCAGAAGCGGCTTGATCATGCTGGCCACATGACCCGGAAGCTGTACGCCGGCTCCCTCGGCCAATGAAGCGAGATGAGCGCCGCAACCCCAGAGTCGCCCGCTGTGCGCCGGCTCCCTCGGCCAATAAAGCGAGGTGAGTGCCACAACCTGAGTCGTCCGCGACTGGACCTAATGGTCAGGGGTCCCTTTACCTTTACCTAGCCCTGCAAGTTTTGTATCTCGCTTTACAGCTCTGTTCCTGGGAACCTCTGATGCTTAATTCAGGGGGAACCCTGGCTCTTTAAGGAGCTCGGCGCAGTGAGATTTACAGCAGGCCTAAATGGAGAGATTGATGGATGCAGTCTGGGCCCGAGCATTGCGCAACGGCAGCCAACACACCATTAGCTCATGTTTGATGAATGGGAGCAAAAAGACCATTAGACAAGAGCGACTTCGCCAGAAGGCCATCTGTGCACTCTTTTTGCGGTAAGGACTTTGTAAAGATTGCAGAAGGCTGTCATCTGCAACTCTTCTGGAGGGGAGAGGGAATTTGTGTTTATAGGAGAAGAGATCTTGGGCTCCGAGAGTGATGTGGCTAGGTCCCCAGAGCCTCAGGGCTGGGGAGATAAGGAGAGAGGCTTCTCGGAAGAGGTGACATGAGAGAGGTTTATAAAAGGATGCGTTGCATGGGGAAAGAAAAGTACTTTCTCCCTCTTGCTTAGCGCTAGAACTCGTGGGAATCAGATGAAGATTCGGGGCAGATAAAAGAAAGCACTTTTGCACATCACAGAGTGGCTGGGGAAACCCAGCCAAATGGGTGGGGTATTAATAATAATAATATATATATATTTGTATTAGTTTTTTAACATATCATTTTCAACAGTAATTAAACATACTTTTGCATCTTATTCAATTTTTTTTTGACTTCCATCAATCCTGTCTGAAAATTTTTCAATCTAATCTCTTAATATGCATTTCTTATCTTCCCTATTACATTTCAAACTCATAACCAATATTTCTATCCTTTTCTACTTTGTAACACTTTGTATATTTCTCCTTACAAAACTTCTTGTAGTCCTACTAGCGTAATTTGTTGATTACAGTTGCTCTTCAAATAATTCATATACTTCCTGTGACAGTGAGTTCCACAGGTTTTTTTAAAAAAATATTACTATTATTAGAACAATAATAATATATATATTTTTAAATTACCTGTGGAACTCACTGCCACAGGAGCAGATGACAGCACACCAGCTTGGACCACTCTATTCTGCTTTGGTCAGACCACACCTGGAGTCCTGTGTCCAATTCTGGGCACCACTATTTAAGGAGGATGTTGACAAGCTGGAAGGTGTGCAGAGGAGGGCAACCAAGATGATCAAGGATCTGGAAACGAAGCCTTATGAGGAACGGTTGAAGGAGCTGGGTTTGTTTAGCCTGGAGAAGAGGAGACTGAGAGGAGATAGCATATCTTCAAATACCTCATTGAGCTATCTTCAAATACCTCATGGGTTGTCACCTGGAAGAGGGAGCAAGCTTGCTTTCTCCTGCTCTGGAGGGTAGGACTCGAACTCATGGCTTCAAATTACAGGCAAGGAGATTCCAAATCAACGTCAGGAAGACCTTTCTGGCAGTAAAGAGCTGTTCCAGAGTGGAACGGTCTCCCTTGGGCTTGTTTGGAGGTTCTAGCAGGGGAGCGCAGCTATCGTATACCCTTGACCGAAGAACGGTACACTCCTTCTATCTGGGATGGTCGTCCTCTTCCACCGAGCGCGCAGCTTCGGGAGGGACGCACATGGAGCGGTGAGGGAGGAAGGGGACACCCACCTAGCCAGCCAGATCAGCCGAATCAACCCTGGCAATCAATGGGGTGACAGATGTCGCAGCCAGATCGCCCTCACATCCTAGAGTGAAACGGTCTCCCTTGGGAGGTGGTGGACTCTCCTTCCTTGGAGGTTTTTAAGCAGAGGTTGGGCGGCCATCTGTCATGGTTTAGCTGAGATTCCTGCATTGCAGGGGGTTGGACTAGATGACCCTCGGGTCCCTTTCCAACACTACAGTTCTATGATTCTGTGACTCTATTATAGTTCTGAATACCAGTTGCTGGACCCGAGCACAAGAGCAATAGCCCTTTCTGCGGTTCTCAGCAGTGGCATATACTGTATTTTTCACGCCATAAGACATACTTTTCCCCTCCTAAAACATAAAGGGAAATGTCTGTGCGTCTTATGGAGCGAATGCGTGGTCCCTGGAGCCAAATTGCCTGGGGCAAAAAGTAGATTGTGCTTTTTTTTTAGAAAGAGGGAAGGGAGCGTTGAAATGAAGCCGCTGAGCAGCTGATCGGCAAGCAATTGGGAGGGAGATAAGGGACGCTAGTGATAAAGGAGGCTGCCTGGGGGGGGAGGTAAAAGCACATGGATCCTCAGGATTTTTGCATTGGGTCACCCGAAATTCACCATCAGATCACATAGCATGTCCATGGCTACAGCCTGCACACAAAAAATCATGCACCCACTGTTTTGTGGGGCCGCAATGGTGCAAAAACGTGGTTACAAAGCACAGATCCACATGGATCCTCAGGATTTTTGCATTGGGTCAACCCAAATTCACCATCGGATCACATGCCTGTGGCCACAGCATGAACCAAAAAAATCATATATCCAATGTTTCGTTCAGAAATTATTTTTTTTTGCTTTCCTCCTCTAAAAACTAGGTGTGTCTTATGGTCAGGTGCATCTTATGGAGCGGAAAATATGGTGGCTTCTGGCAACATAGGTGGAGCATAGACATCATGACTAACAGCCAATGATAGCTCTATCCTCACTGAACTCATCTAATTCTCTTTAAATATATCCACGTTGGTGTTTAAAAGTACTGTCTTGAATCTCCTAACTTCGTTGGACAGAGAGGGAGAAAAAAATGGGTCTCTACTTTTCTTTACACTGTGAATAATTTTATTTATCTCTGCCATGTGCCCCGCTTACTCCCCTTTAAACTAAAAAGTCCCAAACCTTTCTTCATGGAGCTCCAGTCCCTCAATCACTTTTGGTTGTCCTTTTCTGAACTTTTTCCAACTCAACTTTGAGGTGAGGCGACCAGAACCGTTCGCAGTACTCCAAATATGGCCGCGCCACAGATTTGCATAATAATGGCCTTATGATATGGGCAGTCTTATGATATAGGCTGCCAATGCCGTAATGCTATTTCCACATTAATGACCATAATGAAGGGCAGCAGCTTCCCCGAGGCCCTGAGTGGAGATTTCCTTCTGTTCCTTTTAACGGGAGACGCCGGGATTTGAACCCAGGACAAGGCATGTGATGCACTGTGAAGCCAGGGGTCCCTGACTGCACACATCTTTGTTTGCTATGGATATGCCTTCAGAGCCAGTGTGGTGTAGTTAAGAGCGGTAGTCTCGTAATCTGGGGAACCGGGTTCGTGTCTCCGCTCCTCCACATGCAGCTGCTGGGTGACCTTGGGCCAGTCACACTTCTCTGAAGTCTCTCAGCCCCACTCACCCCACAGAGTGTTTGTTGTGGGGGAGGAAGGGAAAGGAGAATGTTAGCCGCTTTGAGACTCCTTAAAGGGAGTGAAAGGCGGGATATCAAATCCAAACTCTTCTTCTTCTTTTTGGTGCTCTGAGCCTTCTCAAAATGTTAGGCATGAGCAGTAACTAAGGAGTTACTTGGAAGGGAGTTGGTGCAGATAGAGCCTTAAAACGTAATATTTGCACAGGTGTTTGATGCCTCCAGGCAGGACCTCTCAGCTGTCAATCCCCCCTGGAGTCTTTTCAGAGAGAAAGAGCGAGTCGCCTTGTTCTGCTCTCTCTGAGGAGGTGTGCATTGTTGTCTTTGAGGAGGGACACACTGTAAATAGCCATAAGGATGTCAAATCCTGATCTGTCAACCCAAAGCACACACCCACTTCTGAGGAGGGCAGACTCTGCGGGTGGCAAACTCCATTAATCCAGGCGACTATGGGGTTGCGGCACTCTTCTCGCTTTCAGGCCGAGAGAGCCAGCGTTTGTCCACAGACAACTTTCCGGGTCATGTGGCCAGCAGGACTAAACCGCTTCTGGTGCAATGGGACACTGTGATGGAAACCAGAGTGCACGGAAATGCCATTTACCTTCCCGCTGCAGTGGTACCTATTTATCTACTTGTGCTGGTGTGCTTTTGAACTGCTGGGTTGGCAGGAGCTGGGACCGAGCAACGGGAGCTCACCTGGTTGCGGGGATTCAAACCCCTGACCTTCTGATCGGCAAGTTCAAGAGGCTCAGTGGTTTAGACCACAGCGCCACCCGCATCCCTAAGGGCATTAAATGTAAAGGTAAAGGACCCCTGATAGCTAGGTCCAGTCGCAGATGAGTCTGGGGTTGTAGAGCTCATCTCGATTTACAGGCCAAGGGAGCCGGCATTTGTCCACAGACAGTTTTTCCGGGTCATGTGGCCAGCATGACTAAGCCGCTTCTGGCGAAACCAGAGCAGCACATGAAAACACTGTTTACCTTCCTGCCGCAGTGGTACCTATTCATCTACTTACACTGGTGTGATTTCAAACTGCTAGGTTGACAGGAGCTGGGACCAAGCAATGGGAGCTCACCTGGTCGCCGGGATTCGAACCACCGACCTTCTGATCGGCAAGCCCAAGAGGCTCAGTGGTTTGGACCACAGCGCCACCCGCATCTAGTGAAAAGGAGAACGTGGCTCATCTTTCTCTTTTAACAGTTGTTTAGAGCTGAGGAGGCCAGCAGGAAGACATTCAGATCTGAGCAACTGAACGTCCAAGAGGAGAAGACATTGGTGGAGTGGCCATGAAGTTCGCTGGCTCATAGATCAAGGAATCTTGGAAGAGTTGGAAGGGACAAAAGGGGTCATCTAGTCCAAGCCGTTGCAATGCAGGAATCTCAGCTAAAGAATCCATGGCAGATGGCCATCCAACCTCTGCTTAAAAACCTCTGAGGAAGGAGAGTTCAGCACCACTCGTGACCTTGGGCCAGTTACAGCCTCTCAGTCTAACCCACCTCACAGGGTTGTTGTGTGAACTGAATGAGGAGGGGGCAGGAACCATGAGCACTACCTTGAGGTCCATGGAGAAAAAGGTGGGATTTGAATGCGGAGTTTGTTGCCAAAGTGGAAACTCTGGGAGCAGGTATGCCTTTGAGCTCTCCACCCTGGCATGCATAAAGTCTCAAAGCTGCTTAAAGCTTGATTGGAAGGTTACTGTTAACTTGTGGGTGAACATATCAGACGACACAGCGATTCTTCAAACAGCTCTTGTTTATGCAGAGGCCAGAACAGAACTGAGCTGAAGGCTCAGTCAGCCTGCTTATATAGAGCTCCAGTACAACGTTACTGTAGCAACTTTCTAAAGCTATCCAATCACTGAACGTCACTTTCGATCCTTCATTTGCATAACTATGTACAGTATCCCCCTGTTGGCCCAGGGTGAGAACTTCAATACATAACAGTTACCATACGTGGTGGGATTGTAGTAATTTTTTTTTTTAAAGGGAAATGATATACAATGAGTTGAAGAAAATGTTCCAACTAAAAAAGCCCGAAGCATTTCTGTTAGGGATTGTAGGAAAAGACCTGCCAAGGAAATTTTCATGTATGCGACAACGGCGGCAAGAGTCTTAATAGCACAAGGATGGAAGAACGAGGAAATCCTAATCAAAGAAATATGGCAAGAGATATTGATGGACTATGTGGAATTGGCGAAACTGACACACAAACTGTATGTGTATCTGAAGAAGTGTGCATGTATCTGAAGAAGAAGTGTATCTGAAGTATCTGAAGAAGAATTCCGTGTATCTGAAGAAGTGTGCATGCACACGAAAGCTCATACCTAGAACTAACTCAGTTGGTCTTTAAGGTGCTACTGGAAGGAATTTTTTTATTTTGTTTTGACACAAACTGTGTTACAGATAGGTAGCCATGTTGGTCTGCCATAGTCAAAACAAAATAAAAAAATTCCTTCCAGTAGCACCTTAAAGACCAACTAAGTTAGTTCTTGGTATGAGCTTTCGTGTGCATGCACACTTCTTCAGATACACTGAAACAGAAGTCACCAGACCCTTCTATATAGTGAGAAGGTGGGGAGGGGTATTACTCAGAAGGGTGGTGGGAATGGGTGATTGGCAGATAGCTGTGATGAGCCTGTTGACAACTCTTAACGACTGCAATAGGTCTTACAGGAAAAAGCAAGGGGTGAGAAGGTGAAAAATGGCTTTGTAATGAGATAAGAATCCAATGTCTTTGTTCAGACCAGGTCTCTCCATGGTTTTAAGTTTGGTGATAAGTTGTAATTCAGCAGCTTCTCTTTCCAGTCTTTTTCTGAAATTCCTTTGTAGTAAAACAGCTACTTTGAGATCTTGTATAGAATGTCCTGGGAGATTGAAATGTTCTCCTACTGGTTTCTCTGTCTTGTGATTCCTGATGTCTGATTTATGTCCGTTTATTCTTTGGCGTAAGGTCTGGCCTGTTTGTCCAATATAGAGAGCTGAAGGACACTGTTGGCATTTGATGGCATACACAAACTGTGTGTTAAGGACAACTGCGAATTTAAAGAAGAATGGGAACCTTTTACAAAGTACTTAAAGAAACAACAAACTGAACTGGACTCCTTGGCAGGTTTTTGAATAAACATATACAAATTTATTATTGGCAACATACAGATAGATAAATTAAGGATCTTTACAATTTTACAATATGCAGAGATTAACACGTGCTGAAAAACCAGAGAGAAGAGCTGAGGGAAGTCTGGGTGTGGGGTGGGAGGGTGGGGTTCTGGTTTGGGGAGGGGGGAAGGGGGGGAATGAGGATGATATGTTTTTGATAAATTGTTATGTTGAAATTCTTAATAATTTATTTTATTTATTTATTTTAAAAAGCTTGATTGGAAGGAGAGCTTGTTCACCACAGCCCTGAGCAGAGCTGAGCTAAAAACAGGAGGCTTGGGGTTTCACAAACACTTTTGTCCATGCGCTCTCTGTGGGGCTGCCCCAGAGGTTGTTTCGGAAGCTGCACCTTGTGCAAAACACGGTGGCGTGGCTTGGCTGCACACCGGGGCAGGAGCGTGTCAACGTGGCAGCCCCCCTGTTGGAAGAATTGCGCCGCCTGCCAACTAGCTGCTGGGCTAACATACCAACGAAAATAGGGACATCTTATTCTGCACCAGGAAGTTCCTCCCATGTGTCGTGCTTCAGGGAATCTGACCCACCCCCCTCCCTCACAGCAGGCTGCCAGTAATGGAAAGACAAGAAGTTCTTACCAAGGTATTTTATTCAACATTCACAGAGAGAGAGAGAGATGTAGAAATGCCGTCTCTCTTGGATAATGGCGTTGGTCTGAGTAGAGTCCCTGTTGCGATGCGTCCAAGGGAAACGGGGGCATTTGGCAGGCCCCCAGCTGGCTACAGCCCACCAGCCGGTAACCGGGCAAACTCCGGTCCGTGGAACAGCATCAAACAGCGACCCGCAGCTTCAGAACTCTTCAGAAGCTGGAGCACCCTCTAATCAGCAGAGTAATTAACTCCTCGCGACAGAAGGGCGGACAGAGGCATATGTAAAGCATATTTACAAGCAGTTTATTCAGCATAGATCAAGACAAAGAAAACATGTCTGCTCTCCTTCATGTCTAAGAGCAGGAAGCATGAGGCAAAAGCTATACACAAACGGAAGTTCCCAGCAAGCTGTGCTGGAATGTAAACAGACATGTGACATAGAACAATCCACATATCTGTTCCTCTTAGGGTGGAACGGAACATCAATATCCTAACATTCCCATCCCCTCCATCTCTCTTATTGTACGTCATCCCTATGTTGGCTGATGTGTGCTTTCTGCCTCTGAGCTTTCTGTTCTCCTACTTTCAATGCCCGCCGAGTTCTGGGAGAGGAGGGGACAGGAATGCTTTCCAAGGACACTGAGCCTGTCACCTGTCTCTCTCCCGGCGCTTCCTCTTCTTCCTGCTCCTCTTCCAATATTTCCCAGCTCTCCCCTCTGCAGCTTCTGAACTATGACCTTCTGCAAAGCACTGTTGCAAATCTATTGTGCCTCCCTCTTCTCTGGGAAGTGCAGTAAAGGGGTGGTCTCCCCCATTGCTCCTCAGCCCAGTCCCTGGCACCACGCTTGACCTCCCGCGGACATAAGTGTGATATACACATCAACATTGGTCACCTTCAGCCAGTTACAACCTCTCTGCCTAACCTATCTTACAGGGTTTTTGCAATAATAATAATAATAATAATAATAATAATAATAATAATAATAATAATAATAATTTATTTTATTTGTACCCCACCCAACTGACTGGGTTGCCCCAGCCACAATGGGGGCAAATATAATAATAATAATACATTTTATTTATACCCCGCCCTCCCCAGCTAAGACCGGGCTCGGGGCCGCTAACACCAGGTAAAAACAATTGATTAAAATACAACTTAAAAACAAGATTGAGTACAACATTAAAATGTAGCCTCATTTCAGTAGAAACTCAAATCGAAAACTTTTTGGGGATGAAAACGTCAAGTCTTCACCAAGGCCAACATAACATACAGTGGACCCTCTGGATACGAACTTAATTCATTCCAGGGGTCCGTTCACACCCTGAAAATTACATAAATAGAGGTGTGCTTCTGCACATGCGCGTGGTGCAATTGAGCACTTCTGCGCATGTGTGTGGCATGATTGAGGGCTTCTGCGCATGTGCATGGCGTGATTGAGCGCTTCTACGCATGCGTGTGGCGTGATTGAACACTTCTGCGCATGTGCAAGGCATGCAGAGTGCTTCTGCGCATGCGGCGAAACCCGGAGGTATATACTTCCGGGTTTGCCGTGGCTATAACCTGAAGATTCCGTATCCAGAGGGATACGTAAGTAGAGGTACGACTGTATGTAAAAACACAAAAGAACAGTGCACATTAAAAAGCTTCCCTATACAGGGCTGCCTTCGTAGAATCATAGAGTTGTAGATCTGGAAGGGACCCTGAGCATCATCTTGTCCACCCCCTGCAGTGCAGGAATGTGCAGCTGTCCCAGACGGGAATCGAACCTGCAACCTTGGCATTATCAGCACCATGCTCTAACCAACAAACCTTTAAGCTTCAGGTGTCCTCTGAGGTTCTATAGTTACTCATCTCCTTGACATCTGGTGGGAGGGTGTTCCATATTTATAGGCCACTCCATGGAGTTCAGGGGGGCCACGAGGTGTCCGGAGCTATTCCTAGCTGCTTGCAACTATTTCAAGGAGTTTTGGGACCGACAGATACCCCTTCTCTTATCCTTTCATGGGGCCCTTAGCAGAGAGCCTTCCTTCCTTCCTTCCTTCCTTCCTTCCTTCCTTCCTTCCTTCCTTCCTTCCTTCCTTCCTTCCTTCCACCTCTCAAATAGCTGGGAGGCTTCCTCCTTCACCTGACCCTTGCCAAGGGAGATTTCTGCCTCCTTCCATGTTGGAGAGCTGCTCATCTGCTCTAGAACTGAGCCAGTGAGGGACCCTTCCGGCACACAATTTGGCTGGACGCCGGGACATGCCCTTGCCCCGACGTTTTGTGCCCCGGTCGCCGCTCATCCATCATCTATCACTGACGTTGTCGGAGGCCTTGGGAATTTCTGGGAGTGGAATTGCCACTCGGGTGGGTGCTGTGCGGCTGGTGTTTGTCAAAAGTGATTCACATCCCTTTCCCAAACGGGCAGAGATGTGCTTTTCTTCCTGAGCTTCTCATTGTTTGTCGCTAGGACGCTTGACCCTCAAAGCTTGTTCCCAGACAAGGAGGCAATTCTGGTATTTGCAGACAGTCAAGGCAAAGTTCCAAGCATTTTGTTAGACAGCATGATGCATGTATAAGATCCATTTCTGGACAATGCCCACCCAAAATATGGGCATTTCCAGAAGTTCTGCTCTTTCACATGTATGCTTTCCAAATCAAGTGGTCTCCAACGTCAGGAGATGAGGCCGCAGTGTCCGTCCGCTGTTTTGGTAGAAACAGGCTCTGACTTGTTATTTCCTACATCTAAGAAGGTACCCAGGTCAAAGTTGTTAATCAGGGTCTGAACCAGCTCTGGGTCTTGTCAGCGTACCTTCTCAACTTTATAGCACCGGGGGGCAGGGGAGAGATTCTCTCTGCGCTCCTCCCAGCAGTTATCCTTCATGTCTTCTTCTTTGGCGATCCCTCATAGCCGAGTAAGATTGTCTTCCATAAACACGGTTTTAACAGTGAGTCCGTAAGTGACTGGAGGCCAATTCTGGATCCACACGTCCTTCCACAGTGGGGACATTGGTTTCCGGGTGAGAGTTGATCACGGTGTGGATTTGCCAAATGTGCCTTCCTCTTCACATGTTTCTCCCTTGTGTCCTGAGTTCAAGTGTCTTCAAAGCCCATGACACCTTTGGTAAAGGCTGTTCTCCAACTGGAGCGCTTGTAAGCCAGTGTTTCCCAGTTGTTGGTGTTTATACTACATTTTTTTAGATTTGCCTTGAGACGGTCTTTAAACCTCTTTTGTTGACCACCATCATTACGCTTTCCATTTTTAAGTTCAGAATAGAGTAGTTGCTTTGGAAGACGATAATCAGGCGTCTGCACAACATGACCAGTCCAACGAAGTTGATGCTGAAGAATCATTGCTTCAACGTGGGTGATCTTTGCTTCTTCCAGTACACTAGAATTAGTTTCCTTGTCTTCCCAAGTGATGTGTAAAAATTTTCAGAGACACCGTTGAAGGAATCTTTCGAGGGAGTTGGAGATAGTATTTATAGAATCATAGAATAGAATCATAGAGTTGGAAGAGACCACAAGGGCCATCGAGTCCAACCCCCTGCCAAGCAGGAAACACCACCAGAGCACTCCTGACATATGGTTGTCAAGCCTCTGCTTAAAGACCTCCAAAGAAGGAGACTCCACCACACTCCTTGGCAGCAAATTCCACTGTCAAACAGCTCTTACTGTCAGGAAGTTCTTCCTAATGTTTAGGTGGAATCTTTTTTCTTGTAGTTTGGATCCATTGCTCCGTGTCCGCTTCTCTGGAGCAGCAGAAAACAACCTTTCTCCCTCCTCTATGTGACATCCTTTTATATATTTGAACCTGGCTATCATATCACCCCTTAACCTCCTCTTCTCCAGGCTAAACATGCCCAGCTCCCTTAGCCGTTCCTCATAAGGCATCGTTTCCAGGCCTTTGACCATTTTGGTTGCCCTCCTCTGGACACGTTCCAGTTTGTCAGTGTCCTTCTTGAACTGTGGTGCCCAGAACTGGACACAAAACTCCAGGTGAGGTCTGACCAGAGCAGAATACAGTGGCACTATTACTTCCCTTGATCTAGATGCTATACTCCTATTGATGCAGCCCAGAATTGCATTGGCTTTTTTAGCTGCCGCGTCACACTGTTGGCTCATGTCAAGTTTGCGGTCAACCAAGACTCCTAGATCCTTTTCACATGTACTGCTCTCAAGCCAGGTGTCACCCATCTTGTATTTGTGCCTCTCATTTTTTTTGCCCAAGTGCAATACTTTACATTTCTCCCTCTTAAAATTCATCTTGTTTGTTTTGGCCCAGTTCTCTAATCTGTCAAGGTTGTTTTGAAGTGTGATCCTGTCCTCTGGGGTGTTAGCCACCCCTCCCAGTTTGGTGTCATCTGCAAATTTGATCAGGATGCCCTTGAGTCCATCATCCAAGTCGTTGATAAAGATGTTGAATAAGACCGGGCCCAAGACAGAACCCTGTGTCACCCCACTAGTCACTCTTCTCCAGGATGAAGAGGAACCTTTGGGTTCGGTTAGTCAGCCAGTTACAAATCCACTGAGTGGTAGCATAGTCAAGACCGCATTTTACCAGCTTCTTTACAAGAATATCATGGGGCACCTTGTCAAATGCCTTGCTGAAATCAAGGTAGGCTACATCCACTGTGTTCCCTTCATCTACCAAGGTTGTAATTCTGTCAAAAAATGAGATCAGGTTAGTCTGACATGACTTATTTTTCAGAAATCCATGCTGACTATTGGTGATCACAGTATTCCTTTCTAGGTGCCCACAGACTGTTTGCTTAATGATCTGCTCCAGAATCTTCCCTGGTATTGATGTCAGACTGACTGGGCGGTAATTATTTGGGTCCTCTCTTTTCCCCTTTTTTGAAAATAGGGACAACATTTAAGTTCAGAATAGAGTAGTTATAAGTGGTCCATGTTTCACAAGCATACAGTGAGGTTGGTGGTACAATAGCTTCATAAACAAGCATTTTGGTTTCCCTGAGAATGTCCTGACCCTTCGTGTCACATTTTGCAGACATCTTTGTAGCGCAGCTACATCTTTGTAGCCAGCTCTCCACAGAGAACATCTTTGGGGATCCCACCATTTAACATTCTGTGGCCATGACCAAACCAGCATAGATGTCGCTGAGACAGGAATGCAACCTTGCTGGGAAGGTGGGCTTGGGGGAGAACACCTTTGCTTGAGACTCTTTCCTGGCATGTGATGCCTAAAATCTGCCTTAGGCAGCACATCTGCAAGGCATTGAGGCATCACTCCTGACAGGTGTATATTGCCCAGTTTTGCCTAATAGACACATTTATTGCAAAGTATATTTTCCCAATATGATTAATTTCTCTCTCTCACTTTCCCAAATATATACATTTTTATACACATGGCTGAGAAACCACATTGCAGAATTCAGAGATGTGTGAATGTTGAACGGTGGTTGTGTTTTGGTTTGCATATGCGGGGTGGCGCTGTGGGTTAAATCACAGAGCCTAGGACTTGCCGATCAGAAAGTTGGCGGTTCGAATCCCCACAACGGTGTGAGCTCCCGTTGCTCAGTCCCTGCTCCTGCCAACCTAGCAGTTCGAAAGCATGTTAAAGTGCAAGTAGATAAATAGGTACCCCTCCGGCGGGAAGGCAAACAGCATTTCCGTCTGCTGCTCTGGTTCGCCAGAAACGGCTTAGTCATGCTGGCCACATGACCCGGAAGTTGTATGCCGGCTCCCTCGGCCAATAAAGCGAGATGAGCGCTGCAACCCCAGAGTTGGCCACGAGTGGACCTAATGGTCAAGGGTCCCTTTACCTTTACCTTTATTGTTTCAGAAGGCACAGATTTAGGTAGATTCACTTTAAAATGCAAACAGAATCAATTTTTTGCCCCATTCCTATAATCTCATCCCTGCCTGGAGACGCCAGGGATTAAATTTGGGGTTTTCTCTGGGTAAAATGTCCTCCACCATCGAGCTAGAAACTTTCTCCCCTAACAACCCTAGACAGGAAGTATGTTTTCCTGTTGTCTCGAGTGGGTAAAGGATATGCCATTGTCAGCAAAACCTCCAAATGTTTAGCAGTTTTTGAAGTGTCAGATATTGGAATGGGTGAAACGAAAAGCTTCAAATAAAACTGGCATGTTGCATGATACAACAGCTACGATTCAGCTGTTGCAGCATCTGATATTTCATCTTCTAAGGTATGCTTTTGTTGAGGCTCTTGGTCTTCCTAGATGGGGTTCTATCAGCAATAAACAATTTCATGTGGATTTGCTGGAATCAATTAATTGGTTGTAATTCTCTTAGTTTTCCAGATGAGCTTGCTGGAACAGCCACTACTCTTTCCAAACTCTTGGGCTGTTTCTTTGACTTTTGTTTCTTTTCAAATCCTGAATTTTTTGAGGAGATCTGAAAGGAGAGCTGCTCATTCGCTTTGCAGTTGCTTCTGAACTGCAGTATTTTCCCGACTTCCTTAGGTGCCTTACTTTTCAGTTTGAACCCATCTTTTCTCATGAATGGATCGATGAGCTCTCCTGCAAATGAAATTGTCGTTTCCCAGACACCTGGCTCCTCATTTCCATCCACTTCTGACCCAGGTAAGTATTCTTTGCCTAGTCTGATTCTGGAGGTCCAAAGCTTGTTTCAGCTATATCTTGTGGATATATTTTGTAGGACATCCATGATGGATCCCTTGACCACTCTGCATAACGATTCCTCATGTTGCAAGTCAAGACAGGGTGAAAAATGTCCTGTAATGTTGTTATCAAGGACCCTCCCACTTGCAATTCTTTAAACGCTAATGCCAGAGGGTCAGGAAGCCCTTTCTTATCTGAAAAGATAAACTTAAGCTTAAGATAGAGAAATATGCAGTCATCATGACTAGAAATCATTGACCGCTGTATTAATGTTCTCCATCTTCTGAACAAATGTCAGGTTTGGGATACAGTGGTACCTTGGTTCTTAAACTTAATCCGTTCCAGAAGTCCATTCCAAAACCAAAGCGTTCCAAGACCAAAATGTGCTTTCCCATAGAAAGCAATGCAAAACAGATTAATCCGTTCCAGACTTTTGAAAACAACCCCTAAAACAGCAATTTAAGCTGAATTTTACTGTCTAACGAGACCATTGATCCATAAAATGAAAGCAATAAACAATATACTGCAGTCACACCATCAATCAGTCAGTAGCTGAACTGGGTTCCACACAGTCACAAAAACAAAACAAAAAGAGCCGCAAAAGCAAAAACGCAAAATAAATAGCAAAAACAGACAGACCTCAGTGTAACACTCAAAGTGCAAGTGTGGCACTCAAAACGGAGCACGTTTGGCTTCTGAAAAAAGTTCGCAATCTGGAACATTTACTTCTGGGTTTGCAGTGTTTGGGTTCCAAGTTGTTTGAGTTCCAAGGCGTTTGAGAACCAAGGTACACTTATCCACCCAGATTTTGCTCTTGAATATTAGAAACGTACTTTGCAGGACAAGGCATCGGACTTCCCATACCCCAACCCATATAAATAAGAGACCAATGAGACTGGGTTTGGGGTAAAAACAGGCCACAACTTTATGGAATACAGATGAAAAAGGTTTGGCTTGGACATGTGGCAATCGAAATACTTCGGCTAGCCGAGAAGCCAATTTTTGCATTCAGTGCAATGGTATATAAATTCATAATGAATAGTAATAATGATAATCAGTAATCTTGAAAGTATTTCTGACTCAAGTTATTAAGACTGACAAGTGTCCCAGATTGACTGCCTGATTAAAGTTAAGTAACTTCAGTCTAGAGAGCTTTATGATTTAATCAAACTGAAACGCAGACGAAAAACCTGTTTCATTCCATTAGACTTTTTAGACAGCTTGTTTGGCAGCCTTTGTAGAAAAGGAGCACTCTAGATAATCAGGATTCCTGCTGAAAGATTATTGTCTTGGAATTTTTACAGATGGGACATAAAATAAAAATACAACAACTTTGGACCCATTCCAAAGCTTTAATAATTTCAGCTTCCTTGCCAGCACACCGAAAGAGAACCCACAAAACAGGGATGTCTCTGGGTGTGATCCTAAAAGGGGATATCAGCTGCTTAGGCAGAAATACAACAGGTTTAGCCCAGTCTGAAATTGGGATGCAGAGCCAGGGATAATTGGTGGGAAAGCAGGCAGGGGAAAAAATAGCAAACAACTAACCCTGATGTTGGGAAAGATGGAGGGCACAAGGAGAAGGGGACGACAGAGGACGAGATGGTTGGACAGTGTTCTCGAAGCTACCAGCATGAGTTTGACCAAACTGCGGGAGGCAGTGGAGGACAGGAGTGCCTGGCATGCTCTGGTCCAGGGGGTCACGAAGAGTCGGACACCACTAAGCAACTAAACAACAACAACCCCACCTACCTCTCTCAAAATCATTCATATGGCATCAGGTGCGAGACAGGTAGGTGAGGCTGGCTAAATATGGACATGTGGTCCAAATTGCTTTTTTTGGCAGACCTCATTTGACCCAAATGTCGGGTTTTCCTCACCTCCATCTCTCTCCAGGGTTGCAGGTGGGGCCTTTGACTGTGTACACACCCTACGTTTGAAGTTCATTACTTCTCCTAAAGAATCTTGGGAGTTGTAGTTCTTTAAGGGTGCTGGGAACTGTAGCTCCATGAGGAATAAACTACAGTTCCCAGGATTCTTTGTGGGGAGTCGTGTGCTTTGAATCATATGGGGTTTGGGTGCTTTTTTGTGATGGTACTCATCCATACAAAATACCATCACTATTTTATTTTTGGCAGCCCATGGCAACAATTTTGGTTTGTTTGTTTTTTAAATAATTTTTATTGATTTTAACATATAGATTATAAAATGTACCACACAACTTATCACTTATACAGTCTTTTTAGACTTCCATCAGCACCTCTGATGATCCACCGTTTTAACCACTTCTTATGCATTTCTTAACTTTATATTGCCTTTACATCTCTTAACAAACCATCCTTCCCCTTCTCCATTTTTGCAATACTTCCAATAATGCTCCTCACAAAACTTCTTGCAAACCTACAAACGTCGTCGGTTCTTCACAAATACTTCTCAAATAGTCCTTAAATTTACTCCAGTCTTCCGTGAATTTCTGGTCCCGCCGGTTTCGAATCCTTCCTGTTAGTTTATCTAGTTCTGCATAGTCCATTAACTTCATCCTCCATTCTTCAATTGTCGGTAATTCTTCTTGCTTCCATTTTTGGGCCAGTAATATTCTTACTGCTGTTATTGCATATATAAAAAAGCTTATATTCCGTTCTATTTATATCACTCCCAACAATGCCCAGTAAAAATGCTTCTGGTGGCAGCAATTTTGGTTGCGGGGGGGGGGGGGGGCGACAAAAAATGGGGGGGTCGATGAGGGTCAGTTGTGGTTTGGGGGGGAGTGCGAAATGTCCCTATTTTCACCTGAGGAATGCTGGAGGGTATAGGAGCATAGGAGCGTTCGTCTTGCAGAGATAAACAACCATGCTCAAATCCAAGTCGGTCACGGGTTTCTCTCTGTCCTTGGCATTCGAGACGATAGCTGACTTGTGCAACGCAAATGGCATTTAGCTTATCAGTTCTTTTTTGCCTGCGCTGCTGAGATCTTTCCCCATATTTTCCCCTTTATCTTCTTTCTTATGACTTGCTCTGACACAGCTTGTGGACGACAACGGAGAGATGCCTTATCTTTCTATCTGCAGCCACATGCAAATATTATTGACTGGGGTTACTCATCAGCAAAGATGTTTAAGGATTGCTGTGAATCACTGTGGCAGAGAAACAAAAGCATGATGGACGCTATCTGAACTGCAACAACCTTCATTGTCAACAAGGCATCATCACCACCCCAAAGCGGTGTAGTGGTTAGAGTATCAGACTAAAGCTGGGGTTTGAATCCTGGCTCAGCTATGAAGCTCACTCGATAGGTAACCTTAGGCCAATCGCTGCCGCTCGGCCTAGCCTACTTTTCAAGGTGGTTGTGAGGATTAAAATGGAACGCAGTGGAAGCCTTGAGCTCCTTAAAGGAAAGGATAAAAGGTAAAGGGACCCCTGACCATTAGGTCCAGTCATGACCGACTCTGGGGTTGCGGCGCTCATCTCGCTTTATTGGCCGAGGAAGCCAGCATACAGCTTCCGGGTCATGTGGCCAGCATGACTAAGCCGCTTCTGGCGAACCAGAGCAGCGCATGGAAACGCCGTTTACCTTCCCGCTGGAGCGGTACCTATTTATCTACTTGCACTTTGACGTGCTTTTGAACTGCTAGGTTGGCAGGAGCAGGGACCGAGCAACGGGAGCTCACCCCGTGGCGGGGATTCAAACTGCCGAACTTCTGATCGGCAAGTCCTAGGCTCTGTGGTTTAACCCACAGCGCCACCCGCGTCCCTAAAGGAAAGGATATAAATTTAATAAATTTAATAAATTATTATTATTTAATATTTAATGCTGTATTGTTTTTAACACTAGAGTGGGAGCCTCACTCACACACGAAAACAAAGATCACCACAGCCAATCACAAACAAACAATCACATCCTAGGCCAACCCCAACCTCTCTCACCACCAAAGGAACACAAGTGAACAACACAAGCACGCTGACACCAAACTACATACATTAAGCATAATAGAAACACCGCTACCCCACCCCACCCCCATCCATCTCCCCTCCTTCCACCCTCCTTTCTTCTTTTTTTTTTTCTTTTCTTTTTTCTTCTCCCCCTAATGCCTCAACAAATGAAATGGATTTGTAAAAATGTTACACGGGGAAAAAAAAATACACGAGGCATTACACTTACACTGTAAAACAAGAAAACCCTTAATAATTAAAAAAAAAACAAACACTAGAGTGGGAGCCCCCCAGAGTGGCTGGGGAAACTCAGCCAGATGGGCGGGGTATAAATAAATTATTATTATTATTATTATTATTATTATTATTATTATTATTATTAAGCAAATAAACAACTATGGATAAACAAGGTTCATTTAACCCAGGGGTCAGCAAACTTTTTCAGCAGGGGGCTGCTCCACTGTCCCTCAGACCTTGTGGGGGTCCGGACTATATTTTTTGGGGAAAAGAACGAATTCCTATGCCCCACAAATAACCCAGAGATGCATTTTAAATAAAAGGGCACATTCTACTCATGTAAAAACACGCTGATTCCCAGACCTTCCGCGGGCCGGATTTAGAAGACCTTTGAGCCGGATCTGGCCCCCGGGCTTTAGTTTGCCTACCCACAATTTAACCATTTATATTCTTTGTTGCAACTGTTCACCAGCGAATAAGTTTAAGGTGTGCGATGAATAATTTAAACAAATTATTGTCATTTGTTAATTCATAATAAAACAAAGATGCTGTAAATATGACCATAACTTCTGCATGTTGGATGGCAGTGCCACGGTTAAGTGCCAAGGATGGAAATAGCCTTAGGACAGTGGACCGTCTTCCCAAAAAGGTCAGAGATTCCTCCATAAGATCAGAATCCTGCACCTCCTCTTATTGTGGTGCCTATTGTGGGATGGGTGCTCTTCCGACGTGCAAATTTTTGTCAGCATCCAGACGAGGTCATTGGTATCAAAATGCCACTCCATCTTTCCATCCTACCTGTTCAGTCCAGATCTGACCTTTCTGGGGAAGCCCCAGTGTCGTGTAAAATCGCTCCTGCCATAGAATCGTTGGAGTGGAAGGCTCATCTGGTCCATAAATTTAAGGAAAGCAAGTGTTGGAAAGGTAAAACCACAAAATGGACATTTTTCCATATGTGGTGGGATTGTAAAATTGTAAAGGAATACTGGGAAATGATTTATAACGAAATGGAGAAGATGTTTAAAATAACCTTTGTTAAAAAAAAAACAGAAGCTTTCCAATAATAATAATAATAATAATAATAATAATTTATTATTTATACCCCGCCCATCTGGCTGGGCCTCCCCAGCCACTCTGGGCGGCTTCCATAAAAAGCAAAAATACAGTAAAATATGGCACATTAAAAACTTCCCTGAACAGGGCTGCCTTAAGATGTCTTCTGAATGTCAGGTAGTTGTTTATCGCTTTGACATCTGCTGGAAGGGCGTTCCACAGGGCAGGCGCCACTACCGAGAAGGCCCTCTGCCTGGTTCCCTGTAGCTTTGCTTCTCGCAATGAGGGAACCGACAGAAAGCCCTCGGCGCTGGACCTCAGCGTCCGGGCAGAATGATGGGGGTGGAGACGCTCCTTCAGGTATACTGGGCCAAGGCCGTTTAGGGCTTTAAAGGTCAACACCAGCACTTTGAATTGTGCTCGGAAACGTACTGGGAGCCAATGTAGGTCTTTCAAGACCGGTGTTATGTGGTCTCGGCGGCCGCCCCCAGTCACCCGTCTAGCTGCCGCATTCTGGATTAGTTGTAGTTTCCGGGTCACCTTCAAAGGTAGCCCCACATAGAGTGCATTGCAGTAGTCCAAGCGGGAGATAACCAGAGCATGCACCACTCTGGCGAGACAGTCTGCAGGCAGGTAGGGTCTCAGCCTGCGTACCAGATGGAGCTGGTAAACAGCTGCCCTGGACACAGATTTGACCTGTGCCTCCATGGACAGCTGTGAGTCCAAAATGACTCCCAGGCTGCACACCTGGTCCTTCAGGGGCACAGTTACCCCATTCAGGACCAGGGAATCCTCCACACCTGCCCGCCTCCTGTCCCTCAAAAACAGTACTTCTGTCTTGTCAGGATTCAACCTCAATCTGTTAGCCGCCATCCATCCTCCAACCGCCTCCAGACACCAGACACTATTAGGCATTACAGGAGCAGATTTACCAAAATCACAAAAGAACTTGTTTATGCATGCAACTACAGCCGCATGGACATTATTAGCACAATATTGGAAAGAAGAAAGTGTCCCGGCTAAAAACGATTGGCAAGTTAAATTAATGGAATATGCTGAAATGGCAAAACTGGCAATGAAATTAAGAGGAAGAGACGAAAATAAATTCAAGGAAAAATGAAAGGTGCTTATTGCATATATACGGAAACATTGTACACAGGTGAATACATTAGCAGGGTTTTAAGATTACTTAAAAGAGCCTCGGACTTGCCGATCAGAAGGTTCAAATCCCCGCGACAGGGTGAGCTACCGTTGCTCGGTCCCTGCTCCTGCCAACCTAGCAGTTTGAAAACACACCAGTGCCAGTAGATAAACAGGTACCACTCTGGCAGTGTTGTGTACTGAGCTGAATAGGATCCAAAAGGCAGCAGTCTGATTGGCCCTAGAACAATAGGATTCAGAATACAGCAGTCTGATTGGTCCTAGAACAATAGGATTCAGAATGCAGCAGTCTGATTGGTCCTAGAACAATAGGACCTAGATTGCAGCAGTCTGATTGGTCCACAGGAGCCACCCAATCCAGCTGCAGGTGGAAGTGAATCCGCAACCTGATTGGCCTACTGGAGAATCCCAGAATTAGCCAATCACTTGGGGCCCATTGTGTAAATAATGTATATAAAGCAGACTTTCTGGGGGAACTTCCATTCCTCCTCACCACTATGAGCTGAATAAAGAGCATGAAATCCACTCTCGACTCCGAGTATATTTCAATATAAAAAAAGTCCAGCAGGCAGGTTGACCTGCTTCTTCTCGCAAAGACACCCGTGAGTAATACAGGCTGTTTTGCAGGCTTCCTTTGGGCAAACACAGACACATCCTGCTGAGTCTTCTGGCAGCAAAAGGCCACTTCCTCTGGTCATTGTCTTTGCTATTTCTACAGCTTCCGCCTAGCCCAGAAATCAAATATTGGAGACCAGAAATTGGCTATCTTTAGACCTCGTGGCCTTTTCACCCAACAGAGTTCTGGTTGAATTTTCGTCTGCTTCAACAACAAAAGCAGTGCAAGAGTTCCTGTCAATATTTTTGTCTACGAGGCGAGGAGGACGTCAGGAACCGCCAGGGCCAGGGAATTTGTGTCTGGCCTGCTCATCTACGGAGGTTAAGAAAGTTGCCTGGGTCGTGATGTGTTTTCAGTTTGCCAAGCGCCATAGCTCAGCTGTGGAGAACCTACTCTGAACTTTGAGGGTCCCACGTTCAATTTCTGGCATCTCCCATTAAAATTATCAGGTTGCTAGTGATGGGAAAGATATGTTGCTGAATGAATTTTTTTATTTCGGTCACAGACCAGTTCCAGACCACATACAGTATCAAGGAAGTCATAAAACACGATAGGGATACATTTGGAAATATGTTGCTGTTTTTCTCCTTAAGGTTCTGGATAGCCACAGAGATCACCAACCTTTTTGGCCCAAGCAGGCACTTTCAGGCATAGCTGTCAACTTACAGATTTGAAAATAAGGGACCAGCAGCCTCAAAAATAAGGGATCAGCAGCCAAAATAAGGGATCAACAATTACTTTGATAAAATGCATATTTTGTTGCGTGCAAATGGCTTTAGATACCTATTAGGTCCATAAATTACCATATAGCATATATTCAACACAAAAAGCAGCAACAATTTGTTGTTGACAAAGGACAGCTGGACATAGAAAGGGCCCCATTGCCTTCAGCAGCTTATTTAAGGGACATCATCAATAAGGGACAGCAGCGGGACATGGCGCTGATATAAGGGACTGTACCGCCAAATAAGGGACGCTTGACAGCTATGCATTCAGGATGCTGAGAAAATGCCGCGGGCGCCAGTAACAAAATGGCCGTCGTAGGGAAGCATAACGCAAAATGGCTGCCACACCTTATAAGAGCTGAGGGTCACAAAAAGATGTGGGCATGTTCTCCCCTCATCTATGGGGTGGGTGAGGGAGAAATAAATCCAAACCAGCTACTACCACATTCAGTCACAGAAAGAAGCTCTTTCTACCTCTTCTCTCTTCAGACCATTTAAGGGGCATTTATGACGGGAACCAGTGCAAATGGGAACACGCAGTGTGGAGGTTGAAGGGAAAGTTTACTTAGACTTTTCTTTCTCTCTCTTTTTGTATAACTTTTATTAAGTTTTTCTATTTCACATTTTAGAATATTCATTTGAGCAACCTTAAACTATCACTGACTTCCCTTCTTCTCTTTCCATGGTTCATTTTGCATGCTACACATCCCTGCATATTTTATATGAACTAAACCATTCAGTATTCCATTTTTACATCCATCAAAACGTACTTACGCTGTTGAATTTATCTTAATGCTGCCAACGTTTTCAAATGCACACAATTCTCACCCGTATAGTCATTAAACATTTTCCAGTCTTCTCTATGTTCTTCTTGTTCTCTTATTCTATAAGTTAAGTCTGCAAGCTGCACGCATTCCACCAGTTTAAGTTGCCATTCTTCTTTAGCTGGGACCTTGTTCGTTTTCCATTTTTGGGCTAACAAAACATGGGCCGCAGTAGTGGCATACATAAATAACTTTTTTTTGACACCTGGGAATTTGCATCTGAATTATCCCCAACAGAAAGGACTCTGGTATTTTTGGGGTAAATACTATGAAACTTTGTTTGTTTAGTGTGACGTGGCAGCTAAAAAAGCCAATGCAATTCTGGGCTGCATCAATAGGAGTATAGCATCTAGATCAAGGGAAGTAATAGTGCCACTGTATTCTGCTTTGGTCAGACCTCACCTGGAGTACTGTGTCCAGTTCTGGGCACCACAGTTCAAGAAGGACACTGACAAACTGGAACGTGTCCAGAGGAGGGCAACCAAAATGGTCAAAGGCCTGGAAACAATGCCTTATGAGGAACGGCTAAGGGAGCTGGGCATGTTTAGCCTGGAGAAGAGGAGGTTAAGGGGTGATATGATAGCCAGGTTCAAATATATAAAAGGATGTCACATAGAGGAGGGAGAAAGGTTGTTTTCTGCTGCTCCAGAGAAGCGGACACGGAGCAATGGTTCCAAACTACAAGAAAGAAGATTCCACCTAAACATTAGGAGGAACTTCCTGACAGTAAGAGCTGTTCAACAGTGGAATTTGCTGCCAAGGAGTGTGGTGGAGTCTCCTTCTTTGGAGGTCTTTAAGCAGAGGCTTGACAACCATATGTCAGGAGTGCTCTGATGGTGTTTCCTGCTTGGCAGGGGCTTGGACTCGATGGCCCTTGTGGTCTCTTCCAACTCTATAATTCTATGATTCTATGATTCTAGTCATTTAGTTGTGTCTGACTCTTCGTGACCCCCTGGACCAGAGCACTCCAGGCACCCCTGTCTTCCACTGCCTCCCACAGTTTGGTCAAACTCATGTTTATAGCTTCGAGAACACTGTCCAACCATCTCGTCCTCTGCCGTCCCCTTCTCCTCTTCTCAGGTGGTATTGTTGGATCAAGCGTATAAAAGGCTGGTGCACCCAAGACCGTGTGTGCAGACCGCGAGCTTATTGCGCCGCACCTTTGTCATTCATTTGCATTTCAAACAAAACCTGTTGCACCCTGCAAGGTCTTTTGCCTCTTTTGGTGACTCTGTGCTCCGAGGACCCAATAAGAGGAAGGGAAGAAGGCCCTTCATGTGCACAATGTGTTGTGGAGGTTGTAGGGAATGTTGACTAAGACTTTTCATGGGTTTTGGATCCTGGCTCTGTGCTGGCCCTGGGATTAATAATAATAATAATAATAATAATAATAATAATAATAATTTATTTATATCCCACCCTCCCCAGCCAAAGCCAGGCTCAGAGCAGTTAACAACAGTAAAAATAGCACAGTTTACATAAAATCACAGTCAATTCATTGAAGTGCATTCTAAAATCAATTCAGAATCAAATTAATGGCAACCATTGGGCTAGAGTTCTGTGAAGATTACAGAAGGAGAGAGGAGTGTCAGACTGTGCCTTGGCCAAAGGCCTGGTGGAACAGCTCCGTCTTGCAGGCCCTACGGAAAGATGTCAAGTCCTGCAGGGCCCTAGTCTCTTGTGACAGAGCGTTCTACCAGATCGGGGCCACGACCGAAAAAGCCCTGGCTTTTTATTTGAAGACCGTAAGTTCCTCCGTGGGACATGCCAGTAGAGGCGGTCCCGTAGGTACGAGGGTCCTAGGTCATACAGGGCTTTAAAGGTGCTTTAAACCAGCACCTTAAACATGATCCTGTACTCCACCGGGAGCCAGTGCAGCTGGTATAGCACCGAGTGAATGTGATCCCGCAGCGAGGACCCCATAAGGAGTCTCGTCGCGGCATTCTGCACCCGCTGGAGTTTCTGGGTCAGTCTCAAGGGCAGCCCCACGTAGAGCGAGTTACAATAATCCTGCCTGGAGGTGACCGTCGCATGGATCACAGTGGCTAGGTCAGGGCGAAAGAGGTAAGGGAAAAGGTGGCTGCAGTCACTGGGCCAGCCTTGAGGGTCAAGGCTTGGGGGCCTCCAGCCCTGTGGTGGTCCTCAGGTTTGGAGCCTCGTCCCCCAGCAACCTCTGGGTCACTGCCTCCTGACGCACATCGAATCCAGGGGATGAAGTACATGGCTTTTGTATCCCCACTGCTCGCTTCCTGCTCTACGACTCTGGAGACGGTTGGCCGTGGGAGGCGGCCACAGACAACTCCTTGAACTTGGTTGAGATGGTTACCCAAACACACGACTGAGAAGAAACAGACCCACCTCCAGATGAGATGCTGTCTTCCTGCTCCCCCCGCCTCCGCTCGCCCTTGAATTATTCACCCCATTCAATTTACTCTCAATCAATTACATGCCACAACAAGCCCGGCAACGGATTAAATCAGAGGCAGCAGCCTTTTCCTTTCGCCATTGCCTCGCCACCACCCAGAGGGGAACCAGATGTTCCCCGTTGTCGCAATAGGCCTCTTCTCCAGCCGTCGATGTGATCTAATAAAGGAATCCGTTCCATCCCTGCCTTTCCTACAGACCACCTCAGACATCTGTCTGCATTAAAGCTCATCTTGTGCATGGAGAAAAAGGCGTTTGGACAGGACCCCCCCCCACCCAAAAGGGACTGTACGGACAAATTATGCATTTATTAACCATGCACTCCCCATCTTAGAGCGCTACCATCCCTGGGATGACTTGCAAATGCAAATTGGCATGGGCGATGCACCAAGCCATGCGAAACGCCGCTGGAAGCAGGGCAGGATTCAAAACAAACAGAGGCATTCAAACCAGCCTTGCAAATAAGGCCACAGATGGCCCTAGCCTGCTAAAACATGGTAGGTATTTGGCGACTTGTATCGTAGGAGAAGGGACGCGGGTGGCGCTGCGGGTTAAACCACAGAGCCTAGGACTTGCCCTCGGCCAATAAAGCGCGATGAGCGCCGCAACCTGAGAGTCAGCCACAACTGGACCTAATGGTCAGGGGTCCCTTTACCTCTATCTATCTATCTATCTATCTATCTATCTATCTATCTATCATCTATCTATCTATCTATCTATCTATCTATCTATCTATTTCCAGGACAGAAGACAGAACCTGGGCTCAAATTTACAAGCGCTTTTTGGTCCTGCAGTTTATTAAGATGCTTCTTGCGGGTGGCGCTGTGGGTTAAACCACAGAGCCTAGGACTTGCCGATCAGAAGGTCGGCGGTTCGAATCGCCGCGACAGGGTGAGCTCTCATTGCTCGGTCCCTGCTCCTGCCAACCTAGCAGTTCGAAAGCACGTCAAAGTGCAAGTAGATAAATAGGTACCGCTCTGGCAGGAAGGTAAACGGCGTTTCTGTGCGCTGCTCTGGTTCGCCAGAAGCGGCTTAGTCATGCTGGCTGTACGCCGGCTCCCTCAGCCAGTAAAGCGAGATGAGCGCCGCAACCCCAGAGTCGGCCACAACTGGACCTAATGGTCAGGGGTCCCTTTACCTTTACCTTTATTGTAGGAGAAAACCCCAGAAAAGTGCAACAAAAATTACCAAAGGGATGTGAAATGTACTCGGAGTCGAGTGTGAATTTCATGCTCTTTATTCAGCTCATAATAGCAATGAATGAATCTTTCCCCAAAACGTCTAGCTATATATACATTATATGTACATGGGCCCCACAAGATTGGCTAATTCCGGGTTGCTCCTGCAGGCCAATCAGGTTGCGGATTAACCTCCTCCAGAAGCCTGATTGGCTGCTCCTGCTGGCCAATCAGGTTGCTGATTCACTTCATCCAGGAGCCTGATTGGCTGTTCCTGCAGGCCAATCAGGTCGCTGATTCACTTCCACCTGGAGCTGGAGTCGGAGGCTCCTGCGGACCAATCAGACTGCTGCATTCTGGATCCTATTGTTCAAGGATTCAGCTCAGTACATAACATGATGGAACAATTCCCCTATGGAGAAAGCTTGGGATTTTAGAGAGACTTATCCACCCTCACCTTTCCAGGCACAGCCTGCAATTTAAAGCTCCAAGCATCCTTTTCTCTTTCCCCCCACTCTGAGTTTTTCCCACTAAAACCCACTCTTTAAAGCTCAATCGGAGCAAACTTCAGCCCGTGTAAAACCTGAATTGACACTTGCTCCAATTCAGCTTTAAAGAGTTGAGGTTTTTTGGGGGAGGGAAAGCTCAGGGCAAAACAAAGGAAACAACAACAGCAACAACAACTCATCAGATGTGGAGAATTAAAGTGCTGCCCTCTGCCTTCAAAGAACAGGGCAAAACGAAAGTGGCTAAGCCCTGAGAGGCCACTTGATTGAAGTTTATAAAAATTAGGCCTGGCAAGGAGAAAGTGCGAAGAGAAAGGCCCCCCCCCTCCTCGGATAATGCTGGAACTTGCAGACATCCAGGGAAGCTGGATGTTCTCACAGTGGCCAGTGCATTTGGAGGGTTTTAAAGACCCCTTTAAGGGATGCGGGTGGTGCTGTGGGTTAAACCACAGAGCCTAGGACTTGCCAATCAGAAGGTTGGCCGTTCAAATCCCTGCGACGGGGTGAGCTCCCATTGCTCAGTCCCTGCTCCTGCCCACCTAGCAGTTCAAAAGCACATCAAAGTGCAAGTAGATAAATAGGTACCACTCCGGCGAGAAGGTAAACAGCATTTCCGTGCGCTGCTCTGGTTCGCCAGAAGTGGCTTAGTCATGCTGGCCACATGACCCGGAAGCTGTATGCCGGCTCCCTTGGCCAATAAAGCGAGATGAGCGCCGCAACCCCAGAGTCAGCCACGACTGGACCTAATGGTCAGGGCTCCCTTTACCTTTAAAGATCCCTTTGGAGAGGTCTTTAAACTGGACCCGAACCAGGAAGGCCTTCAAATAGAGAACTGCCCTTCCGCAACCCTTCTGAAAGAGGACAGTCCTCTGTAAAGCAGGGCAAATGGCCACCCTACCTTAGGTGCCAGCAACCCAAGCCCTCTTGAGCGTTGAGGGTTGAAACCAGCCCTTTGAATCGTTCTTGGAAGCAGAGACGGATCCACAGCATCCTCCTTTGTCCGAACCACCATGCGGGAGGCAGTAAACGCAGGTCGGGTAGCAAAGAAAACAAAATGTCGAAACATATAGAATGAGGCAGGTCTCCTCCCAGCTATCACGTCTCAAATGATACTTTGGCTGGGCATTTTAGTGGACATAGGATCGGTTCTCAACCTATTCAACGCCTGCCCTTTTCTACACATTCTTTGTGTTTCCTCTAAACTGCGTTGTCATGTCTTCCATGAAAGCCATAGCTCCGTGTGGGGGACTGGAAGGAACCTTTTCAGCAGAGTATGACGGAATTTATCATTTGGAGGAAATGGCCCAAGATGTAGCTTTAAAAGGAGTGGGGGGCAGGATACAGACCAATTTCCCCTCTTCTAGGTCAGAGTTGCAGCTGGGCCCATGGGTTGGTACCAATGCAATCTTGATTTTCCTAGGAAACGGTGCCTCTAATCAAAACCAGTGACGGCGGTGAAGGTCCTGTGTGAGTGCCTGGAGGCAGTTGGAGGATGGATGGCAGCTAACAGATTGATGTTGAATCTTGACAAAACAGAAGTACTGTTTTGGGGGGACGGGGTGGGTGGGTATGGGGGACTCCCTGGTCCTGAACGGGGTAACTGTGCCCCTGAAGGACCAGGTGCGCAGCCTGGGAGTCATTCTGGACTCACAGCTGTCCATGGAGGTGCAGGTCAATTCTGTGTCCAGGACAGCTGTCTACCAGCTCCATCTGGTACGCAGGATGAGACCCTACCTGCCTGCGGACTCTTTCGCCAGAGTGGTGCATGCTCTAGTTATCTCCCACTTGGACTACTGCAATGCGCTTTATGTGGGCTACCTTTGGAGGTGACCCGGAAACTGCAATTAATCCAGAATGCGGCAGCTAGACTGGTGACTGGGAGCAGCTGCCAAGACCATATTAACACTGGTCTTGAAAGACCTACATTGTCTCCCAGTATGTTTCCGAACACAATTCAAAGTGTTGGTGCTGACCTTGAAAGCCCTAAATGGCCTCGGTCCAGTATACCTGAAGGAGCATCTCCACCCCCATTGTTCTGCCCGGACACTGAGGTCCAGCTCCGAGGGCCTTATGGCAGTTCCCTCACTGTGAGAAGTGAGGTTGCAGGCAACCAGGTAGAGGGCCTTCTCAGTGGTGGCACCTGCCCTGTGGAATGCCCTCCCGTCAGATGTCAAGGAAATAAACAACTATCTGACTTTTAGAAGACATCTGAAGGCAGCCCTGTTTAGGAAAGCTTTTAATGTGTGATGCTTTATCCTGTTTTTAATATTCTGTTGGGAGCTGCCCAGAGTGGCTGAGGAATCCCAGCCAGATGGGCAGGGTATAAATAAATACTAATACTAATACTAATACTACGGCTGTGGCTGCTGTTACTACTACTAGCCCCCAGTTTTGAAATCCTGTAAAAGAAGGCTGATCGCTGATGCTTTTGAATTCTGGTGCTGGAGGAGACTCTTGAGAGTCCCATGGACTGCAAGAAGATCAAACCTCTCCATTCTGAAGGAAATCAGCCCTGAGTGCTCACTGGAAGGACAGATCTTGAAGCTGAGGCTCCAATCCTTTGGCCACCTCAGGAGAAGAGAAGACTCCCTGGAAAAGACCCTGATGTTGGGAAAGATGGAGGGCAGATGGAGAAGGGGACGACAGAGGACGAGATGGCTGGACAGTGTTCTCAAAGCTACCAGCATGAGTTTGACCAAACTGCGGGAGGCAGTGGAAGACAGGAGTGCCTGGCGTGCTCTGGTCCAGGGGGTCACGACTAAACGTGACTAAACAACAAAAAGAAGGAAGACCTGTGGGATGTCACGTCCAGCTTGGTCCTAAGATGCCAGAGCAATTTTAGCATAGCAATTGGCTTAATTTGAGTTGGCGAGCCAGCTGGCATCCTTCCTCGGGCTGGTCTTGCGAGTCATGCCAGCTCTGGAGCCAACAGTCCATGCCAAACCCTTTTGAGAGGAGACAGGCACACAATGGCCCTCTCCGCTGTGCTTCCTTGGGTTGCCGCAACCTGCAGAGGAAACCCGACACCTGCTTGTCTCATCAGGATGGGCTTGTTCGTGTTTGCGAAACGCTTCGGGAGCTCTGAATGAGAAATCAAACTGCCAAGGGGATGGATCTGAATCGCTTAATGGGGCTCCACCTCTTCTGTGGCCAGAAGGAATTATAAAGGAGGAAAGCTGAGACGCAGCCTTTGGATGAATGATGGCCTGTCCGTTGCCAGGATCTAGGCTTTCGGTTACTATGGGGATAAGGATGCTGGCGTAACTGGAGGGTTTGCATAATCTGTTCTCGTTTGGATTTATCAAAAGTTGCATTCCAAAGAAATGCAAAACATGAACAACTCCGCTGAACAGTTCAACAAAGTCGAGCATCTGGTGCCGGGTGGCCAGAAATGAAAATATATATAGTTAAGGAAAGTTGTTGGTTTCGCACATTATGACAAGCTATAGTTAAAGCAAAGCACGTTTAGTGAACCAGCCACAACCCATAGTTTCAGACTGTGGTTTGTTCTTTCAGCGTAGCCCACCTCACAAAGTGGTTGTGGGAACAAAACATGCAACTGAGATGAATAGGATCCAAAATGCAACAGTCTGATTGGTCCTAGAACAATAGGATTCAGAATGCAGCAGTCTGATTGGTCCTAGAACAATAGGATTCAGAATGCAGCAGTCTGATTGGTCCACAGGAGCCACCCAATCCAGCTCCAGGTGGAAGTGAATCCGAGACCTGATTGGCCTACAGGAGAATCCTGGAATTAGCCAATCACGTGGGGCCCATTGTGTAAATAATGTATATAAAGCAGACATTCTGGGGGAACTTCCATTCCTCCTCACCACTATGAGCTGAATAAAGAGCATGATATCCACTCTTGACTCCGAGTATATTTCAGGTGGGATAAAACTCAGGGCCATCAATCTCATTCAAAACTGAATCTCTCAAATCCACACTTTGCATTACAATGCACAAACTAAAACAGAACTGTCATTTGGAATTTTTGGAGTTTTGCGATCCAGTTCTCGCGATGCAGTTTTTGTTTTTTACAAAAAAGCATTCATAAGGGGAAAGCGAGCATAAAAATGAAGATATTAATGAAAATAACATACAAAAATGCATTATATCGGGACATATTGCTTGCAAAAAAAAAAGTGCGCTTTAGTCAAAACCGCATATAAGAATGTGTTTGTGAGGAGAAATAAGCTCTAAGAGGGTGATGGTTTTCATATTCTTCTTTTCATAAAAAAGAAATCGGAAATTGTTGCAAAATGTGGAGAATTGAATTTAAGAAGAATATGAAATGGAGACAACAGAAGTTGGCAGATTCTTCTGTGCCAATCACAGCACAAGCTAAAGAAGGTTTATTCAGACAAGAGTCCTGTTGCGCTCGATAAATCTTATTTAAAATCACATCCGATTGCGCAAATTTGCATGTGACTGAATCAAGAGTTCTGGCGAAAAACAACCTACTTTATTTTTAGCCCATTAACAAGCCGTGACCTTTTTTAAAAATGGCAGGAGAGGCAAGGCTGAAGGCAGAGACCTTCACCTGCTGTTTCCCTCCTGCGGCCCGCCAGGAAATGTCACTATTAAGAGACACATTTCCAAAGAGGTTCCAAGAATCCATTAGTCATGGGGAAGGCCCGTGTCTCATTGGTGTAGCACATCTGCTTTGCAGAAGAAAGGGACTCAGCTAGACTGGTGAAGAAAAAGCGATTTCCATTTGTGCGACATAACATGGTGCCACCAGGTGGCGATGTGGAGCCCCCGTTTTCCCCACCTGTTTTCCCTGTTTAAATTGACAACGCTTTAAACTGAAACGCTTCTTTGATGTGTCTAGGATCCAGCCATGGTTTGTACCCTGGCATCCTTAAGTAGGCTTGGTAATGCCCCCAGCCTGAAACCATGGAGAGCTTCTGCCAGTCAGTGTAGACAATATGAGGCCAGGTGGACAACGGTCTGACTCAGTATTCAGCAGCTTGTTTTGTTCCTGTATCCCTAACACCTACGATCCAACCGGGACAGGGCTATGGCTCACTGGGAGAGCGGCTGCTCTGTGTGCAGGCTTTTCTATATATATTTTTATGTTTTATTTATGCTGTTCGGGCTTATACATTTCACTGATTTTACAATCATTTTAACATTTCAAAACTCAACTTCCTTCCCCCTCTTTCTGCGGCTCCTTAAATTTACTTTTTCATATCTTCTGCATATCCAAATTAACGTAATTTGCTCTTTTATTCATCTACTGTAAATATAAACTCTTACGAAACCACAGGTTATTACAATAATCCTGCCAATGTTCTTATCTGTTTACAATTTATCTGTAAATATTCAATAAACCATTTCCATTCTTTTATAAAAAAAAGTTTGTTATCTTGATTTCTTATTCTTCTGGTAAGTTTCGCCATTTCTGCATGTATTCTGTAAGTTTCTGTATCCATTCTTCTTCCTTTGCTGGGACTTCTGTTTCTTTCCATTTTGGGGCAAGTAACATTCTTGCCTCTGTAGTAGCATACATGAATAATTTCCTATACAGTTTAGGTATAATAATAATAATAATAATAATAATAATAATAATTTATTTATACCCTGTCCATCTGGCTGGGTTTCCCTAGCCACTCTGGGTGGCTTCCAACTGAATATTAAAAACAATACAGCATCAGACATTAAAAACTTCCCTAAACAGGGCCGCCTTCAGTTGTCTTTTAAAAGTAAAATAGTTGTTTATCTCTTTGACATCTGGTGGGAGGGTGTTCCACAGGGCAGGAGCCACCACCGAGAAGGCCCTCTGCCTGGTTCCCTGTAACTTGGCTTCTCGCAGCGAGGGAACCACCAGAAGGCCCTCAGCGCTGGACCTCAGTGTCCAGGCTGGATGATGGGGATGGAGACGCTCCTTCGGGTAAACTGGACCGAGGCCGTTTAGGGCTTCAAAGGTCAGCACCAACACTTTGAATTGTGCTCAGAAATGTACTGGGAGCCAATGCAGGTCTTTCAGGACCGGTGTTATATGGTCTCGGTGGCCTCTCCCAGTCACCAGTCTAACTGCCGCATTCTGGATTAGTTGTAGTTTCCAAGTCACCTTCAAAGGTAGCCCCGCGTAGAGCGCATTGCAGTAGTCCAAGCGGGAGATAACCAGAGCATGCACCACTCTGGTGAGACAGTCTGCGGGCAGATAGGGTCTCATCCTGCGCACCAGATGGAGCTGGTAGACCGCCGCCCTGGACACAGAACTGACCTGCCCCTCCATGGACAGCTGTGAGTCCAAAATGACTCCCAGGCTGCGTACCTGGTCCCTTCAGGGGCACAGTTACCCCATTCAGGATCAGGGAATCCTCCACACCCGCCCACCTCCTGTCCCCTCCAAAACAGTACTTCTGTCTAGTCACTGCCTTTCACAGCCTAACCTACCTCACAGGGTTGTTGGGAAATTAATGAAGAGGGGAAGAAGCACTTGCCTTGAGTTCCTTTTAGAAAAAGGGCAAAACCGAGTTGGCCGCCCTGAAGGCCTCCTGGGAGGTGAGTTCCAAACATAGTTGTCAACTTTTCCCTTTTCTTGCGAGGAATCCTATACGGAATAAGGGAATTTCCCTTTTAAAAAAGGAAACATTGACAGCTATGGTTCCATAGTTTAACTATGTGCTGCATGAAGAAGGGCTTGATTTATCTGTCCTGAATATTTCAGCACTCAGCTCCATGAAGAGAGAGGAAAAGCTTTTCTCTGCCCAACGTCTCCACCCCTTGCAGCTACCCAAACCATCCCAATTTTCTATGATCATCCCTGGAAATGGGCATTTTATTTTTCCTTCTTGGGGCAACTTGATTTCTGAAGATTCTCTTGAATTTCTAACATACCATCCATTTAATATTAGAGTTAATGACACGTTTTTTGTATATAATTTTTATTAAATTTTCTGTTTTACAATTCAAAGTACTCATTTTTACATCCTTAAGATACCACTGACTTCCATTCTTCTCTTTCCGTGGTTCATTTTACATATCATAAATCCCTGAATAGTTTACAAAAACTATACCATTCAGTATTCCTTTATTGCATCCATCAAAACTTATTTACACCGTTGAATTTATCTTAATGCTGCCAGCGTTTTCAGCTGCACACAATTATTTCCTATATATTCAATAAACGTTTTCCAGTCTTCTCTAAACATATGTCCTTCTTGTTCTCTTATTCTGTATGTTAAATCTGTAAGCTGCGCAAATTCCGTTACCTTAAGTTGCCATTATTCTTTAGTTGGGACCTTGCTTGTTTTCCATTTTTGGGCTAACAAAACACAGGCCACATTAGTGTCATACAAAAATAACCTTTTTTGACACCTGGGAATTTCAGTCTGAATTATCCCCAACAGAAAGGACTCTGATATTTTTTTGAGAAAGTACTTTAAAACATTTTTTTTTTAATTCATTATGGATAGCATTAATGACACTTGTCGTAAATTATGATATATTGCTCTCACTGCAAGAATGGATGGACAAAAATCCATTTGGAGCTGCAGAAATCCCTTCGCTTTGATCAGGAGACAGTTCAATCTGTGTTGACAACATGGTTGGTTATTAGGAAGTATAAAAAAAAGGGAACCACAACAAATGTCCTTAAAAGCGCATTGCTTACTTTTTATTATTTTTTATTTTGGCAGTTTGCATCTTGAAAACATCCCAGAGCAGACTTTGAAACTTTGCAGACTCCCTACGCCTTTTTGGCTGCAATCTGAAATGGCGCCTCTGCTCCTCCTCCTCCCTTGGTTAAAAGCCTTCCCCGACTTGACAAACCCAAAGCTCGCTGGGTCCTTTTCCGCCTCTTCATAATGGCGTGTGTTATGTACTAAGCTGAATCCTTGAACAATAGGATCCAGAATGCAGCAGTCTGATTGGTCCGCAGGAGCCATCCAATCCAGCTCCAGGTGGAAGTAAATCAGCAACCTGATTGGCCTGCAGGAGCAGCCAATCAGGCTCCTGGAGGAGGTGAATCCGCAACCTGATTGGCCTCCAGGAGCAGCCCAGAATTAGCCAATCGCGCGGGGCCCATTGTGTAAATAATGTATATATAGCTAGGCGTTTTGGGGAAAGTTTCATTCATTTGCTACTATGAGCTGAATAAAGAGCATGAAATTCACACTCGAATCCGAGTATATTTCAGCGTGTCAAATACTGAAAGGGTATTCATGGTGCAAAGCTTTTTTCCGCATCCCTCTTTGCTCAAGACAAATATTTCAATAGTTCAGCAAACATGCTCTTCCCACCAGATACGACGATGGATGGCTGCTCACCCCCAGAAGGAGCTCAGTGCTGGATTTATGTATAAGCTAAAAGCTAAACAAGCTATAGCTTAGGGTCCCACTCTCTTGCCCCCACCCCCCAAAAAAATTAAAGGGGAAAAAAACACATTTCCAAAATATAAGATAAAAATCAAATAAAATAAAACCTACATACAGCAACAGTGTTTTGTCTTGTGTAGGCTCCTATGATATGTCATGGCCCACACCTGTTAGCCTGCTCCCTCAAATATCACTGGTTTGCTATTATTTCATGTTATAGCAAGTTTCTAGAAACTAGATTATGAGCCTTTGTAAATTGTGCTTCTAAAGGAACTTTTGTTATTGCCAAATGCCAATGTGTTTGCATTATTAAGTTTTTTAGGAATAAAAAACCCTTTTAAGTTAGAGCTTAATAATTATTTCACTATTAATATACTTCTTCTTAACTGTATTTCAGTTCAATAATTCCTTTGTTAAAATACATGTTTTGTTATGCGCAAATGGCTTGAGATATCTATTAGGTCCATAAATTACCATATAGCATGTATTCAACACAAAAAACAGTGACAATTTGTTGTTGGCAAAGGACAGCTGGACATATAAAGGGCCCCACTGCCTTCAGTAGCTTAGGGCCTCATCAAACCTAATCCAGCCCTGGGTGTATAGTTAGGGTTGTCGGGTCGGGAGCACCCCAGAACCTGAGATTTCAGGGCCCAAGCCTGAGACAGTGATGTCACAGGGGGAGGGCATGTCATTTTGTGACATCACCAGGTGGTCCGCGACCAATGGCAACAGCTGGAGAGGTATCAGCATCATGTTCCGAGGACTGACAATTGTGGGACACCTCAGCAGCGATTAATGAACTGATTATTTCTCAGCCACCCCACCCTTTGTGTGTCCTGTTATGGGGCAGGAAGGACATTATAAGGCTCAGATTTCTTAATATATTATTATTATTATTATTATTATTATTATTATTATTTATGTACCGCCCTATACCCAGAGGTCTCAGGGCGGTTCACAGAAAAGATCACAACGTATATAAGCAGAATAAAAACAACAACCCAATAACACTGTTAACGGAGAAATCTGAGGGCTCCCTTGGACAAAAAAGCAAAGACACCAGCCAGGAATAGCCAAGCAAAACAGCAGCCAGTAGGTTTGGTTTTTATTGAAGACTGTCGCGACAGGACTCCCACCTGCCACACGGTGGAACAAGATGTAAGCCCCGAACAAATGAAGACCCCAACTTTTATTAGCTACTAATCCCCCAAGCTACACCCCTAGAACTACATCACAACTACATCATGACTACATCATTGATACATCACAAAAAGGAGGAGTTGCGGGAGGGGTTTCTGGAGGTAACCAGAGTATCTTGTCACCTGGCTGGTCCCTCCTTTCCCCTTCCCCATGAGTATTTTCCAGAGGACAAAGGGGAGTTTGCAGTTTCCTGCCCCCAGAGGGAAGAGCTGATCGCTGTCCTTTGTTCCAGTCCGTGTTGAATCCACTCCCATATGCAAGTTCTTTGTGTCCTTGATGGTCCTCTGTCTAGGACCATCAAGGTTGGCATGCCAACTGGGTAGGGCTCCTGCTTAAGCTCAAGGGATTATGGCTGTCTTGTATCAAACCATCCCCTTTTGATAGTCCTTCCTTCATGGAGCAAAATAAAAGTGGACTGGTGTAGATCCGATGTATGGTTGATTTTCTATGAATTTATAACAGAAACATCACGTATGTTGTGTGCGTGAGTGTGTGAGTGTGTGTGTGTGTGGAGTTTGTACAAACTGAATGATTGGAGGGGGTTTCCTGCAACAACCCCCCCCCAAAGACCCACATTTTAAAAGGGTGTAGGATGTTGATCAGGTCAACCAAAGGCCTGGTTAAAAAGGAACCTTTCGATTCGGAGGGCCGCCTTCCCTTCCGGACAATTTTCCAGGGGCCACATGTTGGTAGTTGAGGCCAAAGGGAAGAGGGAGCAGAGTAATTAATGCAAATTACAGCTTTGTACAGTAGGGTAGTTTCTATGTAGACTTATGCGCCCTTCTCTGCCCTCCAGAGAAGCAAGAGGCATATTCAGAATTTAAGGGCAAATTCTAGCTAGGCAAAAACGATCAAGGAGGCTGCAAAGCAAAGCCCTGGGGTGTATGGCCTGGGGAGCAACCCAAGGGCCAAACAGAGAAGCATGGAGGGCCACATTTGCCCCATAGACCTGAGCTTCCCCTCCCGTGTTTTTATCCTGCAACACTACTGTCTACCTACAGTTAATTGTTCTTTAATGAGAACAGAAACAGAAATAAAGCTAAGTAATATTTTAAAGCTGGTTTTTCATCGTAAACGAAAGCTTGACCCAGCAGCATTCTCGGTTTCATAGCTCATTTGACAATTGACCACAACCAAATAACTGGTAGACAGCTGACCACATTTGATCAGTGCGCCAACCCTCGCGTTTCAAACATGTCATTATTTTCACCAGTGAAAATGGTTGTGGGGTGTGTGTGTGTGTGTGTGTGGCGTTAAGAGGAGTCAAACCCAGCTCTTTCCATTCTGGGGACTCGAGTGTGACCTTCCAGATTGTTTTTGGCAGACTTCCGGTCGGCGCCAGCGTCTTAATGGCGGTCTTTGCCTCGAGCTCCGAGGCAGGACTGCTTCACGAGTTCGGGTCTGACCCGCTACGGCGAGCGGGGGACCCCTAAAATCACAGGCGCAGAAGCCTGTGAACAAGGAGATTCGGTGGGCACCTTTGCACCCCCCGGTATCGCAAAGGAGTCTTTTTAAAGGCTCCGGAGCGGCATCGGGAGTGAGTGCGGTGCTGAGGATTGCAACCCAGCTCGTGGAGCGAAGCCGCGTCGCCATTGACGGAGAGCGCCGATTCCTTCCTGAAATTACCGATTGGCAACAAACCTGTGAGTAGGAATTACAAAATATTGAAAACGGACTATTTTTAAGAAGATTTGGCCGAAAACGGGAAAGGCAAAAATTAAGGAAGTCAGCCTCCCGGAACTGCACGATTAACGCAGCAATGAAAAGAACTTGCTGTATTTAAAAGAAACGTCTTGTTTGAACTTTGCTAAACCCCGACATTGAAAGGACCTTCCCCCTACGAAGCGGGAGTAGGGGGGAAGGAAAAATTGGCTCAATTTAAACCGCTAGAAGAAGTAAATTGTGAATGGAAACTCTCCGCTGCCGATACCTTTGATCAGGCTGCCTGAACGGAGAGCGCTTGAAACGAACTGTCAAAAAGAGAGGACTGTGGATACAAAAGGATTAAAAGAGAGACTGCAGTATTGAAGTAAAGAACTGGGATTTTCCACTTGCAACTTTCCTGTGAGAACGACCTTGAGTTATGAGCACGCCACTTGATGAAATATCAACAAGAAGTAAAACAAAGCAAGCTCAAAAGCAGGCTCAGAAAAGAACCTCTATATCAGGAGCAGCAGCTGGACAAGAGAGAGTAACAACAGCATCAATGGATTCTATGACACAGGCACTGCTCAAAATAAATCAATCTTTGGAAGTACTCACTAAGCAATCTACAGAGAACTCCAAGAAATTGACAGAATTAACAACAAGACTCGACTTGAACACAACGACTATATCGTCTAACACAGAGTCTATAAATCGTTTGATACAAGAAAGCACCGAAACAAGGAAAATAGCTGAATCTGCTAAAATTACTGCCGAGGAAGTCAAGGGAAAATATGTACCTATTGCAAAGAAGGTACATGAACATGATGCAACCTTAGCTCTTATGGAACTGGAGAGGAAAGGTAAAAATCTGAAATTGAGATTGGTACCAGAGGAGGAAGAGGGCAACCTTGGGGAATTTCTCACAGATAAATTTCAGGAATTTTGGACTGATGAACTAGAAGGAGAAGAAGATGAATTTGTAATAACTACAGCCTTCCGGATTGGCAGAAAGCAAGGCAAGAAACCAAGGGATTGCCTAATCACCTTAAGATCCAAGGAAGAAAGAGATAAAATATTGAACCTACATTTCCAGAAGGCACTGATTATTAAGAATTCTCAAATACAGATTTATAAAGATATCCCTAAATATTTTTTGGAGGTGAGGACTCAATTTAAAGATTTAGTGGATTTGCTGAAAAAAAAACAATACTCCATTCAGATGGGAGTTCCCACAAGGGTTGTCCTTTAACTTCAAAGGGAAGAAAATTAAAATAAAAACAATTCAAGATAAGGAACACTTTTTGGAGAGAAATTTTGAGGATTTTCAAAAAGGAACTGTGACTGAGGGAGAAATACCAGATATTGCAAATCTATCATTTGGACTGAACCCAGCACCGACCGATCAGGAACAAGAACTTGGAGCGGTTGGTGGAAAAGACACCCAGTAACAAAAATGTCTCTGCAACTCCTGAGTTGGAACTGCAACGGCCTTAACCATCCCCGAAAAAGGACCCAAGTCTTTCATATACTAAAGAAAGAGCAACTAGACATAATATGTTTGCAAGAAACTCATATTGCCAGAATACATAGAAAACTCCTGACAAATAAAAGATTAGGACTGGAATTCATTTCCTCAGATAAAGTTAAGAAAAGAGGAGTCGTGATCTATGTTAAGGAAAAATGGGAACCAAAAATGATCTTTAAAGATGAACAAGGAAGGTTTCTGGCAGTGGAAATTCAAATACAAGGAGAAAAAATCTTGATTGTAGGAATTTATGCACCTAATGAGGGGAAGGCTGAATTCTTCAAGAAGTTGCATGAGACATTAACGGATTTTATGGACCATAAAATAATAATGATGGGCGATATGAATGGAGTCGTCTCCACAAATATGGACAAAGCTCAAAGACAAGTAATTTCTAAGGATGGGAGACTACCAAAGACCTTTTTTGAACTGACTGACACAATGGACTTGATCGACATTTGGAGAACAAGGAACCCTCTGGAAAGAGAGGGGACCTTCTTCTCTGAAGCAAAAATGACATGGACCAGGATTGACCAAATATGGATTTCTAGCAATCTGGCACCAAGGGTTAAAAATACAGAAATCTGCCCAAAAACCTGCTCTGATCATAATGCAGTAAAGATGGAAATGAAATTGACAACAGCTGGAACTTTCAGATGGAGAATGAATGACACCCTTTTTAGAGATGAAGAAATTTTAAAAAAGGCCCAAAAAACCCTGAAAGATTACTTTGAAATAAACCTTGGAACAGATCTGGAAAGAAGAATAATATGGGACGCAAGTAAGGCTGTCATGCGTGGTTTTCTAATTCAACAAAATTCGATAAAAAGGAAACAACAAAATGAGAAGAAAGAAAAAATCTGGAATCAGATGAAAGAAGGAGAGAAGAAACTGAGGTCAAAACCAAAATCCCAGGAGATTTTAAGAGAAATAAAATACTACCAGACCCAATACATGGAATTGATGAACCAAGAAATAGAATGGAAAATAAAACAAATGAGGCAAAAAACTTTTGAATCAGCAGACAAATGTGGGAAATTGCTGTCATGGCAATTGAAAAAGAGGCAAAAGTTGAATACTGTGACGTCCCTTGAAGTAGAGGGAAAATTTATAAATAAACCAAATGAAATCAGTAATTGCTTCCAAAGTTTCTTTAAGAAATTATACGCACAAGGGCCGAAAGATGAACAAGAGATAGAAGAATTTATTAAAAAATATGGACTATCAAAGATCTCGGAAAAAAATAAGAGGACTTTAAATGAAAAAATTACGAACCAGGAAATTGAGGGTGCCATCCAGAATATGCAATTGGGAAAATCACCAGGGCCAGATGGACTGACGGTGAGATATTACAAAGCAATGAAGGAATGGTTAATACAACCATTGAAAGAAGTGTGTAACCAAATTTTGGAGGGGGAAAAGGCTCCCGAATCGTGGAAAGAAGCATTCATCTCACTTATACCGAAGACAGAAACTGAGAAACATCAAGTTAAGAACTACCGCCCTATATCACTCTTAAATGTGGATTATAAAATTTTTGCAGACATTTTAGCAAAAAGATTTAAAAAAGTGTTGGTAGAGGAGATTCAGAAAGATCAAACAGGCTTTCTCCCAGGGAGACATATGTCAGATAATGTAAGGAATATCATAGACATTTTGGAACTATTGGAGACTGATATAAATAGAAAAGCAGTACTGATTTTTGTGGACGCGGAGAAAGCCTTTGACAATATTTCTTGGAGTTTTATGAAGAGGAATCTCCATGGGATGGGGGTAGGCCAAAACTTTGAAAACGGTATAGGTGCAATATATTCAGAGCAAAAAGCTAAATTAATTGTGAATGGTGTAGTTATGGATGAAATCCCAATAGAAAAAGGGACACGACAGGGTTGCCCAATATCCCCTCTATTATTTATATCGGTCCTGGAGGTGTTGTTGAATATGATTAGAAGGGATCAGCTGGTTGAAGGAATACACCTCGGAGCTAAACAATATAAGTTAAGAGCATTTGCAGATGACCTAGTTTTGACATTACAACAGCCAGAAGTCAGTACAAAAAGAGTTTTAGAATTAATTGAAATATTTGGTCAAGTGGCTGGCTTTAAACTAAATAAACAAAAGACAAAGGTACTGGAAAAAAATCTAACGATGGGGGAAAAAGATAGTTTCCAAAGGGAAACTGGTTTGGAGATAACAAAAAAGGTGAAATATCTGGGGGTGAATCTAACATCCAAAAATATGAATCTGTTTAAAGACAATTATGAGAAATGCTGGTTAGAAGTGAAGAAAGATCTTGACACATGGTCTAGATTGAGATTATCCTTGTTAGGCCGAATTGCTGTTATTAAGATGAATGTATTGCCGAGATTGCTGTTTCTGTTTCAGACATTGCAAATTATAGACAAGATGGATTGTTTCAAGAAGTGGCAGAAAGATATATCTAAATTTGTCTGGCAGGGCAAAAAACCCAGAATAAAATTTAAGATTTTAACTGATGCAAAAGATAGGGGGGGTTTTGCGCTGCCGGACTTAAGACTCTATTATGAAGCAGCAGCATTTTGCTGGCTGAAGCAATGGCTACTTCTTGAAGACACAGATATTCTAGACCTGGAAGGGTACGATAACAATTTTGGCTGGCATGCATATTTATGGTATGACAAGGTAAAGATCTATAAAGGCTTTAAAAATCATATTGTCAGGAAAGCTTTATACAATGTTTGGAACCGATATAAGGATTTGTTGGAAAACAAAACACCCAGATGGTTGTCACCAATGGAAGCTAGAGCGGTAAAAAAACTTAATATGGATTCTAACTGGCCAAAATATAATGAAATTATAGAATATGATGGTGAAAAAGTTAAATTACAGAGCTTTGAGAAATTAAAATCCAAAGTTCGAGACTGGTTACATTACTATCAGATAAATGAGACTTTTAAACAGGACAAGAAACTAGGATTTCAGAAAGAGAGGTCAAAATTGGAAACAGAATTGCTAGAGACCAATACTAAGAATTTGTCTAAAATGTATAACTTGTTGCTGAAATGGAACGCCCTCCCATCAGATGTCAAAGAGATAAAGAATTACCTGACGTTCAGAAGACATCTTAAGGCAGCCCTGTTCAGGGATGTTTTTAATATGTAATGCTGTATTGTTTTTAATACTGATTGGGAGCCGCCCAGAGTGGCTGGGGAAACTCAGCCAGATGGGCGGGGTATAAATAATAAATTATTATTATTATTATTATTATTATAATACACAAGATGAAACAGTTAAATCAGCTATGATTAAATGGGCACAAGACTTAGGTCATGATATTATGTTTGCTGACTGGGAACAGTTATGGACCACAGGCCTTAAATTTACGGCATGTAGTGCCTTGAAAGAAAACATAATGAAAATGATCTATAGATGGTACATGACTCCAGTCAAGCTTGCAAAGATATATCATTTGCCCAGTAACAAATGCTGGAAATGTAATGAATGTGAAGGAACTTTCTATCATCTTTGGTGGACCTGCCCAAGGGTTAAAGCCTACTGGGAAATGATCTATAATGAAATTAAGAAAGTCCTTAAGTGGACATTTGTAAAGAAACCGGAGGCTTTTCTCTTGGGCATGGTCGGCCAATTGGTACCAAAGAAAGATAAGATCTTTTTTATGTATGCAACTACAGCAGCAAGAATACTTCTAGCAAAGTATTGGAAGATGCAAGAATTACCTACTCTGGAAGAATGGCAGACGAAGGTGACTGAATTTATGGGACTGGCAGAGATGACCGGCAGAATCCGTGATCAGAGGAAGGAGACAGTGGAAGAGGACTGGAAAAAATTTAAATTATATCTTAAGAACTGTTGCAAAATTTTGGACTGATAAAATGTCAAGGGTTAAGAAATAGAGAATTATAGTTGTAAATATTTAAGTTAAGAAAATTATGAAGGAAATCAAATCTTGAAAAGGAATGAAGGATTGCTAAAAATTTTGGATACAGGGGTGCAGTGAAGGGGAGGCATGGGGAAGTCATGTATTGTTTGTTTGTTTGTTTAATTTTGTGCTTTTTGTTTTATGAAAATCAATAAAAATTATTTTTAAAAAAAACCAGATTGTTTTTGGCAAAGCAGGGACTTTCATGGCAACACTCGGTACATTCCAAATTTGGCATAGCAGCTTGGAGGGGGCCGCTGCTGCATACTGAGCAGGCATACAACGGCTGGGCTGATCTCATGTGCAGAATTTCCTCCCAAGTGGCTATTTAGAGAGCTTTCATTTCCTCCTCGTGCCCAAGCTAGCAGGGAAGAGAGACCCGGGTTCCGCTTTCGTAGATCCCAAGGCTGTTGCACCTGACCGTGCAACAGAACACGACAAGCATGTTTCTTCTTCTTCTTATGTAAGGTAAAGGTAAAGGGGGCCCTGACCATTAGGTCCAGTCGTGACCGTCTCTGGGGTTGCGGCGCTCATCTCACTTTATTGGCCGAGGGAGCCGGCATACAGCTTCCGGGTCATGTGTCCAGCATGACTAAGCCACTTCTGGTGAACCAGAGCAGTGCACGGAAACACCGTTTTCCTTCCCGCCGGAGCGATACTTATTTATCTACTTGCACTTTGACGTGCTTTCGAACTGCTAGGTTGCCAGGAGCTGGGACCAAGCAATGGGAGCTCATCCTGTCGTGGGGATTCCCAGTAGTGATGTATGGAAGTGAGAGGTGGACCATAAAGAAGGCTGATCGCTGAAGAATGGATGCTTTTGAATTATGGTGCTGAAGGAGACTCTTGAGAGTCCCATGGACTCCAAGAAGATCAAACCAATCCATTCTGAAGGAAATCAGCCCTGAGTGCTCACTGGAAGGACAGATCCTGAAGCTGAAGCTCCAATACTTTGGCCACCTCATGAGAAGAGAAGACTCCCTGGAAAAGACCATGATGTTGGGAAAGATGGAGGGCGCAAGGAGAAGGGGACGACAGAGGACGAGATGGTGGGACAGTGTTCTTGAAGCTACTAGCAGGAGTTTGACCAAACTGTGGGAGGCAGTGGAAGACAGGAGTGCCTGGCATGCTCTGGTCCAGGGGGTCACGAAGAGTCGGACAAGACTAAACAACTAAACAAAGGGAAAGCGGGAAAATCCAGGATCAAATCAGAAACCAGGGTGGCTACTGTAAATCTGAGATTGTCCCTGTTGAAGTTATTCTTTATTTAAGGCGATGCCTTGAATGTAACTCAGCAACCCTTGTTTCATGCTTGTAACTGTTTTATTTGTTCTAGCATTGGATATGCTGTTGCTGAAAGGGAACAGGGAAGATAGCTAAGAAAATGAATGAATGAATGAATTCACAGCTGCGTAACTCTACCATTTTCTTTGTGTGGAGCCATAATCACTGCTTTATGAAAGGTCAGAGGTTAATGTTAGATGCAGCCTCAAGAGTGAAACTGTGATGGCCTGGGATTCGGACTTGGAGGCTGAAACTGAAGAATCCCAGCCTGCACAGGAGTCCCTGCCTCCAGAACCTGCTGAGCCGGGGCTGGGGCCTGAGCCTGAAGGGTCCTCACCTGTGCTGGATCCTCAGGTGCAGGCACCAGCTGAGTCTGCTCTGGCTCCTGAGGTGATGGAGGACCCATTGCCTGCAGGTGCTCCACTCTCAGCCCCTTCAGAGGAAGCTGAGGTTGCCTCTGGGTCTGGTAACCCTCCAGCCTCTCCTGAACTGCAGAGGCTCAGGGCAGAGAGGCGGAGGAACTAAGTTCCTGCAGGAGGAGTGCTCGCCTCCAGGCCAGGAGAGGCAAGTCACCTGAGGATCGGGGCCGCCTCATATCTGGCAGATAAAAGCCAGCCAGCCCCAGTCCCAGGTTGCAGGAGCAACGTTGTTGCTAGCCTGTTCCTGCCTGCACCCTGTCCTGCTGGAGCTCCTGCCCAGACCTGGTTCCCTGCTCCTGACTTCACCCTGCCCTGCACCCAGCTACAGCTTCTACGGACTGCCTCCGTGTGCAGCTTTGACCATGGACGGGACTAGGACCTCGCCTCTCGGTTAACCCACGGGACCAGCACAGAAACTGTGCCACGAAGAAGCCAGCAGAACCACAACAAATATGCCCGTGGTTCAAGTTTCGCATGCTTTGTGGAAGAGGGTGCGGCTACCTTTGAAGGTGACTCGGAAACTACAACTAATCCAGAATGCGGCAGCTAGACTGGTGACTGGGGGCAGCCGCCGAGACCATATAACACCGGTCTTGAAAGACCTACATTGGCTCCCAGTACGTTTCTGAGCACAATTCAAAGTGTTGGTGATGACATTGAAAGCCCTAAGCGGCCTCGATCCAGTAGACCTGAAGGAGCGTCTCCACTCCCATCGTCCAGCCCGGACAGTCCAGCTCCAAGAACCTTCTGGCGGTTCCCTCCCTGCGAGTAGTGAGGTTACAGCGAACCAGGCAGAGGGCCTTCTCGGTGATGGTGCCCACCCTGTGGAACGCCCTCCCACCAGATGTCAAAGAAATAAACAACTACCTGACTTTTAGAAGACATCTTAAGGCAGCCCTGTTCAGGGAAGTTTTTAATCTGTGATATTTTAGTGTATTTTTGGTTTCTATGGAAGCCGCCCAGAGTGGCTGGGGAAACCCAGCCAGATGGGCGGGGTACAAATAATAAATTATTATTATTATTATTATTATTATTATTATTATTATTATTATTATTATTGCGCCGCTTGCAGGCTGTTGCGGGACACCTGTCCTGGGGTGCCACTTCTGAAAACAGGCTGGACAAGACGAGCCCCACATCACAATCTGTCCCTGAATGGCTCATTTTTCGTTCTTAAACACACACACACACACACACACACACACTCTTAAGCCACGTGCGAAAAGTCTGCAGCCGTTCATCCTTGTGACATAACCATTTTTTCTGCTCCCAACAAAAACACAATTAAGACCTTTACTGGCTAAATCGACGTTATCGTTTTGTGTTCCTGTGTCCTCGTTGTTTATCTCTTCCTCCCAGAGGAATTTGGGCTTCCTCAGGACAAGATGTGCCGAAGGGCTGGAGGGCTTGTGATTCTGGGTAACTTTTCCAGAGAAACTTGTCCGAGAAGTGCTGCATCTCTTTACGGAGATGAATGATTACTTTACATCTCGCTGACTGCCGCCTACACACGAAACACACCCTGGTGTACTGACAACGACCTGAGTCACTTGCAATAATTCCTCTCCAGCAGGCATTCCCACCCAACCAACACCTTTCTCTTCCTTTGATGACGTGCCGCTGACGTGGAAGTGAACCACGGTCCAAAGTCAACAAGAAACCTCGTTTTCAAGATTTCTTGGGAAACGCTTTCTCCAGACAGCTTCCCAGCAGGGCCAAGATTGTTCATACACAGAATCATAGAATTGGACAGTTGGAAGGGACTCCAAAGATCATCTAGGGCAACCCTCTGCAATACAGGAATTTTTCCTCCCAACATGGGTCTTTTTTCCTTTTTCCTTTTTATTGGCTTTTCACAATTTTATACATTTTGACTTTAACCATTTCAAACATTAAAATAAAATGTTCTTATGAACCTTCGGACCTCCTTCTCTCCCTCCCTCCGTGGGTTCCCTATTTAAGATTGCAGTAAATTTACTGCATCTTTTACCACTGTCCATCTGTTATATATCTATAATTACCATAGTAGTTGATTCCACATTGTTGCTGTTGTTTAGTCCTTTAGTTGAGTCCAACTCTTCGTGACCCCCTGGACCAGAGCATGCCAGGCACTCCTGTCTTCCACTGCCTCCCACAATTTGGTCAAACTCATGCTGGTAGCTTTGAGAACACTGTCCAACCATCTTGTCCTCTGCCGTCCCCTTCTCCTTGTGCCCGCCATCTTTCCCAACATCAGGGTCTTTTCCAGGGAGTCTTCTCTTCTCATGAGGTGGCCAAATTCTTGGAGCCTCAGCTTCAGGATCTGTCCTTCCAGTGAGCACTCAGGGCTGATTTCCTTCAGAATGGATCGGTTTGATCTTCTTGCAGTCCATGGGACTCTCAAGAGTCTCCATTACAAGTGTCAATACATCCCTGCCAGGGATTTAACCGTTTACAGCGGTCTTTTAAATAAATTAAAAATCTGCTCCAGTCTTTAGAAAATACTTGATCTTCCTGGTTTCGGATCTTCCCCGTCAGTTTTGCCATCTCTGCATCAGTTTCGTCTTTTCTTGGTGCTTCTCCTTCCGTCCATCTCTGGGCTAGTAGCATTCTTGCTGCCATCGTTGTGTACATACAAAGTCTTTTATCCTCTCTTGGTATCTCTTCGCATATTATACCTAACGAAAAGGCTCCTGGTTTTTTAACAAATGTGTTTTCTTTAGTTCATCGTTTCCCAGAAAGCCTTTATCAGTGTACATGTCCACCACATGTGGACCTTTACATTTCCAGCATAAATTTGAGCTCATTTTGTACATTTCTGCAAATTTACACCGACAGCGACACCAAAGTGGGTTTTGAACCCACAGCCGAGGCTAAGAGTCACCGGTCTACCAACTGAGTTATCCGAAATGAAGCTACTTTACTTACCCATCAGAGAGAGCAGGCTTTGCAGAAACAGAAGGGTGCAAGGCGGAATTGCAAAAGGCGGCAATGTGAGGATAGGTGAACCCACCCATTTCACTTTCTCTTTTTTCCAATCTTAAATCCACTTGTTTACATTTCCACATCGGCTCGTGGTTTTTTCTTTTTATCCCCATGAAAACATGTCAACGCTGTAGTGCAAATTCCTCCTAATATACACAATCTTGAATGCTTTTTTGCCTAACATATCCATTTTTAAAAAGCACCCCCCCCAATTATAATGCATTTTTGTGATTTCCACTAATACATCTCCTTTTTATATTTATATTTTTGATCATCTAATGTATATGCATGTGGTTTTCCGAAAAGATGGGTATTGACATATTAAGAACGGGAGTGTTTGTTGTTCCGCTAGAAAGCTTTTACTGAAAAAAGCAGATCTTATTCTCTCAAATTTGCTTTCAATGTGAGGAACAAACTGCTCTCCTTTTCCTACCTTGCCGCGATCTTTAAATATTTTCTTTATCTTTTCCGCATCATGTATTATTCATTTCTGTAATTGATTTTGAAATGATTTTTGATTTCCTTGAAGACAGACTAGGAGAGTTCAAAACATGTTGGATCAATAAAACCTTTTTCATCTGCTCTACTGCTTTTTGCTTTTGTTTCCCCACTTTCACGGGACTTTTCTCACTGCTGATGGGCAACTTACAGTCTCCCTGCTCTCTGTTCCTGGGCTTCTTCGTCTCCAAACCAGACTTGGACTGGACCATTGAAATATACTCAGAGTCGAGAGTGGAATATACTCAGAGCTCTTTATTCAGCTCATAGTGGCAAGGAGGAATGGAAGTTCCCCCAGAATGTCTGCTTTATATACATTATTTACACAATGGACCCCACATGATTGGCTAATTCCGGAATACTCCTGTAGGCCAATCAGGTTGCGGATTCACTTCCACCTGGAGCTGGATTGGGTGGCTCTTGTGGACCAATCAGACTGCTGCATTCTGAATCCTATTGTTCTAGGACCAATCAGACTGCTGCATTTTGGATCCTATTCAACTCAGTACATAACAACCATCCTACAAACAGAGAACACACATTCAATAAAGGACTATCCTCGATAATGGCCCTGTTACAGATGCCACCTGATATCCATTCCACATTTGTAAGAAATGGATCATATGGAAAGATCTCAAAGGCGCACTTTGGAACTCCCCGTCTATTGAGATCAGGCAAGCACTTTTGCTCTACTCTTTCCAGTGTCCGCTAAAAGCATTTTCATTCAGGCAAGCGTCTCCAGCCATGCAGAATGCTGGCGTGTGCTTTAATCGGCTTTTCAACTTATCGTTGATGTTAATTATTTTCTGAACGTTTTAAATAGCTGATGTCATTGACTTATTATTTCCTTAAACCACACTGAAGTTTCTATGTTTTTATCAATCTAGCAGTACAGTGGAACTTCGGGTTGCGGACTTAATCCGTGACGAAGGCATGTCCGCAACCCGCAACGTTCACATCCTGAAGCGCCATGTTTGCCCAGGCGCCGGCACGATTCTGGGCTTCTGCGCATGCGCAAAGCGTGATATAGCGCTTCTGCACGCGCGGCGAAACCCGTTCCGGTACTTCCGGTTTTCCTGCGGGCCGTAACCTGAAAACACGTAACCTGAAGCATCCGTAACATGAGGTATGACTGTACAGTGGTACCTCGGGTTACATACGCTTCAGGTTACAGACTCCGCTAACCCAGAAATATTACCTCGGGTTAAGAACTTTGCTTCAGGATGAGAAGAGAAATCATGCTCTGGCAGCGCAGCGGCAGCTGGAGGCACCATTAGCTCAAGTGGTGCTTCAGGTTAAGAACAGTTTCAGGTTAAGAACAGACCTCCAGAACGAATCAAGTACTTAACCTGAGGTACCACTGTATATACATTCTTTGACATATATAACAAAGACCTACATGGGCTCCCAGTACGTTTCGGAGACCAGTTCAAAGTGTTGCCACCCTCTGGACCTCTCAAGGAGGAGGCACACGAAAGAGGGCCTCAGAAGATGATCTCAGGGTCCGGGTAGGTTCATATGGAAAGAGGCGGTCCTTGAGGTATTGCAGTCCTGAGCCATTTAAGGCTTTCTAGGTCAAAACCAACACTCTGAACTGGGGCTGGAAACTAATCGGTAGCCAGTGCAGTCGGACCAGGATCAGTGTAATATGCTCAAACCATCTTGGTCCAGTGAGCAACCTGGCCACTGAATTCTGCACTAGATGAAGTTTCCGAACCATCTTCAGAGGCAGCCCTATGTAGAACGCATTGCAGTAATCTAACCTTGAAGTTAACCGAGCATAGACTAGGCTAGGCTATCCCTGTCCAGATAGGGGCATAGCTGGGCCAGTGGCGTAGCGTGGGGGGTGCAGGGGGGCCCGGCTGCACCGGGCACAACATCGGGGGGGGGCGCGCTTGCAGCCTCCGGAGTCGCCGAAGAGCCTCGGGTGCAGGCTGTAGCAGAGCCCCATGTCTCGCGGAACCGACGAGCTGTGCGCGCGTCCGGGCTGAAGGCGTCCGGCAGGCAGCGGCTCTCAGCGCTCGCCGCGGTCCCCGCGCGTCAGGGCCGCAGAGGGCATGCCAGGCAGCCCCTCCTCACAGCCCCGCCACTGCTGCTGCTGCAGCTGCTGGGCCATGTTGCATTTTCCTCGCCTCTCTGCCCTCCTCCTCCTCCGGGCAAGTGGCGTCGTTTGGGCGGCAGCGCCAGCGGCAACTCGTCTCAGATCACCTGACACGGACCCGCCGCCGCCGCCGTGGCTACCTTACCGTAAATACCCCAGCCCAGGCAGCAGCAAGAAGAAGCTGGCAGCGGCGGCAGGTTAGGGGTTAGGGGCGCAAATTACTTGCCTTGCCCCGGGTGCTGACAACCCACGCTACACCGCTGAGCTGGGCCACCAGCCAAAGCTAATGGAAGGCACTCTGGTGTTGCTGCTGATCTTTAAAGCCATACAGTGGTACCTCAGGTTAAGTACTTAATTCGTTCCAGAGGTCTGTTCTTAACCCGAAACTGTTCTTAACCTGAAGCACCACTTTAGCTAATGGGGCCTCCTGCTGCCGCCGCTGCACGATTTCTGTTCTCATCCTGAAGCTAAGTTCTTAACCCGAGGTACTATTTCTGGGTTAGCGGAGTCTGTAACCTGAAGCGTATGTAACCCGAGGTACCACTGTAATAGCCTCGGCCCAGTAGACCTGAAGGAGCATCTCCACCCCCATCATTCAGCCCAGACCCTGAGGTCCAGCTCCAAGGGCCTTCCCTCCCTGTGAGAAGGGAGTTTACATGGGAACCAGGCAGAGGGCCTTCTCAGCAGTGGAGCCCTTCCTGTTGAACGTCCTCCCTTCAGATGTCAAGGAAATAAACAACTATCTGACTTTTAGAAGGCAGCCCTGTTTTGGGAAGCTCTTTGTGTTTGATGTTTTGTTTTGTCCCTTTATATTTTGTTGGAAGCTGCCCAGTTTGGCTGGGGTGACAGAATCAGATGGATGGGGTATCAGAAATATTCTATTATTGTTATAAAATAATGTCGTCCAGCAGTCCACTTTTGAAAAGGGCCTTCTCCAGAAAAGGTTGTTATCTGAAGGAGACGTTGTTTATCAGACTGCAAGAGGCAGGATTTCAGGGAAGAGCTTCTTCTCTAACTATTCATATCTGTCAGTCCATAAATCTTGCCATAATGGCTCTGCTCGGCCTCCACAGTTGGAATCAGCAACGCTTCTGAATGCCAGTCGCTAGAAACAGCAGAAGGAGAGAATGATCTTGTGCTCAGATCCAGTCCCTGGTCTCCCACAGGAATCTGGTTGGCCTCTGTGAGGATGCTGGAGGAGATGGGCCATCGGTCTGATCCAGCAGCTATTTTTTAATATGCTCTTGTCCTTCCTTGCAGTTTGACTAGCGTCTGGTGTGGGTTGCCCAAGCAAACCATGGTTGAGGAATGGTACACATTATGCCAAGGCGTGGTTAAAGCAAACCAAGGTTCACGAGCCAAGAACACACCATGGCTTCTAATCCAGAATGCGGCAGCTGGACTGGTGACTGGGAGCGGCTGCTGAGACCACATAACACTGGTCCTGAAAGACCTACATTGGCTCCCAGTACGTTTCCAAGCACAATTCAAAGTGTTGGTGCTGACCCTGAAAGCCCTAAATGGCCTCAAAGGCCCAGTAGACCTGAAGGAGCGTCTCCACCCCCATCATCCAGCCCAGACACTGAGGTCCAGCTCCGAGGCCCTTCTGGCGGTTTCCTCCCTGCAAGAAGTGAGGTTACAGGGAACTAGGCAGGGGGCCTTCTCGGTAGTGGCATCCACCCTGTGGAACACCCTCCCACCAGATGTCAAGGAAATAAACAACTATCTGACTTTTAGAAGACATCTGAAGGCAGCCTTGTTTAGGGAAGTTTTTAATGGTTGATGTTTTATCTCTTTATTTATTTATTTAATTATTATTATTTCTGTTGGGAGCCACCCAGAATGGCTAGGGAAGCCCAGTCAGATGGGCAGGGTATAAATAATAATAATAATAATAATAATAATAATAATAATAATAATAATTTATTTATTTCCCGCCCTCCTGGCTGGGCTCAGAGCGGCTAACAACAAGTAAAAATAGCACAGTGTTCATAAAAATACATTCTAAAATCAATTCAGGATGAAATTAATGGCAACCATTGGGCTAGATTTCTATGAGGATTACAGAAGGAGAGAGGGGGTCAGACTGTGCCTTGGCCAAATAAATGTTGATGATGATGGCTGACCACTGTGAGAACAGGATTTGACAGGCCACTGGCCTGAATCCAGCAGTCTCTTGTTGTGCACTGCTTGTCCTCCTCGTTGAAATGAGTAACAGGATGACAACATATCTCACATGCTTAATTACACAAATTATGTAGGTTACATAGTTTTGCCACAGCAGACAGCAGTAAGAATGGCATCGTTTTTGGTGGAGGGTGAACTGCAGCGGGACGGAAGCAATGCTGACTACACCGAGTAGAGAGTAGAAGAAAATGATGCCTTCGTAAATCCACAGAGTCCTCCTGTTCCAGCTTCCAGCCAGCCCTGCCCTTTTACAGAATACTCCATTCATAGCTGTCAACCGTCCCTTATTTGGCGGGAAACTCCCTTATCCCAACGCTGTTTCCCGCTGCTGTCCCGGATTGATTATGTCCCTTAAATACCCCGGGTTTCACGCTCGCCCAGCTCGGGAGGGAAGCAGTGGCTCGGGGTCCTCCGCCTCGAGAGAGCGCGCGCATGAGCTGCCGTGTTTCCGCTCTCCCTTTCCCCCCTCAGGGGCGCGTTGTGAGGAGACGGGTGGCGGCAGGCAGGCAGCCCCTCTCTTGCGAGACTTCCTCAGCGCTGCCAGGGGAAGCCAGAGGCGGCGGTGGCGGTTGAGGAGGCGGCCTGAGGAAGGGGGATGGGGAGGGATGCAGAAGGGCGGTGCTTCAGCGGCCTTGGTGGAGCTGCAACCACCTCATGCCGGGCTCACGGGTGGCGTGGGCGAGAGTCCTTCTCCCTCCCTCCCTCTCTCCCGGGCGGGGAAGGGCAGATGGAAGCCCTCACTCCAGGACGACGGCCGCCCCGACGTGCTGCTTAGCATCCCCTCCAACCAGTGCAGCATCTTAATGTAGTGTTTTCCCCCTCTGCATCCCTTTCATAACTATTTTTATAAATCATTTGTCCATTCATAGTTCAAATTTTTACTACAAGTTTCCTGTCAATCCTACCAATGTATGTAACTCTTTACAATAGCTTTTCAAATAAATTATAAACCTTTCCCATTCTTTATTAAAGAGGTCCTCTTCCTGGTTTTTAATTCTGCCCATAAGCTTTGCCATCTTGACGTCGGAGTTGTAGACCCTTAGGATCATCTAGTCCAACCCCCTGCAAAACACAGTCAGTGGCAACAAAAGCAGCACGGCTCCATCAGTGCCGGATTTATGTATAAGCTCAGCAAAATCCCTTATTTTAGCTGCTGATCCCTTATTTTCAAGGCTGCTGGCCCCTTATTTTCAAATCTGTAAGTTGAAAGCTATGACTCCATTCCGCCCGCTCTCTGCCCCCAGGCACTCACCCATCCCCACACTGACCAGGGCCAGACCTTCCGAGCTCCACGAAAGTGGAGTCTTGTCCCTGGCAGGTTTTCGCTAGGATAATGCAACAATGAGAAGGTAGAAAAGCCTTCCTTTGCACTCCCTCTGTGGTTAGTGGTCCCGCTCCATGGTCCTGGATGAGGTTGCACCAGAGTACTGGGAAAGACCAGCTCTTTTCTGGAAAGGAGGACGGGCTGGGAACTGGCCTTGAGATGGTATCAAATCAGAGCACAGTTCAGAGAGAAGGCATTTGCTAAACTTGGTGAAGAAGACGTGACCTCAGAAACGAACCCTTCTCTCCGAGAGAAAGACCAATCAGCCGGTTGAGAAGTGACCTCACCTTCAAATCCTTTCCCACTCAACCCTGGCTGGCTTTCCGTAAGCCTCCTTGCATAACAATGGATGCTTTCACCGCTGGAAGCTAAGGCCCGAAAAAGACCCAATATGGAGGCCAAATGGCCAAAATATTGGGAAATATTAGAAAAAGATGGAGACAATTGGAAATTGCAGAGTTTGGAGAAGATGAAGGATAAAGTGCGAGACTGGTTACACTACGCTCAGATTAATGAAGTTTTTAAAAATGACAAAAAGTTAGGGTTCCAGGTGGAGAAATCGAAATTGGAAACAGAACTGTTAGAACCTAAGACTAAGGTACTTTCAAGAATGTATAACTTGCTGTTAAAATGGAATACACAAGATGAAATGGTTAAATCGGCTATGATAAAGTGGGCACAGGACATAGGGCATAATATCATGTTTGAGGACTGGGAAAGGTTGTGGACCAACGGGCTGAACTTCACTGCATGTAATGCTTTGAAGGAAAATGTAATGAAAATGATATATAGATGGTACATGACCCCAGTTAAACTTGCCAAAATATACCATTTGTCTGATAACAAATGTTGGAAATGTAAAGAAAATGATGGAACATTCTTTCACCTCTGGTGGACTTGCCCTAGAGTGAAGGCCTTCTGGGAAATGATATATAATGAGCTGAAAAGGGTATTTAAGTATACCTTCACTAAGAAACCAGAGGCATTCCTTTTGGGTATTGTCGACCAGAAGGTGTTAAAGAAGGATCGAACATTTTTTATGTATGCAACAACGGCAGCAAGGATACTCATCGCTAAGTACTGGAAAACTCAAGATCTACCCACACTGGAAGAGTGGCAGATGCAACTGATAGACTATATGGAACTAGCTGAGATGACCGGCAGAATCCGAGACCTGGGAGAAGAGAAGGTTGAAGAAGATTGGAAGAAATTTAAGATTTATTTAAAAAAGCATTGTAATTTGGCTGAATGTTAAGATGGAGGCTAGATCATAAATAATTGACCACCACTAAATTAGATGCAATTAGGATGATAAGTGAGATTAAGGAAAAATCATAAACCTTTGGGAGAGCTATTAGATTATATTCTAAAGGAATGGGACATAAGAATGTAAACAAGATGATAAATTGCGGGCAAGAATTGACAATGATGCAAGTGGGAGCGGAAGACGTGAGGGAGTCCAAAGAAATTAAGAAATTATGTTATGATATATGTTACATTGTTTATTATATTTGCATTTGTGTTTAAAAATCTTAATAAAAAAAAATGGATGTTTTTGTGTTTGGCTGGATCAGGGAAGCCAAGACCACAGTGGCAGGAAGAAGGAAGCCAAGGAGATCTAACTTCTAGGGAAGGGTATAGAGAAACTGAGGGTCTGGGAAGGGATTTTTCTTTGGATTTGCTCCGGAGCTGAAATATACTTGCAGTCCTGTAGTGATTTCATGCTCTTTATTGCGGCTTGTAAAACAGTGCTTGAATTGCCCCCCAAACCTCAGGCTTTTATATACATCATTTACACTATGGAGGGACGCAGGTGGCGCTGTGGGTCAAACCACAGAGCCTAGGACTTGCCGATCAGAAGGTCGGCGGTTTGAATCCCCGCGACGGGGTGAGCTCCCGTTGCTCAGTCCCTGCTCCTGCCAACCTAGCAGTTCGAAAGCACGTCAAAGTGCAAGTAGATAAATAGGTACCGCTCCAGCGGGAAGGTAAACGGCGTTTCCGTGGGCTGCTCTGGTTCGCCAGAAGCGGCTTAGTCATGCTGGCCACATGACCCGGAAGCTGAACGCCGGCTCCCTCGGCCAGTAAAGCGAGATGAGCGCCACAACCCCAGAGTCGGTCACGACTGGACCTAATGGTCATGGTCATGGGACCACAGCTGAAGAATCCTTGACCACCCAAACTCTATTTAAAAACCTGCAGTGAAGGAGAGCCCAGCACCTTCGAAATGTGATCTAATCCACTGTGGAACAGCTATTCCCATCAGAAGGTTCTTCCAAATGCTGGAATCTTCTTTTCTGCAATCTGAACCCATTTGGTTTGGGTCCTCCCTGCAGCGGAAAACAAGCTCACTCCAACTTCCATGGGACAGCCCTTTGAATATTTGAATACGGTTATCATATCACCTCTCAGTCTTCTTTTCTCCAGGTAGATTTTTTTTGTGTGTGTGTCTATATTCCCAGTGTCCAAGGGGAAAAGACGGCGAGATTCACTTCACACAGTTATCAAAATGTGTAGCAGTCAGAGGCCGAGAACTCAAGCAATGTCCGTAGATTTGTGTGACCCACACACAGGAAAAGTCCTTCCTGTGGAATCCTGTTGCCATTTGAGTCTCTTGCAGCAAGGAAAACAAACACAAAGAATCTTGCGGAATGGATTTATTATGGCGCAAGCTTTCACACAGCTGAAGAAGGGAGCCTACAAAAGCTCTTGCCACAATAAATTTGCTCATTTGGGTTGTTTTTTTTTTTTAAGTGCCACAAAAGGCTCTTTGTTCTGCCCCACCCCCTTCCCGCCGCCGCTCCAGAATTCTATCTTCCTTGGGCATTGGTAAGGAACAGAAAGCCCTGTCTCCAAAGAGAACATGCGGACCCTCTTTCTGGCCAAGGCCAGTTACAAAACTGAACAAAAGGGACATTTGTCCTGAGTGATGGACAGGTCTGCATGGGTGAAATATACTCAAGAGTCATGTTATAAGGAAGTAGGTACAGATAGATTGTTAATGTATTAAAGGGGAAAAAATAAGGTTAGAATATGTTAAGATTAATTACAGGACAGAAAACAGAGGAAGATGGAAAGGAATTGCTGAAACACTTAATTGAAGTGGAATACAAAAAGGGAGGCGTGAGGAAGTCAATGAAACAAGTGAATGAAAGCTAAGATTGAAAATATTGGAAGTGTTTTTAATTGTTTTTGTTTTGTTTTGTTAATTCAGTGTTTTACGTAGTGTTTTTGTTTTTGTCTTTGTATTGTATTATAGTGATTTGTTTTAATTTTCTTTCTTTCTTTTTGTAATCTTTAAATTCTTAATAAATATTATTTTTTTAAAAAAAAAAACAAGAGTCGAGAGTGGATTTCATGCTCTTTATTCAGCTCATAGTGGTGAGGAGGGAATGAAAGTCCCCTCAAAGTATCTGCTTTATATACATTATTTACACAATGAGCTGCACGTGATTGGCTAATTCCGGAATTCTCCTGTAGGCCAATCAGGTTGTGGATTCACTTCTATCTGGAGCTGGAGTGGGTGGCTCTTGCGGACCAATCAGACTGCTGCATTGTTCTAGGACCAATCAGACTGCTGCATTTTGGATCCTATTGTTCTAGGACCAATCAGACTGCTGCATTCTGAATCCTATTGTTCTAGGACCAGTCAGACTGCTGCAGTTTGGATCCTATTCAACTCAGTACATAACAGTGGGGCGATGAGAAGCACCTGGCTGCCAACTCTTGCTTCCACCTTGCTCAGGGCAATTTCAGTTTTAGTAAAGACTTTAGCAAAGAAGAGAGGGTGAGCAAATGCCACCCAGTTAGGGATGAAGGGATCTGTCAATCTGAGATCTCTTCTGAAGGACCAGGTACGCAGCCTGGGAGTCATTCTGGACTCACAGCTGTCTGTGGAGGCACAGGTCAATTCTGTGTCCAGGGCAGCTGTTTATCAGCTCCATCTGGTACTGTGCTGGTCCTGTGGGTTACCCGGGAGGCGAGGTCCAAGTCCGGTCCGTGATCAGAGGTGCAACGTGGAGGCAGTCCGTAGTAGCTGAAGCTGGGTTGCAGGGCAGGGAGCTGGGTGAAGTCAGGAACAGGCTTGCAAGCAGGGAGCCAGGGCGGGTCAGGAGCTCTGGCAGAAAAGCAGGACAGGGTTCAGGCAGGAACTGGCAACCAGCAATGTTGCTCCTGCAACCTGGGACTGGGGCTGGCCGGCTTTTATCTGCCCTGAGACATGAGGCGGCCCCGATCCTCTGCTGACTCGCCTCTCCTGGCTTGGAGGCGAGCACTCCTCCTGCGGGAACTTAGTTCCCTCCGCCTCTCTGCCCTGAGCCTCTGCAGCTCAGGAGAGGCTGGAGGGTTACCGGACCCAGAGGCAACTTCAGCTTCCCCTGACGGGGCTGAGAGTGGAGCACCTGCAGGCAATGGGGCCTCCATCACCTCGGGAGCCAGAGCAGACTCAGCTGGTGCCTGCACCTGAGGATCCAGCACAGGTGAGGACCCTTCAGGCTCAAGCCCCAGCCCCGGCTCAGCTGGTTCTGGAGGCGGGGACTCCTGTGCAGGCTGGAATTCCCCAGGTTCAGCATCTGAGTCTGAATCCCAGGCCATCACAGGTACGCAGAATGAGACCCTCCCTGCCTGCAGACCATCTCGCCAGAGTGATGCATGCTCTGGTTATCTCCTGCTTGGACTACTGCCATGCGCTCTACGTGGGGCTACCTATGAAGGTTACCTAGAAACTACAACTAATCCAGTATGCGGCAGCTAGACTGGTGACTGGGAGCAGCCGCCAAGACCACATAACACCAGTCTTGAAAGACCTACATTGGCTCCCAGTACATTTCCGAGCACAATTCAAAGTGCTGGTGCTGATCTTTAAAGCCCTAAACAGCCTTGGCCCAGTAGACCTGAAGGAGCGTCTCCACCCCCATCGTTCAGCCCGGACACTGAGATCCAGCTCTGAGGGCCTTCTGGCGGTTCCCTCCCTGCGAGAAGCCAAGTTACAGGGAACCAGGCAGAGGGCCTTCTTGGTGGTGGCGCCTGCCCTGTGGAACACCCTCCCACCAGATGTCAAAGAGAAAAACAACTACCAGACTTTTAGAGGACATCTTAAGGCAGCCCTGTTTAGGGAAGCTTTTAATGTTTAATTGTATTTTAATATTCTGTTGAAAGCCGCCCAGAGTGGCTGGGGAAACCCAGCCAGATGGGCGGGGTATAAATAAATAAATTATTATTATTATTATTATTATTATTATTATTATTATTATTATTACTATTATTACTATTATTATTATTAGTAGTAGTATATCTCCATTTCTCTTCAGTTCTGTCCTTCCAGTTTCTGCAGCAATTGGTGAAATTGCTTGTGAAAATTTATTCATACATTTGTTCAGGGGGGACGTATCCAAGGACCCCCTCAGCCTATGAATAGATATGACCGATATAATATAACAGGGTTGATGTTTTGCAACTTTGTCTTGTTTAACCATTATGTGCCTGTGTTATAAATAGTTCTAGTTGCTACCTTCCATGCACTCATGTACCTTTCATTTATTTATTTTGGCGCTATTTTATGTCTGTATTTGTTTGATAGTGGTCTATAATTGTATGTGGACTATGTATATTGGCACCAGATCTTGTTCGTCAGCATTCTATTTTGCGGAAACTTCTATAACCATTTTAAAAATAAATTAATATTTGTGTGTGTGTGAGAGAGAGAATTGCGCAAATTTATCCCAGTAAGCAAAGCTTTGCATGCAGTTTTCATGAATGTACAGATTTTTGCAAGCAAATTGCCCTAATGTAATGCTGTTTTCTATGTTATTTCCATTAACATATTGATTTTTATGCACATAACATTCTATGGCCTTTTAAAGGAGTCGGGGGGGGGTACTGGATTGTTTGGCTTTTGCTTTTGTTTAATTACGTATTCCCAGTAGCGAAGGCTGATCGCCGAAGAATTGATGCTTTTGAATTCTGGTGCTGGAGGAGACTCTTGAGAGTCCCATGGACTGCAAGAAGATCAATCTGATCCATTCTGAGTGCTCACTGGAAGGACAGATCGTGAAGCTGAGGCTCCAAGACTTTGGGCACCTCATGAGAAGAGAAGACTCCCTGGAAAAGACCCTGATGTTGGGAAAGATGGAGGGCACAAGGAGAAGGGGACGACAGAGGACGAGATGGTGGGACAGTGTTCTTGAAGCTACCAGCATGAGTTTGACCAAACTGTGGGAGGCAGTGGAAGACAGGAGTGCCTGGCGTGCTCTGGTCCAGGGGGTCACGAAGAGTTGGACACAACTAAACGACTAAACAACAACAACCTGTAACCACAAGATAAAGCCTGTCTCTGGGACACAACTGTGAACTGAATATAAGTAAACTGCACCGTTACTCTTAAATAAGAATGTCGTGTCATTACTGTTTTTAAGAGGGAACTAAAGGGGAAATTTACCAGGAACAATCCAATCTAGACAAGCCAGACAGGATTGTTCCACTTATATGATTCTAACAAATCCATCAACTTGCTTCCAAGGAAAGATAATATTTAGTCTACATATCCTCTCCTAGTTTCCACAACATTTCCACACGGGGCACATTAAAGAAAGTTCACACAGTGCCTAGTTTAATGACAGAACTCTCTTTCGCAGGGGGCAGTTATGGTCAGTGACTTGAGTGGCTTCAACAGCAGATTAGACCAGTTCATGGAGGAAAAGACTACCAGCCCCAATGGCTGTTCTCTGCCTCTACAGTCACAGGGTTGCTACCTGTCCTGTATAATACAGGATTGTACCGTATTTCAGTGTAAAAGGCTATGTCCTGTATTGATACAGTTTTATCTTTTCTCTGTCTGTCTGTCTGCCAAGTTAGGGTAGCCAACTGCGGACAGATTTACGAGTTCATGTGCGTGTGTGCTTGTGTGAGGGGCCGCTCTGTTAGGCAGCAATAGATTATAATGGATTGCTCTGAAGACACCTCAGCACCAGATGAAAAAATAATCTCCCCCTGACCCCTGGTCCTGTTAGCTAGGGATGATGAGAATTGTAGTCCCAAACATCTGGAGGGCCGGAGTTTGCCTAGGCCTGCCCCAGATGTTCTGCTTCTCAGCTAATAGCAGCTCCGGGAGTGCGGGGACAAGGCGGGAGAGATCAGGACCTGCAGCAGAGGACGCAGAGCCTCACATCTCCTCTGCACGTCCAAATTAGGCTGCTTTTGCAAAAAGAAAACTAGGCTGGGAGCTCTGAGAAAGAATGTAGCTTGGCCCTAATGTCCGCCGTCCTTGAGAGAATTACAGCTAGTGAAGGAACTTTGGATACATCTAGTTATTATGTGGTTATTCCAAAGGAACCACAAGAAATGCTCTTAAAATATTCTCATTCTCTCTCTCTCTCTCTCTCTCTCTCTCTCTCTCTCTCTCTCTCTCTCTGAAATTTAGCTTTGACTCTCTCCCAGGCAAGCCTATAGAGCAGAGCTTGCTGATAATCTCGGGCTCTTCAAGTGAAATCTCTAGCCATGGTTGCTGGGAGTTGTTGTTCAGTAACATCTGGAGGGCCAAGCGTCCCCCATAGCTGATACAGTTGTCTGCATTTTTTTATTCTTCTTTGTTGTGTGGCTGTGGACTCTCTGTGGGGTGTGCAGCCATGGGAGGCAGCGTGGCGTAATGGTTAGAGCACTGGACTATGACCTGGGCGACCTTGAAGCTCACCAGGTGACCTTGGGCCAGTTGCAGACTCTTAACCTACCTCGCAGGGTTGCTGTGAGGGTGTAATGGGAAGGAGGAGACCATGTACACCGCCTTGAGCTCCTTGGAAGAAAAGGTAATAGATAAATGCAATAACAATCTCCTGAACTTTGGAACTGTGGGAATGTTCAGGGAGGCAGGAGAGGATATATTGTTTATTAATATCCTTTCTAACTTGCGCTAGGAACGCGGGTGGCGCTGTGGGTTAAACCACAGAGCCTAGGACTTGCCCATCAGAAGGTTGGCGGTTCGAATCCCCACGACGGGGTGAGCTCCCGTTGCTCGGTCCCTGCTCCTGCCAACCTAGCAGTTCAAAAGCACGTCAAAGTGCAAGTAGATAAATAGGTATCGCTCTGGCGGGAAGGTAAATGGCGTTTCCGTGCACTGCTCTGGTTCACCAGAAGAGGCTTAGTCATGCTAGCCACATGACCTGGAAGCTGTACGCCGGCTTCCTCGGCCAATAAAGCAAGATGAGCGCCACAACCCCAGAGTCGTCCTTGACTGGACCTAACGGTCAGGGGTCCCTTTACCTTTTTAACTTGTGCTAGCAAGTTCTGTAACTTAGCAGAGTTTTACAGTCCCCTTTTAAACGCACAGCAGATAGCTGGTTGCAGGCTTGTTCAAGCCTCTCAATATTAGATTCCTGGTAAGTCCCCTTTATAGCCGTCTTAAAAGAACTAACACACCATAATCTTATGTAAAGTAAGTAAAAGAAGTTTACTCACATCGTCAGTTCACAGTTGGATCCCTGAAGGCAGACTTAGTTACAAAATATATACATGTGAGTCTATCTCATATGTGGAAAGTCCCTTTGTCCTCTTTTGGCTGAAAGCCAACAGAGCATCTCTAGCTAAAAAGCTGCTGGTCCAATGACAGAGGAAATCAAAGAGAGGGAGGAGGGCTGTGTGACTTGTCCTTTTGTTAGTTGGACAGGTAAGGTCACGCCCACCTCTAGTCACATGTGAAAGGAAGGATGCTCCAGCCCAGGAAGGAACAAGGAAGTTTCGACTGGCTGGACCAAACATCCCCTTTGCATGTCCACTCTAGGAAACCAAGGAATGTTGTGTTTGACTGCTCCCAGTGGATTATATCCCACAGCACTTGCTCCCATGGAGTGATCTACCAACCACAACGACTATGCTCTGCCTCCACAGTTGGAGGAAGCAATGCTTCTGAAAGCCAGTTGTTGGAGACCACAAGAGGGGAGAGATGCTCCTGCGTTTGAATCCTGCTTGCAGGGTTTCCCATTGCAGCATCTGCCGGCCTGATCCAGCAGGCCCTTCTTACGTTCAGGAAGAATCTTGCTGCTCTCTGCTGGCGGCGGAATCCTGCAAGCACCTCCCATCTGATCCAGAGAGGCGATTCTTGCATCCTTACGATCTTCAGAACAGGATCAGAATTTGAATTTTATTATTTTGGTCACAGACCAGTCCCAGCCCACATACAATATCAAGGAAGTCATAAAACACGCTAAGGATACATTTGGATTTGCAATTAGATATAACAGGGACAATACAGATATAGCAACAGTTAACAATATATATAAATTAAAACTTAGTCGCTAACATATAACCTAAAATTATCATTTAAAACCTTAATCATTATGATAGCACAGCTTCTTCCCTAGGTTTTATGGCAATTGCACAGAATTTGGCTACCCTTAACGTGATCTCAGGCTCCTTGTCCTCTACCAGGGATTTTAGACATTGAAGTTCGGACTCATTTTCGGACTCATTTGGAGATTTTTGCATAGTAGGGATGATAAATACTGATCCACGTAGAAACGGCAGCATAACAAGGCATGAGAGACAGTTTCTACCTCCATTAAGCCGCAGGGCAGATTCGTTCTGCGTATGGTTTACCCTCGAATCTGCCCTGCAGTAAGGCAGATGGCAGCACGTTGAATCTAGCGAGGGTAAATGACCGTCTGTATTTAGGTATTTGTAATTTTGACAAATGCAATGACAAACCTAGACAGCATCTTCAAAAGCAGAGACATCACCTTGCCGACAAAGGCCCGTCTAGTTAAAGCTATGGTTTTCCCAGTAGTGATGTATGGAAGTGAGAGCTGGACCCTAAAGAAGGCTGATCGCCAAAGAATGGATGCTTTTGAATTCTGGTGCTGGAGGAGACTCTTGAGAGTCCCATGGACTGCAAGAAGATCAAACCTCTCCATTCTGAAGGAAATCAGCCCTGAGTGCTCACTGGAGCCACCTCATGAGAAGAGAAGACTCCCTGGAATAGACCCTGATGCTGGGAAAGATTAAGGGCACAAGGAGAAGGGGACGGCAGAGGATGGATGAGATGGCTGGACAGTGTTCTTGAAGCTACCAGCATGAGTCTGACCAAACTGTGGGAGGCAGTGGAAGACAGGAGTACCTGGCGTGCTCTGGTCCAGGGGGTCACAAAGAGTCGGACATGACTAAACGACTAAACAACAACAACAAATTTTAACAAATAATTTGCTGGGGTAAATCCTCTCCCGTTTTCTTTTATTGCTGGGTGTTTATTCATCTTGCTCACCTGGCATTGCAGTTCCACATCCCAAATTCGTTGGCGGATTATTGCTCTAGGAACGGGATCAGGTATCACAGAGCTGAGCCCAAACATGCCGCTAGGTGACACATCACTGGGGCAGGAGGTCAAACGCAGGGCGTGCCGAGGCTCTTCCAGCCCCACCCCAGGGCCTTTCCCCGGGGGACAAGGCTTGTAGCGAACGGCAACAGGACCACACATCTTCTCCACTCTAATTTCTGAACGGCGCAGCTGAGCCTGTAATTCTTCAGCAGCCACAAGGAGGGAGAGAAAGCTTTTGATACAACGCAGCCACAGCCATGCTGCCAAGGCTGTGGTTATCTGACGGGATGTGGCTGCGATCGTTGCTCAAGCAGAATCAGGCTCTGTGTCTGGAGAGACTCAATTTTCTCTCTTTTTCCCCTGCCCCGAAGGGGATGGGATGAAAGGAGAGAGGGCTAACTTCAAAGAATCAGTGTTTTTTCTTGGTGTTGGAGGTTTGGGAGCTGTTTCTGCAGAGACCAAGGGCTGGTTGACGCAATCTGGGTTTTTCTTCTTTCTTTCTCCAGAAAAGCACAGCCTATTTTCCTGGGGCAAACACTTGTGCAAACAAGCATTGCGCCTGGAAATGTGCAGTTGCAGGTACAATCAGCAGCAGTTCCTGTGACTGCCTGTACAGGCCAGGAAATATATTGGCACTTGGTTATATGCAGGCAGACAGAAGCCGTTCTTCACACAATGCGTAATAGCCGATTTATGGAATCTGTTTTCACAAGATCTGGTGACGTTCAGAAGCTCATGTCCACCCTAGATATTAACCGAAAGCAAATATAGCAAGAGAGAAAGCTGCCTTCTACTGACTCAGAGGGATGTGGGTGGCACTATTGGTTAAACCACAGAGCCTAGGACTTGCCGTTCAGAAGGTCGGCGGTTCGAATCCCAGTGACGGGGTGAGCTCCTATTGTTCGGTCCCTGCTCCTGCCAACCTAGCAGTTAAAAAGCATGTCAAAGTGCAAGTAGATAAATAGGTACCCCACCAGCAGGAAGGTAAATGGCGTTTCCATGTGCTGCTCTGGTTTGCCAGAAGCAGCTTAGTCATGCTGGCCACATGACCCGGAAGCTGTAAAGCCAGTAAAGCGAGATGAGCGCCGCAACCCCAGAGTCGGTCACAACTGGAGTTAACGGGGGTCAGGGGTCCCTTTACCTTTACCTTTACTGACTCAGAACCTTAGTCCATTTACTTCAATAATGTCTACACAGACTGGCAGTAGTTCTCCAGGAATTTTTGGGCCGCGATCTCTCCCAGCCCTACCCAGGGTAGCTGGGGAATAAAGCTAGGACCTTCCGCATGCCGCCATTCTTCGAAATTCACACATCTCCGAATTTTGCAATGCAGTTCTCCAGCCCAGGGATGTGTACAAAATTGCATACAGCAGGGCAAGGAGTGCAGGTAAACACTACAAAGTATATTATATTAGGGGAAAGTGCTTTGCAAAAATATATATAAAAAAATGTAGATTAGCCCAAATTGCATACAAAAATTAGGATAAATCCGCATTAAAATGCTGATTGGCCACTGTGTCCAGTTAGCCACTGTGAGAACAAGATGGATTATATGTGCCATGGGCCTGATCCTGAAGGGCTCTTCTTATGGCTTTGTTTGTTCTAAGTTGGTATAGCTGCCTGGATATATGCCATAAACCTACCCACAGTGATCTCCCCTCCCCCATCAGAATCTGCCATAAACCAGCCTGGTACCATGCTCTGAGAGGGTGACATCTTGGCCCAGTGCCAGATTTAGAATCTTAGAATCCTAGAGTTGGAAGAGACCACAAGGGCCATCGAGTCCAACCCCCTGCCAAGCAGGAAACACCATCAGAGCACTCCTGACATATGGTTGTCAAGCCTCTGCTTAAAGACCTCCAAAGAAGGAGACTCCACCACACTCCTTGGCAGCAAATTCCACTGTCGAACAGCTCTTACTGTCAGGAAGTTCTTCCTAATGTTTAGGTGGAATCTTCTTTCTTGTAGTTTGGAACCATTGCTCCGTGTCCGCTTCTCTGGAGCAGCAGAAAACAACCTTTCTCCCTCCTCTATGATTTACGTATAAGCTAAACAAGGTATAGCTTAGGGCCCCACTTTCTTGGGAACCCCCCAACAAATTAAAGGGGGGAAAAACCCTGGATGTACATTTCCAAAATGTAAGATAAAAAAACAAATAAAATAAAACTTTACAGCAAGAGTGTTTTGTGTTGTATAGGCTCCTAGGATGTAAGTCATGGGCCCCGCCTGCTAGCCTGCTCCCTAAAACATCACTGGTTTGCTCATTTCTATATATAGGGTGCCTACATTCTGCATAGGGATGCGGGTGGCGCTGTGGGTTAAACCACAAAGCCTAGGGCTTGCCGATCAGAAGGTCGGCGGTTCGAATCCCCGCGACGGGGTGAGCTCCCGTTGCTCGGTCCCTGCTCCTGCCAACCTAGCAGTTCAAAAGCACATCAAAGTGCAAGTAGATGAATAGGTACCGCTCCGGCGGGAAGCTAAACGGCGTTTCCATGCACTGCTCTGGTTCGCCAGAAGCGGCTTAGTCATGCTGGCCACATGATCCGGAAGCTGTACGCCGGCTCCCTCGGCCAGTAAAGCGAGATGAGCGCCGCAACCCCAGAGTCGTCCGCGACTGGACCTAATGGTCAGGGGTCCCTTTACCTTTACATTCTGCATGTGCAAATGGCTTGAGATACCTGTGAGGTCCATAAATTACCATATAGCATATATTCATCACACACAAAAAACAGTGACAATTTGTTGTGGACAAAGGACAGCTGGACATATAAAGGGCCCCATTACCTTCAGTAGCTTAGGGCCTCATCAAACCTGAATCTGGCCGTATCTTGGCCTGACATCATCAGGGCTGTATCTAACAAACACACCCACACCCCGAAAAGGGAAGCAACAGCCGTCAATGCCTGCTCTGCCTCTTTGTGTTCCTAGCTGAGGTGCAAAGGGGAAGCCATAATACTGTTATCTGTGTGCCAGGGACCATGGAGTTTGAACCTGCTGGAGCCTGGGCCAGAGGTGTTGTTGGGGTGTCGGCCAGGAACCCCGAGTCCCTGGTCTTTTGCACTTATGTCCCCACTGTGGAAGGACGTGTGGGTCCAGAATTGGCCTCCACAGTCACTTACGGACTCCCCGTTAAGATGGCGTTTATGGAAGACAATCTTACTCGGCCACGAGTAATCACCAAGGAAGGAAGAAGTTTAGTTTACTCAGAATCTCCTTTCTTGTCCCTTGAAGTCATGAGTTCGAGTCCTACCCTCCAGTCCGGGAGAAAACAAGCTTGTTCAATCCTCCATGTGACAAGCCTTGAGATATTTGAAGGTGGCACTGTTCTCACAGTGGCCAGCCAAATGCCCCAATGCGAAACTGGCAAGCAGGATCCGTGCGAGAGAGTTCTCGCCCCTACTGCGACCGGCATTGGGGAGCATCACTGCCTCCAACCATGGAGACAACCATGACTAGTAGCCATCAGTAACCCTCTCCTCCTTCATGAATTTATCTAATCCTCTCTTAAAGCCATCCACATTGGTGGTCATCACTGTCTCCTGTGGCAGGGAGTTCCACAGGTTAACTATGTGCCACATTTAGAAGCACTTTCTTATGTCTTTCCTGAATCTTCCAAGATTCAGATTCATTGTCCATGGGTATGATGAAAGAGGGAGGAAAAACGGCTGGCTGGAGCTGACGGCAGCTGTAGTCCAAAGCATTTGGAGGGCGCCGGGTTGGGGAAGCCTGTTTTAAGATTTCAGGCAATAAACTAACATTTGTAAGACAAAACAAAACAAAACAACCAGAGGCATTTTTGTTAGGGATTGTAGGAAAAGACCTGCCAAGGAAAATAAAGAATTTCTTTATGTACACGACAACGGCGGCAAGAGACTTAATAGCACAAGGATGGAAGAACGAGGAAATCCCAACAAAAGAACAGTGGCAAGAGAAATTGATGGATTATGCAGAACGGGTGAAATTGACATACAAGCTCAGAGACAAGGACAACTGTGACTTTAAAGAAGAATGGGAACTTTTTACAAACTACTTAAAAAAACAACAAAATGAGCTGGACTCCTTGGCAGGTTTTGAACGTACCACAAATTTATTGACTGTTAGCATAATAGGTAGATCATTTAAGGATCTTTACAATTTTATAATATGCAGAGAACAACATGTGTTGAAAAATCAGAGAGAGGAGTTGAGGGAAGTCCTGGGGGGAAGGGAGGGTTTTTTGGAGGAGAGGAATAACTGGGGGGGGGGGGGAATGATGAAGATGATACGTTGTGATAATGATATGTTGTTGAAATTATGAATAAAAACTACTTTTTTTCACGCAGTGGCTGAGACCACCTGAGGCTTTAGCTGGCAATGCCAAGGACCGAAGCTGGGACTTCGCTGGGCATCCATTCTGCTGCTAAGACACTCCTGTGCCTTCCATTTTTTTAAAAAAAATAATATTTATTAACAGTTTAAAGATTACAAAAGAAAAAAAAAAGAATTATACAAGACAATACCATACAATACAAAACCAAAACCAAAAACACCACACAACCCAAACCCTAAAACATTGAATCAACCAAACCAAACAAAAACAATTTAAAAACACATCCAATAATTTCGATATCATAACTTTCGTTCACTTGTTTCAGCGACCTCCTCACACCTCCCTTTTTGTATTCCACTTCTGTTAATTGTTTCAGCAATTCCTTTCCATCTTCCTCTGTTTTCTGTCCTATAATTTATCTTAACATATTCTAACCTTATTTTTCCCCTTTAATACATTTACAATCTGTCTGTACCTAATTCCTTATAACATTTCTGCTAAAGCCATATAATTTCATTCCATCATTTTCCTAACATTCATTAATTTTACAATATTTCTGTAAAAAATCTTTAAACTTTTTCCAGTCTTCTTCCAGTCTTCTTCTTCTTTCCAACTCTTCTCCCAGGTCTCAGATTCTGCCAGTCATTTCTGCCAGTTCCATATAGTCCATCAACTTCATCTACCACACTCCTGCGCCTTCCAGTCAAAACTCCCCGTGTGCTCCTTCAACATCTGGACTGCATGTGGGATCTCGGTTTCACGCCCCAGGGACTCGCTGTGAGCTAACAAGCGAGGCCGTCCAAAACCAACATTAGAGAACAGCCGCAAGTGACTCAGAGAGCCTTCATTCACAAAAGTACACACCGAGTCCTGCTCAACTTCCTCTCGGCTCCTTTACAAAGCCTGGATTTCGGCATCATTGCAAACTCAGACCATGATAAAGATTGCGGCTAGCAGATTGAGGCTGAATCCTGACAAGACAGAAGTACTGTTTTTGGGGGACAGGAGTGTGGGGGACTCCCTGGTCCTGAATGGGGTAACAGTGCCCCTGAAGGACCAGGTGCGCAGCCTGGGAGTCATTTTGGACTCACAGCTGTCCATGGAGGCACAGGTCAAATCTGTGTCCAGGGCAGCTGTTTACCAGCTCCATCTGGTACGCAGGATGAGACCCTCCCTGCCCACAGACTGTCTCGCCAGAGTGGTGCATGCTCTGGTTATATCTCGCTTGGACTACTGCAATGCACTCTACGTGGGGCTACCTTTGAAGGTGACCCAGAAACTACAATTAATCCAGAATGCGGCAGCTAGACTGGTGACTGGGAGCAGCCGCCGAGACCATATAACACCGGTCCTGAAAGACCTACATTGGCTCCCGTACGTTTCTGAGCACAATTCAAAGTGTTGGTGCTGACCTTTAAAGCCCTAAATGGCCTCAAAGGCCCAGTAGACCTGAAGGAGCATCTCCACCCCCATCGTTCAGCCCGGACACTGAGGTCCAGCTCCGAGGGCCTTCTGGTGGTTCCCTCCCTGCGAGAAGCCAAGTTACAGGGAACCAGGCAGAGGGCCTTCTCGGTGGTGGCACCCGCCCTGTGGAACACCCTCCCATCAGATGTCAAAGAGAAAAATAACTACCAAACTTTTAGAAGACATCTGAAGGCAGCCCTGTTTAGGGAAGCTTTTAATGTTTAATAGGTTATTGTATTTTAGTGTTTTGTTGGAAGCCGCCCAGAGTGGCTGGGGAAACCCAGCCAGATGGGCGGGGTATAAATAATAAATTATTATTATTAATTATTATTATTATCGCGCTGGTTTGGGGGTGCCCCTCTGCTCTGCCCCACTGCTAAGTTGCTCCTCCACAAGCATTCTTCTGCTGTTGGAGACTTGACTACTGTAACTTGCTCTACACGGGGCTGCCCTTGAAGCTGTCCCAGAAACTCCAGCGGGTGCAGAATGCTGCAGCGAGGCTCCTCATGGGGTCCCTGCCATGGGAGCATATTCACCCAGTGCTTTTCCAGCTGCGCTGGCTCCCGGTGGAGTACAGGGTCAGATTCAAGGTGCTGGTTTTGACCTTTAAAGCCCTTTGTGGCTTAAGGCCCTCGTATTTACGGGACCGCCTCTCCTGGTCTGCCCCACAGAGGACCTTAAGGTCCATGAATAACCATAGTTTAGAGGTCCCGGGCCCTAAGGAAGTCAGACTATCCTCTACCAGGGCCAGGGCCTTCTCAGTGATGGCTCCAACCTGGTGGAACGCTCTGTCCCATGTAACCAGGGCCCTTCAGGATTTCACTTCCTTCCACAGGGCCTGTAAGACAGAGCTATTCCACCTGGCTTTCAATTTGAAGTTAGCCTGATCTTTTATTCCCCTTCCTTCCCTCCCCCTCCCCTTTTTATGAAGATCACCCACTCTGAGACCCCACAGCTAATTCTCCCCTGGTCTCCTCGCTGGCCCAAATAGGACAAATTTAGCCAGCTAGCCCTGGGGATCATCTAATGTTTATTGGATGGATTTCCTCGCCCTAAATTAATTTTTGAATTCTGAATTTATTGTTATTCACGTTTTATACTGTATTTTATGCTGTTTTTTGTTGCATCAATTAAGTGTTTTAAATTTGTTGTTAGCCGCCCTGAGCCCGGTTTTCTGAACCGGGAAGGGCGGGGTATAAATAAAAACTTATTATTATTTATTTATAATAATCCTGGGCAAACCCTGGAGATAAAGTAGGACGTTAACATCCGAGGGCGCTGCTATTCTGCCAATCTTTTGCTGAAACTCAGGGAAAGGGGGGGCTTTCTGGCAATGGTGGAAGCAGGGTCTGTTATGCTTTCAAATTGTGTAGGGGTCTGCGTGGTCAGATTCCTGCGTTGTACTAAATGATTTTTGGGGGTCCCAGCAGCTGTATGGTCCTATGGTTCTATGATAGAATTCTCCGTGAAATCAGTTCCAGGGAACCTGGTGCTGGCTGCGATTTGAGGCGATTAGGTGCACTCATAAAACAGTTTATTGCAGAAAGAAAAAAAAGTTGTTTTATACAGAAGATTTGTCCAAATTCGTCTTTGAACATCGAAAAAAGAAACTCGATATTGTGAGACTCTTTCTGTTATTTGCTTTTCATTTTCCGCCGGAATGGTTTTGTCGCTTTTTGGTGCTGCCACCAAGTGGCGAGACTGTGTTGCAACACCCTAAATTTAAGAATACAGCCATACCTCATACAGATAGGTAGCCGTGTTGGTCTGCCATGGTCAAAACAAAATAAAAAAATTCCTTCCAGTAGCACCTTAAAGACCAACTGAGTTAGTTCTAGGTATGAGCTTTCGTGTCCATGCACACTTCTTCAGATACACTGAAACAGAAGTCACCGGACCTTTCTATATAGTGAGAAGGTGGGGAGGGGTATTACTCAGAAGGGTGGTGGGAATGGGTGATTGGCAGATAGCTGCGATGAGCCTGTTGACGACTCTTAACGACTGCAATAGGTCTAACAGGAAAAAGCAAGGGGTGAGAAGGTGAAAAATGGCTTTGTCATGTATAATGAGATAAGAATCCAATGTCTTTGTTCAGACCAGGTCTCTCCATAGTTTTAAGTTTGGTGATAAGTTGCAATTCAGCAGCTTCTCTTTCCAGTCTATTTCTGAAATTCCTTTGTAATAGAACAGCTACTTTGAGATCTTGTATAGAATGTCCTGGGAGATTGAAGTGTTCTCCTACTGGTTTTTCTGTCTTGTGGTTCCTGATGTCGGATTTATGTCCGTTTATTCTTTGGCGTAAGGTTTGGCCTGTTTGTCCAATATAGAGAGCCATACCTCATGTTACAGACACTTCGAGTTGCGCGATTTGGGGTTGCGCACCGTGCCGAACCCGGAAGTACCAGAACGGGGTACTTCTGGGTTTCGGCACTTGCGCATGCGCAGAAGCACCGAATCGCTACCTACGCGTGCGCAGACGCGGCGCTGCGGGTTGCGAACACTGCTGTTTGCGAACGTGCATCCCGCACGGTTCACGTTCGCAACCCAAGAATCTACTGTATACCTAAATATACCCATGAACATTCTGAGTTGAATGAATAGGTCTTTGCCCAAGATGCCCATTTTGTATCGCTTCAAAACTCATCTTACTTTTGCAACTGTTTTAGCTTTTTAAAGTTACAGTGGTACCTCGGGTTACAGACACTTCAGGTTACAGACTCTGCTAAACCAGATATAGTACCTCGGGTTAAGAACTTTGCTTCAGGATGAGAACAGAAATCACCCCATTTGCTAAAGTGGTACCTCAGATTAAGAACAGTTTCAGGTTAAGAACGGACCTCCGGAACCTCGGTTTATGAACTTAATCTGTTCCATAAGTCTGTTCTCAAACTGAAACCGTTCTTCAATCGAGGCATGCTTTCCCTAATGAAGCCTCCCACCGCCGGTCCCCTTCCATCGTTCGGATTTCATTCTTAGACCGAGGTAAAGTTCGCAAACCAAGACACTATTTCCGGTTCTGCGGAGTTCATAAACCGAATAGTTTGTAAACAGGGCTGTTCTTAAACGGAGGTATCACTGTACATCTGGCTATAGCATCTATCCTATCTCTTTCTTCAAAGACAGATAATGGAAGTTCTCTTTCCATATGAACCTCCCCAGACCCTGAGATCATCTTCTGAGTCCCTCCTTTGTGTGCCTCCTCCTTGAGAGGTCCGGAGGGTGGCAACACGAGAACGGGGCCTTCTCTGTAGTGGCTCCCCGTCTGTGGAATGCTCTCCCCAGGGAAGTTTGCCTGGCGCCTTCATTATACACCTTCAGATGCCAGGCAAAAATGTTCCTTTTTAAACCAGGACTTTGGTTGACCTGATCAACATCATATACCCTTTTAAAATGTGGCTCTTTTCTGGGAGGGGTGTGTTATTGGGTTGTTTTTATTCTGTTTATATATGTTGTGATCTTTTCTGTGAACCACCCTGAGACCTCTGGATATAGGGCGGTATATAAACTCAATAAATAATAATAATAACATATTAAAAAATCTGAGTCTGATGGTGCCCTTCCTGCCCCATATCAGGACACACAAAGGGTGGGGCTGGCTGAGAAATAATAAATTCATTAATCACTGCTGAGGTGTCCCACAATTGCCGGACACCTCAGAAGACGATGCTGAGACCTTTCCAGCTGTTGCCATTGGTCGCGGACCACCTGATGATGTCACAAAATGACATGCCCTCCCCCCTGTGACATCACTGTCTCAGGCTTGGGCCCTGAATTCTCAGGTTCTGGGGTGCTCCTGACCTGACCACGCTAACTATATACCCAGGGCTGGATTAGGTTTGATGAGGCCCTCAGCTACTGAAGGCAATGGGGCCCTTTATATGTCCAGCTGTCCTTTGCCAACAACACATTGTCACTGTTTTTCGTGTTGAATATATGCTAGATGGTCATTTATGGACCTCAAGCCATTTGCACATAACAGTCCATGCAAATGTAGGCACCCTATATATAGAAAGGAGCAAACCAGTGATGTTTTAGGGAGCAGGCTAGCAGGCAGGGCCCATGACTTACATCACATCACATCACATCACATCACAACGCAACAAAACACAACACTACACTACACTACACTACACTACACTACACTACACTACACAACACAAAACACTGTTGCTGCATGTAGGTTTTATTTTATTTGTTTTTTATCTTATATTTTGGAAATGGACATCCAGGGTTTTTTCCCTTTAATTTTTTTTGGGGGGGGGCAAGATAGTGGGGCCCTAAGCTATAGCTCAGCCTTTCTCAACCTGTGGGTCCCCAGATGTTGTTGGACTACAACTCCCATCACCCTTAGCTAGCAAGGCCAGAGCTCAGGGATGATGGGAGTTGTAGTCCAACAACATCTGGGGACCCATAGGTTGAGAATCACTGCTATAGCTTGTTTAGCTTATATGTAAATCCGTCTGGTATAATACCAGCTGTCTGCCTGCTCAGGTGCAGAATGGACAACTGGGTCAGAAGCATAGCTGTCAAGTTACAGATTTGAAAATAAGGGACCAACAGCCTCGAAAATAAGGGATCAGCAGCCAAAATAAGGGATTTTCCAGGCACAGGTATGTTCAACTTCTGAGCCCCTCCTAGCCAAAGGCAGAAAGCCCAGCCAGCAGCCAAACGAAGCCTCAAGCGGTGGTTCCCACAGTGCAGCAACCCGGCAAAGGGGATGCGGCAAGGAAAACCACCGTCACCTCTCCGCTGGGAAGCGCTGAGCAAAGGCGAGTCCCCAGGCAACGCGGCCGATTTGATCGGCACAAGGCATGAAAGCTCCACCCCCCAGTCGTTCTCCTTATTGGGTGAGCAATGCAGCCAAGCAACACATTGGAACCTCCCTCCTCCCTGGCCGGCAGGGAGGGAGGGAGAGGAGCTGCTTTCTTTGAAACCTGGGAAATTTAAGGGACATCATCAATAAGGGACAGCAGTGGGACATGGCGCTGGGATAAGGGAGTTTCCCGCCAAATAAGGGACAGTTGACAGCTATGGTCAGAAGGCAGAGGAACGTTAGAATGGGCTGAAATTCAACGTTGCCAGAGGTCCCAGGAGGCGGAATTGGAATGGAACTAGGCCTTATCCAGACATTGTGACATGGTGTCTGGCTCTTCCCTATGGGCAGAGATGAATCTGGGTCAGCTCCAGAGAGGTGCGTCTGGGAGCTTTGCCAAGTGAGCGCAGCAGTAAGCAGAGAAACATCTGCACGTTCTAGGTGAGTGACATTCTTCGAAGCGTATTGTCTTGACCGGACTGCAGAACAGGCCGGCCTCTTTCTCACATTGTCATGTGATATGGCAAAACACTAGGGAGTGAATTGTCCATTTTGGTCTCTCACTTTTGTATTATTATTATTATTATTATTATTATTATTATTATTTATTTATTTATTTATTTATTTATACCCACCCATCTGACTGGGTCTCCCCAGCCACTCTGGGTGGCTTCCAACCAAATATCAAAAACAATACAGTGTCAGACATTAAAAACTTCCCTAAACAGGTGTCTTTTAAAAGTAAAATAGTTGTTTATTGCCTTGACCTCTGGTGGGAGGGCATTCCACAGGGCGGGTGCCACCACCAAGAAGGCCCTGTGCCTGGTTCCCTGTAACTTGGCTTCTCGCAGTGAGGGAACTGCCAGAAGGCCCTCGGCGCTGGACCTCAGTGTCCGGGCTGAACGATGGAGGTGGAGATGCTCCTTCAGGTCTACTGGGCCGAGGCCGTTTAGGGCTTTAAAGGTCAGCACCAACACTTTGAATTGTGCTTGGAAACATACTGGGAGCCAATGAAGATCTTTCAGGACCCGTGTTATGTGGTCTCGGCGGCCGCTCCCAGTCACCGGTCTAGCTGCTGCATTCTGGATTAGTTGCAGTTTCCGGGTCACCTTCAAAGGTAGCCCCACAGAGAGCGCATTGCAGTAGTCTGAGCGGGAGATAACTAGAGCATGCACCACTTTGGCGAGACAGTCTGAGAGCAGGTAGGGTCTCAGCCTGTGTACCAGACTTTTTCCTATCTTATGTTCCATTCTCCACATATCCACAAGTTTGCGGCTTGCTTGATTTCAAATCCCTCGTGAAAATTCATCGGCATTTCAGTGTGAATTTCTCGTAACCTACTAATTTCCGTGTGCGATTTCGCCTCACGTACATTTTTGCAAAGCAATGTCCCCCAATGTGGTGCGTTCTTTCCTACTATTAGATATTTTGTAAGTTATTTTCATTAATGCATGCGTTTTTATGCACACACTATCCTAGCGCATGCATTCTTGTGCACATTCCTTGGCTGCAGAAGCGCACTGCAAAATTCAGGAAAGTGTGAATTTCAATGGTCAGCTTTGGTTTGCGTTGCGTATAATGCATATACTGTACTAGTTAGAATGACCTACAGGAATTCCTTATTAGGAGGGAAATCGCGTAGCAAAATTGTGTATATTAGGCAAACTTGCATTGAAACGAATGCCTGTTTGGAGACATTTACGATAAAATGAGGTGTTTTCATGTGGACTTTAAAAAGAAAAAAGTTAACTGCTGTGGAAATAGGAAGAACTGAATTTAGGGACTGAGAGGGGGGAGTGAAACTGTGAAAATGTCCCATATTAGGTTCACAATCAACACCTCTTCTTCACAGGAAATTCTGAAAACTGTAGTTCTCTGAGAAGACTAGGGAGGTTTCCTAGACACCTCTCAGCACCCTTCAACTACAGTTACCAGGATTCTATGGGGGAAGCCATGACTGTTTAAAGTGGTATCTAGTGCTTTAAAGTCCTGGCACGAATGTGGCCTTGCTTGCATAATAATAATAATAATAATAATAATAATAATAATAATAATTTATTTATTTATTATTTATACCCCGCCTATCTGGCTGGGTTTCCCCAGCCACTCTGGGCAGCTTCCAACAAAACGCTAAAATACAATAAGCTATTAAACATTAAAAGCTTCCCTAAACACAGCACCCTATATATTGCTTCTGTTGAAACACACTCTCCAAAGACATATAAAATCCTGGACATTGAGGTGCCCAGGAAATGGTTCGTTTCTTCTTCTCCTCTGAACAGCACTGCATCGTTGCCGAGCTGTCGAGACAGAGCAACCCAGGACAGCTGATCCTTTAAAAAGACAGAGGGAGATTAGCGACGAAAGTCTGCAAACTCCGGCTCAGCAAGTTGCATCCATCACGCCTCGGGTGACAGTTGCCTTGGAGAGAAACCCGACTGCACAAACAGCAACACAACCTCCGAAATATATCCTGGCATTAACCCAATGGGGAGGGAGCAGGGCCAGGCTGGCCAATCAGCAACGGCGGATGGGAGAAGAGAAAGCTTGATGGGCACAGGCCAGGGGGCTCCGGTTACGATCTGCTGCGGTTGCTATGGAGACGGTTGGCAGGCTCCGGCCTCCTGACCCAACAGGCCAATTTGGGGTTGTGTGGGGGCTGCAAGTTCCCACCTTCTTCCTTGGTTCCTGTGTAAGATACAACCTTTGTCGTTGCCTTAAAAGCATGACACCTCCCCGGGGTACCTCATTTTGGGCCGTGCAAAAGCGACGGCCAGTTTTTCTCCCCGGTGTATTTTCCCACACACACCTCCGCAGCAAATTCCAGCCAGGACAGGACGTGTTGAAACCTCAACTCTCCCCGTTGCATTAGGCGGAAGAACTCGACGTTTGCATCCACGCCAAACCCAGCTAATGGCGTATTTGAGGCCCTGTGCCATCGGTCTCACTAACAAAAGGAGCATCTGTTGTTTTGCTTAAGAAGAGGCCTGTGTTATCCTGCAAGAGAGGTCTTTAAGGTTCAAAACATCCTCAGGGGGGTCTTTAAGGGACTTGGGTTCCTACGCAAAGATTCGTAGCTCGGTCGAGTTTTCTCCTTGCAATGGATCGAAATAGCCAGCAGTGCCTCCGGTTTGAAATGCATCCCCCTGAAATTGATCTGTTAATCGGTTGCACTGGTTTTTGTTTCTGTGACATTCTTTAAGGGGCCCCGAAAGATGGCCAAGGCTGCAATGCTAACCCGGCTTGTCTGGGAATAGATTTGATGCTCTAGATTATGGGTAGGCAACCTAAGGCCCGGGGGCCAGATCCGGCCCAATCACCTTCTGAATCCGGCCCGCGGATGGTCCAGGAATCAGCGTGTTTTTACATGAGTATAATGTACATAACGTACCATATTTTTTGCTCTATAAGACGCACCAGACCACAAGACGCACCTAGTTTTTGGAGGAGGAAAACAAGAAAAAAAATATTCTGAATCTCAGAAGCCAGAACAGCAAGAGGGATTGCTGCGCAGCGAAAGCAGCAATCCCTCTTGCTGTTCTGGCTTCTGGGATAGCTGCGCAGCCTGCATTTGCTCCATAAGACGCACACACATTTCCCCTTACTTTTTAGGAGGGGAAAAGTGAGTCTTATAGAGCAAAAAATACGGTACATTTTTACATCCTGTATACCTGAAGGAGCGTCTCCACCCCCATCGTTCAGCCCGGACACTGAGATCCAGTGCCACGGGCCTTCTGGCTGTTCCCTCCCTACGAGAAGTGAGGTTACAGGGAACCAGGCAGAGGGCCTTTTCGGTAGTGGCGCCCGCCCTGTGGAACGCCCTCCCTTCAGATGAGAAGGAAATAAGCAGCTATCTTCTCTTTAAAAGACATCTGAAGGCAGCCCTGTTTAGGGAAGTTTTTAATACTTGATGCTGTATTGTTTTTAACACTTGATTGGAAGCCACCCAGAGTGGCTGGGGAAACTCAGCCAGATGGGTGGGGTATAAATAATAAATTATTATTATTATTATTATTATTATTATTAGGAGTAGAATGTGTCCCTCTGGGTTATTTGTGGTTATTTGTGGGGCCTGCCTGGTGTTTTTACATGAATAGAATGTGTGCTTTTATTTAAAATGCATCTCTGGGTTATTTGTGGGGCATAGGAATTTGTTCATCCCCCCCCCAATATAGTCCAGCCCCCCACAAGGTCTGAGGGGCAGTGGACCGGCCCCCTGCTGAAAAAGTTTGCTGACCCCTATTCTAGATGCTCCCCCCCCCAAAAAAAGGAAAGGAAGGTGACGGTGAAATACAGTGGAGAAAAGTGTGGAATAAACATCATTTGGCACGATGTTGTACTACCTCCGTACAAGCAAATAGGGATGAATGCTCAATAAACGCCGTATAACGTCCACACAAACTTTGTGAAGACAAATCAGGAGGGATGCTCTCAGTAAATGGGCTGTCTAGGATGCCTGATGTTGTCCAGTTTTTGCATTGTGTTTCCTGTGCTGTCCTGCCGTGTCTTCTCAGACCTGATTTGTGTGCATCGCTGTCAACTTACAGATTTGAAAATAAGGGACCAGCAGCCTCGAAAATAAGGGATCAGCAGCCAAAATAAGGGATTTTCCAAACACAGGTATGTTCAACTTCTGAGCCCCTCCGAGCCAAAGGCAGAAAGCCCAGCCAGCAGCCAAACGAAGCCTCAAGCAGTGGTTCCCACAGCGCAGCAACCCGGCAAAGGGGATGCAGCAAGGAAAACCACCGTCACCTCTCTGCTGGGAAGCGCTGAGCAAAGGCGAGTCCCCAGGCAACGCGGCCGATTTGATCAGCACAAGGCATGCAAGTTCCACCCCCCAGTCGTTCTTAGACTCCTTATTGGGTGAGCAACGCAGCCAAGCAACACAGTTGGAGCCTCCCTCCTCCCTGGCCGGCAGAGAGGGAGAGAGAGGAGCTGCTTCCTTTAAACCCGGGAAATTTAAGGGACATCATCAATCCGGAACAGCAGCGGGACACAGCGCTGGGATAAGGGAGTTTCCTGCCAAATAAGGGACGGTTGACAGCTATGTCTGTGTGATGGTTTCTCCCCAACCCCCCCCCCCCCAAAAAAAACACACACAACTGCAGCGAAAGCCTGTTGAGTGAGAACAGACTCAGCAGTATTCCCCCCTTTTTTCACATACACATTGCAGAGCTTTGGAGCAGTAGAGGGCTACAGGAAGGAATCACAGAACTAGAGAGTCAGAAGGGACACCAAGGGTCATCTAGTCCAAGCCCCTGATCCTAATGGTTCCATTTAAAAGGGGGGCTACACACGAGGCTTCCCAAACACTCACTGCAAGGAGTGCCATTTTGTGAGGGCTTCAAGAAGCTTCGGCCTGAATCCTAGGGACACTTCAAAGAACTGCAGTCCCATGGGGTTCTTCAGATGGCAGCCAATACAGTTAAATTGGTCTAAATGTGTAGTGAAGACATTCATTCCCCCAAAGACCCAGAGACAGCACTTCTCTAGTTATGTAAAGGTGAAGGATCCCGTGACAGTTAAGTCCAGCCAAAGGCGACTATGGCGACTATAGAATATTTGCATGAGATTGTATGGGGGAAAATACGGAATAACAGATACAACTTTGCTTAAAATGTATATAGGAAGTGCAGTGGAAGTGGTGGAAGTCAATCAATGAAATTTTATTATTGAGATATTTGTAGAATAAATTTAGAAGAAATTCTTCCATCTTTTCTTCTTCTTCTTCTTCTTCTTCTTCTTCTTCTTCTTCTTCTTCTCCTCCTCCTCCTCCTCCTCCTCCTCCTCCTCCTATTTTTTCTTTTTCTTTCTTCTTTTCTTCCTTTTTTCTCTTTCGTTCTTTTTTTATATATGTGTGTGTGCTTATCTGAAATATATATGTATGTATGTATTTGCAATATTTTGCTCATATTTTGTAATAATTATGTTAAATAAATTAAACAATTTTTTTTAAAAAAAAGTCCAGTCAAAGTTGACTATGGGGCTTTTAGGCCGAGGGAGCCGGCGTTTGTCCACAGACAACTTTCTGGGTCATGTGGCCAGCAGGACTAAACTGCTTCTGGTGCAACAGGACTCTGTGATGGAAACCAAAGCGCACAGAAACACCGTTTACCTTCCCGCCACAGCAATACCTATTTATCTACTTGCACTGGCATGCTTTCGAACTGCTAGGTTGGCAGAAGCTGGGACAGAGCAATGGGAGCTCACTCCGTTGCGGGGATTCGAACCACCGACCTTATGATTGGCAAGCACAAGAGGCTCAGTGGTTTAGACCACAGAGCCACCTACATCCCTCCTAGTAATAAGGTACCCACCGGGACACCAACTCTTCCCCATGCAGGTGAGTGTGTCCTGGATTTCACCCTTGGATGCCACCACAACACATTCGTTTGGGTTTCCCAAAATAGCTGAGATTTTATTCTTTCTCTTTTTTTGCAAAAAAAAAAAAAAAAGCGTCAGTCACATTTTCAGTTAACTGAATTGTCCAGGGCTTTACAGCACAGTTCCATCCCTCCTGCCACCCTACTGCTGTTGCCAACTTTGTTTCTTCTATGCCTTTTAAGCAGCTGCACAACCCGCAGGAATTTAGAAGGTGGCGTTTTTCTCCACCTGCATGCCAGGAGAAGAGTCTCCTCGTGCTAAATCCCTGCCCGTCGGGAAGGTGCAAAGGGCACAGGAGCAGGGCCAGTAGAAGAAATATGGCAACCCAGAACCTCCTCCGTCCGGCTTAGTCTAAAACTCAGTTATGCAAAATGGCCAGCTATCCGTCTTACATGGGGGGCTCTCCCTGCTATGCCTGTACAACCTTCCCCCACTATATTTGTTAATGCTAATAATAATAAATTTATTTAACCTCGCTATAGGCCACTTTCGAAGCAGCATACAATATTGAAAAAACAACAACACAGTAGGATCATAAAACCACGAGACGGAAAGACATCAACAACAGCAAAACAGACTGAAACTACTGATTCAATTAAATGCCTGATGAAATGGGTCTTGCTGACTTTGTGGAGTTTTAGGCGGACGCAGAGGGAGTGTGTTATGCAGAAGACAGCCAGGGGTGGACTCTTTCTTGTGTCAAAGAGCCAGGTCCAATTTCTTGGAACCACTGGAGAGTGAAGGCACGGGAGCCGGGGCTGCACACTCGCTGGCCACTGATTCGGGGAGGGGTGTTCCTTCAGGCCTTCGCTCGGGCCCGGGAGGCAGACCTATCTGCAAAGAGACAGCCAGCAGCATCCTGCGTCAGCGGCGGTTCCCAAATTACCTTCAAGGGCAGCCCCACATAAAGTGCATCACAGTAGTCAAGCCTGGAGGGAAAGCATGGGTGAGCATGGGAAGGTTTTGCCCAGAAAGGCAGGCAGCATCTAGACATTGGGTTTAAATGAGAGAAAACACAAGCAGCCAGGGCGGAAAGCGCGGGGCTCATTTTATCCTCACGACAAACCTGAGAGGTGGGTCAGGATGAGAGGCCAAAGCTTGCTCAAGGATACTTAGAGGGGGGGGTCACACCAAATGGTTGCCTGTATGAGGGTTGCCACTGGCTGGGACTGGCCTGGGGGTAAGTGGGGCTCACGGGAAGCTGGTCTGAGGTTACTCTTGCATCTATAATATTAATAACAATACTATAGCCATCTGCTGGGAAGTTAGTGTGGCAGTTCTGCCTCACCCGGTGAGCCCTTTCTAGGAAACAAGGAAGGGGGCAGCTGTGGTCTGACCGAACGGTAGACGAAATGATGAAACCATTTCTGGACTGTATGGCTTCGAGCGGCAGGTGTTTGGATGGGCGGGTGCAAGGCTGAATGTTCACCTAAATAAAAGATTTCCCGTGTATTGAAAACTAGATGCCAGAGGTTCTTTCTAGGACCACAGAGTCCCAAGTTCAAGCTTTGGCATATCCAAGTAGGCTGGGGAAAGGCTCTCGACCTGAAATCCCTTGGTGGATCTACACACGTCATTTATAATGTTAAAATACGTTATTAAAATTTGACCCCAGAGAGCGCTGCAGAGCAGAGAGCCATCAGCAATGGAAAACTGCTATTCAGCATTATAGAACATTATTTTTTTAAAAAAGGTTTAGCAGATCAATGTAGATCCAGCCCCAGTAAAACTTGTTGATTCTGGGTTAGATAGACCAGTGGTCTGACTCTGTATACAGCAGCTCTGTAGGTTCCGTTGGCTGTGGAAGTGTAATGTTTTAGCATTCAGACTTGTGACACACACACACCCCGCCAATGCGAACTGAAGTGGTGCAGTCTAGAAACAATTTTTCCATGTGATACACTGCTTGTATTCAGTGGGTCTAAACCCAATCCTTCGTCCATTACGCTACATTGCCTCTCACTACACACCTTGTGTAGGATTCCCTATTCACACAGCTCAGTGTCTATTGTGCCATTGTCAGATTAGACAACACGCTTAATATAGTACCTAGCTTCCAAAACAACAACAAATGTCGGGGGAAGGAAAAAGTGACATGTCCATCACTTTTCGAACCATTTCTTGCAGGTACAAATTGAAAATACACTTCCGGCGTCTCACAGGTCGAGAACCAAACCCTTCTCCCTGCATGGAACTTTTCCCAACCAACACAGACAGGTAAGTAATACTTTGCAGATGGGCGAAGGCAGAAATGTCAAGCGCCTACGACACAATGCTTTTCGCTTTCATCGCTAACTGGTCTCTGGCCCGCAAGCGGCAATTGACAGTGGTGTTCGAGGTCGTCTGGTTCTCGCCCGGCCCCGGCGTTTTGGGGCAAGCAAATTTCACAAACTTCTGTCCTGCTAAAAAGTACAAGATAGGGTCCAGGCAGCTGTTGGTGCTAGCCAGGGGCCGGGTGAGTTTGTACGCCAAGTTGATGGCGTCGAGAGTGGCGCAGCTGAGGTCCCAGTCACGGAAGTAATAGTACAAGGTCCGAGTGATGTGGAAGGGCAAGAAGCAGATGATGAAGACCGCCAGCACGACGGCGATCATCTTGACCGACTTCTTCTTGGAGCTGGACATTCGGGTGGTGCCGCGGGTGGGCTGGAGCAACCGGCGAGCCATCAGGGAGTAGCAGACGATGATGACCAGGAAGGGGATGCAGAAGAGAAGGACCAGCATCACGGTGCTGTAGATGATGAAGTCCCCGAAGAGGTCCTTCGCCGACGTGTCGTGGCAGGTGATCTTGTCGCACCGGGGGCTGGTGGTGACGAAGTAGAGCACGGGCGACTGGCAGGCGATGACGACCGCCCAGACGGTGGCCGAGACCCAGCGGGCGTAGCGGACTTGTCCCCACTCCAGGGACTTCAAGGGGAGGCAGATGCCCATGAAACGATGGATGCTGATGCAGAGCAAGAAGAGGATGCTGCAGTAGAGGTTGGTGTAGAAGAGGAAGCGGACAATTTTGCACAAGCCCACACTGAAGGGCCAGTGGTTCCTCTTGGCGTAGTAGTAGACCAGGAGCGGCAGCGAGATCACGTACAAGGTGTCTGACACAGCCAGGTTGAACATGTAGGTGGTGGAGGCATTCCAGGTCTTGATTCGGAAGAGGAAGATGTAAAGGGCCAGCAAGTTGAGGCACAGGCCCACCACGAAGACGAGGCTGTAGGAGACGGGCAGAAGGATGTACTTAAACTCCTCGTTGAAGGTGCACCTGTAGGGGTCTTCCTCCTCGCAGTCGGCGTCGGAGGCGTTGGCGCTCGCGTTCAAGGAGCGCAGCAGGAGCAGCAGGGACGCATTCGCCATAGCCCTGGGGGGGACCAAAAGAGAGAAGGTTAGAAAGGAGCAGCATTGGCGGTTGAGGGTGTGCCAGTCATGGATGGACTCCTATTATTATTCCGAACTTAAAAATGGAATTGTAATGCTGGTGGTCAAGAAAAGTGGTTTAAAGACTCTCTCAAGGCAAATCTTTAAAAATGGAGTATAAACACCACCAACTGGGAAACACTGGCCTGTGAGTGCTCCAGTTCAGAACAGCCTTTACCAAAGGTGTCATGGACTTTGAAGACGCTCGAACTCAGGACGCAAGGGAGAAACGTGCTAGGAGGAAGGCACGCTTGGCAAGCCCTCACCGGGATAAACTCCCGCCCGGAAACTTATGTCCCCACTGTGGAAGGATGTGTGGATCCAGAATTGGCCTCCACAGTCACTCACGGACTCACTGTTAAGATCTCATTCATGGAAGACAATCTTACTCAGCTATGAGTGATCAGCAAGGAAGATGATGATGATGATTAAAATAAGGAGCACAGGGTGGTTTACAGTGGTACCTCAGGTTACAAACGCTTCAGGTTACAGACTCAGCTAACCCAGAAATAGTACCTCAGGTTAAGAACTTTGCTTCAGGATGAGAACAGAAATTGTGCGGTGGCAGCACGGCAGCAGCAGGAGGCCCCATTAGCTTCAGGTTAAGAACGGAACTCCGGAACGAATTAAGTTCTTAACCCGAGGTACCACTGTACAATATAAAAATGCAAAGATACATAATTACAAGCCAAACAACGAACCCATGCCACAGTTTATTGTTGATTATTTAATCAGCCATATTTCAAAGAAAGTCTATAAGCGCTACATAACATCCTAAAAAATACCACAAATAAAAATCAAATACAAAAAAGCCGTAAAAGATGACTGCTTGACAATATTTCTACACCACTTTTCATTCGGATGAATCCTGAAGCGGCTTACAAACAATAAATAACAAGAGCCTGATAGGGCCTAATAGAACGTCACAAACACAGCATAAATCATATGGAACAATCAACAAACCATCCTTGAAACAATAGTAATCTATAGCACACTGTTCACGAAGCAACTGAACAAATCAGCTAAATAGCACAATTAAAGGAAATGTCTGACTAGATGATTAACAAACACAGCGTGTATATCCTGCAAAAAAATATTAGCAACATGAACGAAATAGCCGCCGAAAGATAAACATAGCACTGTTAGGTTCATGTACTCACTCTCCATGTCCGCGTGGCGCATAATCTTTCACTCAATTTAGCTCAATAAAATACACATACTAGGGTTGCCATCAGGGCCGTATTTAGGTTCGATGAAGCCCTAAGCTACTGAAGGTAATGGGGCCCTTTATATGTCCAGCTGTCCTTAGTCAACAACAAATTGTCGCTCTTTTTTGTGTTGAATATATGCCATATGGTAATTTATGGACCTAATAGGTATCTAAAGCCATGTGCACATAACAAAATATGTCTTTTGTTAACTTGTGGGTGAACATATCAGACGACACAGTGATTCTTCAAACAGCTCTTGTTTATTCACAGGCCAGAACTGAACTGAACTGAAGGGTTCAGCCAGCCTGCTTATATAGAGCTCCACTACAATGCAACTGTAACAACTTTCTGTAGCTATCCAATCACTGAACGTCACTTTCAATCCCTTATTTGCATATGTGTACCTGAGTGAAAACTATCTACAGTATCCCCCTGCTGGCCCAGAGTGAGAACTTCAGTACATAACATATTTTATCAAAGTAATTGTTACATGAAATCAGTCAGTAGGCATAAGACTCATACCATTAGTCTCTGCTGCCTGATCATCAGTCTACAAGTACTCTTTAATATTAGATAACAGGTACAACCAGATCCTGAAGCTGAGGCTCCAAGACTTTGGCCACCTCATGAGAAGAGAAGACTCCCTGGAAAAGACCCTGATGTTGGGAAAGATGGAGGGCACAAGGAGAAGGGGACGACAGAGGGCGAGATGGTTGGACAGGGTTCTCGAAGCTACCAGCATGAGTTTGACCAAACTGCGTGAGGCAGTGGAAGACAGGAGTGCCTGGCGTGCTCTGGTCCAGGGGGTCACGAAGAGGCAGACACGACTAAACGACTAAACAACAACAAATCATTGGATATGCTGTTGCTGGAACCTGCCCGGGGAAGATAGCTAAGAAAATGAATGAATGAATGAATGAATGAATGAATGAATGAATGAATTCACAGCTGCGTAACTCTACCATTTTCTTTGTGTGGAGCGACAACAGGTACAACAGCTTGACCTACATTCAACTGTGCTACACTGCAGTCTGCAGCTAATTGCTACATATTGCTGTGCAACCAGTCCATGCAGAATGTAGGCACCCTATACAGTGGTGCCCCGCAAGACGAACGCCTCGCAAGACGGAAAACCCGCTAGACGAAAGGGTTTTCCGTTTTGGAGGCGCTTCGCAAAACGAATTTCCCTATGGGGTTGCTTCGCAAGACGAAAATGTCTTGCGAGTTCCGCGGTTTTTTTTCGCCCCCCCCCTTTTCCTAAGCTGCTAAGCCGCTTCTCAGCTGATCGCTAAAAGCCGCTAGACTGCTAATAGCGCTAATCCGCTAAGCTGTCAATGGGCTTGCTTCGCAAGACGAAAAAACCGCTAGACGAAGAGAATCGCGGAATGGATTCTTTTCGTCTTGTGAGGCACCACTGTATATAGCAATGAGCAAACCAGTGATATTTGATGGAGCAGGCTAGCAGGCAGGGCCCATGACTTACATCCTAGGAGCCTACAAACACAAAACACTGTTGCTGCATGTAGGTTTTATTTTATTTGTTTTTTAACTTATATTTTGGAAATGTACATCCAGGTTTTTTTCTCCCTTTAATTTTTTTGGGGGGCCCCCAAGAGAGTGGAGCCCTAAGCTATAGCTTGTTTAGCTTAGACATAAATCCGGCACTGGTTGCCATAATTCAAACTGTGAAAAGTTGTGGGGCTTTTTTGGGACAGAAAAGTTGTGGGGCTTTTTTGGGAGGCAAATTTGCCAAATGAATGAATGAAGTTGTAGACCCAGCATCATACAAAGAGGTTTGTGTCGATTTAGCATCCAAGAGCGTCAAAGCGAGAGAAATAGGAACCCAGGTGTGGCTGAAGCAAATGCCGTAAGCAGAAATCAAAGCATTCATACTCCTTGAACCAGAACACGAATGGAGTGCAGCTCTCTTTCAAAACTCGTACACCTCTGGAACTTCTTCTGCAATTCTCCAGCCGTACAATGTGAACAAAAATGTATACATAAGGGAACCGCATCCATCGAAAAGCATACGTTAGTGAAAACGACATACAAAGATGCATTGCGTTAGGCGAAATGGTTTTGCCAAAATGTGTCTTTGTTAGAAGGAAATTAGAAGTAAAACGCTAACAGGTTTTCACGAGGATTTTTAAAAGCAAATTGCATTGTGAAATTGCATTGTGCGATCAGTGTAGCTCTCTTACTGTTTAGGGAAGCTTTTAATGTTTGGTGCATTACTGTATTTTAATATTTTGTTGGAAGCCGCCCAGAGTGGCTGGAGAAGCCCAGCCAGATGGGCGGGGTATAAATAATTATGAAGAAGAAGAAGAAGAAGGAGGAGGAGGAGGAGGAGGAGGAGGAGGAGGAGGAGGATTGGCAAAGCATAAGGAATCTCTGGATTTAGGGGAAATGCAGAGATTTATGGTGAAGGGGGAATTAACAGTGTTCACAATCCACATTAAGATGAGTTCCGGATACGTTCAAGTAACCAAGGCAAAAGCGAGGGGAAATTCCACTGTCATTACCCTTTTAACCCAAATTGCCAGTCCAATAAATGCTCAATGGCAGTTTATTGCCCCCGCAGCACTCATGACACTACAAATAATAATAAAAAAAACCTCTTTCTATTCTGGGAGTTGCACAAACAACATTCTTTCATTGTGCAAGAAAAAAATTCTTTCATTGCTCCTCATCCTTCCTATTAAATGACTCTTTCCGGGTTCAGGAAGAAAGTTTGCACTTTAATTATTAACTCCCAGAAGGTGCCGGCCAGCTGTCATGCAGAGGGGGGAGATGAAAAAGCAAACAGGCTGGTTTTGCTGCATAAGCGGAAAGCTTTGCTCTGATTTCAGCAGCCTAACCAGTTCAGTAGCCTCTGAATAGGCCAAAATGGACCAAGGTGGCCATTTATGGACCACATTCCATGTCCCCAAACTGCCCCCCCCCAAAGAGAGGTTAAAAAAAAGACACAGATTCTTTTTGTGTGTAGATACAAATTTGGAAATGACTATAATTTAGATAGAAATGTAGTTCATCTCAGTACAGAGGGAACAAAGCTGTCAACAGCAGACCCTGCAAGTGTCCCTATTTTCCAGGGACAGTCCCGGATTTACAGAAGACGTCCCGGTTTCTGATTTGACCCGGTTTATCCTTAGGACATCCCAATTTTCATCGGAGAAATGTTGGAGGGTATGGTAGGAGACCCCTATTTTCACCGGCGACCCCTGAGCCAAGGAGATAAGTACCATATTTTTTGCCCCATAGGACGCACTTTTTCCCCTGCAAAAATGAAGGGGAAATCTGGGTGCGTCCTATGGGGCGAATACAGGCTTTCGCTGAAGCTTGGAGAGCGAGAGGGGTCGTGCGCACCGACCCCTCTCGCTCTCCAGGCTTCGGGAAGACACCCGCAGCCTAGGCAGCCCTGCAGGAGGTCCGGCAGGGCAGTCTAGGCTGCGGATAGCAGCCTGCTTCCCGGAGCGTCGGGCGCCCTGAAAGCAGAGCGCCCGGCGCTTCGGGAACACATCCGCAGCCTAGGCAGCCCTGTGGGAGTTCTCCGCAGGACTCCCCACGCTGCGGATAGCAGCCTGCTGCCCGGCAGGCGGGGCACCCTGAAGCAGAGCACCCCTCGCGCCGGGCAGACATCCGCAGTGTGGGGAGCCCTGCAGGAGTTCCCCGCAGGGTTCACCACACTGCGGATAGCAGCCTGCCGCCTGGCGGGTGGGGCGCCCTGAAGCAGAGCGCCCTGCACGCCGGGCAGACATCCGCAGTGTGGGGAGCCCTGCAGGAGTTCCCCGCAGGGCTCCCCGCGCTGCGGATAGCAGCCTGCCACCTGAGGCAGACATCGGCCAGCCCCACAAGCTCGGGGGACAGCAGGGAGGCGCAGCGCCATTCCTCGACCTGGTTCGGTTTTCCCGACCTGCTTTGGGGGGGGGTAATAAAGGGGGGGAATTCCTTTATTTCCCCCCCAAAAAACTAGGTGCGTCCTATGGGATGGAGCGTCCTATGGGACGAAAAATACGGTAACTATACAACCTTTAGAAGACATCTGAAGGTAGCCCTGGATAGGGAAGTTTTTAATGTTTAATTTTAAAAAAATGTATTTTTATATATTGGAAGCCTCCCACAGTTGCTGGGGCAACCCAGTCAGATGGGTGGGTAATTCTACTACTACTACTACTACTACTACTAATAATAATAAATAAAAATAGGGCATCCCTATTTTCATCGCAGAAATATTGGAGGTTATGCAACAGGTGGCCTGTGTGCTTCCTCTGTTGTTGGGCAGTTTCCAAGTCTTGCTCTCTCCATAGAAGCCAACTCATAGGGACAGAGGTCCCTTTTCTGCCCCATAAATATTTGAGGGGGCTGAACCCCCCCCCCGAAAAGTTGACCACCCTAGCAGTAGTCAGTAATATTCAAGGCAACACAAAGACCAAATACAATGATACGATATCAATATACACTCTTTATATAAAAGGAAATATATGAAATCACATAAACAGAAAACTTATGAATCTCTGAAAGTCACAAAATGTGCACTCTTAATGGATTCTCTTGAAAACATAAAACCAAATAAACATAAGTCCCTTGATCTCTGGGTCATGGGTTTGGCCCCACATGGGCAAAAGATTCCTGCATCACAGGGGTGTTGGACTGAATTAGTATTACTGTTGTTGTTGTTGTTGTTGTTGTTGTTGTTGTTGTTGTTGTTTGCACCCTGCCCATCTGACTGGGTTGCCCCAGCCACTCTGTGCAGCATCCCGCACATATAAAAACATAATAAAACATTAAACATTTGTGGACCTTAAGGTCCTCCGCGGGGCATACCAGGAGAGGCAGTCCCGTAGGTACGAGGTTCCTAGGTGTAGAAACAAGCCTATCTTACAAAGCTGTAATTCACACCCGCTGCTCTGCTCCCTTTTGCCTCTGGTCTCCCTGTCATGTGGCCCCCCGAAGGTTGCTGAGAAGGTAATGCAGCCCTTAGAGTGGAAAAGGGGCCTTTGCATTAAGCACTCCCCATCTCCAGACTGCCGTGTCTCCCACCGTCGCATTAGAGAAGAAGGCTGCCCACGAACATGCATTTTAAGCACACACATAGAATCATAGAATCATAGAGTTGGAAGAGACCACAAGGGCCATCGAGTCCAACCCCCTGCCAAGCAGGAAACACCATCAGAGCACTCCTGACATATGGTTGTCAAGCCTCTGCTTAAAGACCTCCAAAGAAGGAGACTCTACCACACTCCTTGGCAGAAAATTCCACTGTCAAACAGCTCTTACTGTCAGGAAGTTCTTCCTAATGTTTAGGTGGAATCTTCTTTCTTGTAGTTTGGAACCATTGCTCCGTGTCCGCTTCTCTGGAGCAGCAGAAAACAACCTTTCTCCCTCCTCTATGTGACATCCTTTTATATATTTGAACATGGCTATCATATCACCCCTTAACCTCCTCTTCTCCAGGCTAAACATGCCCAGCTCCCTTAGCCGTTCCTCATAAGGCATTGTTTCCAGGCCTTTGACCATTTTGGTTGCCCTCCTCTGGACACGTTCCAGTTTGTCAGTGTCCTTTCTTGCAAATAATTCAGGGAGCTGTAGTTTGTTAAGGGTGCTGGTTCCGCCCAGTGGTGGAAGAAGCAGGGTGGAGGGGCGGTCCACCCTGGGTACCATCCTGAATGGGGCAACATTTGGCACGGGCCCCCCGCAACTCCCAAACCAATGACTCACGAGCCGAGTGGCAAAGCATTGGCAAGCGCCAGCACCCCTGCCGCTCTGCATCTTCCGCTGGGGCAAACTACAGTTTCCAGATTTGTTTATTTATTATGGTGCTGGAGGAGACTCTTGAGAGTCCCATGGACTGCAAGAAGATCAAACCTATCCATTCTGAAGGAAATCAGCCCTGAGTGCTCACTGGAAGGACAGATCCTGAAGCTGAGGCTCCAGTACTTTGGCCACCTCATGAGAAGAGAAGACTCCCTGGAAAAGACCCTGATTTTGGAGAAGGGGAGGACAGAGACCCTGATTTTGGAGAAGGGGACGACAGAGGAGGATGAGATGGTTGGACAGTGTTCTCGAAGCTACCAGCATGAGTTTGACCAAACTGTGGGAGGCAGTGAAAGACAGGAGTGCCTGGCGTGCTCTGGTCCAGGGGGCCACGAAGAGTCGGACACGACTAAATGACTAAACAACAACAACAAGGTGCTTTAAATGTATGGTGTGCACACACAGCCCAAGTGATGGTTGGGCTTTGGACAGGAAAAACGCCCAACTTGACCTTGTTGTGTGTATCGCTGGCAGCAGTCGCATTTATCTCCCTCCCTCCCTTCTCCCCACTGCAGATTTTCGCGTCAATCAACCACTTTGACACAGCCCAATTCCTTGTTCTGAGAAACAGAGTCGCTTTACCTACTTTGCCTTCTCCCAAGAAAACATTGCTGCTTTGCCATATTAGCTGTCGTTCAGAACAGGAGCTGTGAAATATGGATATCTCAGCTTTGCATGCCAAATGTCATGATACACTCTTTATAGCAATCAATCAATCAATCAATCAATCAATCAATCAATCAATCTTTATTACAGTCCAGAGACCCAACAAATCGTTACAAAGCAATGCACAATTCATACAGCCTCCCTCCAGGTTAAACAAGCATTTTGTTTAAATTTTGTAGAAATTTTGCCTGAAAGCCATCTAGCTTTGGCAGGTCCCCATCATGCCAGACATTTGCAGTGTACAGGAGTTGGGAAACGGGTTTTGCATTGAAAACCCTGAATATAATTTGAAAGTCAGCAATGACTACAAAACTTTATGACCACTGCTCCATAGCAATTGATGTTAGAATTTTTCATTCACCATATAGATGGGTTTATGAAGCATTTCCGTATCCTTCTACTGTGCTGAAGAATTCCACGAAACAGTGGGTATATCCAGAATCACTGTTCACAACGTCTGTTTGCGAACTACTTCGGCAGCGTTGGACGCCATAACAAAGCCTTACAGCCTGTTTTCACCAGATAAGAATCTGATAAGTTGCTTCTTTCAGAGACTTGCATAGTCTTCAAAGACTTCCAGAGACTTATTTATGTTTATTTGGTTTTATGTTTTCAAGAGAATCCATTAAGAGTGCATATTTTGTGACTTTCAGAGATTCTGTTTATGTGATTTCATATATTTCCTATTATATAAAGAGTGTACAGTGGTACCTCGTGTTACATATGCTTCAGGTTACATACTCTGCTAACCCAGAAATAGTGCTTCAGGTTAAGAACTTTGCTTCAGGATGAGAACAGAAATTGCGCTGCGGCAGCAGGAGGCCCCATTAGCTAAAGTGGTGCTTCAGGTTAAGAACAGTTTCAGGTTAAGAACGGACCTCCAGAACGAATTAAGTTCTTAACCCGAGGTACCACTGTGTATTGATATCGTATCATTGTATTTGGTCATCGTGTTGCCTTGGATATTACTGACTACTGTTTGCAACACAGGGGTTAAATTGTTTGGTTACTTGCATGCCAAATGGACCTCAGGCAGATGAGGCCTCTAGACCTTAAACACTTTAGTTTGGGATCATTACAATCAGGCTGAATTCATCCTACGACGAGCGGGAATTGTTATTTTTATGGATCAGATTTCAACGAGCCACTATGATGCGTTTTTGGCGTAAGGTTGTTGGGAAATTATTTTGGTTGAAGTTGACCTCATTAGACGTCCAGGCTGGAGGGGAAAGCATGCGGGGAAACGTTATGACTAAATAAACAAATCCTTTTATTTATTCATTGCGCTTTGGAGTGGCCTGGCCGCATTATGCAAATCAGGCATGTGCTTTGCATAATTTATTCTAAGCGGGAGAGGAGGCCCAGGGAGGGATGCCCCATGTAGGAAACTCTCTCTGTCTCCCTTTCTAAAATTCACTAGAACAGTGTTTCTCAAACGTTTTCAACCCACCACCTCCGGAACTTGCACTCCCAATCCATCACCAATAGTCTGTTGCACAGGTGTGCATGTAGCGATCTTCATGCACGAACCTAAATACTGGAGGCAGTATAGATAGACATAATATTTTACAAGGATAGGAAGAAACATCACGGACCGAATAATTGCCACACACAGGAAGAACAAGGATATAGTTTGCATGCTTCACCTGTAAGTTTATAAATCATTTAATGTGTCGATACGAATGGAAGTCATCAATATTGCAGTTGTTGTATAAGGGGTTGTTATTTTGACTGGAGTGTAATTAAGATGAATACAATTTTGGAACGCAGAAATAAAGTAAATAATCAAACCATCAATTCTAGCAAACGGGAGGCCACCTAAATTATATAATTTGTCATCTGAATGATTGGTACAGTGGACGCTCGGGTTGCGAATGTGATCATTCACAACCCGCAGTGTTCGCAACCCGCGTCTGCGCATGTGCGGGTTGCGATTCAGCGCTTCCTCACCTACGCAAAGGAGGGGGAGGAGGAATCCAGAACAATGGCGCACAAGGCCTTATATAGACAATTTAAATTCCCTGCCCTGGAGCTCAAGACCACCCCTCCATACATCACAGAAAGGGCGGTTTACAGCAGAAATCTGAGTGCTTTGTTTACCTCCTGTCTGCCAGGTTACCTGTTTTATGGTCACTTGATTGGATTGCCTGGGGAGCCTGGCCAGTCTTTTGTAGTGATAAATACTTCGTTCCTGAGCCAGGTCACAGGCTCCCACCCTATTCATATCTTAAATGTGCCCTTAAGACAGGATTTGTGAAGGAAATGACAATGGGGAGGCTTTTCCATTTTCCTTTGACCTTGCAGAGAAAACATTTGCTCAGTTTGGGAATCAAAATGGTTTCAGGTCGGTCTTCCTGGGCTGATCTTATGTACGTGCTTGGTTGGTACACTTATGAACATGACCATATATCTAAGACCTTAAAATTCCTATCACAGCTGAAAGGAGGTGGCCTGGCTGCAGCTTTAGCGACAGCAACAAAGCCACCATTGTTTCCGTGCCGCTCAAAATGCCACCCAATTGTTGACTCCCTTTGGCAGGGAGAAGCTCTCAGTTCTGAGAACCGGCCTCCCCTTTCGCCTTTCTTCTCTCCAAATGCCCTTTGCGAGCGGGCGCTTCGTGCCCAAGCATGGGATTCTTGAAATCCTGCCAGTCTCAAATAACCCGCGAGGAGGAAAGAAAGAAGCCCACGTCAGGCCAGGCCAGGCTGGTGGCTGCCCTCTACCCTGCCATGGGCACAAAGGCAACCTCCCCCAAACCTGGTGTCCTCAAGACGTTTTTGACTACAAGTCCCACCACTCCCAGCCACCGTAGCCAATGATCGAGGAATGATGGGAGTTGTAGTCCAATGTTGTTGTCGTTGTTTAGTCGTTTAGTTGTGTCCAACTCTTCGTGGCCCCCTGGACCAGAGCACGCCAGGCACTCCTGTCTTCCACTGCCTCCTGCAGTTTGGTCAAACTCATGCTGGTAGCTTCGAGAACACTGTCCCACCATCTCGTCCTCTGTCGTCCCCTTCTCCTTGTGCCCTCCATCTTTCCCAACATCAGGGTCTTTTCCAGGGAGTCTTCTCTTCTCATAAGGTGGCCAAAGTACTGGAGCCTCAGCTTCAGGATCTGTCCTTCCAGTGAGCACTCAGGGCTGATTTCCTTCAGAATGGAGAGGTTGGATCTTCTTGCAGTCCATGGGACTCTCAAGAGTCTCCTCCAGTACCATAATTCAAAAGCATCCATTCTTCGGTGATCAGCCTTTTTTATGGTCCAGCTCTCACTTCCATACATCACTACTGGATTCTTTAAATTAGAAAGCCCTAAAATGCTGCAATCTTCCCTCATAGGGGAATTGCTCCATCCCTTTGATCATTGCTTGCCCTTTCCCACAACTTCCAACTCTGCAATATCCTTTTTTTGAGGTGAGGCAACCAGAACTCTACAGATCGCTCCAAATGTGGTCGCACCACAGATTTGCGTAACAGCATCGTGATATCAGCACCTTCATCTCCCTTTCCTTTCCTAATGTTCCCTAGCATGGAATCTGCCTTTCTCATAGCTGCCGCACATCTTCATGCTATGAGCCCAAGGTTTCGTTCCTAGTCGTTCCCAGCCATTTCAAACCCCATGAGAATATATGTGAAATTATTGGTTTTTTCCCCTGGCGCAGCACCGCATTACACTTGATTACATTCAACCTTCAAACTTTCCAGACACAGAGAAACTAGGATAGCTCAGTCACGAGAGCAAGAGACTCTTAATGTCAGGGCCGTGGGTCTGAGCCCCACATTGGGCAAAAGGTTCTTGCGATACAATACAATACGATAATCTTTATTGTCATTGTCCCATACAGAACAACGAAATTGAAAAAATCTACAACAGACATTCAAAAACCCACAAGCCTGCTATCCCAGTCTGGTTAGCACCCTCAAAACTCTGATACCCCATAATTAAATACAATATACTCCCATAGAAACAACCTTAGGTAAAGGTAAAGGGACCCCTGACCATTAGGTCCAGTTGTGGCCGACTCTGGGGTTGTGGTGCTCATCTCGCTTTACTGGCCGAGGGATCCGGCGTACAGCTTCCGGGTCATGTGGCCAGCATGACTAAGCCTCTTCTGGCGAACCAGAGCAGCACACGGAAACGCCGTTTACCTTCCCGCCGGAGCAGTACCTATTTATCTACTTTCACTTTGAAGTGCTTTTGAACTGCTAGGTTTGCAGGAGCTGAGACTGAGCAACGGGAGCTCACCCCGTCGCGGGGATTCAAACCGCCGACCTTCTGATCAGCAAGTCCTAGGCTCTGTGGTTTAACCCACAGCGCCACTCGTGTCCCAGAGACTACCTTACACTGTGTTTAAAACCAAAATTGCATTTGGGTAGAAACTGTTTCTCATGCGGCTAGTCCTGGTCTTTATAACCCTGTACCTTCTTCCAGAAGGCAGAAGCTGAAAGAGATCATTTACGGTGTGCGCACTATCCAGCGCTATCTCTGCAGCTTTCTTATGGCACCTGGAAGCATAGATCTGATCCAAGGTGAGAAGAGGGAACCCAATTATTCTATGTGCAGGGGTGGGGGCTGGACTAGATGACCCTTGTGGTCCCTTCCAGCTCTACTACTCTATGATTCTGGGGTTGCAGAAGGTTATGTTTTGTTCCAAATGAATCGCCTGCTGGTTTCTGCAGCTGTTGAATGCACGGTATGAGATTAGAGGGTGTCAGTTTTCTGCCCAGCATGTAACAAAAGACTCAGGTTGCCAGATATCCAGCCTTGACCTGAAATCTCCAGGTTTTCCTGGCTTCCTTCCAGCTCGCAGGGGGAGGGCTGTGGGAATGTTCAGGGAGGCAGGAGAGGATATATTGTTTATTAATATCCTCCCTAACTTGCGTTGGCAAATTCCTTTACTTAGCAGAGTGCACTGGCTCCCGGTGGAGTACAGGGCCGGGTTTAAGCTGCTGATTTTGACCTTTAAAGCCCTATGTGGCCTAGGACCCATGTACCTACAGGACCGCCTCTCCCGGTATGCCCCGCGGAGGACCTCAAGGTCCACAAATAACAACACTTTGGAGGTCCCAAGTTGCAAGGTGGTTTGATGGGTTTCAACTAGGGCCGGGGTCTTTTCAGTACTGGCCCCGACGTGGTGGAACGCTCTGTCACAAGAGACCAGGGCCCTGCGGGACTTGACATCTTTCCGCAGGGCCTGCAAGACAGAGCTGTTCTGCCTGGCCTTTGGTTTGGACTCAGTCTGACCCTTATGTTTCCCTCCTTATGGTTTTGACTTTTAAAATGAGGCTGCATTTTAAATTGCATTTTAACCTGTATTTTAAATTGTTTTTTATTATTCTTATGTTTTTACTGAAATTTCATTGATGTTAGCCACCCTGAGCCCGGCTCTGGCCGGGGAGGGCGGGGTATAAATAATTATAATTATAATTATTGTTGTTGTTGTTGTTACTGTTGTTGTTGTTGATGATGATGTTGTTGTTTATTTTTCCCCAATAGTGATGTATGGAAGTGAGAGCTGGACCATCAAGAAGGCTGATCACCGAAGAATGGATGCTTTTGAATTCTGGTGCTGGAGGAGACTCTTGAGAGTCCCATGGACTGCAAGAAGATCAAACCTCTCCATTCTGAAGGAAATCAGCCCTGAGTGCTCACTGGAAGGACAGATCGTGAAGCTGAGGCTCCAATACTTTGGCCACCTCATGAGAAGAGAAGACGACAAGGTACCCACGAAAGAAGAATGGCAAGAAAAACTCATGGAATGTGCTGAAATGGCAAAGTTAACTGGAAAACTTAAGAGACTTTAAAAAAGGACTGGGAACTGTTTATGTCGTACTTACAGAAACCTTCTATAGAAGTGGACTCACTAGCAGGGTTTGAGTAAACACTTGCAATTAACAAACATAGAAATTAAGACGAAATAACTGGAAAATAACAAAGTGCAAGAGGTAATTTGAAAATAAGCATGGTGCAAAAATGTTAAGGATATAACAATATTGAATTTAAAGACTGCAATATCAAGGTAGGAAAAAACAAGCAGGGGAAGTAAACACCTAACATACCAGAAGAGGAATTTGGGGGAAGTTGATGGAATATTTTGGGGGGTGGGAAAAGACTACCCTCTTGATTGCATGACCCCCTCCCCAGTGCCCCCTCCCCTACCAAAACCATGATTCAGAAAAGCAGAGTGCACACCCCACTCAGGAAGATAAGGACCCGACGAAGTTCAAAACTGAAACAATTAAATGCACGTCTATTCAAAACCCAGCGAAAACTATTCAGTTTAATTAATGCAACAAAGCGGATGGATTTGATCCAGTGGTGACAGCTTTCCAAAGTCCGATAGGCAAGGACACCTCCCCACCCAGCTCCCCATGGCTGCCTGCCCAGCCCATCTCCCCGGCAGCTGGCCTCCCTGGGCCTCCTCATGTGCGCGAGGGAGATAATGGCCCTGCCCTCCTGCGAGCTGAGGGTGCGAGAGGGGAGATACCGCCCTGCAGATTGTGGGGAATTTGGGCGTTCGGTCAACAGGGGCTCAGATAAGCACAGAGAGCGCTCCCGGCTTGGGTCCTGTTTTCAGGCCTCACTTTGGGTTCCCCATCATGGTTGGCCATGGCGAGAACAGAATGGACTAGGTGAGCCATTGATCCAGCACTCTTTCCCAATGCTCTTATGGAACCTCCAGGTCTAGAGGCAGTCTATTCTCGATTCCTCATGAGTATTTGGTCTCTGCAAGAACAGGTGCTGGACTAGATGAGACGACTTTGGCCTGGTCTAGCAGGCTCTCCTAATAATAATAATAATAATAATAATAATAATAATAATTTATTATTTGTACCCCGCCCATCTGGCTGGGTTTCCCCAGCCACTCTGGGCGGCTTCCACAGAGACCAAAAATGCACTAAAATGTCACACATTAAGAACTTCCCTGAACAGGGCTGCCTTAAGATGCCTTCTGAATGTCAGGTAGTTGTTTATCTCTTTGACATCTGAAGGGAGGGCGTTCCACAGGGCGGGTGCCACCACCGAGAAGGCCCTCTGCCTGGTTCCCTGTAGCTTTGCTTCTCGCAATGAGGGAACCACCAGAAGGCTCTCGGCGCTGGACCTCAGCATCCGGGCAGAACGATGGGGGTGGAGACGCTCCTTCAGGTATACTGGGCCGAGGCCGTTTAGGGCTTTAAAGGTCAACACCAACACTTTGAATTGTGCTCAGAAATATACTGGGAGCCAGTGTAGGTCTTTCAAGACCGGTGTTATGTGGTCTCGGCGGCCGCCCCCCTGTCACCAGACTAGCTGCCGCATTCTGGATTAGTTATAGTTTCCGGGTCACCTTCAAAGGTAGCCCCACGTAGAGCGCATTGCAGTAATCCAAGCGGGAGATAACTAGAGCATGCACCACTCTGGCGAGACAGTCTGCGGGCAGGTAGGGTCTCAGCCTGCGTGCCAGGTGGAGCTGGTAGACAGCTGCCCTGGATACAGAATTGACCTGCGCCTCCATGGACAGCTGTGAGTCCAAAATGACTCCCAGGCTGCGTACCTGGTCCTTCAGGGGCACAGTTACCCCATTCAGGACCAGGGAGTCCTCCAAGCCAGCCCACCCCCTGTCCCTCAAAAACAGTACTTCTGTCTTGTCAGGATTCAACCTCAATCCATTAGCCGCCATCCATCCTCCAACCGCCTCCAGGCACTCACACAGGACCTTCACCGCCTTCACTGGTTCCAATTTGAAAGAGAGGTAGAGCTGGGTATCATCCGCATACTGATGAACACCTAGACCAAAGCCCCTGATGATCTCTCCCAGCGGCTGCATGTAGATGTTGAAAAGCATGGGGGAGAGGATGGAACCCTGAGGCACCCCACAAGTGAGGGCCCAGGGGTCTGAACACTCATCCCCCACCACCACTTTCTGAACATGGCCCAGGAGGAAGGAGCGGAACCACTGTATAACAGTGCCCCCAGCTCCCAGCCCCTCAAGACGGTCCAGAAGGATGTTATGGTCGATGGTATCAAACGCCGCTGAGAGATCCAGCAGAACTAGGAAACAGCTCTCAGCTTTGTCCCTAGCCTGCCAGAGATCATCAACCAGCGCGACCAAGGCAGTTTCAGTCTCATGATCTCATGGTAGCCCCCAATCTCTCCAGCTAGGTATGAGCCACCAGTCTCCATCTCCTGGGGTGGGCCTGGACTGGCAACTCACTGCTAAAAATGTTGCTGCTTCAGCTATGGCTCTCTGAGACCCCCACCAGCACTTGGCATTTAAAGCAATTGTTGTTGTTTAGTCGACGGTGCCTTCTTCAAAGGCTGACATTCCTGCACTTCCCGTCTGGGCTGGGCTGGATGACCCTCGGGGTCCCTTTCAACTGCCATTCTACAGTTCTTTTTTAAAATATATCTTTCTTAATTTAAAATAAATACATTTATGAAAAACAGACGTAAATACAAGTAAACAAACATACAAGCAAATAACAGAAAAATCAAACAAACCACCACACTATAAAATACAAGAAGATTAATATAATTATCATCATATATACTCCTGGTATTGAACACAATATCATCATATATAGTCTGGTATTGGTGCTAGAGGAGACTCTTGAGAGTCCCATGGACTGCAAGAAGGATCCTATTATTCTGGCATGTGCGGCAAACCCTGCCAGACATCTTAAACCCACAAACTGCCCTGCTGCCGTGCTGTGAATTTATAGCGTCTCTTGGGCTGGTATTGGACCAGCTTTTAGATCTACATTCCTGCGAATCCTGGGAAGCAAATCCTCTTTCCTTGGGGACCTTGGTGGAATATCCACAGGCGCCCAGAGCAAAGATGCTGGAACACAGTGACCTTCTTGCGGAGTCTGGTGTGGGCAGACAAAAATGTGCCAGAAGGTCGTGCGTGTGTGATGCACTAGGCGAATCTGCCTTGCGCTGGCAAGTTTGCAAAGAGCGACAGGGTCACGTAGATGCCAGTGGCTGCAAATGCCTCTCTGTTCGCAAGCAGGAAGCCCGATACTCATCTCTTGTGGGGGTTTTTTTACTTAGCTTGTAAGGAACTAAGGCCCCATCTTGCACTAGAAAGCACTACGATTTAATAATCAAGCCCTCTTCCCTTCTTCGTGTGCCTCCTCCACGAGGGCCCTCAGGGTGGCAACACGAGAACAGGGCCTTTTCTGCAGCGGCCCCCCATTTGTGTGATGCTTGCCTGGTGCCTTCATTACACACCTTTAGGTGCTAGACCAGGCATGTCCAAAGACTGTTTAACCCAGCCCCTGCGGCAGTTTATTTCCCAGGGTAAAATCCTAAAAAATACCTCAACAACTTCAATCCTAAAAAAAGGTTAACAACTTTGGTTGGCCCTCACGGCCTTCACTTCATCAAATGAAGTTCTTGGTGTGCTTTTTTTCTTAGACAAACTCATGGCAGATTGAACAATCACTAGAGATGAGGGGGAGATCCAAATCAGTTTGTGTCAAACAGTGAACATGCCAAATTTGAAACAATATGTGAATCAGGACACAGCTCTCTTTTGAAATTCGCACTGCTCTGAATTTTGCGACGCAGTCCTCCAACCAAGTCTGGAGTAAAAAATCACATCTACCATCCCAGCCTGAAGTGCAAAATCAAAGGGGCTGAGAATTCAGATCTCCAGGCACCAGCATGCAGCCACCTCACTCAGCCGCAAAGGCTCCAAGATGCTAGCAGGACCTGTTGCAGCCGCTTATGGATTCCCAACAGAGCCAGGGGAGACTTCAATTCAGGTCATACTTAGAGATGATCCTAACTAACTCACATTTTCTGGAACAATAAACAAACCAAAACACAGCCATATCCGGAAATGTATACTTCTCTGAATTTTGCAAGACTGTTTTTCAGCTGAGTGATGTGTACTGGAATACATGCACTAGGCTAAAATGTCCGTATTACTGCATAGTTGGTGAAAATAACATACGGAAACGTGCTATATCAGGAAAACTGCTTTGCAAAAATGTGTGTGTCAGGGGAAGTCGCATATGAATTTTCTGTAGTAGGAGAAAAGCCGACAAATGCTGACAAATTTTCATGGGGACTTTTTAATAAACAAAACCAGGAGGGAGTCGGTTCCACCGTCGAATAATAATATAATAATAATAAATTTTTATTTATACCCCGCCCTTCCCAGTTCAAAAACCGGGCTCAGGGCAGCTAACCACAGATTTAAAACACTTAATTATAAAAGCAGCATAAACTACAGTATATAAAAAAATAACAATAAAATTCAAAAATCAAAAATCAGCTTAGGGGAAATAAGCAATAGATAATCCCCAGGGCTAGCTGGCTGAATTGGTCCTACTTGGGCCAGCGAGGAGGCCAGGGGAGAATTAGCTGTGGGGTCTTCATAAAAGGGGAGGGGGAGGGAAGAGAAGGGAAATAAAAGATCAGGCTGAATTCACATTGAAAGCCAGGCGGAATAGCTCTGTCTTACAGGCCCTGCAGAAGGAGGTTAAATCTTGAAGGGCCCTGGTCTCATGGGACAGAGCATTCCACCAGGTCGGAGCCATCACTGAGAAGGCCCTGGCCCTAACTATGGTTATTCATGGACCTTAAGGTCCTCTGCGGGGCATACTAGGAGAGGCAGTCCCATAGATACGAGGGCCCTAAGCTTTTATTGCCAAAATGTTTTTCCTGATGTTTAGTCGGAATCTCCGTTAAGACCAACTCCTTTAAGATGAATCTAGGGACAGAAAAAACTGGAAACTGAGAAGAAACCGAGACAGGCATGTTGGCCCATCAATGATCACCACCAATGACAGCAATGATTTGTGCATTAGCCTCTCATCTATGGAACACTCTCTGCCGGACCTTCCTCTACCTTCCTTTCAGCATCAGGGAAAGATGTTCTGACTCTTCCTGGGTTTTTTGGACAACACTAACAATTGAATGTGGGTGGCGCTGTGGGTTAAACCACAGAGCCTAGGACTTGCCGATCAGAAGGTTGGCGGTTCGAATCCCCACAGTGGGGTGAGCTCCCGTTGCTCGGTCCCAGCTCCTGCCAACCTAGAAGTTCGAAAGCACACCAGTGCAAGTAAATAAATAGGTACCGCTCCGGCGGGAAGGTAAACGGCATTTCCGTGCGCTGCTCTGGTTCACCAGAAGAGGCTTAGTCATGCTGGCCACATGATCCGGAAGCTGTACGCCGGCTCCCTCAGCCAATAAAGCGAGATGAGCACTGCAATCCCAGAGTCGGCCACGACTGGACCTAAAGGTCAGGGGTCCCTTTACCTTTACCTTTAACAATTGACCCTTTGGCAGCTGTCGGGGTTCACTTTTGTTTTCTGTTGTGGGCAGAGACTTTGCGTTTCTAAGTGATTCACTTATTTATTTTTGTATGTCTATAGGTGTGTGAACTTCCCACTGCACGGCGTATCTCCATATTTTACTGTCCTGCGAATCACTTTGGGGTGTGTGATGCGATATATCAATATAATAAACGAAGAGGAACACCCATGTACACGGATTGTCTGCCTCTGCGTGCCAGATGTGGAGAGCAAACAAGAGGCCCCGGGGCTGAACTTGCTCCTTTGGGGAGTCAGCACTTTGGGAGTGAGGCCCCTGAGACTTTGCGCATGGCTTTGGGCAGGAGGAATACATATTGCTTAGTTGAAGAGGGGGGAAGAGATGTTATGGCTGCCGTGTGGGGTGAGAGACCCCAATAATGGTGGGCACAAGGCCTCTCTGAGGAGAGCCAGATTTAGGTTTGATGAGGCCCTAAGCTACTGAAGGTAATGGGGCCCTTTATATGGCCTTTGTCAACAACAAATTGCCGCTGTTTTTGGTGTTGAATATATGCTCTATTATGGACCTAATAGGTATCTAAAGCCATTTTTGCAAATATTGCCATGCAACCAGTCCATGCAGAATGTAGGCACCCCATACAGTGGTACCTTGGGTTAAGAACTTAAATCATTTGGGAGGTCCGTTCTTAACCCGAAACTGTTCTTAACCTGAAGCACCACTTTAGTTCATGGGGCCTGCTGCTGCTGCTGCTGCTGCTGCTGTTGCTGTGCCGCCGCCATGCGATTTCTGTTCTCATCCTGAAGCAAAGTTCTTAACCCGAGGTACTATTTCTGGGTTAGCGGAGTCTGTAACCTGAAGCGTCTGTAAACTGAGGTACCACTGTATATAGAAATGAGCAGACCAGTGATATTTTAGGGAGCAAGCTAGCAGCCATTTGCACATAACAAAATACGTATTTTATCAAAGTAATTGTTGCACTGAAAGACAATTGAGAAGAAATATATTACAGTAATAGTGAATTTTTTTGGGGGGGGGGGCTCCCAAGAGAGTGGGGCCCTAAGCTATAGCTTGTTTAGCTTATATGTAAATCCAGCACTGCCTCTGAAGGAAAACTGGGAAGGGACTGTCTGCCCTCCTCCAAGTGGGGTGCCTGGATGTTTGACGATTGAGTCTCCAATCCAAATTTTTGGAGACATCCTCTGCAACATGGTGAAGTTTGTATGCCACTGTTTTATTTCTGTGTTTTGCATTACAGTGGTGCCTTGCAAGACGAAATTAATCCGTTCCGTGAGGCTCTTCGTATAGCGGTTTTTTCGTCTTGCGAAGCAAGCCCATTGACAGCTTAGCGGATTAGCGCCATTAGCGGTTTAGCGGCTTTTAGTGGATCAGCTGTTAAGCAGCTTATCAGTGGATCAGCTGATAAGCGGCTTAGCGGCTTAGGAAAAGGGGGGGGAGGGGAAAAAACCCGCAGGAACTCGCAAGACATTTCGTCTTGCGAAGCAAGCCCATAGGGAAATTTGTTTTGCGAAACACCTCCAAAACAGAAAACCCTTTCGTCTAGCGGGTTTTCTGTCTTGCGAGGCGTTCGTCTTGCGGGGCACCACTGTACAGTCATACCGTGGGTTACAGACGCTTCAAGTTGCATGTTTTCGGGTTATGGACACACTGAAACCCGGAAATATCGAAACGGGTTACTTCCAGGTTTCGGTGCTCACGCATGCTCCGAAGTGTTAAATCACGCTTTGCACATGCGCAGAAGCACCGAATCGCAACATGTGCGTGCGCAGACGTGGCGCTGAGGGTTGTGAACGTGCCTCTTGCACGGATCACGTTCGCAACCCGAGCGTCCACTGTATTCTGTTTACTCTTAAGCTGTCAAATTAGGCTAGTTTCTTTTCCTAGATGGCTTGCATTTGCTTATTAACATTATGTTTATTCCTAATGGTTTCTGATACTTTTTTCTGGATTGCTATTGCTCATTTGATCTGCCACGAGCCACAATTGTGGACGCAGTTTTGTGGGAGAGTGGTATACAACAGAGAGAAGAATATCATGATGACACAGCAAATCAGTTTCTTATCTTTGTTCTTTTAAGTTTTCATCTACCGTACACTTAATCTCATGTCCTTTGCTCTTTCCACTCTCTTCTTCTCGTGAGGTTTTGCATTTTTGGCTCCGATCCTTTTTCTCCTTCGCTTTTCCATTCTCTTATCTTCTTATCATCGTATCTAAACTAATAACTCTCCCGGTTCTCTTGAGCGCCTGTTCTTAGGTGCCCCAAACGCACCACCCACAAGAGGGAGCTAGCGATCTGCAGGTGGGCAGAGAGGAACCCCAAAGTTTGCAGAAGTTCACAAAATCTTTAGGGGGAAAGCAAACCGAAAAGAGGGCAAAGGACACCCAAAGCAGCCCGTGCTCTTTGACCAGGGGGTCAGCAAACTTTTTCATCAGGGGGCCGGTCCACTGTCCCTCAGACCTTGTGGGGGGCCAGACTATATTTTTTGGGGGGGGGTGAACGAATTCCTATGCCCCACAAATAACACAGAGATGCATTTTAAATAAAAGGACACATTCTACTCATGTAAAAACACCAGGCAGGCCCCACAAATAACCCAGAGATGCATTTTACATAAAAGGACACATTCTACTCATATAAAAACACACTGATTCCTGAGCCATCCGTATGCTGGATTGAGAAGGCGATTGGGCCAGATTCGCCCATCGGGCCTTAGTACTGAATTTCTCTTTTTGGAGAGAGGAGTGAAAAATGGGGAGAGGGCAACATGATGGAGTATTGTGGAAGAAGGTTCATCCAGCTGGCTGAAACAGTGAACAGGGACTTTAAAGTCCCGACCAGAGACGAATGGCTGATGAAGGTGATGGACTACGCTGAGATGGCAAAAATGACCGGGAAAATCAGAAACCAAGAAGACAGAAACTTTAATAAGGGATGGGAGAAAATTTATAATTTACTTAAGAGAACACTGTAAACAACTTAAAACTATGGCAGGGTTTGAGTGATGCTTGTGATGTATTAAAAACTAAGGAGGAAATGGATTATTTTAAGAAAATAGAGAAAATATATGATGCAGTAGAAAAAAGTTTGAAATGGAAACATTGGAGGAAAGTTCAAGGATTCAGGGAATCATGAATGTTGATGATTATGATTAATGTCTGAATTTAAATGTATAGAGTAAAACTGAATAAAAGAGTAAAACTGAATAAAAAAGAATTATAAAAAGCGGGGGAGAAGAAGAAACAATGAACAGAAGCTTGTCATACTGCAACATTTTGTTCCTGTTTTATACATGGGATGTTCAGCATGTTCCCTTCCTTCATTAAAAACGAAACACAGGGCACTTCAGCACTATTGCTATTTTGGAGCGGGATAACTCCACATTTCAGGGACGCGGGTGGTGCTGTGGGTTAAACCACAGAGCCTAGGACTTGCCGATCAGAAGGTCGGTGGTTCAAATCCCCGTGACGGGGTGAGCTCCCATTGCTCAGTCCCTGCTCCTGCCAACCTAGCAGTTCGAAAGCACATCAAAGTGCAAGTAGATAAATAGGTACCGCTCCAGCGGGAAGGTAAACAGCGTTTCCGTCTGTGGCTTAGTCATGCTGGCCACATGACCCGGAAGCTGTACGCTGGCTCCCTTTGCCTATAGAGTGAGATGAGCACCGCAACCACAGAGTCGTCCACAACTGGACCTAACAGTCAGGGGTCCCTTTACCTTTACTAACTCCACATTTAATGCACATTTAAGTCATTTTAAGAGCCATGGCTTCCTGCGATGAACCTCGGGAACTATAGTTCACCCATCACAGAACTAATTCCTAGCACCCTTAACTGACTACAGTCCCCAGGATTCTGTGTGAAGCCACATGCCTGAAACTCATGGTGTGGGTGTGACCTCAATCCCATAATGGCAAGCTCAGGTTGTGTAATTAGAGTTGATTGGGAGGTCATGTGCCACAAACCCACTTTTCCACACACACACCGGCTTTTAGCAATAAGGAAGTTGGCAGAAAACACACCGGAAAGTGTGAGCCAATATTTGCTTTGACACAGGAGCATCTAACCTAAATCGGAACGCTCACTGAATAACCAAATAGTCTAATCGCCCCACAAATGAATTGGGATTACTCACTAAATAGCCAACCTTTTCTAAACTCCCTGCAAAAAAACCAACGCAGAACGAATTCTCGTCTAATCTCCCTGAAAACAAAGCAGAGCAAATTCTCATTCAAGAGCCAACTTTCCCTCATCTCCCTGCAAAGGAATCAGGACAAATTCCTCAAGAAACAGGTAACCTGGAAGTGCCCCCTCCAAAACAAACAAACAAAATCCTTAAGTGCATCGTTTTCATTTGGTCCTCCTCCTTTCAACATCTTGTCTAAATTGGCCTCTTATCTTTGAAAAGTTCCTTCCCATCATTAAACGCAAAACCCTTTGTCTTCCTCGATGTTCCTCCCACACACCTGAGCGGCCTATAAAATCACCCCACGCTTCACAGCATGATGACTTTGACCTATTAAAGCAATGAGTCACCCGACTGGAGACGCAGGAGGGCAGGGAGAGAGAGAGAGACTAGGAAGACATCTCTTCCAGCAGAGCCACAACACTTCTCAGATGACTGATAGTTGGGGTTGGGCTTAGGGTTAGGGTTGGGGTTAGAGTTGAGATTGGGGTTAGAGTTGGGATTAGGGTTAGGGTAGGGGTTAGAGTTGGGATTGGGGTTAGGGTTAGGGTCAGGGTTGGGATTATGTTTAGGGTTAGAGTTGGGATTGGGGTTAGGGTTAGGGTTGGGGTTAGAGTTGAGATTGGGGTTAGAGTTGGGATTAGGTTTAGGTTTAGGGTTGGGATTAGGTTTAGGTTTAGGGTTGGGATTAGGGTTAGGGTAGGGGTTAGAGTTGGGATTGGGGTTAGAGTTGGGATTAGGTTTGGGGTTAGGGTTAGGGTTAGGGTTAGCGTTGGGGTTGGGGTTAGAGTTGGGGTTAGGGTTAGGGTTAGGGTTAATTGGAACCTGCTAGATGTTTCCGGCTGTTTTTATTTACCTGATAGATTTCAAACTGTTCAAAGCAGTCAGTACACATGGATGTCTTTGCGCAACACGAAAAAAGAGGTGCTTTTCAGTTTACTAATATGCTTTCTTTTAACAAAGGCTTTCAGAAACATTTCGATTTAGCAGACATTTGTGGATTTTCTAAGTGATACGGCTGATTAGAAGAGCTGACCACATAAAGAAGTGGTTTCAGCTTGCGGGGAAATGTCAGAAAGGAAGCTTTCTATTTCTTTCATTTCCCTAATAAGATTGTTAAGATGGGCTGAGAAGCAGAATATCTGGGTGAAGTGGTCGGCCGCTGTGAGTACAGGATGCTGGAAGAGATGGGCTGCTGGCCTGATCCAGATGCAGCACTCTCCTTATTTACTTAAGGTCTCAGTTCATTCCTTGCTATCTCCAGGTGGACTGGAAGAGACCATCTGCCAGAAACCCTGGAGAACAGCTGCCAGTTGGTGTAGACAATATTGAGTTAGATGGACCAATTGACTCAATATAAGACAGCTTTCTATGTGTTTTTCATGCAAAAGGCCGCAGGTTCAGTATCCAACATATCCATTTGGGGATGGGACAGAATCCTGTCCTAAACCCTGGACAGCAACTGCTCAGACATGAGACCCTCCCAGTGTCCCTATTTTCCAGGGACAGTACTGGATTTACAGAAGATGTCCCGGTTTCTGATTTTATCCTGGAATGTCCTGCTTTTCCTTTATGTTGTTCAGTTGTTTAGTGGTGTCCGACGCTTTGTGACCCCATGGACCAGAGCACGCCAGGCACTCCTGTCTTCCACTGCCTCCCGCAGTTTGGTCAAACTCATGTTCGTAGCTTCGAGAACACTGTCCCACCATCTCATCCTTTGTCGTCCCCTCCTCCTTGTGCCCTCCATCTTTCCCAACATCAGGGTCTTTCCCAGGAAGTCTTCTCTTCTCATGAGGTGGCCAAAGTCTTGGAGCCTCAGCTTCAGGATCTGTCCTTCCAGTGAGCACTCAGGGCTGATTTCCTTCAGAATGGATACGTTTGATCTTCTTGCAGTCCATGGGACTCTCAAGAGTCTCCTCCAGCACCAGAATTCAAAAGCATCAATTCTTCGGCGATCAGCCTTCTTTATGGTCCAGCTCTCACTTCCATACATCACTACTGGGAAAACCAGAGCTTTAACTATATGGACCTTTGTTGGCAAGGTGATGTCTCTGCCTTAGGATGTCCCTATTTTCTGTCTGTCATTTTCATGGTCCAGATTGTTATAGCAATTTGTGCAGTTGCAGTTGTTGCGGAACTCACCATTGGCAAAGCAATCGCAGTACAGCTTAAGACACAGTGATTTTGTACAGTTGCATGGTTTTCTGGGGCGATTTGCCAATTCGGAGGAAATTATTCCACTGAATGGTGGGCGGGCTTGGGTCTGAATACTAGGTGTCCCACCAAGATTGTAATGACATGTACCTTTTTAGCTTAACACTTTTACTTCATGCATATGGCATGTTATCTTTGTCCTCTCAACTCCATGGGACTGCAGAGCTGAGATTCTCCCCCCTCCCCCCTTTTCTCTTTAAAAACATTTCTTCTGGCAATTCTTTTCAAATTACTATTATTTGCAATGTATAGTGTTATATTTTGTATGCAGGTGGGTGGGAAGACGTCCAACAGACAGGCTTTCAGGAACATCTCTTTGCAAACCCAGTTGAAATGACATTTGGCCAGCATCACAAGACAGATTTTGTTGCAAAAGCGAATAGCAGTACATCCTTGGATAAGACAATATTGAAAGGAAGTCAGTTAAAATAAATATTTGCTGGAAAGCAGTAGTTGCCTTGTTAGCCACAGTCCTGACTTCAGTGGGGAAGTTTATGGTGTAGATCTTACTATTAGTATATATTAAGAATACAGTGCTGCCCCGCAAGACGAACGCCTCGCAAGACGGAAAACCCGCTAGACGAAAGGGTTTTCCGTTTTGGAGGCGCTTCGCAAAATGAATTTCCCTATGGGCTTGCTTCGCAAGATGAAATGTCTTGCGAGTTCCTGCTGGTTTTTTCCCCTCCCCCCCTTTTCCTAAGCCCTAAGCCGCTTATCAGCTGACCCGCTAAAAGCCGCTAAACCGCTAATAGCGCTAATCCGCTAAGCCGTCAATGGGCTTGCTTCGCAAGACGAAAAAACCGCTATACGAAGAGCCTCACGGAATGGATTAATTTCGTCTTGCGAGGCACCACTGTAACACATTATCAGAGCAAGACCCAGAAATATCTCACTATGATATACAAAAAATCAAGGTGAAAATTTATATCATAGCCTCAAACAGCATAAAACAACATTTATAGTAAGCTTTTTAAAAATTATGTATCACTGTACTACATATTCCAAATTTTAATAGACTGTTTTCATTTGATTCCCTATTTTCATTGGAGAAATGTTGGAGGGTATGAGACAATGGGGAGCTGACTGAACCAGGAGTTTGGCTTACGACAAGTCAGCTTGCTATGAGAGAGAAACTGGGAAAAGGACACTTTTGCCGTAAGATCTGAACATGCGCGGTAAGCAGAGTCTCTCCAGGGGTTGCTGAGGACATCTGGATTTGGGCCAACAGAAGAGTCAGGACCAGGCCACTTGTTAACAGCCAGGGACAAACAAAGTTCATTTCTACACAAACCAAACCTTGTTTATGAACTGTAGTTTGCCAAGGCAACTAGAGGCCCTACAGTCATCAGGCAAGGCCTTGGTGGTGGTGACACTATTGTGGGCTGCCTGGCTGGCACTGAGCAATGACAGGGTCTTTTTGGCAGTGGCTCCTTGTTTCCCAAATGCCCTCCCTTGTGAGGTGTGTCTGCTTTCTTCATTGCTGTCACTCAGAAAGAATTTTAAAACATTCCTGTTTACCCAGACATTTGATGGCTGAAATATACTGTTCCTGGCAACCCTGTGAAACCACTGGGTGAATGTTTTTAAACTGTGTTTGGAATGCTTTTAAGTTCTTTTGAGAATGCTTGTTTAAATGGTTGGTATTTGGAAGAAAGGCGGATATAAACTGAAATCATCATTATCCTCAGCTCTGAGAGAAAATCCCCAGTGTCCCTATAGGAACAGGGTATGGGTCTGAAGCTACATAAAGCTACCGCTTCGCAAGTTTGAGTCTGGTAAGTAGGAAGGGGCAACCCTATCTTGAAAGGCGAGTTCCCGCCACTAACAGCTCTATAATATATTCTGATTTTCACCCTTTGTCCTCCCTGAGGTTTTAACAAGATCGTAAAGGTTCCTTGAAAACTAGAAATGTTTTGAGTCCTTGATGTTCACCAGCTCCTCCTTCAATGCACATATGAGGAGACCTCTGCTCTGATTCCTGCTAAACCATCTGCAAAACAGACTCTTAAATAGCTGCTGATCCGAGGAGAAGAGTTGAGAAATGGAAGTGAGCCAGGCCTGTAGATAACACTGGCCGCTGCTGCAGAAAGCGGAAACACATACAGACACCCTAAGGCAGCCTTTCTCAACCTGTGGGTGCCCAGATGTTGTTGGACTACAACTCCCATCACCCCTAGCTAGCAAGGCCAGAGCTCAGGGATGATGGGAGTTGTAGTCCAACAACATCTGGGGACCCACAGGTTGAGAACCACTGCCCTAAGGGGTCAAGGACACAGTCATGGGCCAGGGGTCAGCTTCACCTGCTGAACACCAGCCTGAAGGGGGAGATGGCAGAGTGACTCCATCTGCAGTTGATCAGGCTTCACCCTCCGGAGGTGGTGGACTCTCCTACCTGGGAGGTTTTTAAGCAGAGGTTGGATGGCCATCTGTCATGGATGCTTTAGCTGAGATTTCTGCACTGTACGGGGTTGGACTAGATGGCCTTCAGGTCCCTTCCAATTCTACAACTCTATGAGAAGGCACTAATGGGAATCAGCTGGCTCCAGCCTTCTGAAACAGCGCTGGAAACGACGCCTGTGGTTCTTGGCCCTACCTTGCTGCAGCTAGAATGCGGCAGCTAGACTGGTGACTGGGAGTGGCCGCCAAGCCCATATAACAACAGTCCTGAAAGACCTACATTGGCTCCCAGTACGTTTCCGAGCACAATTCAAAGTCTTGGTGCTGACCTTGAAAGCCCTCAACGGCCTCGGCCCAGTAGACCTGAAGGAGCGTCTCCACCCCCATCGTTCTGCCCCACACTGAGGTCCAGCTCCGAGGGCCTTCTGGCGGTTCCCTCCTTGCGAGAAGTGAAGTTACAGAGGGAACCAAGCAGAGGGCCTTCTCGGTGGCGGCGCCTGCCCTGTGGAACGCCCTCCCAGCAGATGTCAAGGAAATAAACAACCATCTGATGTTTAGAAGACATCTGAAGGCAGTCCTGCTTAGGGAAGTTTTTTAATGACTGACGCTTTAATGTATTTTTAATCTTTTGTTGGAAGCCACCCAGAGTGGCTGGGGAAACCCAGCCAGATGGGCAAGGTATAAAATTATTATTATTATTATTATTATTATTATTATTATTATTATTAGCAGAGACATCACCTTGCCAACAAAGGTCTGTATATTTAAAGGTATGGTTTTCCCAGTAGTGATGTATGGAAGGGAGAGCTGGACCATAAAGAAGGCTGATCGCCGAAGAATCGATGCTTTTGAATTATGGTGCTGGAGGAGACTCTTGAGAGTCCCATGGACTGCAAGAAGGTCAAACCTCTCCATTCTGAAGGAAATCAGCCCTGAGTGCTCACTGGAAGGACAGATCCTGAAGCTGAGGCTCCAAGACTTTGGCCACCTCATGAGAAGAGAAGACTCCCTGGAAAAGACCCTCTTTGTTTCCCCCCCAAAAAACTAGGTGGTCCGGTGTGCCCTATAGAACGAAAAATACGGTAAGTACGCAAATCTGCACCGAGGAAGAAAAAGAGTTCTGTAACTGGATCAGACCAAAGTCTCATCTCTCCCAGAATCCTGTTCTCACAGGGAAGCAGCTTCTGAGGAGAGGGGTCTGGAAGAATAGTGGGGTGCTACCCCTCCACCCTCATTACTGCCCCACACGCCAGCCAGGCATTGCAGCCAAAATCCCTGCCGTGCTTCTGTGCAGACACAGCAAACAAACTCGCTCCGCCGGTGAACTATTTGCGTTGACATCCGGCTAAATGGAACATTCTGTTCAGGTGCCCCCCCCCCCGCAAGGGTCGTCCCCTCAGTCTCTGGGTATCAAAAGGATTACTGCCAGGTCAGCTTGTCAGATCATTCTCTAGGGGGTCAGTTCACACATGGCTCCCTGCCGCTTGAGTTGTCGCAGTTTGGTTGCTGGGCCTTGAGCCTTTTTCAGATGGTGTTAGGGTGAAATGCCTTTGGGCGGCAGCAACTGGCATCAGCACGGCAGGCTTCCTGCATCACCCCCAAAAATATATACAGTGGTACCTTGGTTCTCAAACACCTTGGTACTCAAACAACATGGAACCCAAACACTGAAAACACGGAAGTAAGTGTTCCGGTTTGTGAACTTTTTTCAGAAGCCGAATGTGCTCCATTTTGAGTGCCACGCTTCCGTTTTGAGTGTTACACTGGGGTCTGTCTGTTTTTGCTATTTATTTTGCATTTTTGTTTCGGCAGCTCTTTTTGTTTTGTTTTTGTGACTGTGTGGAACCCAGTTCAGCTACTGATTGATTGATTGATTGTGTGACTGCAGTACATTGATTACTGCTTTCGTTTTATGGATCAATGGTCTCGTTAGACAGCAAAATCTATGTTAAATTGCTATTTTAGGGGCCGTTTTTAAAAGTCTGGAACGGATTAATCCGTTTTGCATTACTTTCTATGGGAAAGCCTGTCTTGGTTTTGGAACGCTTTGGTTTTGAAACAGACTTCCGGAACGGATTACCGTAAGTTTGAGAACCAAGGTACCACTGTATGCACATTCACTGCAAATTGTGTGAAGCCTCTCTCTCTCCCCCCCAGCATCTGAGGTCTCCTCCAGAAAACCTGTTTTTTTGAGCATTAATGATCATAGAATCTCAGTAGATACGCTACACCCACAGCATTCCCCTGATCCACAAAGCTGTCAACTTTTCCCTTTTTTAAAGGTAAGTTCCATTATTCCGAATAGGATTCCTCGCAAGAAAAGGGAAAAGTTGACAGCTATGCTGATCCACCAAACTTGTAACTCTATTAAAAAAAGAGAGAGATGAGGTTTGTCTTGCATGACTTGCTTTTGAGAAATCCATGCTGGGTCTCAGCTGATAAGTATAATCCCACCTCCTTGCCTACAGCGAAGACACCTTTCTGATTCTGAGTTGGGCCCCATGACTTAACTGGAGCCTATGCATTTGTGAACGGAAAACAGAATTTTAATCCCATGCCGTTGAGAAAGGGCAGCCACACCCCAACTCACCCGCTGTCAGGAGATCGTCCTACACTCGAGTAGGACCCTGGCAGAGACACATGCCCAAACTGGCATGTTCTCTCTCTCCTGGTCTTTCGTTTGGTAGCTTCAAAAGTTTTCTTCTGCCCGAACATCACAGCGACCGATGCCAACAGACATCAACACACTTAGGGATCTGCAGAGTCTTTGCAGTTTGTGTAACAGACCTCAGCAGCTCAGCATTTTGGCTAATCTACTTTATTCACATATAAACACACACGGAGCACTGCAACATGGCTCCCCCTCTCTATAGCATCAGACAGGAAAGAAAAAAAGAACGAAGGACAATAGTCCCACTTCATGGAACACAGGAACACAAACATCCTGTCTCTGTCACTTCCCACTCTGTGGAGTCAAAACATCCACCGTCATGTGATAGACAAAAATCCCATGACTGCAATCACAGTGCAGGAATTCTAACACCCTCCTTGCCCAGGGAAGAGGAGCAATGAATGTCTTCTCTTTCTCGATCTCTCCCTCTGTCTTCTCCAACAGTCTGGCCAGGCTGAGAGAGGAACTATTAAACCTTCCTCATCCTGGCATAGCAACCTCAAGGGGAAACAGTTAGGGAGGAAGACGACATCAACGGAAATTAGCTTAGCGTGGAATTAGTGGTGGGGTTATATAATGGGAAGTGGAGTTGCATTTCCGTTTATTTCTAGTCTGTTCCAATCTGAAGACTAGGACAGGCATCTCTGCCTGACTATCTATCTATCTATCTATCTATCTATCTATCTATCTATCTATCATCTATCTCTATCTATCTATCTATCATCTATCTATCTATCTATCTATCTATCTATCTATCTATCTATCTATCATCTATCTATCTATCTATCATCTATCTATCTATCTATCTATCTATCTATCTATCTATCATCTATCTATCTATCTATCTATCTATCTATCTATCTATCATCTATCATCTATCTATCTATCTATCTATCTATCATCATCTATCTATCTATCATCTATCCCTATCTATCTATCTATCTATCTATCTATCTATCTATCCAGTGTGCTATTTTTCTATATATATGCAGGAACCTTTTGCCCAACGTGGGGCTCTATATAAATGCAGGAACCTTTTGCCCAACATGGGGCTCGAACCCACTACCCTGAGATTCAGAGCCTCAGTGCTATGAGCTACCGTATTTTTTGCTCTATAAGATGCACCAGACCACAAGACGCACCTAGTTTTTGGAGGAGGAAAACAAGAAAAATAATATTCTGAATCTCAGAAGCCAGAACAGCAAGAGGGATCGCTGCGCAGTGAAAGCAGCAATCCCTCTTGCTGTTCTGGCTTCTGGGATAGCTGCGCAGCCTGCATTCGCTCCATAAGACGCACACACATTTCCCCTTACTTTTCAGGAGGGAAAAAGTGAGTCTTATAGAGCAAAAAATATGGTATGTCTACCAGCTATGTCTATCCCAGGTCTTCAGTGTGTAATTTTCTGGATTTTGCAGAAGGTCCCAGGTCCAATTGTCCAACCAAAAAAAGAAGAGAAATGAACATTATACGAGTGATTCTAACATGCAGAAATGTACTATGTTGTTGAGGATCGATAGCGAAATATGTGTATTGGGAGAAACGGAACGCCTCCCTTGTTCTTTTATAATAGCAACGGCGCCCACCTGAGAGGTACTAGAATGAGTTCCGGCTGGGGAAAAAAGCCCTGTTTATCTATCTAAGTATTCAGAGCCGTATTTCCTATTGGGCTTACTGGCGCGTTGCGCCAGGGCGCTGGCCTCTCAGGGGCGCCCCAGTGAGTGGGGGAGCTGTGCGGCTTTGCCAGCGGCCTCCCCTTTCCCTGCACACCCGCCAGCTGTGCCCCATCAACCATATGGCTGGCGGGCATGCAGCTTGCCTCCCAAGCCCCCACAGGAGTACAGTAGGGTGATCCCCACAGAGTTTTAGGGAAAGGTCAACAACTCTGGGAAAGGGGGGGATCTTTGAACCATGGCGCCGGATATGCTTAAGACGGCCCTGTAAGTATCTATGTATCTATTTACAGTTGTGCCTCAGAAGCCGAACGTCTTGGGAGATGAACGTTTTGGCTCCCTAACACTGCAAACCCAGAAGTGAGTGTTCCGGTTTGCAAACGTTCTTTGGAAGCCAAACGTCTGACGCTGCTTCCATGATTTCTGGTTGCGTGCAGGAAGCTCCTGCAGCCAATCGGAAGCCACGCCTTGGTTGTCAAACATTTTCGGAAGTCAGACGGACGTCCGCAACAGATTCCATTCGACAATTTTACCCTAAGGTCCCAGGGCAGGTTATGGTAAAACAAGTACAGTGGTACCTCAGGTTAAGAACTTAATTCGTTCTGGAGTTCCATTCTTAACCTGAAACTGTTCTTAACCTGAAGCACCACTTTAGCTAATGGGGCCTCCTGCTGCCACCACGCCACCACCATGTGATTTCTGTTCTCATCCTGAAGCAAAGTTCTTAACCTGAGGTACTATTTCTGGGTTACCGGAGTCTGTAACCTGAAGCGTCTGTAACCTGAAGCGTCTGGAACCCGAGGTACCACTATACAATATTAAAAAACAACTTAAAACATCTTACAATCAATAAAATCAGGCGAGTCCTAAAAATGTAGACCTCAAGTGTCAAAGGCCAGGTGTGTCTTCAGCATCCTCCAAAAGCTGTACAATGAAGGTACCCAGCGCTCCTTTGTGGGGAGGGAGTTCCACTGCTTAGGGGCCACAGAGAAGTTTCTCTCCTGGACAGCCACCATCACTTTGTGTCAGCATCGCCCTTGAGCCAGTGTCACCAACTGGACTCATGCACTTCAGCCCCGACTGGGCTAGGCGAGCTGGGTAGCACTTCCAGAGACCACCTTTTACACAGGAACAGGTCAAAGTGCTGTGGACTCACAGCTTAGAGTTGTGAGCACCGGATTCACTTCCACAATACAGTCGTCGCACAGCAGAGTATAGCAGAGTCTGGCAGTGTATAAATGACTCGGAGAGCAGCTCTGTAGAATATCTTCTTTTATTCTATAACTACAACTATGATACAAAACTATATACAGAGCTAAATAGGTCTAAGCATAAATGAATGCTGCACTGAGTGTCTGCAGCTGCTCTTAGCAGCAACCTTATCTCTACACACGATCTCTAACACTCAGTCTCTCTCTCTCTCTCTCCGACACACTGACTGACTGACTGACTGAGTCTTTGATGTGGTGCTGGAGCTGAATAAGTAGAAAGCAGAACATTGCTCCTCCTCTCTGGAGAATCAGCAGACTCATCAGGAGATTCTTGGATATGGGAGGGGTGAAATCTCCTCATCTTGGGCCTCTGAGGGTGGGGGAACTACCAAGAGGGCTCCCTTGGCCGATCTTGGCACCCGAGAGGGTCTGTAGGGAAGCATGGCAAGCATCGCGCACTGAAAGGCATGCTGCTACCTGGTGGACTGGGGTCATTAGGGCCAGTGGGGCATTGCCCCACTAACCTGAGTCTCCCCATCTCGGACGCTGTGCTCCAATAAGCAGCTGAACTGTGTCTTGCTTCAGGTTACGACGCTGCTGGTTGCCAAAGGGGCAAAGTCCCTTTCAAGCTGGGGCTGCCCAGAGCTGCTTAGAGAGCAAAGGGACCAGGAGGGCAGTGTCTTGGGTGCAAAGGTCTCCCCTGCTTTGCAACATCTACACAACACTCTAATTACGACTCACGGGTTACAGGACTGGACTGGGAAAGGATTTCAGGACCGATGCAGGGGGGAGTGAGCTGTGGTCCAAAATATCAGGCTTTCGTGGGGCCTGTGGCTTGAATCCCATCAGATTCAGGCAGTGCTGAAATAGGCAGGTAAAGGTAAGGTAAAGGACCCCTGTATGGTTAAGTCCAGTCAAAGGCGACTATGGGGTTGTGGCGCTCATCTCGCTTTCAGGCCAAAGGAGCCGGTGTTTGTCCGCAGACAGCTTTCCGGGTCATGTGGTCAGCAGGACTAAACCGCTTCTGGTGCAACGGGACACTGTGATGGAAACCAGAGCGCACGGAAACACCATTTACCTTCCTGCCACAACGGTACCTATTTATCTACTTGCACTGGTGTGCTTTCGAACTGCTAGGTTGGCAGGAGCTGGGACAGAGCAACAGGAGCTCACTCCGTTGCAGGGATTCGAACCGCCAACCTTCCAATCGGCAAGCCCAAGAGGCTCAGTGGTTTTAGACCACAGCGCCACCCTACCAAATAGGTAGAGTAGGCACTGACCCATGTCCTTTAGGGGTCCTGTGGCAACAGATCAAAGTACAGTAATATTGATTTGATCTTGAACGATCAAACAAAAAAAATATATTAGCGGATCATTTGCGAGGGGCACCCCGAGATTTCAACTGCATAGGAGCCTCCAGAGGGGTTAATCCTGCACTGACTGCAGGGCCAGGAAAGAATTTAAAGGGGAGTGGATGGGATTAGGACAGGCATGGCCGTGTGCCCTGCCGGGGGCACTGGAGGCCCCAACAGCTGCCCCCAAATGCCAGGCGTTGGTGCCAGCTCCGGTCGTATCTGAGCAACAGCCAGCACATTTTTGAATAGTGAAAGAGCATGGGGTTCACTTTCTGAAGAAACGCCCCAGCTGGGGACAATATTGTGCAAATCCGGGCATACTAAGAGTTTTGCCACCAGGGAGGCCCTCTGTTTCCCTGAGTGTGTTTACCTCCTGAAACATCCACCACTCTGGCAACGCCAGCTCCTTATTGCTTTGGAGTTTATAATAATAATAATAATAAATTTTTATTTATACCCCTCCCTCCCCATCCAGAGCTGGACTCAGGGTGGCTAACACCAGTAAAATTACAGTAAAAACATAATAGGGGGGAAAAACAATTTAAAATACAGGTTAAAATGCAATTTAAAATGCAGCCTCATCAAAACCATAAGGGGAGGGAAACATAAGGGTCAGACTGAGTCCAAGCCAAAGGCCAGGCGGAACAGCTCTGTCTTGCAGGCCCTGCGGAAAGATGTTAAGTCCCGCAGGGCCCTGGTCTCTTGTGACAGAGCATTCCACCAAGTTGGGGCCAGTACTGAAAAGGCCCTGGCCCTAGTTGAGACCAATCTAACCACCTTGCGACTCGGGACCTCCAAAGTGTTGTCATTTATGGACCTTAAGGTTCTCTGCGGGGCATACCGGGAGAGGCGGTCCCGTAGGTACATGGGTCCTAGGCAAGAAGTGATTTCAGTTCCTGCAGGTATCCTCGTTTCTATGCAAACACTCCCCTCGCCCGCGCCGCAAACAAATTAAGAGACTGACGGCACCGTGACAACTCCAAGCAAATTCACGTCTCGCAAGAACAAAACCAGGTTTCGCTTCAATGATAAAACAAATGAAAAGACAAGGTTGGGGGGGTCAAGCCCAGGTTTCCAAAGCAAGGGGTGTTTTCGTGTTGATGTGTTCTATGGAGTCATCTGATCCTTCCTTTCATCCTTCTGTTAAAGCAAGCAACATAACTATTTTCTGTGCGTATAACAATGAGGATGAGGTTTGTTCCCAGTCCTGTCGCTAACACGCCACCTGTGCCTATTCTGATTGCCCACTGGGCGTTAAGACTCGCTCGAAACTGGATCAGATCATTTTGCAAGCAGAGAGCCAATTGTTTTTGACATTCCAAAACACAATTGTGCTTTAAATACATGGGAAGCTGCATTGAAAAGGAGCCAGGCTGCTGCTCCACCTAGCTCAGCATTGTCTACCCTGACTGGCAGAGGTTATGCAGGGTTTCATGGGCAAGGGGGCCTCACCCTGCCCTACCAGGAAATTTTAGAAGCTAGATGCTGCTGTCTGGCATCGATAGCAGCCTGCATTTCTCGTGGCTTTCTGGGAAGCAGGGAAACGTGCGCTTAATAGTTCAAGTTGTGCTTCCAGCGTATGCTACGAGGAAATTAAAGGAGGCTTGCTCCAATTGAACACCTTGCTTTACACTAAGTAAATAAGAGCTTAGCTCAAATTCCTTCTGTCTGATGCAGGATGCAGAAACTACTAATTTGTGGAGACGTCTGTGTGCAGTTTGTGATAAACCTGTGGGAGAACGCATCGTTCTGGAATTTATTTATTTGTTGGATTGATAAAATTTATACATCCCTCAACTGTAAAACAAAAACAGAAGACCCTCAAAGCCTTAACCAACCAGGTGCCCCTCAGATGTTTTGTGCTGGCTGATGCTGATGGGAGTTGTAGTCCCAAACTTCTGGAGGGCACTGAGTTGGCAAAGCCTATAGGGGCTGTGTGTTGTGTGTTTGATGGACTGCTGCACATAGCTGTCAAGCGTCCCTTATTTGGCGGGACAGTCCCTTATTCCAGTGCCATGTCCCACTGCTGTCCCTTATTGATGATGTCTCTTAAATAAGCTACTGAAGGTAATGGGGCCCTTTCTATGTCCAGCTTGCTTTGTCAACAACAAATTGTTGCTGTTTTTTTGTGTTGAATATATGCTATATGGTAATTTATGGACCTAATAGGTATCCAAAGCCGTTTGCACAAAACAAAATATGTATTTTATCAAAGTAATTGTTGATCCCTTATTTTGGCTGCTGATCCCTTATTTTCGAGGCTGCTGGTCCCTTATTTTCAAATCTGTAAGTTGACAGCTGTGCTGCTGCAATATTATTTCCGTGTCTGAATCCTCATCCTTAGAGCCATGGGTGTTCCCAGGAATTTTGGGAGGGTGAGGAAACCAAATTCTGAAAGTAAGCTAGTTTTTCACACGCGCAAATGATCAGTATATTTTGCTTCAAATCTGAGGCCCACAAATACTAGGAAGTTTTTTGTTTCATGAAAGCTGGGGATCTGGGGAATTGGGGTTCATCCAGTATTTCCCTGACCCCCTGCAAACTATGGGTGTCCATGCCACTTGATCAGGCAGGTCAAGTAATATATTTTAAACTCTCAGCCTGGACAAAAAACCCCAATACAGTAAAAAGAATAAACAACAGCTCCTCGCAAACCCATGAGATGAACAGGGAGGTAGCACAATAGAAATCACAATATATTCTTCCTAAATGTGTTTTTCCACGGTCTGCCTGTGTCCTCACAGTTGCTCCACAGAGATTAGTAAAGGATTTGATTTGACTCATCAAATAGTTAACAGTTGAATAACTTTTTGCTCAGATTTATTAATGGCTGGATCCTTCCAAGTAATGTCCACCCACACCTCTGCTTCCTAGCCCACCCACACTTAACAACCAATACAACACTGGACTCAGAAGCACTGGGTTCAAATCTTGGTCAGATAGGAAGGCTTTTGGTTGTAGTGAGTGGGGAATACAATGGTGTCACAGCCCCCCTTGCAAGAACCTAATGCCAGAGTTTATTCATGCTTACTCAAAAGGAAGCAGCCAGCAACCTTTTTTTAAAAAAAAAAACACAAACCACACTTTTACATCATAAATAAACCATGAATCATCATGAAATAAACCACGTTATCGTGCAAAATGTGAGCTATGTTGCAATTACTCAAAAGGCTTTTTCTAAACCTGTTCATATACCACTTTGAACCCCCAAGGGCTGATTGCCTGACCTTCTTTTTTAAAAGAATTTTTAAAAATGGCCCTTTAATTGTGTGTTTTTTAAGTCTTCAAGGCTGCAAATTGATCTACGTGTTGGGTCCCATCTCCCTAGCAGGTCACAACCTATTTAAAACCGGCGGTTGACAAAACAGGAACCTAAAAATAGCGCAAGAGGGAGAGATCGACATCCCAGGGGGGTTAAGTTATCACAGACCTGGGGGGAAAGGGAAGGAAAAGACCCAGATAAGATCAAGGAGAACACTTCTGTTCTGTGTGAGCAGGGTGGAAGTCTTCATGGAGTGCCTGATCTCTGGAACTCCTCGCTACTGGAGTATGTCAGAGACGTTTTCCGGGAGCTATTCCGCAACCTGCAAACACACCCACCCCAAACTTACAGTTTCTGCTTTTTCCGGGGAGAATCTCACGATGCTGGGTCTCTTTGCTTTTCCATGCTCAGTGCCTTTCCCTGATAAAAGCAGCAGCAGCAGGAGGAGGAATCGCCGGGAAATACAATATCCCACCCCCTCTACCCCCCTCTCCTTGGCTAGCTTCTATCTCTCTCGCGCGCGCGCTCTTGCGCTTCTTTCTTTCCAACACTTCGCTTGTTTCTGTCTCGCTTTGCAAAAGAGACGCAGCAGCAAAGCGAAGTGGAGGCAGAGAGGCGTGCCTGGGACTGCGAATTGGCCTGCCCAGACTGGCCCCTGGGTGGGGAAAGAGTAGAGAAGAGGCTGCCCTTTCTTTCTCTCTCTCTCTCTCTCTCTCTCTCTCTCTCTCTCTCGGCAAAGATGACTAGGAATGCAAGTCGCTGCGCTCTCAAGTTAGATTGGCAAAGGCGCGCGCTCCAAACGCGACACCCAGTTGCCGCCAGCTGTCAGAGCAGAGGCAAACAGCTCGGGGTCAAAAGCCTTCATAGGAAACTAGCCGGATTTCCCAGCCCATATTTCACTTCCCACCCCCGGCAACCCAGGAATCTTCCTTCTGCAGAGATTCAGAACTTCGGTCCACTTTGGCGCAGCGTTGTCTGTTTGCATCAGTGGCGCTCAGACTTATTTCCCCTTCCCTCCAGGCCACCATTTCAGAATTTTAAAAAAATTGCACGTTTAATCAGAAAAAGTCGTTGTGAACCTGTGTCAAAGACCTTTTGCGTAAAAAAAGAAAATGGAACCTTGACATCTGGATTTGAGGACTGAAGATGTTTGTTTTTATAAAGTGGCTCTGTGGGCTATTATATTGGATTGGTCTGGAGACCCCAGGGGTCAGCAAATTTTTTCAGCAGGGGGCCGGTCCACTGTCCCTCAGACCTTGTGGGGGGGCCGGACTATATTTTTTTTTGGAACGAATTCCTATGCCCCACAAATAACCCAGAGATGCATTTTAAATAAAAGGAAACATTCTACCCATGTGAAAACAGCAGGCAGGCCCCACAAATAACCCAGAGATGCATTTTAAATAAAAGGACACATTCTACTCATGTAAAAACACGCTGATTCCCCGGACTGTCCGCGGGCCAGATTTAGAAGGCAATTGGGCCACATTCGGCCCCCGGGCCTTAGTTTGCCTACCCATGGTCTGGACGAAGTGAATATTGATTTTATTTGGCAGACAGATGAAGAATCGGAAGTTCATCACTTTCTGAACCTTCCCCCCCCCCCCCGTGTTTCGCTTTTAACCTCTTATCTCTCTCTTTTTCTTTCTTTCTTTCTTTTTCCTGCTCTATTTCTCTGCCTCCCCCTTTCGTGTTTTTATAGTATGTATATAAAAATCTTGGTTTGGTTTTAAAAGGGGAGGAAGATACTAAGTTTTGTGTTTTTCTCTATAAACATTAATAAAAAATGTTTAAAAATTTAAAAAATAATAATAATTGCTTGTGCCAAACTGGATTTACAGTGGTACCTCTGGTTACGTACTTAATTCGTTCCGGAGGTCCGTTCTTAACCTGAAACTGTTCTTAACCTGAAGGACCACTTTAGCTAATGGGGCCTCCTGCTGCTGCCGCACCGCCAGAGCACAATTTCTGTTCTCATCCTGAAGCAAAGTTCTTAACCCGAGGTAATATTTCTGGGTTAGCGGAGTCTGTAACCTGAAACGTATGTAAACCGAGGTACCACTGTATTTATTTTAATGGGAAGAATACTTTGGAAAGCGGAAAGAAACCATTCCTAGCAGTGCTTTATTTATAACCTAGAACTCCACTACTTTATAATATGATCATGGGATGTCCAGGAAGTTTAAAGCAAGCTGCAACATAAGAGCCTGAATTATTCCCAAAATATAATGATAAATGAGCCTCTTCCATATGTACCTTAAGTATGCATACTGAAATATACTCAGAGTCGCAAAGTGATTTCATGCTCTTTATTCAGCTCTTAGTGGTGAGGAGGAATGAATGAAAGTCCCCTCAAAGTATCTGCTTTATATACATTATTTACACAATGGGCTGCACATGATTGGCTAATTCTGGAATTCTACTGTAAGCCAATCAGGTTGTGGATTCACTTATATCTGGAGCATGATTGGGTGGTTCTTGCCAACCAATCATACTGCTGCATTGTTCTAGGACCAATCAGACTGCTGCATTCTGAATCCTATTGTTCTAGGACCAATCAGACTGCTGCCTTTTGGATCCTATTCAACTCAGTACATAACACATACAAACTCAATCACAGAATTGGAGACTTGGAAGGGACCCTGAGGATCATCTAGTCCAACCAACCCTCTGCAATGCAGGAATCTTTACCAAAGCATCCATAACAGAGGGGCATCCAGCCTCTGCTTAAAAACCTCCGAGGAAGGAGAGTCCACCATCTCCCGAGGGAGACCGTCCCACTGTGGAATAGCGCTTTACTGTCAGAAAGTTTTTTTCTGATGTTTAGTCAGAATCTCCCTTCTCGTAACTTGAAGCCATTAGTTCGGATCCTACCCTCCAGAGCAGGAGAAAACAGGTTTGCTCCATCCTCCATGTGGCTGCCCTTGAGATATTTGTAGATAATAATAATAATAATAATAATAATAATAATAATAATAATAATATTTATACCCCACCCATCTGGCTGGGTTTCCCCAACCACTCTGGCCAGCACCCAACAGAATATTAAAAACACGAGAAAACATCAAACATTAAAACTACCCTAAACAGGTGTCTTCTAAAAGTCAGATACAGTCATACCTCATGTTACGTCCGCTTCATGTAACGTTCTTTCAGGTTACGTCCCGCGGCAACCCAGAAGTACCGGAAAGGGTTACTTCTGGGTTTCACCGCTCGCGCATGCGCAGAAGCGCAAAATGACGTCACGCACATGCGCAAAAGCGGCGAATCGCAACACGCGCATGCACAGTCGCACTCTTTTCATGTTGCGAACGGATCCCGTTCGCAACCAGAGGTACCTCTGTAGTTGTTTATTTCCTTGACATCTGATGGGAGGGCGCCACCACCGAGAAGGCCCTCTGCCTGGTTCCCTGTAACCTCACTTCTCGCAGGGAGGGAACCGCCAGAAGGCCCTCGGAGCTGAACCTCAGTGTCCGGGCTGAACGATGGGGGTGGAGATGCTCCTTCAGGTCTACTGGGCCGAGGCTGTTTAGGGTTGAACGATCAGCACCAACACTGTGCTCGGAAATGTACTGGAAGGTGGGTCTCGTATCTCCTCTCAATCTCCTCTTCTTCCAGGCTAAACATGCCCAGCTCCTTCGACCGTTCCTCATCAGGCATGGTTTCCAGACCCTTGATCATCTCGGTCGCCCTCCTCTGGACACGTTCCAGCTTGTCAACATCCTCCTTAAATGGTGGTGTGTCTGAGAGCAATCCGTTCGCACACTGCAAGAGTTGCCATATCTTCTATCCATTGATCAAAGGGGGGGGGGGGCTTTCCAGGGAATCAATCTCAACCTTTTGCCAGAAGTAAGGGCTCAAAAAGCCCTTCTACGTTGACCAGCTGTCGAACCCCAGATAATTGGCATGTGGTTTCGGATGTGACATTAATTCAACATTAATAATGTAACCCTTTTAATGTGCAACCGGCTTTCTATTCTTTGGACACCATCCAGGGATCGTTTATCACAGCAACAGGAGTTTTAATTTCCCAGGAGCCTCTGCAAAAAGCTTCCCAGCATCTCCCATCTCGTTGGCAGAGGCCTCTGCAAGAACTGTGGGGCTTCCCGCTCCCAGAATCCTAAATGTACTTTTGTGGGTTGGAGGGGGGGGTCAGTCTGGATGATGTCCTGAGTCCCTTCCAATCCTTGGAATCCTGTCCCCAGCAAGGGTTAAAATCTAACAGAGGAGGTTGCTGAACTACTCAGACAAGTTTGTGCACAGGTCAGTGACCTTAGCTGGCAGCTCAAGTGTCCTCTTTAGCATCCCAAAATAATGAGCTTGGAGACCTAATAATAATAATAATAATAATAATAATAATAATAATAATAATAATTTATTTATACCCCGCCCATCTGGCTGGGCTTCCCCAGCCACTCTGGGCAGCTTCCAACAAATATTAAAATACAGTAATACATCAAACATTAAAAGCTTCCCTAAACGGGGCTGCCTTTAGATGTCTTCTAAAAGTTTGGTATTTATTTTTCTCTTTGACATCTGATGGGAGGGCGTTCCACAGGGAGAGCGCCACTACCGAGAAGGCCCTCTGCCTCGTTCCCTGTAACTTGGCTTCTCGCAGGGAGGGAACCGCCAGAAGGCCCTCGGAGCTGGACCTCAGTGTCTGGGTAGAACGATGGGGGTGGAGACACTCCTTCAGATATACAGGGCTGAGGCTGTTTAGGGCTTTCATTTTTATTTTATTTTTTAAAAATTATTACTTTTTCCCACCATAATAACAAGCCACAAAGCAGGATAATACACACTGGCATGAAGTTTATGGCATGTAATGCCTTAAGAGAGAATATAATGAAAATGATGTACAGGTGGTACATGACCCCAGTCAAGCTTGCAAAAATTTATCATCTGCCCGATAACAAATGTTGGAAATGTAAAGAGATTGAAGGTACATTCTTTCACCTTTGGTGGACGTGCCCAAAGATTAAGACCTTTTGGGAGATGATCTATAATGAAATGAAAAAGGTATTTAAATATACCTTCCAGAAGAAACCAGACGCCTTTCTCTTGGGCATGGTTGGCCAATTGGTGCTAAAGGAGGATAGAACTTTCTTTATGTACGCCACAACAGCAGCAAGAATACTTATCGCAAAGTATTGGAAAACACAAGACCTACCCACCCGGGAAGAATGGCAGATGAAGGTGATGGACTATATGGAACTGGCTGAGATGACTGGCAGAATCCAAGACCAAGGAGAAGAGTCGGTGGAAGAAGATTGGAAAAAATTTAAAGTTTATCTTCAGAAATATTGTAAAATTAAGGAATGTTAGAAAGATGTTGGAATAGAATTATGTGGTTTTAGCAGGAAAGATATAAAGGATTAAGTAAAAATAATTTGGTGAAAGAAGAGAATGCAAAATCACAATATATTAAGATAAATTATTAAGATAAAAACAAAGCTGGAAAGGATTTGCTGAAATATCTAACTGAATTAGAATACAAAAATGGGAGGGGTGAGGAGGTCAAGGAAGTAAGTGAATGAAAGCAAGTGATGTAAAGGTTTGATCTGTTTTTTTTTTCAATTGTTTGTATTTTTTCTGTCTTTTCTATTTTTCTATTTTTATTTTTTATTTTTTCTCTTTGTAATTTTTAAAATTTGAATAAATATTATTAAAAAAACAAAAACAAAGCAGGATAATACACAGAAACAGAAAAGGGAAAAAAGAAGAAGAAAGAAAAGAAGAAAAAAAGGGGGAGGGAGGGGGAAAGGGGGGAAACAATAAACAAATAAACAATAATAACAGACTTAATTCTTCACAAATCTGCCTTCTGCACAGTTAAATCTTTTCTCCATCTAGCTCAGTGTCGTTTAGGGCTTTCAAGGTCAGCACCAACACTTTGAATGTGCTCGGAAACGTACTGGGAGCCAATGTATGTCTTTTGGTACCGGTGTTATATGGTTTTGGCGGCCGCTCCCAGTCACCAGTCTAGCTGCCGCATTCTGGATTAATTGCAGTTTCCGAGTCACCTTCAAAGGTAGCCCCACGTAGAGCGCATTGCAGTAGTCCAAGCGGGTGACAACCAGAGCACCACTCTGGCGAGGGAGTCTGCGGACAGATAGGTGCTCATGAGTGATGGTGCTCACAATGAGTGAGTCCCCTCACCTGTCTGCTGGGTAGAAGAACAAGGGCCAGAGTTGGGTGTAGGGGCTGAACTGGAAGCAGCCTGGAAGCTGGAGACACAAAGACCTGCTTGCTCTGTGCTGGATCCAAAGTTGTGTTTTTAATATTTTAGTTGGAGCAGTCCAGAGTGGCAGGGGCCACACTGTAAGATGGGTAGCATATAAATACAGCACCACCTCGGTTTCCAAATGTAATCCATTCCAGAAGACCATTTGAGTCCCAAAACATTCGAATAAACAAGGCGCAAAAGGCCTGCAAATTTAATTGAGAAAATTGAGAAACACTCAGCGGAAGCCATTCAACTTCCGAGGCATGTTCAAAAATGGAAGCATTCCTCTATACATAGAAGTATTCCTCTATGCGACAACAGCTGCCAGGATGCTCATAGCAAAACATTGGAAAGGGAGAAAAATTCCATCAATGAAAGAAAGGCAAATTAAATTTTGTGAATATATAAATCTGGCAAGACTCACAGCTTTCATAAGGGGACAGTCGGACCAGAAATTATTAAACAAATGGGGATGCGCTATATGAAAAAACATTGTTCTGGAGTAAGCATATTGGTATGTAATGAATGATGCTTTGCAGGGTTAAAGAAAGAGAAAAATGGTGTAAAAAGTATAAAGCTAGAGGTAATCTACAGTAGACACAACAACTTAAAAAGAGTAAAAATTTTGAGGTCTTAGAACAAAGGAAGGAAATCAATGTGTATATGTATATAATGACGAGATTAGAATGATGATATGGTTTTATTTGTACATGTTTGTTTTTGTTTTTTGTGTTTTTTGTGTTCTTTTTTCTCTTCTGTTCTTTTTTTCTTGTTTGTACTGTTTTATTTTGGATTCAATGTTTGTAATTTTTGTTGTAATTTTGCATTGAAAATAAAAAAAAATAAAAAACAGGGAAGCATTTACTTCCAGTTTTTGGGTGTTCGAATTCCGAAACATTTGTCAACAGAGACATTTGAAAACTGAGGTACCACGGTATTATTATTATCATCATCATCATCATCATCATCATCATCATCATCATCATTGGCGAGGGGCCAGCACAGAGAGAGCCCCTTCTGGGGGACAGATATGGAGAGAGAGAGAGAGAGAGAGAGACAGACAGACAGACAGACAAGGCAGTAAGCAGAGAATGTGGGGTAGCCCCGCCCATCCTTAGTTTAGCCCCACCCACTTTTGACTCCGCCTCTGCTGCCAGTGCTGCCCTCTACAGGCCACCCTGATGGAATGCAGCCCCCAACAGAGAAATAGATGCCCACTTCTGCACATAAAGGTTACCGGGAGAGAAAACGCCTTCTCCCTTTTCTGGCAAGTGGTCCGAAAGTGGGGAAAAATAAGAATTAGAAACTAAAACGGACTAGTTGTGGGGTTCCCCCCCCCCCTACATAATTCCTGGTCAACCAGCAATCCAAGGAGGATACAGTTTGCTTTTTCTTTCCTTTTTTCTTTTAGGGACTTTTCTCAGGAAACTACATATCAAGTAGCCATCCTGTTTTGCTGGTTTCAAGATTGTGGCAGTTCCTGTTTCTGCATCTATAGGAGTCCGACAACAGCAATGAATTTGTACTGTGTGAGTTGGGAAACAAGGGCTGCACTAACAGAGCGTGCTCCTCAACCAGGCCAAGTTCAGCTCATCCAGAGTTGTAAAATGAGAAGCACACGTCATGTGCTTTGCAGCGGGTTGGACTAGATGACCCTTTGGGAACCCTTCCAAGTCTATAATTCGATGAACACCTATGCATTCATCTTCACCTGACTGAGATGTGCCCTTGGACTTGTGCCTCTTGCTTGTCCGGCTGCGGAACAGAGAGGGGTTGTGTGCCAAAACTAAATTCCAATGAAAATCCTCATTATTACATATTTTACATGGCTGTTTATTTCCATACATTTACAATTTTTAATATATGGATGTTTTGGCTTGAGACAGTGGTTTTCAACCAGTGTGCTGTGGCATCCTGGGGTGCCTTGAAGGATGGTCAGGGGTACCACAAACAACCCTGCCCCTCTTTCCTTCCCTCCCTGCTGTGATGGCCTCTTCGTCTCTGCCTCACAAAGCCACTTCCAGCCTTCAGAGGTGGAGTTGCGGGCTTCATGGCCCCACCACGTGTGCGGCGGCTGGAGCCCAGCCCCTGCACGATTGGGGGAATTCCTGTCCGTGTCACCCCCTGGTCAGCCAATAGGCTGGCTCTGGGGGCGTGGCCTGCCCTATTTAAGGCAGGATGCGGCCGGGGATCACCCTCTTTTGCCGCCTACCAGCTGTTCCTGTTTCCCACCCTCCCTCCCTAGGTTTTCCTTCCTTGACCTTGCTATGGACCTTGGTTGGTCGCCGTTGAGGTGCCTGGAAGGAATTTTTATAGCCACTTGGTTTTTGCCTAAAAAAGGTAAAGGTAAAGGACCCCTAACAATTTAAGTCCAGTCGTGGCGGACTCTGGGGTTGCGGCGCTCATCTCACTTTACTGGCCGAGGGAGCCGGCGTACTAAGCCGACTCTGGCGAACCAGAGCAGCGCACGGAAACGCCGTTTACCTTCCCGCCGGAGTGGTACCTATTTATCTACTTGCACTCTGACGTGCTTTCGAACTGCTAGGTTGGCAGGAGCAGGGACTGAGCAACGGGAGCTCACCCCGTCACGGGGATTCGAACTGCCAATCTACTGATCGGCAAGTCCTAGGCTCAGTGGTTTAACACACAGCACCACCCGTGTCCCATGGTTTTCACCTACCTCATAGCAAATCGGCACAACTTTCTTGGTATTGGCGGTTCGGCATTGGTATTGTTCTATAGATGGAAGAGGGGAGGTAGCGCCATCACCTGCCCCGTATATTGAAGGGCAGTCTGATAAAGGATTCTGGTGGGCATGGCTCTGTCCGAAGCCTAGGGAGGTGAGGGCCTAAGGCACGCCCCCTATCGGTGTCCCCGGGGGAATTCCTAGTTAATGTGCATCAGCAGGACTCCCCCTACTGGTGGTTAACCCTTCCCAGACTTCAAGCGGACGGACTGAAGTCGGATATAGTCGGTTAGGGCCATTGCCTAAGCCAATACCGCTCATCACCTGTAACCAATAAAATTGTGGCCTAGTAATAATAATAATAATAATAATAATAATAATAATAATAATAATAATTTATTTATACCCCGCCCATCTGGCTGGGTTTCCCCAGCCACTCTGGGCGGCTTCTAACAGAACACTAAAATACAATAACCTATTAAACATTAAAAGCTTTCCTAAACAGGGCTGCCTTCAGATGTCTTCTAAAAGTCTGGTATCTGTTTTTCTCTTTGACATCTGCTGGGAGGGCATTCCACAGGGCGGGTGCCACCACCGAGAAGGCCCTCTGCCTGGTTCCCTGTAACCTCACTTCTCGCAGGGAGGGAACAGCCAGAAGGCCCTCGGAGCTGCACCTTAGTGTCCGGGCTGAACGATGGGGGTGGAGACGCTCCTTCAGGTATACTGGACTGAGGCCGTTTAGGGCTTTCAAGATCAGCACCAACACTTTGAATTGTGTTCGGAAACGTATTGGGAACCAGTGTAGGTCTTTCAAGACCAGTGTTATGTGGTCTCGGCGGCCGCTCCCAGTCACCAGTCTGGCTGCCGCATTCTGGATTAGTTGTAATTTCTGGGTCACCTTCAAAGGTGGCCCCACATAGAGCGCATTGCAGTAGTCCAAGCGAGAGATATCTAGAGCATGCAGCACTCTGGCATGCTAATTATTTAGCCCATTATCCTTAATAATTGTGTCATGTGTCTTTATTTCCACTGGGGGGGGGGCGGGAACTTGTCATGCAAATGTTTGCACAGCTGTTTGTTGCAGCAGCCCTGGCTATAAGCCCTGCAGGTGAAAGGTGCCTGTGGGGCTGGCTTGGGGGGTGTTTCCCAGGCCCCTGTGGGGCAGTGCAATGAGGCCTCTCTCTTTGGGACAGGGGCGGCAACTGTGGCTGCCCGGAGGACACGCAGGAGAGGGGAGAGGAGGCTGAGGGAACCCTCCACAAGGAAGGGTGTTTGAAAAGGAGTGAGGGGCTGCCAGCTCTGCAGGCAAGGGGGGACAGAACTGGGTTCCTGAACCCCACAGGGGTGCCACAGAAGGAATGTATTTGCTCAAGGGAGCCGTGGACCAGAAAAGGTTAAAAACCTCTGGCTTAAGGAGACAAATTGCTAGGTGGTTCCCCACTTCATTTTACAGCCAGAAACAGATTTGCAGAGATATGTCAGCAAGCAAAGGGCTCAATTTCGTGGCTCTGGGTGTGGTTTCTTTCATCCTGCCTTCAAACTTTTGTTTCCCTAATTTGGGTTTGATGCAGAAGAAAAACCCAGAGTGTGAGGTTTTTAGAGGAAGCGTCTCCCAGCGGAAGGGCAAGTGGGTAGCGGAGAAAGGGGTCCCACTTCCTCTTTCCACCAGCTGCCAGGGAAAGAAGAGGCACCGGAAAGGAGAAATTGGAAGGGGAAATTCAGAGGAACGTTCCTAAGTCATGTTATTAGCAGCCTTGTGCCAACCACCAGAAAGCTAGGCCATCTGCAGAGTTAAATCTTTTCTCCATCTAGCTCAGTGTCATTTAGGGCTTTCAAGGTCAGCACCAACACTTTGAATTGTGCTCGGAAACGTACTGGGGGCCAGTGAAGATCCTTTAGGACCGGTGTTATGTGGTCCTGGCGCCACTCCCAGTCACCAGTCTAGCTGCCGCATTCTGGATTACTGGTAGTTTCCAAGTCACCTTCAAAGGTAGCCCCATGTAGAGTGCATTGGAGTAGTCCAAGCAGGAGATAACCAGAGCATGCACCAGTCTGGTGAGACAGTCTGCGGGCAGGAAGGGTCTTAGCCTGCATACCAGATGGAGCTGGTAGACAGCTGCCCTGGCTACAGAATTGACCTGAGCCTCCGTGGACAGCTGTGAGTCCAAAAAGACCCCCAGGCTGCGCACCTGGTCCTTCAGGGACACAGTCATAGAATCATAGAATCATAGAGTTGGAAGAGACCACAAGGGCCATCGAGTCCAACCCCCTGCCAAGCAGGAAACACCATCAGAGCACTCCTGACATATGGTTGTCAAGCCTCTGCTTAAAGACCTCCAAAGAAAGAGACTCCACCACACTCCTTGGCAGCAAATTCCACTGTCGAACAGCTCTTACTGTCAGGAAGTTCTTCCTAATGTTTAGGTGGAATCTTCTTTCTTGTAGTTTGGATCCATTGCTCCGTGTCCGCTTCTCTGGAGCAGCAGAAAACAACCTTTACACCATCCTGGTTCAAGGCTTCATACTGCTCAATACCTATTTAAATGTAAAATACCAAGGACACATAGAAAATTGCTTCATAAAAAGTTGAACATTGCTATTCTTCAAGGTCTTTCTGTCGTCCGTCCTGAATTGTCAGTTTCACTGGATGTCCCCAAGTTCTTGCTGTCCACATACTTCTTGTCACTTCCCTTTACCCTACTCCTCTCTTTTTTTCTAAACCAAAGAAACCCCAAACCTCAAATGCCATAACCTTTCCCTGCCCCCCATAGCGGGATTATTCCAGCCACTTGTTTGTTTGTTTTTTGCTTTTTCCTGCCTGCCTGGGAGAGAGAAAAATGTGAGTATGCTTACAAAACAGTAGAGGGGCCATTGGACAACAACCTTAAAATAACCATAATTGGCCCCTGCGAAATGATGCGTTTGTTTGTACTCATCCATGACAGGCATTCATTCCAGGCATAAGTTTGTTTGTCGGCCTGTTTGATTGTAATATGCAACAACGCCTGGAACGTCGAGGTGCAGGATTGAAGTAAGATGAGCATGGTCACGTCACAATACATTTCTCCAAGTCAGGATTGAATGCCAACACATTCTCCACACCAGTGCTGGATTTACATATAAGCTAAACGGGCTACAGCTTAGGGCCCCACTCTCTTGGCCCTCCCCCAAAATTATACTTCTTCTCAATTGTATTTCACTGTTAATACACTTCTTCTTGATTGTATTTCAGTTCAACAATTACTTTGATAAAATACATATTTTGTTATGTGCAAATGGCTTGAGATACCTATTTAAGGTAAAGCACGTAACAGTCAAGTAGATAAATAGGTACCACTCTGGTGGGAAGGTAAATGGTGTTTCCGTGCGCTGCTCTGATTCCCCGCTCAAGGGACCCCTGACCATTAGGTCCAGTTGTGGCCAACTCTGGGGTTGCGGCGCTCATCTCGCTTTACTGGCTGTTCTTTTTGTTCTTTTGTTCTTTTTTTAATATATGTGTGCTTATCTGAAATATGTATGTATTTGCAATATTTTGCTGATATTTTGTAAGAATTATGTTAAATAAATTACATTTTTTAAATTTTTTTTTAAAAAAAGTCCAGTCAAAGTTGACTATGGGGCTTTCAGGCCGAGGGAGCCAGCATTTGTCCACAAACAGCTTTCCGGGTCATGTGGCCAGCACAACTAAGCCGCTTCTGGTGAACCAGAGCAGCGCATGGAAAGGCCGTTTACCTTCCCGCCGGAGCGGTACCTATTTATCTACGTCCTACGGTGCGCACCGACCCCTCTCGCTCTCCAGGCTTCAGGCAGCTATCCGCAAGCCTTCAGAGTGCGCCCCCAGCCCCGCAAGCTCCGGGAGCGGCGGCAAGGCTGTGTGCAACCTTGTCGCCACTCCTGGACCTGTTCTGGGGGCTGGGGTTGGGGGAAGCTTGGGTTTACCCCACCCCAGCCCCGTGGGTAAAAACGAAGCGAAGACAGCGAGCGGGATCCATCCCGCTCGCTGTCTTGGCTTCTGCCAATCCGTGCACAGCCTTTCCTGGCTGGAGAGGTTGCGCGCGGCTAAAGAGGAAGCCAAGACAGCCAGCAGGATGGATCCCACTCGCTGTCTTAGCTTCTTTGCTCTTTGGGGCTGGGGGTGATAATCCCCCCCCTTTATTTCTCCCCCTAAAAACTAGGTGCGCCCTATAGTCCGGTGTGCCCTATGGAGCGAAAAATACGGTAATTTAAAAGTCCTGCTTGTGACCCCGGGGAGCTGCTGCCTGCCAGTGTAGGCAATGTTGGACTAGATGGACAAATAGTCTGACCTGGGACAATAGATGTTTCCATGTTGGGGAGGCAACCGCTCTGGACGCAGAAGGCTCCGGGCTGGATGCCGAACCTCCCTCCCCAGTTAAAAGCATCACGTTGCAGGCAGGGATGAAGGAGAAATCTGATTCGTTTCACATTTAAAGGTGAAACTACCTAAGCACTTCCAAAAACAAGAGGTGAGCCCAAACACAGGAATCCTTCCGTATCCTCACTTCTCTGATTTTTGCAAGGCTGCTCTCCAGACAAGTAATGTGTGCAAAAATGCATATCTAGGGACGCGGGTGGCGCTGTGGGTTAAACCACAGAGCCTAGGACTTGCCAATCAGAAGGTTGGTGGTTCGAATCCCCATGACGGGGTGAGCTCCCGTTGCTCGGTCCCTGCTCCTGCCAACCTAGCAGTTCGAAAGCACATCAAAGTGCAAGTAGATAAATAGGTACCACTCTGGCGGGAAGGTAAACAGTGTTTCCATGCGTTGCTCTGGTTTGCCAGAAGTGGCTTAGTCCTGCTGGCCACATGACCTGGAAGCTGTATGCCGGCTCCCTCGGCCAGTAAGGCGAGATGAGCGCCGCAACCCCAGAGTCGGTCACGACGGGACCTAATGGTCAGGGGTCCCTTTATCTTTACTCTTTAAGGCATGCATGCAAATAATAGAATCATAGAATCAATCAGGTGCTTAATCTCGGGGTTGTGAGTTCGAGTCCTGCGTTGGGCAAAATAAGAGCCTGGGAGAAACCAAAACTCACAGATTTGTACATCCTTAGCCATGTGTCAGCTTCCACTATGGCAATCAATCAATCAATCAATCAATCAATCAATCATCCTCCTGTTCCCCCTCATTTTGAGCCTGGCAACCCCTCAAGACTCATGCATGAGGCTCTTAATCTCATACTGTCTCTACACCTTTTCACATGCAATCTTGCCTAAGATGCACATTTTTTCCACAAAGAAATACAACACATTTTTAAATGCCATTTTTGCAAATGCTGAACTGAATTTGAGGTTGAAAGTACGAAAAATGGCGGGAGAGGCTGCATACCCTCCAACATGTCTCTGATGAAAATAGGGACGTCCTATTCCATCAACATAATAATAACAACAACAATACATTTATTATTTGTACCCTGCCCATCTGACTGGGTTGACCCAGCCATTCTAGACAGCTTCCAACATACATAAAAACACACTAAAACATTTCGCATAACCATACCCTCCAACATTTCTCCGATGAAAATAGGGACGTCCTACCATACCTTCCAACATTTCTTTGTTAAAAGTAAAGGTAAAGGTACCCCTGACCATTAGGTACAGTCGTGAATGACTCTGGGGTTGCGGCGTTCATCTTGCTCTATAGGCTGAGGGAGCTGGCGTTTGTCCACAGACAGCTTCAGGGTCATGTGGCCAGCACGACTAAGCCGCTTCTGGTGAACCAGAGCATAGCACAGAAACACCGTTTACCTTCCCGCTGGAGCGGTATCTATTTATCTACTTGCACTGGTGTGCTTTCAAACGGCTAGGTTGGCAGGAGCTGGGACCGAGCAACGGGAGCTCATCCCGTTGCGGGGATTCAAACCGCTGACCTTCTGATCGGCAAGCCCTAGGCTCTGTGGTTTAACCCACAGCGCCACCTGCGTCCCCTTGTTAAAAGTAGGGACATCCTAAGAAAAAGCGGGACATTCTGGGATCAAGTCAGAAAGTGGGACAGCTTCTGTAAATCCAGGACTGTCCCTGGAAATTGAGGACACTTGGAGGGTCTGAGATTGACCGATTTGCTCATTCCTGATTGCAGGGAAAGGCCATCCCTGCTTGAGAACCTAGAAAGCGAATGTCAGAGAGCAGAATATCCGGGTGAGATGGTCTGTCTGCAACCTTTTTTGCTCCTAATGCGATTGGCCTTCCCTGTGGTCCAAGCAAGAGCCATTCCCATGTTTTCTGCCGCCTGGCTGCCGCTGCCTTGTCAGCAATGCAGGGGAAACAGGAAAGCTGTACTGCTTAGCAAGGGGTCCGCTGGTGGCTTCTGCTGCTGCTGGCAGGCGCCGGCCGTGCGATGAAATCTGAGCCCTTTGCACATGGATTAAATCCACCAGGAGGCTGCAGAATGGTGTTGCGTCATTCCATTGACTGGCAGGGCCTGATGGTTCCATGCCCTGCGTTGAGGTCACTATTGTTTGTTTGCTTGAGCAGAGGGGCCAGATTGCTTCGCATTTTCACATCCTCACTCGTTTTGTTCCCTCCGGCATTTTGCCGTCGTCCGACATGTCTCCCCCAAAGCCACAATTAACTAAATCAGGGGTCAGCAAACTTACCATCGGTGTCTCCAGCACGGATTGCTTGGTGGGCCAGAGACATAGCTGTCAAGGTTTCCCTTTTTTTTAAGGGAAATTCCCTTATTCCGAATAGGATTTCCCTTAAAAAAAGGAAAACGTTGACAGTTATGGCCAGAGAGCAGAGGAGCGCATGCCCATACGCGTGTGCGCACACTATTTCCAGCGCACCTCCGGGTCGGAGGAGCACCGGAAATAGCTTGTGCACATGTGCACGGGCCTCCTCCGACCCAGACATGCACTGGAAATAACGCTTGCGCATGTGCAAATAATGCTTGTGCATGCGCACAAGCTATTACCAGCGCTCCTCCAACCCAGAAGTGGGCAGCCACGCAACACAGCAGCAGGGGTCGCCGCGAACCGGATAAACGAGTCCCTTGGGCCTTATCCAGCCCTCGGACCTTAGTTTGGGGCCCCTGAACTAAATGATGAACCCAAATGCACAAGTGGTGCAAGCTGGTTCACTTTTAAACCCATACAAGGATTGTAAAACGGGCGAAATCACACTGTGGGAAAAACTCTGGGAAAGGGACTTGAAGTTTACAGCATGTTATTCTTTGAAGGAGAACTACATAAAAATGATTCACGGATGGTATTTAACTCTGAGGAGGCTTGCTAAGATGTACAGTGGTACCTCGGGTTACAGACGCTTCAGGTTACAGGTGCTTCAGGTTACAGACTCTGCTAACCCAGAAATAGTACTTCGGCTTAAGAACTTTGCTTCAGGATGAGAACAGAAATCGCGCAGCAGCAGCGGGAGGCCCCATTAGCTAAAGTGGTGCTTCAGGTTAAGAACAGTTTCAGGTTAAGAATGGATCTCCCGAACAAATTAAGTTTTTAACCCGAGGTACCACTGTATAAGACTGGGGAAAATATTTCACACAGAACTACGAGGGTGAAAGTTGAACAGACCAGTGGTTGTAAAAATAAATGAAAATTAAATGAAGAATTAACATCGGAATGCTTTATTGACTAATTAAGAAATGCAACATGATACAGTGGTACCTCAGGTTAAGTACATAATTTGTTCCGGAGGTCCGTTCTTACCCTGAAAGCACCACTTTAGCTAATGGGGCCTCCTGCTGCTGCCACGCCGCTGCTGCACGATTTCTGTTCTCATCCTGAAGCAAAGTTCTTAACCTGATGCACTATTTCTGGGTTAGCAGAGTCTGTAACCTGAAGTGTATGTAACCTGAAGCGTATGTAACCTGAGGTATCACTGTATTAGATGATCAGCACTTCGCGAAATTCAGAGTATGGGAAGTCACCTAAAGATATATATTTGGCATTTATATTTGGCTTTTTTGATTGCATTGTAATTTGGAATGTTTTAACTGGTTTTTATTGGTTTTTATTGGATTATTAAAATGCAAAACTTAATAAATATAGGTGGAGGGAATGTTCTTTCATATGTGGCAGACTTGTAAAAGGGTAAAAGAGCATTGGGGAATGATCCATAATGAATTAAAAAAATGTTTTAAAGTACTTTCCCTCAAAAACCAAAGTCCTTTCTTTTGGGGATAATTCAGACTGGAATTCCCAGGTTTCAAAAATGGTTCTTTATTTATGTTACTACTGCAGCTTGTGTTTTGTTAGCCCCAAAATGGAAAACGAGCGAGGTCCCAACCAAAGAAGAATGGCAACTTAAGTTGACAGAATATGCACAACTTGCAGACATAACATATAGAATGCGAGAACAAGAAGAACACACATTTAAAGAAGATTGGAAAACATATACTGAGTATATGGGAAATAATTATGTACAACTGAAAACAGCAGCATTAAGAGAAATTCAACAGTGTAAATAAGTTTTGATGGATGCAATAATGGAATACTGAATGGTGTAGTTTTTGTAAACTATTCAGGGATTTATGATATGCAAAAATGAACCATGGAAAGAGAAGAAGGGAAGTTATTGTTATCTTGTTGTTGTTGTTGTTGTTGTTGTTGTTTAGTCGTTTAGTCATGTCCGACTCTTCGTGACCCCGTGGACCAGAGCACGCCAGGCACTTCTGTCTTCCACTGCCTCCCGCAGTTTGGTCAAACTCATGCTGGTAGCTTTGAGAACACTGTCCCACCATCTCGTCCTCTGTCGTCCCCTTCTCCTTGTGCCCTCCATCTTTCCCAACATCAGGGTCTTTTCCAGGAAGTCTTCTCTTCTCACGAGGTGACCAAAGTCTTGGAGCCTCAGCTTCACGATCTGTCCTTCCAGTGAGCACTCAGGGCTGATTTCTTTCAGAATGGAGAGGTTTGATCTTCTTGCAGTCCGTGGGACTCTCAAAGGTCTCCTCCAGCACCATAATTCAAAAGCATCCATTCTTCGGCGATCAGCCTTCTTTATGGTCCAGCTCTCACATGCATACATCACTACTGGGAAAACCATAGCTTTTACTATACGGACCTTTGTTGGCAAGGTGATATCTTAAGGATGTAAAATGAGTATTTTAAATTGTAAAACAGAAAATTTAATAAAAATTATATACAACAAAGTAAATAAAACAGCCGAAATCACAAAGTTCCAGGCTGCTTGAAAGTTGGCACACGACCGTGATGTTTTCCGGTTGGCCCAAATAAAGATCTTGTTTTGCTATTAGCAGAAGGAAAGATGATTCAGTCACCTCCAGAGATGCACTCAAGCAATTTCCTTTTTTTTTTTTTTTTTTTTTTAAATAATTTTTATTGGGTTTTTACATTTTATAACAACAGACACACACACAAAGACAAAGACAAACAAACACACAAATACAATTACATACCCTAAGTTTCTTTACCCACTTTCATTGACTTCCCCCCACCCCCTCCTCTTACATCCCAATTCCAAAATTAATTCAGCAAGTTCTTACCTAACCTCTTAAAGATATTCACATTACTTTTGAAAATTAAATTCTTTTGTTTATCTATATTCAACTATCCAATTCTCTTATAATCAATAATTTCTTTTTTTTTTAAGGTCGGTCTAACTTCCCCTTCACAAATTTTCCCTTTATTATATTAATTATAGGTCACATTGACCAAGTAAAACAAAACATAACATTTTATAATTCTATTCTCTCCCCCCCCTGCCCCGGTTTCTGTCCCTTCCTAGACAAATGTCCAGAAAACAAACAAAAAATAGTTCTAGCCCGGATTCCTCACGTCCGAGGCGTCTGATTCTCTGTCAGTCCCTCTCTGCCAACTATATTGGTAGTCCTCTTTGATGGTCCTAAGACCCCGAAGGAGTTCAGTCAGAGTCAGATCATATTTTCTTTCATTCAGAATGTTAAAGAGTGTTTGCTGCGAAAGACCATCTAGTTTTCCATACTCAAGAGAAAAGTCCCAATCATGTTGCTTTGTTCTTTCTAGTTTTAATATTCCAAGTACTCCAGGGGCTTCTCTCTTCTTCTTTCTCATCTTTCGCAGGTCTGTAATCCAGAGGTCTTCTTGCTCATACTCTAACGCTGCAGATTCTTGGTTGATATTTTCCACTTGTAGTGTCTGAACTCCTTCTTTTTTCTCTGTCAATTCCAAAGGCATCTCTTCCTGCTCAGCTGCAGAATTTTTATCATGCATCTCCTTTGTGCATTCAGCAGAGTTGTTTGTTTCAAGATTCAAGGTCATAAAAACTTTACTCAGAGCCATACTCTGCTCCTGCAGGATTCCCACGAGAAAGAACATTTTTTCTATCTCCGCCAGTAATTTTCCCTCTGCAGCCATTGTAATGTCACTAATTCCCCCTAGGGGGCTTTCAGTTATTTAGTAGTCCTTTTCCAATAATCTGTTACTTTGTTATTATCAATACTTTGTTTCCAGTCGCCTCAGTCCAAATGTATCAGCTTTAATTCCAAGAGTTATTGAATAGCAAAATTCTTTACTTTGTCCGCCCGTTTGACAGCTTCTTTGACAGCTGTCAAACTCCTTTCACTTCTTCCTCCGGGACCCAAATAGGACACTCCCGGGTTTTTTGGGGGGGATACACACAAAGTTCCAAATTCCCTTTCTCTCCAGCACAAAAATCTTGTTCTATCAAATTTGTGAGAAACTTTTAAATCATCAAAACAGTATTCATTCCGCCTTAATTCTCCGTTCCTTGCTTTGAAACGTCAATAAGTAGAGGGGGTGCGGACTTCCCTTTAACACATCCCCCGATCGTGCCGAATTCACAGGATAAAATTTTAAAGTCCAAATTCCACTACTCACGGGTCCTTTGTTATCCAGTCCAAATTTTGGGAAGAAAGTCAGCGCTCTCCGGCCATGGCTTGCGGCTTCGCTCTATCGAGGTAGCGGTCTACTCTCAGCACCACGCCACTCTCCGTACCCTCTCCGCAGCCTTTAAAAAGGCTCTTCGTGGGTCGGGGAGGGCGCTTAAGGTGCCCACCGAGTCACCAAGTCCGCAGGCTTCCGCGCCTGCGGTTTCTGAGGGTCCCCGTGTCGCCGGCACGGCAAGACCCGTCCTCAGTAGAGCCGATTCCCTCCGGAGCTCGGAGGGAATCCGCCATTAGCCGTTCGCGCTAACCCGGAAGCCTGCACTCAAGCAATTTCCTGATGTGCAACTTGGGAATCTTTCTGGGACTTGGCAAGGATTGCGATAATGGTGATGATTTCAGCAACACCTATGGGAGGGAGCACCATAGTTTAATTACGTGACCTTTCTTTTATCTGGGCTGAATCTTCCAACCTTCCACTTCATGCCATTTCCAGGAATTCTAGCGTTATGAGAGAGGGAGGAAAAAATGCTTTCTCTGCCCATTTTCTCCCTACCATGTATAATTTTATAAACTTCTATTTATCGGGTGTTCCTTGCCTTTTCTCTAAAGTAAAAAGTCCCAGACGCTGTAAGCTTTCTTGAGAGAGGAGTTCCCCCATCCCCTCAATCATTTAGGTGGCCCTTTTCTAAACCTTTTCGGACTCTACAATATCCTTTCTGAGGTGTGGCGACCAGAACATTACACAGGATTGCAAATGTGGTCGCGGCACAGATTTTCATAATGGAAATAAGTTATTGAGAGTTCTATTTTGGCTGAGCCTCGATAGCTTAGTTGGTTAAGAGCGTAGTGCTGATGACGCCAAGGTTGCAGGTTCGATTCCTGTATGTGAAAGCTGTGATTTGATTATGTTGTTGTTTAGTCATTTAGTCGTGTCCGACTCTTCATGACCCCCTGGACCAGAGCACACCAGGCACTTCTGTTTTCCACTACCTCCCGCAGTTTGGTCAAACTCATGCTGGTAGCTTCGAGAACACTGTCCAACCATCTCGTCCTCTGTCGTCCCCTTCTCCTTGTGCCCTCCATCTTTCCCAACATCAGGGTCTTTTCCAGGGAGTCTTCTCTTCTCATGAGGTGGCCAAAGTATTGGAGCCTCAGCTTCAGGATCTGTCCTTCCAGTGAGCACTCAGGGCTGATTTCCTTCAGAATGGATAGGTTTGATCTTCTTGCAGTCCATGGGATTCTCAAGAGTCTCCTCCAGCACCATAATTCAAAAGCATCCATTCTTCGGCGATCAGCCTTCTTTAGGGTCCAGCTCTCACTTCCATACATCACTACTGGGAAAACCATAGCTTTAACTATACGGACCTTTGTTGGCAAGGTAATGTCTCTGCTTTTTAAGATGCTGTCTAGGTTTGTCATTGCTTTTCTCCCAAGAAGTAGGCGTCTTTTAATTTTGTGACTGCTGTCACCATCTGCAGTGATCATGGAGCCCAAGAAAGTAAAATCTCTCACTGCCTCCATTTCTTCCCCTTCTATTTGCCAGGAGGTGATGGGACCAGTGGCCATGATCTTAGTTTTTTTGATGTTGAGCTTTAGGCCATATTTTGCGATTTGATTCTATAATGGCCCAGAGGTCTCATTCCTGGTCCATCACCTCCAGTTCAGGCCCCATGACTTCTAAAGAATGCTGGTGGCTTTAGTTGATTGGGAGTTGTAGCACAAAACATCTGTGGAACTCCCTGCATGTGTTCAGAGGTATGTCCTTCGTTCCACATCTTTCAGAGGATGCTGAAGACGCACCTCTTTAGCCTGGCTAAATAATGTCACCCACCCTGGGACCCTAGGGTGAAGGCAGGTAATAAAGAAATAAATAACTGGTATGTATGAGGACAGGTCTCTGTTCTGATGAATCAATAATCGTAATAATAATAATAATAACTTTTTATTTATAACCCATCCCTCCCGGTTCAAAAAACCAGGCTCAAGGCGGCTAACAACAAATTTAAGACACTTAACTGATGTAACCAAAAAAAGCATAAAATACAGTATAAAACGTAAGTAACAATAAATTCAGAATTCAAAAATCAATTTAGGGGGGAAATCCATCCAATAAACATTAGATGATCACCAGGGCTAGCTGGCTAAATTAGTCCTATTTGGGCCAGCAGGGAGACCAGGGGAGAATTAGCTGTGGGATCCCAGCATGGGTAATCTTCATAAAAAGGGGAGGGGGAGGGAAGGAAGGGGAATAAAAGGTCGGGATAAGTTCAAATAATTGAAAGCCAGGTGGAATGGCTCTGTCTTACAGGCCCTGTGGAAGGAAGTTAAATCCTGCAGGGCCCTGGTCTCATGGGACAGAGCATTTCACCAGGTTGGAGCCATCACTGAGAAGGCCCTGGCCCTGATAGAGGATAATCTGGCCTCTTTAGGGTCCAGGACCTACAATTATTCATGGACTTTAAGGTCCTCTGTGGGACATACCAGGAGAGGCGGTCCCGTAAATACTCTAATCCCGTAAATAATCTAAATATTAAGTCCACTGATCATCACGCCCTCTGGCTCACCCTTTGGGAATGAATGATGATATTGTGGGTTTGGAGGCATCAGTCTAGATGACGCCCTGCCTCCCTCCCAAAACTTGGGGTCCTGTACCAACGAGGGTCAGAATCAAGTAGAGCAGTTGTTTGTGGCTGGTGGTCTGAAGATCTCAAGCGGTCCACATAACCCACCCAGGGGGTCTGTGGCACATACCCGTCAACTGTCCAGGACATCTCGTGTTGGGGGTTTGTGCTCTCATGCAAGAGCACGGCACCCCAAAACAGGCAAGATTGCTGCTAGACGAGCATCTTGTGTGCATTTTTGGGGCACCATGCTCTCATAGAATCATAGAATTGGAAGAGACCCCAAGGGCCATCGAGTCCAACCCCCTGCCAAGCAGGAAACACCATCAGAGCACTCCTGACATATGGTTGTCAAGCCTCTGCTTAAAGACCTCCAAAGAAGGAGACTCCACCACACTCCTTGGCAGCAAATTCCACTGTCAAACAGCTCTTACTGTCAGGAAGTTCTTCCTAATGTTTAGGTGGAATCTTCTTTCTTGTAGTTTGGATCCATTGCTCCGTGTCCGCTTCTCTGGAGCAGCAGAAAACAACCTTTCTCCCTCCTCTATGTGACATCCTTTTATATATTTGAACATGGCTATCATATCACCCCTTAACCTCCTCTTCTCCAGGCTAAACATGCCCAGCTCCCTTAGCCGTTCCTCATAAGGCATCGTTTCCAGGCCTTTGACCATTTTGGTTGCCCTCCTCTGGACACGTTCCAGTTTGTCAGTGTCCTTCTTGAGCTGTGGTGCCCAGAACTGGACACAGTACTCCAGGTGAGGTCTGACCAGAGCAGAATACAGTGGCACTATTACTTCCCTTGATCTAGATGCTATACTCCTATTGATGCAGCCCAAGTGGGTCATATGACTTACAGCGATGGAATGCGTCCCAGTTTTGTGCTGGGACACAAATTGGAGGGTAGGTGGCACCATGAACATAACAAAAAATACCACGGAGATATCCGCATTTTCAACAGTAGTGGGTCCATGGCTTTGGCTTTTGAAAAACAGGGGGTCTGCAGTACTTAGCAAATTGGGAATAGAGGACAGGCACTGTTTGCCTGTGCCCGGGGCAGATGTGCCTGCATGTGATCCAGGCAGGGGCAGAGCTGGCCACTTAGGTTAAGCCTCTCATCAGCTCCCCAAAAGAATGAGCAGCCACCCAGGTCACTTTGTGTCTTCCCTACTGTGGGGAGATGTATTTCCATTCAAATTACAGTGGTACCTTGGTTCTCAAACTTAATCTGTTCCGGAAGTCTGTTCCAAAACCAAAGCGTTCCAAAATCAAGGCGCGCTTTCCCATAGAAAGTAATGCAAAATGGATTAATTCGTTCCAGACTTTTAAAAACAACCCCTAAAACGGCAATTTAACATGAATTTTATGATCTAACGAGACCATTGATCCATAAAATGAAAGCAATAAACAATGTACTGCAGTCACACAATCGATCAATCAGTAGCTGAACTGGGTTCCACACAGTCACAAAAACAAAACAAAAAAGCCGCAAAAACAAAAATGCAAAATAAATAGCAAAAACAGACAGACCTCAGCGCAGCACTCAAAACAGACACTCAAAATGGAGCACGTTCGGCTTCCAAAAAAAGTTCACAAACCAGAACACTTAATTTCCAGGTTTGCAATGTTTGGGTTCCAAGTTGTTTGAGTACCAAGGTGTTTGAGAACCAAGGTACCACTGTATTGCAATTAACTTTGTGGCTAAATATACAAACAACCATACGCCATTGTTAATTGCATACCTCTTTTTTCCAATCCGGAGGGGTGGGCAGGAATGCAAATCCTCCTTTTGTGACCATGCACCCCCTGAATCGCTGTCCCAACCTTGAGTAAACCTGACTTGATAGGTCCATGAGAGACTTAGTAGGACAACTCCCAGGACTGGAATGTAGCAGCTGAAGGACAGAACCTCTTCAGAAAAAGAAAAGGAGGGGGGGGAGCCCTGCTTGTCAAAAACGCTTATACACCTGCGCAGAAATCCCAGAGGCCTGCAGTGAGCATCTGGGTGAATACTACACATGAAGGAAGAACTAAAAGCATTGGGCATCATTCGTGCTGGGGTTGCGGTCCAAAGAATCTAGAGAGCCCCAGGTTGCCAAAGGATGGTGTAAATGACGCTTTCTTGAAACAAATTGCTGCTGCTTCTTGGGAGTTTTTTTTTTTTTACTATCTATTCTTTATTGATTAAAAGATTTGCATGTCTATACAAACATTATGCATCACCTTGCCAACAAAGGTCCGTATAGTTCAAGCTATGGTTTTCCCAGTAGTGATGTATGGAAGTGAGAGCTGGACCCTAAAGAAGGCTGATCGCCGAAGAATGGATGCTTTTGAATTCTGGTGCTGGAGGAAACTCTTGAGAGTCCCATGGACTGCAAGAAGATCAAACCTATCCATTCTTATGGAAATCAGCCCTGAGTGCTCACTGGAAGGACAGATCCTGAAGCTGAGGCTCCAATACTTTGGCCACCTCATGAGAAGAGAAGACTCCCTGGAAAAGACCCTGATGTTGGGAAAGATGGAGGGCACAAGGAGAAGGGGACGACAGAGGGCGAGATGGTTGGACAGTGTTCTCGAAGCTACAAACATGAGTCTGACCAAACTGCGGGAGGCAGTGGAAGACAGGAGTGCCTGGCGTGCTCTGGTCCAGGGGGTCACAAAGAGTCGGAGACGACTAAACGACAAAACAACAACAACAACAAACATTATGTACTATCTCTTAACAGGAAAAAAAAAAGAAAATTATATAAAATAGAAAATTTATCTTATAACAAAGATAAGAAACAAAGAAATCATATTTTTTTAAAAAGAGACAAAGTTATTTACATAGTAAAAATACTCCTCAGCACAATCCTTCCCACCCTTCTCATTATACCGTTTGATATAACATTCTTTTTTACATTGTATAATCGGACTCAGCTTCTTGGGAGTTCTGTTGTAAACAAAATCTGCCCGTTTCCCCTTAAGGGGTATCCAAGAGCCCATATAGAGTCCTTACGTAGGTTCCCTATTGGTAGGAGAGAATAACAGAGGCCAACCAGAGAATATTGAGAAGCAAAGCAGCTAGTAAGCCTGATCTTTATTAAAGCTGTTGCAACAGGATGCTCCCCTCACATGCAGGAAAGGGGGAGGACCCAGAACAAAGGTGTGCCTGCCCTTATATAGACAATTTGAATTCCCTGCCCTGGAGCTCAAGGCCACCCCCTCCATACAACATACATGCATCACAGAAAAGGTGGTCTGCAACAGAAATTTGAACGTTGTTTTTCCTGTCTGCCAGGTTATCTGAGAATGCCTTATCTGATTGCCTTTCCTGGTAGTCTGCCCATTCCTTTAAGATGGTGATTACCCAATTCCTGTAACAAGGACGTTTTTTTTTAACCTCCTCCCTCCTTGCAGAGAAACATTTGGTCGGCTTGGGAGTCAAAATGGTTTCACGACTGTCTTCCTGTGCTGCTTCAGACATGTGGTTTATATATTTATGTACGTGCTTGCATGGTACATTTATGAATATTTACTATATATCTAGGGACCCGGGTGGCGCTGTGGGTTAAACCACAGAGCCTAGGACTTGCCAATCAGAAGGTCAGCGGTTCGAATCCCCGCGACGGGGTGAGCTCCCATTGCTCGGTCCCTGCTCCTGCCAACCTAGCAGTTCCAAAGCACGTCACAGTGCAAGTAGATAAATAGGTACCGCTCCAGCGGGAAGGTAAGCGGCGTTTCCGTGCGCTGCTCTGGTTCGCCAGAAGTGGCTTAGTCATGCTGGCCACATGACCCGGAAGCTGTATGCCGGCTCCCTCGGCCAATAAAGCGAGATGAGCGCTGCAACCCCAGAGTCGGCCACGAGTGGACCTAATGGTCAGGGGTCCCCTTTACTTTACTATATATCTAAGACCTTAAAATTCTTATAACAATATGTATGAGCAGTAATGGGGCCTTCCAGCTACCCTGAGATATGCTGGAAAAGAAACTCGGCTAAGCATGGAGCCTGTAACAAATTCCTGACATGCCTTGCAAAACGACTCCCTCTTTTCAGCAGGTGGAGAAAGGAGAGAGAGGGTCATTCCTTGATTGGACCCAAACCAAGTAAGGAAGATTTGGGGTTGACATACTGGCAACAGCCGGGGCGCAAAAAGTTACAAACAGGAATGCGACGCATCTAGGGCAGTTTTGGTGTGCAAATCTTCGCAGATGCTTCACGCACAATTAACTATGTGAAATATGCTTCTGGAGGCGGGGGGGGGGGAGTGAATTCTCCAGGTGCTACTCAGCTTTCGTTGCACCAGCTGTTTGAATGCGGAAAAATGGATCCTCAAAGTGGAAGATCTCCGGTTCTTGGGCAATGTGTTTAGTATCAGCACAGGAAGTTTGGCATTGTCATAGTTACGTAATAGGTTTACACCCCCACCCACAACGTATTTGTTCTGTCTGTTGTAAGGATCCCAGAAGTCTGCTCCGTAGGAACTCAGAGCAGGATGAATCAGTCTTTTCCATGAGTGTCTATTTTATATTGTTGGTGTTTTGACCATCATGGTCATATCAAAGTGTTGGTGCTGACCTTTAAAGCCCTAAGCGGCCTCGGTCCAGTATACCTGAAGGAGCGTCTCCACCTCCATCGTTTGGCCCAGACACTGAGGTCCAGCTCCGAGGACCTTCTGGTGGTTCCCTCGCTGTGAGAAGCCAAGTTACAGGGAACCAGGCAGAGGGCCTTCTCGGTGGTGGCACCCGCCCTGTGGAACGCCCTCCCACCAGATGTCAAAGAGAAGAACAACTACCAGACTTTTAGAAGACATCTGAAGGCACCCCTGTTTAGGGAAGCTTTTAATGTTGAATAGTTATAGATAGGTAGCCGTGTTGGTCTGCCATAGTCAAAACAAAATTTAAAAAATCCTTCCATAAAAAATTCCTTCCATAAAAAATTCCATAAAATTCTTATCTCATTATACATGACATAGCCATTTTTCACCTTCTCACCCCTTGCTTTTTCCTGTAAGACCTATTGCAGTCGTTAAGAGTCGTCAACAGGCTCATCACAGATATCTGCCAATCACCCATTCCCACCACCCTTCTGAGTAATACCCCTCCCCACCTTCCCACTATATAGAAGGGTCTGGTGACTTCTGATTCAGTGTATCTGAAGAAGTGTGCATGCACACGAAAGCTCATACCTAGAACTAACTTAGTTGGTCTTTAAGGTGCTACTGGAAGGAATTTTTTTATAATGTTGAATAGGTTATTGTATTTTAGTGTTCTGTTGGAAGCTGCCCAGAGTGGCTGGGGAGGCCCTGGGTATAAATAATAAATTATTATTATTATATCAGCCATGTCACAGTCCAGTCTATGGGAAATCAAAGTCCCAGCTGAGGACGTCGGGACTGGGGGCAAGATGGCGGTGTGGGAGCAGGAACGAGAGTCCAGAAGCCAGGGGTCCGAAGGTCAGGAAGCAGGGAGTCGTGAAGTCAAGGTCCGAGGATCAGGAAGCAAGAAGCCAAAGGCAGGAAGCGTGTTGCTATGGCCAAGAGCCGAAGGGAAATGCTGACCTTATATCCCTTCCTCGCTCTTGCGACCAGGTGCAGTGAGTTACCAAGCGGCCTCACCTGTGCGGCCGCGCCTTGCCTCTCCAGAACAAACTTAGGAAGGCCCCGATCCTGCGAAGCCCTACTGATCACAGGGCCTGGCTCCTGCACACACTCCTGGCAAGCCACAGAAAAATAAAAACATATACTGGTGCAATATTGAAAAACAGCATTCACCAAAATGTCTTCACATTATTATTATTATTATTATTAACAAAAAGGTTAAAAAATAATAAAACAAAACATCTATTAAAATGCAAACAGTTAGGAGAACTAATACATTTAAAAGCATCCAGATAAATTTTAAAATCAAACGATCCAATTAAATCAAGGCAATTTGGCACCTTCGTCTCAGTAAGATTTATCCTTCGCTCCTGGGCTACCCCTGCAAATCTTGTAATGTCGTTTGTCACCAGTTTGTCAGAATCAGACAACAAATACGGAATGTTTGCTTGATCATCAGTATCAGGTTTCTTATTTAACAACTGCAGGATAAACTTTGCCTGTGGTTCAGAATGCAAGGGACGGTATAGTAAATAATGATAAAGATCTTCAACTGCATGGGCAGCACATTGGTGCTGTTCTACCAGATTCTTTCCATAAAGTCCTTCTAAATATCAGTTTTCCTGCTGTTTTTCGTGTTATTGGTTGCTGGGTTTTTTTGCATCGCTTTGAGACAATTGTGTAGAAGGCGATTAATAAACGGATGGTGATTATTACAATAAATTCTGATCCTGGCTTATTGCCACAGAGGTCTGGCGAAACATAGCTTGAGTAATAAGCCGAGCAGCTTGCAAGACTTCTTCCAACAGCTTAGGGAGCCATACAAACCCAAGATTCTCCAGGATGAGGAAGTTACTGGAGGAGGATAACGAAAGCTTTGCTGGTAAACATTAGGATGAGCGCGCCAAACTTCTCTGCAACTTCTGCGACAATTTGGGGTGGGATGAAAAGTGCTAAGAAGCAAGCGGGCAATAGGGGGCAAGACCATCAGATTTGGAAAATCTGGTATCGCTGGATCAAATTTGCCAGTTTCGTTGAATTGATTAAACCAGGGGGCGGCAAGGTTTTACCTGCTTGGACCAGTCAAGACCCACTCATGATTTCCAGCATCTGGGCATGCGCAGACATGATTCGCGGTGCCGCGGAAGCAAGTCCCCGCACCACACCGCGCAGGTTTAGCGCAGCGCACGGGGACTCACGAAGCGGGCGGCTCGTGGGCTGGTTAAACTGCCCCCAATGACCGCAGGCTGCCTGATTTTGAATGAACGTGCAATTGATTGTTACTGTTCCAAATTTTATTGGGTTCTTGTTTTCCTGAGAGGGTTATGCTTTTCTGAATAATGCTTTTTATATAGGGTAGGGACGCGGGTGGCGCTGTGGGTTAAACCACAGAGCCTAGGACTTGCCAATCAGAAGGTCGGCGGTTCGAATCCCCGCAACGGGGAGAGCTCCCATTGCTCGGTCCCTGCTCCTGCCAACCTAGCAGTTCGAAAGCATGTCAGAGTGCAAGTAGATAAATAGGTGGGAAGGTAAATGGCATTTCCATGCGCTGCTCTGGTTTGCCAGAAGTGGCTTAGTCATGCTGGGCACATGACCCGGAAGCTGTACACCGGCTCCCTCAGCCAATAAAGTGAGATGAGCCGCGACTGGACCTAATGGTCAGGGGTCCCTTTACCTTTACCTTAGGGTGGACAGCACTGGGGACAAGTTTATGGAACCAAGAGGGCAGTGGCCTGAAAAGTTTTGGAAACCACTGCTTTAACATTTATGCAATGTGCCACTAATAATAATAATAATAATAATAATAATAATAATAATTATTATTATTTATTATTTATACCCCGCCCATCTGGCTGAGTTTCCCCAGCCACTCTGGGCGGCTCCCAATCAAGTGTTAAAAACAGTACAGCATTAAATATGGGAAATGATCTATAATGAACTGAAAAAGGTATTTAAATATACCTTCCTTAAGAAACCAGAGGCCTTCCTCTTGGGCATTGTCGGCCAATTGGTGCCAAAGAAAGACAGAACATTCTTTATGTACGCAACAACTGCAGCAAGAATACTCATCGCAAAGTATTGGAAGACACAAGATTTGCCCACCCTGGAAGAATGGCAGATGCAAGTGATAGACTACATGGAGATGGCAGAAATGACTGGCAGAATCCGAGACCAGAGAGAAGAGTCGATGGAAGAGGATTGGAAAAAGTTCAAAGACTATTTGCAGAAACATTGTAAAATGTTTGAATGTTAAAATGATGTTGGATTTAAAGAGAATATGGCATTAGTGATATAGTTAAAAGGAGTATGCAAAAAAATTTTTAAAAGAAACGGGGCAAAGACCAGAGTAATATTATGCCGAACTTAAACAAATTGGCACAAGGGATTAAGTTACAAAGCATAGGTAAAAATTGATTTTGAAAAGAGAAGAAAAATTGGAGATATAATAGGTTGAAATATATAATTTTAAATGAGGTTTGAAAGAGGGTTAGAATTTGCTGAACTCGATTGTGTAAAGGGGAACACAAAAAAGGGAGATGCGAGGAAGTCAAGAAAGAGGGTTACATAGATATTAAGTTAAAAATTGGATTTTTTCTTGTTTATGTTCTTATTGTCTTTTTCTGTTTCTTTGTGATGTATTTTTTCTTTTTGTTTTGTTGTATGTTTGTTTTATTATATAAAATCTTAATAAATATCTTTACAATTCCCATCAAAAAATAAAATAAAAATAAATAAATATTAAAAACTTCCCTGAACACGGCTGCCTTCAGATGTCTTTTAAAGATAGGATAGCTGCTTTTTTCCTTCACATATGAAGGGAGGGTGTTCGCTAACATGGATGGAGCAATATACATATTACAGAAGGTAGGAATCTTTCTGTGCTTGTTAACAACGGCAGGTCACTGGAGCCGCAATGCCATTTGCAGACCGAATATGCCACCTCTGTTTCTCAGTGGATTAATAAGTAACAGGGAACTTGTTGGGGCAGATTTCTCTGTTGTTAAGGAAAGATTTGGATGCCCAGGTTGTTGTAGCCCAGTCAGAGATGCTTATAATGTTAAACGTCAGGCAGGGAAGTCTCTAGCTTACTTGCAGTACATATGAAAAGGATCTAGGGATCTTGGTGGATCTCAAGCTTAATATGAGACTACAGTGTGATGAAGCAGCAAAAAAACCTAATACTATTCTAGGCTGCATCAACAGGAGTACAGTGTCCAGATCAAGGGAAGGTATAGGTAAAGGGTAAAGGGACCCCTGACGATTAGGTCCAGTCACGGACGACTCTGGGGTTGCGGCGCTCATCTCGCTTTACTGGCCGAGGGAGCCGGCGTACAGCTTCCGGGTCATGTGGCCAGCATGACTAAGCCGCTTCTGGCAAACCAGAGCAACGCACGGAAACGCCGTTTACCTTCCCGCTGGAGCGGTACCTATTTATCTACTTGCACTTTGACGTGCTTTCAAACTGCTACGTTGGCAGGAGCAGGGACCAAGCAACGGGAGCTTCGAACTTCAGAAGGTTGGCGGTTCGAATCCCCGCGAAGTGTTGGTGCTGACCTTGAAAGCCCTAAATGGCCTCAGCCCAGTAGACCTGAAGGAGCATCTCCACCCCCATCATTCTGCCCAGACACTGAGGTCCAGCTCTGAGGGTCTTCTGGTGGTTCCTTCCCTGCAAGAAGTGAGGTTATAGGGAACCAGGCAGAGGGCCTTCTTGGTAGTGGCGCCCACCCTGTGGAACGCCCTCCCATCAGATGTCAAGGAAATAATCAGCTATCTTTCCTTTAAAAGGCATCTGAAGGCAGCCCTGTTTAGGGAAGTTTTTAATATTTAATGCTGTATTGTTTTTAACACCCGATTGGGAGCCACCCAGAGTGGCTGGGGAAACTCAGCCAGATGGGTGAGGTATAAATAATAAATTATTATTATTATTATTAGGGGTGGGGCAGCGGCAGCGGCTCCTTCTCCTTAGGACCACCCCTGGGCCAGCCAAGAGGAAGGGGAAGGGTGCAGCCGTCTGTCAAACACAGCTCCACTTCTGGGTCTGAGTGTATTACTGTGGGTGGTAAATTACAATTTCCAGAATGCTTTTTCTCCTGGGGATGAGATGTGCTTTAAATGCATGCTTTAAAACAGGCATAGCCAAACACGGCCCTCCAGGTGTTTTTGGGACTACAACTCCCATGATCCCTAGCTAGCAGGACCAGTGGTCCAGGATGATGGGAATTGTAGTCCCAAAACATCTGGAGGGCCGGGTTTGCCTATGCCTGCTTTAAAACAAAATAGTTAAGAGTTAGACTTCTGCTAGCATCGCAGTTCCTTGGGATTCAGCTCCCTGCCCACTTTCTCTGGAAGTTCTATACAGGGCCAGATTCTATACAGGGCCGGATGAGGCCCTAAGCTACTGAAAGTAATGGGGCCCTTTATATGTATAGCTGTCCTTTGTCAACAACAAATTGTCACTTTCTTTGGTGTTGAATATATGCTATATGGTAATTTATGAACCGAATAGGTATCTAAAGCCATGTGCACATAACAAAATATGTATTTTATCAAAGTAATTGTTACATGAAATCAGTCAGTAGGCATAAGACTCATACCATTAGTCTCTGCTGCCTGATCATCAGTCTACAAGCACTCTTTAATATTAGATAATAGGTACAACCAGATCCTGAAGCTGAGGCTCCAAGACTTTGGCCACCTCATGAGAAGAGAAGACTCCCTGGAAAAGACCCTGATGCTGGGAAAGATGGAGGGCACAAGGAGAAGGGGATGACGGAGGACGAGATGCTTAGACAGTGTTCTCGAAGCTACCAGCATGAGTTTGACCAAACTGCGGGAGGCAGTGGAAGACAGGAGTGCCTGGCATGCTCTGGTCCAGGGGGTCACGAGGAGTCGGACACGACTAAACGACTAAACAACAGGTACAACAGCTTGACCTACATTCAAATGTGCTACACTGCAGTCTGCAGCTGCATGCTACATATTGCCATGCAGAATGTAGGCACCCTATATATATTTGTTGCTGTTTAGTCGTTTAGTCGTGTCCGACTCTTCGTGACCCCATGGACCAGAGAACGCCAGGCACTCCTGTCCTCCACTGCCTCCCGCAGTTTGGTCAGACTCATGCTGGTAACCTCGAAAACACTATCCAACCATCTCGTCCTCTGTCGCCCCCTTCTCCTTGTGCCCTCCATCTTTCCCAGCATCAGGGTCTTTTCCAGGGAGTCTTCTCTTCTCATGAGGTGGCCAAAGTCTTGGAGCCTCAGCTTCAGGATCTGTCCTTCCAGTGAGCACTCAGGGCTGATTTCCTTCAGAATGGATAGGTTTGATCTTCTTGCAGTCCATGGGACTCTCAAGAGTCTCCTCCAGCACCATAATTCAAAAGCATCAATTCTTCGGCGATCAGCCTTCTTTATGGTCCAGCTCTCACTTCCATACATCACTACTGGGAAAACCATAGCTTTAACTATACGAACCTTTGTTGGCAAGGTGATGTCTCTACTTCCTATATATAGAGAAATGAGCAAACCAGTGATATTTGAGGGAGCAGGCTAGCTGGCAGGGCCCCTGGCTTACGTACATCCTAGGAGCCTAGGAGTTTTTAGTGTTGAATATATGCTATATGATAATTTATGGAACTAATAGGTATCTAAAGCCATTTGCACACAACAAAAATTTTTTATCTTAGATTTTGGAAATGTACATCCAGTTGTTTTTCCCTTTAATTTTTTGGGGGGCCTCCCAAGAGAGTGGGGCCCTACGCTATAGCTTGTTTAGCTTATACGTAAAACCGGCCCTGGTTCTATATCTGAGCGAGGAATGGCATCATCTCACCGCCAGCACGCAGCTAGATAAATGCACGCCTCAGCCTGCCACTTCAAGCAGCCACCCGTGACATATTGTGAACTGCTGAAAGCATATTGCATGGCAATTACGCCGTCTAGTATATTTTTAACTAGAAGTAGCAACACCCTCTCGGCTCTTAAATCAAGGCAGGGTGTTTCACACCAAACAGAGGCATCATCACGCAGCAAGAAAGAGCCTGTAGGAATGGGAAAGAAGAAGAACGTCCCTGCAGTTGCCGATGACGCTCGGTCTCCGAGCTCACAGTATTATTTTCATCCGCATGCCAGTATATTTTCATAGATGAGCTTACGCCATCTCGCACGGGGAAAGGTAGATGCAAGACGAACAAGTTCCTAGCGATCTTTGGGCCAAATCTCACAGTCCTTTGCGTCCTGGCCAAGGTGCCTTATTATGCAAGCAATTATTATTATTATTATTATTATTATTAAGAATTTTTATTGCAAAGTAAATACATCAATACCAAGCCATACATAAAGAATAACATAAAGAAAAAGAAAAAAGAAAGAAAGCAAAAAAAGTGAAGAAAAGTAGACAGTAAAAGAATAAAGAAAAGTATAATATTTCAATACAATAAACACTATTTCACAAAATACATTGGTACCTCAGGTTAAGTACTTAATTCGTTCCGGAGGTCTGTACTTAACCTGAAACTGTTCTTAACCTGAAGCACCACTTTAGCTAATAGGGCCTCCTGCTGCCGCCGCGCCGCCAGAGCACGATTTCTGTTCTCATCCTGAAGCAAAGTTCTTAACCTGAGGTACTATTTCTGGGTTAGCAGAGTCTGTAACCTGAAGTGTATATAACCTGAAACGTATGTAACCCGAGGTACCACTGTAATAATAGTAATAGACTTCCATCACTCTCACAACACTTCCTTTCACATTTCATATTTTATCTGTATTTCAGTATTATTTTCATCTTAATATATAGATATGTATATATATATATACATTTCCCCTTTTCCATTCACGAGGTCATTCTAGACACAGCCAAATTTTTACATTAGAACCTCATCTTTCTAAATAATCATTCAAGCATTTCCATTCCTTCTTGACTGTATTAATTGGCTTTAATCTTATTACATCCGTCAATTTGGCCAGTTCCAAATATTCACATAATTTACATAACCATTCCTCTTTGGTCAGTACCTGGTTACCCTTCCAGTACTTAGCCACCAGGATTCTCGCTGCAGATGTTGCTTACAGAAAGAATTTAGTATTTTCTCTAGAAATATCACTATTCAATATTCCCAAAAGGTATGTTTCTGGTCTTTTGCTATGTGAAGTTCTTAGTAACTTTTTTATTTCTTCATGGATCATGTCCCAGAACTTTCTGATCTCTGGACCTGTCCACCACATATGGCAGAAGGTTCCAATCTGCTTTGTGCATCTCCAACACTTATTACTAAGCAATTTGTTCATTTTAGCCAATCTCTCAGGTGTTAAATCCCACCTAGGGAGCATTTTCAGGTAGTTTTCTCTTATTAAATAAAGCGAGATGAGCGCCGCAACCCCAGAGTCGTCTGCGACTGGACTTAACTGTCAGGGGTCCTTTACCTTTACTGCACACTTTAGCATATGCATTTTTAAAAACATCACTTGTGTGGGGAACAGCATTTCTGAAAAATGCAAATTTCACAGGACAGCTGTCTGCCTGTTCACATTTCGTTTGGGAAAGTGTTGATTTGGCAGGTTTGCCTTTTAAATGCAAACTTTCTCCTTCAACCCTCAAGAGAAGAGTAGCCAGGCAAATGCCAGGGAGCCTTTAAAGGCAGGACTTCACATTCAGAGAGGTGAATAACAACAACAACAACAACAACAACAACAACAACAACAACAAATTTTTATTTATACCCCACTCTCCCCGGCCAGAGCCAGGCTCAGGGCGGCTAACATCATAAAACTAACACAGTATACAAAGAACATAAGAACAGGCAATCAATTAATTAAAATGCATCTTAAATCTAACTGAAGGTAAAAGGACCCCTGACCATTCGGTCCAATCGTGGCCGACTCTGGGGTTGCGGTGCTCATCTCGCTTTATTGGCCAAGGGAGCCGGTGTACAGCTTCCGGGTCATGTGGCCAGCATGACTAAACCGCTTCTGGCGAACCAGAGCAGCGCACAGAAACACCGCTTACCTTCCTGCCAGAGCGATACCTATTTATCTACTTGCACTTTGACGTGTTTTCGAACTGCTAGGTTGGCAGGAGCACGGACCGAGCAACGGGAGCTCACCCCGTCGCAGATTCAAACCGCCAACCTTCTGATTGGCAAGTCCTAGGCTCTGTGGTTTAACTCACAGCTCCACCTGTGTCCCAAATCTTAAAACTAGTTCAGAACAAATTAAAATCTGGACAGATGGCAGTCCACGGGTAGAACTGAGAGTGGTTAATATTCTCCAGGGCCAAATGTGAACCAAGGAGATAGTCCACCTGATCTAGGGTTCTGTTTTCATTTTCCATCTGCGGGTCTACCTCTCCCAAGCCAAACATTTAAAAACCCATGAGAGATCTACGACTGGCAGCTGGCGCTATGTTGCAGATGTTTCCCATGGAGACTAATCCCGCTACCAACACCCAAGGAACATAATTATTATGAGTCAAAGAGTTAACAGCCAAGCTAGCAGGACGCATGAACAGAATTGCTGCACTCCAGCAGGCTTGAAATAGTAATAAAGAACAAAGGGGGGCTTTCCAGGCTGTTACTATTTTGGGGTGAGATTCCATCGCATACCGGCAAATTTGGTTTCTGCAATTATGGTCTATGGGGTGTTAGGATTGGGGGGCTCATCAGCCTGGGAAGGTAGCCGAGATTGTATCCAAGAACACCGGAGTAACACCCTGAAATATACCTTTTCCAGGAACCACAGCCAGGTTTTTTTCTTTCTCAGCCTCAGTTTCCTCTATGTAAAATGGGAGCAACAACCTAAACCACAGCACTGAGGAATGTGGCAGAATGGCTATTTGAGCACGTCATTCTTTCTGCGTCCAGCTGACATGTTAACACATTTTTTTTATGATGGTCTCCCCCTTTTATTTAAAAAAAATACCACCAGGCAGGGGTCATGTGACAAGAAGCCATCCCAAAGGTACAGATTGTCCTGCCATGGATATGAACAGGCAGCAATGGTTTCGCCTGGTGGATGCCTGCCTGTTGAAGAGATGCCTAAGTTTGCAGTGGTGTGGAGACCACACTAGCATCAGAAGAAAGTTGAATCCGTAATGTTCAACACTTTCCCAATCCAGTGCTCCTTCAATACGATCTCATTTTGCCCTTCGGAAATATACCATATTTTTCGCTCTATAAGACGCACCAGACCACAAGATGCACCTAGATTTGGGAGGAGGAAATCAAGAAAAAAAATATTCTGAATCTCAGAAGCCAGAACAACAAGAGGGATTGCTGCGCAGTGAAAGCAGCAATCCCTCTTGCTGTTCTGGCTTCTGCGATAGCTGTGCAGCCTGCATTTGCTCCATAAGACACACACACATTTCCCCTTACTTTTTAGGAGGGAAAAAGTGAGTCTTATAGAGCAAAAAATATGGTACTTTCCTGGCCTTTGGTTTGTGGGAGCAGCTCTCCCTCATGTGGAGAGAACCAAAACAACAAGGAAAGAGATGGGGGGAAGGATGCGGAATAGCTTGCACAAAACAGCAAACCATGCTTTGGGCAGAATACTTAAGCTAACAGCTTTCCTAAATCATCATCATCATCATCATCATCCCACCATTGATCCAAGGAATTCAAGGTGGCATACTTTTGTGCTTCTTCTTTGGCGATCCCTCGTAGCCAAGTAAGATTGCCTTCCATAAACACAGTTTTAACAATGTCCGTAAGTGACTGTGGAGGCCAATTCTGGATCCACACGTCCTTCCACAGTGGGGACATAGATTTCCGGGCGGGAGTTGATCACGGTGAGGGTTTGCCAAGCGTGCCTTCTTCTTAGCACGTTTCTCCCTTGTGTCCTGAGTTCGAGTGTCTTCAAAGCCCATGACACCTTGGCTGTTCTCCAACCGGAGCGCTCGCAGGCAAGTGTTTCCCAAATGAAAATAATGAACAGAGTTGGGGCAATAACACAAACCTGTTGAACACCTGATCCCCCTGTGAATGGTTCACTTTGAGAGCCATTGTTATCTGTGATTGTTGTTGTCATATTATCATGGAGGAGCCAAAGGATGTTCACAAATTTATTTTGGCAGCCAATTTTCAGGAGGACAGTCCACAGGGCATTACAGTTTAGTGTCGAAAGCCTTAGTCAGGTCAATAAGCACCATATACAGGGGTTGGTTTTGCTCTCTGCATTTTTCTTGAAGGTATTGAAGAAGAAGAAGAAGAAGAAGAAGAAGAAGAAGAGGAGGAGGAGGAGGAGTTTGGATTTGATATCCCACTTTATCACTACCCGAAGGAGTCTCAAAGCGGCTAACATCCTCCTTTCCCTTCCTCCCCCACAACAAACACTCTGTGAGGTGAGTGAGGCTGAGAGACTTCAGAGAAGTGTGACTGGCCCAAGGTCACCCAGCAGCTGCAGGTGGAGGAGCGGAGATGCGAACCCGGTTCCCCAGATTACGAGACTACCGCTCTTAACCACTACACCACACTGGCTCTCCAGTGTGAGTGCACACCTCCCCCAATGTGAGATAGTGTTTTGCCTCTCTTCTACCTGAGCCTGTTCTAGGAGCGCAGGAAGCTGCCTTAGATCAGGTCAACAATTTGAAACACTAAAATGTTTCTAAAATGATGATTTAAAGAGAGACTGGGCCCCTCCAGATACCCCCTTTACTGTGCATTCATGAGGATTTGCACTCTTGATGGTCTAGGAGCCGGTTATACATGTTCCCGCTTTCAACACACCTGAAAACAGCTCCTGACCATTGCACACCCTATAGCTGTGACGTCAACATATGAGAGTTCTGGAGGTGAAATAGTTAAACAGGTTACCCAATCAGAACCCAGGGGGGTGGAGTCAGAGGGACTATAAAACCAGCTCTGGGAGTGGCGAAGGGGGGAGTTCGTTGGGAGCTGGGTGGTTGGAGTGGGAGTGGATTGGGATAGAGTCTGTGGGGAGGTTGAGTTAGTGTAGAGAAATAAGCTGAGTCAGGAACATTTAGGAGCTAGGAAGACGAGTAAATATCTGAGAGGTGGTTTAGTGAGTGAGAGCAGGCAGCGGAAGTTATAGGTCTGGATAGGCACCCCATAAATGTAATTGACCGATACCGTTTATGAAACCACATGCTTGTTAAATTGCAATAAATAAACAGAAGTTTATGTTCCAGTTTAAACCCTGACTGGACTCAGTATTGTCCCAGGTAGAGCCTGGGTAGTGGCAGCGAGAAATAAAGTGGTGGCACAGGGATCAATAGACGGTGAAATGTCCAGGGACCCTGTGTGATCGCCACAATAGCTTCCTGCTGAATCCTGCAACTTCTCAAAACACAACTGCCCTGGTTTACGTTTTGTCCCGTTTCTGTTTTGCAGTAGTGTAAAAGCATCCCTCGGTACGCAGGTGGCACTGTGGGTTAAACCACAGAGCTTAGAACTTGCTCATCAGAAGGTCGGCGGTTCGAATCCCCGCGACGGGGTGAGCTCCCGTTGCTCAGTCCCTGCTCCTGTCAACCTAGCATTTCGAAAGCACGTCAAAGTGCAAGTAGATAAACAGGTGGGAAGGTAAATGACGTTTCCGTGTGCTGCTCTGGTTTGCCAGAAGCGGCTTAGTCATGCTGGCCACATGACCTGGAAACTGTACACTGGCTCCCTCGGCCATTAAAGCGAGATGAGCACTGCAACCTCAGAGTCGGTCATGACTGGACCTAATGTTCAGGGGTCCCTTTACCTTTAAGAGCATCCCTCCAAATAGAAACAACACTGGAGAAGCATTGCAGAACTAATAAAGAGGAATGGTGTGTGGACAGACCAGCAGAAATCCACCATTCAAGAAATGGGTGACATGTTGCAGACTCTCCCCCCTGCAAAAAATCCCCACTCATCTAATGGGGCTCATCTCTGGGGTCTTCTCAACTCCAGACAAGATCCAACCAGTCTAGCCTATGACCTGTTCTTCTCCTACACCTAAGACACAGCCTCCAGCCAGGTGAGAAGAGCAAAGTCTGCTCCTCCTTTAGGAAGCCTCACTGAGTAAGAGGTTCGCTCGTCACACTGGAAGCGACTGAAAATACTACCTTTTTGCATACAGTGATACCTCGGGTTAAGTACTTAATTCGTTCCGGAGGTCCGTTCTTAACCTGAAACTGCTCTTAACCTGAAGCAACACTTTAGCTAATGGGGCCTCCTGCTGCCACCGGAGCACAATTTCTGTTCTCATCCTGAAGCAAAGTCCTTAACCCGAGTGTTGCTCTGTTATAGCAGCCGTATGGTGCTGCAGCTGCCGGCGAGGGTACCGCTGTAGTGGTGGGGCTGGTGGCAAGGCAGGTGCAATGACAGGCACAGGAACGAGGCAGGGGCATCAGGAAGTTTTGCCTACAGTGCCAAAACGCCGCAGAGTGGCCCTGGTAGAAATCCCTGCCTTTGCAGAGCTGGAACGCACAGGGAGAGCCATAGCAAACAACAATAACTACTAGTTATGGGGAGGCCTCTTAACTTTTTGCTAAAGGATTATTTTTCATTAATAATCAAAGCTGTTTTCTGCATGTTAAATCAATCGCAGTTGTAATTCTACTTCATCACATTCCCATTTTGCAGATGAGAGAGCAAGGCGCTGGGCCTCAAGCAGAGATGGGACCTGAAACCAGGTCCATTCCCGCCTCCGCCACTTTCCGCTGGGCTTCAGCAGCTTTTGGGAGGAAACAGCCCGTTCTTTATCCATCTTCCCCCTCCTAAGGAACAACTTGCCCTTTCAAGCCAGGGATTGCTTTAAGGCTTGTGTATAAAACTATCAATTGATCTGCTGAGTCCATTATCTTATGGAGTTGCTCTTCGCATCTTTGCCAGCAGGCAACTGAGAATTCAATGCCTCTTATTGTATTTTATCATTGGCTGGTGATCGACAAAAGATTCTTTAAAAGGCTGCCAAACAGAAGTCTACAAGCCACCGCGGGCAATGACAGGCAGAAATACAATCATTTTTGTTTTGCTGTTAAGAGAGAGAAAAAAGACATGGTGGGAAATTCTGACAGCTAGCAATTTTGACAACGGAACCAAAGAAATAACCCTGGCAACATATGCCCCCTAGTGGCAAAGAGACCAAGATGATAAAAGATCTGGTTTTGTTAGGCAAGGTTGGAATAAAACAGGGGTCAGCAAACTTTTTCAGCAGGGGGCCGGTCCACTGTCCCTCAGACCTTATGGGGGGGCCAGACTATATTTGGGGGGGGGGGAATGAACAAATTCCTATGCCCTGCAAATAACCCAGAGATGCATTTTAAATAAAAGGGAACATTCTACTCATGTAAAAACACACTAATTGCCAGACTGTCTGCAGGCCGGATTTAGAAGGTGATTGGGCTGGATCCGGCTCCCGGGCCTTAGTTTGCCTACCCATGGCATAAAAGGTAAAGAACCCCGATAGTTAAGTCCAGTCACGAACGACTCTGGGTTTGCAGCGCTCATCTCGCTTTACTGGCCAAGGGAGCTGACGTTTGTCCGCAGTTTTTCCGAGTCATGTTGCCAGCATGACCAAGCCACTTCTGGTGAAACCAGAGCAGTGCAGGACAATGCCATTTACCTTCCCGCCGGAGCGGTACCTATTTATCTACTTGACAGGAATTCGGACCGAGCTCACCCCCCACCCCCCCGCGGGGATTCGAACTGTCGACCTTCTGATCGGTAAGCCCTAGGCTCTGTGGTTTAGACCACAGTGCCACCCATGTCCCATTAAGGTTGGAATAGCCACATAATTAGTACTTTGCAAGAACTGGATTACCTATCCATTCTTAAGGAAATCAGCCCTGGACAGATCCTGAAGCTGAGGCTCCAATACTCTGGCCACCTCATGAGAAGAGAAGACTCCCTGGAACAGACCCTGATGTTGGGAAAGATGGAGGGCACAAGGAGAAGGGGACGACAGAGGACGAGGTGGTTGGACAGTGTTCTTGAAGCTACCAGCATGAGTTTGACCAAACTGCGGGAGGCAGTGGAAGACAGGAGTACTGGCGTGCTCTGGTCTAGGGTGTCACGAAGAGTCGGACACGACTAAACAACAAGAACAGGAATGGTCAAGTTCCACGTATAGGAACCAGCTCGAGATCCTTGCGCCCTCCCCCCCAATAAAATATTTGAGGGGGCTGCCATTCAAATAGGTGTCTGTGCACCATGTCATGTGATCAATCGTGCAGGGCAGGGCTTATTTGGGCCACCCAATAAAGTTGGCACCCCTGATTCCATGTAATTTGCATTTTGAGTTTGCCCCATTGTTTGGACCTCTGTTGCAGCCTGGCAGACCCTCATCACTATCCCTTCTCCTTACAAAATGACAGACGAAGACTGAAGTCTTATAAGCCTTTTCATAGAATCATAGAGTTGGAAGAGACCACAAGGGCCATCGAGTCCAACCCCCTGCCAAGCAGGAAACACCATCAGAGCACTCCTGACATATGGTTGTCAAGCCTCTGCTTAAAGACCTCCAAAGAAGGAGACTCCACCACACTCCTTGGCAGCAAATCCCACTGTCAAACAGCTCTTACTGTCAGGAAGTTCTTCCTAATGTTTAGGTGGATTCTTCTTTCTTGTACCTGAGAGTAAGCACCACTGAATTCAATGGGACTTTTAGGCACTTTTGAGTAGATACAGTTAAGGTTGCACTACCTTGTTTATTTAAAGAGAATCCTTGACATCTTCATGTAGGGCTGGGGATTCCACTGCCTTAAAATCTGAAAGCCAATGTGGTGTAGTAGTTAGAGCAGTGGTTCTCAAACAAGAAGCATATTGGGAAACAAAAATTAAAAAACACCTACTGCCTAATTTATATCACAGAACACAACTACTTTATAATATGATCAAGGGACATCCAGGAAGTATAAAACGATACAGCGACATAAGAATATGAATCACCCCCAAAATATAATTATAAATGAGCCACTTGCATAATGAACATGTATACAAACTCAATGAGAGATGTGAGCTTTCTTTTGCAGGGTAATCTCATTCATTAGGTCTAATTTTGAGACAAACACACTCCTATCTCCTCATCAATACAAAGAAACCTTTCTCTTTTCTGATCTTTCATATTTGTCAGAGTTGAAAATCCTTGTTCACAACAATATGCTGTGGAGAACTGTAGAATAGGCAATGCTCCTGCTTTCATTTGAATATATATATATATATATATATATATATATATATATATATATATCTATATCCATATTCTGCAAATTTAATTTTTCCTTATACTATCCTATATGACACTGACATGTTTCTTTGGTGGTCCTTGAATCTTCCCACCACACTTGTCATTCTCTCCTGCCACACCAGTGTGGAATGCCATATTCTTTGAGAACCACTGGGTTAGTGTGTTGAGCTAGGAGACCAGGGTTCAAATTCTCACTTTGCCATGAAGTTTGCTGGGTGACCTTGGGCAAGCCTAAGCTACTTAACAAGGTGGTTGTGAGGATAAAGTGAGGAGGGTAACTATGTACACCACCTTGAGTTCCTTGAAGGAGCAAGCTAGAAATGCAGTTAAGAAACCTTGGAGAGCACGCTGTGCACAATCTATTCACTCTGCATCCAGCACACCTCCACCACTGGTTTTGGGGTGCGGGACACATGTACGTTGGCCATACCCCATTGTTTCTTATGACCTACTGCATTTTTAAAGCGTTAACCCCCCCCCCCAATCCTCAGCTCTGATCTGAATTACGAAAAATAATGACTTTTATTTTAAATTGACCCTGAGTCTACAGCCTCAGTATAAGGCAGCTTGCCATGAACGCATCAAGGCTTACTACCCCGCAACTACGCACCGGATGACCGAATTTCCAGGCAATTGCGCGCAAGCTCCAGCAACGGGACCCCAATTAGACCACACGTGCATATATGCAAATGTATCTCGCCTGCGCCTCGACGCATTCGCGGCGTCTTTCCGCTAGGGGGCAGCAACAGCTAAGCCGGCTCTCGCTATTTAAGCACGCTCACACGCGCCAGCCAATAGGGAGGCGGGGTAGCGTCGGCGCGCGCCCTCACCGCCCACTTAATCCGCCTGTCAGTCAAATCAGAGCGCGAGCGCCCCGCTTAAGCCCCGCCCCTCGAGACTCTCCCGTGTTTCCCCGCCCCTTTCTCTCCCCGTGTTTAGGTGGTCGTCTGAATAAGCGGGTTGCGGGGCTGGCTTGGAAAGACACCCCCTTTGGGGGAAACGGAGACGGAAAGCATTCGCGTTCTCTCTATCTCCCCGCGCCGCCATCCCTCCCTCCCCCCCCCCAACGTTGTCACGGATGTGAAGCGCGGCGGGTTCTCCTTCACACGTGCGAGGCGATGAAAAGCCGGTCCCGCGTCCGTCACACCGACACGCGCGAAGAGGCCACTCCTTAAAATTAAAAAAAAACAACCTATTTTTTTTTTGTCCCCTCAGTGAGGCGGGAGCGCGCGCGCGCGCCTCATTTTCCGCCTGTCAGGCCGCCGCCTCCTCCTCCTCCTCCCGCTTCCCTCACAGTCGGTGAGGGAAGCCGTATCCCGCTCCTCGCCTCTTCTCCCCCGACAAATCTCTCTCTCTCTTTCTCCTCACGCCCCCCAACCCATGACTCGCTCCCCTCAGGCCCACACACACGGGAAGGAGGCGTGCGCGCGCGCCCTCCGTGAGCTGGGCGGCAGCGGCGCCTCAGTGAGAAGACCCCCCCCGTCGCCGTCGCCTTTTATAACCTCGCCTTCTCCCGCGCGCGCGCGCCCCCGACGCGAGGTCTCTCTCGCGCCAAGCTCCTCCCACCTCTCGCCCGAGGGGCGCAGACGCTCGGCCCTGAAAGGCGGCGGCGGCGGCGGCGGCGGCGGCGGCGGCGCGGGAAAGGGCGGGCCGAAAGCCGCGCCCCCTTTTCTTCCTCCCACTCCCCCCCCCCGGCGCCGTAGCCACGCCCACCGCTCGGTCTCCCTCTCTCTCCGCCCTGGCCACGCCCACCCTCAGCTCCCTCTCTCTCTCTCTCTCTCGCTTTCTGCCTCTGCCGCAGAGAGAGCGAGACGCGCCGGGGACCGAGCTGGGCCGGCTTCGCCTCCTCCTCCTCCTCCGCCGCCGCCGCCGCCGCCTCCTCGGAGCCGACCGTTGCCTGCTCCCCTCCCCCTCCAGCTCCCCTCAGCAGAGCCGCCGCCGCCGCCGCCGTTTGGGGCGGGGAAGGGATTGATGTGGAGGCCGAGAGCGGCAGCGCCGCCGCCTCCGCCATGCAGCCCCCGCCGAGGAAGGTGAGGAGGAGGAGGAGGAGGAAAGGGGGGGGAGTTGGAGGGGCAGGCCGTGCGCGGGGGGGGGGGTAGAAATTAAAACCGGGGGGGGGAGAGGAGGAGGAAGGAGGAGGAGAGGTGCTGCCCCCTCAAAGGCGGGGGGGGGGAGGCTGAATTGAGGGAGGGGGGCTCTGAATTGAGGAGGGGGGGATGCAGAGAGAAAGACAGCCTTGGTTGCAAAAAGAGGGGGGGGCGGGTGCGTAGTGGTGTGTGGGGAGGGAAAGGGGAGCGAACGAAGGGGGGGGGTGGTCCGTGCTTTAGCGTGGGGGGGGGGAGGAGAGGGTCGTTGAAGGCCCCGTGGGGGGGGGAGGGTGATTAGGATTTGGGGAGGGTGTGTATATGTGCGTGTTATAACTGTGTTGCATTTGGGGGGTGTGGGGGTGGCACCCACCGCAGCAGGGGCTGCAGAGGTGTCGCCTGTGGAACTGGATTTCGGGGGCATGGCAGGGTTGGCTCTGTAGAGGGGGGGGTGAAGGGGGCATCAGGCAGGGAGTTTTGATGGTGGGGGGGGTCAATCAGCTGTCAAGCAGGAACCTCTGAATCGGGATGCAGGTGGAAGGGATGCTTGGTGTCGGAGGCTGGAGTGCAAAGCCATAGGCTTTTTATTTGGGGGGGGGTGTTGCATCTTGGGGGAACAGGAAAGGAGGGTTGCAGAGGTGTCTGCTTGGGCTGCAGAGCTGCTTGTGGCAAAGGTGGCATAGGGCAGGGAGGTGCAGAAGACAGGCGTGTGGTTGGGTCTCCTTCCATGAATTGAGGCTTCTTTTTTTTTAAGGGGGAGGTACAGTGCAACTTGTGAATGTGAGCAAGGGTTGCTAGATATACAGTGGCACCTCAGGTTACATACGCTTCAGGTAACAGACGCTTCAGGTTACAGACTCCGCTAACCCAGAAATAGTACCTCGGGTTAAGAACTTTGCTTCAGGATGAGAACAGAAATCGTGCTCCGGTGGCATGGCGGCAGCAGGAGGTCCCATTAGCTAAAGTGGTGCTTCAGGTTAAGAACGGACCTCCAGAACGAATTAAGTACTTAACCCGAGGTACCACTGTAATTCTGGTGGAAGGTAGGTTGCTGTCCCTGTGGGACAACATACACTAAGTGTTTTGGAGGTTGGATTCAGATTTCAGTGGGTGGGGGTTGGTAGCAGGTTGCCCTGGGGCATGGAATTAGTGGGGTGCTGTTGACATACTGAGATTTGGGGTGTGTTGAGTGTCGGGTGGGATAGTGCCATGCAGGCTACCTAAAGGTAAGGGGCCGTTGGCACAGTGAAGGGGGTACGGGGCTTTGCAGCAGTGCCACATTCTTGCAGCAGAGTTGGTGGAGAGCAGTGTGTAATTGGGATGGTTACAATGGCAAGGGAACTCAGTACAGACAACAAGCAGTTGTGAGGTGCTGAAAATAGTTGCAGGGAGAGCTGTAGGGATTTTGCAGAGGAATGGGAATCGTGGCAGAATATGATTGTTAGGGAGGCAAGTTTGTCTGAAGTCTGTGGTGGTCAGCTATGGCCAGTGGCGTAGCGTGGGGGGTGCAGGGGGGGCCGGCCGCACCGGGCGCAACATCTGGGGGTTAGGGAAATCCACGGGTTAGGGGGCGCAAATCCATGGGTTAGGGGGCGCAAATTACTTGCCTTGCCCCGGGTGCTGATAACCCACGCTACGCCACTGGCTATGGCGATTTGGTCTGTTTGGTGAATGTTTGGGGGTCAGGTTGCTTGTAAGGGGGCAGGTGGCCTGCCTTGGTTAGATATGGGGCTAAGTGCAATTTCTGGTGGATGCTGGCTGTCATAGGAAGTTGGAAACAGACTGGGTTAAATAGGAATGATCTGCACTGCAGTGAGCAGGGGGAGTGGAAGGTAGGATTCTGGTATAAGAGGACTAAGATCCTGATCAAAATAGCTATATGGATGCTTGATTTGCTGTGAGTACTGTGAGATTGGAAGGCTGCTGCTGTTTTAGGGTAGGGTCATGTGGGATCACACAGACCGGGCCACAAAAAGCTGTGCGGTGGATGCTAGCAGGGGTTGTAGCTCCGTTGTAAAGCACCTTCATTGCATGTGCAATGCCTCAGAAGTTTGCTTACAGGTACCAGTAATTGGCCAGGAGGCCTGCAAAAGACCTTGGACAGCTGCTGTTCATCTGAGTGCATATGTACAGTGCCAAATAGACTAGCAGGATACCAAGGCAGCTCCTTAGGGATATGGGATGCATTAGCAAAGTTTGGTGACTTTGTGGTGGCGGGGGAAAGAGGAACTGAGTGTGGATGACAGCATTAGAGAATAAAGAATCATTGTGGTGTCAGGTGTCCTAAAGTTGACTTTGACTACATTAGGATGTTAGGAGGTTGGTCAGCTGTTTGCATCGCAGTCATATGATTCAAGAGCTCTGGTAGGTCAGGACAGTACCATGCTAAAGCCTGTAAAGAAATAAGAGAGGGTTGTAGATTCCTTTCTTTTGTGGTGCTTTTGCAGCATCTCTGGTGTTGACACCCAGTGGTGGGTATAATCACTTTGAGAACTTGGGAAGTGAGTTATGGAAGGACTATTAATAGCAATTCAGTCTACAGGACACGGATGAGGGTGGGTGGAGTTAACCATTTGTGTTATAAAAGGGGGAATGAGTAAGTCTCAAGAAATTAGGAGCCTGGATGGATCAGACCAAGACCCAATCTAGTCCAGCATTGTGTTTTCACAGAACTGTGCACTGTGTGAAGAAGTACTTTGTGTTGTATGTCCTGAATCTTGATAACTAGCTTGATTGGAAAGCCCTGGGTTCTAGTATTATCAGACAGCATGTTTAATGTGATGCACGGGATTGGGAATAATAATAAAAAAGAATTAAAATAATGCTTTTGGTAGTGTTAGGAGTGGGGTATAGTGCTGTAAGAGTTGAGGACATTACCCTTGAGATCTCGGGGCCTGTTTACTAGAACTCTGTAAAGAGCTGCATATATATGTTTGTGTGTTTAAAATGGAACTTGGATGCGACCGAATATATTGGAGAGTGTGTGTGTGTGTTTGAACTGTGTAAAACAAAAAGCCTGAACTCCTCAGTGCATCAAGATAGCTTGTTACGTTTGGGGGAGGGAAGAAGGATGCTTTTCTCTGCCCCTCTCTGTTGTTTTGAGGGTGGACTTGGCCAGGAAGCTGAGTTTATGTTAAAGGCCATTCTAGTTTCCACTCTGTTTATATTGCATGCAAGTTTATGCATTGTGCACTGGGGATTTTCTCTCCATTCCATGGGTTAAGGCAGCTATGCTTGATGAAATTATTTTTCGTGCTGTTTGGATAAAATTCAAACATGTTCAGCTTTTTGGTTTTTTAAAAAAGAATACTGGATTCTCCGATTCTTTAAAAGTACTAAGTCTTGGCTAACTGGGCATAAAAGCTTGCCTCGTTGTGTTTTTCTAGGATTGGGGCATTCTTGTTGCTGAGGGAATATTTTTAGTGTTGGGATTGCCAGAAGAGGGGGAGGTGAGATTTCTGTTGCCTAGCGGATAAGATGAGGAAGATTGCTTTTGCTTGAGGGAAGGTCTGTTTCCCTGTTTTTGTTCTTTTTTTTTCTTTCAGAAGAGTTGTGTTTTTTCTCTATATAATGATCTGGCTCAACATGATGCTAAAAGCAAAAAGGGTTAAAAGGTTTGAGCCTGTGTCTTTTAAAAAATGTGAATTTCTGTGGTGATGCCTGTAACGAGTCAGTCCAACCCCTGTCATGCTGCTAAGCGGCAGCTTGAAAAAAACATGACCTCAAGATGATGTATTGTTACGACAGAAAGGTATATTTGACTGCTATATTCAGAAAACATTAAGGATGTTGGACTCTCGACTGAGATAATTGCATTTAAAGGTTGATGTTACATGGAGTCAACCAATGTGAACTTTAGTTGCAACAATTGCACTGTTCTACAAATCTAATTAATAATAGTAATAATGATAATATGTCTCTGAATACTAGTTGCTGCAAATTGCAGCTGGGAGATAAGTTAATCCCACATCCAGCTTGCAGGCTTCCCAGAGGCATCTTGTCAGCTATCCTGAGAATAAGATGCAGAACTAGATGGACCATTGGCCAGGTTCAGAAGACTCATCCTGTGTTCTGGTGTTGTTCTTAAACATCCTGAGTTTGGGAGTGCTTTACCTCTTTCCCCTCAGTATTTGCACTCTTGCTCCAAGCACTGCAGAGCTGAATCTCTTGCTGCAAGTGGGTCCGTGCTTGGACGTTTAGAGAGAAGTGAACATATTGCTCGCAGTAGCAGGAAGCAGTGAGAGGCTGTGGGTATGAAAGTTTAAATCCGATACAGTATTTAGAACAGAAAGAAATAAGGACTCACGTAATTCACATTATCTGCATTTTAAGAATAATTTTGAGAAACGTTTCAGCAATCTTTTTTGCACCTTGGAATTCTGAGCGCCCTCTCCCTCCTTGTTTGTTTTTCGCCAACTTCATATGTGACCTGACTGCAAGGTGACATCTCAGTAGCTCAAGGCTTGAGACTCTGAGTTCTCTTGATTGTTTGACTGTTTAGCAATCTGAAAACTTTGCTTGCAATACCATCCAAAGGCAAAGTTTTTTGCATTGTGCCAGCTTGAGATATTCAAAATAGGATATGCAAATGACTTTACTTTGGCAAATGGTATGAACTTAAAAACTCGCCAATGTTAGTTGCTACAGTTGTCAAATTACAAAATGAGAATATTTTGGATTAGGGATCCATAAATCTTAGGTTGGCTCACTAGTTGGCTATTATTTGCCTTTGCTTCTAACTTGTTCTCAAGCTCCATAGTACATCCTGGGAGAAAAGATTTGGAAAAAAAAGAGGGGTGTTTTCTGTAATACTGGATTTGGGTAAAAGTGTGAGAAACATGTGCCTTTCTGCCTTCTTCAGAGCTCACTGCAATAGAGAAGTGGCTCCTACTCTTCCTTAGTGGTGGTGAGGTGCTTTCCGTGTTAACATTTGGTCTGCTTGCTTCAAATCATCACGACATGAGACCTGCTCCTCAAGTTTACTGCAGTTCAGAGAAAATTCAGAGGAGGGGTATGTTTGCTACATGGTGCCTTCCAGGAGTGTAGACCATATAAACAGATTGGTAGAAGGCATGCTGCCTATTCTACAGAGTTTGGAACTGCAGTGTTTAGAAGTAAGCGAAAACATGTCGCTTTTCATGGAGCTTGAAATATGAAATAATATGTTCCAGAATATAGCATATTGAGAACCAACTTTACAAGAATAAAACAGATTTTAAATTACACCTTTCGCTATGTGTCTTTTTATTTTTTAAGGTGAAAATCACTCAAGAGCTAAAACTTATCCAGGCTGAACAGATGACAAAAATTCAAGCCAAACATCAGGCAGAATGTGACTTACTTGAAGATATGAGGTAAGGCTACAACAAACACTCCCAGATTCCTTTCAGAGCTCCTTTTTGGAAGAACATTTGGGTTACAAAACTCCGGGAACTGACGATGGAATTTCCTCTTGGATTTCCTGCTTTTAGACTCTTAAAGCATTGACACAGCTGGAAATTATAACTGGAACTAACACAATGCATACTTGCTCAGTTTGAAAGAGGGGTGGTTATAAATATGTGTCATGAACAATCCAGGTCCTAGCTTTACCTTACAAATGTTTGGGTGTGGTAATTCACCTAAATTGCATTTAACTAACTTTTCTGAATTCAGCCTTTATGCAACTGTCCTTTATGTTGATCAGTACAAAATTCGTTTATAACCTGATCTTAAAGAGGAATTTCTTGTTCTTAGTGTTCATGCATTTTATTGTCAAAGCAACTATGGGGAGTAATATGTATCTGAGAAGCATCTGGAGAAATAATCAATGGCTCCATTTAGAGACCATTGATTTCTAGGATGGACATGTTGAGGAATATTTAAATGTCAATAAACCTGTAGCTGCCCTTTCCCTCTCAGTACTGTGTTTCACTAACTGCAAATTCAAAAAGATTACCTAGGCTTACATATCAGCACATAGAAAAGGTGGAAGAGACAGATTAGAAAGTGTCGGCTTGATAAAGTCCTATAATCTGACAGTACTTCTGTATCACTGAAATTCTTCTAAAAAGCTCCGTAGTCTATGAAGATCATTATCTTAACTAGTTACACTTGCTTTTTATGGGAAAGTTTGCAGCATATGGTATGTAAAAATAGCGAGTATGCATTCTTGGTGAAATAAAACTTTAGTTAACCACGGTCAGGTTGATTTGAGTAGGTTGTTTATAGGGATTACACTTTATGACTGTGGCACTTGGTTTCAAGTCCAGGAACACTTCTCTCAATACTTTCTATAACATGACACTGTAAAGTTGTGATATAGAATCATAGAATCATAGAGTTGGAAGAGACCACAAGGGCCATCGAGTCCAACCCCCTGCCAAGCAGGAAACACCATCAGAGCACACCTGACATATGGTTGTCAAGCCTCTGCTTAAAGACCTCCAAAGAAGGAGACTCCACCACACTCCTTGGCAGCAAATTCCACTGTCGAACAGCTCTTACTAGAATATGTAATCATTGGGCCATCTAGTCCAGCCCCTGCAGTGCAGGAATCTTTTGTCCAAGGTGGGGCTTGAGCCCACAACCTGGGATTAAGAGTCTCATACTCTGCCAACTGAGCCATCCCAAGCAAATATGTCTGTGGTAATATAATATGTGGTAAGTGATTGTTTGCAGTCTTCAGTCTTTATCAAACAAAAGACCTGAGCAGGGCAGTCTATAGTTTCATGAGGGATGTAGTTGCAGCCACCCTACCACCTGCAAACAAATTCTCTCCTGGGGGGGGGGTCCTCCACGTTTTACATGGAATCGCTGTGTAGAATTTCTAATACGATAAATTGGGGTAACTTGCATTCGAAATTTCAGATATGCCCCTAAAACCTGGGTATTTGTAAATTCAGGCTTACATTCTGAATAGTTCTTTTCTATGTTAGTTTCTGAAGCATTGCAGTGCAAGATAAGGAGGAAGATAACAGGTGCAACTATGTAGAGAACATCTGTAATAGAGAATTCTTTACCAGTGCTGAGCTGCAAAGTATTTCAGTTTTAGTTTATGAAAAGGATCTGCAGCTGGCCTGCCGTTGTTGTGGTTGGAGTTTGATCTCTTCACGATAGCAATCAAAGGTTCAAGGTTCTTCGGAAATAACAAGACCGTACAGCATAGGATCTGGCCCTTTTCCAGTTTTGCTTGCTTCAAGCGGCTTTGGCAGGTTGAAGAAATCCATCCATCCAGCATATGAGTGTTGGGGAACCTCTGACCTGCTGGTTGCAGCAGCAGCTAATATTCTTCCAATACTTGTCAACCATTCTTGCCCTCTTCATGTGTTATAACTAAAACACATCTCTTCCCCAAGACTGAGGGACAATCACAGTCAGTCAAACTTGCACAGTCTACAAATCCAGTTGTGAAACTTCTGTAGGGAAACACGTATCCTGCCTAATAACTGCTAGATCTTACAACAATTCATGCCTTAAAATAAAACAGTTAGACACTAACCAAATGGTTCATCTGCTTTAGACTGTAGCTACTTTTTTTAAAACAACAACAACAGCAGCAGCAACAACAACAACAGAGACCTGGGCAACAGCAAACCTTGTCTTTCTGGTGGGTAGAATCAGATGCCCCCTGGAATCCAGATGGGGTGATTTAGTTATATTTTGAATTTCTCTTAAGATTCACTAAACTTTAGAGTGTACTGTTAATTAAGTGCCAGCACACTCTCCTCTTTTTTTCTCGTCTAACTTGTTAAATATGAGCTGAAAAATCTGTTGTCTGCCGACAGCCAATTTTAAGATTCTGTTCTGTTACTGTTGAAAGATATTTGTAAATGCCTGAAACATAAGTGATCTGATTTTTCCAACTGTGCTTCAGTTGTCGTGTGTTCCCATTCTGGCTGTAATAATGTCCATTCCTGATCATAAAGTTTTTGGACTGCTTTTAAAAATTATTTTGTAATTTTGGTGTCAAATATGCACTGCTAATTATTGCAGAATAATTGGCACTTCTACACTTAAATGTAACTAGCAATTCAGAGTCAGCACTGATTATTCAAAGCAAGTAGAATTAAGGGGTTCTCTTAGCAGAACAGAGGTACATGGACAAAAGCACATATCTGATTTAACATACAAAGGACTGTTCCCTTCTGCACGTGGTAGCTTTGTTTCTACAGTAAGTCTATTGCTCTTGCTATTATTGGGTAAATAATTAGGGGTCATATTATACACAGATGGTGAATGCACAAGGGTTCAGGTTCATTCTGGGGCTCTGGTCATTGCGGCCTGGGTTTGTGTTTGGGCTCTGGCGTGGGCAGCCTGGGGTCCGTTTCAGGCTCTGGCATAGGCGGCCTGGGTTCAGGCTCTGGCTCTGCCCCAATTTCTTAATTTGGGGTTCAAGAAAATAGGGATTGTTGGTATTATTCATGGGGGCATCTTATACATGGAAAAATACGGTACGTAAAAATTTAAATTCAAATAACTCCTAATGAATGGATTTCTGCACCTATTGAGCAATGGAGGGTGATAATTTATGTTCTTCAGCAACTGAGATAGCAATAGAGGTGACAGAATGTTGCAGCGTGGATAGTATCTTTTCTGGGTTCCTGCCATTCCATCCCCCCTCCACCCAGTTTTATGACAAACACCCCCCCCCCAGTTATTCAACAGGCTTTGGCTGTTGAGCTGGAGTGGGGGCTTTTGAAAATTTTGAGGTTCCATTTGTGTGGGGGGGGGGTGCCAGTTTTTACTACAGTGGTGCCTCGCAAGACGAAATTAATTCGTTCTGCGAGTTTTTTCGTCTAGCGAATTTTTCGTCTTGTGAAGCACGGCTATTAGCGGCTTAGCGGCAAAACATTTTCGTCTTGCGAAGCAAGCCCATAGGGAAATTCGTCTTGCGAAGCACCTCAAAAAACAGAAAACTCTTTCGTCTAGCGAGTTTTTCGTCGTGCGAGGCATTCGTCTTGCGGGGCACCACTGTACATAAGAAGTGGCGCTTGGGAGAATTGGGAGCTCTGTTATCATAGATGATGTGCAACTGAACTTGATAAATGAGCTGTGTTCTTAAAACTGCTATACAAGTTACTAATTCGTGCTTTAGCAAATGTGATTAGTAAGACTGAGAACATTCTACAAATGTGCACACTTTTTTTTTTTTTTTTTACTCCTGCAATTTGTTTGGGGAAATGGAGGTCCCTCCAGAGGTTACAGATCTTTTTCTGAACTAGCTTCTTTTGCAGTTGCCTTCTATAATGTAAATACACAAGGAAAATGTTTTGTTTTAAACATGAATCTTAATTTACTGTGCACTGTAGTTTGCAGGAATTGTTAGTAACTAGCCACATGGCATATTGTTGTGGAATAGATGACTTCTTTTGACTCTCTTACTGTGCTGTCCCAGATTTGACTTGGTGTTCAGAACTGTGTTTGTAAAAGAGTGATGTTTATTTTTAACCACCTTGCTTGTACAAAAAGTGAAAGTAATCTGATGCTGGAACTTGAAGTGATACAAGCATGGAGGTGTGGATTTGGCATGGTGGCTCATCTTCACAGAGGGACAGAAGGTTGCTTGTCTCAGGAGTATGTGTCATGGCTTGTTTATAGATCAGCCAACACTCTATTATGCACCAAAGCTCTTATTTAATAATGTGCTCCAAAATGAATTCAGTTCTTTTTAGTATTTCTCAGCAGCCACTATGCAGTAAACCACACCCAAATTAAAAACACAAAAAGCCCACAGATTAAAATATTAAGTCCCCAGCAGCTTCAGATCACAGTTAAAATGTATAAATTAGAATGGGTTACCCATGCCATCCACCGGAAGAAAACGTCTGCTAAAACTGCCATGTCTTCAACAGCCGGTGAAAGAGCCAGGCAGACCTTTCTCAAAATGCATCCTAAAAAGTGGGGGCTGTTTGGGAGAAGACCTGGCCTGAGTGTAACTGCTTGAAAGAAAGGCTGGAAAATGAGGCCTTCCAGGTTTAAATAAGGAGATGCCTTCAACAGGTGGTATTCCTTTAGGACAGTGTTTCCCAACCTTGGGCCTCCAGCTGTTTTTGAACTACAATTCCCATCATCCCTGACCACTGGTCTTGCTAGCTAGGGATGATGGGAGTTGTAGTCCAAAAACAGCTGGAGGCCCAAGGTTGGGAAACACCGCTTTAGGATACACAGGCCCCGGAGCTTAGTCCTAGCATTTGCTCTCGAATTAAGGATAAATAGATTAATAGAGTATTAAAGGAAAAATAAGGTTAGAATGTGTTAAGATAATTATAGGATTGAAAACAGAGGAAGATGGAAGGGAATTGCTGAAAAAATTAACAGAAGTGGAATACAAAAAGGGAGGTGTGAGGAGGTCGCGGAAATAAGTGAATGAAAGATAAGATATTGAAATTATTTGATGTGTTTTAAATTGTGTTTGTTTTGTTTTGTTAGTTTAATGTGTTGGTGTTATGTAGTGTTTTTGTATTGTATTGTATTGTTTTTCTTTTTTGTCGTGTTTAAATTGCTGGAAAAAGCAATAAATATTTTTTTTTTTTTAAAGTCCTAGCATTTGCTCTCTTTGCAGGGCTTGGACCTTTAATAATTCACTACAGTCGCATCTTAAGCACTTTTAACTTGGGTGATTTCAACCATATGTGGTTGAAGGCTGGTGACTGAAAATCCCACAAGTTAAATGCAAGCAAGGCAGAGAGCTTAAAAGCTTTTTTTGTGCTGGTAAAACCTGATGCAGAAAGAGCTTTTTAGCTCTCTGCCTCGCTTTGAGGGACAGGGAGGGCAAGGCCTCGGCGTGCTGCCTGCAGCTGCCCCAGGATGCTCACTGGGGAGTTCCCACCCCCCAGGGTTTAGATATACATTATATAATTTTAATTGTACTGTATGCTGCTTTTCCACGGTTCAAACCATGCTCAAGGCCGCTTACAACATGAAGAAACACATAATTACAACATAAACTATCCAAAAACACACAACCAAATTGAACAATTTCCACATAAATCATAATATCTAAAAAACAAACAAACATCAGTAACAGCAACAAACTCCCCTAAGCAATACCTGAGTCCAAGAGTCTGTTTATTGGCCTGTGTTTTGTCGCTGGAGTCAGTCTGGGTCCTGCCCTCCTAGGCCTTCGCAAGACGAAATTAATCCGTTCCGTGAGGCTCTTTGTATAGCGGTTTTTTCGTCTTGCGAAGCAATCCCATTGACATCTTAGCAGATTAGCGCTATAAGCGGTTTAGCGGCTTTTAGCGGATCAGCTTATAAGCGGCTTATCAGCAAATCAGCTGATAAGCGGCTTAAGGAAAAGTGGGGGGGAAAGGGGAAAAAACCCGCAGGAACTCGCAAGACATTTCGTCTTGCGAAGCAAGCCCATAGGGAAATTCATTTTGCGAAGCGCCTCCAAAACGGAAAACCCTTTCGTCTAGCGGGTTTTCCGTCTTGCGAGGCGTTCGTCTTGCAGGGCACCACTGTATATGCATTTTTGCATATAAGTGCAACCCTTGGAACCAAACACCTGCATAAGATACTGTACAGTATTCTGTCCTTGAACACTGAGATAAAACTAGTTGTGTTGGCTACAGCCACACAACTAAGAACTTGCCCAGCATTCTGTTTCCAGCAGAGGCAAGCCAGAGGCTTCTGTAAGTTCATCAGATTGTATGAAACTGATAACTGTCTCCAGCATCTGGCAATCATAAATTAAGCATGTTACCATCAGAACATTAGGGTTCTTTTCAGCTATCCTGGCCAGAGCTATTGATAAAAAGACACATCTTCCATTGATTTCTCTATTTCTTTTCCAAACAAACTGGCTGACTTAATGCCAACCACTGAAATCCACCCACCACTTCCTGAAGCTCTCCTGGCTTTACCATGTCTTCAGAGGAAGGGAGTTGGTAAACACGAAATAGCCACATGAAAGATAGAACACACCCACTGCAAATAAGATTCACTTCTGTACTGATTCTTCATGAGGCATTGCCTGAACAGAGGTGTTATTATTGAAGCTTTCTTACTGATAATGTGTTGTTGTTTTTACCACTGACTTACTGCCTATCTTTTTCACTCTATGAATTGAGCTAATGGGGGTTTTTTGGGTTGCATGTATGTGTTTTGCCAGTGCTGGAATTGAATAATAGTAAAATTGAAAGGAACCAAGGCACAATTTGGCCATCCAGTTCAACTTATGTAACTTGTGACCCATCACACCAAAGGGAAGGTAGGGCCACACGGTGGGTCAGTAAACATTTTGTTCTTGCTGCCCATCTGGAACTAAAATGCCAGGGGGATTGCCAGGCATCTGACACATAGCCCAATATATGGCTGGCTTGCAGCTTGGTAGGTCACAAATTGTGTAAGACCCACCTACCGTATCCTCTGCCCAAATGCAGGGCCATCCATCCACCAGCCGAATAAAGCTCAGCTCCCTTACCATCTTTCCACTAATTTTGTTGGCATCCATCTGTCTCCAGAGAGAATGGAGTGTACTTTGGGGGGTGAAGTCAAACCACTGCATTAGTAGTACTGAAGTGACCTCCCCAAGGCACAAGCCTGGGCATTGTGTCTGGAGGTCCTGCGAGGCCCAGACAACAAAATCTCCCTCCCAGCCTCGCTGTGTGGTCCAAAGCAGAACAATACATTTGGTACCAGCTTAGCTGCAGGAGTTGCTGGAACGAGGCATGCAGAAACCACCTTCTTGACCATTGGACCCACTATCGGTCTTGTCTACGCAATCCACCAGAGCCTGTCTTTGAATGCAGGGATAGTCCTTAACTCACTGAGAGTTTAAGATTCATTGGCTACACTCACCTGGTCTAGCCCGCCAGTCAAAGCTATAATTTACTATGTACTAAGGTAAAAGGTAATGGACCCCTGGACAGTTAAGTCCAGTCATAGGTGACTATGGGGTGCAGCGCTCATCTTGCTTCAAGTCAAGGGAGCCAGCGTTTGTCTGCAGATAGCTTTCTGGCTCATGTGGCCAGCATGACTAAACCACTGCCAATCATTCTCAAAAGACATAAAAGCTTGGTGAGTTATCCTTCCATCTTTTATGTCACTGCAAAAAAAAAAAAAAAAAGTGTAGATAAAGAATACTTGGTTATGTGGTTTCTATCCAACAAATATCTCAGTAGGAGGAAGGAATAGATTAAAGTAGCGTACCTAAATTTGGGAAGAGCCTAGTCCTACAGAAGTCTGAAATTATGGGGTGAAATCAGAAGATGCTACATACTGTTAACTCAGGTATCGTAAGATACAGTGGTGCCCCGCAAGACGAACGCCTCGCAAGACGGAAAACCCGCTAGACGAAAGGGTTTTCCGTTTTGGAGGCGCTTCGCAAAACGAATTTCCCTATGGGCTTGCTTCGCAAGACGAAAATGTCTTGCGAGTTTCCGCGGGGTTTTTTCACTTTTTTCACTGTTTTCCTAAGCCGCTAAGCCGCTTAACAGCTGATCGCTAAAAGCCGCTAGACCGCTAATAGCGCTAATCCACTAAGCTGTCAATGGGCTTGCTTCACAAGACGAAAAAACCGCTAGACGAAGAGAATCGCGGAACGGATTATTTTCGTCTTGCGAGGCACCACTGTAGTTATTCTAAGGCACCAAATCATGTTTTGATTATTGGGTATATGTCTTAAATGGAATAACTGAGTATAGCCTGTCATTGATGATGTACCTAACAAAACATAAAAGCATCAAAGCAGAAACATTATTTCATTACATTGTTGTAACAATGTGTTAGTTAACAAGTCACACAGATTCCAAGCACTAATTAGAGAAATATGTTCAAGAAATAGACTTCAAAATCAAGATGCCTATTTGACATAGACTGTGGCATTGTAGAGACTCAGCATGGGAATAAAAATTGAATTCAATTTTCTCTTAATGTATAGAAATTGAAGAACAGGGTGAGAAAGGGGTACTTGGAGAAAAACTCCGACAAATAAAATGTACCATATTTTTCGCTCTATAACACGCACCCGACCATAACACGCACGTAGTTTTTAGAGAAGGAAAACAAGAAAAAAATATTCTAAATGAAACAGTGGATGTATGATTTTTGTGGTTCATGCTGTGGCCACAGACATGTGATCTGACAGTGAGTTTGGAGTAGCCCAATGCAAAAATCCTGAGGATCCTTTGTAACCACGTTTTAAGTGGGGAGGGAAGGAAAAGCACTCAAGGGACAAGGAGCATGCGTGGGGTAGGTGGAGAAGGATGCTGCTAATAATGAAGAAGAGGAGTATAAGGGGAGAAGGCTCCTCTCCTCTCCCGCTTTGCTCCTTTAAAGCAAGCAGGCTCTGCTTTTCTCCCTCCTCCCCGCTCATCCCCGGCTTAGCGAGCTGAAAAACTTTGCTGCTATTTAGCTAGCTGAGTGGGGAGGAGAGAGGAGCTGCTTACACTTGTGTAAGCGGCTCCTCTCTCCTGCTTTGCTCCTTTAAAGAAGCAGGCTCTCTGTCCCTCTCTCCTCCCCACTCAGCGGCTCTTCTCCCGCTTTGCTGTTTCAAAGCGAGCCACGGAGGAGGGAAGGAAGGGGAACCATGGATCCTCTGCTTACGACTGCAGCAGATCCCCCCCACGACCCGTAGGCATTCCCTCCATAACACGCACAGACATTTCCCCTTACTTTCTAGGAGGAAAAAAGTGAGTGTTATGGTGCAAAAAATACGGTACTTTGAATAACTGTAATTCACATCATCTTTAACACATATCCTAGCAGCTACAACTTGGTTTACCATGTGAAAAGGATCAGAGGTGAACATATAAGGTCTTCTGCTCTTTGAGTAAGGTAAAGGGACCCCTGACCATTAGGTCCAGTCATGGCCGACTCTGGGGTTGTGGCGCTCATCTCGCTTTATTGGCGGAGGGAGCCGGTGTACAGCTTCCGGATCATGTGGCCAGCATGACTAAGCCGCTTCTGGCAAACCAGAGCAGCGCACAGAAATGCCGTTTACCTTCCTGCCGGAGCGGTACCTATTTATCTACTTGTGCTTTTGAACTGCTAGGTTGGCAGGAGCTCTTTGAGTAGATGTTAGTAAAAAAAAAGCAATTCTTTCCACTAATCAAAGTCATGGCTCCAGCAAGAATTATTAAGACTGATCAGATTTCTAGGCTCTCTGTGCACTGAAGGTTTTTCAAATACTATTGATGTTTACCTTGTCCTGTTTCCAGACACCAGCAATCTAAATTTCCTAGCCTTTTAAACTTTCCAGTTACAAGAAAAGCTTCTGAGTCTGCCTTCCAGCTTTAGCATTTTTTGTTTACTGTAGAAGAGACTGCCTTGTGTTCGGGAATGCACCTGAGCATATAGTGGAAATCTTAAAAGCAAATACGTTCAGCTAGCAGGCACAACTTAATGTCTTACGTGTGCCATAGAATACAACATGTACAGCAAATATGATAAACAGGGATCTGTGATCAGGAATCTGATTAGAGGAAAGAGGGAGGAAATTGAGAAATGCAATACTTAGTGGCAGAGTTGTGAGACTATAGCTTGCTGTTTGATTTGCATCTCTTTCAAAGCAAATGCTTTAACAATATTGAGCAGGGGAAATGTTATATTGAAAGGACATTAATGCATAGTATGGACAAAGCTCTGGATTTTGCTTCTTTTTGAAGGAATTAAATTAAAAGTGTTGGTGCCTTTCAGTCGTACTCTTATTACAACAGGCAGGTAATTTTTGAAAAACAGATAATATTTCCTAGGTTTCTTTCCTTGGGGGCACCTAATACAGTTTCTGCCACTCCTTCATTCTCCACCATAATTATTTTCTTACTAATGCCAGGTCTTTTTTAAAAAAAACACACACACGAAAAAAAACCACCCCAAAACACTCTTGAAAGAAAATCCAGCTACATCTAGCAATTATTCTTCATTAGAGTTACCAGACTATTTTATATTGTAAACCACTCTGTGATCTTGGGATGAAGAGCAGTATAGAAATGTAATAAACAAACAAAGAAACAAACATTTTACTTATTTGCTGGTAGCCTCTAGACTGTTCTTTGTGCCAGAGTTTGTGAGTCCAACCGCTTTCCCTACTAGCCTTAGGATATTTGGAACAGTAGTAGTTTCAGGGGTGAGATCATCCAGCATATCTTTCTATTATTACTAGAACTTTCTAGCTAAGGTCTTATAGACACATGCTAGTCAAAACCCTCCGTGTAACTTCAACACCATTGGCATTTCAGGTTCTCTGAAAGACATGCTGCTAGTTTGCTTTTCATGAAGCTGTTTAGTTTTGAAATGGAGCAATATTTAGATCACACATGTTGCCATTTATTTGTTTTATTTATTGATTAAATTAGTATATCACCCTTCATCGGCAGATTCTCAGGGCTGTTCACAGCGTAATGCAATATAAAAGCACAAAATACACAATAAAAACAGGAACAGAGAAGCACAAACCAATAACCCCCCTCTCCTCCACCCATACAGTATGCATACTGGATCCGTTTCAGTCGGGACTTAGACCTGGGTTTGGCACAGAAATTGCTTTGGGTCATCCTGTATGATGACTTCTGTTGGGGGAGAGACAAAGGAAATGTATCCCTGTTAATTCTCCTCAACATCTCAGTGGCTTTTCATATCATCAACCATGCTATCCTTCTGGAGTAGCTGTCCTACTTTGCAGGGTTGTGGGATGACACTGTGTTGTGGTGGTTCCAGTCCTACTTGGATGCCCATTTCCACAGGGCGACGCTTGCCGAGTGCTACGTGGCCCCGTGGAGCCTTCATTGTGGGGTTGCTCAGGGTTCAGTTTTATCCCCCATACAGTGGTGCCTCGCAAGACGAAAAGAATCCGTTCCGCAATTCTCTTCGTCTAGCGGTTTTTTTGTCTTGCGAAGCAAGCCCATTGACGGCTTAGTGGATTAGCGCTATTAGCGGCTTTTAGCAGCTTAGCGGATAAGCGGCTTAGGAGCTTAGAAAAAGGGGGGGAGGAAAAAAAACCCTGCAGGAACTCGCAAGACATTTTCGTCTTGCGAAGTAAGCCCATAGGGAAATTCGTTTTGCGAAGCACCTCCAAAACGGAAAACCCTTTCGTCTAGCGGGTTTTCCGTCTTGCGAGGCATTCGTCTTGCGGGGCACCACTGTATTGTTTAACATCGACAAGAAACTGCTAAGTGGGGTCATCCAGAGTTTTCGAGCCTGTTGTCAGCAATATGCTGATGACACACAGCTCTGCTTCTCCTTTACATCTGAAGGTGGGGCAGTGAATGTGCTGGACCAGTGTCTTGTCTCAGTAATGGCCTGGATGAGAGCCAGCAAACTGAAGCTCAATCCAGAAAAGACTGAGGTACTGTTAGTGGGTAGTTCCCTAGACCGGATGGATGGGAGGTTGCCTGCTCTTCATGGGGAGCAGATACGTAGTTTAGGGTACTTTGGGATCCATTACTGTTGTTTGAGGCACAGGTGGCCTTGGTGACATGAAGAGCCTTCCATCAGCTTTGGCTGGTGGCCCAGCTGTGCCCCAATCTGGGCAGGGATAGCCTCGCCTCTGTCATCCATACTCTGGTGACTTCTAGGTTAGATTACTGCAATATGCAATATGTGGGGCTGCCTCTACAGTCCGGAAACTTAGGCTGGTGAAGATTTACATTAATCTTGTCTCTGGAAAATTCTGTATCCCATAATATAGCCTTGGGAGATTTGGTAGATTAACTTTGATCGCAGTGACATTTTAGCCAATATTTGGAACTATGGGTTGGAACCCAAGAACCATGAGTGGAGTTCCATTTGTGAATGAGGCATTCCTGCTCCTTCCCTCCTGGCTGTACAAATATGGGGCAGCATTTTTGTTAGTACAAGGGTTAATGCTCACGTACAAGGATTTCCTATTCCCCCATTAATTTATCTGGAGGGTTTGGGGGAACCACAGAATTACTTTAAATGGGTATCGGGGGATGAAAGGGGGAGATAATTCCATTGTCGCACCAGCACAAGATTTTTCCTTCACAATCTGCTGAGCTCTATATTGAATACAACCCATGGTTTCAACTAGCATGTTAGATTTTCTGAGTTGAGTCCAAACCGTTGCCCTGGGGATTAAAATAGATGGCCTTGGCAGTTATAAACCCTCCAACCTGGCACACAGCACCCTTTTAAAGAAAAAATATACATTTACTTCATTGTGTATAATTAATATGTCATACGCATCGTTAACAATGATGGGGTCCAACCCTCCTTTCTGGCAAGTTTAAATCTTGGTTGCAAATTTCCATAGTGGATATTATAGTGTTTCTTGCTATAATTCCTATAGATTTTTATCTTGCTTTGACTACAGAATACCAAAGAGCCAGACTCTTGTTTATCTGTGACATAAATTGGCACCATGTGGTGTAGTATATCCATAAAATGGGTGATGTATCGGTGACATGTTCAAAGATTATGATAACACGAGGGGACAGATATCACGTGGTTCTGCTTTTTCATTGATGTGTTTGTGAAGCTTGCAGCTGCTTCAGATAGAATTGTGTGTCAAGCTAAAACTGCACCATACCAGTATGTTTTTTGGTATGTGCCATGGAATGCTTTGACTTCATGAAACAGTACCTTCTTTTATCATCTGCAAATCCAAACATCAGTGAGCTCTCTGACCTTGACTGCGTGTCTTGGCTGTAACACCTTTGCAAATATCAAAATTCAGTTCTATGTCCATACAACTGTTCTTTCTTTTCTAAAGTCATGTGACTCCACCAGAGTACACAAACATTGGATCACGAGTGCAAGCTACTGCAGCTTAAAATTTCCATTCCTTCCAAGACCTGAACAGATATTGCTTGGTTATCACTTTGCAAGCTCATACTTCTGCTGTATTGTAGATCTGTGAGATATAATGACCAGAAGGGGTGAGCAATGAGGTGGTCAAGTTGTGGAAGATTCCAGATTGTTTGTGTGGGCAATGAACACAAAGGGATTTCATAGAGCTTCAAAATGATCTCTTGAAACGCTGTGAGCAGGCAGGACAATGGCAAATGTCATTCAGTGAAAGCTTAATGTGATGCACACTGGGACAAAAATTCTTCTTTCAACTATACACAGATATAGACTGAGTTGATGGTGGCTAAGCAGGAAAGAGGTCTTGGGGTAATGGGAACAGCAGCTGTGAAAGGCAGATTCCACACTGAGCATCATTAGCAAGAAGATCAAAAATAAACCCACATTGTAATGCCTTTATAGAATCATAGAATCATAGAGTTGGAAGAGACCACAAGGGCCATCGAGTCCAACCCCCTGCCAAGCAGGAAACACCATCAGAGCACTCCTGACATATGGTTGTCAAGCCTCTGCTTCATTATATACATTATATAAATGTATATCATGTTCACTCTTAGAATATTGTTTACAGTTCAGGTTGCTGAAAAGCTTGAGAGGGCTATCATGCTCATGTCCTGTTTTTGGTTGGGTGCTGAGAAGAAGATGCTAGACTGCATACTGTATTATTTTTCCAATATTCTTCCCACCTATGCTTTCTGGGATGGCAGTGGATGTGTTGTGCATGCAGAATCCTCCTAGTTCACAGAGTGCATCAGACCAATGCTCCATGTCATCCAGGTTCAGTACAAGAAGCTGGGTTTTGCTTTATGAGCTGTCAACCCTTTGGGTCCCTCCTATATTTGGAAGCTGCCCTCCTCTATGTGTTCCGTTGTGATCTTGACCTCTCAACTTTGCACCAAGCTTGTATTATGGGGTATCCTGCAGCTCTGGCACTCCTTCTGGAGATTTGCCAATAAACTCAAGCACTTCCCAGAAGTGCTGCAATACATTTTTATTTGCACTGGCATTTATAATTGGAAGGTCATTCTAATTCTGATTCTATCTTAGTACATTAGTAGGTGTATCTGATGGTTCGCTGTGGACACAGGAGGTTCCTGAATCACAATGAGTGATGACATTTCTTCCTTGGAGGAAAGAGCTGCTTTTATGCTCGACTCAGAAATGGATACAGGATCACATGTGCAGTTTGCATGCAACTCTGTTCCAGGGTTGCAGGTCTTCACTACCAGAGGAGGCATTTGATAGTTTGACCAAGTGGTCAGGCAGCTGTTGAATTCTCTGCTGGAACTGGTGAGATAGTGGTTGCAAAACTCACATGCTTGCTCAAATAAACTTTATATGTTCTTAAGGATGCTCAGACCTTTTGTTAACTCTCAGGATTGAGGGGAGCTTTAACAGAAAATACTTCTTCAATGGTTTCGCCAGTTAATACCGGATACCCAGAGGCTGTTTTCCACTGTTAAATATGTTGGTGGTACATGAGTCTCTGTGGCTTGTAGGGTACAGGTAGCATACTTTGGAGTCCAGGCATTGAGCCAGCCCTTGAGTTCATCTGGTGATATATATATATAAACAATATGTGAAGAGATAACCCATTGGATTGTTGTATCAGCATTCTTGTTAGAGGGACAGCACTAGCTATTGCCTGCTAATTCTTGGAAATATGAGAGAGGATTGATTTTGTAGAAATTACTTGTATTACTTTTGTTCTTTGTTCAATAAAAAAAAAATTAATTAAAGGGTAGCTTAATGCTGCCTAGACCAGTGATGGCCAAACTTGGTCCTCCAGCTGTTTGGGACTACAATTCCCATCATCCCTGACCACTGGTCCTGTTAGCTAGGGATGATGGGAGTTGTAGTCCCAAAACAGCCGGAGGGCCAAGTTTGGCTATCACTGGTCTAGATGAAGTAATTACCAACAGTAAAAGCCAGTCAGGGCTTTTATGATGTATTTCTAGCATATTTGTCGTTGTATATATAAAATCGTATATAAAATTTGAGCAGCTTTTAATGTTACTAGCAGCTTTTAATGCAAGCAATTCTATGATTACCTTCTTCCATAGCTACCCCGCCCTGCCCCTCCCCCCTGGGAAAAACCACCAGTCTTGGTACTCCATTGTGTCTAGGATGAAATGTTCTTCTAAGCATTTAATGTACTCCAGTGTCTTTCTGATGAAAGCAGAATTGCTGCCTAGGATTTACTACTTCTATTGCTAAGGGAATTCTAGATGCCCCAATCTGATTTTTTTTTTTTTAAGCTTTGTTGCCAATAGCAACACATTGTAATCCTTTACAGTATGTGGCTTATCCATTTTTAAAACAGTTACACAGACGAGAATATTTTCCCTCTTGTTGTTAACATATATATTCATGCTGCTGGGGTTAAAAGGTTTTATATAGAACTTACAAGTCCTAAATAGATATGGTGTCAGGACAATAGAATCTGACTTCTGCATGCAAAATCTTGGGTGACACAGTTTCTGTGCTAAAACGAGACGTCATTTAATTGCTTCTAGTAAAGCTATAAAGCCAAGTTTACAATTTCACAGTGTCGTAACTGACTGCCACCTGTCCTGTATTGTTGCATATCTTCTGGTCAGTAATAAATGACAGCCAGGTAGGAAGAATAGATGTTTCATACTGGTTGAACCTTTGCCTTAAACCACAGTGAAAAGACAACGGTTAGTGAAGGAGTTGTCAGTCCCCATGTTTAGTTTTATTTTCCAAGGAACTAAACGAGAAACCCTCAGTGGCAGAAAGATTTACATAATAGCCTTTATAGGGGTAGTTGCTTTTTAGAATTTGGGGCAGTAGAGTGAACACAGTGTGTCAAAGACAGATCTTCATTTTCCCAACTTAAGATGTAACTGGCTGGACCTCTTGAAACTAGATGGTTTTTATTATGTGTAATGGTCTAATACTAAATATCTATAGGTAATCAAAGGAAAACAAGATATCTTCCGCTTGGCAGCAGAGAAAGCAGCTGCATGCACTATTAAAGTGTTTTATTCTTTGGAACCTGAGGCAGTCTAGGTTATATAATAGTCCTTGCATAACAGAACATGAACCAACAGGAAGGAAATATTATTTCTCAATGTAGACTTTTTGTTTGCATTTACAACCTGGCAAAACTTTACATATGAAAAATCAACATGACCTTTGAAACATAGGACCGGAAGGAAAATAATTTTCTGCATTACGTTTAAAACTTGTCCTGTACCTCTGAAGAATCATGGAAGCATTTTCAAATGTTAATGGTGTAAAAGAATTAAACAAGCAGAATCTGCGCATTCAAAAGCGCAGAGGGTGACATCTAAAAATGAAGCCGCAGCCAAGTGGTAAAAAAGCAGGCTGGAGGAATGGCTTCTTGTCAGCAGTGAGATTCACTTGTTCCAGGCATCCGGAAATATTTTGCCAAAACGTTGCAAAACAACAAATAATCCCAAAGTTTGTTTGTTTATTTGTTTTAAAACTGCCTTTTGCTTTTGAAGCCTTGAGGTTCATGTGTTCTCTGCACTGCTAACCTTTTCATAAGCATAAGCTGAAGTTCCCAGGCATTTTGCTCAAGCTGAGAGCCAAGGGCTTAACATTGGAGAAGTTTCTTGTCAAATACTGCAACATTCATGATCAAGTAATACAAAAAGACAAAAAAAAACCCCGACACTGTTTAATGTGGGGGTGTAGCAAAACGCAATAGTGTGCAAAGGCCTTCCTGCAGAAATGGTTTGTGGGTGCCTGTTGAAACTTGCGCAGTCAATTGCATATACATTCGTTGAGGGATACAGGTGAGCTACACTGGTAGAAACAGCACTTTTGAGATTTAAGGACCAGTTCATGCATGTATACCATGTCTTACAGTCAGAGCTTGAAGGCTTGCAAGCCAGCGTGTAAACTCACTCCATCAAAATACCACGTGTGATGGTGCTGTCTCCGCTGTCTGTTTTGTAATGGCTCATAAGCAGTGCTTTTTTCTGGGGGGGACACAGGTACACATACCCCTAAACATTTTGTGAATCTAAGTTTGGCCTCATTGAGGGGGCAGTATTTCAGTATGAGTAGGAAAATGAGAGTGCCCCTAAACACTTTTTTTTTAAAGAAAAAAAGCACTGCTCATAAGCAAACTCAAGTCATCGAATGATGTGTAAAGTAACCCTAATAAATCCGGATTAGCCCTTGGTGATTGTATTCAGGGGTCCACAATTTGCGGTCACCTAGATTTTACTCCTCCCCAGCTCAGTTTGAACCCTTGTGCCTGCTCTACACAGTGTGTCGGATCATTTTCATCACATCAGTTTGGTATTGGAGAATGGCTTAGGATCCCAAGAATGTTTCAAAAAGTGGAGGCATCGTCAACTATAAGGGACGATGTGGCTCTTTATTAGGCCATTTATTTATGGATTGAGCATATATCTCTTCCATGCAGTTTCTTGAAAATCTGTCGTGTGGGAGAGATTGCAGGGAGTGGGAGGCAGACTGAAAAAGACCGTGTCAGGGCCTGCCTCAGTTGTACTGTCGTCGTCACCCCCCAGCAACACAGGGTGATCCACCATCTACTATCATGTGGGGCAGATACTGCTATGTCCTCCCCCCCCCACTTTAATATGCTACTGTTGTGTATATAATTGAATGTTCTTTGAAAGCTGTCTTGATTGGATTTAGATTCAGAAAGGTGGGAGATAATGTTCATAAATAAGGTTTTAAAAGAAAACTTGGATAAGTAGCTTTTTAAAAGTGCATGTTGAGAGTGATGGCAGAATGGCAACTAGTGCTGGAAAAATTAGGCCTGGAGACTTTGAGTCACTGGAAAAGCTTCATCCTTTTGAAAACAAGTGCAGCACAGATATAGAGAAGATTCCCTTTGCTAGCAAGTCCTATATTTACCCATGTTTTATTGCCTTACAATTGTAAATGAAACAAAGGTTTTTTCCTTCAGTTTCCTTCATTGGATGTTATAGTAAAGCCGGGTGGAAAAGTCCACATGTCTTAAAAGCATAAATTCCTTTTTATATTTGCTGGACAGGTGTAGTACTTACTTTTCCTGAACTCTGACTCAGAGCATTATGTACATGTGAGATAAACTTTTAAAAAGACTGCCTGCACTCAGCCTGATATAAAAGTCTTGGGGGACCATAGAGAATAACTAAAGGGGAAAAGTTACAGATTGGTAGCCGTGTTGGTCTGCCATAGTCAAAACAAAAAATTCCTTCCAGTAGCACCTTAAAGACCAACTAAGTTAGTTCTACGTATGAGCTTTTGTGTGCATGCACACTTCTTCAGATACACTGAAACAGAAGTCACCAGACCCTTCTATATAGTGAGAAGGTGGGGAGGGGTATTGCTCAGAAGGGTGGTGGGAATGGGTGATTGGCAGGGGAAAAGATAGCATTGGACAACTCTGGCGAAAACTGTGAGCAGACTCTGGCAGTCCCAGCAGGTATTTGACACTGGGCTGTACAGATGGGTGACTTGCATTCACCAGTTGAATACAAAACTAGAATCAGATTGTGTACCAGAGCACTTGAAAGATTCTCCTTGTCAAATGAGGTTCTTCCACACTGTTAGTATACCTGCGAAGATCACCACAATCACAGTCTTCTTCATTTTGAAGTCTGGGCACTCTGCTTTCATGAACATGCTCCTTTCTATTACCGTTCAATGCCTTTATTAGCTTTTGGCCCCTGTTCCCCCGTAACTTTCTAAACCTTTACGGTCCTAGCCTGCTTCCTGCATTGAATTTCAGTTTCGCTTCAATCTGAAAGCTACAAGAGTGATAGAAAGAGGATGTGCTGGCAGGTGTGCCAAATTTAGTTTGAGTCTTCATGATCTTCTGAGAATCATTAGAAGAAGTCTGTTTCTCTGAGTTCAAATGCACCAGCTTCCTAAGATAATGAGAGGGCTTAATCAGACTCCATGCATTGACATAGGAAAAGGAAACAAAGAAAAGAATGCAATTGGTAGGCACTTAAATACTTTTTGAACAAAAAAGGTAGTATTTACATATCACAACCTACTTTCACAGTGACTGGCAGCGAGCCGTGTATGGAACTGGAGTGGTACAGTCTTAGCTTGGGCTTTTTTTCCTGTGCCACACATGCCAAAAAATAGTTGGCCAATTGTGTTATGTGGTAAATGGAAAATTCAAATAGTAATTAGTAATTATTTTAAGCAAAACAAAATCATACTGCCCTTTCCCTCCTGCAGTGTGAACTTCCTTAAAGAGCCTTTATAACTGTAAATTTTATAAATTATAACTTGTGACAGGTCTTGGTACAAGGCAGAAAGCTGATTTATAAACACTGTATTAAAACAGACTCAAAGCCACAAAGCTGTCATCTAGCTCTAGCTCTCTGAAGCTAGTCTTTTCCGTTCATTTAAGCAACACTTTGCTGCATATTGACTTAAGATCTTGCCAGTGGCATTGCTTTATAAAGGCATCCGTTTCAAGATGGTGTGGAGAATATTATTTGTTAATCAGGGCTATAAACTAGCTCACCAGTTGCAGCAAACAATATATAAGGAGGCTACATTCTGTCGGCAGTGGTACGTTTGTTGCAGATCTTCTGAAACTGAAGCTGTTCATGAACTGCCAAGTTCTGTCAAGTGTGTGTGTGTACGTACGTACACACACACACACACACACACACACACACTGCTTGCTTGTTTTGGTATAAGGAGGAAGAACTCTTTTAAAAGCCAGACCACATAATACTAGTTTCCTCCACAGTTATGTATAGAGGAGGAACTAATGTATCCCCCTCTCACCAGTTTTAGGTGATTCCCATAGGTACTGTTGCTAGCCTTTCTGTTCCCCTGGAAAGTCCAAAATGTATATTTGAACGTATAAACTACACTTATATGAAGCATAGTGCAGCTAGCTAGCAGCCCTTAAAAGGAAAAGATAAAAATATGATAGATGAAATTCTATGGGATGTGTTGCTAGTGTGTGAAAATAGTCAAAATCCGAGGAACCCCAGGCATGCATCTCCAGATGGTGGAGACTTCAGGCGACATCTTGGTGCCTGGGCATCTTCACTTGGTCGCAAGTGACCAATAGCTGCGTGCAAAATGCGCCTGGTGAATTTCAAATGCTGCTTTTAACTGCACATTAGGAAGTCATCCAGTGTGAATGGGTCTGTTGTTATTTGTCTGTCTGGACGCATGCATGGATATCTCCCTTTCCCAATGTAATTGCAGGGACTGGTTAGAAGTGCACCAGAAATGTCCTGACTATGATGCTCTCTAACCTTGGTTCATGCCTTCTTGCTATCCCCTATGTCCGTTCTACACCAGTCTCCTGACATGGCTAATGCCTCTACCGTGTTTCTATCCCCACCCCTTCCCTTTTATTGATTCTAGGAGTTCCCCTGGTTTTGAAGTCTTTGCTGCTTTGAGAAGAGGCCCTCCCTTCTCAGAGAGCATGGTGGAATCTCCCTTTTAGGGCAGAACTGTCAAACTCATGGCTGCCTGTTTTCTATTAGCAACCAACAGAGCGCACAAGACAGAGACTCAAGCTCTTGTTTTGAAGTTTACCTGGGGCTACATAAATTATATTTACCGAGTGCTTGGCAGGCTGCAGTACAAGACCGGCATGTTACAACTGAGGCCCCGCGGGGTTCGCTGGCTTGGCAGATCTGCCCCAGGAGCCATTCTTTGTCTAGCAAATCTTAATAGGGCAGTAACAAGAAGGCCAGAACGTGACAATCTCACTTAATTTCAAATGAATGAGTTGTATATAAAATGGCCATCTGAAGAATTTGCAGAGGAAACCAATTTTGTACCAAAAATGACATCTCTCCCCATCCCCTGGTTGACATAGGTTAACTGTTACACATATTCTGATTCCAAAGTAAAGCCTTTTAAAGCATTTACGTGTTTGTTTTCTATCTTGGCGAGCACTTGAGAGGTAGGTGGATTGTTGGGGGCAAGAAAAGATGCATTGCGGAGTCATGAGGACCTGATGTAACTGTGGGAGAAGATATGGCTGCTGCACATCACCCTACCCAAAGGCCATTGCTAATTTTTGCCCAGCCCTGATTCCTGTGTGAGCAGCTTCTTCTGATGTCTGCATATTGTCACATTTTACTCTGCACCCAAGAAACCTAGGAGGTTGCTTTTTAAAGGAGGCATACGACAGGTACATGATTTTTATGCTTGTGCAAAGGTGCTTCCGGGCCCTGAGTAGTTTAGGAGGATAAATGTGAACTTAAATCAGCATATTAAAAAAAAAAAAAAACAGGCAAAGCCATGTAAAACAAAACCTTTTGCTTTTTCTATGTGCTCTTATAGGAAAAAATGAAGGTAAACATTGGACGCATGCTGCATAAATACCTCTGATAGGACAAGGTTTCTTTACTTGACAGATTTCTTGAAAACACCAGCTTCTGCCTCAGAGACCAGGTCGGAGGGAATGCAGTTTACCATCTTTAGCCTTCTTTTGTAGCAATTATTAATGTCGAAGTCATGCATATAAAACAGCAGTTATGAATACATGTGCGTAATACATAACAGATGGGGGAGGGGGTTGTGCAAGCAAATAGGCTCTTTCCAGGATTTTAATGAGTGCTACAGAAGGCTTTTGTTAATATATAATGCCAAACATTCACTACTAGAATGCTGGTGAACGAACAAGCCCCCTCCCCTCTCTTGAATTAAACTGTTAAATCTGAAATTCTTGACATTGTACAAATGTGGAATGTCAGATTACTCAAGATAAGACAGTAAATGTTTTAGATCAGTGACTTTTTCCCCTGCTGCTAGCAGAGGTTCTTTACTCTTGGGAAATCTGACTCTTTAAATCTTGTTTCTCTTGATGTCTTGTCCTGAGGTGGGGAAAAAATGCTTTGTATATGTCTGTTTAGGGATGTCAGTAACACAGCTGGAAAGAACACAAATCCTGAAAACATAAAAGGCTGGTACTGTCAATCTCCAGTATTGCTTCTTCCTAAGTCAATTCTTTGCAGCGAGAGAATAAAATGCAATAGCTAGTTCATGCTGCAATTAAATATTGGGGGCGAGAGAGGCTTTTTCTGTACGTTAGAATAGCATTGCTACAAAGCAAGATTTCTAACATACTGCTTGATAATGATCACAGGGGACAAAAGTTTTTAATCATTGTAGTGCATTCTGTGCAACTTAGTGTATTTGCTGTCACAAGAGACAGGAGCATTTTATTTGAACTGGGTGCAAAGCAAACTAATTTGAGGTTGTTTGAGGGGTAGGGAGCCTATTGCTATAAAATGGATTAAGACGACAAAAAAAATCAGTTTCTGCTTCAGCTGTTGACTAATTTGGAATGCAGAAAAATATTAGTCTATTTGTACAACATAACTTAGGTTTGTTTTTTTACTTTGTTCTGTAATTTTCAAAAGGTAAAATGCTGCCTTTATTGGCATTTCTAACAGATGTTGGCTATTCTGTATCTTAAAAGCTGCTTGACTCTTTCACAAAGTAGCATGAGCAATGCTCATAGTTGCTGTACAGTATTCGTTCCTGCAATAGAGCTTCAAATTATCTCATACAAAGCAGACTTCTTTGAGAGGAAGCAACTATGAATTGAACTTATGTTTCAAGTCTTAGGGGGAAATCCTCAAGGCTTTATCACTACTGTTAGTTTATGCTTGGGGGCGGGACAAAAGTTTTAAGCTAAACTGTGAGCCGTAAAGGTAAAGGTACCCCTGCCCGTAGGGGCCAGTCGTGACGGACTCTAGGGTTGCGCGCTCATCTCGCTCAAGAGGCCGGGAGCTGGCGCCGTCCGAAGACACTTCCGGGTCACGTGGCCAGCGTGACGAAGCTGCAACTGGCGAGCCAGCACCAGTGCCGCACACGGAAACGCCGTTTACCTTCCCGCTATAAAGCGGTACCTATTTATCTACTTGCACTTAGGGGTGCTTTCGAACTTCTAGGTGGGCAGGAGCTGGGACCAAACGACGGGAGCTCACCCCGCCGCGGGGATTTGAACCACTGACCTTACGATCAGCAAGTCCTAGGCACTGAGGTTTTACCCACAGCGCCACCCGCGTCCCAAACTGTGAGCCATAGCTTAATGCAATTACACAATTTGCATATTTCTGCAACTCCTGCTCTCGCATAATTTATCATGGTTTTGCTAATCAGAGGAGAGGCAAGGACTTCGAAAAATTTCACAGATTTTAGCAGCCAGAAACGTGTGGTTTTTTTTTTAAAAAAAGCCAAGATTACGAATAATAACTCCATGCTGAACACTATATTCTGTACTCTTGCAGAATTGCAGGAAACACACAGCCCTGACTATAGCTTGAATGTGTACACCTAAATCTTTTTTAAATAGAGAGCCAGTGTGGTGTAGTGGTTAAGAGTCACGTAATCTGGGGAACCGGGTTCGCGTCTCCGCTCCTCCACCTGCAGCTGCTGGGTGACCTTGGGCCAGTCCCACTTCTCTGAAGTCTCTCAGCCCCACTCACCCCACAGAGTGTTTGTTGTGGGGGAGGAAGGGAAAGGAGAATGTTAGCCGCTTTGAGACTCCTTAAAGGGAGTGAAAGGCGGGATATCAAATCCAAATCCAAATATGAATAAAGGGGGAAATATTTATTTAAAGATAATAAAAATATTGGAAAGAAAGAATTGGTTTGAATATTTTCATTTGAAGTATATAGAAAGGTAGGTCAGTAACTAACTTGGCTTGAAAAATTGTTAGTATAATTACAGGTGACTCAGAAGGAGTTATCTAAATTTTATGTGGTTTAATGGAGAATGAAAAGAATGAAAATGCATTATTTGAAAGCCGAATGATCAGATTATTGTCAGGTAGTGATTAATGAAAATATAGAAAGAGCATTTTTATCATCATCATCATATAGTATTATTGTTATTGTTGTTGTTGTTATTATTATTATTATTATTATTATTATTATTATTATTATTATTATTATTATTACCCGCCCATCTGGCTGGGTTTCCCCAGCCACTCTGAGCAGCTCCCAACAGAATATTAAAAATACGATAAAATTTCACACATTAAAATCTTCCCTAAACAGGGCTGCCTTCAGATGTCTTCTAAAAGTCAGATAGCTGTTTATTTCCTTGACATCTGATGGAAGGGCGCCACTACCAAGAAGGCCCTCTACCTGGTTTCCTGTAACCTCACTTCTTGTGGGGGGGAACCACCAGAAGGCCCTCGGAGCTGAAGGATTGGGGTGGAGACGCTTCTTCAGATATACTGGGCCAAGGCACTTTGAATTTTGCTCAGAAATGTACCGGGAGCCAATGCAGGTCTTTCAGAACCAGTGTTATGTGGTCTCAATTAAAAATCTCAATCTCAACATGACTAAGTAAAATAAATAAGGATGCACTTGTGTTGGAGATGTGCTGAACCAATACCATATGGCTTTCCAGGTGGGCATGTAGAAATATTCAATAGCTCTGAAAGAAATCTGTCAAAATTATTAAGAATTGTTATGTGTCAATTTCTTAATACCATTAAGGCTATTATATATTTATAATGAGGACCTGGTACCTAAAAGATAACAAGAATTGATGTAAATTCCTACAGCTTGAAGAAAGCTTGTGTTGAGCTGAAACTCATCTGTTAAAATTGGAATATATTTTCATGGGAATAATAGCTCTGTTGTTAGAGCAAGAGGCTCTTAATCTCAGGATTGTGGATTCAAGCCTCATTGTACGGGGTTGGACTAGATGATCTTTGGTGCCTTTCAAGTCTGCAATTCTATGGTTCTAAGTTTTTGGTATAATGTAATATTAATGGGTTATGTTATATAGACCATATGATTTATCACCATTATTGACTGACTAAAACAATAAGAAAATACTGGGGGGGTTAATCTCAGTTTTCAGTTACATCGTCTTTATGTTATTTCTCCTGTTATTGAGAGTTTCATTTTAAGTAGATTATACATATTTCATTCTGGTGTTGCTTTTATCACCGAGAATTTTTAAATATATCTTGGAATGTTCAGGTTATTACTTGACAAAACCTTTACTGAATTTGCTGAAAAGTAGAAAACTGATAAAATAGACACCAATAAAGAATGAATGTCTTTTCACCTCTCAACTAGGACTTGTTCATTACAAGGAATAGAATTGTAAATTGACATGCAGATTTTCAGTCTGCATTTAAAGAAAGCCGTCCTGATGCCCTAGAGAGTGATTTAATTTATTTTAACTTAAAACCTTTGAAATTGCTAGGCTTGCTTGATATTTATTTGTAGTTTGCTACTAATGAACTTAGGAAATGGAAAAAAAATCCTCAGAAAAAATGAAGCACTGGGAAATTTTCCATTTCACTTCACTGACAGTAAGGGGATCTATGCCAATGTGACTGAAGCAGGGCATTTCTTTGAGAGGGGATGAGAGTCTTGCACTTGGAAAATCTGGCCAAACATGCTAAGGATAGAACTGGAACAGTTCCTTTCAAAAAGCCTAGGTGTGGCTCAGCTGGGCTGGTTGAAATATCTTGTGGCATCCCCAAGAACTGTCCTCCACTTGAGGCTGAAGTGCTTTTGAACCCATAAGCTGCAGATGCCCGATAATGCTTTAATCATTGAACAGTTCCTCATCCGTGCATTTTCTTGCCATGGCAAACCTACAGTAAACTGAGCTTCAGCAGAACTTATTTTTAAAGTGCATCAGTTGCATTTGCCCTGTAATACTCTCTGTTTTGATGACATTTCCTTCATGTTTCTTGTAGGATATTCAGTCAGAAGAAGGCTGCAATTGAGAGAGAATATGCCCAGGTAAGTCGCAGAATAACTCTGTGCTGATTGTCTGAGGACTGGCAAAGTGTCTCTTTTCCTCTGCCCCAAGTCTCCTGCTCCCCTCCCATCCAACCAAAAAAAGCCCGTCCTGGTGACATGGCCACTGCCAACAAGGCAGACCCAGAAAAGGTAGCAGCGGTCCCACAAAAATTAGGTACAGAGAAACTTAACTAACCTCCACATTCCTGGCAGTAGGAAGGTTTTTGTTGTATACATCTTGCTGATGATCTGTTCCCTCGCCTCAGGTGTGAGAGATTTGGGGTTCCTTCTTCCAGTGCACTTAAGACAGGATTGGCAACCCAAGGCCCATGGTCCGGTAGCGGCCCGCAAGGCTTGTGTAACCAGCCCATGGCGACCTCTGCCCGCTCTTACCAGCGCGGCACGTGAACCAACTTCCGGGTTGATGGCGCCTGTGCGCACGAGTGCTCCTCCACCCTTGATGTGCGCCAGAAATAGCGTGTGTGCATGCGTGCGGGATGGAGAAGCGTCCGGCACCCGTGCGCATGCGCACACACTATTTCTGGTGCTCTTCCAGGTCAGAGTAGCGCCGGAAATAGTGTATGCGCACGGGCGCTCCTCTGACCCGGAAGAGCATGCGTGCGCGCACACTCCGGCCCATCCTCTGATGGACGGAGCGTCAACCAGCCCACCCTCTGATTAAGGTTGCTGGCCTCTGACTTAAGAGCTGGGAAAGAGACTTTGGAGTCTTTGTGCTACAAGGCTGGGTTTGCATAACGCGGCCCTGCCTTCAGTGTTCTGCACATTGTACTCTATTCTTAGTACACTTATTGTGTGATCCAGTGTGGTGCTGTTGAATGGCTTTGGACCTCTGAAACCTAGGGATAAATCTCCTTCACCGTGAAGTCCCTAAATAGCTTTGAGAAATGCAGTGTCTGCCTCATTAAAACAGAAATAGGGGCACTCTTCTCAGGCTCTCTTAAGAAGATGAATTTCGCGAGAAATTGGATATCCTTTGCACATTATATCCCATGTGAACAATAAATAATACCAACAGCACTACTAAAAATGCTGCACGGATGCACACATTTAACTATTCTGGTTTAATTTGGTGCAACTGAACTATTCATGTGCCTGCAAGTGTCTGTGTTTCGCTGGCATGCTGACCATTAACTCGTTAGGCAAATTTGGACACTAAATAAAAACATTTTCTATTCTGTCTGTCTGCAACATGTCTGAAATTCATTTTCATTATTTCTGACAAGGAATACATGTATAATGCCTGCTGGTCGCAGTTCTGTCAGACTTGTCACATTTTTCCCCCTTTGTGTCTCCCCTTCTGCTATCTTACGGTCTGTCAATTACCAAACATTTATATTCAGTTGTTGGTTGTTTGAAGGCAGGGGAAGAGTTATTGAGGGGAAATGTAGCCTGCCAATAAATTTTGAGTGGCATGTTGAAGACCACAAGCAGTGAAGAACAGACCTCATCGTGAAACATTTGACTTCAGCGAGTCCCTCTTATTGCCCCTTCCGCCGGACAGAAATAGTAACCTTTTTTCTTGCTCTTCAGAAAACGAAATGGTACAGATGAAATAAACTGCTTTGTGTGAGTTCGTTGGTGCTGTGCCAACCGTGTCTTGTTGCAAACAAAGAAATGACAGTGTTTTGTCATTTAAGTCCTATAATAAAACATACTGAATTGCAAAGGCTGTACTCTTTTCATGGTCAAAAATGTGTCGATTGAAGGAACATGCGCCAGAATTTCTGAGCAGTAGGAGACCTTGAAGCGGATTTAAACATGAATTGGATGGAATAGGTCCATCCTTCAGGCGTAGGTGTTTGTGTATAGTCCTGCTGGGGCCCTTTTCTGTAGCAGTAGTTAAACTATAAAGTTGGCCATGGTTACCATACATTTAGTACAAATTAAGCCAGACTTTTATTGACCATCCTAAGGACGCCCCTGATTTAGTGAGCAGGACTTTACAGGAGACCCCACCAGATGCATTGGACGGCTTTAAGCACAGCTGAGCAAGATGGTTTGAACAGTGCTTTTTTTCTTAGTTTAGGGAATATAAGGGGCATAGTGAACTCCTTAAAGCCTCTTTCCCCTCACTGCAGTGCTAGAAGCAGTGCTTTCAGTTGCAGAGAAATCCAGAAAGTGTTGACAGCTAAAGAAAACAGAGAGAATGTTTAAGTTAAATCTGTTGTAAATGATTATTCAGTGTATAAGGTCCTAAGTGTACAGTAGCTGACTTGTTTGGCTTCGAGCAGATAAAAAGCCTTCTATCAGCCCAGCTCTCCAGCCTTACCCTCCCGAGGAAAGAAAGGGGGGAGAGCGGAAATGTAAGGGTGGCCAAGTCGACTCAGGAAAGTGGCCTGTGCCAGCTGCCAAGTAATAAAAAGGCAGGCTCCTAATCTGACAAATATTTGCTACCTGCAGCGAGAAGTTCCTGCAGGGCCCAAAGATAGTGGGTTATATTTGGCTGACCATCGTGAAGGCTGCAGTGCTGCATCTGCCATTGTCATAATTATCTTTAGCAATTCAGGTTCAAATTCCCATTCCTCACCTGAAGTGTAAACATTCACTTGGATGGCCTTATTTCATTAACGAAGCTAGAACCCCCCCCCCCCTTTTTGCAATTAATGCTGGAGGGAGCATGGATCTGAATCCACTAGAATCATAGAATCATAGAATCCTAGAGCTGGAAGAGACCAGAAGGGCCATCGAGTCCAACCCCCTGCCAAGCAGGAAACAACATCAGAGCACTCCTGACATATGATTGTCAAGCCTCTGCTTAAAGACCTCCAAAGAAGGAGACTCCACCACACTCCTTGGCAGCAAATTCCACTGTCGAACAGCTCTTACTGTCAGGAAGTTCTTCCTAATGTTTAGCTGGAATCTTCTTTCTTGTAGTTTGGATCCATTGCTCCGTGTCCACTTTTCTGGAGCAGCAGAAAACAACCTTTCTCCCTCCTCTATGTGACATCCTTTTATATATTTGAACATGGCTATCATATCACCCCTTAACCTCCTCTTCTCCAGGCTAAACATGCCCAGCTCCCTTAGCCGTTCCTCATAAGGCATCGTTTCCAGGCCTTTGACCATTTTGCTTGCCCTCTTCTGGACACGTTCCAGCTTCTTGAACTGTGGTGCCCAGAACTGAACACAGTACTTCAGGTGAGGTCTGACCAGAGCAGAATACAGTGGCACTATTACTTCCCTTGATCTAGATGCTATACTCCTATTGATGCAGCCCAGAATTGCATTGGCTTTTTTAGCTGCCGCGTCACACTGTTGGCTCATGTCAAGTTTGTGGTCAACCAAGACTCCTAGATCCTTTTCACATGTACTGCTCTCAAGCCAGGTGTCACCCATCTTGTATTTGTGCCTCTCATTTTTTTTGCCCAAGTGCAATACTTTACATTTCTCCCTGTTAAAATTCATCTTGTTTGTTTTGGCCCAGTTCTCTAATCTGTCAAGGTCGTTTTGAAGTGTGATCCTGTCCTCTGGGGTGTTAGCCACCCCTCCCAGTTTGGTGTCATCTTTGAACCCTAGTTTTCTAGGTCCTGGTCCAACCCTCTAACCACTGCTCCTCACTGCCTCTCACCCCCACCCTCTGGTGAATAGATTGCCTCTTTCTTTCTAAGTCTGGCTTTCTATTCATCTGTAGATACTCTTTATCTTGCAAATGAAATAATCTGATGTCTTTGTTTTTTGCCCTTGCATGCTGTGTTATTTTAATTCAATAAAGTTTCAAAAGTTTTTTAAGAAAGTGGATTTATTGTGCTGGGGCAAGGCAGCACTTTCATCTGCTTTCATCATGAAAACCTAACGTTTTGTTATGTGATAGAATTACTCACACGAAATACTGACAGTCTGCATGTGCCCTAAGGGTGCTGAATTATGCACCCAGTACTGGATTCTGAGCTCAGACAGAATCCTTGTTCTGTATTCTATTCAGCCATGAAGTTCATGGCATGATCTTGACTTAGTCATTTAACCTGCTGGCAGTATTGTTTTAAGGATGAAACTGCTATGCTGTGTGTGTGCAAGAAACCACATCTGCGTTCACACTGCAGTTCGTTCAATTTCCCGGACTTTCCCCTAACTGTTAATTTCTGTATCGTATTTGAGCTTTCACATAAGGCAAAAGCTACTTCTAGTAGAAGTTTAGGCCTTATTTCTGTGTTAATTAGTTCCGGAAATAACCTCTCGCAACTCCACTAACCTGGGCTGAACAACTCACAGAATTGTAGAGTGGGAAGGAACTCAAGGGTCATCTAGTCCAACCCCCTGAAATGCAGGAATTTTTTTGTCCAAGATAGGGCTTGAACCCACAACCCTGAGATTCAGTGTCTCTGAGCCATCCCAGCAAACCAAATAATTTTAATACTGCCTCCTAAAAATGTCACGTCATTAAAAATAGGTATAATATATAAATAAAATAAAATACTCACTGCAAGTTCTTGGCAATCATTTTTATTGATTTCTACGCAATTTTACACACATTTCATTTACAGAGCAAAACCAAATTATATTGATTTAACCAAAATATATTTCTGAGTTTGCAAGTCCTCTTTTTAGCACCCCTTGTTTTTTTGGAATTTGAAAGTTGATAAATTCAACACGCTTTAGCAGTATAAAGGTAAAGGTAAAGGGACCCCTGACCATTACCGGTAGGTGCAGTCACGGACAACTCTGGGGTTGCGGCGCTCATCTCGCTTTATTGGCCGAGGGAGCCTACGTACAGCTTCCGGGTCATGGGGCCAGCATGACTAAGCCGCTTCTGGCAAACCAGAGCAGTGCACGGAAACGCCGTTTACCTTCCCGCCAGAGTGGTACCTATTTATCTACTTGCACTTTGACATGCTTTCGAACTGCTAGATTGGCAGGAGCAGGGACCGCGCAACGGGAACTCACCCTGTTGTGGAGATTCGAACTGCCGACCTTCTGATTGGCAAGCCCTAGGCTCTGTGGTTTAACCCACAGTGCCACCCACGTCCCTCTAGCAGTATAAAAGCAGACAATTAATACCCACCATTTTCATGGAGGAATAATAATCTGGGAACAGAATTGCGCATGTGGGGGGGGGGGTAGCGTCATTGTCCAGTAATGTCTGTTGCTGTAACCCACTGGTGTGCATGAGATTTAGCACGACATGCCATTACAGTGGTACCTCTGGTTGTGAACAGGATCCGTTCCGGAGGCCTGTTCACAACATGAAAAGAACTCAACCTGCAGCGGTGCATCTGTGCGGGTCGTGATTCGCCGCTTCTGTGCATGCCTGTGACGTCATTTTGCGGTCCTGCGCATGCGCGAGCGCCAAAACCCGGAAGTAACCCTTTCTGGTACTTCTGGGTCGCCGCGGGACGCAACCTTTAAAAAACGTATCATGAAGCAAACGTAACATGAGGTATGACTGTGAGGTAGGTTAGGCTGAAAGGCAGTGACTGGCCCCAAGGTCACCCAATGAACTTCATGACCAAGTGGGGTTGGGGAGAGAGAGGATTTCATAGAATCATAGAGTTTAGGTCTTTAAGCAGAGGCTTGACAGCCATATGTCAGGAGTGCTCTGATGGTGTTTCCTGCTTGGCAGGGGGTTGGACTCGATGGCCCTTGTGGTCTCTTCCAACTCTATGATTCTATGATTCTAGTGGATTCAGATCCATGCTCCCTCCAGCATTAATTGCAAAAAAAGGGGGGGGGGTTTCTAGCTTCGTTAATGAAATAAGGCTATCCAAGTGAATGTTTACATATCGAAGTAAATGTTAAGTCACTAGTGTGACTTAAGGCTGCAAATTCTACACAGTTCCTAGGAGCTTGTCTTATTGAACTCCGTGGGAATTTCCTCTTGGTCAATGTGCGTGAGATTATATAGTGCGAGGCAAGTTAAGACCTGGGTTGCTGTCCAGACAAGAAAAATACTTACTTACTGAAAGTATTGGATTTAAGTTAAAACCCACCTTCTGCATCTTTCAGTTACAGGACTTTACTGAACTTGTTGGCATAATGGTAGTGCAGCCCATCATGTCATCTCAGTCTAGTAGAACTTGCATTCTCCAGCTTTTCATGGATCCTTTAAGAGTGCTTTTACAGGATAGGTACACACATCCATTGCCCAGTGATCTGAGGACCACTCCGCCCTGGCTTTGTTTGAACATATTGCATAGAGTGGCATCAATTTCATGTGGATACCCATTTGGACATCTAGAAAACTTAAAAAACTCATATATTTAACTTAAGATGCATGCCCTGGTGGTTACTTTATCTTTAATGTGAACTGATTATAGTGTTTTTTTATTACTGTTTGTTTTATTTATATTTTATATATTTTTTTCTTTCTTAAATTTCCAAATAATAAAGGGGTGTGTGCTTGGTGCTTAATATTTTAAAATTAAAAGTCCAAATTCTGTGCAGTAGGGTGGTACATTTTTGCAGCCTGAACTATTGCGTCTTGCCTATTAGACACAAGTTTGTCTTCTGCTAATGTCACAAGGAACAACACAGAGCATTGCAGACTTCCACTAGGACCTGTTTGGCGTGTCCTTCCCCAGGGTGTTCTGAGATTTCACTAAGCACTTCGAATATTGTCATAACTTTCTCTGTAGCCCTAAGGTCCTTCTTTTTTCTTTTAAAAAAGATTATACCCTAATTTGAAGGAGTGCTGCATTTAGTGATAAGGTGTAAACTCCAGTTCAAATGGCCAAAAGACTGACTGCCGTGAGCAATGCGATCTTATTTAGCCACTACAATGGGGTAAAGGAAATATGCTTAGATTTTTCCTCCCCTTTCATAATTTCTGTGCTATGAAGTCATCTGTTAAGGGTTTTAAATTGTGTGCGAAAGATCATGGTTCAGATTCCAGGGACTGGTGAACTTCCTGTGCAAATGTTATTTTGTTCAGTGTGAGAGAGAGATAACATATAGCTTAATGTCTCCCGCACTAAACAAAATATTTCATACAAAATTTAAAACCCTTAACAGATGATTTCATTATAACTCTGCTGGTTAATTGCAAACTATAGGGAAAGATATCATGCATACACTGACTTCAGGAACGACTGGCTGAAAGTCACACATTCATTTCACAGAATGATAAGCCCTCTCAGTGGGTTATTATTTGGGTAAAAGCTGCCTGAAGTTGGACTCTAGCGCCGTCCAGAGGGCCAGAGGTTCCTCATCCCTGACATAGTAAGTTGCGAGCTTAATGTATATGTAATGACCAAAACAGTTCTTCGATTTTAACTTCAGCGTGCTTTTTGCTCACGAGGAGTGAAACACATATTTTAAAGAGTCACTTTATATGTTGCATGTCGCCCTTTTACAGAAGTCAGAATGGCACATGCAAGACTTCCTTTTCCCTTCAGTAGTGCCCAGTCTCTTCCCACATGGAGAAACATTAGTGGACTAATGTGAGATCTGAACTTCTAATAGTGAGCAAACTCCACTCTCTCCGAGTAGTTTGGTTTTGGCTTATTGCTTTGACAGAGCTGTAGGGAATCTGAAATATTTTTAGTCTCTCGGTAACAAGACACCAGTTTAATTACTCAGGTTTCCTTATCCACAATGGCTAGGTAACAGTCTTCCTTGGCGATGAGATATAGAAGGTAGCCTCAGTTCCAATGTTTATCTTGTAAGGTCACACTCAGCTTTGTACAGGAAGAAGGGTTCGATTTCCTTGTCTCTAAAATGTAAGGACCTTAGTACAATCACGGGAACACCCTTGCTCAACAGCATATTAGTATTGTTGTTGTTGTTGTTGTTTAGTCGTGTCCGACTCTTCGTGACCCCCTGGACCAGAGCACACTAGGCACTTCTGTCTTCCACTGCCTCCCGCAGTTTGGTCAAACTCATGCTGGTAGCTTCGAGAACACTATCCAACCATCTCGTCCTCTGTCATCCCCTTCTCCTTGTGCCCTCCATCTTTCCCAGCATCAGGGTCTTTTCCAGGGAGTCTTCTCTTCTCATGAGGTGGCCAAAGTATTGGAGCCTCAGCTTCACAATCTGTCCTTCCAGTGAGCACTCAGGGCTGATTTCCTTCAGAATGGAGAGGTTTGATCTTCTTGCAGTCCACTCAAGAGTCTCCTCCAGCACCATAATTCAAAAGCATCCATTCTTTGGCGATCGGCCTTCTTTATGGTCCAGCTCTCACTTCCATACATACGGCATATTATAGGACAGGACAAATCTGTGATGGAGAAGCAGGCCGTGCAGGCAAAGTCCCCTCCTGGAGATCTGTCTCTTATCGAAGCCTGTGTGTTGTCCTAGGCCGGGAGAGTACAATTTGCAAATTCACACCATCCCTCAACGGAGGAGACGGATAACTATGACATCTCACTGATTTTAAAAGTCTATCTGTGGCCTTCTGTTGGCATTCAAGCTGCCACTTCTTTCAAAATCACACCATTGCAACATCTGGAAATTCAGCAGAAGCTCAGTTTGTGTAATGAGATTACTTTAATGGCCGTTTAAGATGGTAACCAAGTTATTGAGAGAGAATCAAGAGTGAGTAGACTTTAATTAAATATCACATTGGCCACAATCCCAGAAGCAGCGCTTGGATAAAAGGAGGTGTGTTTGTGAGATACAGACTGAGTGAATACTTATTTTTTTGCTTTATTTATTGCCATTGGCTTCAAGATACTCATGCAGTGCAGATGTTCAGTCTGTATACAGGTACAGGAGGAGTATTATTGCCAATTATTGATATCGGTTCTTCTTTTTAAAAGAAGTTTGCCCTGAGGTTACTTATTTTTTATATGGAGGAGACAAAAATCTCCATACAAGCATAGCTGTGTAGACAAAAAGCTGTCTATCCCCGTGTGTGCATGTTGTGTGGACTCTGCACAGGAAAATTCCTGAAACCCCCCCGACAATTCCTTAAGGGCATAAGAGGTAAGGAGAAAACGTAACAGTTCCTTCCATTGCCACCTGCTCACTTCTTGAAAAAACGGAGTGATGCAACACTGGAGTCATATGGGATTGCAGATCCTTCTTTATGAAGTGGAAAATTGAGTTTTCTATTCCATTATCATCCATTAAATTTCTGTATTGCCCCTTCATATGAAGATCAGAGGACCATTTGCAATATAAAAAAACAGAAGTGCCGTATTTTTTGCTCTATAAGACTCACTTTTTCCCTCCTAAAAAGTAAGGGGAAATGTGTGGGCGTCTTATGGAGCGAATGCAGGCTGCGCAGCTATCCCAGGAGCCAAAACAGCAAGAGGGGTCACTGCTTTCGCTGTGCAGCGATCCCTCTTGCTGTTCTGACTTCTGGGATTCAGAATAATTTTTTCTTGTTTTCCTCCTCCAAAAACTAGGTGCGTCTTGTGGTCTGGTGCGTCTTATAGAGCGGAAAATACGGTACATAACATAGTAACAAACAGAAACACACGTGCACACAAAGTTTAAAAGGCCACACCACAGATTGTTTAATTAGCCAAAGGCCTGGGAGAAGAGGAATGCTTTTGCCTGGCACCTAAAGATATGTAATGAAGGCACCAGGAGGGGATCCCTAAGGAGAGCATTCCACAAATGGGAGCCATTGCAGAAAAGGCCTGCTCTCGTGTTGCCGCCCTCCAGGCCTCTTGTGGTAGAGGCACATGAAGAAGGACCTCCGATGATGATCACAGAATCTGGGTCAGTTTTCTAGCTCGTGTAAGAAGAGCTGTGTGTCTGTGTTTTCCTGAATGCTTGAGGTTACTATGTTCCAATCATGGGATGAGTTTTCTCAGAGTGTGTCCCAGCAAACTGTTTGTAAGGAAATGGTCCTCAGATTAGCTTTCGTAGCTTCCTTTACTTTCTCCATTCTATTGACAAATCTCTGCAGCGCCCTCTTCTCCGTTTAGTGTCTTCCCATTCACAGTTTCCTGTTATTGATGGGACTTCTCTATCACACTGGAGTGCTGAGCTAGTCACTCAGGGAAGGAAGTGGATAGCGTTGTCCTGAGATGATCAGTGTAAGCATATACAGTGGTACCTCAGGTTAATTCATTCCGGAGGTTTGTATTTAACCTGAAACTGTTCTTAACCTGAAGCACCACTTTAGCTAATGGGGCCTGCTGCTGCTGCCGCGCCGCACCGCGCCGCCAGAGCACGATTTCTGTTCTCATGCTGAAGCAAAGTTCTTAACCTGAAGCACTATTTCTGGGTTAGTGGAGTCTGTAACCTGAAGCGTATGTAACCTGAAGCGTATGTAACCTGAGGTACCACTGTATTTAGGAAAACCACTAAGTGTGATATTGGCATCAGCAGTTTGGGAATCTCTGTTTTGATTTATTTCAAGGCAAATTTCTAAATCTTACAGTTGTGGTGATCTATTTGAAAATCTTTGGGCAATATCAGATGAAATCTCTGAAGTCAGAAAAGTGATTCAAGGACATGCCGATTGAGATACAGTATGTTCCAGTAAAGGAGGGTAGCTGAATGCAAAATTTCCTTATGGATTCATGTCCGCATGACCTAGTGACAGTCAGTGGCTTAGACCTACCCTCCATGAGTCAGTTCTGTCAATCATGGAGGTTTACTTGATGCTTGCAATGATAGGGGCTAGTCTGAACTTTCTACATGCTTTATTTCTATGGATCATGGCATTTGTGCACCCGGCATGAGTTTAATATAAAATATACAGCTCATGAACTATATGCGACTTGACCTGGAAAGAACAATTAACATCCTGATCCACAATAGTTGCAAAAAAAGAAAAAAGATTCTTGTATGTTCCAGAAAGGTTTAATTATCACTCTCCTGCAAGCAGAAACCGGACTTCATACAGATAATGAAAAGGTTTTAAGGTGACTTAGTGATTCAGGAACTGTAAAGGTGAAGTTGTGGTCTTCACAAAATTAAGGCCATGTCCTCTTCACTTCAAACTCACCTTACTAAAGACAATGGTGAGCTAGAATGAATAAACAACAGTTCCAAAGACTTATGTGTTACGTTATTCTCTTACTAAGAAACCCCCTCCCCTCTCCATAGAAGTTAGAGTCAAAGTAAACTTAATACCCCCCACTCCATTTAATAATTGCTAGTCAGCACACAGACAGAAGCTACCTTTGAAGGGGACCCGGAAACTACAACTAATCCAGAATGTGGCAGCTACACTGGTGACTGGGAGTGGCCTCCAAGACCACATAACACCAGTTTTGAAAGACCTACATTGGCTCCCAGTACGTTTCCGAGCACAATTCAAACTGTTGGTGCTGACCTTGAAAGCCCTAAACGGTCTTGGTCCTGTATACCTGAAGGAGCATCTCCACCTCCATCGTTCTACCTGGACACTGAGGTCCAGCGCCGAGGGCCTTCTGGCGGTTCCCTCACTGCAAGAAGCCAAGTTACAGGGAACCAGGCAGAGGGCCTTCTCGGTGGTGGCGCCCGCCCTGTGGAACGCCCTCCCATCAGATGTCAAAGAGAAAAATAACTACCAAACTTTTAGAAGACATCTGAAGGCACCCCTGTTTAGGGAAGCTTTTAATGTTTAATAGTTACAGATAGGTAACCGTGTTGGTCTGCCATAGTCAAAACAAAAAATTCCTTCCAGTAGCACCTTAAAGACCAACTAAGTTAGTTCTAGGTATGAGCTTTCGTGTGCATGCACACTTCTTCAGAGGGTGCTACTGGAAGGAATTTTTTGTAATGTTTAATAGGTTATTGTATTTTAGTGTTTTGCTGGAAGCCGCCCAGAGTGGCTGGGGAAACCCAGCCAGATGGGTGGGGAATGAATGAATGAATGAATGAATGAATGAATGAATAAATAAATAAATAAATAAATAAATAAATAAATAAATAAATAAATAAAATTATTATTATTATTATTAAAAAGTGAGAGACCAAAAGGGACAAATTCACTCCTCCCTAGTTTATTAGCTCTCTTATTAGCTCTCTTGGCCACCTCCACTCATACAGCAGAAGGCAGCTATAGCCTAGCAGGATTTCAAAGAAGATTAGACAAATGCATTGAGGTGAGGGCTACTTGCCACGATAGCTACGCTCTGCCTTCACAGCTGGAGGAAGTAGTGCTTCTGAAATCCAGTTTCTGGAAACAGCAGGAGGGGAGCGGGCCCTTGTTCTCAGATCTAGCCTGCCAGATTCCCACAGGCATCGGGCCGGCAACTGTGAGAACAGGATGCTGGACAATATGGGCCCTTGGTCTGATCCAGCAAACCCTTCTTATGTTAAGATGTGATGAAAGCTCTAAATGAAATCTATAAGGACACTGACAATTAACTTGGCTTTTTTAAAAGAAAAAAAAAACAAATCTGAACTTAAACCTGCCTTGGGGTTTATTTCCCCCATTTCCTGCCAGCCATTCTAAGAAATGTGTTTTCAGTGTAATCCTGGAAATACTTTGTTTCCTCCTGCTTTGTGACTTTGAATAAAGGAGCATGAGGCTGTTAGAACTGCGGACCCAAAAAAGAAAAGTCGGGTTTTCGTGAAATAGCCTTTGTGGAGAGAAGAGATTTTCCTCCTCTTGGCACATCTTTCAGGGAGACGAGACACTGTCTGGCTTAGCAACTGCTGCTGGCTGTTTTTGTTAAGATGCAGAGCTAGTGTAGTAACTCATGAGCGGAAAAACAAAACCCAAGTGAGAGCTGTCCTTCAGTTGCTGTGTGGTAAGAGCTAGGTTGCATGCCATTAAATTAAACTGGTAATTTGCTATTTCCCAAGTGCCGTTTGCCCGTGAAGGAAATTGTCTGGGGAAACCTTTCCTTTCAATTCCTTCTTGCAGCTTCTCTGCGCAACTAGGCATTCCCCTGTTATCTTCCCATATTAGTTATGGAAGCCTCAATTCCAAAGACTTAACCGTACGAAGAGAGTGCAGCTCCGTCCAGAGCAGCCCATCTTCCCACCTCCCAGACTCATAAACGCCTCTGTAGTTTCAGGATTCAGCTGCAGTTTATTGGTTCACATCCAGCCCATCACCACCTCCAAGAACTGGTCTAGCACTTCAACCTCATCTCTTGATTCAGTTGGAGTAGAGAGAGAAATCTGGTGTCATCTGCATGTTGATAATACCAGATCTCCTGATGACGGCTTCCAGTGGTTTCAGGTAGATGTAGAATAGCATAGGGGGCAAGACCGAAGCCTTCAGGATCCAACAGACCAGCTTCCATGGCACTGAACAGTCCCACACACACCACATCCCCCTTGGGTAACCAAGGCTTTTCCTGTGCAATGACTGGGCATGAAGTCAGACTGAAACAGTTTCAGATAATCTGTTTCCTTCATACATGCCTGAAGCTGGGCTACCACCACCTGTGCCCTCCAAAGAAGATATTTGTCACACCCTCCAAAGAGGATATTTGGCATTTCTGGGTTCAGAGAAATTATCTTAAGGAGGGGACGTGCCACCACCTCCTTCAAGTCAGATGACACAGTACCTCTGTCTCCTCTAGTGAAGCATCACTCACTCCCAGGACCAACCAGTCAGTCCCCTTTGGCTAGCTCTAAGAAGTTGCACTTCCCAACATGATGTTGTCGTTTAGTCGTTTAGTTGTGTCTGACTCTTCCTGACCCCCTGGACCAGAGCACGGCAGGCACTTCTGTCTTCCACTGCCTCCCGCAGTTTGGTCAAACTCATGCTGGTAGCTTCAAGAACACTGTCCAACCATCTCGTCCTCTGTCATCCCCTTCTCCTTGTGCCCTCCGTCTTTCCCAACATCCAGGTCTTTTCCAGGGAGTCTTCTCTTCTCATGAGGTAGCCAAAGTCTTGGAGCCTCAGCTTCAGGATCTGTCCTTCCAGTGAGCACTCTGGGCTGATTTCCTTCAGAATGGAGAGGTTTGATCTTCTTGCAGTCCATGGGACTCTCAAGAGTCTCCTCCAGCACCATAATTCAAAAGCATCAATTCTTCAGCGATCAGCCTTCTTTATGGTCCAGTGTTGGTCCATCAGTCCAGCTCTCACTTCCACTTCCCAACATACCTCTGCCATATCCAAATATCTTGGGGGAGTTGAGTTTTCAGAGAACTCTGTTTTTTAACAAATCCTGCTCTCCACCTTCAGAAAGATTTTGAATTGAAATTCCATTTAATGTCAGTGCTATAGAATTCTGTTTGCGTCGGAATTTTGAAAATGAACAGTTTTGCTGTTTTCCAGTATGAACTATATTAAATATTGTCCGCTAAGCTTGATATTTCGAATTTGTGGGTGATAGTCATTTGTATCTACCCATGTGTGGAACAGGCATCCCTGAGTGGGAAGAGTTCTCAAGAGTTAAGGAACTCTCCAGAGCAGAGGCAGGAAAGTCTCATAACAGGTGATTTTTTTCTTCTTTATTCAGGGTAGGCTTTTTTGTTTAATTTATTTAATATTGGCTGGAATCCAAATAATGGAGCAACTAATTCTGTACTGGGGAGGGGCAGTTGGACCTGTGTGTGGAATGTTTGATCTGGTGTTCTTGAGGTATTGGAAATCTCAAATTCCTCCATTTTTGCACCTGATGATGACTGGCATTGTAGTCTGTTCTTAGTGAGAGGGCTGCATATGTATCAGCCAAAGGTACTTAAGTTTTTACACTGTCCTTGAGTGAGATCCTTCAGAATTGGCTCTCAGCCACTGATTATCATAGCTTCAGTTTTGTCATCATTTACTGGAAATTCAGGAAATTAAAGAGCACTTTGCTGCTTGTTACTGCTGACCAGTAATTCATCATCTTAAAAATCAACATGCCAGTAAGCAGCAAAAGATTTCATTCAGCCTCCTTATTTTACTTTTATTGACCAATGTGTTCTCTCTCTAGGCACTTCAGTTTGTCATTTTGAACATGGGTTTATTGGTTCCTTTTATTTATTTTGCCAAATTATTTTGTGCTTGTGTGCTCAAATAATACCCCAGGGTATCTGGTTTCCTACATAGCATTACAGTGGTACCTCTGGTTACATACGCTTCAGGTTACAGACTCCGCTAACCCAGAAATAGTACCTTAGGTTAAGAACTTTGCTTCAGGATGAGAACAGAAATCGTGCTCCGGCGGCACGGCAGCAGGAGGAGGCCCCATTAGCTAAAGTGGTCTTCAGGTTAAGAACAGTTTCAGGGTAAGAATGGACCTCCGGAACAAATTAAGTACTTAACACGAGGTACCACTGTATATACTTCTTGTTGAGAAGGCGAGTCCAGAGACTCCTCAAGAACACGGGAAGTTTTACATTTGAGTGTACACCTTTTATCGGTGATGACTGAGTTGGGTTCCTCGAATTAATGCGGAATACGTTACAGTTGGAATTGGTGGGCTTGAGGATAGGTTGAATCCGCAAAACTATTATGTGTCTAGGTCCTTGGGGCTTTTTCAGCCTAAGGGTCATATTCATTCATAGGAAACTTTCCAGGGGGCTGAATGCCTTTGGTGGGTTGGGCCACAGGTAAAACTGGAGAAAGCAATGGATGGGACTTCTGCCTTTGTACATTAGGCAACATTCCTGCCACTCCAAAATGTCAGAGGGCTGTGTCATATGCCATGTGCATGCACCCATATATCCAAGCAAGGAGGAAACATCACTGTTCAATGACACATACCAGCCAGGCAAAAGTTCCTTTTCCTCCTCCTTCTTCATACCCCACCCCCCCAACATGACTGGGTTGCCCCAGCTACTCTGGGCAGCTTCCAACATATATAAAATAATACTAATATTTTATTATTTATACCCCACCCATCTGGCTGGGCTTCCCCAACCACTCTGGCCGGCTTCCAACAAAATATTAAAATACCGTAATACATCAAACATTAAAAGCTTCCCTAAACAGGTCTGCCTTCAGATGTCTTCAAAAAGTCTGGTAGTTGTTCTTCTCTTTGACATCTGGTGGGAGGGTGTTCCACAGGGAGGGTGCCACTACCGGGAAGGCCCTCTGCCTGCTTCCTTGTAGCTTCACTTCTCACAGAGAGGGAGATCCTTGCTGCAGGATTTCATTGTCTGGGCTGGATGATGGGGGTGGAGACGCTTGGAGGACCACATCTAGGTCGAAGGTTCCTCACCTCTCTTCTAGGATATATATGCCTGTTGAAAATGTGAGCAATGATAGTGATATCTGCAGCCTGCCAGTTCTTGTTGCTCCTCACATGTGGCCTGACAGACACTGGCATACAATACTCATAGAGGCTTGGCAAAATTGTAATTCTGAAAGGAAGGCAAGTAAGGGAGGAGTTGAAATGAACCAAAGGAAAATTGTCCAACGCCCTGCCAGGCCAGCCTCCACAAATAAACCTACACACCGCTGTAATTACCAGATAGCAGGTAACGTTGCACGCATTTATATTTTTGCATCACTAAGCATATGCTATAAATATTTACATGTTGTTGTTGTTTAGTCATTTAGTCATGTCCGACACTTCGTGACCCCCTGGACCAGAGCACGCCAGGCACTCCTGTCTTCCACTGCCTCCCGCAGTTTGGTCAAACTCATGCTGGTAGCTTTGAGAACACTGTCCAACCATCTCATCCTCTGTCATCCCCTTCTCCTTGTGCCCTCCATCTTTCCCAACATCAGGGTCTTTTCCAGGGAGTCTTCTCTTCTCATGAGGTAGCCAAAGTCTTGGAGCCTCAGCTTCAGGATCTGTCCTTCCAGTGAGCACTCTGGGCTGATTTCCTTCAGAATGGATAATTTTGATCTTCTTGCAGTCCATGGGACTCTCCAGAGTCTTCTCCAGCACCAGAATTCAAAAGCATCCATTCTTCGGCGATCAGCCTTCTTTATGGTCCAGCCCTCACTTCCATACATCACTGCTGGGAAAACCATAGCTTTAACTATAGGGGTTCCTAAATTATATAAAATCTTTGGAAATGCTCTTGATAATCATGAAACAGAGCTTTCGAGATATGTAGCAGAATTTGTTTCCTGCAGCTTCAGCACCACTTTTGACCTGTATTAACATGTCTTCTAGAGCAGTGTTTCCCAACCTTGGGTCTCCAGCTGTTTTGGGACTACAACTCCCATCATCCCTTGCTAGCAAGACCAATGGTCAGGGATGATGGGAATTGTAGTCCAACAGCAGCTGGAGACCCAAGGTTGGGAAACACTGTTCTAGAGGTAGCACATCTTCTGTTTTGATCTCCCTCCCTCTCCCTCTCTTGCCCACCTCTCTTTCTTATTGTGCCACGCTGCTGGGGAACAGCAGGAGAAAAGGGGACTTGGGGAGTGAGTTGCGAGTAAGTTAATTTTGCCCTCTTACACTTCGGCACACACGTCGGCAGGCAGGCCTGCACGCTCTCTTCCCCTCTCTCGCTCCTTTCCTCCCCTTTGGGGAACAGGCAGAGAGGGAAATCCTGGTTTGTTTTTCCACATGACTGGGAAACAATCGCTCTTTCCACATGGACCCCTTCTCCCATTCCTGGGAAAATAGCAGGGAATAGTGGCTATTTGCATAATCGTCTTTAGTACTATTGTGGGCGGGCTCTGGGTGCCAGTGTGGAGGAGCAGACTGGCCACCTGTCCAGAACAAATGAACTTAGCCTTTGTGCAACGTTTATCTCTGTTTCCACAGTGTTATTTCTGCGTAATGAATAACTTGATTAAAATATTATAAAACTAATCACTCAGTAAATGCTTGTGTTGGGTTTTTAATCCCCCCTTTCAAGGGAGCGAAGGAATTTCCTACTTCTATGCTAACACAATGATATTTTGAAGGTCCTCTCTGACATAGTTTTATAACTGCCTTTGTGAAATTATCCTCATGAATATTAATTAGGGGTGTGGGAATTGTGGGGGGGGGGAGAAACCCCTCCAAACTTCAAAATGTTTTCTATAAATTAAATGTTGTCCAGTGTTCGCTAATGGTCCAGTTCACCTATGCAGAGCAATTAAATGATGATGATGATGATGATGATGATGATGATGATGATGATGATGATGAAGAAGAAGAAGAAGAAGAAGAAGAAGAAGAAGAAGAATAGAAAATGGGAAAAGAGAAAGTTGCTGGTAACCAATTATGGAAGATGATAAACTTCACTGATACTTCATTGCAGGAAGTTACATGAACCTCAGAAAATGCTGGATATGAATATAATTTCTATTTAGCAAATAGAAATAAAAATACCTACTAAATGCATCCATTTATTTATTTTTTTAACCTCCTTGTAAGAGGCATGTGTAATGTTCCCCATGTGCTTATTTGGCTAAGAGTGGGCTTACGAAGCTAGATCCATTTGTACCTCTTTATAAAATGTAATGTATTTTGATAAAGTAATATTTGTTGTTAGTTGCTTTGTGCACGGTTTTGTTGTTGTTTACTGTGGGGGCGCATTAAAATAGAAACTATACCATTTGACTGCATGGATTTTCACCGCATCATTCTGACCTCTCTATGTAGCCCCTGTTTGGTTTAGTCATTAACCCTCTTAAGAATGATAAAATGTTGCTGATCTTCAAAGCTGAATAACTACATTACTTCTTGCCAAACTATATTAAGACATCAAGTTGAAATCCAAATACAAGGACTGTTTATATTTAAAGAGGTATACTATAATATATCTAGCCAGCCCTTTCTCTCACATCAATATAATTTTATCTATGTGTACATGTACATGCACATGTAACACCCAGTATGTAAGGGTTAATTCATGTCACTAGATTACACTCGATAGCTGACTTCCTATGAACTGACTTCATTAGTAAGTATGTTTGAGAAGCTCTTGAAAGGACACAAAAGTTCTATCTAATGCATGATGTTTTTTGTCACCACTTCCTGATGTAATTGTGGAATGGTTATGCCTTGATGTGTCTCAGGTTAATACACTTTTATGATAAGGCAGCTTTTTAAAAAGCTGCCTTTTGTACTTGGATAATGAAGGGTTTGCAATTGTTTGTTCCTACAAATGGTACCGTGTCTCCCACTTTTTCCGATCAGATTGCTTCATGAATGTTTAAATATAACATCTCTTTCTGGGATATAGATTTTTGTCCTTGTTTCTGGCCTGGAATAACAGAGCATCCAAACTGAGATCGTTAGAGATGCAGGAGATAAAAATATAGGGGTCTTTGTTTTAAACCAGGATTCAGGCCAAAGAGTTGTTTACTGGACCTGACAGCGATCAGGATGGCACACTTTTGGCAGGCAGGGGAAAATATTACTGAGAGAGAAGCTCTGTGGATCCTGGTTGGTGACAAACCAATGCTTTAGTTTAGAGCAGGAATAACTCACTCAGTGCCTTCCAGATGTTAGACTACAGCTCCCATTAACCTTGACCTCTGACTGTGGTGGCTGGTGCTGCTGGGACAAACCTGGAGGGCACCATGTTGACTACCCCTGTTTTAGAATCAAATGATTCCATCCAGCTGCAGTGGTTAAAATTCTGGCAGCTAATTTGAAGCTTCTGAGTCTTCTCCAAGAGCTCCACATAGTAATAATAATAATAATAATAATAATAATAATAATAATAATAATTTATTATTTATACCCCGTCCATCTGGCTGAGTTTCTCCAACAACTCTGGGCGGCTTCCAATCAAGTGTTAAAAACAATACAGCATTAAATATTAAAAACCTCCCTAAACAGGGCTGCCTTCAGATGTGTTTTAAAGATAGGATAGCTGCTTATTTCCGTCACATCTGAAGGGAGGGCGTTCCAGAGGGCGGGCGCCACCACCGAGAAGGCCCTCTGTCTGGTTCCCTGTAACCTCGCTTCTCGCAATGAGGGAACCGCCAGAAGGCCCTCGGTGCTGGATCTCAGTGTCCGTGCAGAACGATGGGGGTGGAGATGCTTCTTCAGGTATACAGGACCGAGGCCGTTTAGGGCTTTAAAGGTCAGCACCAACACTTTGAATCGTGCTCGGAAACGTACTGGGAGCCAATGTAGGTCTTTCAAGACCGGTATTATGTGGTCCCGGCGGCCACTCCCAGCCACCAGTCTAGCTGCTGCATTCTGGATTAATTGCAGTTTCCAGGTCACCTTCAAAGGTAGCCCAACGTAGTGCGCATTGCAGTAATCCATGCAGGAGATAACTAGAGCATGCACCACTTTGGCGAGACAGTCTGCGGGCAGGGAGGGTCTCAGCCTGCCTACCAGGTGGAGCTGGTAGACAGCTGCCCGGGACACAGAATTGACCTGCACCTCCATGGACAGCTGAGTCCAAAATGACTCCTAGGCTGCGCACCTGGTCCTTCAGGGGCACAGTTACCCCATTCAGGACCAGGGAGTCCTGAATGTAAAACACATTGCCGCAGAGGAAGTCAACGTGGTGCTCTGCAGCCTCTGGAATCCCTGTCTATTGAGCATGAAGGCTGAGTAATTCAGTGGAAAGGTTACCAGATGATAGGTCACTGTGGCTGAACGATTCTTCCCTAGGAATGGTGGAGCTAATGAACCAGCTGAAGCCGGGAAAAGGTATCCAATGCAGCAGAGACCTCCTAAGCCTCTAGTGATCATGTTTGGATCCAGGAATAACCCCAGTCTGCATATCTTTTCCTACATACAGGGGTACCTTGGTTCTCAAACTTAATCCGTTCCGGGAAGTCTGTTCCAAAACCAAAGCATTCCAAAACCAAGGCAAGCTTTCCTGTAGAAAGTAATGCAAAACGGATTAATTCGTTCCAGACTTTTAAAAACAACCCCTAAAACAGCAATTTAACATAGATTTTACTATCTTAACAAGACCACTGATCCATAAAATGAAAGCAATAATCAATGTACTGTACAGTGGTACCTCTGGCTATGAACAGGATCCGTTCCGGAGGTCTGGCCGTATCCCGAAGATTTCGTAACCGGAGGACCGCTTCTGCGCACACATGCGCTGCCGCAGAGCGCTTCTGCGCACGTGCGAGCGGCACATCCACATCTGGGTTTGCTGCGGTCGCAACCTGAAGATTACGTTACCCGAAGGTAACGTAACCCGAGGGTCCACTGTACTACAAAATAAGCAGTATTGTAGGTCATAAAAATAAAAATTATTATTTTTTCTTACCTGCACTGATGATAGTCATTGTTTGGATGGGGGGCTTTTATCAATTTCCGCAGTCAAATCAGTAGCTGAACTGGGTTCCGCACAGTCACAAAAACAAACTAACCGAAAAAGCCACAAAAACGCAAAATAAATGGCAAAAACATGCAGTAGTACCTTGGTTCTCAGACTTAATCCATTCCAGAAATCCGTTTGACTTCCGAAATGTTTGCAAACCAAGGCACAGCTTCTGATTGGAGCAGGCGCCCCGGAAACAATAGCCGACATCCGCATCAGACATGCGGCTTCCGAAAAACGTTCGAAAACCGGGACACTTACTTCCAGGTTTTTGTTGTTTGGGAACCAAGACGTTTGAGAACCAAGGTACCACTGTACTTTTTTTCACTCCACAGGCTGCAGAAACCAACTCCTGGGCATAGGAACATCTAGCTATAGTACTGTATTTCTGTCTTGTTGAGATTTAGCTTCTGCTTTTTGTTCCTCACCCAACCAGTCCATTTCTGAATACAAGCATGTTATTTAGGGAGGTCTTCAGCAGAAGAACTTCTCTTCTCAGGGTGCATATGTTTTGGTTGTTTCCATTTTTTTGAGATTTGAGAGTTGCTCTGTGTTGCTTTAGGAATGCTGCTTTTATGAAGTGGTATTTTCTGGTGTGGTTTAATAATTTTTGTGAATTTGTTTTGTATTTTGTATTGTTGCAAGGTGCTTTTGAGTTTTTTGGGGGGGATGGGAAGTAAGATGCAAGTTTTAAAAATAGATATAGTTAAGTAAACAAGTGGCAACTGAGGACTGGCTGACGCATAAGTGAGTACATAATATTTATGTTTGTCTTTAAGGTGGCACAGGACTCCTAGTTTATTTGCCACAGTGGAATAACCTCGATATCATCTTCTAGAATCGGTTATAAATTGTTAGATTACTTCCCCAAAAGGTCAAAACCCATCTACCTGGTGTGCGCACATTCAGGGACTAGAAAAATATGAAAGTGGTCATCTGAGTATGTCTCCCTTGAGTACCCTGAAGACATAAGAGATTTTCATATCTAAAAATCTCACATTTCCTAATGTTTTGCATGAGGAATGACTAATTTTCTGAGCCTGGATGGCTGAATTTTCCCCACCTCTATCATGATGATATTACCCTCTCTTCCCAGCATTCATCATCATCATAGACTTTTGTTGCGCTAGCCATAAGCCATGGCATCATTCAGAAAAATAACAAAAGGAAAAACAGCAATAGCCATAAAAATCATCAGGCACCACACATACAATATAAACCACGGTCACAACTACTAAGATTGTTTGTTGCATAAACTAGAATAGCAGAAGATTCTCTAGTAAAATGTGCCAAATTAAATACCCAAATCCCCTTTGCAGTTGATCGCTATTTTATCTCTCCCCAGCAGCTTTTCCAGGAAGACCCTGGAATTATCCCAGACTCAGTACGCTTACAGTTCATATAATATTAAAACTGTAGAGTTGGAAGGGACTCCAAGGGTCATCTAGTCCAACCCCCAGCAGTGCAGGAATCTTTTGCCTAACATGGGGCTTGAACCCATGACCCTGAGGTTAAGAGCCTCAGGCTCTACTAGTTGAGCTATCACAGTTTGTTTAGCCAAGGACCATCAGATTAAAAACTATGCCAGGATTCTAAAATGAAAAGCCGTGTACATGTATGCATGCTGGTTTCAATCCAGTAGGCGCTCTTTTCTTTGCAAAGTGAAATTTACCCCAGAGGCCTTGGGATAATCTCTCATTTTTGAATGGGAGAAGTGCCCTTTAAGGTAAGTGAGCACATGCCTCTTCTTTGACTCTGCCACCCCAGATTAGACTTCAGCCCTCTTGGTTCCTGATGGGAGGGAGCCGTGTCAGGTAAGAAGCGGTGCAGCTTGATCTCCTATTCTGGGCTACAGAGGGATGGCAGGGGCCAAGGTAACCCAGAAAGATGCATAATGTGGCCCCTGGGCCTGAAGGTTACCCACCTTGGGACCTTAGGGTGAAGGATGGGCACAAAATAGAAACATATTCATAATCCCAGAGACATCACCTTGCCAACAAAAGTCCGTATATTTAAAGCTATGGTTCTCCCAGTAGTGATGTATGGAAGTGAGAGCTGGACCATAAAGAAGGCTGATCGCCGAAAAATGGATGCTTTTGAATTGTGGTGCTGGAGGAGACTCTTGAGAGTCCCATGGACTGCAAGAAGACGAAACCTCTCCATACTGAAGGAAATCAGCCCTGAGTGCTCACTGGAAGGACAGATCCTGAAGCTGAGGCTCCATTACTTTGGCCACCTCAGGAGAAGAGAAGACTCCCTGGAAAAGACCCTGATGTTGGGAAAGATGGAGGGTGCAAGGAGAAGGCGACGACAGAGGATGAGATGGTTGGACAATGTTCTCGAAGTTACCAGCATGAGTTTGACCCAACTGCGGGAGGCAGTGGAAGACAGGAGGGCCTGGCGTGCTCTGGTCTATGGGGTCATGAAGAGTCGGACACGACTAAACAACAACAACAACAATTCATAATCCCTGGTTTAGTTGTCTTTTAGGCTTGCCTCTGTTATTAAACCAAACGCCAAGCAAAAGCAAGCCAATATTTCCAAAACAGCCATGAATGCAAGCTTAAGCTGTGCAAGTGTGTTCTGTTGTAAAACTAGATTTCATAAAAGGCGAAAGATTTATACAATCTGAAGACAATAAAAGTGATATATAGGTGGTATTTAACTCCGAGCAGATTAGTAAAGAAGTATAAATCGGAATCTGATGTGTGCTGGAAATGCAAAGAAGTAGAAGGAACATTTTGTCATATGTGGTGGGCATGCAGAATAGTCGAAGAATATTGGGAAATTATATGCAATGAGATGAAAACAATGTTTTAAAGAACATTCCACCCCAGACCAGAGGCATTCAACAGTATAATGTGTAATAAAGAAATAGGATTGGGGGGAATTAAATTAAATGGGTTGGGTTTTTTCAAAATATGCAGAAACTATGAGAAAATTAAAAGAACCATGGAAGGGGAAGAAGTGAAGTCGATTAATGTGGATATTTAATGGTGGAAATGTATATTCTAAAACTTTTTTAAATTTTTTATTTTGAACTAGAGTTTGGAAGCATTGTTTTCTAGACAGCTTAAACAAAAAGCACCTTAGTACTTTCAAAAATAATGCAAACTTTGTTAGGTGATGAAACATATAGCCCAACACTGATGGGTTAAATTTGACACCCATATGGAAAAAATAAAGGAAGGAAATCCACAGTTAGAGCAGGGTGTTGTACTTTCCTCAGCCACCAGCTGTGGAAAGCATGGTGGTATCACCCTCTCAGCTGTTGCTTTTTATGCCATTTAATTGTAAGGTCAGCTTTCTTAAAAAGCACCTTATGGTCAGTTCGGTATGTGAATAAAATGTAAGTTATTTTGATTTGTCTTTGCAGTTAGCGCAGAGCGCAGCTGACTTTGCAACTTGAAATGATAAATATTTTCAGACACACTTTGCCAGTATTTTGACACCTAACAATTCTATATCCTGGGGTGTTAAAGCTCATTACCTTTGGAACTTGAATGCAAACACATCTGCAGTGATTACAAGTCTATCAGGTATTCAGTAATGTGGGGAAAACAAAGGAGGCATTTTCTATTTTAAGAGAACCTCAGGGTTGCGTTGGCCACAGCTCTTTTAAAAGGAATCTTTTTAAAGTTGCTCAACTCTCGCTTTGGACTAACATAGCTCAAATACTTGACCTGTTACAGTGTATTTTTATAAGCACGTCCTCTAATCATGTATGAGATGAAGGGAGCTTTTAAAGGAGCCTTTAAATATATTTTAAATTTGTTTCAGTGGAATTGGAGGGGAAACACTTGGGTTTCAGGGGGTGTATGAGATGCCTTCACACCGTTGCTTAGACATATTTGAATAGAAAGAATGCAGATTAGAAAAAGCACAAATAAAAAGGAGTCAGTATTTTTAAATATCAGAGTCAAGAAATAAGTGAAAATCTTACGCAAATGGTTAAGCACAAACTTCATCTAATCCAGTGTAAAGCTCCAATTGGGTATACCCAAAACAAGTGTATAAACATCTGGCAAACAACAAGGTGTCAGACTTTACTACCTGAATACCACCATCTTTTTGGTAATATGTTGGCTTGGTTAAATCTCTCTCTCTCTCTCTCTCTCTCTCTCTCTCTCTCTCTCACACACACACACACACACACACACACACACACGAAATGAGCAGCTTTCCACATACTATTGATTTGTGATATGACCACTTTAAGGTATGGCATGAGAGGCTGGGTGTTAGGATTAGCAGTTCTCGCCCAGTATGAGGAGGAACCATCCTTTCCCTGGCCATGGTTCTAGGATGATTTGATGGGCATCCACATCAAAGATGGTTCTGATGCTTTCTAGTGTCCTGAATCCCCACACTGAGCAGATACCAACCTATAAGGCATGGAGTACCAAAAGGAGAAAGCTGCTTTTTGTAGCATTAGGTTGACATTCTTCATCAGTCCCCTATGAAGTTGCTCAACAATACATGTATCTGCAGTTGGACTTCAAATCAATATACCTTGTTTTTTGCTCCATAAAACTCACTTTTTCCCTCCTAAAAAGGGGAGATGTGTGTGCGTCTTATGGAGCGAATGCAGGCTGCGCAGCTATCCCAGAAGTCAGAACAGCAAGAGGGATTGCTGCGTTCACTGCGCAGCGATCCCTCTTGCTGTTCTGACTTCTGAGATTCAGAATATTTTTTTCTTGTTTTCCTCCTCCGAAAACTAGGTGCGTCTTATAGAGCGAAAAATACAGTACTTCCCTTTTTTACTTGCTCCTTAAAAAGGAGGGAGCAATGTATGTCACAGCAAATGATTCATCTAAAGGGGTTGTTTTTGGAGGATTTGGGAGACTTTCCATGATTTGCAAGAATGAACTGGAGGACATTGACAGGATGATGTCTCCCTCTGGATCTGACAGGTATGGTCTTCAGAGACTTCTGCATCCTAAGGGACTGAGTTGTCCCACCTTCCAGATCTGATCTGCCTCTGTCTACAATAGACTGAGTATTTTATTGCTGTGGCTTAGTTTGGCCACTGTGCGCAGGACTTAGGTTAGTGTGGATTCTGTTCGAATTCTGAAGCAAGAATATTACTGTTCTTCCTTAAATTTATGTATCGTCCTTCATCCGAAGATCATGTCTGGTACTAGAAGCAAGAACAGAAGTACATTCAGAACATAAGAACACAGAGACAGGGATGAAAGGATGACCAGCAAACATCAGCCAAGCAAGAATCATAGAATTGGAAGAGACCACAAGGGTCATCGAGTCCAACCCCCTGCCAAGCAGGAAACACCATCAGAGCACTCCTGACATATGGTTGTCAAGCCTCTGCTTAAAGACCTCCAAAGAAGGAGACTCCACCACGCTCCTTGGCAGCAAATTCCACTGTCGAACAGCTCTTACTGTCAGGAAGTTCTTCCTAAGGTTTAGGTGGAATCTTCTTTCTTGTAGTTTGGATCCATTGCTCCGTGTCCGCTCCTCTGGAGCAGCAGAAAACAACCTTTCTCCCTCCTCTATGTGACATCCTTTTATATATTTGAACATGGCTATCATATCACCCCTTAACCTCCTCTTCTCCAGGCTAAACATGCCCAGCTCCCTTAGCCGTTCCTCATAAGGCATCGTTTCCAGGCCTTTGACCATTTTGGTTGCCCTCCTCTGGACACGTTCCAGTTTGTCAGTGTCCTTCTTGAACTGTGGTGCCCAGAACTGGACACAGTACTCCAGGTGAGGTCTGACCAGAGCAGAATACAGTGGCACTATTACTTCCCTTGATCTAGATGCTATACTCCTATTGATGCAGCCCAGAAGAGGACAGGCAGAAAAGAAAGCTAGGAAAGTCGGTGTTAAAAAGAAATGTAAAATACCATGCTGATGAAAAACAGAAGCTAGGGGTTCCTTTCACAGGCTAGCAGCAAGTCTTCTCTGAAGGCAGAAGTGGTTGAGCCATCTAAGGGATGGGAGCTCAGCTGAATAGGATGGAAGAAGGAATGATTCAATATTCTCAACCAAGTCTCACTCACCACAGCTCAGTCTCCTGATCCTGACACATCCTTCTGGGAAACTGCACTTAATCTTTCCCCCCCTTTTTGGTAGTAGTTTTCATTTAATTTAAACTAGAATTTAATTTAAGACAGAATAGACTTCCATTCTCATCTGGGTGGGCATTCTGAGGTGCCTGGAGGAAGGGTGAATTCTGAGGCAGTTGAAAAGTGTGGAAAAGTAAAGGCACTGATGACTTGATAAGGGATTGATACTCAATGTGTGTCATGTTCTGTGTCTGGCCTCAGTTTCCCATCTGGCCAGAAGATGTGGCTTTACCAGAGTCCTTAGATGTGGAGGGCGCCCCCTGATGTGTTCCTTGCCCTTACACACTAAGAGACAGTGACTGCAAATTTGGGTATTGGCCCTTAGCTGGAATGGGATTAACTGCAGGTCCAGACTAGCCAGCTTTCAGAAGACAACAGCTCTCTTTGGGGAGTTCTAGCCAACACCTGCCACAGTTACCTTTGTATCTATTACCTTGCCTGTTGTGATCTGGCACAGTCTATTTTCACTTTGCACCATGTCACTTATCAATGAAAGGACACTAGACAATGCTGAACGGATTGTCTCCATTTGTACGCTTGCTGACACTCTCAAAGAAACCCTAAAAGATTACAGAGGCCAGAATTACCTTTGCAGAAGCCATGCTGTTTCTGCCTTGGCAAGGCACATTCTTCCATTTGCTTCCTGTGTCTATCCTTAATCGTTCTTTCCACCCATTTTCCTGGAGCAGACATTAAGATAACCAGCTGGTGGTTTCTTGGATTCCCTCTGGGTCCCTTTATCAGAAGGGTATTACAATGCCCACTTTCCAGTCCTCTGGTCCAGAGGCTGATCTTAAAGGCAAGTTACTTTCCCCTCATTTCTTTATTTTCACATTTTAGGACTTTGAGAACTCTAACCCAGACTCAGGTTTTAATTTGCCAGCAAAGCCTAGAACTTTATCTCTTGCCACCACTCCTTGCCTCAGTTCTGCAATACTTTCCTTCCTGAGAAAGTTAGTTCAATGCCAGGAGTACAGTGGTACCTCGGGTTACATACGCTTCAGGTTACAGACGCTTCAGGTTACACACTCTGCTAAGCCAGAAATAGTGCTTCAGGTTAAGAACTTTGCTTCAGGATAAGAACAGAAATCGGGCTCCGGTGGCGCAGCAGCAGCAGCAGGAGGCCCCATTAGCTAAAGTGGTGCTTCAGATTAAGAACAGTTTCAGGTTAAGAACAGACCTCCGGAACGAATTAAGTACTTAACCCGAGGTACCACTGTATTATTGTTGATGAGAGGCTGTGTCTAAGACAGTGGTTCACCTAAAGTCACTCTCTGTTCATGGTTGAGGTGCTAGTTCAGGGGTCAGCAAACTTTTTCAGCAGGGGACCGGTCCACAGTCCCTCACACCTTGTGGGGGGCCGGACTATATTTGGGGGGGGGGTGAGAAGAAGAACGAATTCCTATGCCCCACAAATAACCCAGAGATGCATTTTAAATAAAAGGACACATTTTACTCATGTAAAAAGACCAGGAAGGCCCCACAAATAACCCAGAGATGCATTTTAAATAAAAGCACACATTCTACTCATGTAAAAACATGCTGATTCCCAGACCGTCCACAGGCGATTGGGCCGGATCCGGCCTCCGGGCCTTAGTTGGCCTACCCATGTGCTAGATGAACCAGGGACTTAGTAGCATGTGTCTCAGTTGCTACACTAAACCTGTTCTGGGAGAATGTGGCCCCACATGCATGCAGCACATAGGGATCAGAGCTCCCCTGGACCAGTCAAGGATACTGTTAACCAAACCAAGAAATAACCATTAATTTGGCTAGCTTGTACGTACTGTGTGATACAGCAAAGTGTTCAGCATTTAATGATAGGTGTTTATCACTGGACTTTGGAACAGCACACAGAGTTAAGGCAATGCTCTCATTTAATACAATGCAAAGAGAAGACAAAGCAAAAAATATTCCACCCACTTTTATATTTGTTTAGGGCTATTATGGAAGCAGTGTGTTGCAGAAAAGGATATCCGGAAAAGAACTATGGAGGGAAAAATTTTCTTTATTTTGCAGTGTAGATGTTATGTGAGAGATCTGGAGCACTTTATAATAAAACTTTAAAAGGTTTCCCTGTGGAAAGGCGCAAGGCCAAATGTATCAGATTTATAATAGTTGACAGCATGGCTATTTTCCAAGTCTTGTTCAATGACCTTCCCACTGCCCCCCTGGAGAGGGGCTTGTTTTCCTCACACTACCATCAAAGCTAACTCCCCCCCTTCATATTCTTTAATAAAAGGAATAATTGCATTTGGAACCACAGCGTGGTTCACCTGTTCCATTTTCATAACCCATATTTGGACTTGTTTGCATTTTTAAAAGAACTGCCCGTAATGCGATCAACTGATTAAGACAATCAACATGGCTGGATTGGATAGCGCAACAGTACAACTCTCTCACTGGGTCTGCCCCTGGCATTCACAAACTAAGAGTGGCTTCATGTGGTAGCATCCCTTTTGAACCCAGGTGCAACTATGAATGGACTTCCTTGGAAGGTGGTGGACTCTCCTTCCCTGAAGGTCTTTAAACAGAGCTTGGGTGGCCATTTCCCAGGGATTCTTTAGCTGTGATTCTCGCATCTGCAAGGGGTTGGACTAAATGGCCTCTGGGCTTCTTCCAGCTCTACTGTTCTCTATGTGCGCATCAAACAAAAGGCCCAGCCCGTGAACTTCTTAAGTGGGACCATTGGAGCTCCAGTCCGTTTCCGTGCAGCTTCCACCACCATCTCGTAACCCTTTCCTTTTATTACCTGCCTTGGTCTTACTTGCAGAGAAATGACGGGGAGCCTGGGAAGATAAGCTTGAAATCATAATAGGCTGTGACAGCAGGTATGGCTGGAACCTCTGTCGGAGAACTCCAGACTTGAGAGGCTCTCTTGCTTAAGAGTTTGGCTGTACAGTAAGCCTGTTCCTGGCAGTAGCAGGGCATTGAGTGGAGCAAAGCCGCCAGTCTGGTGATCCTACTGGTTCAAGCACACTGCCCCAACCCCATCTAATTAAACAGCTCTGTCAGGGGCAGTGGCCTCAGCATACAAGACACCTCTAGTTCTTGCACTGCCCCACTTCACTGAGGATTGCATGATGGAGTTCACCTGCCTGCAAATTTACTTTCAGCAGAAAGTCCTGACATAGCCTTTGCCTTCAGTCCTTGTTAGTGATGCATTCTCACAGCCGTGCAGCTACATGCAAAGGAATACGCAGTTAAACACCAGTGCTTTGCTTTTTGTGGACACGGGTGGTGCTGTGGGTTAAACCACAGAGCCTAGGACTTGCTGATCAGAAGGTCGGCGGTTCAAACCCCTGTGACGGAGTGAGCTCCCGTTGCTCGGTCCCTGCTCCTGCCAACCTAGCAGTTCGAAAGCACGTCAAAGTGCAAGTAGATCAATAGGTACTGCTCTGGTGGGAAGGTAAACGGCGTTTCCGTGCGCTGCTCTGGTTCGCCAGAAGCGGCTTAGTCATGCTGGCCACATGACACGGAAGCTGTACGCCAGCTCCCTCGGCCAATAAAGCGAGATGAGCGCCGCAACCCCAGAGTCGGCCACGACTGGACCTAATGGTCAGGGGTCCCTTTACCTTTACCTAAAGTTTGTTGTTGTTATTTCATTTTATAATGTATATAAATCATAGAGAACACTTATGAAGCAGCAGTGCTTTACTGTTCCTTTAAAACAATGAAACCTCTAACCAATTGTGCAGATAATTGTATGGGTTTTTTGTGGTGCAGGATTTTATACTGTTGCATTTCATGTTATATTTGTTACTCTATTGCCATAGCATCTGCAGTTATTTGCAAGGTTTTTAAAATATCCATTAGTAAGTCATAATGGAGGAAACAGTATTGCACTGTGTGTGGAGAGAGAGAAAACATTTCTTGAAGTTTTATCTTGGAATGTAGAATATTGTTACTTCTGTAGAAAGAAGGCATTGAAAGAAGCATCTTTCCAGCATTTGCAAAGTGGTGATGGATTTGAAATTCACATTTATCTAATGGACATCAGCCCATAATTTTGTGATAGGCAGCTTTATAAAATAGCCCCTTAAAAGAAAAATTAGTTAAGACTTTGAAGAATAACTACAAAATTATGTAGTGGCTATACATATACATGGGACGCGGGTGGCGCTGTGGGTAAAACCTCAGTGCCTAGGACTTGCCGATCGTATGGTTGGCGGTTCGAATCCCCACGGCGGGGTGCGCTCCCATCGTTCGGTCCCAGCGCCTGCCAACCTAGCAGTTCGAAAGCACCCGCGGGTGCAAGTAGATAAATAGGGACCGCTTACCAGCGGGAAGGTAAACGGCGTTTCCGTGTGCTGCGCTGGTGCTGGCTCGCCAGAGCAGCTTCATCACGCTGGCCACGTGACCCGGAAGTGTCTGCGGACAGCGCTGGCTCCCGGCCTATAGAGTGAGATGAGCGCACAACCCTAGAGTCTGTCAAGACTGGCCCGTACAGGCAGGGGTACTTTTACCTTTACCTTTATACATATATATGTAAATTCACTCAACTAGAACTAGAACATTTTTACAAAATGCATTAAGCTGGATTTGGAAGAGTGACTGCTAACCAGCAATTTGTTTTTTTTTTTTTAATAATTTTTATTGGGTTTTTACATTTTATAACAACAAACACACACACACAAAGACAAAAACACACAAACACACAAATACAATTACATACCCTAATTTTCTTTACCCACTTTCATTGACTTCCCCCCACCCCCTCCTCTTACATCCCAGTTCCAAAATTGATTCAGCAAGTTCTTACCTAACCTCTTAAACATATTCATATTGTTTTTTAAAAATTAAATTCTTTTTGTTTATCTATATTCAACTTATCCAATTCTCTTATAATCATTAATTTCTTTTTTTTTTAAGGTCGATCTAACTTCCCTTCCACAAATTTTCCCTTTATTATATTAATTATAGGTCACATTGACCAAGTAAAACAAATCATAACATTTTATAGTTCTATTCTCTCTCCCCCCCCTGCCCCGGTTTCTGTCCCTTCCCAGACAAATGTCCAAAAAACAAACAAAAAATAGTTCTTAGCCCGGATTCCTCACGTCCGAGGCGTCTGATTCTCTGTCAGTCCCTCTCTGCCAACTATATTGGTAATCCTCTTTGTTGGTCCTAAGACCCCGAAGGAGTTCAGTCAGAGTCACATCATATTTTCTTTCATCCAGAATGTTAAAGAGTGTTTGCTGCGAAGGACCATCTAATTTTCCATACTCAAGAGGAAAGTCCCAATCATGTTGCTTTATTCTTTTTAGTTTTAATATTCCAAGTACTCCAGGGACTTCTCTCTTCTTCTTTCTCATCTTTCGCAGGTTTGTAATCCAAAGGTCTTCTTGCTCATACTCTAACAATGCAGATTCCTGGTTGATATTTTCCACTTGTAGTGTCTGAACTCCTTCTTTCTTCTCTGTCAATTCCAAAGGCATCTCTTCCTGCTCAGCTGCAGAGTTTTTATCATACGTCTCCTTTGTGCATTCAGCAGAGTTGTTTGTTTCAGAATTCAAGGTCATAAAAACTTTACTCAAAGCCATACTCTGCTCCTGCAGGATTCCCACGAGAAAGAACATTTTTTCTATCTCCGCCAGTAATTTTCCCTCTGCAGCCATTGTAATGTCACTAATTCCCCCTAGGGGGCTTTCAGTTATTTAATAGTCCTTTTCCAATAATCTGTTACTTTGTTATTATCAATACTTTGTTTCCAATCGCCTCAGTTCAAATGTATCACCTTTAATTCCAAGAGTTGTTAAATAACAAAATTCTTTACTTTGTCCGCCCGTTTGACAGCTTCTTTGACAGCTGTCAAACTCCTTTCATTTCTTCCTCCGGCACCCAAATAGGACACTCCCGGGTTTTTGGGGGGGATTACACACAAAGTTCCAAAGTTCCCTTTCTCTCCAGCACAAAATCTTCTTCTATCAAATTTGTGAAAAACTTTTAAATCATCAAAACAGTATTCATTCCGCCTTAATTCTCCGTTCCTTGCTTTAAATCGTCTATAAGTAGAGGGGGTGCGGACTTCCCTTTAACACATCCCCCGATCGTGCCGAATTCACAGGATAAAATTTTAAAGTCCAAATTCCACTACTCACGGGTCCTTTGTTATCCAGTCCAAATTTTGGGAAGAAAGTCAGCGCTTTCCGGCCATGGCTTGCGGCTTCGCTCCACTGAAGTAGCGGTCTACTCTCAGCACCACGCCACTCTCCGTACCCTCTCCGTAGCCTTTAAAAAGGCTCTTCGTGGGTCGGGGAGGGCGCTTAAGGTGCCCACCGAGTCACCAAGTCCGCAGGCTTCCGCGCCTGCGGTTTCTGAGGGTCCCCGTGTCGCCGGCACGGCAAGACCCGTCCTCAGTAGAGCCGATTCCCTCCGGAGCTCGGAGGGAATCCGCCATTAGCCGTTCGCGCTAACCCGGAAGTCCTGCTAACCAGCAATTTGTGCTTATTACATCAGAATTGCTAGCTGTAAATTGGATAATATTCAGTAAGCATCTCTTTCTCTTCATGATCTGTTTGCAGTTCTCATATTTTGGGATGATGTGCACCCAGAGCACATATTGGAGCTTTCTATGGAATGTTGACATTTAAAAGTTGTTTTATGGTTTGTAATCTGTAGAATAAATGAATTGTATGTTTTTAATCGGTTGTGAGTTGCCTTGGAAGAATTTAGTCCTAGAAAGGAAAAGACAATAAATTAAAGATATACTTTTAAAACTTGCCTAGAGAGTTTTGGGGAAAGCTTGTTGTTGTTTAGTCGTTTAGTCATGTCCGACTCTTCATGACCCCATAGACGCCAGGCACTCCTGTCTTCCACTGCCTCCCGCAGTTTGGTCAAACTCATGCTGGTAGCTTCGAGAACACTGTCCCACCATCTCATCCTCTGTCGTCCCCTTCTCCTTCTGCCCTCCATCTTTCCCAACATCAGGGTCTTTTCCAGGGAGTCTTCTCTTCTCATGAGGTGGCCAAAGTATTGGAGCCTCAGCTTCACAATCTGTCCTTCCAGTGAGCACTCAGGGCTGATTTCCTTCAGAATGGAGAGGTTTGATCTTCTTGCAGTCCATGGGACTCTCAAGAGTCTCCTCCAGCGCCAGAATTCAAAAGCATCCATTCTTCGGCGATCAGCCTTCTTTATGTTCCAGCTCTCACTTCCATACATCACTACTGGGAAAACCATAGCTTGAACTATACGGACCTTTGTTGGCAAGGTGATGTCTCTGCTTTTTAAGATGCTGTCTAGGTTTGTCATTGCTTTTCTCCCAAGAAGCAGGTGTCTTTTAATTTCGTGGCTGCTGTCACAAAAGCTTTTTGGGGAAAGCTTAGGGTAGAATATTTCCAGTGCCTTGCATTTGCCCTTGAGAGTGTTCACTATAGCTCTGACCTGATGCTCACTTCTTTGAACAATTTGACCACCATATAATTCAAGATTGTCAGTTGACTGGAGCAGGCAGCCTGGTCTATTTCTGTGCCTTTTAACAGCAGCCTGTTCTGTGAAAAGCACCAGGTGAATCTTTTAATGGCATTATTATCAACTAATAACTTCAGCTAAAGGCACAAGAGCAGACGCCTGGCCAAAAGTTGGCAAGCCTTGCTTTGACACATTCTCCCTCTCGAATTGTATCAGGTTTTCTTTAATTCTGGGGAATGGGAAATTTTCGTGGATAAGGTTTATGTATTTGAAACATTAAATAGTTCGGAACTGTTTCCCATTTTGCCAGAGCATGAAAATGCAAGGAGGAAAACCAGAAAAATATGGGTGTTGGTGCTACAGGAGAACAACAGTAAAAACCGATATGGCCATGCTCTTTTGTATTCTGCAGTGGGGTTAAGTGATCCCTGAATATACTTTCAAGATGACCTTTTAATATCCTGGGTATGGAGTCCTTAACTGACGTAGCAGTTACTTCTGCCTGTGATAAAATTGCTAAGTGCACTGAAGCAGCTCAGCTAGGCTGGGGCAGAGCATTCTGCAATTTAAATTCCAGTCAGAGGATGGCTTGGTTGCGTCGAACAAAATGCATTATCTGGACCAGATAATTTCTCCTTAACAGTGGGGAAAGTTCATCACTACTTTCTCATCTTCTCTCAGATTGGCCTTATTAGGCTGTAAAGGTGGAATATAAAAGCACAGGCTAGAAAGGGGAGAGCTCACTAATTGCATAGGAGGATATTTTCAGAGGAGCTGGCCTTTGGTACTCTTAAATTTCTGCTTGACAGATCCATTGATCTTCAGCTTCCTCTCCCTCTTCCCTTTGTAATGGTATATTATGTGAAAATTTAAGAATAATATCAGAGTACTATGCATAGAGAGGAACAAATATATTTTCTTATGACTAGTGTAGAGGAGACCATGATTTCTTCTGCTGTGAGTTTATAAAACCTTTACCTGCTCATTGAAAAGAAAAAAAGGTGGGGCAAGATAAGAAATAAAAAGCTGAGTTAAAACACATGCACATCATTTGTGCGCGCACAGTCCATTTGCCTATGTGGACATCACTCCCTGCTCCCAAGCCCGGAAACAGGGTGGAGAGGGTGAGAGAGGGAAAGGAGCTGGGGAGCATGTGAATGCAGTGAAGGGGCAATCCATCAACTGGGGGAGGGCCGGCTGGCACCCTAAAATATTTTATTGGGGGCCCAAGAGCCCTAGGCCCCTAGGAGTTGGTTTCCTTGCCCACGATGGCTTCCAAAGAGCTGCGGAAGAGCCCTAGCCCAAGCAAAGAGGCTGCAACTGCAGAAATTATCCCTGGAGTCAGGTCTAAAGAGGGAGTATGGTGGGGGGAACCAAAGAGTAAAAGGATGAAAAAAAATCCTCTTTATCCTTCCATTTTTCCTTTCCATTTTTCAAAGGCTTTTCGCAGGCCTCATCTTGTTAATTATATATTCATGTGAGTATCTAAATGCAAACGATGTGGCTGCTTGCTACTCTGCCAATACAATTTCTTCATTTGCTTTGTTCAACAATCTAGGAATCGCAGGCAAGCAAGCAAGGCATGGACTGTTTCTCCAAAGCTTGTTTCGTTTTGCCAACATCTGCAGTGAGGTGGCCAAGCACACCATGGTTATGCGAGGCTGCTAGGTTCACGTTAATGCCAAACCATAGTTGGAACATGCTATGGTTCAAAAGCTTAACAGTGGCTTCACATCATGGTTTATTTCCAGAAGAGAAACCAGAATTAGTTTGTAGGTTTTGATTTGGACATTCAAACAAACCACACCATATTTTTGGCTAAATAGACCGGTGGCTTAGTGTTACGTGCGAACCACGCCTGTGTGAAATTCTGATCATAACTTAGGCTGGTGCGGCTGAAGAATGTGATACAGTACATATTCTCCATGCTGTTCACAGCATTTGTGGGGATGGAGGGTATTCTTGTCAGGACCATGATGAGGAGGAAAGGGTTAAAGCTACATGTTGCATTTGAAATGCAGGGCAGTGTCCGACAAAAAGTATTTAAGATTCTAAAAATGACCAGTTAACATACTCAGGAATATATCATGGATGTCATATATCTATGAAAATTACCTTCCATTTTGTATTATGTGAGCAAACCCTCAGATTGAAATATTAGGGGGTCCAAAGGTTAGGCAACAGTACCTTTTAATTTCTGCGTAGGAATTTAAAAAAACCCACCCCAGATTTTTTAGCCCGAATCTTTACAGTTGGACTAATTGTCATATGTACAATAATGGGATTTTGCCTTCATTTAAATATTGCAACCATGACTGTTTGAATTAAAAGGTTGCCAAGTGACCCACAAGCAAGTACTGAGCGCACTCCTAAGCCTCATGCTCTATGTAACTGTGCCAAAGGTTAAACTATTGGTAGATTTCCCAGTTGGAGCCAAACAGTGATGGTCTTTGTCTTGGGGACCTTTTGAGAGGAGAAGCAGCAAGTGTCCTTGAGAACAGAACAAGGAGGGCCTTATATTATACGCTTACTGCAAATACAAACCCACTGTATTAGTCTTCACTGGAAAAGAGATGCTTTTGCTGCCATTTATGGCTACGTATGTGAGATCCCACCCACCAACCCCAAAAATGTGCAGGCCTTTTGACAATTTGGGTGAATGACAGAATTTTTATCTAGGTTCAGTAGTGCAGAGTATTAGCTGGGTATTGGTAAAATCACAATATGTTCTTTTCAACTCTATTGTAAGAGATCATGACTGGTCTCGCAATACTTCAGTTGCGTTCATGTCCACAGTAGTTGTGATAGTAATTTTCTGGGGTCTCCCACATCTAGGCCCCTTGGTCTTTTTGTTGTACCGTATTGACTTCATGTCATCTTCCCAATTCCTTGACAACATTCCCGCAAACCACTAAAAAAATTGGTCAAACAACCATGGCCCAAACAGAGTTGTGGAGGGGAATGTATATAAAAAATCCAGAATTCCTTATTACAGTAAAATAAACACTATATTTACAAACAACCCAGTAATAAATCCTTATTAGGCCAGTCCTGTACAGTATATTTTAATGTAAGTCAAATACGTTTCAACAGAAGGTCTTCAACAGTCGCCTAATATAACATCAGAAAAACTAAACAAAACTGGTTTTTAAAGGAACTTAAAGTCAGAATAAGCAACTATGCATAAAAAAACAGGATAGCAATATTCACCGCTGAAGAGTCAAAGAAGGGAAGTAAAGCATTTACTTCAAATTTCCATTATAAGCAGCCTTCCTGGGTAAACTGAAAAATGTCAACAATCACTCATTAAATTAATTTTAAAATCTGCATTCACAAATCCAAAGCCACAAAAATGAATCTCCACAAAACTTATTGAAGTGTTATTTATGGATACAATCTTTTACAGGCCAGTTATTAAAACGTACAACCAAATTTAACTTCATTCAAGCCTTTAGTGTATATGTGAAACCTTTTCCTGCTTCAACCATAAGTAAAGGCTGTGTTACCTAATAGCCATACACTACCTACATACATAGGGACGCGGGTGGCGCTGTGGGTTAAACCACAGAGCCTAGGGCTTGCCGATCAGAAGGTTGTCGGTTCGAATCACCACAACAGGGTGAACTCCCGTTGCTCGGTCCCTGCTCCTGCCAACCTAGCAGTTCAAAAGCACGTCAAAGTGCAAGTAGATAAATAGGTACCGCTCCAGCGGGAAGGTAAACGGCGTTTCCGTGCGCTGCTCTAGTTCGCCAGAAGCGGCTTAGTCATGCTGGCCATATGACCTGGAAGCTGTACGCCGGCTCCCTCGGCCAATAAAGCAAGATGAGCGCCGCAACCCCCAAGTCGGCCACGACTGGACCTAATGGTCAGGGGTCCCTTTACCTTTACCTTTTACCTACATACATATGCTACATATAATTTTTTTATTGAAATAGTTGGATTTCTTAAACACTAGTAGTAATAAAATAGCGTTAAATACACAGCTAAAATTGCCACTGATGCTCTTCAGGAAAATCTCTCCGCAAGGTTACCAACTTCATTGAAATTGACGGCAAAAACTAGTCTTAGGAGTGACAGGCATAAACACAAGCCACTTTGGGGCATAGGCTTTCTGTGAAACAAATGCAGCAAGCAACACATGCTTTCATGCTACCAGTATTTAACTCCTGTCGTGAATGTGCGCCATGAAGCATCTTAGTAGCCATCACTGCTGTGATCCATGAGGGTATGCTATGCAATTCTTTGAGAGTGTAGATTTGTTTTGGGTTGCTGGCCCTGTTGGGAATTCAAATAGAGGGAATTCAACACCTCCTGAAAAACCATATTTAATATTTTGGAGAAATGCCAAGAGTCCAAATTCATTTGTAAATAATAACTCTCTCTCTCTTTCTCTCTCTCTCTCTCTCTCTCTCTCTCTCTTAAACAGGGCATTCAGAAATTGGCTAGTCAGTACTTAAAGAAAGAGTGGCCTGGAATAAAAGCTGATGATCGACATGACTTCAGGTAATTTCAGCAAGTTCACTTGCGTTGCCGACGGCATTCCATGCATAAGATCAAATGCTCTTTATTTTCTTACAGATATTCTATATGGACTTGTATCCCAACTTGGCTTCTGTGGGTAGGAGCCATCCCCAGAGCAGAATTCTGGAGCAAAGGATGCCCCTGCTGGTGGAAGCTTATTTTTCATAGAGGACAGGATCACACTTCAAAACAACCTTGACAGATTAGAGAACTCGGCCAAATCAAACAAGATGAATTTTAACAGGGAGAAATGTAAAGTATTGCACTTGGGCAAAAAAAAATGAGAGGCACAAATACAAGATGGGTGACACCTGGCTTGAGAGCAGTACATGTGAAAAGGATCTAGGAGTCTTGGTTCACCACAAACTTGACATGAGCCAACAGTGTGACGCGGCAGCTAAAAAAGCCAATGCAATTCTGGGCTGCATCAATAGGAGTATAGCCTCTAGATCAAGGGAAGTAATAGTGCCACTGTATTCTGCTCTGGTCAGACCTCACCTGGAGTACTGTGTCCAGTTCTGGGCACCACAGTTCAAGAAGGACACTGACAAACTGGAACATGTCCAGAGGAGGGCAACCAAAATGGTCAAAGGCCTGGAAACGATGCCTTATGAGGAACGGCTAAGGGAGCTGGGCATGTTTAGCCTGGAGAAGAGGAGGTTAAGGGGTGATATGATAGCCATGTTCAAATATATAAAAGGATGTCACATAGAGGAGGGAGAAAGGTTGTTTTCTGCTGCTCCAGAGAAGCGGACACGGAGCAATGGTTCCAAACTACAAGAAAGAAGATTCCACCTAAACATTAGGAGGAACTTCCTGACAGTAAGAGCTGTTTGACAGTGGAATTTGCTGCCAAGGAGTGTGGTGGAGTCTCCTTCTTTGGAGGTCTTTAAGCAGAGGCTTGACAACCATATGTCAGGAGTGCTCTGATGGTGTTTCCTGCTTGGCAGGGGGTTGGACTCGATGGCCCTTGTGGTCTCTTCCAACTCTAGGATTCTATGATTCTATGAACCCTTTTGAAAATCTCTACACAAAGGGAGATTTAAATAGAGAGGAGAGTGAGTGCTGTGCTTTGCAACCTCAAGAGTGGAGAGAACACTTTTCCCTGTAAAATATCAGAATTATCGTGGGGTTGAAACAACTTCCCTGTAAGGAAAGGTTGCAGCTTTTTAGTACAGTGAAAAAGGCAAATAAGATGTAGATACAGTAGAAGGCATGTAAAAATAGACATATTTGTCTTTCTCGTATTTGTCCAGGAAAAGGTACAGTTGATGCTGTAGCTGAAGCCGGTGATGGGCACTCTTTAAAGCTCCTGGATCTCATGGGCAGAGATGGTTCCAAGGGCACTGTCTCCTTCAAAGTGCTGCACACCTCACCCTCATGCAAGAATATGCCAACTACCCCCTGGATCCACCTGCTCATTCCTCCCCCACCCTTTCATGGATAAGCCAGGAAGGGCAAGGGTCAAGAGGGCAAGTAGTGGAATGGACAGCCAGAGTCGCTTTATCCCCATTGTCAGGCCTCAATAACTGAAACTGATTCCACAGACTCGAGTAAGACACCTCACCAAAGACAGGATTTCGGCAGCATGAAGATGAGCGATTTGTCCTCAAATTGCCTAGCAAGCTTATCACAGCAGGCCTTTGATGGTTCCAACAGCCCATTAACTGGCGCAAGTGATACCAACCTTCTCTCTCTCTCTCTCTCCCCTTTTTTGTTTTTGTATTTTAGGAGCATGTATCCAGTGTGGAAATCGTTTCTTGAAGGCACAGTGCAAGTGGCTCAATCCAGACTCAATATCTGTGAAAATTACAAGAACCTAATTTCTGAACCTGCCAGGGCAGTCAAGTGTTTTAAAGAACAGCAGCTGAAGAAGGTATTGTCCTAACAGTTCGTCTGATGTTTCAAACGTTTGTGTTCCAGGGTGCAGATTTGAAGAGAGAGGAGTGAGGGGGAGATGTACCCCCCCACTAAGGTTATTTTGTTAAGTGTGTTTCATCTGAGGCAAAGGGGTTTAGCGATTGAGCCAGATGACCTTAAGACCTGACTCAACTCTACCACTCTTGAGATGATGTACACAGATGCTTTCTGTTGAAGTTAAAACTGAGTTTCTTTTTTCTGAAGCAACAAAGTACCATCATGTGCCTTGTATTTTAGCTGAAATAGCTGGGGGAGAACAGGCATCACAGCTTGCTTTCTCAATGAAATCAAATACATCTTGTGCCGCTGCAAAAAAATCTATGAAAAATAAGCATCTTTGGAGGTAGCTTTGAACTTTTCCCAGTTAGTCTGGGGTAGGCTTTGAATTTAAGGTGTGGTACCTTTTTAAAATGTTTGAGGAATTATTGAAGGATCTAAGGGTGTAGCGGAAATCGAGATGATTCAGCCACATCCTGTAAAGGCATCCCAGGCAGCTGGCCAGAAAAATCAGTACAGAGGCAACCTTGTGCCTTAATACACAAAGGGGGCTATTCTGATTAAAGGAGGCAAATGTTACTTTTCCTTTTTTTTCTTTTCCTTTCCTTTTCCTCTTTTTTTGAAAAATGATTCAGTAGCTGAAGGGTCAGTCTCCTAGCTTTGTAGCAATATGTTTCATGTATGTGTACCTGAAACATGTCCAGTGTGTAAAAAGTACCAATTCATCAGTTTAGATGCTAATCTTCAGCTGGTTTTAAAGTGACATCGTGGCAATTAATTTTGCATTGGGTAAATGGGTTGCAGGTCAGTGTTAGGATAGAACTTAATGTATTTTCTGGCATATAAGACTACTTTTTAACCCAGGAAAATCTTCTCAAAAGTCGGGGGTTGTCTTATACGCCGGCTTACAGCAGCAACTCCCCACCAAAGGACAAAACGAGAGTAAATTAAATCAGAGGACACCAGGCTCTCTAGATGAAGCAGAAATACGCTTGAAAATTGGCCCCAGGTGCCTCCCCAATCACCAGCAACAGAATGACCCTAACCGCTCCCGGTAGTAGACCACGTGGTCCAAAATGGCAGCCTCACGTTGCCCCAGCAGCTAGACACGTGGCCCAAGCAGCCCCTGAGTAAAAGAAAAGGAAAGGCTCACAACAAAGGCAGGGAACCAACAACAGCATTAAGCGCACCCCCGGCTACTGGGAAGTGGAGCAGATTTCCGTTTATTTTCTGTGTGTTGGAAGATGGGTAGTCTTATACGACGAGTATATCCCAAACTCTATATTTTAACTGGAAAAGTTGGAAGTCATCTTATATGCCCAGTTTTTTTTTTAAAAAAAATATTTGCTGTGTGTTGGAAGAGGGGTAGTCTTATACGACGAGTATATCCCAAACTCTATATTTTAACTAGAAAAGTTGGAGGTCGTCTTATACGCCCAGTCGTCTTATACGCCGGAAAATACGGTAGTTCAAAACCATGTGTCGCTAATTTAACTGCATCTCACAGGGTAAAACATCTTTGGGGAAAGGCCAGTGGAGAGGTGACAGGAGAAGACTATTTAATTATTCCTCCAATCCCCGCTTTTCTCCTTCAAATCACCCCTGAAGCTGCTTCTCGCCTCTGCTCGGTTCTAGATGCATGTGTGGAAGAATAATCATGTCCTGAACTTGTGCATGTGTGTGTAAATGCAGTTGAAAAGCAGCGACTGGGAGAAGCTTATCATCCCTCTTTGTTTCAGTTCAAGTCACATCCTCCCAAATAAGCAGCTTGCCTGGGTTTTGTTCAAAAGCATTTGTGTGTATTGTGTGTTTTAGTCCTATTTTTTTCTTTCTTTTTTTAGTTTTATTTATTTATTAACATTCTTATGTTACATCAGTAAACATTATCATATTACATTACAAGGCTTATTATAATATAATTTTCAGCATGTATACAAAGTTTATTTACAAAGTTTATATACCTAAAGAAAAAACACAAAAGACAAAAAACTATTCCAAAAATCATATATGCACCAACACTTTGGACTTCCTGTCTATCCCGTTGTATATTCCTTTTTTACAAATGACTGTACTCTTATTATGGTACATTTCTTTACATTTTATCTAATACATTCCTATATCAATATGTACCCTTGGTCTTATTTCTCAACTCAGTCTCTCTCCAACGTCAATCGAGTGCTAGCATAGATAGTGAACCTTTACTGTATTTTTGAACATATATCTTATATCTATCCCACTTTTCCATAAATTTTTGTTTTGAATTGCCTCTCAGGCTGTTTGTCAACTGCGCCATTTCAGCAAATTCTTGTAGCTTGTTATGCCAATCCGTTATTGTCGGGACTTTTTAGTCCTAAATCTTGGGTGTACTTGTGCAGCAGTGCAGCAGCTTCTTAAAGAATGCAGCACTTAATTTACATGTGTTGGACAGGTCCGTTTTAAGCCCTGTGTGCATCAGTATAGAAGTATGAGTTGCCTTAACCAAAGGTTTTTGTATCCCGGCTCACCCTACCCACTCCTTTCTTTATGTTGGTTGGTTTAAAATATTTACATGGTGCCCTTAATTATCAAATTCCAGGGTGGTTTACAGAATGTATTAAAACAGTGTATATTAAAACAACAACAGGGAACATCACAGTAGAGAAACGAGCGCAGTAGAGAAATCTAAAAACAGAAAGATAGGTCTGTAACAGATGTCAGAACACAGTTGAGATGGGCGCTTGTCATGCTTCAGGGGGGAAGGAATGCCAAAGGCTGAGTGTCACAGCAAAGAGGCCACAGGATGTTCAGATGCAGGTGCCAGAACAACCAGGAGGGTTTGATCCGTAGATCTCAAGGGTACAGGACAAGGTACTTCCTCAGATAAGCAGGCCTCTAGCTAATTAGCACCTTGTGCTTCAACCTGGCCTGGTAATATTCTGGCAGCCAGTGTGATTGTATGAGGACAAGCTTCTGGTAGGCTGCACCATGTAGTAACCTGTAATGGTTATAAGGGGTTACTTGTGCGTAAGTTGCCGTTACTTTCGGCTAGATTGCCTGGCTAACCATGCCTTGGCTGACAGCCCTCCACTTCGTGGCCGGTCAGTCGCTTGCAGAATCCGTCAGTGGGCGTTTCTTGAACCTCTTCCAGCATAGAAGCTGTTTGACGCCCAATCTCTGCCTACTCTCCCTGCGCGGAACTCTTCTGCGCAAGGAAGGACTGGGCAGAGGTGTGCCTGCGCTCTCTCCACTAGTTTCGGGCGAAGAGTCTTGGAGACCCCTCTCCGAATCCTCCATCTCCCTCCCTTCTCTGCTGGTGTTGCGCTGAATTCCTTCCCCTCTGCTGGTCCCCTCTCCTGCATCGCTCGGGAGCCTTGCCTCCATCTCTCGCTCCGATGTCAGTTCCCTGACATAACCTATCTGCTGAGTTCTGCATTCCCTGCAGTTTCTGGACTACCCTGAAGCAAAACTCCCCAGAGAGCACATTGCAGTAGTCAATCTCAAGGTTAATATTGCCGTCCTTGTCCGGCAAAGACTGTAACTGGCACATCAGCCGAAGCTGGTAGACAGCTCTCCTAGGCCCTCCTCCTCTTCCGATATATCAAAAGACATTCTCATATAAATAGCAGATCCGAAATTAATTATTGTACTTGTTCCCTGTATCCGCAACGGTGAGGTCACAAGAAATGGCATCTATTCGTTGCTTCGCTTGCATTCTGCAAAATTGGTGTTGTAATTTTTCCAAGAAAGATCAATGAAAATTTGGAGACCATTGTCATAGATCTGGAGAGACTGCAAATGGTAGCTGCATGCCTCTCTTGGAGTTCCAAACGTGACTTAAGCGCACATTTCTGTGTGTGTGTGTGTGTGTGTGTGTGTGTGTGTGTGTGTGTGTGTTATGCAGGGAGAGCTGCTGTCTATAACACACACATTACATGCTGTAATGGTTCTAGGGGTTGCTCGTGCGTAAACTGGCACCACACCTGGCAGGGTTGCCTGAGTGAACCTTTTCCGTCTGGACAGCCACTCACCCGTGGCTGTCTCAATCGCTGGCAGAATCCGTCAGTGGGCGTTTCTTGAACTTCTTCCAGCAAAGCTCTTTGACGCCTAGTCTCCTCCTACTCTCCCTGCGCAGAAGCCTTCTGCGCAAGGAGGGTTTGGGCAGCGGAGGACCCGTGCTCTCCCCACTGGTCCCCGGCGATGAGTCATGGGACCCCCTCGCTGATTCCCCCATCTGCCCCCCCTTCTCCACTGGTGCTACGCTGATTTCCCCCCCCCAAAAGATGGGCTGCTTCTCCCCATCCCGGGACGCTCTCCGGAATCCCTCTGGAGCCCTCTCTCTCCCTTTGGCTCTGGTGGCAGTTCTCTGACACATGCCATGTAGCATCTGCAACACTCACAAATCAGCACGTCACAAAAATAACTCTTATATGAGAATTTGCCTTGGGAAGATTTATGTTCTGGAGTAAGAGCCATTCTTTGAGGTGAACTTCCTGAGAGTCAAGGTAACCTAGTCACACATACACAGAAATCCAAGATAAACCAATGGTCCATCTCCACAGATTGTGCCCTACCTGGTGCTCCAGGGATGATCTCAAATAATGTTTGATGGAGAAACTCATCCCCCCGTGTGTGGGGTCCCTGAAAATGGAGTTGTATTTCTGGCTATTATAGCTGGCGGTGATCAGGAGAACACCTCCTCTTCAGTGCTCTTTAAAAAACCATTTATCCCAGTGGCCATTACAGCATCCTATGGCCATGGAGTAAGTGCAATTACTTGCTATGCTGGCAGTGCAATTTCTTGCTATGTGCTGAGCATCTGTTAAACCTTTTTGCCTGCGTCATCTTCCCAAGTATAACAGTTTGCACTGGCTGTGGTTACAGTCTGCAATGTTCCCATAGTAGACAATGTCAGCTTGCAGCAGCATGTACAAAATACGAATACTCTGTGTCAATATGTTCAGAATGGAAGGTTTTGTTGTTGTTGTTTTGAATTAGGGATACAGTAGTAGCGACTGTTCTACTTTGATGATGATAGCAATAATAGTTTTTCCTCTCTTGTGTGTTCTTTTTTGTTCAGTGTGTGGACCAGCTGACCAGAATCCAGGCCGAATTGCAAGAGACGGTCAAAGATTTAGCTAAGGGCAAGAAGAAGTACTTCGAAACAGAGCAGATGGCTCATGCTGTCCGTGAAAAGGCCGATATTGAGGCCAAGTATGTAACGACGTGTCTACAGTTCCTGCGTCTAAATGTGTTTAAAATAGCTTTATGTAATGCAACCTGCTTGAATATTAGTGATGTAATTCAAGCCTGTAAACAGGCACTCTGCTGGTCACCTTTAGAATCGAATCCAGTCGCTAGGAAAGAGTTGTCTCCATTTTCTCCAGTGCTGTGTCTATGTTACATCCATATTGGGGAAGATAAGCATCTTCAAATGAGCTGCTTTCTAAATGTAATGCCTGTTTTAGACATCTGCTGATCGATTGTCTTACTTTCGTTCACAGGTCTAAACTTAGTCTTTTTCAGTCAAGGATAAGCTTACAGAAAGCAAGTGTAAAGGTGAGTGTTGCACATTATAATTCTAGGGATATATTGGGTCTAGAGGGTGAGCTAGAAATATCCCTAAAGCAGAGCCTCATTAAACTGGCCAAACTGTGACCAGGGCAGGCTTGTTTTCTAGTTGCAGGTGTAACAGTACATTAGAATCCATTAAGAACAACCCAGGAATTTGAAGTTCTTAAGCATTTCTCATCAGCATCAAGATATAGCTGTCTATAATCTGTGAGAACTTTTTCCATCTCTGCCACAAGTGCAACTCTGACCTCTTCCCAGAGGAGGAAATACTGCCCAGTGCCAAACCCTTCCCACCTGCTGGGTTTAACAAGCAGGGTTTTAGCAGAGCTCTTGGCTTTGGCCAGTTAGCCTGTTTACCTGATTATATTTAATATGGTCTTGTTTTGCTTACCTCATTGTGTACAGCAAAGTGTCTCCTGTAGCTACTTTGCCAGCCCAGTTAGTCTGCTTATGGCAGGACAATTTTTTTTTGCACTGAGAACATTCTGTAATACACAATTTGCAGAAGGCAAAAGGGCAAAGCCTCAGATTCCATCTCAGATTATAGGAGTGGCAGGCAATTCTTCTTGTTGTTATGCAGTACTTAAGCAACCTTCATAAAATATATTATTTATGTTCCTTACTAGAGCCATTTAGGGGTAGTGTTATGCATGGTTGTCCCCAATGAAGTTAAAATCTCCACCGGTGACATTAAGTAACCCACTATGTCACAAGCTTAGCCTTTCGTTTATATTGTGGGGATAATGATCTGCTCTGTGGGGTTGTTAGTAAAAGAACATACACGAAGTGTTTCGATCCCTCAATACTTAGCGCATAAATGACAAGTATTATATATTTGTACCCTGCTTATTTTAGTGTATCTAATTAGATACCTATTCTAGTCCATAAAGAATTGCAGCAGGTATCATTGGAAAGATATACTGGGCTGTTAAACTTCATTCTCTTACTGCTTCACAATGTTAAACTTTCATGTCTTAATCATTGCTCATCATTTGTTTACCAACTAATTTTGTTTTATTGATATAGTTAAAAGCACGACGGTCTGAGTGTAATTCCAAAGCTACTCACGCGAGGAATGACTACCTTCTCACTTTAGCAGCCGCGAATGCACACCAAGATCGCTACTATCAGACAGACTTAGTAAATATTATGAAGGTAATGGCAGATAAAATTTAATCAAATAATTTATATTTCCCCCTCTGTGTTACAGATTCTGTTATATGATACAATGCTGGAATAATATAAGAGCGCTATTGCTTTGCACTTAAGTTCATGTTGTGTTTTAAGATTTTGGAAGATTCAGAAATATTTCTATGCTTCCTTACTGTGTAATACCAGCCAAATAAAGCTGTAACTATGTTTAAACACTGTCAAGTTACAAACCCCCTAGATGATGAGTAGAGAAAATGGGTCAGTTCATATATCAGACCGTGCCTGTATGTGTTACTGAAGTCAGAGTATGATGTTTGACTTGATAGTTTGGTTTGTGGTCATCTGTAAACCAGCACTGGAAATCATAGTTGGATTTTACAGGCCATTGTTGGTGCTGAGAAGATCGTTGGTGAAAGCGGGTAAACCCCTCCAAGTCACTTTTGGATAGTGCGCATTTGAAAGCTCAGACCATGATTTGGGTCCTAAACCTATGGTTAGTGCTTGGTGTTAATGTCTGAATACAATATGGGTGAAAATACAAGATGGGTGACACCTGGCTTCAGAGCAGTACATGTGAAAAAGATCTAGGAGTCTTGGTTGACCACAAACTTGACATGAGCCAACAGTGTGACGCGGCAGCTAAAAAAGCCAATGCAATTCTGGGCTGCATCAATAGGAGTATAGCATCTAGATCAAGGGAAGTAATAGTGCCACTGTATTCTGCTCTGGTCAGACCTCACCTGGAGTACTGTGTCCAGTTCTGGGCACCACAGTTCAAGAAGGACACTGACAAACTGGAACGTGTCCAGAGGAGGGCAACCAAAATGGTCAAAGGCCTGGAAACGATGCCTTATGAGGAACGGCTAAGGGAGCTGGGCATGTTTAGCCTGGAGAAGAGGAGGTTAAGGGGTGATATGATAGCCATGTTCAAATATATAAAAGGATGTCACATAGAGGAGGGAGAAAGGTTGTTTTCTGCTGCTCCAGAGAAGCGGACATGGAGCAATGGTTCCAAACTACAAGAAAGAAGATTCCAGCTAAACATTAGGAAGAACTTCCTGACAGTAAGAGCTGTTCGACAGTGGAATTTGCTGCCAAGGAGTGTGGTGGAGTCTCCTTCTTTGGAGGTCTTTAAGCAGAGGCTTGACAACCATATGTCAGGAGTGCTCTGATGGTGTTTCCTGCTTGGCAGGGGGTTGGACTCGATGGCCCTTGTGGTCTCTTCCAACTCTAGGATTCTATGATTCTATGATTCTATGAATTGAGCCAGTGTGGAACGTGATGCATCACTTAATGTTGAATTGGTGCACATTGAGTATTCTGCAGCCTGGATCTAAAAAACTCGGGAATTAGTTCTGCTTGCTCAGAGAGCCTTTGGACTTGTGGTTACCCCTTTACCATGCTGAGTGGTGTCCCAAAGGCGCTGTGGTCTGAATGGCATGAATGCCCCACCAAGAGAGGGCACTCCACTTGGCATGCACAAACCTTTTGAGCACACAAAATCTCAGTCTGGTTTTTAATGTGTGTCCGTAAAATGGTGTTAAATGACTGAGCTTTTTCTACCCTGTCCCCAGTCATCAGCTGTCCGGTGGTAGATTTGAATTGATCTTTTGTAAACAGTCTGGAGATTCTCCACAGTATGCAGCATCTATTACCATCCCCACCCCTGGCCCAAAAAACCCTCTGTGCAGTAGTAATAGCAGGCTTTGAAGCAATGTATGGCTGATTAGAGGGACGCGGGTGGCTCTGTGGATTAAACCACAGAGCCTAGGACTTGCCGTTCAGAAGGTAAGCGGTCACCACAACGGGGTGAACTCCCGTTGCTCGGTCCCTGCTCCTGCCAACCTAGCAGTTCAAAAGCACGTCAAAGTGCAAGTAGATAAATAGGTACCACTCCAGTGGAAAGGTAAACAGCGTTTCCGTGCGCTGCTCTGGTTCGCCAGAAGCAGCTTAGTCATGCTGGCCACATGACCCGGAAGCTGTATGCCGACTCCCTCAGCCAGTAAAGCGAGATGAGCGCCGCAACCCCAGAGTCAGCCACGAATGGTCAGGGGTCCCTTTACCTTTACCTTTACTATGGCTTATTTATAGAACAATGATAGATCAGAATGAGAAAGGTTTTTGCAGGATCTTTGTAATATATTTGGCTGGCAGGGGTTTAGTTTGGGGAACAAAGTTTGTCCCTGACCAGTCTGCTGTTAACTAAATAGCAGTTCATCTAGCGATAAAGAAGCAACAACATTGCAAGAAAAATCCGCAGAGCCAAGGCGTGCAGGGCTAAATAATAATAATAATAATAATAATAATAATAATAATAATAATAATAATAATAATTTATTTATACCCCGCCCTCCCCAGCCAAGGCCGGGCTCAGAGCAGCTTACAAACAATAATAAAAACAAGAAGAATGATTACAACTTAAAAATAAAATACAACATTAAAATAATGGAACATTAAAATATTAAAATGTAGCCTCATCGCAGGAGGAGAAGGAAAAGAAAAGAGAGAGAGAGAGAGAGAGAGGGAGAGAGGGAGGGAGGGAATCAAATTGACTCCAAGCCAAAGGCCAGGTGGAACAACTCTGTCTTGCAGGCCCTGAGGAAAGAAATCAGATCCTGCAGGGCCCTGGTCTCATGAGGCAGAGCATTCCACCAGGCTGGGGCCAGAGTTGAAAAGGCCCTGGCTCTGGTTGAAGCCAATCTAACTTCCTTAGGGCCCGGGACCACTAAGGTGTTGCTATTTATGGACCTTGAGGCTCTCCGTGGGGCATACCGGGAGAGGCGGTCTCGTAGGTACGAGGGTCCTAGGCCATGAAGGGCTTTAAAGGTCAAAAGCAGCACCTTAAATCTGAGCCTGTACTCCACTGGGAGCCAGTGCAGCTTGAAAAGCACTGGGTGAATATGCTCCCATGGCAGAGACCCCGTGAGGAGCCTCTCTGCAGCATTCTGCACCCGCTGGAGTTTCTGGGACAGCTTCAAGGGCAGCCCCGCATAGAGCGAATTACAGTAGTCAAGCCTGGAGATGACCGTTGCATGGATCACTGTGGCCAAGTCGGGGCGGGAAAGGTAAGGGACCAACTGCTTGATGCGGCGAAGGTGGAAAAATAAATGTATTCTGCTTTTGGTTTCTCTACCACTAGTAGAGAACGATAGCCGCCTTTTGGAGCTGGAGGCTAGATGGATCATTGGACTGCAAAACTTGACACTGAAAAGATGCGATGAATAGCTGGACTTGGTCACTTAGGTCCAGACTGCATTTGAACGGAGCCAGGGAGGGGTCAATTTAAAGTGGCACAGGGCCTTCCCTGCATACACAATCCTTCTGTGTTTCTTTTATTGTTGTTAGCCGCTCTGAGCCCAGCTTTGGCTGGGGAGGGCGGGATATAAAGAAAATTTTATTATTTTTATTATTCCTATTATTCTGCAGTTTTTTCCCAGCAGCACATAAACTGGGATAGCACAGTTGGTAGAGCATGAGACTCTTAATCTCAAGGCCATGGGTTTGAGCCCCAGGTGGGGCAGAAAGCTTCCTGCATTGCCAGTGGGCGGTGGGTGCTGTCCTTTAAAGCCCAAAACGGCCTCGGCCCAGTATAACTGAAGGAGGGTCTCCACCCCCATTGTTCTGCCCGGACACTGAGGTCCAGCGCCGAGGGCCTTCTGGCAGTTCCCTCACTGCGAGAAGCCAATTACAGGGAACCAGGCAGAGGGCCTTCTCAGTAGTGGCACCTGCCCTGTGGAACACCCTCCCACCAGATATCAAAGAGAAAAACTACAGTGCTACCTCGGGTTGCATACACTTCAGGTTTCAGACTCCGCTAACCCAAAAATAGTGCTTCAGGTTAAGAACTTTGCTTCAGGATGAGAACAGAAATCGTGCTCCAGCGGCGCGGCGGCAGCAGGAGGCCCCACTAGCTAAAGTGGTGCTTCAGGTTAAGAACAGTTTAAGGTTAAGAACAGACCTCCAGAACGAATTAAGTACTTACCCTGAGGTACCACTGTACCAGACTTTTAGAAGACATCTGAAGGCAGCCCTGTTTAGGGAAGCTTTTAATGTTTAATAGATTATTGTATTTTAATATTTTGTTGGAAGCTGCCCAGAGTGGCTGTGGAAACCTATTATTATTATTATTATTATTATTATTATTATTATTATTATCTCTTCCAACTCTACAATTCTATGATTTTTACCAGCTGGGCCAGTACAGTCTTAGAAGATTTCGGAGACTTTTGCCCCCTCCTCACTATTGAGCTTCTGCATTTGTGAACCAGGCGTTATACTGGGTTTAGGACAAAGCCTGCTGCCTGCCTTCCCCGCTGCACCAGAAGCTCAAATCTCAGCGGCGTCACTAATGACTACCCTTCTGCGCACAGACCTTATTGTGAGCCCCTGTGTGCATTTTGGTGGTGCCTGTGCAGGAGCCGTTGCTTGGACTTTGTCTTGAGGGTGAAATATGAGAACTGAGATGGGCACTCTTAAATCCCCAGACAGACAACTGTGCAGTGTGCTTTTCAAAATGCCGTTTTAATTATTAATACAGTCTGGGAGGATGATCCAAAAATCAATTTAATGTCACTTTTCCTGGAGACCCTCCATGCCTCTTAATTTCTTAAATTATTTACATTCTCTCTCTCATTCTCTCTCTCTCTCTCTCTCTCTCTCTCACACACACACACACACACACACACACACACACACCACTTTGGCACAGCAGAGCATGATGTAATTTTAGTTCTGTCATACATATTTGGAATACAAATGTGCTGGACCAAAAAAGAAGAAGAAAATCCAATGATCTGGTCGGATTAGTAATTTGAAGCCCAGGATGAGCTTTCAAGGCACTTTGATTTGCAATATCCTTAAATCATAGCTAAGCTGACGTGTTGTTTTTATTCTAGCCTGTGCTTGTCTTCTTAAGTTTCATACAAATCATTTTATAACCTCAGCACCAAATACTTGAGCATATCTGATTTCCAATGAGCAATTTGTCTAGCATCATATGACCCGTGGCAATATTTGTGTCTTCAGAGAATTTCTTTGGGAGTAGACATTTATTTATTTATTAAATTTCTATGCTACCTTTCCTTCAAGGATCACAGGGCAGTTTACAATATAAAAACACAAAAATACACAACAACAAACCAAAAAAATAACCCTCCCACACACACTGTTTAAAAGGCTATAGATTGTTTAATTAGCCAAAGGCCTGAGGGAAGAGGAATGTTTTCATCTAGGTCAGCAACCTTTTTCAGCCGTGGGCCGGTCCACCATCCCTCAGACCATATGGTGAGCCGGACTATATTTTGAAGAAAAAAATGAATGAATTCCTATGCCCCACAAATAACCCAGAGATGCATTTTAAATAAAAGCACACATTCTCTAATGGGGCTTCCTGCTGCCGCTGCGCCACCAAAGCACGATTTCTGTTCTCATCCTGAAGCAAAGTTCTTAACCTGAAGCACTATTTCTGTGTTAGCGGAGTCTGTAACCTGAAGCGTATGTAACCCGAGGTACCACTATATATCTAAATGAGGCTGGGAAATCAATGGCAAAATGAATGCTTTGTATGCAGAAGAACCCAGGTGTAGTTTGTGGCATCTCTTGATTAAAAGAATATAGGCGAAGTCTCCGCCTGACGGAGCTATAGCCAGCAAGAGTAGGTGGTCTGTACTGGTCTCCGGCAGCATCATTTGTTCATATGAGCCAGGACGGCAAAGAAGGAAGCAACAGGCATGGAAACTGTTTGATGAAGATGTACAAAACTAGCCATCAGAGAAGGGGAGGGAAATGTTGAGACCCACGTTACATCATAACAACGTGGTGTCTGTGGTAGCAGGCAGGGGCTGCTGCAGAAATTCTTAGTGATCAGAAAGATCTCTAGGAACCCTTAACCTTGTATCTTGCTTTACCTGGTCATTTCAATTCTTGGGAGATAAACTTTGCCAAAAGCTCCCAGGGTTGGTCTTGCGTCCACTCAGACCTTGAAGACAACGGGGTCCGGACTCCCCCCTCTTTCAGGACGTTGCGTCCATTTCAGATTTGTGCAATCTCCAGTGTGCAATCAAGAACACCTTGTACTGTCCCAAACTTTGGAAACTTGGGAACAAAACAGATGTGGCACAGCATGTTTTTCCTTTGTTACAAAAGGATCCATGGGAGGGCTGCTAATTTTGACGGAAGGACCAGCGCTGGGGGAGGAGAAGAGAGAAGAAGCAGAATGTTTAGCCCTCTGCGGCCCCTGCTACATAATGCCTCCATGTGCAGCCCCCAAGTGCTGTCAGCGGTGTTTTTGCTAAATGAAAATCCCTGACATTATTTCAAGATGGTTTTGCATTTTGCACCATTTAATTGCAATTATTTGATTCTAACCTCTGTGTTTCTCAACGGCGATTTTGCACGTTCTATCTCTTTGTCAGATTATTTTTTCCAAGTGCAGGAATTCGTGCTGTGGTTCTTTTCTATCGGAGGGGCAGCTGCCCACTGATCTGTTTGACAGTGTGCTTGTTTGATGCCTGACTTGTTTTGCTGGAACGGATCCAGTTCAGAGATTGTACACGTTAATTGCTGCTGACTTGAGGTTTTCCGAGGAGATGCTTCTGTTGATGCCTCTGCCATTGCTGTGACCTTGCCATTGTACAGATGGGTTGTGATTTTCCTTGAAAGCTTGCTATTCCATTCTTTATCATTTTCCGAAACTGTTGGGGGAGGTTAAACGCAGTACAAGCTTCATTCCTGGGGTGGGGTAGTATAAGAATCTGCATCGTTGCACTCATTGCTGCGGGATCTATTGTCTTGTGCAATGTCCTGAACATCTCAGTTTTCACAGTTGCACTGGAAATCTTGGAAATGTGTCCTTGATTTCTGCTAAAGGTTAAAACAGAATCTGAGCGGATGTTGTAGCTGTCTCAAGACAATGACGGCTGCCTCTTGTTGGACCCAGCCTCCTAACCCCTACGGAATTATTCTCCCTTGGATGATAATAACTGGGCGTTATTTCTCCATTTGATGTACAGTACTTACTGGTCCAGGGACACGGCTGGCGCTGTGGTCTAAACCACTGAGCCTAGGGCTTGTTGATCAGAAGGTCGGTGGTTTGAATCCCCGCGATGGAGTGAGCTCCCGTTGCTCAGTCCCTGCTCCTGCCAACCTACCAGTTTGAAAGCATACCAAAAAGTGCAGGTAGATAAATAGGTACCTCTCCGGCGGGAAGGTAAATGGCGTTTCCGTGCGCTGCTCTGGTTCGCCAGAAGTGGCTTAGTCATGCTGGCTACATGAACCGGAAACTGTACGCCGGCTCCCTCTGCCGGTAAAGCGAGATGAGCACCACAACCCCAGAGTCGTTCGTTACTGGACTTAACTGTCAGGGGTCCCTTTACCTGTACCTTTAGCTTACTTACTGGTCCAGACTATAAGGACCTTGTGTCTTGTGCTCCCACATTCTGGGAAGGTGAAGATTTTGTGTGTGCTGCTCCCCTCTTGGAAGGAAAATGGATCCTGTGACATCATTTGTGTGTGTGTGTGTGTGTGTGTGTGTGTGTGTGTGTGTAATGCCCCCTTTCTCATTACAGTGAGCTACAAATGAGACCCTAGAATACACAGTCACAATATCCTTCAGATGCAGGTCTCTCATGAATCCAGGGTAGTCTTTTGTTTCCGCAACTGTTCCAGGCAGAGGAATTCGCAGCTCCGATAGTGGTCAGAGAACTGCCTAGAGAGCTCTGGTTATGGGGCTGCATATAGCTGTGATTAATAAATACATTAAAAGTCATGGTGTGATGTGACTAGAGAGTGTTGGACTTCAACCAGGGAGACCAGGCTTCAGGTCTTGGCTTATCCATAAAACTCCCTATACATTGGTGCCTCGCAAGACGAAATTAATCCGTTCCGCGAGTCTCTTTGTCTTGCGGTTTTTTCGTCTTGCAAAGCACTGCTATTAGCGGCTTAGCAGCTTTAAGAAAAAGGAAACAAACTCGCAAGAACTCGCAAGACGTTTCGTCTTGCAAAGCAAGCCCATAGGGAAATTCGTCTTGCGGAACGATTCAAAAAACGGAAAACTCTTTCGTCTTGTGCGTTTTTCATCTTGCGAGGCATTCGTCTTGCGGGGCACCACTGTATATCTCAGCCTAACCTGTTGCACAGGGTTGTTGTTGATCGGAGGACTGTGTGCATTGCCCCGGAATCCTTGAAAGAAGAGCAAGGTCCCAATAAACAATAAACAAATATACAATAGTTACAGGTAGGTAGCCGCGTTGGTCTGCCATAGTCGAAACAAAACAAAATAAAATAAAATTCCTTCCAGTAGCACCTTAGAGACCAACTAAGTTAGTTATTGGTATGAGCTTTCGTGTGCATGCACACTTATTTAGATACCTTCTTTATTTTATTTTATTTATTTTAAATAAACAATAAAAGTCAAGTGCTGCTATAACA